>NC_141688.1:89416775-90616775 GCF_964263255.1 Lissotriton vulgaris
TGTTGTACATGCAGCAGCCCATGATTAAGAGGCGGAGTTGGCCTCGAAACGCGTCGGGATAATGGCAGAAACATTGGAAATCTGACAAGCAAGCAGCGCGAGGCACGAAAAACCGGAAGGGCAAGAACAGCATGGTGTGCCCTCTGTAAGCTCAAGGGCGTTTGCTAAAACAATTAATTCACGGCAGTCCTGGCCGTGGCAGAGGAGCTCCATTTCCTGAAAGCTGTGAAGCTGACTGTGGAAAGCCTTGGAGGGGAAACGATTTCTCTCTGAACCAGGCATGCTGTTCTCAATTAATTGCCGCTTGCACATCAGAATCCGTCCTACTGAAGGAATATAATTTTGCTCTAATTGGACATGACAACACTGTACCTACTTAAGGGAACCACTGACTCACTGCTTCATGGACCACAAGAACCAGCATGCCGTCTAGGCATCACCTGTGAGCCACGCCCATTGGGGGCGTTGTTTTTTCCACAATGAATAAAAAACTAGGAAAAAGAAACGGTGAGGTTTCAGTGTTGTACATGCAGCAGCCCATGATTAAGAGGCGGAGTTGGCCTCGAAACGCGTCGGGATAATGGCAGAAACATTGGAAATCTGACAAGCAAGCAGCGCGAGGCACGAAAAACCGGAAGGGCAAGAACAGCATGGTGTGCCCTCTGTAAGCTCAAGGGCGTTTGCTAAAACAATATATATATATATATATATATATATATATATATATATATATATATATATATATATATATATATAAAAACATATATATATATATATATATATCTTCTCACAAAAAAAGGAAGACCAGCACTCCGCTCTTTGGAATTGTAGATTTATTAAGACACTGTTACAGCCTACGCGTTTCGAACCAGATGGTTCCTTGTCACGGCAGTGTTACACAGTTGTCCTACTTTCCTTAGAACTATATATCTTTTAGTGCTTGTCAAAGTGCATTGTGGGACATGCAGTTTAAGGCTTATTTTGCTTAATTATTTTTAACATTTTAGTCATGTTAACATTCTTGTGCATGCTACCATTTAACTAAGTTGTAGGCTTAGTGCCATACATCAGTTTCGTTTATTTGAAAGCACTCGGACTGTGTGTCAAGGCAGTGTCTATGATTGTACAGTTATGGAAATGTGTCCTCCTGGTTTTTGCCATGTATTGATTTATCAGGCTGTACAAACAATTTGATTCCTCGGGCTGAGTGCCCTTGTCACTGCCATTAATTAGACACTACAATGTACATTTGCACAAAATAAAGAGAGCAAACAATTTAAGCAATTAAAGTGAGAAGAAACATCGGGACCCGATCCTGGCCCCGAACCAAGCACCGACTTGCTAAGCTGTTCCCTCTGCGACGGGATCGTTTGAGAGTAATATATATATATATATATATATATATATATATATATATATATATATATATATATATATATATATATATATATATATATATTGAAGCTCCCAGTCCCACTGGTCAATCGGGGCACTCGCGGGTGGGTGCAGGCTCCCGCAAATGTATGCAGCTCCAATTCCTTGTAGTTTGTCAGGAAAACAGCAGGTCCGCTGCGGTGTCATGGGACACTGCCTGTGAGCGGAGGAGACTGAACACGCTCCCATGCAGTAAAGATCGTGTTCACAGCGGCGATTTCAGCATCAAAGTGGTGGTAATGAACTCTACATCTAGCGCCAGAATTGAATAAAGACATTTGTACAAGAGGGCAAGGCGGACCCACAGAGGTAGAGAGGTGCATCGAACTACATCTCCCACAATGCCATGTGCTACACCCAACTGGGCGGGGGATGTTTGAAATTGAGTTTAATGCCTGCAAACACGCCCTTCACCTCTTGTCCTTTTTTCATCCAGCAGCTGAAGAAGAGGCAACACTCGAAACGCGTCCTGGCTGGCTGACAACATTTGGCAACATTTTGTGCTCGTGTGCAGTTTGTTCACTCACAGGCTGACATTGAATAAACATCTGCTGCGAATCAAGTTGGTCTCCACTGGCTCTCTCTAATGTTTGGGACTGCGAGTTTTGGATATATATATATATATATATATATATATATATATATATATATATATTGAAGCTCCCAGTCCCACTGGTCAATCGGGGCACTCGCGGGTGGGTGCAGGCTCCCGCAAATGTATGCAGCTCCAATTCCTTGTAGTTTGTCAGGAAAACAGACTGATGCTCGCACTCGTGTTTATTTGCACGGAGTAAACAGACGCATTTCGGCTTCAAGCCTTCCTCAGTGTCAATTGCACTACGCAGACCAGCCATAGATATTGTGTGTTTGTCATACGTCAAACATAAAAAACGGACTCACATCATCAACACATACTTGGGCGCCATCTTTAAATGGGCAAATGATCCCAGTTAAGCAACGTACGATTAATTACTTACTGATGTTTGCCTCCCCAAGTGTGATTCAAATAGAGTTTACGTATACTGCCGTGTATCGGCATATCACCCCGGATAGAAGTTATATCGGGGTATGTGGTCTCGTATGTGAATAATGGGTTCCAAAATTGGCACAATGCAGATCTCCCTAGTGCCTTAGTGTCAGATGGGTAGCTATCCCATCCAATCTAGTTTGTACTATACATCCAAATATGTGATCACATAACATTGGCCAATATGTGAAACTCAGGTGTAATGCCGTGGATCGGCTTTGCGCCATCGCATGGAACCTCCTACGAGGGCATGTATCACTGCGAGACCATCTCCATTATTCTGTCTGTTCTATTTGATATTGTAAATTAATGTCCGCCTTATGTTATATTAAACCAGTCAGTTTGACACATGTTGTCTTATATACAGAACAATACATTTCCTTATGTAGGACCTCTCTCTGTTTAAAAAGTAGTGCAGCAATTAATATACAGTTTTCCTTCGTATAATATCATATCACAAAGCTAAATTGTCCCTTAGTTGAAGCTAAAGAGTTTATGAGCCCATAAACTATTAGATCAAGTCAATCAGATATAAACCATAAATAACAAAATAATAGTATTCTAGGTCTCAGATTATTCACATTCATCACAGCTGGTACAAAAATACAGTCAGTCTGATTTATCTAGCATTTCATGTTCCAAAGTCGACTGTTATTGTCTCAAGAAAGAAGGCACATAGTGTAGCAACAAATTCTGACATCATTAGAATCCTGATTTGTACCATATTTTGCCTATTTACCTAGATGTACAGCCATTTCTTCCCCGCTATTGAGCCCTCGCGGTGCCTTCGTCATCAGGTCTATTATATATCTGGATTCCAGACGTCTCAGTTGTTTTCACCTGTCTCCACCCCGAACGCTAGCTGGAATACTGTCCAATCCGAAGTATTGTAATTTACTTCTATCCCTATTGTGTGTCTCATTGAAGTGTCTTGCGACACATAGGGATGGATCCTCTTTTTCAATCGCTCTTTTATGTTCCAAGACCCTCATCTTTAATGGGTGGATTGTGCTGCCTACATATCTTAGGCCGCATGGGCAGACAAGACAGTATACCGCAAATGGTGTACTACATGTTAGGAATTTCTTTATGGGCTTAGTTATTTCTGCCCCTGGTACCCAGTAAGATAATATCCTTCTGCTCCCTGCACAAGCTTTACACTTGCCGTAGGGGTAAAAACCCCTCATTTCGGTCAATGTGCTTTGCTTCGGTTTCTTCTGTTCAAAATGACTTCTCACAAGTGAGTCTTTCAAAGATCTCGCCTTGCAGAAGGTAACCTGGGGTTTTGAAGGAATGTCTCCTTTGATTACCGGATCAGTGAGAAGGGTATGCCAATTCATGGCCAATATCCTTCTAAGAGTGTGGGATTCTGTGCTATATGTCGGTATCATTCGAAATTTGCCACCTGTGTCTGTTTCTTTTTCTTTGGTTTTAGTTTGTAACAGGCATGCCCTCGGGATCTTCCTAACCTTCATCAGAGTCTTGTTGAGAGAGTGTATGTCATACCCTCTCTTGGTGAATCTTTCGATACTCCCTTTGGCCGCTAGCTCAAAGTCCTCATCTCTGCTGCTGTTTCTTTTTAACCTTAGGAGTTCCCCATCGGGGATGCTCTGTATGAGCTTTGGTGGGTGGTTGCTATCTGCCCTGAGGATAGAGTTTCCTGCCGTGGGTTTTCGGTATAGTGAGGTGTGTAGTCTGTCCTGCTCAACAAACACTCTCAGGTCCAGAAAGTCCACTGCCACTGGACTGACTGTTCCCGAGAAGTGCAAGTTGTAGGTGTTGTTGTTCAAGACCTCGATATATCTCTGAGCCATCTTCATCGTCCCTTGCCACACGATGAAGAGGTTGTCTATATATCGGTGCCACCTCACTACCCTACCTGTCTCCTGTCCGTCTGTGTGGAGTGCCATGGGTACCCGCTCCTCCCACCAGCCCATGAACAAGTTTGCATAGCTGGGAGCAAAGCAGGTACCCATGGCAGTCCCAGAAACTTGTGCATAAAGTTCAGGGCTCGACAAATGTACTCGCCCGCTCGCAAATGCGAGTGAATTCTGTTCAGGTCGAGTCAGTTTCAAGGCCTACTTGACCGGCCTGGCGAGTGCTATCTGGTAGGTGCAGTTACAGTTGAAGGCTCTAGGTGGCAGCGCATTGCAGTGCGGTGCGCGATGAAAGGCTTTAGGGGGCAGCATGTTCATGCACGCACGCACGCATGATAGGCGGAGTGCAGGTGGTGCGGTACGCAGTTAAAGTCTTTAGGGGGCATCATGCACACACTGCCTATTGTTTGGAGGCCAGGGCCGTCAATCTTGTAGCGCACGAAAGCGCTACCAATGACAGCCCTGGCCTGCCCCCGCGCTGTGCTGCTTAAAGTGCAGCAGTGACGTAGCACGCCACCACACGCGCTCTCCTCGGTGGAGTCGGGACTCAGTGGCAAAGTGCGGGACGATTTGGCAGAGGTGAGTCACTTTTAAATTTCTTTTCATTTACACGAGGCTCCGTCATGTTGTCTCACCTTCACAGGTCAGCCTCCGAGTCTACGTTTTCCTTTTTCAACAGCGTTAGCTTTCCTTTTTCAACAGCGTTAGCCGTGTACCGTTCAGGGCTGGACTGGCAATTCCGGGGCACCGGGCAATCCCCCGGTAGGCTGGATGGGGTGGGGGCCGGTTTTATGAGAGGGGGCCGGTTTTGTTGCAGGGACCGATGTGGGCCTTGACCTGACCGACCGGGACGGGTCAGAGAGTCAGTTTAGTAGTCTGACTGTTGACAGACAAACTATTTGTACTCCGTGTCTCTCCTCGTGAAATGATTTCATTTAGGCTATTATCATACGATTTTTAAAAATCTACCTGGCAGTGCACTATGATGACGCGCGCAGCGAGCAGTGAATGTCTCCGCCGCGGTCTTATGTTCACCCTTAGGGTTGGGTCTGGAGTGGACCTGGTGAATGTGATCATGCGCATTGGGGCGCGCTGAGTCACGCAATAAAACTTGTGCATGACTGGTAGTGAGGCGAGGTCGAGGAGGCAGGCATCAGAGAGCCAGAGAGACGAGTGAGAAAGAGAGGCACCCCGTAATTTTATTATTTATAGCATGCTACCCGCAGGTGAGTCTCCTGAGTGTCCGTCCAGTTGTATGCATGTAATCCCCTGATCATGGCACTGTCTGGGGGCGTCGCGACCCGGCCGGTATCAAAAGCAAAAGGGTAGGCCCCGGCTTATTTCTGCAGGCATTGCAGTGGATTTGTGAGCAAGCTGGAGGTGGCGCGAGGTGATGATGGCTGGCCTGGCTCTAGGCAGGCTAAGAGGTCGGAGCGGAAGGGTAAATCATTTGTAGCCTGAGGCCTACCATTTATTTGGGAGCAGCAGCTCGCACGCACTTTTCGCCGATCTTGACTTTGGTGCATCAGCATCATCACAGTCGTGTAACCTGCACATGTATTATCCCTCAGAGTCCGAGTGCACCCGCACAATTGAGTGACATTGACAACAACAGCACTAAACTCCGCCACTGTGTCAGGCCTGCACTCTCAAAGAACACTTGTAAAGCAGCAGCGCACCCGGGACTTTCATTGCTAATGCTGGCGCTGCTAGTGCTGGAGTGCAGTGGGTGTGAATGACGTGCTACTGGCAGCAGAAGCAGACTGATGTACATGCAGTGTGATGTGGTGGATGATCTGGGAATCACAGATCCACCACGTCACACTGCATGCACATCAGTCTGCTTCTGTGAACTACTGTTCCCTCAATGCCTTTTCCTTCTGCTTTGCCCTGAAAGTCCACCAACTCGTCTCCCGTCCTTCAATCAGCCAAAACGTCGTCACATAGAGGAGCCGGCCTTCCCTCCCTCCCTGCGCCTTTTGTGTGACCCTTTTGCAGTAGGAGCACAGGGCAGCCAGCAGGCCTCTACAAACCCATTTTCTCCAGTCTGAGGGCTTTGGGGAACTGTTTGCACAGCTCGCCGATCGGGGCTGAGCAAAGACGCCTAACAGGTTAGGTCAGTCACCGTGCAAGCACGCATGTTCAGTTACTTCTGAAAAGTGATAGATTACCCAACAAGTAATCAGACGTGCAGCACTGATTAAGGGAAGTGCCTCATCTAAATGACTGATAACATTAGCATTGAATTTACACGAACAGGTGCAGGTTTGAGAGTCGGGATAGAAAATCCATTTAGCACATAAATGGCATTCCAAGTAGCCCATTGGCCTTTGTGTGACAAATAGGAAGAAACTGCCCAGCACAAGCAATAGAAATTAAAACAATCCCCTTAGAAGCCTACAAAACATATCGCCCCATTACAATGGAGCATATTAATTAAGTGAAGGTATCCCACGTGCTGCATATTTACGTAGCCCTAATATTAGCTGGTTAATATTTTATGTACAATGTGGCGTCGAAAAAGGACAGCTGACGTTTCAAGATTCCAGGGTCCATGCATGAGGGACCTACCCAGCCCAGATTTATGCTTTGCGTTATAAGATCCAGTGTAGTTTTTGAATAAACAGGGCCTCAAGTCCCAGAATGCAATGCCTGTGAAACTTGAGTCCTATGGAGGTACGAGGGCAGGGCCTGCACTTGAAAGGGAAGGTATGGAGTTTGAGGAGGAGGGTGGAAGGGTTGTTGGTGGTGATCTCACAGCTATGATGGCCACCTACATGCATGACATTGAACTGTTTGCAGCCCTGGGCATTTAAGCTACAAAGCATTCCTATTAAGCATGTTAGTCTAGCTAGTTTAATTAGAGGAAAGAAGACTGCCACAATCGGAATGCATTGCATTCTCTCATTAAATAAAGCCCAGTCTTGGAATCTTTGTGATGTCATGGCGAGAGGTCAACATGCTAACTGCTAAAGACGTGAGCCCAGAGGGTACTTTTGAACTCAAGAGATGCAGCAGGAATAATCTTGGGTAACCTAAGTTTTGATGATGATGGCTCCCTCGCCTGTGTTGGTTTCCACACAGGAGCACACTACGTCAGTTAATCCAGTTAAATATGTAATGAAAAATGTGCTGTAAAATGTACCATTTTGGTCTCTCTTTTTCCAAAATTTTCCCCCTAATGCCCCCTAGTAGTGGTCGGGCTCGCTCGCTGCGCTCGCAACGCGCAGGACGGAGGCTGGTCTGGCAATATTTGCCAGGGCTGCTTTCAGTTCCCAGTCCGGCCCTGGTACCGTTACACATCGGTTTCTTTAAACTGCAGAGCTGGGAAAACTTATGGTGCCGCTGCAGGGTGGGCTGAGTTGATTCAATAATCGCAAATGTATACTGTGGCTAGGATTTCCAGTGTGGTTATTTTTCATAGACTTGCATGCAGCCCTCTCTATTATTTAAGTTTCACACTCCTTCCTTGAGCATTATTTTGTGACCGGCCACGGGCCAGTTCGAGAATGTCTGTTTGGCATTGTGTTGAGAGTTGCATTCGCTTTTGGTGTGGGACCTTTGTGTACCTGCATTTTCAGTTGGTAATATTGCTTGGTGTGCCAAGCCCTAGCGGTGTGTTTTTGTGTGTGTGCGTATGTATTCGCGCACTTGTGCACACATTCTTCCTGCTGCTGATGCAGGGGTAGTCTTTGCCTTTCTCCCTCCAAGGTTGATAACAGTCATGGGTACCAGTGATTTGTGTGATGATCCAAGAAGTGATTTGTGTTTTGTGCGATGCAACTACTTACAGTAATTTATTACGCTGCACTGAATTTTTTCCTTTGGTCTTAATAAGATTCAATATTTTTATTGTGCATTGTGAGTTGAAAATGAATGTCCATGTTGTAATGAATCTGTAAAGCGTTATGTGCAAATTTGTTTACAGGTCAGACTGTCTGTGCTGTGCCCATATAAACTCACTGTTTAAAAAAGGTTTGCTTAATGCCTTTTCCCAGATGAAGCGCAATGTGGAGAATTTGATTTGGCTGTAGGTTCATGCACTTTTATAAACGTCCCGAACTCTGTCAGTTATTATCTGAAGGTAATGGAAATTAAATGTCTTCCCGGAGTTTATACTGCTGCAAGTTGCATTAGAACAGGTTTACTATGTTGTGTAGTTTATTTGTATGTTTCCTCACCTTCATTGCTTGATTTTGCTTGCAAGACAGTGTGACCATCACCTAAGGTGCGGCTTGTGCAGATTGTGTGACCACTTGACTAATTACCACCCAGTTTCCCCCCAAAAAGTAGTTTAGGCCCAGAGTTAGGCTTTGGGAGGGGGAAGCGTCAGGCAGACCTTTTACTGACCAGGTATAAGCCTCCCCATATTAGAACCACCCGCAATACTCAAGAGCAGACTAGTCTCAATAGTGAGTTATTTTAGAAGCTGCACTGTTTTGAAAAAAGTCCATTATGCGATCAATTGTGGGTCGAGTGCATTGCTGTTAGGTCGAGTAGAAAAGTCTACTCACTCGACCTGCAGGTCAAGTGAGATTTTTTAGATTTGTCGAGCCCTGAAGTTGGTCATCAAACAGGAAGATATTGCTTGTCAGGCAGAATTCAACAAATTCCAGCAGCATACAATTATGTAAAGCAAATCTTGCTGGTCTCTTATTGAGGAAATGTTCCACAGCAGTTATCCCCAGTTTGTGCGTTCCTTTGCTGAACGCACTCAAAACATTACAACAAGATGAAGAAATCATCGATTAATGGCCTACTGGAGAACATGTCCAGATTCATTAACAGTTTCCTATTTCCTCTGGTGATACAGCTTAAGTCCCATATAAGGGACACTAAGAATTTTCTGATGAAAATTGAGGATTTTATATGGGAACCAACATACCTACTGATGGTCCTGGACTTATCTAGCCTGTATACTAATATAAGACACGAACTGGGGATAACTGCTGTAGAACATTTCCTACCTGGCCTTTTCTCATAAGCGCTCCCTGAAACACGGTTGAGCCCACCCTGGCCTTTAGGAGCCAGGGTGAACCCGATAAAGAAGCATCTCACTATTAGAGTGTGTGAGGGTTACTATACAAAAAGGTTCTGCTCCCAATAGTAGTGATGTATGTGTAGTGGGTTTTACCCAAACATAGTCACTGGGACCTGGGTTATATAGATACTGAGAAGAAGGGGTCCCAGCGTGAGTGTGTCAAAATATATACAAATCGGAGAAAATGTTTTTTTACACAGACAATGAATGCATCCACATTGTTTTATTCACAATGGGACTAGGTATATTAAATATACTCAGCATTGATTACATATCATAATCGGTTGTACAGTGCCCCAGGGGGGTCGGAGGGGGGAGGAGGAAGTGATTGGGTGAGGATGGAGTGATGGAAGGGAATTAGTGACAGTAAAATCAGCCAATTAACAAAAATGCATTGGTGAGTTAATTTCTATACACAAAACATAAGACCGTTGGTTCGATGTATAAATCAGAAATATCATACTCCACAAAATACACTAAATGAATAAATATTGGCGTGAAGTTGACAACCAAACAGGTTATTGTCGACGTTTCGACCCTCGGAAGTTTGCAGGGATTAGTGGTGCCCTTGCTGTGGGGTCTTCATCAGGACAGGGTGCGGGGCAGGCAACCTTAGTTGTCAATTAGATTAGCACAGGGTCTTGAAATATTATTGGCAAAAGGGGGTCACTCTGCGGTATCCCAATAGTCGATTGCGTTGGCACAGGTTCAACAGTGTAATTTAAAGACGGTCGTTCGGTCGTATCCAGAGTGGCGGTTGGGTTAACTTAACATCGGGTCTGCGGGTTTATTTGATTCTCTCCGTGGTATCGTCAGCCGAGTGTATCCAGCATAGAACGCCGCTCGTGTTTGTAATGTCCTGGGGCACTGTACAACCGATTATGATATGTAATCAATGCTGAGTATATTTAATATACCTTGTCCCATTGTGAATAAAACAATGTGGATGCATTCATTGTCTGTAAAAAAAAAAATCCCCGATTTGTATATATTTTGACACACTCACGCTGGAACCCCTTCTTCTCAGTACCCAATAGTAGTGATAGCAGTTGATTAGATCACCTTCTGAAAGAGAACTGTACCTACACCTTATTTACTAGTCTCTACTGGGTTGGATACTTTGTGGTTATTGTATATTGTTTGGGAGGACGTATCCTTCTCTGGAGGTTCCACACAAAAAATCCCCCTTATTGTGCAGAAAATATCTCTCCACCCTTCAGGCATTTTGGCCATTGTTGTATACTATATACCATGGGTACTCACGAACATTCTCTCGGGGTCCAAATTTACAGTGTGGTTTGTGGCCGAGGGCCGCACCGGTGGAGGCGGGGTCAGTTGGAGGGGCTAGAAAAAAAACCTGTGACCATGATGTTGAACACAAGCCCCTGCAGCGGACGCCTTCGTCCACTGAGCCAACAGACTCTCTCTCTCCTCTCTCTCCTTGTCTCTGTCTCTCTCTCCCTCCTTGTCTCTGTCTGTCTCTCCCTCCTTCCCTCTCTCTCTGTCTCTGTCTACCTCTCTCTGTCTCCCTCCCTCTCTTTCCCTCCCTCTGTCCATCTCCCTCTACCTGTCTCCCTCTGTCTCCCTCCCTCTCTCCCTCTGTCTGTCTCCCTCCATATTTCCCTCTGTCTCCCTCCCTCCCTCGGTTTGTCATCCTTGGTCTCCCTCCCTCTCTCTGTCTCCCTCTATCTGTCTCCCTTCCTCTGTCTTCCTTCCTCTGTCTCCCCCTCCCCCTGTCTGTCTCCCCTCCCTATGTCTGTCTCCCTGCCTCTGTCTGTCTCCCTTCCTGTCTGTCCCCCTCCCTCTGTCTCCCTCACTCCGTCTCCCCCTGACTCCCTGTCTTCCTCTCTCTCTCCCTCCCCCTGTCTTCCTCTCTCTCCCTCTCCCTCCCTCTGTCACCCTCTGTCTCCCTTTCCCTCCCTCTGTCTCCATCCTTCTCCCTCTGTCCCTCTCCCTCTCCGTCTCCCTCTCTGTCTCCCTCTCTCTGTCACACTAACTCTATCTGTCTGTTCCTGTCCCTGTCTCTATCTGTCTGTCCCTGTCTGTCTCCCTCCCTCCCTCCGTCTGTCTCCCTCCCCCTGTCTTTCTCCCTCCCTCTCTCTGTCTCCCTCTGTCTGTCTCCTCCTCTCTGTCTCCTCCTCTCTGTCTACCCCCTCTCTTTCTCCCCCCTCTCTGTCTCCCTCTCTCTCTGTCTCCCTCTCTCTCTGTCTCCCTCCCTCTCTGTCTCCCTCCTGCTGTCTCCCTCTCCTTCTCTCTGTCTCTGCCTGTCTCGGTCTGTCTCTGCCTCTATCTGTCCCTGTCTGTCTATCTCTACCTCTATCTCTCTTTGTCTCTATCTCTGCCTCTGTATGTCTCAGTCTCAATCTGTACCTGCCTATATCTCTGTCTCTATCTCTCTCTCTGTCTCTCTCTCTCTGTCGCTCTCTCTGTCTCTATCGCTGTCTGTCTCTGCCTTTATCTGTCCCTGTCTCTGACCCTGTCTCTACCTCTATCTGTCTCTGTCTCTATCTGTCTCTGCCTCTATCTCTGACCCTATGTACCTCTGTCTGCCCCTGTCTCTATCTGTCTCTGCCTCTATCTGTCTCTGCCTCTATCTGTCTCTGTCTCTATATGTCTTTATTTGTCTCTATCTCTATCTGACTCACCTCACCCGGCTCTCACTCCCTGCTGCCCTCCATCACCTCACCCGGCTCTCACTCCCTGCTGCCCTCTGTCACCTCACTGGGCTCTCACTCCCTGCTGCCCTCTCACCTCACTGGTACAAAAGGGGGTGGTGATGGACGGAGCGCCTGAATCAATCAAACACTCACACCCAGTCAAAAGATCTGGGTTTAATCCATCAATAGTCAAGCTATCCAGGCTGAAGAAGGCTGATAGCTAGAAACCAGTCCTTGGATGCTTGATTCCGGTCTAGGAAAGACATGGCTTGGTAGTTCGGGCTGGACTGTTCCCATGAGGCACAGGGTCAAGGCTGATTTGCATATAGCCATTGTCTGACCTAGGGTGGTGTGAAGTGCAAAAAAATGATGGATTTAGGTCCAGATCTTTGTACTGGGGTGAATGTAAGACATTGTTCTGCATTCTGTCCATCAACTGTGTTTTTTGCAATTTTCACCCCGAGTGGGCTGGGTATGCTCAGACGTGAGTCCCAGGCTCTCCACATCACTGGAGTCAAGCTATCCAGGCTGAAGAAGGCTGATAGCCAGAAACCGGTCCTTGGATGCTTGATTCCGGTCTAGGAAAGACATGGCTTGGTAGTTCGGGCTGGACTGTTCCCATGAGGCACAGGGTTAAGGCTGATTTGCATATAGCCATTGTCTGACCTAGGGTGGTGTGGAGTGCAAAAAAACGATGGATTTAGGCCCAGATCTTTGTACTGGGGTGAATGTAAGACATTGTTCTGCATTCTGTCCATCAACTGTGTTTTTTGCAATTTTCACCCCGAGTGGGCTGGGTATGCTCAGACGTGAGTCCCAGGCTCTCCACATCACTGGAGTCAAACTATCCAGGCTGAAGAAGGCTGATAGCCAGAAACCGGTCCTTGGATGCTTGATTCCGGTCTAGGAAAGACATGGCTTGGTAGTTCGGGCTGGACTGTTCCCATGAGGCACAGGGTTAAGGCTGATTTGCATATAGCCATTGTCTGACCTAGGGTGGTGTGGAGTGCAAAAAAACGATGGATTTAGGCCCAGATCTTTGTACTGGGGTGAATGTAAGACATTGTTCTGCATTCTGTCCATCAACTGTGTTTTTTGCAACTCACCTCACTGGGCTCTCACTCCCTGCTGCCCTCCCCACTCAACCGGGCTCTCACTCTTTGCTGCCCTCCCACCTCACCGGGCTCTCATTCCCTGCTGCCCTCCCCCCTCACCCAGGCTCTCACTCCCTGCTGCCCTCCCACCTCACTGGGCTTTCACTCCCTGCTGCCCTCCCCCTCACCCGTGCTCTCACCCCCTGCTGCCCTCCCACCTCAGCCGGGCTCTCACTCCCTGCTGCCCTCCCACCTCACCGGGCTCTCATTCCCTGCTGCCCTCCCCCCTCACCCAGGCTCTCACTCCCTGCTGCCCTCCCACCTCACTGGGCTTTCACTCCCTGCTGCCCTCCCCCTCACCCGTGCTCTCACCCCCTGCTGCCCTCCCACCTCAGCCGGGCTCTCACTCCCTGCTGCCCTCCCACCTCACTGGGCTCTCATTCCCTGCTGCCTTCCCCCTCACCCGGGCTCTCACTCCCTGCTGCTCTCTCCCCTCACCCGGGCTCTCACTCCCTGCTGCTCTCCCCCCTCACCTGGGCTCTCACTCCCTGCTGCTCCCCCCTTCACTGGGCTCCCACTCCCTGCTGCCCTCCCACCCCACCCAGGCTTTCACTCTCTGCTCTGACCTCCCACCTCAACGGGCTCTCCCTTCCTGCTCTGCCCTCCCACCTCACCGAGCTCTCACTCCCTGCTGCCCTCCCACCTCAGCCGTGATCTCACTCCCTGCTGCTCTCTCCCCCCACCCGGGCTCTCACTCCCTGCTGCTCTCCCCCCTCACCCAGGCTCTCACTCCCTGCTGCCCTCCCACCTCACCCGGGCTCTCACTCCCTGCTGCCCTCCCCCCTCACCCGGGCTCTCACTCCCTGCTGCCCTCCCACCTCACCGGGTTCTCACTCCCTGCTGCCCTCCCCCCTCACCCGGGCTCTCACTCCCTGCTGCCCTCCCACCTCACTGGGCTCTCACTCCCTGCTACCCTCCCCCCTCTCCCAGGCTCTCACTCCCTGCTGCCCTCCCACCTCAGCCGTGCTCTTACTCCCTGCTGCTCTCTCCCCTCACCGGGGCTCTCACTCCTTGCTGCCCTCCCCCCTCACCCGGGCTCTCACTCCCTGCTGCCCTCCCCCCTCACCCGGGCTCTCACTCCCTGCTGCCCTCCCCCCTCACCAGGGTTCCCACTCCCTTCTGCCCTCCCCCCTCACCCGGGTTCTCACTCCCTGCTGCCCTCCCACCTCACCGGGCTCTCATTCACTGCTGCCCTCATCCCTCACCCGGGCTCTCACTCCCTGCTGCCCTCCCTCCTCACTGGGCTCTCACTCCCTGCTACCTTCCCCCCTCACCCGGGCTCTCACTCCCTGCTGCCCTCCCACCTCAGCCGGGCTCTCACTCCCTGCTGCCCTCCCACCTCACCGGGCTCTCATTCCCTGCTGCCCTCCCCCCTCACCCAGGCTCTCACTCCCTGCTGCCCTCCCACCTCACTGGGCTTTCACTCCCTGCTGCCCTCCCCCTCACCCGTGCTCTCACCCCCTGCTGCCCTCCCACCTCAGCCGGGCTCTCACTCCCTGCTGCCCTCCCACCTCACTGGGCTCTCATTCCCTGCTGCCTTCCCCCTCACCCGGGCTCTCACTCCCTGCTGCTCTCTCCCCTCACCCGGGCTCTCACTCCCTGCTGCTCTCCCCCCTCACCTGGGCTCTCACTCCCTGCTGCTCCCCCCTTCACTGGGCTCCCACTCCCTGCTGCACTCCCACCCCACCCAGGCTTTCACTCTCTGCTCTGACCTCCCACCTCAACGGGCTCTACCTTCCTGCTCTGCCCTCCCACCTCACCGAGCTCTCACTCCCTGCTGCCCTCCCACCTCAGCCGTGATCTCACTCCCTGCTGCTCTCTCCCCCCACCCGGGCTCTCACTCCCTGCTGCTCTCCCCCCTCACCCAGGCTCTCACTCCCTGCTGCCCTCCCACCTCACCCGGGCTCTCACTCCCTGCTGCCCTCCCCCCTCACCCGGGCTCTCACTCCCTGCTGCCCTCCCACCTCACCGGGTTCTCACTCCCTGCTGCCCTCCCCCCTCACCCGGGCTCTCACTCCCTGCTGCCCTCCCACCTCACTGGGCTCTCACTCCCTGCTACCCTCCCCCCTCTCCCAGGCTCTCACTCCCTGCTGCCCTCCCACCTCAGCCGTGCTCTTACTCCCTGCTGCTCTCTCCCCTCACCGGGGCTCTCACTCCTTGCTGCCCTCCCCCCTCACCCGGGCTCTCACTCCCTGCTGCCCTCCCCCCTCACCCGGGCTCCCACTCCCTGCTGCCCTCCCCCCTCACCAGGGTTCCCACTCCCTTCTGCCCTCCCCCCTCACCCGGGTTCTCACTCCCTGCTGCCCTCCCACCTCACCGGGCTCTCATTCACTGCTGCCCTCATCCCTCACCCGGGCTCTCACTCCCTGCTGCCCTCCCTCCTCACTGGGCTCTCACTCCCTGCTACCTTCCCCCCTCACCCGGGCTCTCACTCCCTGCTGCCCTCCCACCTCAGCCGTGCTCTCATTCCCTGCTGCTCTCTCCCCGCACCCAGGCTCTCACTCCCTGCTGCTCTCCCCTCTCACCTGGGCTCTCACTCCCTGCTGCTCTCCCCCCTCATCCAGGCTCTCACTCTCTGCTCTGCCCTCCCACCCCCGGCTCTCACTCTCTACTCTGCCCTTCCACCTCACCGGGCTCTCACTCCCTGCTCTGCCCTCCCACCTCACCCAGGCTCTCAGTCCCTGCTGTACTTTGAGTACCCGTGCTATATACAATGGCCCAGATTTATACTTTCATGCAGCACAAAAAAGCAAGCAACCTTGCTGCACTGTGTGAAAGGACAGGAAAACGCCATATTTAATATCATACTGCGCATTCCTGTCCTTTCCATGCCCTGCCACCCTTTTGGCTGCCTAATGCCAATGCAGGCACCCTTACATCATGGTGAAAATGTGCCTGTGTTGCAGGCAGAATTGTTTTTATGCAGGAAGGGACACTTTCTAGCACAAGATAAATTCTCAGAGGCATTTTCCTCTACATTCTGCAGCACACTTAGAAAGAGGAACAAACAAGGAGAAATAAAGATATTTCACCTTGTTACTCTCCTCTGGGAAGGCATAGCATTTTGTTGAATCCCCAGGTCTACTACTAATCAAAAATCTGGGAGCGCACCAAATCCCAGGGATGGATGCGTGGGAACACCTACGCTCCACCCATGGAACGCCTCCCATGGCAGAGTAACGCAAGGCACCAATTTGCATGCCTTGCGTTACTCCAGAATTCATCAACCTGTGCAGGGCCACACCAGGTGGCGTCGCGTAGCGTGATAAATCTGACATTAGGCTCCATCGTCCTTGCACCCCCTTGCTTTGTGCAAGGGCATTGCAACGCTATGATAAATCTGGCCCAATGTACAATGCTATTACAGGGCATCACAACCATGTATGATACCATTGCAAGACGTCCACCTGCTGCTAAGTTGAATTTTGTTATTGCAAGCTTACTTATCTCATATTTAGGCAATAGCATGTTTTATTTTTTCTACTTTCTTTCCTTCAGTGTATCTTGCCTATGTGGCTCAACTTGTATATGTGCTGTATTGTGGTTGTGGAAGTTGGTGAATGCAAGAACGAATAAGTAGTCTATGGATGCTCAAGTGCATGGATGAGTGACAGGGTGCACGTGTGATAACTTACTCATTTTTTAAACTAATTTGTGACTAAGAAGTCATTTTAAATTAAAAGCAAGACTTATTTGTAGTGCAATGCTTGTTATTTACCTTTAAGTGGTAGCTGGTCGACTTGCCTGGTTGCACATCTTATCACTCAATACTGCACACAAGAAAGAAAAGTGTGCACCCCAACATTCTATTGTCGCACATGAAAAAGAAAAATTGGAGGGAACATTGGTTATAATCATTAACAAGGAATCTAGGGATGAATTGCCTGAGGGCACCGTATCGAGCAAAGATATAGGGTAATCTGTCTCCAAATAGATCTTAATCTTTCCATCCAAGCAAATTACAACCATCCCTAGCTACATACACCTTAGTTTGAATACAATGGTTTGAGTAATACAGGTTTTCTGGGGAAAATCCTACATTTCTATAGATGAGGCAGCAAAAGCTACCATTCTAATATCAGGTGGTAGTAAGAAGAACAGGGTTCAACATTTCTTGATAAAAGGTGTCTGAAATCATGGTAATAGGAGAACCAGAATCAACTGTAACTGCTACAGGTATATGTTTCCAATCATAATATTACAAATAAGATCTTTCTTTTTAGAGGACGAAATGGCATTTATACTTTTTATAGAAAGTACTGTAGTAGTGGGCCTCAGCAAGGCCTACAGGTGCTAGGGGCTCTCCCTTCTCTGCACAGAGTCCTCAGACCAATAGGAAGAAGTTGGCACAGAAGCTGGAATAGAAAATACAGATTTTATTAAACCTCATGTGGTGGAACTACATTCACACAGCACCCTTCGGTAATGTATGAAGTAGCACACTGAATGGAAGGAGCTTGGACCTTTTATACCCACACGGGCGCTTAAATAAAGGCGGTACAAGTACAAAATGCTGGTTTTAGGTACATATAAGGTCATACAGAAAATGCATAGTCAACAAGTGAGAGGAGCTAACAGTTGCTAATTCTGGTGAACACATCCTGACAGTTACAGACTGGGGACAGCTGCAAGGACAGCTGCAAGCTCAACTGAGCATGTGCGAAGCACAAAAGGCTAAATATATCTCGTCTCTAGGCAGATTTCAAGAGCAGTTAACAGGAAGGTAGGACAGAGCACATGGCGAGCACATGGTAGCACATGGCAAACAAAATGGCTGACAGAAATACAAAATGGATTCCACAAAACGGACAAGATAGTCTCTAAATACAGTGTGGCTTCTGCGAATGCTAACCTAATCGTTGCCAAATTACAACAGACGACTCTTTCAGCATTAGCTGAAGACAGTCGTTCATCTGGGGTAATCTAGATATGCATCCTGTACATTGATGCTCATAATCTCAATGATCTCTTTATTTAGCATTTGTTGTTCTTTTATTTCTGCAATATTTCTCTTGGCAGGTGTACAAGCAGAGATGCACATGGAGCAAAGCATAGGACCACATTCTATACAAGTACAGCATGTAAATAATATCGCCAACAGTATACTTAAAATAGTCAGTACTTTCCAGCCCCAAGTAGCAAATAGTGTCCAGAACCAGGTCGAAAAAGTCCATGTACCAGTCTCTGGGTGAATCTGGGCAGCAATCTTATGCAGTTTTGATATTGCGTCGTATACTGAAGGTGAGTGATCTGGTATAAATACGCAGCAACTGCTACCGATGATGCAACATGCACCACCTCGATCAGCCAAAATCACATCAAACACCATTCTGTTCTGGAGTGCTACAATCCTTGCAATTTGCAGTTCTTCTGTAATGTTCCCAAGTGCCATAGCTGTTTGATTGGTGACAGCTTCCACAACACGAGTCAATCGCCTTATCTTTCTGCTATTCAATGCAGCACCCACAAAGAAGAACATTCCTAAGTTAAAATCGACATATTGTTGTAGAGCAGTGTCAGTTTGATCGACTTCGTCCATACTTATTGTTCTCTTATTTCGGTTCTTAGAGATATCATTGTAAAGTTTATAGTCTCTGTGATAAGATGCCGGTGCCAGAAACACAGGGGGCAATAGAAAGGATACATAGCAAATCCCTGACCACCCAACAGGTAGTTGATAATATCCCTTACTGCCACAAACAAAAGAGGTATTGTGCGAAGATGTGAAACTACTATTATTAGCTCCTTCAATAGTCAGTCTCAAAATACATTCACTCCGTCCCACTGGAATTCTCCCAACACTACTAATACATAAATCTGCTTTAGCTCTTGTCACAGAAATTACAAAAGGTCCATTGTTCTTGATATTTCTCATGTTCGTAAAGACATATGGTGTCGAAGTATTGTCAGGTTGATACTCTTCCCATTCCAATTTAGTCCCTTTAGCTTGTGAATACCCTTCTTTATCTTGGTAGCATACTTTATTGAGGTGAAAGTTAATCCCACCTACTGAAGGCTTTCCAGAATCAAACAAAAGCGCATAGCAAGCTTGACATGAACCATTATAGGAAAACGCCAGAGGAATAAAAGGTGTTCCTCCCTTTTTCTGGTGAGCAGGTATCATCCCACACACCCAACAGTTGGTGGCATTCGTGGCATTATGTGTATGATGCAACATTTGAATAAAAGTGTTGTTTAAGTAGGATTGTCGATGCTTCTGCTCGTGATAGGGAAGCGTGAAGTAGTGATGCTCCATTTGTACTGTAGTAGTGGCAACAAAAAGCTGTCGAGCAGGAGCCACTTTCTCAACAAACCAGGTGATTATTGCCATAACCACCAGAGCAACAACAAAATCTACCACACAAATGATTCTTTTGTTATGCATTTTAGCAACAGCGATAATTGATCTTTCTACAAACTCGTTGAAATAATTGTTGGAGCTCTTATCCATGGGCAGCCACTGATTTATTCACCACGGGCCAAGATGGGTGTCACTACACTACGCAGGACTGATTTCCCCCCCCTTGCCACATCGGCGTTCCGTTTCACTAACCCAGGGCAGTAGCTCAACCAGTCTTATTTGGCAAAGCAGATTCTTTCCTTGGTCTCAGCTGATATCGGGATTCTGCAGCAATTGTTTGGTCTGGGAAGGCTTCCGCAGATTCGTCAGGCGAGATAGCTTGACCTTTCACCGTCTCCAGAATCTCTCGATGGTCAGTCAACACAGCAGGTCCGACTAAGGCAGGCAACATACATTTGCAGTGTGTGCTATGGACCCAGTTCTTCTTGTTTGTCACTCGAACTGCTGTTCTTGTTGCTAGGAGCACCTGCTCCGGTCCTCGCCACCTCGGTTCCAAACTGTTCGATCTGTCGAAGACCTTGACCATCACGTAGTCGCCAGGACGGAGTTCATGGGCCTCACCTGTAGATCTGTCAGGAAGAGTTTCTCGAACCTGTTGATGAATAGAGATCAAACTGACGGTTAACTGTGCCAAATAATATTTCATCAGAACACATGGATGTATGGGGCGTGGCTCAGGAACTCCCCAAATGTTTATTGGTCCCACAAAGAACTCTTCATATGGGGTAAGGCAAGATCGTGAAGGTGGCACCGATCTTATGGACAACAATGCCAAGGGTAGTGCATCTGGCCACTTTAAGGACGTGGAAGCCAGTATTTTCGCCAACTTCAATTTCAAAGTAGCGTTGTACCTCTCCACTAATCCTGCTGATTGCGGGTGAAAGACTGCATGGAATTTCTGCTTGATCCCTAATCCTTTCAGGACATGCTCAACAACTTTCCCAATAAAATGAGGTCCGTTGTCACTCCACAAAAGTTTACAAACAACATATCTAGGGAAAAACTCCTTTAGAAGCACCTTTGCTGTGGTGAGAGCAGTATTATCCTTTGTATGGTATGCCTCTATCCATTTGCTGAAGGCACATACCACCACTAGGACGTATTTCAGATTATAGCAGCATTCAAGTTGGATGTAATCCATCTGCAAAACTTCAAAATGTGCGGTTGGTGTAGCAAACCCTCCTGTGGGAGTCCGTGTCTCTTTACCGGGATTATACTGCCAACAGAAGAAACAGGAATGTACTACTCTTTTAGATGTGCTGGCAATTTCAGGATGCTCCCAAACTTGCGTAAGCAATTTAGTTATTGCTAGAGCTCCAACATGTGCCAGCCAATGTGCCATTTGAACCATAGGTTGTAAATAGGCTGCAGGCAATTTCCATTTATCCATGTCTTTGTTGCGCCAACAACCCTCATCGTCCAATATTCCTTCTTTAGCCCATTGCTCAAGTTCTGCTACAGAAGCAGATCTCTGTACATCTAACACTTTCTGTCTAGCATCATGCCATTGCTCAGCTTGAGACTTCACTACGTACATAGAAGTAGTGCTTCGTTGCATTGCAGTCTCACGAGCTACGCGGTCTGCAAAGGCATTGCCTTGTACTATTTTGTCAACAGTTTTCTTGTGTGCGCTACACTTTATAATAGCAATTTTCTTTGGGTATGTAAGTGCAGTCAAGAGATTATGTACTAATTCTCCGTGCATTATCTGCATCCCGTGGGATGTAAGAAAGCCTCTTTCCTTTCAAAGCAGGCCAAAATCATGGGCCACTCCAAAAGCATAGCGGCTATCTGTATAAATGTTCACACACAAGTCAGTGCTAAGTTTACACGCTCGTATCAAGGCTATTATTTCAGCTGCTTGAGCCAACTTCTGTGGTATGTGAGCTGTTTCCACTACTGTCTGAAGTGTCGTAATTGCATATGCAGCTGAGGTCGTACCAACTGGCAACTTCAAACAGGACCCATCAACCCACAGTTCCCCATCTACATCTGGAAGGGGTGTATCTTGCAAATCGATGCGCCCCTTTGTCTGTTCCTCAGTAAGGAATATACAATCGTGAGGCTCCTTTGACTGAGACTGAGTCGCAGGATATGGCAACAAAGTGGCTGGGTTTAGTGTTGCACATCTCTTCAAGGTAATATGAGGTGCTAACAGTGTCAATTCATATCCTGTCAAGCGGGCACTAGTTAAGTGTTGGGTCTTGGTCTGATTCAAAAGGGCATCTACTGCATGGGGTACTAGCACCAACAGTTTATGTGACAGAACTATCCCTTCACTCTGGCGTATGGACACAGCTGTTGCTGCAACTGAACGAAAGCACCCGGGTAATGCACGAGCAACAGGATCAAGGACAGCTGTGGTAAATAAAATATTACCCTGTCATAATTTCTATACTTAAACAAGGGGTCATGTATATAATGAGAGGCAGAGTCTGTGGTGTCCGATTCAAAAGGGCTTTATTTCAGTAACTCGAGTTAAGGGAGAATCGGGTTCCATCACCACTAAGGTTCAGGAAGGGTCTTCTGAACTTTATTCACAGAGTACAATATTTATACATTGAAGATACATTGCATTGCATAGAGAAGGAGGAGCGCTCCAGGCAGAGCAAGAGAAAGAGAGAGATAAGAGCATGTGGGCGTGCAAAAGGGCGTGTAAGAAGGCGTACACGTGGGCGTTCACTTGAGGAGTCATAGGTGAGTCATAGGTGGGTGGATACATGGAGGGGGTCTGCATGGTCAGCTGGAACCTTTACCCTACTTGTGCGCTTCACTTTGTCATGACGTGCAATTAACGTGTAACTGGGGGAAGCTGGGGGGAGCGGACTTTCGTTCGAGTAGAGGAGCCTTCAGTGTCAGGACGACCTGCACGTCTGGTATTATCTGATATCTTAAGTTCGGAGGATGTATTATCTGAAATAAAGGTCGCTCGAGAAAAGGTTGCTCATCACCAAGAGCCAGTGTGTGCATATATTTCTTCGTTCTTTGCGTGGGGGCCGTGGGCCTTCTATGGATGTGAGCTCTGTAAATCACTTAAATGGAGACAGAAAGGCTAGGCCCTATCTCTGAAGACGGGTTCTGTTTACCTTCTTCACTAGGCAGGAATGTGTTTCTGTGGAGCAAGCAGATAACTGTGTGCAAAATACTGTCTTGGCAGGCCGGACTGGGCCCCTCTCGGCTGAGCCAGAAGTATGCGAGAGGTCAGGGATACATAGCTAAGCTGCAGCTTTCAGAGTGTCTGGAGGCATGAAGCCTTAATTCGGGTCCTGGCTCAGGCTGAGCTACAAAACGGGTTCATCTCGATGTTAAACGTGCACAATGCAAATACATTGGCAACATAGGCCTCAGTGCAGAATTAACGTTTCTTTCATGGGGGACTTGGTACCTGACATTCTAATGCGGGACGGAAATGCAGAGACATTATTATTGCAGGCATGAGAGGGAAAATGCATGGGTGACATGCACATACACTAAACGTGGGGTACACGCAGGGGACACATTGGCCATGTAAATTTCTATTTCCTCATTCCCTCCTTGTCCCCTACTGTGCCCTTCAGGACACATCTATATTCATGAGACCGTATATCTGATCATACAGCATCATTTGTTCGTCTTTTCTCTTTTGTATACGTGGATGGGGAATACAGGCAGTGGCACACAGGCCGCAAATCGCCGGGCCACATTGCAGACAGAGACAGCAACCGAATATCATAAGCAGTATCATTCCTAGGAACGACAACACTTTCCATCCCCATGCCGATATTACACTCCAGAGCCAACCGGACCAAGTCCATGTGCCTGGATCTTGATGAATCTCGTGAGCAATTTTATGGAGTCTTGTTATTGCTGCGTACACGAATGGCGCGTTATTTGGAATAAACACGCAACAACTGGAGCCGATCACTCTACAAGCCCCGCCCCTATCTGCCAGGATGACGTCAAGAACAAGGCGGTTCTGAAGAACAACAAGTCTCATGGCAGACTGCTCCTCGGTCAAGTTAGCCAGAGCAGATGCAGTCTCATTCACAACTGCTTCTAGAGTGCTTGTTAACCTGCGTATTAGTTTACTGTTTTGGACGGGACCTATGAAGAAAAAGAATCCTTTATTGAAATCTGTATATTTCTCCCAAGCTGTCTCGGTCTGATCAATCACTGGGGAATCGGTCTCCCTCCTGTGTCTAACATGTACTAGTCGGGAATCTCGATGATAATGGGATGGGGCTAGAAAGACGGGTGGCAACAGGAACGCTAGATAACATGTTCCACCCCAGTCTAAGGGCAGACGTACATAAGCTGTCTGACCGCAAATGAAATAGGAATGGCGGGAAGCTTTGAAAGAAGACTTTCCTTTATCATTAAACTCGACTACAGCATTACACTCGCTGTGTCCCAAATGCACCGATCCTTTCTTTCTAACGCACAATTCACCTTTTACTGGTAGGACTGATATAAACGGTGGACCTGTATTTTGCTCGGACTGAACATTCAGAATCATAAAGCTAAGGGAAGCATTTCCTTGCTCGTACACTTCATTTTCTAGATCGGTCCCCTTCCTTTGGGGAAGACCGTCTTTGTCTGGAAAACATGCCTCATGCATTACTGTATTCAAGTTTCCCCATATCCAGATACCCTGGGAAACTGCGGACTTTCTGTCTAGTGATGACATTAAAGCAAACCATGCTCCGCACGAACCATTGTGCGAGAACGGAAAAGGAAAGAGGGGCAGAACTCTCTTCGTTTTCTGATAAGGTGGGAGTCGGCCACATACCCAGCAATCTGTTACATTGCTGGTCTGATGAGAATGGTGCAACATTCGAATAAAAGTATTGTTGCGCAGGGTTAGTCGATATGACAGTTTATGGGGTGGCAGATCACTGAATGTATGCTCTGTGGTGTCATTAATGGAAAAGTGTATACGTGAAGAAATAGGGGGAAAGAAAACATGTAATGTCAAGCTGATACATATTATAGTGATGCACAGAAGAGACATAAAAATCAGAGTTACTATACATCTACTGCATAATATCTTGCAGTATTTCTCTCTCATCTTGCTCTTTTTACTATTCTGGTCTACGATCTTGTACATGTCAGGAACCTGTCTAACCGATTCACCACCTAGTGGACTTAAACAATTAGACGCTGTCTGACTTACTAGATCGTAACTTGGACCTATACTCCTGTTGCGGAGTCTTTTCTAGCAAAGGGGGCTTAAAGTCCGTACTATCGGGACTGTCTTTAGTCTTGATCAAAGTTCCGGAATCTCCAAAGTATTTCTTGCAGTGTTGGGCGTGAAGCCATCCTTTACGTCCTTCGACCTTGACGGCTGTCGTCGTGGTGAGCAAAACTAATTTCGGTGTCTTCCAGCGTGGCTCAAGGGGGCTTGATCGATCAAAATTCCGCACATACACATGATCACCAGGGACGATGGTGTGCTCCTTGACTTGGGTGTTGTCAGGGAAGGTGGCGGCAACCTGTGAACGACAAGAGAGTAGTGCAGACATCAAGGAAGCCAGGTAATCTGTCAGCATGTTACTGTCAACATCAGTTATTTTCTTAGGCATAGGCGTACCCCACATATTCGGTGGTCTACCAAAAACCACTTCATAAGGAGATAGGCCTGTTCGGGAATGAGCTACCATACGCATGTAAAAGAGGGCAACCGGCAAGGCTACCATCCAATCCACGCCTTTTTCTGCACAAATCTTTGCTAATTTCGTCTTAAGTGTCTGATTATGGCGCTCGACGAGTCCTGCTGCTTCAGGGTGTCGTACACAATGAAACTTCCATTGATATCCTAACAAAAGGGACACTTGTTTCATTAATTCAGTACACGACACGGGGCAATCCATACCTTGGGAAAAACTCACGCACCAATTGCCTGGCGGTGGTCACAGCAGTATAATCTGGGACTGGGTACGCTTCTGTCCATCTAGATAGTGCACACACAACTACCAGGACATACTTGTAACCTCTACATCTGTCCATTTGGATATAATCCATCTGGAGGACTTCGAAAGGATGGTCAGGAGGATGAAATCCGCCTTGTTCCACCGGGATGCCTTTGCCTGGATTGAACTGACAACAGATCATACAGGTACGTACTTTCTGTTTCGCTGCTGCACGTAGGTGCTTGTTAAACCAGATATTCTGTAAGCTGTCTAGCATTGCCTTTTCTCCCAAGTGTGCTGGACTATGTGCTGTGTTTATAATGACTTGTACCATAGAATCTGGGAGAAACCATGTAGCTTTGCCTTTAGTCATCCAACCCTGGTCAGTCTGGACCCCTCCTTGTTCAGTCCATTTCTTTATTTCATCTGAAGTGGCATGTGTCTGTATGTCGAGTACATCTTGTGAAGGATCCCTGACTGTCATGCTTTTTGTCAGTAATGGTACCTCTGTCTTTGTCGTGTCTGTTGGTGTCTGGGCTGTAAGTTTAGCTGTTCGGTCTGCCAGGTCATTACCCTGGGAAATGGTGTCTGTAACTTTCGTGTGTGCTTTGCATTTCAGGATAGCTATGGCTGCAGGTAAATGTATGGCTTCTAACAGAGCCTGAATAAGGGGACCATGCTGAATTTTAGTCCCATGAGAGGTCAAGAAACCTCTCTCCATCCATAACACTCCGAAATCATGAACAACACCGAATGCATACTGTGAATCTGTATAAATGTTCACTTTCAAGTCCTTGGCTCTTATGCAGGCTTGTGTCAGAGCGATGAGCTCTGCTGCTTGTGCTGACAGTGTGTCTATTCTTTGTGTCTCTATGACTTCAGTATCAGTGGTCACAGCATATGCGGCCACTAACTCTCCTGTGCTTGTTCTCATGCATGAACCATCTACATAAAGTGTCAGGTCAGGGTCTGGCAGTGCCACGTCTGTTAGGTCTTGTCTTGGTTTCGTTACTGTATTCATTACTTCCACACAGTCATGTGGTGCAGTGTCTACTGTACTTGAGGGCAAGAGTGTAGCAGGGTTGAGAATATTGCATTGTCTGATCTCTATGTGTGGCTGAAATAACGTCCGTTCATATCCTGTCAGTCTCGCTACAGTCAAGTGCTGTGTCTGTGTCCTGTTCAAGAGAACTTCCACTGCGTGTGGTACCTGTACTGTCAGGGGGTGTCCCAACACTATGGAGTCACTTTGTCTTATGGCTAGGGCTGTTGCTGCAACTGATTTCAGGCACGCAGGCAGAGCCTGGGCCACTGGATCCAGTGTACTAGAAAAATAAGCACAAGGCTTGTGTTTTCCTGCTTGATCTTGTGTGAGGACAGATAATGCTGTTCCATCTTTTTCAGTTACGAAAAGCGTAAAAGGTTTGCTGTAACAAGGAGTCGCTAAAACTGGCGCTTGACATAAGGCTCTTTTTAATTCTTCAAATGCCAGGGTATGTTCTTGTGTCCAAGGGAGGACAGTCGAAGACGCTGCCTCCTGTGTTGTCAACTGTATGAGTGGTTTGGCTAGATAGGCATACTGGGGAATCCATTGTCTGCAGTATGAAGTGAGGCCAATGGAGGCCCGTACTTCCTTTTGTGTCTTGGGCTGTGAAAGGTTAGCAATTAACTGAATACGTTCTTGTGTCAGCTGTCTACCCCTCTTGGACAGCAAGTGTCCAAGGTACACCACTTGCTGTGCACAGAATTGCAACTTCGAAGGGGACACCTTGTGCCCCTTGTCTGCCAAGAAGTGTAAAACTGTCAGTGATGCATTTTCGCAGTCTGGTTCTGATCGTGCTGTAATTAGGATGTCGTCTACATACTGGAGCAGTGCAGTGTTGGTAGGCATGTCAATACTGTCCAGCTGTCTCTTTAATGCTTGGCTGTAAATGCTAGGACTCTCTGTAAAACCTTGGGGAGCTCTCGTAAATTTAAAGCTGCGTCCATTTAAACTGAATCCAAAAAGATACTGACTGTCTGGATGAATGGGAACACTGAAAAAAGCATTCTTCAAGTCAATAACAGTAAAGAACGTTGCCTCAGAATCAATAGCAGTCAGTAATGAAGAAATGTCTGGGACCACTGGGTATTGAGGAACTACACATTTGTTCAATTCTCGAAGGTCAACAACTAGTCTGTAAACTGGTGGCGCATTAGGGTCTGTTCGTTTAAGAATAGGGATGACAGGTGAATTACATACATTCGAGTCAGTCTCCACTACCACCCCATGTGCAATGAGTTCGTCAACGATTTTCAATAAGGCTATTACGGCATCAGGTAGTAACTTGTATTGTCGGATACGTGGTAGTACTACTCCTACTTTGAGGGTGAGACGGTTTGGTGTAATGTGCATGTAACCTACGCCAGTCGGACCTTGTGCCCATAGGTGCTGTGGTACGTTCCGGAGTCTGTGGTCAAAATCCCTCAACACATAATGTCCCTTAAAATCACGTAAGAACAGTCGTACTCCTTCCGGAGAACAACATATAACTGCTCCTAGTTCTTTTAATGTCTTTATACCAAGCAAGTTTTCTGGACATGACTTAGTAAGTAGCAAGTCTGTGGTACGTGACAATGGACCAACCCCTAGGGAAACTGGTTTCGACACTTCGTTAACAATAGGCTTTCCTGAAAATCCCAGGGAAACATTCTGTGAGCCTGAGAGGGGTGCCCCTGGAACCTCGTCATGGCTGATGGTAGTTCTGCTCGCCCCTGTGTCAATCAGAAATTTTCTATCCTTTCCCAATACACGGCTATGTACATAGGGACCCTCTTGATCTACAGGAACCTCAATAAGGGGCAAGCCAACTTCCCTCTGTAGGCTGTTTCATGAGAACTGTTGGTATTCTGGATAGTCGGGCTGTGTGTACTGTAACATTTGTTGTGTGGCATTAACAGGTGGTGGTGGGGGTGGAAAATTCGCTACTGTCTGTTGTGTGTTCTGTGGGGTGCTATTCTGCCTAGGAGGATGCGGTCGTTCTTTTGTCTTGCCTGTAGCTATATTGTGTTTCAGGACAGCACAATCTTTTACAAAGTGACCTGGCTGTTTGCAATAATTACAGTTCCCTTTAGCAAGTGTCGTGGCATTTTTGTTCGCGTTAGCTGGTACCGTTTGGGCAACCAACACTTTCATTTTCGTCTCTTTCATGCGTCTCTTCTCATGATCCTGCTCTTCTCTAATTCTGTTCTGGTGATATTGTAGCATTCGCAACATTTGCGAAGGGCTATTTGCTTGCCAAGTACTCTCAACCTTCAGTACTCTATTCTTGATCTGGGGTAAGGAATTCTCTACTAATTTGCTCACGAAAAGATGTGGATATGACTCACTACTGGGCTTAAGGCCACTATTAATAGAAAAGCATTTTTCGAATCTAGAATAAAAATCACTTGTGTCCTCGTCTTGTTTCTGTTTACAGGCTGAAATAGCATCCCAATCTTCCTTTTTAGTAATCAATAGTCTCGGCAAAACCTGTATCAGGAGTTCAGGTAGTGCTTTAGCTTTCTCCCCAAGACCAACACCAGGGTGCCGTCCTTTATCCTCTGCTTCCAATTCTGCCCAACTTAACTTTTTCTCTCCCACCTCCCAGTCTTTTTCCTTAAGTTTTTCATAAATACCAGCAGGTAACAGAACTTTCAATAGTTTTATAATGTCAGCGTACGTGTAATCCCCTATGCGGAGAATATCTTTTAATTCACGGTGAAACCACCCCGGGTCTTTATCATGGCAGGGCAACATCTTTTTCATTTCAAGTAGTGTGGCTCACTGGTTAGAGGCGGCAGACCCGAGAGCAGAGGACGCCCGGGACCAGGGTTCGATTCCCGGCGCAGCAGGTTTCTGGACCAGGGTCAACTGACTCGATAATTCTCTCGCCTAGGTGCCCACTCTGATCAGCGATCACACTCGGCAACTCTGGGCATTAGCTTGCCTCATCTTCACTAACGGCCCCACCAGACCGCCGGGGATGCCTGGTCTCACCCTGGAGATACCCATTAAGGGACCATCTCTCAGGGAAGCCAGGAAGGGTTTCGCAGCGGTCGAAGCGCCTTGGGACCCTCCGGGTAAGTAGTGCGCTATATAAATGCCTATACATTTACATACATTTACATTTACAGTATTTCTAATTTCGTTAAGGGTGTGTAAACATACACTCGCTGAAGCTCACCCGCCGTATTTTTGACGGGATGTACCTCTCGTAGGGGGTTCTGTCTGTCTATGTATAAGTTCTTTCTGTCGTGGTGTGGGGCGGGAAGCATGCATGTGGTCAGAGAATGTAAGTACTTATGTCGTTGATCCAGAATAACATTAATTAAATCAGTACCTAGGCCTGTCCATCTTTCTAGAAGTATATCGTCCAGTAATTTATACAATGGACCAGGATCAGAATATTGACTCTCATACAACGTTATCAAATGTTGGACCATGTAAATACCGGCCAAACGCTGTTCGTTCGGCGGAAGGCTCAAGAAAGTCTGGGCCACTATATCATTACTATATATCTTAGAATTTGACACCCACTGGACGGCTGACCGGGCCAACTCCTTTTCGTGTGGGGTGTGGGATCGCTCGTTCTCTACCCGTCGTTTCAGGGCTTTTTCAGTAGCTTGGAATAGATTTTCAAGGGAATATCTTTCTTTTATAGCCTGTCCTTGTTTACGGTAATCAAGGCACTTGGGCCTGTCAAACTGTCGTGCTTTGCCTACGTAATTCATTTTGTCCTTTGCCTCGGTTTCTGGCTCAAAATCTTCCGACGATGACTCAAACTGCCCGTCAGACACTTCATTGTGTATTTCTATGATCTCCTTTCGTATTTTCTTGTACATACTTTCTGTCTGTCCCAGCCTATCATGCCGACCGGCAGCTATGTTGTCACTCCAATCCATCAGACCTTTCTTTACATCTTTGTCTGGTTGGTCTTGTTCCCTGATCAGACAGTTAATCATAAAACGTAGAATGAAATTCTTAACCTCCACCTTTCTGTGTTCCATGGCCTTTTCTATACACTCGGGTCCCTCCCCCGTTCTAATGAAATGGTATATTTTATCTAGGTGTTCCTTCATGTCTGGTAATGTGACCAAATAGTCAACGGCATGTCTTAATCTTAGTGAAAACACGAGCATTGAACCCTCTCCGGGTACTGGATCGTATATACAACGTGGTACTGTTACACCTACAGAATACTTAAATGGTGTTGATGTCATTTGTGGCGTTCGTGGTGGCCCTAGCGGCGTTTGTGGCATTGGCGGTGGCCCCCCTCCCACTGCCCCGGGCCCAACGTCGTCTTTCACGGTATGCTGGAGCTGTAGGAGCTGAGCCGCTGATGGGGGCGGAGGGAAATCTGCATTTACATAGTCCGGTGCGGGCTCTTCTAGATAGGAGGAAATAAAAGCCTCAGATGCTGTCGGCTTTGTTCTACGGACTCTAAAGGGTACAGGTGGTGGCGTACGCGACCTACGCGATGTTTCTGAGGGGGTCACTTTAGCTAGTTCTTCTGAGAGGACGGGATAAATACCAGCAACAAGGGCATTTCTTTCTCTATCTGCCTGTTCTGCCTTGACCCGTTCCCCCTCCTCCCGCAGTTCTTTTTCTTTGGCTTTTTCCGCTGCTTGTTTACTTCTCTCTGCTTGGTGGAATTCTTTCTCTGCTCTCCTATGCGCTTCTTTACGCCATAACTCAATGGCATCTTTCTGTGACGGTCTTACTTTCCTTTTCCATAGCGCTTCCTCTACTTTCATAATGCATTCAGAATCCTATGTTCCTGAAGCAGGCCATCTGTACTTCTCCTCTAAATCCTTTGTGTAATCTACCCATAAGTCTAAAAACAATATGGCATCTAGCCCATGTTTATTATACATATAGTGACCAGGTGTGTCTCTAGGCGGGACGGGAACTGACTCTTCGAGTATCCCTTTCCTGGTCCCTATCTGACGTAATTTCGAAAACAGTGGCATGTTGAAACGACACAATGAAAACACAATACACACTAAAATCGACTGACTGAAACAATCATTCACACTACAACACTAAAACACTAAAACAGATACATTCTAACTGATACATGGGGAAAAACATGAACTTGATAACCGTTAACTTTATGCACTGGAAGACAGTACAACCATACCGGTCTCATAAAGAGACACGTCTTTAACGTGCCCACCGAAATGGACCCGTCTTTACCGTGCCTGTGTGAACGGACACGTCTTTACCGAGCTCAAATAAATGAACCCGTCTTGAAACTTTAATCTTTATGCATTCCCAACAACGGTACTCACCGGGAAGCAGAACTTGAAGGCCTCGGAAACTCGATACTGCGTGAACTCGGTACTGCGGTACTGCGCATGCGCCTCGGAACAGGTGGGCCTCTGGAAACCTCGGACCTTGCTCTCTCACGGCTTGGGCTCTGGTTGGGATGATCCGCAATCCTCACCGCCTCGTGTGGATGCCTGGTCGCAGTCCGTCTCCTCCGTGGGCCTGAGGGAGTAAGCAGGAAATCCCGCTGGCGTGTACACTTTGAAGTCCGTCACGGCTGTAGAAGGGGGCATGGGCTGGACCTACATCGCCGGCGCGTGGGGAAGGGGACTTGTCCCTTTTCGGGCGCCAGATTATGTGGTAAATAAAATATTACCCTGTCATAATATCTATACTTAAACAAGGGGTCATGTATATAATGAGAGGCAGAGTCCGTGGTGTCCGATTCAAAAGGGCTTTATTTCAGTAACTCGAGTTAAGGGAGAATCGGGTTCCATCACCACTAAGGTTCAGGAAGGGTCTTCTGAACTTTATTCACAGAGTACAATATTTATACATTGAAGATACATTGCATTGCATAGAGAAGGAGGAGCGCTCTAGGCAGAGCAAGAGAAAGAGAGAGATAAGAGCATGTGGGCGTGCAAAAGGGCGTGTAAGAAGGCGTACACGTGGGCGTTCACTTGAGGAGTCATAGGTGGGTGGATACATGGAGGGGGTCTGCATGGTCAGCTGGAACCTTTACCCTACTTGTGCGCTTCACTTTGTCATGACGTGCAATTAACGTGTAACTGGGGGAAGCTGGGGGGAGCTGACTTTCATTCGAGTAGAGGAGCCTTCAGTGTCAGGACGACCTGCACGTCTGGTATTATCTGATATCTTAAGTTCGGAGGATGTATTATCTGAAATAAAGGTCGCTCGAGCAAAGGTTGCTCATCACCAAGAGCCAGTGTGTGCATATATTTCTTCGTTCTTTGCGTGGGGGCCGTGGGCCTTCTATGGATGTGAGCTCTGTAAATCACTTAAATGGAGACAGAAAGGCTAGGCCCTATCTCTGAAGACGGGTTCTGTTTACCTTCTTCACTAGGCAGGAATGTGTTTCTGTGGAGCAAGCAGATAACTGTGTGCAAAATACTGTCTTGGCAGGCCGGACTGGGCCCCTCTCGGCTGAGCCAGAAGTATGCGAGAGGTCAGGGATACATAGCTAAGCTGCAGCTTTCAGAGTGTCTGGAGGCATGAAGCCTTAATTCGGGTCCTGGCTCAGGCTGAGCCACAAAACGGGTTCATCTCGATGTTAAACGTGCACAATGCAAATACATTGGCAACATAGGCCTCAGTGCAGAATTAACGTTTCTTTCATGGGGGACTTGGTACCTGACATTCTAATGCGGGACGGAAATGCAGAGACATTATTATTGCAGGCATGAGAGGGAAAATGCATGGGTGACATGCACATACACTAAACGTGGGGTACACGCAGGGGACACATTGGCCATGTAAATTTCTATTTCCTCACAGCTGAAAAGTATGCACAGGGACGCTGCTTATCACCATGTGTCTGTAATAAAACTGACAAAGCGCATCCATCTTTCTCATGTACATAGAGTGTAAAAACCTTGTATAATCTGGAGTGCCTGACACTGGTGCAGAACAAAGAGCTTGACGTAACTGATGAAAAGCATTCTGACATTCATATGTCCATGGGAGGGGCACTGGAGTGTATTTCGTCAAAAGCGCTAGCAGAGGTTCAACAATGTGTGAAAATCCTAATATCCATTGCCTGCAAAACGAAGTCAGACCAATGAATGCACAGACATCTTTCTGAGTGGAAGGTACTGGTGTGTCTAAAATTGCTTGAATGCGATCTGATGTAAGTGCACGGCCCTCCTTAGACAGAAGGTGACCGAAGTAGGTTACTTTTGGTCTACAATATTGCAATTTGTTTCGTGACACTTTATGATGGTGTGTAGAAAGAAAAGAAAGCAAAGACAAAGTACACTCTTCACATAGTTCAGGCGTATCGACTGCCAACAAGATGTCATCGACATATTGAATGAGAGCCACCCCTTTAGGTAAGACGAAAGAATCAAGTTGTCTTTAGAGTGCTTGGCTATAGATACTAGGACTCTCAGTGTACCCTTGAGGAATTCTACAAAATTTGTATGATCGATTATTTAAAGTGAAACCAAACAAATATCTGCTATCAGGATGAATAGGGATCGAGAAGAAAGCATTCTTGAAATCAATCACGCTAAATGTAGTCGCTGTCGGGGGAACCAAAGTAAGTAGTGTCGTTATGTCAGAAACCACTGGGTATTGTGGTACTACAATCTTATTAACTTCTCGCAAATCAATAATGAATCTGTAAAACCTAGTATCACTATCCTTTTTCAAAATGGGCAGAATAGGACTGTTACAAACATTGTAAGGGACTTCCTCCACAACCCCTACTTTAATCAAATCATGGACAATGCGAATGAGTGCTTCTTCACCTTCCTGAGAAAATGTTATATTGAGGCAAGCGGGGCAATGAAGCGCCCTCCTTGACACTAATATAAACTGGTGGAATAACCATTTGTCCTACATCAGAGTCTGAAGTAGCCCACAGAGCACTATGAGTGAAGCTAATGCAGTACCTTCTTTAACCAAACAAGATCTCTCAGTCATGGGGTAGTTGTCATTCAAAATAACATGTACTCCTTCAGGAGAACATCGTATCGTAGCCCTGAAATACTTGAGCATATCAAGGCCCAAAAATGTTGTCTGGTGTGTTCGGAGAGAGCAAAAATGGACATGGAGCAGTAAACTTATCAACATGGAATGCGAGTGGTTGTGACAATGGGCTAAGGGAAGGCATTCCATCGAACCCTATCGATGTAATGGTTGAGCCAGACAGGGGAGCCCTTGGAACCAATTGTATAGATAAGGCACTACGAGTAGCTCCTGTATCAACCAGAAACTGATCAGTAGAACCCAAAATATGTGCTGTAACATAGGGACCCCTCTGATCTACTAGAACTTCAACTGATTCCTTACCCCATCCTAGGCAATCCTATGCATAAGCAGCATCTTGAAAATCAGAAGACACATAGTTGGACATTTGATATTGGTTCCTTCTATCAAAAGTGTTAAAACCATCCTGTCCACGTGTATTAGCATCAAACGTGGCATGATCATTCGTGCTTCCTCTAGGCCTTGAATATCCTGAACGACTTCTCATTTGTCCCCGACCACGTGGGCACTGCTGAGCACGTAGTACTGGACAATAAAAAATTCAATGTCCAAACTTCTTGCAATATGCACACTGGTCAACAGACAAATTCGAACGAGTATAGGAAGGAAAAGACGAACCATAAGATCCACGTCCACCTCTATCATTACCGCTAGAAGGCGGACCATTAGCCTGAGCCAACATAACCTTAGTTTTTAACTCTTTAGTCTTTTTATCCTCATTACCCTTTGCTTCTAATTCCTGGCGTTCATAATACTGAGCCATAGTCAAAGAGAGAAACTGGAGAAGAGGTAGTCCATGAACTCTCACTGGCCTTTAGGCGACTAGCTATTCCTGGTAACAGGTTTGCAACATATTTATCGACGAACAGATGCCTGCCTGTATCATCTGTCAATGACTGGCCACTAGAATCGTGGAATGCCTCGCCAAAGCGTGTCAAGAAATCTGAAACTGATTCATCTGCGTTTTGCTTACACGACGCTAACACAGTCCAATCTATCTTTTTAGGGGGAATAATTGTCTTTCACTTAACTAATATAGCTGTAGGGAGATCTAAAATTAATTTACACGGTTTCTGTGCAGGCTCCCGGTCTACATCCATTTGTTCTAATTCTTTCCATAATGCCCCAAAAGTTGCACGATCATCAACTTTACACACATCCGAAAAACAAATCAATATCAGGCAAAGTCATGGTACAAGAGCTAATAGCACTCTCAACTTCCTCATAAAAAGCTGCTGGATTTTTGCACGGATCAGGCAATGCATTTTTAAGGGCCATAACATCCGCTCTATTCCAAGGAGTGTAAACCCAATTATAAATAAAGTAAACCTTTGCATCAATAGAAGTCTTATCATCACTCGTACCCTCTCCTTTAGGAGGAACAAACAAAGGTGTGGCTTCCCGCATAGGTTTCGCATGAACTATCATAGTCTTATCTGTTCCGAAGATAGAAGCTTGTGCCACGCCGATCTGAGATGTTTGTGCAGCTGCATCTGCTGCCATTTTCTCCTCTCGCAAACGCACTGCCTCAACACGTAATTTAACCAAATGCCTGATTGTATCAGCCACCTGAGAAAAGACAAAAAGACCATCACACATTTATTTACAATACTGGGCTACATCATCGGGCTCCAATTCATCAGAATGTTTCCTAAACCGCTCAACGACCTCTGCGGCAAATACCTCGGTAAAATATATTTGCTCCGTTTCCTGCCAATTTTTCATCTCCTCTAAAAGCTCAGAAGCAGGGGCAGTACTGCTAAGGGCTTTTCGGGCAGCAGATCTAAGCTCAGACGAACGCTGGGCGGGCAGCATAGGACGAGTTTCTCGCGCTTTCTCCTGCTCTGTAGAAGAATCCTCATCTGACTCATAAGGAGCTGAAGAAAAAATATACGGAGGTGGAGAACGATCTAATAACAAGAAATCATCTTGAGGTTTATTAAGGATAGGATAAAGGGGTTTCCTAACAGTATATTCGCCAGTTACCTGTAAATGGCGCTCCCTATCCTCTCTCTTTTAATTCTCTTATTTCCTTGTTTTTTAACTCTAATGCGTTTGCATAAATGTTCTTTCGCTGTTCTTTTTCAATCAAGGCTTGCTCACGCTTCATTCGTTCACGCACTTCTTTCACCCACATTCGCACACAGTCAAACATGTCTTGCCTAGTCTTTCGCTTAAACATACATTGTTCCACATACTGAATCTTTTGCAAATCAAATGACCCATGCATAGGCCAACACAAATCAGGATCCTTACGAGTGTATTTATTCCATAACGTGATATATATTATAGAAGAAATACCATACTTAATATACATGTCCCTATTAGGTGTCTCCTCCGGGGGGGCCGGTTGTGCTTCATCGAGTCTCAAACTGGTACCTCTACAAAAGCAACACATCCTACGAAGTGTGCTAGAAACAGGCATGGCAAAAAGAGTGCAAAATATTCAGTATTATATCAAAGTAGCGCTTAAAGTACTCTTTGTACGTTGCGCCGTTCAAACAAATTCAAATTGAGAAAAATCTCCTCATTACCGCCTATATAAATTGCAATTTATATATACCTTACAAACAGATACAAGTATTGGCCAATCCTTCAAATCAAAAGCCACAGTAATTGTTAATAAACTACCTTACCAATCCAAGGCATCAAAAACTAACAGCAAGTGCCGCAGAACGACTCTTACCAATCAAATGGTGTCTAGATTCCAACTACCAAGTTCTCAAATCGACCAAATGGTCAGTGCATGGCGAATCAACAGAAGAGATCGCAGTCGAGGACCGGCACCACCTGGATGGTCAGATCAGAAAAAAAGGAAAAACGCAGTGGTTGCCGAGACTCGAGTCTCCTCAGGCAGCGATCGCGTCCAAAGCGAGATTCCAATCCTTCGTTTCGAACCGTCCTTTGGGCATCCGAGTCGCCGATGAGCCCCGCGTTGGAGCGCCAATTTGTAGTAGTGCACCTCAGCAAGGCCTACCAGTGCTAGGGGTTCTCCCTTCTCTGCACAGAGTCCTCAGACCAATAGGAAGAAGTTGGCACAGAAGCTGGAATAGAAAATACAGAGTTTATTAAACCTCATGAGGTGGAACTACATTCACACAGCACCCTTCGGTAATGTATGAAGTAGCACACTGAATGTAAGGAGCTTGGTCCTTTTATACCCACACAGGGGCTCAAATGAAGGCGGTACAAGTACAAAATGCTGGTTTTAGGTACATATAAGGTCATTCAGAAAATGCACAGTCAACAAGTGGGAGGAGCTAACAGTTGATAATTCTGGTGAACACATCCTGACAGTTACAGACTGGGGACAGCTGCAAGCTCAACTGAGCATGTGCAAAGCAGAAAAGGCTAAATATATCTCGTCTCTAGGCAGATTTCAAGAGCAGTTAACAGGAAGGTAGGACAGAGCACATGGCGAGCACATGGTAGCACATGGCAAACAAAATGGCTGACAGAAATACAAAATGGATTCCACAAAACGGACAAGATAGTCTCTAAATACAGGATGGCTTCTGCTAATGCTAACCTAATCGCTGCCAAATTACAACAGTACCATCCTGGACATTTCAGGGACAATATCTTGAGAAACAAGGATCCACAACAGCATTTTCCGCTAAGCAATTAGCCACAAAAAATTTTTGTAAACCTTAGCAAAATGTCCCATTTGTCTGCGTTTACTGCACAAATAGCTGGACACAATCTGCCAGGAAATGAAGTCTGATGTAGAGCGTGATAGTTCTCACGGCACCAGCAAAAGAACATACTCTACACATAAGGGGGCATGTCCTAGGAAGCGGAATCACTCCAACGCAGCAGACACGGGCGGGGCTCAGGTATATACCACGCTGATGCACGCCGATTGACATGTGTAATTGACTAACCCATTTGGTGTCTGAACGAGTCTGGAGCAACTCGTATTTGTGCTCCTTGATTGTTTGCTGGCTTCCGCATTCTGAAGCATTTGTGTCTCTAGATAACAAAGGCATTCCTTTGCTCTGGCTTAGACAGCGATGGAATCACAGGTAAGGAAACTCCATTGGACCTTTATTAAGATGTCCTGTACTTTGCGTTTGGAAGTGCGCCTTGCGCTCAAACACTTATAGACAACTTAGTGTCTCTTTGTACTTTGCTTTTAGAGGAACGCCTTGCACTCAAACATTTATAGAAACCATTGAGTCTCATTTGGTGTTAGGCTCACCATAAACATTTAGTTAGAATCAACATGACTTCTGTGGTGGCTTATCTTTGCAGGATAGATATATATATATATATACACACACACACATAAATATATATATATATATATATATATGTGTGTGTACATATATATATATATATGTGTGTGTGTGTATCTGGACCCCGGACACAACAAGATTGCTTGTGCAAAAGTGATTTAATGGCAGGAAAAAGCGCGTTTCACCTATCGGCTTGATCACGTTTCAGCTCTGTGATACTTTGTGCATATTTTTATCCCTATCTACCATAGACAGTGGACTAACACCCCTAAGTGTGGCAAACAGTCAAGAGAACATGGCAGCCATTTTGTAAGGTCTAATGTTCCAACACAATCAATAATACTTTACTTAGTACATTTATGGAGCGCGACAGCTGCCCCAGCCAAGGGGCGTCCTGGCGCTAGAAGCAAAACAGCAGCAAGAAGCAAAACAGCAGCAAAGATACGAAAGACGGACTACACAGTAGGAAAGAGAAAGGTTTTAAAAGCTCTCCTAAACTGAGTAAGATTGTCAAGGCCACGAATATGAGGGGGCAGAGAATTCCAGAGAACGGCCGCTCTGTAACGGAAGGAACGACCTCCAGCACGAACTTTCCTGACACGAGGGACCCGCAACAAATGTTGGCCCAGAGAGCAAAGCTGGCGGGGGGGACATAGAATGAGAGCAAGTCTGTTAGGGAACCAGTGGATCCAAGCCTCAAAACTTTGAAAGCTATACAGAGTGCTTTAAACTCAATCCTTTGAGCCACGGGCAGCCAGTGAAGGCGACGAAGACTGCCAGACACTGAGCATACTCTACGCAAGCCCAAAAGAGCTCTAACTCCAGCATTCTGCACTCTCTGTAACCTTAGCACTTCTGCCTTGTTTACCCCTAGGTACAGAGAGTTCACATAATCTAGCCTAGAAATAATCAGAGACTGAATAATGAGCTGTCTGGTCGGAGCATCGTAGAAGCCCAGGATCAGCCGCAGCCCACGAAGGAGACCAAAACAGGTACCTGCTACCTTCTTTGTTTGAGTCTGGAGACTAACAGGTACATGCATCAAAGGATTTTGCGATTGCAAACGGTGCGAATCGCAAAAATCGGCCGTTTGCGATCGCAAAATCTGCTTTTGGAATGCATGAAGGGTGAAGGCCTTCGCAATTTGAGAATTTGCAAATATTTGCGAATTCTCAAATTGCGATTGCATTTAAGGAATCGCATTTTGCGATTCCTTAACTGCAATGCATGAAACTTAAAAAAATTGCGATTTCGCAATTAGGGGGAGCAAATTACCATGAGGTTGAACCTCATGGTAATTTGCGAAAACTTTGAAAACATTTCTTTTGTGCATTTTTCAAGGTTTCATGTTGTGCACACACATGCCCTAAGGACATGTGCGTGCACAACATATGTGCACAGATTGATTTCAGGGGTGCAACAGGGTGTCCTTTGGACACCCCTGCACCCTTGAAATCGCATTCTCAATTTGCGATTTGCTATATTGCTAATCGCAAAATAAGAATGTCTTCCCATTCATTCCTATGGGCCTCTAGGCCCATAGGAATGAATGGGAAGGTATTCCTTAATTGTGACTCAAACTTTGCGAGTCGCAATTAAGGAATATTAAGAAATCGCAATTTATTTAATGATTTCTTGATGCATTGCATTTTGCAATTCCTTAATTGCGATTCCTTATTTTTCCCAATTAAGGAATCGCAAAAAGCAATATTGATGCATGTACCTGTTAGCGAAGAGTCCATCCAGACCCCTAAGTTCTTTACCACCTGTTTAGGAGGGGGAAGGGTGCCTAGATTCTTGGGCCACCAGTGCTCATTCCATAGCCCATGGTCCTTTCCCACCAGCAACACCTCCGACTTACTAGCATTCATCTGGAGGCAATTGGATGTCATCCAGTGGGCAACTGCCGCAAGATCACCTTGGAACTTAGCGGCGTTGTCCCTAGAGTAACCAGATATTGTCACCACCAGCTGCGTGTCATCGGTGTAGGAGACCACCGTCAGCCCTCTGCTCTTGGCAAAAACAGCCAAAGGTTGTACATACAAATTAAAGAGCAGAGGACTCAGAGATGAACCCTGTGGTACTCTGTGCTTGATGGGGAAGGTTGATGAACAAAAAGGGGGAGCAGTCACCTAGTAAGACCAATTTGAAAGAAATGACGCAAGCCATTTCAAAGCAAGGCCACGGATGCCTGCCTCTTTCAACCGACGCAGCAAGATGGCATGGGACACCGTATCAAATGCGGCACTGAGATCCAGAAGGAACAGTGCCGATGTCTGTCCTGCGTCCAGTGCTTCCCAAAGATGTTCTTGAACCGTCAAAAGCACTGACTCCGTACCATGGCCAGCACAAAATCCATTTTGCGAGGGATCGAGTATATTATTGCTGGAGAGGTGGTCCGAAAGAATGGAATTGATGTATGCTTCCACAATTTTAGCAGTCCAGTGGAGCAATGAAATTAGCCTGAAATTCTCCGGTTTTTTGGTATCCAGAGAAGGTTTTTTGAGCAATGGCAATACTCTTGCCTGTTTCCATGCTGTAGGGACAATCGCACGACTAAGTGATTTATTAACCACTTGGCCAAGAGAGGACGAAATAGTGGGTAAAATTCTCCTAAAGTGGTCAGGTTTCAGAGGATCAGCCGATGAGCCTGATTTGATTTTTGTACAAAGCGCAAGTAGCTGATCCTGCTCAATCTGAGGAAATACCTCTAAGGTATTGAGCATCCCATTGCTAGGTATTTCAGGGCAATCCAGAGCAGTCATAGGGAAGCCTTTGTAGATGTCTTCTATCTTTTTTAAAAAAAATAAGGCAAGTTCCTCACATTGCTGACTCAAGGAAATTAATGGGCCCGCCATCTCTTTCTAATTTTTTTAATCTGCCACAATAGAGAAGATATTTTTCATGGGATTATTGCTGTTCCTAATTTTTAAACCATAAAAAGCTGCACTTTCAGTATGGATTGCCCTGTGATAGGTCCTTACTGCATCCCGATAGTGCACTTTCATAGGAGGATCAAAGTCCTTTCTCCAGGTTCTTTCACATTTTTTGCAGATTTTTCGCAGCAGAGCTAACTTATCATTATTCCATGGATTGTACTTGGACATACGATTAGGGGACCACTTGGCTGGAATTAGCTTGTCTAATGGCTGACTAATCCAGTCAGAAAAAGCCAAATACGCTTCGTCAGGATCTGTCGACAGCTCTGGAACAGAGCTTGAAAGTAGAGTTTCAAATTGATCCCAATTAAGCTTATGCCAAGGGCGTTTTGAAGAGTAGGACATCTCTAAATTCCGTTTAGGATCTATACCCTGAATACATAAAGGGACCAAAAAATGGTCTGACCAAGCCATGGGTACCGGCGGTAGTGTAGTCAGGGAAGGAATGTTGGTAAAAACCGGATCCAGCAAGTGACCAGCTGAATGAGTGGGACCTGAAACCCGCTGGTCGAGCTGGCAGGCCGCTAAGTCCGCCATTAAATTAATCGCATCTACATCAGTGTGGTCATCAAAATGAAAATTCAAGTTGGGAGAGTTGACCACCAAGGTGCAAGCAGTGTCAATAAATGCTTCCCTAAAGGCTTTGGATGGACCCGGTGGGCGATATGTTAGTAACCCAGTCATGGTGTAGTTAGAATTAAAAGTGATTTTAAAACAAGCACATTCGCAGCCTACAATGGGCTGTGTAGTAAAGGAACAAGCATATCCAGTTTTTACAATGGCTGCTATGCCACCAGCTCTTGTGTCTTTATTAAGAGTGTGCATGACATAGCCCTCCGGAAGTGCCAGCCCTGGGATCGCCACAGAATATTCTGAGAGCCAAGTCTCTGTTAAGAACAGGGTGTCCTGTCTTTCGTTTTCCAGAAGGTCAAGAACATCCGCACAGTGTTTGACCAAGGAAAGACAATTAAGATGAAAAATTTTCAAGCTCTTGCCTGGGAAGTGAGGTCGATCCTGCACACCTTCTGGTACCATGAAAGTAAAACCACATTGTTTACAGCCAAAAGGGCAGCATGTTATTAGCAAATTACGGGTGCTATAAAGCTATTGATTTTCATAGTTGTAAGCATGAAAATGCATATACAAACGCAATCGAAAAAATAATGTAATAAGCTCAATTTTTCAAAAATTTGACTTTTATTGCTATTTACATTGTGTCTGCGTTATTTACGTTCATAGAACTCCCAAGCTCATTGTGTTGGCTTAAATGCAGCTCTATCACAATTAAATACGCTTTCATTTCACAGCTCGTATGCAGTGTGTTTGTAACCTATTCAATAAAGTTTTCATTGTTTACAACATCACCAAGTAAACACTTCACGATTTATAGATCACTATCTGAGACCTTTTGTAATTGCGCTCATTACCACTCATTTTCTAACCATCATAGATGGTATCCAATGGGAACCATTGTACACGCTGGTCACACTTGATGTGAGTAGTTTATATACAAGTATCCAACACGATTTGGGGATACAAGCTGTACAACATTTTTTGAAAACACGCTCTATCTCATTACATCAACATTCCCAGATGCCGGTAGACATGACCTCACAGGGAGGAGAAGCGCACATTCACCAGTGGCGGAAGAGACATCAGCAGGCCATCACGTTCCCCAAATCGGCTGCTGAATGTGTTTCAAGCACACTACTTGCTCTTGATCACTGGCTTAATGAAAGAAGGGAGCTGGCATGTCATGCGTTTGGCAGCCGATTTGGGGAACATGATAGCATGCTGATCTCTCTTCTGCCTGATGTGTTTGCTGGATATGCTGGAACTGAGTGTTTTCATGGGGACGACTGTGTCTGTGCAGTTGGAGAACTAGACAGAGAAGTTCTGGAGGGCCAGCTCAAGGTTGCTGGTGATTTCGGGCCTGCAGGCCCATTGGGCCTCAGTGATTTTGTTCCATCTGTGGTGTTGTGGGATAGAGGGTTTGGTGGTGGGACCCGGTAAGCCTGTGATGGTGAAGTGGACAATGCTGAGGTCGGTCCAGGTTAGCCCAGTGACATGGCTGAACTTGATTCTGTCACTGGCTGTGACAATGGGGTCCAGTGTGTGTCCTGCAGTATGATTAGGGCTGGTGACCAGCTGCGTGAGACCGATGTTGCTTATGATTTCCAGGAGGTTGGCGGAGTTGGTGTTGTTGGGAACGTCAAGGTGGAAGTTGAGGTCGCCCAGTAAGATGTAGTGCTTGGAGTCAAATACCAGGGGGAGATAAATTCGGAGATGGCATTGCAGAAGCTGGGGTGGGGGTCCAATGTTCTGAAGGCGAGGTACCTTTGATGGTTGTCTTTGCGTCGGTTCGGAATTGGAAGTTGAGCTGTTCCATGATTGATGAGTTGTTGTTTTTGGTGCGGTTCATTGGTGGGTCTCCTTGTGGACGATAGTGATGATTCCTCCCTGCTTGTTTGTGCGCTCTGTCTGTATCATCATGTAGCCGTCTCGGTGATATCACTACGGGGTGAAGGTGATGATGTCCCAGATTTCCATGGTGTGTTTTCAGAGTGATTGGGCATTGAGCAGCATGAACTTGGAGCTGTTTTGACGGGTTTGTGGTCGGCTGTGTAGGGGTATCGAAGGTGTCAGTGTTGCAGGTGAAACTGCAGCAGTGGCAGATGAAAGGTCCTTCTGTGGACTGTGGAGAGGAGCTGCAGCAGTTGTAGTTGTGGCTTCTGGGAGCCAGGGCCAGGAGCTCAGTTATGGTGTAGTTACGGAAGGCTACAAATGCAAAAACGCTTCTACACCATAGACCATACCACTAGGATATACGTTCTGTCTGAGCCAGAGTCGCTGCGCCTTAGGGAGTATTTTGACTATTCCATAGCCAATGAGTTTATCAGCCTCTCTTGTTCCACAGCAGTAGCTTCTCTTTCATTCCAAAAGCGAATGGTGATCTCCGCACCTGTATACTTCTAGGATGTTGAGTACAAACAGAAAATGTAGTCCTCTTCCTCTTATCCCTGTATTACTGGATCAAGTGAAAAACGCCTCTGACGCGGCAATAGATACTGTCATGTCCCAAAAAGACCCAAAAGTAGGACAGTTCCACCCTGTAGCCTACATGACAAAGAATTTTAAGGCAGCCGAGCTGTACTACACCAAAGCAGAAATGGAACTGCTAGCCATAAAGAGAGCGTTCCAGGAATAGATACATCATCTATGGGGAGCAAAACACGCTGTAACTGAATACACAGGTCACTGGAACCTTCAATTTATGAAGAGTGCGACAGATGCAATAGATGCAGTTCTTCGCCTAGTTTGATTTTATAGGCACGTATCCTCAAGGGTGTGACAATCGAAAGATTGATGTCTTATCCAGACCAAAATCTGGCTGTAACAAGAAAGAGAGATTAAGGGAACGCATTATCGCTCCCTCAAAGGTGCTTTGTGTTTTAAAAGTCGAGAATTGCTTCGAGTCAGTAAAAAACATGTATTCACCAATCATTGGGATCGTTGGGCTGCACAAAATCCCAGATGAAGTATGAAATAAAACTTACATTTAGTCAACAATAAACCCTACTCACCCACGAAAAGAATACAGCTGAAAGCATTTACCTGGCTTCATAAGTCAGCCTTTGCCAGACATCCTGATATTGCTAAAACAATAGACTTGATCTAAAGATACCTCTGGTGGGAGGTGAAGGCAAGTAATGTCAAAACATGGGTGCAAAAATGTGATGTATGTGCCTGAGCAAAGGCAGATCACTCCAAACCCAGAGAACTGTTGCAAAATTTGCCAACACCAAATCAGCCTTGGAAAACCATCAGCCTGAATTTCATCACAGAACTACCAAATAATCAAGGACATTCGGCCATTTTGGTAGTGATAGACAGTTTGACAAAGATGGGCCATTTAATCCTCTATAAGACACTACCCACAGCTGGTCAAACAGCTCAATTACTTCTGTCTCATGTGGTGAAATTACATGGATTACCAGAAATTTTCGTTTCAGACTGAGATCCTCAGTTCTCATCTCGCTTTTGGCAAACTTGGTGCAAAGCATTAAAGGATACTGCTGCCTTTTACACCAGTTTAAACCGAAAACCGATGCTCAAATGGAGTGGTTGTGTAGTTGAAAAGCACAATGGTCTCAGGGAGGCCTAAAAGGTCCTCATGTTGCCTAGGCTACTTTTAATGAGTGCAGTATTAATCTACAGAAACACTTCCATAGGGACTCAATAGGCAATGTATGCCGGGACACAGGGTTCGGAATGACATCACATTTATTAGCAGCATAAATGGATTATCATTCAATTCTTAACAATAACAGTTCTGGTACTCACACAAAAAAAGTGCAAGTACGTGAAGTGAAAGTGCTTAGTGACATTAAAAGGTTTACATCGGGGGGCGTGGCTAGCGCCCGAAGAAGATGGCGGCACTCCCGTGACTCACCTGAGGTGACGGGGCTGTCGAAGGGATTCTCTGTCACCATCCGAGTCCTGAAGACCGTTAAGCAACATAAATGAAGGTCGGAATAGGAGCGCCTTCAGACAGACGTAATTTAATTTCTTTTGTGATAAGCCTTGACCTTCTAACACGGATTTTGCTTGCTGCTGAAGTAATGGCAACAGCTGCTTAATTGTTTTCCCCGCGCGCTGAAGGAGCCGTTTTCATCGTGTGAGGCATTCTCACTGGCAGCATAAATTCATGGTTGGAAGAGGAATGCCCCAATATGAAATGGAACTAAACAGATAAGTTTTGCAGTGTTTCCTCGCATCCTTTTGATGTGCACTGCCCTCTCTCTGACCCCTATCAGTTCTGACTAAACAAACCGGGATCTGTTATTTCAAGGCTGTACTGAGGAGATTGTTTTTCATCCTGCGCAGTGTCTCTTCAAGAGGGGCAATAATTCACTTGCGGAATATTAATGTTCAACACTAATAGTTGTGCAGAACAGTGAAATGAGGCCTTTTTTTATGTGCTTGTCATCTGTATTAATGTACTTTAAATAAGCATTTCAGCAACCTCATTTCTTTATTTTCGGTCTGTGTATGTGTAACCATATGCACTTTTCAGCTGTTTTTTTTCTGCTTCAGAGCCTGAAATGTTTTATGAATGTGCCACACAGATTTTTATTTCACATGGCTCTCCTAGCTGAGACATCCAGTTTAGCATTTGTAATGGCTTGTTCTGTTCAGGTCACATTTTTGTGAAGAATTGTGCTGTTTTACATTTCACACACCTCCTTCTCATTAAGCATATAATTACCACTTTCAGTTTGTGTCTCATGCTTATTGGTTGAGTTATGTTATGATAACCTGTCACGCGCCTAATGCTCATAATTTCCATTACAGTATAGCTTCTCTATTATTATTAGATGGAATTGCACATTTAAGCTTTGTCTTATAGTTTTGTACAACCTCTTCTGTATAGGTTTTAATTCTTCCCATTGCATGGGTAGTTAAAAAAAATATATATCTTCATTGCACATATCCTCACAGCGCAGATTTATTATCCATCCAAAGCCACGTGTGAAATTTTCTCTATTACATTTTCATAATGTTGTGCTAATTCTTTACAGTATCTTTTTTGTTATTATTGTTTTAATATTGCCATGCTTACAGTGATAGGTCAGTTTGCCCTAGTGTTGGGTTCACATTATTTCTGCTCTTAATACAGAGTTTCTTCTCCTGCACATTACTGTTCTATGTCTTTGGATTGTTTTTCTCAAGTCTATGGGCAGGACATCTAGAACTTTACAGATATCTACACCTTCTCCTCGGAAATTTTTGATTCATCTCAGCTCACGCTATAACTGTTTATCCATGGAGGATTCAGTTGCTTCATCGTCCAAAGGTGCATTGCCTTCACAGATTGCCTCAGTCTCGACTGTTTCCAAAACTTCTACAAAAAGATTGAAAAAAGATCCTCCCTCTCCACCTAAACAGACAGCTTCTGTTACAATGGATCTAATACTGGAGGAGATTAGAGCTCTACGTCCGTTCATGGAAGAGACCAAATCCACACTTCAGATGCTCTCTGACAAATGGTCAGCAATGGATCAACGAGTCAACACGTTAGAGCAGAACTTTGGCTCTTTATCTTCTTCTACTTCTAAAGTAGACTCTCTTTGTTCACAGGTCTCCGCACTTCACAAACAAGTTGAGCAGTTGGAAAACAGAAATAGGCGGAATAACCTTCGAATTTATGGTCTTCCTGAAGGGACAGAAGGCTCGGATCCACCAACTTTCTTTAAATCCTTCCTTCCAACGCTCCCTAAGCTACCTGAAGGCACCATGTTGAATATACAGCGAGCTCACAGACTAGGCCCACCAATGCGTCAAACATCTTCTTCGTCGCCACACAAACCGAGAGGAGTGATCTTGTACTTTTTGGAATATACTGACCTCTTAAAGATTCTATCAGCAGCTAGGGCAATGAATCGTATAATTTAGTCAGGAAATTCTCTGCTCTCTCGGGATTACGCCAAATCGACAGCTGATCGACGCAAAGAATTTTTAGCATTGCAGCCACAATTACGCTTGTTGGGTGCACGATATGGTCTTTTTCACCCTTGCTTGTTTAAAGTGACATTCAATAATAAAACTACCACATATGAGCATCCAATTAAGTTGAAGAGCTTCCTGTACTCTCACCACAGCGATACAATGGAGACCACTTCATCATTTAGTTCCAGCTAGTTTGTGTTAAGACTCTGTTTCTGGTTGCAGTATTCATATGTTTTCTCTTTTGGTTTTTATTCCATTTGCTATTTCTTGAAACGTTTGCAGCAGTTACTATGCGTTGTCATTGTTTGCAATTGTCTAATCATTTTTTCTTCCTTCACAGGTTTTGGTAGCGTGTCTTCTCATACCTATGTTAGAGTATGTTCGTTATGCCCTTCCCTCCGCCTTCCCTTGTGGGTCCTGGACACGTCATTATTCCGTGTGGCCTTCCATCCCTCCACCCTTCGTATGTTTTGGACTGTTTGTAAGTTTTCTTTCTCCATTATTCTCTATTCTCTTCATGCTCTCTTTCTTCTTTTTATTTTCTTTCTCCTTTTGCATATTCTCTTCTCTCATTGGTCTTCCACATTTCCTTTTCATACCCTGCAATCTTCCTTTCTCTTACAGAGGTTGCATTTTTGCTTTGCTTCCTTTCTTTCTTGTTTCTCATATCTAGTTCAGATCTCTTACTTTTTGTGCAGTTGGTTTGATATTGCTTGTATTTTTATTGATTTCACATGTCATTCTTATTGGAATTGTCCCTCAACTGGTTTTTTGATATGCTTTTCTAAAATAATGTTATGCCATTGAAAATATTATCTTGGAATGTTCGAGGTTTACATCCACCAATCAAAAGACAGAGAGTATTATCCCACCTGGCCAAGCTCAACACAGATATAGCTTGTATACAGGAATCACATTTGTCGGCTGATGAATCTGCTAAATTGAAGAGGAGTTGGGTAGGCGAAGTTTATTTTTCCCCAGGTGATGGTAAACGTAATGGAGTCTTGATTTTGTTTCGAAAATCTCTTCCAATTAAAGTAGTAACGCATTCTGCAGACACTTCAGGTAGATGGGTGCTAGTGAATCTCACTCTAGATAACGTCCCTATTTCTATTTTAAATGTTTATGCTCCTACGAGTGGCGACGCCACTTTTTGGACCTCCCTCGCACCACTTATCACTCAATACTATGTTGATAATTTCATCCTTGTGGATGACTGCAATGAAGTTTTTGACCCTTTTTTGGATAGACACTCAGTTAGTGCATACATTCCTCATACGTCACAAAAATCTTTTACACAACTCATTACACAATACAAACTTACTGACGCCTGGAGACTCTGCAATCCCACTTTGCGAGAATACTCCTTCTTTTCACGCCCTCATCAAACTTAATCACGCTTGGATTATTTTTTTATCTCTCATCAACTTACCCAATCCCTTATTTCTTCTGACATTGGCTCCATCTTAATTTCTGATCATGCCCCAGTCTCCATTGTTTTAGATGTATTACAAAAACCTACTTCTATTAAAAAATGTCATTTCAATAATGCTCTCCTTCTTGATGCACAGTTTGTTTCTTCTTTCACATCCTTTTTTCATGAATATTTTTTGTTTAATCACACGGATGAAGTTCCATTCCCTGTAGTTTGGGACGCTTTCAAAGCATCAGCTAGAGATTTCATCATTCACTATGTTTCTCGCAAACGGAAGAAAGCCCAACAAGCCACCAATGACCTCCTTTCTAAAATTAAAAAATGAGAGCACTTATATTACACTTCCAAATCAAAGGATTGTTTAAATGATCTTATCGCCACCAAAATTCTATTTAATAAAGATTCACGTACAATGCCTCCAATTTCCTCTTAAAATCTAGCGCCAAGTTTTATGGTGGACAGAATAAGGCAGGGAAATTGCTGGCCAACTATCTAAATGTAAAGCAGAACAAGGTCAATATTGAATCTATCTATAGTTGTGATGGGTCACAAAAACACAAAAGTGAAGATATCCTACAGGAGTTTTTGCATTTTTATGAAACATTGTATTTGTCTGAAGCATCTTCTTCTGAACAAGACATTTCCCAATTTTTGTCCAAGATTTCCTCTCCTTTCGACACTCTTCCGGATCTTTCCTCTTTGAATCAGACCTTACGCAGAAAGATCTCCTTCAAGCTCTTAACTCTCTCAAACATGGTAAAGCTCCAGGTCCCGACGGTTTCACTGTTGAATTCTTCTCCTGTTTCTCAAAACTACTTATTCCCAAATTACATACTCTTCTTTCCACTTTCCTTCAAACTGTTTCCCCTTCTGTCTCTTTCTCTGATGCCCTTATTTGCATTATCCCGAAACCAGGTAAAGATCCACAACATTGTAAAAACTATCGCCCTATTTCTTTGGTAAATACAGACTATAAAAATTTTTCAAAGGCTTTAGCATTGCGTTTAGAATCTTTTTTACCCGAGCTTTTAGGGAAAGAGCAATCCGGTTTCATTAAAGGTAGACTGCTGACGGATAATACTAGATTGTTTTTAGGCTTCGACCTGGCGAGGGCACGCAGTGCCCCTCCCAGATCGAAAACTTTTGTCAACAGTATGGATGTTCGGACCGCCTCTGTTTCCCATTGGCTAGCTCCATAAATGGAGGCTAGCCATTGGGAGAGAGGCTGTCAATCACGCTTTCTCTGGAAAACGCGATTCGGGGGCGTTTCTCTGTCTTTTTTTAAGTCCCGCCCCTTTGTCCTGGGCCGCGCTGTGATTGGCTGCCGGCCCGGGATACCCCCGTGACGTCATTCCCCGGGCCGCGCTGTGATTGGCTGGCCGGCCCGGGACCTGACTTGTTATTATTGAGCTGTACCCGCGTCTTGACCGGGCTGCTTGAACCATCCCAGTCCCCCCCCCCCGGTTGGAATCCTAAACAAAATAAATGCAAGGGATGCTTTTTTGGCACGATCGCTTGGATTTGCCTACTTCAGGTCCAAGGCGCTTACTGACCGCTCGTACAAAAGTTCGTCCATAATTTGCACAAAACTCATCTCAAAGAGTATGAACTTTAAAACAAACAACATTTATTGAATTAGACCCGTTATTTTGTATACCATGTGAGGACATAGAGAAGAAGTTACCTGCTGATCGTTACATGCAGATCGTTACATGCACCGCAGGAACACACCAGAAACATGCTTTCGTCGGACACAGGATCGCACATAGTGTAATGGTCAGAAAAGCGTGGCTAAAATCATGCCTCGGTTGCGTGCACCTAGCAACGTAAAATGCAATCCATGCGAAAACTCCCGCATCAAGCCGAGGAGGGAGGGCTCCCCAAAGTGGATCTTACCTCCCGCCTCCTGACAGAAGATCTTAAATTGCCTCAACTTTGGTTTCCAGAGTATCCGACTTCAACATATGGAGCAGCGAGAGGCAGTGGGAAAGCTACTTCGAAGTGATTGACAAGCTATGGCACGGGGCGGGGCTTAGGAGTTGGTCCGCCTCACCTATCCTGCGAATGGTTGGTTAAAAGAACTATCCCGCCCCGGAAAAGAGAGTCCTCAAGCCACCGCCCCTTATACTACTGCCCCGGAAGAGGCAAATCAATAGCCAACCTCACGTGGGTCGGTGCACCAGGCAGGGCACGCTTGCTTTCTTCGTTTGCTTACTTAGTTCTTGTTGCCGCCTGGACAGGCTGTATTGTTAACGCTCTCGACTGTAGACGGAGCAGAGCAGGCGTCAGACGCCCACTCCTGTGACCTGCGAGCAGCAGTGAAAGAGCACAGGGTGGAAGCACTGTCACCCGCTCGTTCTTTGAGCTGTGCTTGCGGCGGTGCCAGGCTGTGAATGGGAAGGGGGGTCGGCGGAATGCTCCAGACAGCCCGGACTCTCAGGGAATCCCTATTTTAAAATATCCAGCAAGGTCATGGAACAGGCCGTCGCACTCTAAATCTGTGTGTTGCCTGTGCTTGTTTATACCCAGCCGGCCACTCATTCTTGTAAGGGTTCTAGCTTGCTTAATTGTATATTTCAGCCTTGCAGATTCTGCTCAGGTAACACTTAGGCTTTCTTGTTCTGAAGATTAAATAGCTCAATGATTCAGCTGAGATGTGTTTAGAGATCTGTTTTTTTTTATATATAAAATAGAGATCTGTTTTTAAAGCAAACTCCCTCCGAACAGTTTGAGTAAATTAGATTTTTATCCAGAAATAGCCAGAAAGGATACAACAGCTAGCAAGTATTCAAATGTTTCTCATAATTCTCATGTGGTTGTTGACACGAGGGAAGTTAAGACAATGACCATGTCTGGTCCACTGGTAACGACCGGGGCTTTAGTTTTTTTGGCACTGCTAGTAGGGGAACATAAGGTTACAGTTCTGGGTTAAGGTTTCGAGTGTGTGTGATCATTCTTTTGTCTTTTTAAGTGTATGTTTTCCAGCAAACTAACAATTAGTTAACAAAGAGCGGGCAGCGCAATCGCCGGTTATCATGATAGAAGTGCAATGCCTCAGATTTGACAATGATTTCATGTTTTGGACACGTTTTAGTCCGAATAAAATGCTCCGCACATAGCAGGTTTTTTATTCTGGGATGTCGATTGTGGGCACGTGCAGAGTGAATCGCTCTCTTCCGGCTTTAGCAGCCACCATTGCTGTATCACCACTGTCAACTTAAAAATATTCTATCCCAGGGCTATGAAATCTCATGTTTCTTTTTCACTTGACAGTATTCGCTCTTCACTGAAAGTAGCCACGTGCTTCTGAGAAATATAAGCAATAACAGAGATGCTGCTGGGAGCATTTTAGGTGGGCAGCAAACTGGGCACACTTTGGAAAACTTAATTCATGCATTTGTGTGTGGGTGGATGGATTTTCAGAAAGTAGACAATATAGATGTTTTTTTAAGGAAACTGTATGACAGAGTCCACTATTGTATATCTTTTTTAATGCAGCAGTCAATCTTCAAATCTGTATGCGACTTTTCACTGCACTATTATGAGAACTGTTCAGTGCTTTTTATTATTATATTACAGATGTTCACGTTCTGGGACCATGATTAAGCTATTGCCATTGTAAATGACAATGTCATTTATTTATCTGTTTTCAAAACCAACACATAAATAAAAATGTCATTTACAATGCCAATAGCTCTAACTTTTGCAAAGGCGAAACCGTTCATTGTAAATGCTTGTTTGATATTCTCTCTAAGACCTCGCATAGCTCTCATCCCCTTGCAGCTATAGCCCTGGATGCAGAGAAAGCTTTTGATCGAGTTGAATGGCCATATCTGTTTAGTACTCTGAAGTGGTTTGGTTTTGGTCCAAAGATTTCCACCCTGATTTCGTTCCTTTATTCCCGCCCTAGAGCAGCAATTTCGGCAAACAGTACCTTATCTTCTTACTTTTCTCTTAATAGAGGGGTTAGACAGGGATGCCCACTTTCACCTTTTTTATTTAATCTTGCTTTACAACCTTTCCTTTTGAGAATTTGTCAGAATGCTAATATACATGGTTTTAAATTCCACAACTCTGATATTAAGATGGCAGCATAAGTTGACGATGTATTATTATTTCTCTCCCAATCAGACGCATCCCTCCCTGCTTTTTTGGATGAAGTTAATTTATTTGCACAAGTATATGGCTACAAATTAAATAAGGATAAATGTGAAATTTTCCCACTTACCAAACTCACTCTCAAGGACGATTTCTCTGCTTCGGGCTTTACTTGGAGCCCTAACTCTATTAAATATTTGGGTCTCCATTTTACTTCTTCTCTTTCGGGCACAGTTACTAAGTGTATGGATGACTGTTTACAAAAATTGACTACTCTCACTAGCAAATGGCATCCTCTATATCTATCGTGGTGGGGGAGATTAGATACAATCAAGATGATGCTCTCTCCCATTGTGCTATTTACAATATCTAACATACCGTTTTCTATCCCTTTGAAATGTTTCGAGAAAATTAACTCTATTTTCTCTTCCTTTTTGTGGGGACATAAAAAGTCTTGTATGTCTTTGTCCAAATGAATGCGTTCTAAAGCTGCTAATACTACTCAAACACTATTTTTTATTTATAATCGTTTATTATTTTCACCACTCGTTCTTAGTAAACAATACCCAGATGCTTCTGATAAGTGTTGGTCCTGCTCCTTACCATGTGCAGATCTTTTCCACATGCTTTTTAGTTGTTCCCATGTTCATAATTTTTGGCGGCAAGTTTGGTCTCAAATTAACAAGATTTTTTCCTCTAATCACTCCTTCTCTTTATCTCACATTTTCTTAGGGAGTGTTTCCCATATCTTGGATCATTGCACTTTCAGGGTTAGAATAATTGATTTATTGTTGGCAGTAGCTTTCCAGCAAATAACTAAAAATTGGAAGGATTTTACCAAAATATCTTATCAGGCTTGGTGGTATGCTGTTTGCTGTAATCACAGGTTAGATACGACTTTTGTCTACCCCTTGGCTTTAGCTGCCAAGTGAAAAGAATTGTGGAGTCCAGTCACACTATTTTTTGATTTAAGTGCTCAGAGTTCTCTGCCTTTGTCCCCGTTACAAAAAAAAGTTCCCAAACCTCCATAAATTCCTGTATTTTGTTAAACATATTAATATTATTTTCGCTTTTCTTGTAATTACAATGTATATTTAGTATATCTTTTATTACCTTATATCATACCAGTTGCCAATTTTGCTTATATTTATTCTCAATTTTTGATGTTTCTTTTTGTAGCTTATATTAATACCTTTGATTATCTTGATGTATACTTTTTCTTGTTATTTTCTTTGTCTTACTTTGTAAGCTTATGTCATTTTCTTTCAATAAAATTTTTCTGAACTTAAAAAAGCTTTACATCGCATTGATAACAAATAACAAAACTCCAAACTAATTAAATATAGTGGAGGAGTTTAGGTTGTGAGGTTGACGGAGTTTCAATCTTGTTAACAAAATATTAACTTCAGGACTGTAGTGTGAGCAAGTAGAATCTGTGCTGGACGCAGTCATGGGGTTGCAGCCAGCAACTATGATCCGATTGCGGAGGTTGCTTGGGGTCGATGCCAGCAGACGGCAGAGCCCGGCGGAATGAAACCAGGTCATGGAGGGCACATGGTTCGGGGTGATTCCAAAACCAGTCAATGAGTCGGGGTGGGAATCTTAGGCAACTAAGGAACAACTTGCGAATCCAGATGAGTCCGGAGTGTCGCGGAATGAATCTGTGAGTGTAGTTGCTCCGAACTGAATACGTCGGGTCAAATGGAGTGGTTGAACAAGACTTTGAAACAATACGTGTGGTGCTATGCACCTGAAGCCAAGCTCTCTTGGGTCAACTTGTTGTGGCTCGCAGAACTAGCCTACAACAATGTGCTGCCTAAATCTATTTGTACTTCCCCCTTCTTCGCTACTTATGCATTTCGATTGCAATTCCGTCAGAAGTTACAGACCATCCTGCGGGCTGACACATCTGCAAGAAATAATACAATGGATGATGATAAAGATACAGCTCCAACTGAGCAGAGCAAAAGATGGGGGGACAATCATAGATGTGTTCGTCCTCAGTATCAGCAGGGAAACAAGGTTTGGCTATACTCTCAAAACATACGATTTTAGCTACGCAGTTTATTTTATCCAAAGTTCATTGGTCTGTATACAGTTATAAGACAGGTGAATCATGTGAAATGAAATGAAAATTGCACTTATATAGCGCGTAACTACCCGGAGGCCTCGCAGCGCATGTGTCTTATAAATTGAAACTACTGAACACGTTACATATACATCAATTTTTTCATAGCAGTGTCCTCAAACAGGCACTAGTATCTACCACATACCGAGGATCGCCTCCAATCCTTCGAGATGGTCAATGGGAAAATGAAGTATAAAGCATCGTCAAATCCAAGATAGGAGGGGTCAATTTGGTATAGTGGAAAGGATATTCAGAAGAAAATGACTCTTGGGAGCCAAGATCCACAGTTCCTGCACCTCAAGCAGTGTGGGCTTTTCATCTTTCTCATCCATCCCAACCTGGTTTTAAGAGGCGCCTGGAAGGAGGACGTACTGTCAGAAAATGAAGTCTGATGTAACGCAGGATAGCTCTCATGGCACCGCCAGGGCCCAGAAATATGGCAAAAGAACACAGTCTACACATGAGGGGACTACATGTCCCAAGAACCAGAGCAGCATCACTCCCACGCAGCTGACATGGGCAGGGCTCATGTATGTAATGAGCTCATATACTCCGGCTGACGTGCATAATTAACAAACCTGTTTGATGTTTTAATGAGTCTGGAGCAACTTGTATTTGTGCTTTGTGATGGTTAGCCGACTTCCGCATCCTGAAGCCTTTATGTCTGTGGGTAACAAAGACAATCCTTTGCTCTGGGCTAAGACTGCGACAGAATACCATGGGTACTCTGCTGGATATTTATGAAAATGTCCTGTACTTTGTGTTAAGAAGCGCGCCTTGCGCTCAAACAGTTATAACTTGGAGTCTCATTTGTACGTTGCTTTTAGAGGCGCCCTTGTGAACAAGCATTTATCAAAACCTTGGAGTCTCATTTGGTGTTGGGCTCGCCATAAACATTTAGTAATAATTACTATAGATGTATGGGGTGGCTAATCTTTGTGGGACATATAAGATAACATGCTTATGGTGTGTGCCTAATCTTCAGACTATTCTATATTGATGGAAATCCATAAAGACATTGTGTTCCGAGGTCCACACCCTTTTTCTTTTGTTGAACAATTATTTTTTTGCTTTTTAAAGGATTCTGTTAAAGTCTTTTAATGGTGCAGTTAACCAAGGTGAATCAAGACTGGGAAACATGCAGATCCTATAAAAATAGATTTTCAATAGCACAAGATACAAACTTGTGTTTGTGGTATGCATGAAAGCTCCTGTTTAAGTGCCAGAAGGATATATGTTGTTGAAGTATATGCACTGGTGTTTTATGTATTCTTGTTTTTTAGCATTCATGGTATCACTTTCAAGTGGGGAGAACTTTTAAAACATGTACTTCTTAAATAGTCTTGCCAAAAACTCACAAAGGGATTGACAGTGGTGTATTAGGTAAATTGTATGATTTATTCTATTTCATTCACTGATTACTGTCTAAAGAACAGGTAGAATAATCTTTACATTTTGTGTTTCAGGTCTCATTTTTTGCTGTTCCCTTCCCATACCCTTTCCCTCGTTTGATCGCTCCTATAATCTGTGCCTTTACGGCAAGCAGAATTGGCGATATCGAGAGGTGGATCCATTTGTACGTCGTACTGATCCTGAGGAGCGCTCTCATATCATCGAGCCTTGACACAATTTGGAAAAGGCTAAATGGGCCTATTCCCACATCTGAAATACCCAGAGATAAAGGATGAGTGATTAGACCGTTGACTATTTTTATAGTGTTTAACTTGAAGCAGAGTGAAAGATGCAATGACGGTACTAATGGGAACATTTTCAGAGGAAAAGTTTTGAGACAATCTCCCTAATTCCCTGGACGCTATAAAAGATTTCTAAATATCCTTGGCAATTTCCAAGGTTTCTTGTAAAGAGGAATTCTTGCAACACAGTAACCTTTCTTGTGTTCTTTTATCGTAACAGTTGATTACTGACAAGAAGGAAATTATCTAAATTGCCGTTAAATTCAGATGCTGCAAGAATTCTCAATTCTGCTACAAAAAATTCAACAGATTCATTTAGTAGTTTCCGTCTAGTGTAAAATCTGTGGTTTTTCGACTACTGCACTAGTGTCATCTTTAATTAAAATGATTCTATAATCTGTTAAGGGCTTCAACATACACATATCATCTAGTTTCAGCAGGAGGTGTGACTTGGGGAAATGGTCAAACATTCTCTAACCTTCCACATCCAATGAAATGTAACGCATGTCTAATTTATGTGCAGTATAAAATGCAGCACCATCAATAGCTATAAGGTACCTATCAATAGCTATAAGATACCCGTCAAAAGCTTTAAACCATTGCTTCCATTTGAAGCATCGAAGACCTGGTTCAGGAAGGGAAGGAGGAGATGCATTTGAATTATGTAAGCCAGCCATTCAATATTGAGCAGTATGAATAGCTAAGAATGAATAAACAGGGCTGTGTACAGAACCACAAAAGAAATGTACTGTGCCTTCAAGAAATGTTGCTTGAAAAGAGTAAAAAAAACGTGGTAGTGTGTAATGGGGCAGGATCTTACCAGTTACAGGGAAATGGACAAGGTTCACATAACAAGTTGTCTGCTACTACATCTGACTCATTGTACTCCCCACAGAACATCGAGATAGACTTGGACATACAATCAGGACAATGGCCCTTTAATTCTTTTTATTTCTGCATATGTAGTATCTCCTTTAGGATTTGCCACTTGATAAGCGGCCTGGGCTTCTCCTCCTAATAATGGTGCTAGAAAGAAAGGCCACTTGCTTACAGGCCAGCCACAGGCTCTGGCGGCTCTCTCGAAATTTAGCAAGAACGCATCTGGGTCTTCTCCAGTCTTATATTTCTGTAGAGACACGGCTGGTGTCCCATGTGATATGGTTCTCTCGGTTGTTCCTCCCCTAGCAACCGGGTCCACCCATGGTTGATCTGCTTTATCTTCAAATGCTTTTTTTATTACTTCCCTATCTGCCTGGGCTGATACGAAGTGCTGTTCCAACACCCATTCAATTCGTTCTTGTCCTTTTACGAGTTGTTCTACCACAGTCTCCATCTTTTCTCCAAAGACAGTGCATATGCCTGCATTCTCCACCACTGTTACGGGTGCGGGACAAATAGGCAACACGTGTATCTTAGTCTTGATAGGTTTTATTTTTACATATAACGAATCAGACTCTTCTTCCTGGTGCATAGGTTTCCTCGCGGCGATCGACTCCTCGCTGCTTTCCTGAGACCAGATGCTGCAGAGTCCGCTCGGCGCCCTTGGTCGGGTTTCCGTCGGGGTAGGGGGGCGTAGGCTTCCGTCTTGCCACTCGGTTTAAACAAAAGAAGATAACAGTGTATGAGATCGTTGTCCGAGAGGTCTTAGACTTTTGAGGGAAAGGGAGTGAGAATCCAAGCAACCCGTGACACACACACACCTATAGCTAATTGCCGATGTGAGGGTTTTAGTGCTCAGGGTAGGGGGGGAAGGATGAGGATTTTATTCGGTTTAGTCGGAAAACAGTCCTTTACGACTGGCCCACCCCTTGAGTTTATCTCGTACCTGGCTGAGCCATACACCTCCCGCGGGTGTATGGCTGGGCGGTGCGTGGTGTCGGTGGCCTCCTGGCGTCTCCTTAATCCCCTCTGATGTTTCGTCCGTCCGCCTTCTCTCCTCGAACTCCGCCAAACGCTCCGCTGCTCCGGTTCCTCCTTCCTCTTCGCTCCGCTCTCTCGCTCGCTCCCTCCGGGTGAATAAACACAATGCTGATCCGTCGTCTTTGGTATAAGACGTCTCCGCGTCCTGTGGTAACTCCTCCCATCCGTAGTTCCAATCAGAATTAAAGGGCAATTGTCCGGATTGTATGTCCAAGTCTGTCTCGATTTTCTGTGGGGAGTACAATGAGTCAGATGTAGTAGCAGACAACTTGTTATGTGAACCTTGCCCATTTCCCTGTAACTGGTAAGATCCTGCCCCGTTACATAGTGTCTCGTTAAATAATAAACATGAACCTCAGCCAAAATCTAATGAGCATGCAGGAGAGATCAATCAGCATGCAAGAAACAAATCCATAGTCCCCAGTGTGGTGTATGGGTTGGGGCAGGAATGACCTATGCCACAAAGTGGGGCCTATATACACTGCACACACAAACTGACACAGAGACTGGCTATACTCTAGGGGCCGAAGACCACGAGCGGTCTCGCGCCCATTTATTTATACTTGAGGGCTGCCCCGCCCTCAGGTCGTATGCGTGCGTGCGTGCATGAGTGGACGGGCCGGGTGGCGCCGCCAGTACATCCCTCCAAACTCACAGATGATTAGTCCAGTCTTATTTAAAGTTCTTTGCACGGTGTATCCTCCAGGCATAGCCCTGGAGCCGCTGACTGGGAGTCGGGTTTGGTCGTAGGTTGTACCTTTGGCTTCGCTGTCCCTCAGCCCTGGGTTCGCTGGCTGGTGCTGTTTCTCCGCTCTCGGGGCTTGGTTGTGGATTACTAGAACTAGAACTGGTCTCTCCTCGGACTGGTGAAGGTTCTCTAGCACGAGGGCTGGCGGCCGCCTCGGGAGTGATCGGCCGATCCTCAGTTGTCTCCATGTCTTCCAGCTCCTGTTCTTGGGTTCCTTCCTCCTCAGACACTTTCTTGAACCAGGATATATTCCTTGTCACCACTTGTGTGCCTCGGGCTACGGATACCATGGTGCCGTGTATGTTCACGATTTCCCATATCTCTGGTTCAAATGTTGTTTGGTACTTCCACTGATGGTGGCGAGTCTTGAGGACCACGCGGTCCCCCACAGCGAGAGGCCTGACTCCTGCTTTCCTCGTTCGACTCGCCCTCTCGTTTGTGCGACGTCTCCTCTCTTGGGTTGCCTCGTGATCTAGTTCTGGGGCTTGCCATGCTGGGCTCACTGGTATGCAATCTCGCGGGGGTCTCCTGAACATGATGTGCGCCGGGGCACACTTAGTGGTGCAGTGTGGTGTTTGCCTGTAGGCGTTCAGGAATTGCGACAGGCACTCCTCTGCTTCTTCCCCTTTTTCCACGCCGATTCTTAGAGCCCTGTTCATTGTCCTCATGAACCGTTCGACCTCGCCATTGGCCTGAGGCCATTGAGGTGTGATCCTCCTGTGACGTATGCCTCGCCAGGTTAGATATGCATGAAACTCAGAGCCCTGGAACGGTGGTCCATTGTCCGACCTCACTTCCTCTGGGAATCCTAGCATGGCAAACGCCCGATCCAGGGCTTGCTTGACATGGCTAAACGCGGTGGATGGAATCACTTCTACCACTGGGAACTTTGAGCACGAGTCAATCAACACCATTGCCTGGCGCCCATCTGGGAACGACCCAAAGTCAATGCTTATTTTGGACCACGGGATATTGCATGCGTCTTCCGTGATGACGGGGTGCGGCGCAGGTTCCTGGCCGGATATGACACATGAGTGGCAATTGTGAATTTCCTCTTCCACTGCACTGTCCATGCCAGGGAACCACACCCTTCCCCGCAGTCGAGCTTTTGTTTTCGCAATGCCTTGATGTCCTTGATGAGCCAAGCGAACCACCTCCCTCTGCAGGCATGATGGGATGACAATGGTGGTTCCTCGCAACTCTACCCCATGGGGACCTGTGCTTAGTTCGCTTTGTGCGCGCAACATGTGTTGGCGAAAGGTCTGTTCCTCCGCAGTGAGGGCACTGGCTCCGTGTAGGAAATGTTTCCAGCTACGGTCCTCCAGGGTGCGTTTTACCCTCCTCAGGCACTCATCTTGGTCAGTGGCCACACCAATCTCTTCAAGCGTGAGGGCTTTAGGGCAAGCCTCCTGGGACAGGATCCTCACAAATTCTTCCACCTCTTCTAGGTCTTCTTGTTCCGGCGCCCTTGACGCATGACCCGGGTGTCTTGAGAGGAAATCCGCTGGGTTGTCCGCTCCAGGCCGAAAGACGACGTCAAATCGGTACGTCTGAAGCTGAACGGCCCACCGTTCAATCCTGGGTGGCGCAATTCTGGCTGTTCCCGCAAACAGTGGGACCAGTTGTTTGTGGTCTGTAACCACTGTAAACTCGTGTCAAAAAAGATAGAGATGAAAATACTGACATGCCCATTTGATAGCGAGCGCCTCTCTTTCAATCTGCGCGTATCGCATTTCAGTGTCCGTTAGTGCTCGGCTAGCGTATGCCGTGGATGTGGCCGGAAGTACGCCATGACTTTGTCATTGATCAGGGCCTCTTTTACCGCATTGAACGCCTCATCCTCCCTTGCAGACCATGCCCATGGTTGACCGGATTTGGTAAGCACCCGCAAGGGCTCCGATAGGGACGCCAGATTGGGGATAAACCGACCACAATAAGTGGCCATCCCTAGGAAGCTGCGGACTTCCGTTGCTGACGTCTGTTTGGGCGCCGAGCGGATGGCCTCTGCTTTCTTAGGGTCTACTCTCAGGCCGTCGCGAGAAAAGATGTATCCGAAGAATTCGACTGATTCGTTGTACAATGGGCATTTCTCGCGGTGGAGCGTTAGCCAATGATCTGCTAGGCGCTGGAGCGCGGCTCTGAGGTGCCCATGATGTTCTTCCAAGGTGTTTGAGAAGACCAGAATGTCATCACTTAGATTGATGACTCCAGGCAGTCCCGATAAGGTCTCTCTGATCGCATTTTGGAATACCTCCGCGGCCGAGGAGACTCCAAAGCTTAATCGTTTGAACCTGCGGAGGCCAACATGGGTCGAGAATGTTGTGATGTTCCGGCTGTCTGGGTGGAGCTCCAGCTGATGGTAGCCCGCGTTTAAATCCAACTTAGAGAACCATTTGGCCCCATTTAAATCAGCCAGGATGTCGTCCATCGTTGGTGTTAGATGACATTCTCTTTAGATTGCCTTATTTGGGAGACGCATGTCCACGCACAGTCTTATTGCACCTGGTTGCTTGGGTTTGGGTGCAACCACAAGGGGTGAAACCCATGGAGTGGGTCCTGACACTTTTTCAATTACCCCCAGCTTTTCAAGTTTGACGAGCTCCTCCTCTACCTGCGGCCGCAGGTGGAACGGTACCCTCCGGTGCCGTAGTGCCGTTGGTCGTACTGTGCGGTCAATGTGCAACTTGAACACCTTCCCCTTCAGGCAACCCAGGCCTCGGAAGAGCGTCGGAAAGTCTCTTAGCAGGGCATCTGCATGCCGTTCATGTACTTGGTTGGCAAAAAATACCAGCTGGAGGTCCTCCGCGGTGTGGCAGCTGAGTAACATGCCCCGTCTGCCCCCTGTCACATGAAATTTTGTGTTCACCATCTGGTCATTGCATGACACCGTCACGTCAATGACCCCTCGTAGGGGTAGAGGTTCATCACTGTCGTATGTGTATATTCTGGCTTTTGAGGGCAACAGCGGTGGCCGAGGATGAAGTTGTTCGTATTGTATGCTATCCATTATGTTCACTGAAGCCCCCATATCGATCAAGGCCTTCACCGGGGATCTTGAAATATTCACTTCACACATCGGTGGCAGCCTTTTTCTCGACCCATCTCTCCCCACGAAGGAGACGAAGAACACATTGTCGTCGTCGTCGGCTTCCTCCAACCTGAATGCAGTCTGGTGGGCGTCGCCACACGGCCCGGGATCTTCGAGAGAGAGTTGACGCACACTTTGGGTGGCTGACCTACCACTGGGGCCGGCACAGCGACTGTTCCGGCAGACTTTAGCGAAATGGTTCCTTTTCCCACAGTTGGAGCACGACTTTCCTCGTGCAAAGCACCGTCCGCCCGACGGATGTTCCATCCCACAGTTACCGCACATGGATCGCGACGTGGCCGCCTGCTGGTGTCTTTGCGCGGACTGCTGAGGCCGCTTCCACACCACGTCCACGTGCTCTTCCTTGATTGCCACGTGCTTCACCGGTGTCGTGGGACCGCCCAGGGCGGCCTGCATCGCCTCCGCTTTGGCGTTGGAGAGTTCATGCGACCGGGCCAACACGAGGATCTCCTCCAGGCTGATGCGTGGCTGACATAAGATTAAACGATGTAGTTGAACTGACCTGCAACCTTGTATGAGCTGAGCCCTGATCTCCAGCGTTCTATCTGGTAGTTCACACGATGTCGCGAGTTTGCGCAGTCTCGCGTAGAAGACATCGATCGATTCTCCTTCCGCCTGGCGGGCCTGGCGCAGTTTAAACCACTCAAAGTCCGTGTTTGCGCGGGGGTCAAAATGGCGGTTTAGGGCCGTGATTGCCGCTGCATAGTCGTTGCTGTCCCCCCGGTCCGGTAGCGTTTCAAACAGTTCATATAATTTGTCGCCTCCATAACACATTAGGAGTGAGCGCTTGACCTTGCTGTCGGTCTCCCTGACGCCTACGAAGTAGTGTTCCAGGCGTCCAAGCCACAAACGCCATCGTGCGGCCGCAGTGGTCGGCTCGGCCAGCCCGCTGAAGGGCGGAATTGGGGCCGCCATGGCATGACCTGGCGCGGTGGTTGCGGTAATTGCAGTGTTTCTAGCAGGGACTGGAGGTGGCGGACCAGCTTGCACCTGGCCAGCATTTGGCGGTACCACGGGAGGAGGAGTGGGAGAACGCCTGTCCGGACCAGTGGCCGCCGCTCCTCCCGTTGCTTGAAGGCTCATCTTCGGCCCGAGGGCCGGCTGCTGGCACTAGGGTGACGGTGGTGACCCTCAGGGACCTGTGGCGGGAGCGTGGCAACAGTTCTGTGCCTTCTGGCTGAGCAGTTGTTGTTCAGAGGTACACCACCCTCACTACCGATGGTTGCGGCCCCCTGATAGCCACCGTAGGCGCTGCTGGGCGTGCTTCTGCCACCAAAAAAGGCCGAAACAGAGCTCCGCGAGATGCGTGAGCATTGATAGGGCAGCCGTCCCGCCTCCGCGAGATGCGTGGTCTTCAGCGGGCGTGCTGCGAGGGCCGAGACAGTCCCTCCGAGTAGCACTGCGCGCGATGTTCCTCCCACGCGCTCCCCTGTATGGTGGCGGCTAGGTGTGCAGGCCCTTCCCCACGAGGGCTTCCCAGCAACAGCACGCTCTCCTCACCTCAGGCGCCGCGGCGGGCGCGTGACCTCCACCGACCTCCGACAGGGCCGGGACACAGCAGCACAGCGGGACGGCACCCACGAGGGAAGACAGCGCCAGCCGCGGGCTCCAGCGCAGGCAGCGTAAGCGCGGCACCGTGGGACCCAGCAGGTGCGTCCGCGGGGGGGGTGGGCGAGGCGTGGGCAACGTACCCGCCTCGTCGCCAATGTGGTGTATGGGTTGGGGCAGGAATGACCTATGCCACAAATTGGGGGCCTACATACACTGCACACACAAACTGACACGGAGACTGGCTAAACTCTAGGGGCCCAAGACCACGAGCGGTCTCGCGCCCATTTATTTATACCCGAGGGCGCCCCCGCCCTCAGGTCGTATGCGTGCGTGCGTGCGTTAGTGGACGGGCCGGGTGGCGCCGCCAGTACACCCAGGAATTAATTGTAGGACCAGCATGCAGACAAAATGTCAGGTAAAAAATGTAAACATTATACACTTTCAAGTTTAAAGTTTACGTTTTACACTTAAATGAAACCCTTAAAGCGAACCATGGAGGTCTCCCAGCGCTGCTTGTGATTTAAATATAGCCTGGACAAGACAAGTGATGTGAACGCTCCCAACGTTGTCTCAGTCCAAAGGGGGCTGGAGAAATACGCCAGCGAAACAGCTCCCAACGTATTCCCACTCTGAAGTGTCACAGTCAAGAACATATGAGCCGAGGCTCCCAGCGTGGCGACACTTAAGATAGCGCATGCAAATGCCAAGCGAACTGAGGCTGGCACTTTGGACATTATATCTGGGATGAGTGCCAACGCTGCGCAAGCGGAAGCTCCCAACACAGAATGACTTGGTTGGCATAGACACCTACGCCCGAGCCACTGCTGGCACGGAGCGTGTGTAAACAAATGGCAGAGCGTGATCACAGGAGGCTCAAGCAAGGGCAATAACGGCTGAACAAGCCAATTAAAGTATTAAGCATGAAAGACACTGACGATCAAAGAAAGTCTGGGGAAAGTAAAGTGCAGAGGCGTGGCACAGTAATGAAGCGCTTTAGAAACAAGCATTGAAAATGCAATAGGTCTTGCCTTTGATTAAGTTAAAGCCATTTGCTTTGCTAATGGTATTGTATAGCAAAGCAAATGGCTTTAACTTAATGAAAGGTGAGACCTAATGTTGCTGCTCCTCCCTCCCACTTGTCCTCTTATGGAGGAAGCCGCGCAGCAGTGGCTGTGACCTGACCTCTGGTCACCCCACACGCCGCACGGCTCCCCCTGTGCCTCCGTGACCCCCTCCTGCTGCCTGGAGCCCGCCGCTGGTGTGCCCCTGCCCCTGGGACTGGTATTGTTGTGCTGGGACTGATCGTAATTGTGCTGCTGTAATTGTGTTTCTGTCGCCGTAGTTTATTTTTTGTATTCTTGTGGTTGCTGGCTTCCTCTTGCGGCCCTTAACCCCCCTCCGCCCCACGCTCCCCGCCGCTGCTCCCCAGCCCGTTTTCCTTCTGTATTCCCTTCCCTTCCCTTGCCCTTTGGCCACCCCGCTCCCGCCTCCCAGCTGCCCAACTCTCCAACTTAGCCTCTTATGGAGCAAGCTGCGCGGTAGCGTAGCGGACGCGCGCAGCGTGCGCACCAAAGGCAAGTCCGTCTACGCCTGTTCGCGCCTGGACCAGGACCCCTGGCCCTCGACGATGCCACCCCACCTGACGGACTTACGACGCCGCCACCATCCATGCACTCAACGCCGGCCAGAACCCCGCCTGCCACCGAGCCACCCCGAAACGCACCCACGGACTCTTCCCCTGCCTCCGAACCTGCACCGCAACCGTCAAGCCAAGCGCCAGCAACGATCACCTCAAGTGCATCCTGCTCAACACCTGCTCCGTCCACAGGCACGCCATCGAACTCTGGAACCTCCTCGACATAACATCACCAGACGTCGCCTTCCTCACAGAAACCTGGATGAACGCCTCCTCAGCCCCCAACATCGCCATAGCCATCTCGGATGGCTACAGGATCACCCGGAGGGACCACGTCAACCAAACCGGAGGAGACATCGCCATCGTCCACAGAAACACCATCCGCATCACGACCAACTCCGACGACCCCCTCACCGCCACCGAGCACCTTCACTTCCAGATACACACCGACCCCAAGACCACCCTCAGAGGCACTCTCATCTACAGACCCCCGGGACCACGCACACAATTCAGCGAAGCCATTGCAGACTTCGTCAGCCCGCACGCCCTCACCTCCTCAGACTACATCCTCCTAGGGGACCTCAACTTCCACCTGGAGAACAACAATGACAGCAATACCGCCGCCCTACTGGACAACCTCGCCAACCTCGGACTCAAGCAACTGGTGAACACCCCCACCCACTACGCCGGCCACACGCTTGACCCCATCTTCTCCTCCAGCAAATACATCTCCTTCAGCCACTCCACCGGACTACACTGGACAGATCACAGCTGCGTCCACTTCAACTTCAAGAGAACCACGACCCATCATCACCTGCAACAGGTTCCCCGCAGAAGCTGGAGCAAGATCACCGCCGACCAGCTCACCACCTCCCTCAGCCAGAACCCTCCCACCAACACGACGGACCCCAACGAAGCAGCCTGCAACCTCACACAGTGGCTCACCAACTGCGCCAATGACCTTGCACCACTGAAGAATCCTCCCAGCAGACCCGGCAGCAAGAAAACCTCGTGGTTCACCAACGACTTCAAAAACTCCAAGAAAACCTGCTGCACCCTCGAGAAAGCCTGTCGCCGCGACCAGACAACAGAAAACATGACAGCCCTCAAGAATGCCACCCGCAAACACCACCATCTGATCCGCGCCACCAAAAGGACAACATTCAAAGAATGACTGGAAAACAACACCCACAACAGCAAGGAACTCTTCAGCATCGTTAAAGAGCTCTCCAACCCCAGCGCCATCACACCCTCGCAAGACCTCTGCGACCCACTCGCCTCATTCTTTCACCGCAAGATCGCCGACATACACAACAGCTTCGGTGAACAGACCACGCACCCAACCACCGTACCAGCGCCCCCCACCACCACCCTCTGCACCTGGACCTCGGTCAGCACCGAAGACACCACCCACATGATGAACACCATCCACTCCGGCTCCCCAACCGGCCCCTGTCCACACCACATCTTCAACAAAGCCGACTCCATCATCGCACCCCAACTCCGGGACATCATTAACAGCTCCTTTGCATCTGCCACCTTCCCGGAGAGCTGGAAACATGCAGAGCTCAGCACCCTCCTGAAGAAACCCACGAGGACCCCATGGACCTCAAGAACTTCCGCCCCATCTCGCTCCTCCCCTTTCCTGCCAAAGTCATCGAGAAGACCGTCAGCAAACAAATCTTCGCCTTCCTCAAGACTAACGGATCCCTCGACCCCTCGCAGTCCAGCTTCCGAGCAAACCACAGCACTGAGACCGCCCTCATCGCAGCTACCGACGACATCAGGTCCCTGCTCGACATCGGGGAAACAGCTGCCCTCATCCTCCTGGAACTCTCAGCAGCCTTCGACACCGTGTGCCACCGCACCCTGATACGGCGCCTCAGCAACACCGGAATCCAAGGAGCGGCCTTGGAATGGATCATCTCGTTCCTCGCCGGAAGAACCCAGAGAGTCTGCCTCCACCTGTTCCGATCCGCGGCCACCGAAGTCATCTGCGGCGTTCCTCAAGGATCCTCGCTCAGCCCCACCCTCTTTAACGTCTACATGAGCCCTCTCGCAGCCATCGCACGCCAACACAACCTTAACATCATCTCCTACGCTGATGACACCGAGCTGATCCTCTCCCCCACAAACGAACCCGCCACTGCCAGAGCCAGCATCCAGGAAAGAATGAAAGACGTCACGGAATGGATGAAGCTCAGCCGTCTGAAACTGAACTCAGACAAGACGGAAGTACTCATCCTGGGACCATCCCCCTCTGCCTGGGACAACTCCTGGTGGCCCTCTGAGCTGGGCACCGCCCCCAAGTCCACGGACCGTGCACGCAACCTGGGCTTCATCCTGGACTCATCCCTCACGATGACCAAACAAGTCAACGCCGTCTCGTCATCCTGTTTCAACACCCTGCGCATGCTCCGTAAGATCTTCCGGTGGATCCCCACCGACACCAGGAAGACGGTCACCCAGGCCCTCGTCACCAGCCGACTGGACTACGGGAACACCCTCTACAGTGGAACCACAGCCAAACTCCAGAAAAGACTCCAGCGCATACAGAACGCCTCTGCTCGACTCATCCTGGACATCCCCCGTCACAGCCACATCTCTGCCCATCTGAAAGACCTGCATTGGCTCCTCGTCAGCAAGAGGATCACGTTCAGACTCCTCACCCACACACACAAGGCTCTCCACGACATGGGCCCCAAATACCTCAACAGCCGCCTCACATTCTACACACCCACCCACCAGCTCCGATCCGCCAGCCTCGCTCTCGTCGCCGTCCCACGAATTCGCAAAGCCACTGCCGGAGGAAGATCCTTCTCCTAACTGGCGGCCAAGCCATGGAACTCCCTCCCCACCCCCCTACGGCTGACCCAGGACCATCTCTCCTTCAGGAAACAACTCAAGACCTGGCTGTTCGAGCAGTAGCGACTCCCCTCCCTCCCAGCGCCATGAGACCCTAACGGGTGAGTAGCGCGCTCTACAAATTATTTGATTGATTGAATGTTAGTCAGTGTCAGTTTCAGTGTCAGTCAGTTAGTCAGTCAGTGTCAGCTAGAGCAGCTCTGTTGACCTAGTTCCTAGGCTCTAGAGCAGCTCTGCTGACTTAGTTCCTAGGCTCTAGAGCAGCTCTGCTGACCTGGTTCTCTGGCTCTAAAGCAGCTCTGCTGACCTGGTTCTCTGGCTCTAAAGCAGCTCTGCTGACCTGGTTCTCTGGCTCTAGAGCAGCACTGCTGACCTGGTACTCTGGCTCTACAGCAGCTCTGCTGACCAGGTTCTCTGGCTCTAAAGCAGCTCTTCTGACCTGGTTCTCTCCCTCTAAAGCAGCTCTGCTGACCGGGTCTCTCCATCTAAAGCAGCTCTGCAGAACTGGTTTCTCTGGCTCTACAGCAGCTCTGCTGACCTGGTTCTAAAGCAGCTCTGCTGATCTGGTTTTCTGGCTCTAGAGCAGCTCTGCTGCTGACCTGGTTCTCTGGCTCAAGAGCAGCTCTGCTGACCTGGTTCTTAGGCTGTAGAGCAGCTCTGCTGACCTGGTTCTCTGGCTCTAAAGCAGCTCTGCTGACATGGTTCTAAAGCAGCTCTGCTGACCTGGTTTTCTGGCTCTAGAGCAGCTCTGCTGCTGACCTGGTTCTCTGGCTATAAAGCAACTCTGATTACCTGGTTCTCTACCTCTAAAGCAGCTCTACTGACCTGGTTTCTCTAGCTCTACAGCAGTTCTGCTGAACAGGTTCTCTGCCTCTAGAACAGATCTGCTGACCGGCTTCTTAGGCTCTAGAGCATCTCTGCTGACCTGGTTGTCTGGCACTAGAGGAGCTCTGCTGACCTGGTCCTCTGGCACTAAAGCAGCTCTGCTGACCTGGTTCTCTCCCTCTAAAGCAGCTCTACTGACCTGGTTCTCTGGCTCAAGAGCAGCTTTGCTGACATAGTTCTTAGGCTCTAAAGCAGCTTTGCTGACCTGGCTCTCTGGCTCTAAGTAGCTCTGCTGGCCTAGTTCTCTGGCTCTAAAGCAGCTCCGCTGACCTGGTTCTCTCCCTCTAAAGCAGCTCTGCTGACCGGGTTCTCTGGCTCTAAAGCAGCTCTGCTGACCTGGTTTCCCGGCTCTAGAGCAGCTCTGCTGACCAGGTTCTCTGGCTCTAGAGCAGCTCTGCTGACTGGGGTCTCTGGCTCAAAAGCAGCTCTGCTGACCCAGTTCTATGACTCTAAAGCAGTTCTGCTGACCCGGTTGTATGGCTCTAAAGCAGTTCTGCTGACCAGGTTCTCTGGCTCTAGAGCAGCTCTGCTGACCTGGTTCTCTGGCTCTAAAGCAGCTCTGCTGACCCGGATCTATGGCTCTAAAGCAGTTCTGCTGACCTGGTTCTCTGGCTCTAGAGCAGCTCTGCTGACCGGAATCTATGGTTCTGAAGCAGTTCTGCTGACCTGATTCTCTGGCTCCAGAGCAGCTCTGCTGACCAGGTTATCTGGCTCTAAAGCAGCTCTCCTGGCCTGGTACTCTGGGTCTAAAACAGCTCTTCTGACCTGGTTCTCTCCCTCTAAAGCAGCTCTGCTGACCTTGTTTCTCTGGCTCTACAGCAGCTCTGCTTACCTTGTTCTCTAGCTCAAGAGCAGGTCTGCTGACCTGGTTCTTAGGCTGTAGAGCAGCTCTTCTGACCTGGTTCTCTGGCTCTAAAGCAGCTCTGCAGACATGGTTCTAAAGCAGCTCTGCTGACCTGCTTCTCTGCCTCTAGAACAGCTCTGCTGACCGGCTTCTTAGGCTCTAGAGCAGCTCTTCTGACCTGGTCCTCTGGCACTAAAGCAGCTCTGCTGACCGGCTTCTTAGGCTCTAGAGCAGCTCTTCTGACCTGGTCCTCTGGCACTAAAGCAGCTCTGCTGACCTGGTTCTCTCCCTCAAAAGCAGCTCTGCTGACCTGGTTATCTGGCTCTAGAGCAGATTTGCTGACATGGTTCTTAGACTCTAGAGCAGCTCTGCTGACCTGGCTCTAAGCAGCTCTGCTGACCTGGTTCTTAGGCTGTAGAGCAGCTCTTCTGACCTGGTTCTCTGGCTCTAAAGCAGCTCTGCAGACATGGTTCTAAAGCAGCTCTGCTGACCTGCTTCTCTGCCTCTAGAACAGCTCTGCTGACCGGCTTCTTAGGCTCTAGAGCAGCTCTTCTGACCTGGTCCTCTGGCACTAAAGCAGCTCTGCTGACCTGGTTCTCTCCCTCAAAAGCAGCTCTGCTGACCTGGTTATCTGGCTCTAGAGCAGATTTGCTGACATGGTTCTTAGACTCTAGAGCAGCTCTGCTGACCTGGCTCTAAGCAGCTCTGCTGACCTAGATCTCAGGCTCTAGAGCTGTTCTGCTGACCTGGTTCTCTGGCTCTAGAGCAGCTCTGCTGATCTGGTTCTCTGGCTCTAAAGCAGCTCTGCTGACCCGGTTCTATGGCTCTAAAGCAGTTCTGCTGACCTGGTTCTCTATCTCTAGAGCAGCTCTGCTGACCGGGTTCTATGCTTCTAAATCAGTTCTGCTGACCTGGTTCTCTGGCTCCAGAGCAGCTCTGCTGACCAGGTTATCCGGCTCTAAAGCAGCTCTTCTGAACTGGTACTCTCCATCTAAAGCAGTCCTGCTGACCTAGTTTCTCTGGCTCTACAGCAGCTCTGCTTACCTTGTCCTCTGGCTCAAGAGCAGCTCTGCTGACCTGGTTCTTAGGCTGTAGAGCAGCTCTTCTGACCTGGTTCTCTGGCTCTAAAGCAGCTCTGCAGACATGGTTCTAAAGCAGCTCTGCTGACCTGGTTTTCTGGCTCTAGAGCAGCTCTGCTGACCTGGTCCTCTGGCACTAAAGCAGCTCTGCTGACCTGCTTCTCTCCCTCTAAAGCAGCTCTACTGACCTTGTTCTCTGGCTCTAGAGCAGCTTTGCTGACATGGTTCTTAGGCTCTATAGCAGCTCTGCTGACCTGGCTCTCTGGCTCTAAGCATCTCTGCTGACCTAGTTCTCTGGCTCTAAAGCAGCTCCACTGACCTGGTTCTCTCCCTCTAAAGCAGCTCTGCTGACCGGGTTCTCTGGCTCTAAGGCAGCTCTGCTGACCTGGTTCCCTGGCTTTAGAGCAGCTCGGCTGACCAGGTTCTCTGGTTCTAGAGCAGCTCTGCCGACTGGGTTCTCTGGCTCAAAAGCAGCTCTGCTGACCCGGTTCTATGGTTCTAAAGCAGTTCTGCTGACCTGGTTCTCTGGCTCTAGAGCAGCTCTGCTGACCTGGTTCTCTGGCTCTAAAGCAGCTCTGCTGACCCGGTTCTATGGCTCTAAAGCAGTTCTGCTGACCTGGTTCTCTGGCTCTAGAGCAGCTCTGCTGACCGGGTTCTATGGTTCTGAAGCAGTTCTGCTGACCTGGTTCTCTGGCTCCAGAGCAGCTCTGCTGACCAGGTTCTCTGGCTCTAGAGCAGCTCTGCTGACCTTGGATCTCTGGGTCTAAAGCAGCTCTGCTGACCCGGTTCTATGGTTCTGAAGCAGTTCTGCTGACCTGGTTCTCTGGCTCCAAGGGAGCTCTGCTGACCAGGTTTTCTGGCTCTAAAGCAGCTCTTCTGACTTGGTACTCTGGGTCTAAAGCAGCTCTTCTGACCTGGTTCTCTCCCTCTAAAGCAGCTCTGCTGACCTGGTTTCTCTGGCTCTACAGCAGCTCTGCTTACCTTGTTCTCTAGCTCAAGAGCAGGTCTGCTGACCTGGTTCTTAGGCTGTAGAGCAGCTCTTCTAACCTGGTTCTCTGGTTCTAAAGCAGCTCTGCAGACATGGTTCTAAAGCAGCTCTGCTGACCTGGTTCTCTGCCTCTAGAACAGCTCTGCTGACCGGCTTCTTGGGCTCTAGAGCAGCACTGCTGACCTGGTTCTCTGGCTCTAGAATAGCTCTGCTGACCTGGTCCTCTGGCACTAAAGCAACACTGCTGACCTGGTTCTCTCCCTCTAAAGCAGCTCTGCTGACCTGGTTATCTGGCTCTAGAGCAGCTTTGCTGGCATGGTTCTTAGACTCTAGAGCAGCTCTGCTGACCTGGCTCTCTGGCTCTAGGCAGCTCTGCTGACCTGGTTCTCTGGCTCTAGAGCAGTTCTGTTGACCTGGTTCTCTGGCTCTAGAGCAGCTATGCTGACCTGGTTCTCTGGCTCTAAAGCAGCTCTGCTGACCCGGTTCTATGGCTCTAAAGCAGTTCTGCTGACCTGGTTCTCTGGCTCTAGAGCAGCTCTGCTGACCGGGTTCTATGGTTCTAAATCAGTTCTGCTGACCTGGTTCTCTGGCTCCAGAGCAGCTCTGCTGACCAGGTTATCCGGCTCTAAAGCAGCCCTTCTGAACTGGTACTCTGGGTCTAAAGCAGCTCTTCTGACCTGGTTCTCTCCCTCTAAAGCAGCTCTGCTGACCTGGTTCTCTCCATCTAAAGCAGCTCTGCTGACCTGGTTTCTCTGGCTCTACAGCAGCTCTGCTTACCTTGTTCTCTGGCTCAAGAGCAGCTCTGCTGACCTGGTTCTTAGGCTGTAGAGCAGCTCTTCTGACCTGGTTCTCTGGCTCTAAAGCAGTTCTGCAGACATGGTTCTAAAGCAGCTCTGCTGACCTGGTTTTCTGGCTCTAGAGCAGCTCTGCTGACCTGGTTCTTTACCTCTAAAGCAGCTCTACTGACCTGGTTTCTCTGGCTCTACAGCAGATCTGCTGAACTGGTTCTCTGCCTCTTGAACAGCTCTGCAGACCGGCTTCTTAGGCTTTAGTGCAGCTCTGCTGACCTGGTTCTCTGGCTCTAGAGCAGCTCTGCTGACATGGTCCTCTGGCACTAAAGCAGCTCTGATGACCTGGTGCTCTCCCTCTAAAGCAGCTCTGTTGACCTGGTTCTCTCCCTCTAAAGTAGCTGCTGATCTGGTTCTAGGGCTCTAGAGCAGCTTGGCAGACATGGTTCTTAGGCTCTAGAGAAGCTCTGCTGACCTGGCTCTCTGGCTCTAAGCAGCTCATCTGACCTGGTTCTCTGGCTTTAAAGCAGCTCTGCTGACCTGGTTCTCTCCCTCTAAAGCAGCTCTGCTGACCTGGTTTTCTGGCTCTAGAAGCAGCTCTGCTGACCTGGTTCTCTGGCTCTAGAGCAGCTCTGGTGACCTGGTTCTTAGTCTCTAGAGCAGCACAGTTGACCTGGTTCTCTAGCACTACAGCAGCTCAGCTGACCTGGTTCTCCGGCTCTAGAGCAACTCAGCTGACAAGGTTCTCTGGCTTTAAAGCAGTTCTGGTGACCAGGTTCTCTGGTTCTAGAGCAGCTCTGCTGACCGGGTTCTCTGGCTCTAAAGCAGCTCAGCTGACCTGGTTCTCTCCCTCTAAAGTAGCTCTGCTGACCTGGTTCTCTGGTGCCAGAGCACCTCTGCTGACCTGGTTCTTAGGCTCTAGAGCAGCTCTGCTGACCTGGTTCTATGGTGCTAAAGCAACTCTGAAGATCTGGTTCAGTGGCTCTATAGCAGCTCTGCTGACCTGGATCTCTGCCTCTAGAGCAGCTCTGCTGACCTTGTTCTCTGGCTCTAGAACAGCTCTGCTGACCTGGTACTCTGGCTCTAAAGCAGCTCTGCTGACTTGGTTCTCTCCCTCTAAAGCAGTTCTGCTGACCTGGTTCTCTAACTCTTGGGCAGCTCTGCTGGCCTGGTTCTTAGTCACTAGAGCACCACTGCTGACCTGCTTCTCTGGCTCTACAACAGCTCTGCTGACCTGGTTTCTCTGGCTTTACAGCAGCTCTGCTGACCTGGTTCTATGGCTCTAAAGCAGCTCTGCTGACCTGGTTCTCTGGCTCTAAAGCAGCTCTGCTGACCTGGTTCTTATGCTCTAGAGCAGTTGTGCTGACCTGGTTCTCAGGCTCTACAGCACCTCGGCTGACATGGTTCTCTCCCTCTAAAGCAGTTCTGCTGTCCTGGTTCTCTGCCTCTAGAGAAGCTCTGCTGACCTGGTTCTTAGGCTCTAGAGCAGCTCTGCTTACCTGGTTCTAAGGCTCTAAAGCAGCTCTGCTGACCTGGTTCTCTGGCTCTACAACAGCTGTACTGACCTGATTCTCTCCCTCTAAAGCAGCTCTGCTGACCTGGTTCTCTGGCTCTAGAGCAGCTCTGCTGATCGGGTTATCTGGCTCTAAAGCAGCTCTGCTGACCTGGTTCGCTCCCTCTAAAGCAGCTCTGCTGACCTGGTTCTCTCTCCCTCTAAAGCGGCTCTGCTGACTTGGTTCTCTGGACCAGAGCAGCTCTGCTGACCAGGTTCTTAGGCTCTAGAGCAGCTCTGCTGACCTGGTTCTCTGGCTCTAAAGCAGCTCTGCTGACCTGGTTCTCTCCCTCGGAAGCAGCTCTGCTGACCTGGTTTTTCAGGTTCTACAGCAGCTCTACTGACCTGGTTCTCTGCCTCTAGAGCAGCTCTGCTGGCGTGCCTATTAAGCTCTAGAGCAGCTCTGCTGACCTTGTTCTCTGGCTCTAGAGCAGCTCTGCTGACTTGGTCCTCTGGCTCTAAAGCAGCTCTGCTGACCTGGTTCTCTGACTCTATAGCAACTCTGCTCACCTGGATCTTAGGCTCTAGAGCAGCTGTGCTGACCTGGTTCTCTGGCTCTACAACCTCTCTGCTGACCTGGTTCTATGGCTCTAAAGCAGCTCTGCTGAGCTGGTTCTTAGGCTCTAGAGCAGCTCTGCTGACCTGGTTTTAGGCTCTAGAGCAGCGGTGCTGACCTTGTTCTCTGGCTCTACAGCAGCTCGGCTGACCTGGTTCTAAGGCTCTAGAGCAGCTCTGCTGACTTGGTTCTCTCCCTCTAAAGCAGCTCTGCTGATCTGGTTTCTCTGACTCTACAGTAGCTCTGCTGACCTGGTTCTCTGCCTCTAGAGAAGCTCTGTTGACCAGGTTCCTAGGCTCTAGAGCAGCTCCGCTGGCCTGGTTCTCTGGCTCTAGAGCAGCTCTGCTGACCTGGTCCTCTGGCACTAAAGCAGCTCTGCTGACCTGGTTCTCTCCCTCTAAAGCAGCTCTGCTGACCTGGTCCCCTGGCTCTAGAGCAGCTTTGCTGCCATGGTTCCTAGGCTCTAGAGCAGCTTTGCTGCCATGGTTCCTAGGCTCTAGAGCAGCGCCGCTGACCTGGTTTCTCTGGATCTAAAGCTACTCTGCTGACCTAGTTCTCTGGCTCTAAAGCAACTCTGCTGCTCTGGTTCTCTCCCTCTAAAGCAGCTCTGCTGACCTGGTTTTCTGGCTCTAGAGCAGCTCTGCTGACCTGGTCCTTAGGCTCTAGATGCAGCTCTGCTGACCTGGTTCTCTGGTTCTAAAGACGCTCTGCTGACCTGGCTTTATAGCAGCTCTGCTGACCAAGTTCTCTCCCTCAAAAGTAGCTGCGCTGACCTGGTTTCTCTGACTCTACAGCAGCTCTGCTGACCTGGTTTCTCTGACTCTGCAGCAGCTCTGCTGACCTGGTTCTCTGCCTCTAGAGCAGCTCTGCTGACCTGGTTTTCTACCTGTAAAGCAGCTCAGCTGACCTGGTTTCTCTGGCTCTACAGCAGCTCGGCAGACCTGGTTCTCTGGCTCTAGAGCAGCTGCGCAGACCTGGTTCTTAGGGTCTAGAGCAGCACTGTTGACCTGGTTCTCTGGCACTACAGCAGCTCAGCTGACCTGGTTCTCTGGCTCTAGAGCAGCTCTGCTGACAAGGTTCTATGGCTTTAAAGCAGCTCGGCTGACCTGGTTCTTTGGCTCTAGATCAGCTCTGCTGACCTGGTTCTCTCACTCTACAACGGCTCTGCTGACCTGGTTCTTAGGCTCTAGAGCAGTGGTGCTGACCTGGTTCTCTGGCTCTACAGCAGCTCGGCTGGTCTGGTTCTAAGGCTCTAGAGCAGCTCTGCTGACTTGGTTCTATGGCTCTAAAGCAGTTCTGCTGACCTGGTTCTCTGGCTCTAGAGCAGCTCTGCTGACCGGGTTCTCAAGCAGCTCTGCTGACCTGGTTATCTTGCTCTAAAGCAGCTCTGCTGACCTGGTTCTCTCCCTCTAAAGCAGCTCAGCTGACCTGGTTCTCTCCCTCTAAAGTAGCTCTGCTGACCTGGTTCTTTGGTGCCAGAGCAGCTCTGCTGACTTGGTTCTTAGGCTCTAGAGCAGCTCTGCTGACCTGGTTCTCCCGCTCTAGAGCAGCTCTGCTGACCTGGTCCTCTGGCATGGCACTAAAGCAGCTCTGCTGACCTGGTTCTTTCCCTCTAAAGCAGCTCTGCTGACCTGGTTCCCTGGCTCTAGAGCTGCTCTGCTTACCTGGCTCTCTGGCTCTAAGCAGCTCTGCTGACCTGGTTTCTCTGGCTCTAAAGCAGCTCTGCTGACCTGATTCTCTCCCTCTAAAGCAGCTCTGCTGACCCGGTATTCTGGCTCTAGAGCAGCTCTGCTGACCTGGTTCTTAGGCTCTAGATGCAGCTCTGCTGACCTGGTTCTCTGGTTCTAAAGAAGCTATGCTGACCTGGCTCTATAGCAGCTCTGCTGACCAGGTTCTCTCCCTCAAAAATAATAATAATAATAATAATAATAGGGAAACTTATAGAGCGCCTGGTTACGCACACCGGCGTGTCCCCGCGCTATAATGAGTGGAAACAGCACTGCCGCAGCAGCTCACGTAGCCAGTCTACTGCACAAATAGGTGGGTTTTAAGTTTTCCCCTAAACCTCGACTCTAGCGGTTCCAGGCGCAATTCCATCGGGAGCTTATTCCAGCTTCTGGCTGCCAGAAATCGAAAAGGCCTGCCCCCCATGCGCACCTTTTTTACTTTGGGAACCCCCAGAAGACCGGAGCCAGAGGATCTTAGGGCCTGAGTGGGCTTATAAAGAGTAATAAGGCTCTGTAACGGCTCCGGTGCTTTGCCACCAATAATCCGGTGGCATGTGCACAGAGCCTTGATCTCAATTCTACTCATCACCGGAAGCCAGTGAAGTGCCTGCAACGCGGCCTTTGAGGCCAATCTTCTAGGCAGCCTCAGGACCAGACGGGCAGCAGCATTTTGTATCACCTGTAGGCGATCAAGGCTCCTCACCGTAGTACCCAGATAAAGGAGATTACCATAATCCAGTCGAGCGGTGACAAGGGCATGCACCCGTGTCCGTCTAGCCTCCGTTTGAAGGAGTTCCATGACCTTCCATAGGCCTTTCAGGACACCAAAGCACACCCCCACCACCCGGCTAATCTGGGGCACAAAAGTTAATTCAGCATCGAGCCATACGCCCAAATTGTTTGCTTGCTGACATGGCGTAGGAGCTGGACCCAAACACGAAGGCCACCACACCGATGACCAAACAGACGCCCCCCCCCCCTCCCCCACCACGAGCCCCTCCGCCTTGCTACCATTCAGCCTCAGGCAGTTGGTCGACATCCAAGAGGCAAGCTCCTGCATGCATGCTCTGAAGCTGTCTGCAGCAAGACCGGGCGCACGCGATAGGGAGATGACCATCTGCGTGTTATCTGCGTACGACACAATACGCAGCCCATAGCCCTCAACTATAGTTGCTACCGGGGAAACATACAGATTGAATAGAGTTGGGCTCAGGGACGAACCCTGCGGTACGCCCTGACCCAAGCTAATCACTCTGGAGTAACAGTCCCCCTGCCTGACCTGGAAACCCCGGTCCGACAGGAAGGACTGGATCCATTTCAACGCAGCACCCGAAATCCCACCCTCATTCAGACACTGTAGCAAGGTGTAGTGTGCTACAGTGTCGCCTGGCTTCTCCCCACTCCCCCCAAGCAAACCGTGACCTGTACCTGCAACCCACAACCCGCATCCAGCTTCTCACGCTTGAGAAATACCCTTGAAAGGGCACAAGTCCGTTCCAGCCTGACCTCCACTCGCTCCGCGAATCCCCCTGCCGCAGAGAAGCAGGGGAGGCAGGCAGTTTAAACAGCGGGAGAACGAGCGTGTAGCTACAGCTACGGCTGCAGCTGCAGAGCATACAGCATACAGCGCCTGTCAAGAGCCTGCTTAGAGAGAGAGCCAGCGCCGCCAGACCTTCACTCGCAGAGCAGCGCCGCCCGAGGCAAAACAGGCTTGACCAGATTCAACTCTGCATGGCGAGTCCTGGAGCAGCAGGCAGCAGGCAGGGAGAACCCAGGAGCCGCCAATCCTGCAGAGCTCCAGGAAAACGAGGATCATGGGGGACAGGACACACAAGCATATCTTTACCTGAAGCAAGGTCTGAGATACAAGAGGTTGCTGACAGGCTGAGGAAACCGCAAAAGGAGGAATTCACCGCAAACACCGCCACCAGTCGCGCCGCCGCTCCGGGACTTTATATCCCGGCAGTCTCAGCGGCGGCACGTTCCCTGACGCTTAACACGCGCCAGGAGGGGCTATTAAATCAGCGAGCCCTCGGTGGAGCGGGGGGACCGGACACGCAAGCATATCTTTACCTGAAGCAAGGTCTGAGATACAAGAGGTTGCTGACAGGCTGAGGAAACCGCGAAAGGAGGAATTCACCGCAAACACCGCCACCAGTCGCGCCGCCGCTCCGGGACTTCATATCCCGGCAGCCTCAGCGGCGGCGCGTTCCCTGACGCGTAACATGCGCCGGGAGGGGCTATTAAATCAGCGAGCCCTCGGTGGAGCGGGGGACCGGACACGCAAGCATATCTTTACCTGAAGCAAGGTCTGAGATACAAGAGGTTGCTGATAGGCTGAGGAAAGCGCGAAAGGAGGAATTCACCGCAAACACCGCCACCAGTCGCGCCGCCGCTCCGGGACTTCATATCCCGGCAGCCTCAGCGGCGGCGCGTTCCCTGACGCGTAACACGCGCCGGGAGGGGCTATTAAATCAGCGAACCCTCAGCGTCGCGGGACGCGAGCGGGACGCCCTCCAAGGCCTGACAAGGCTTGGCTTGGCCACCCCCATTACGTGAGTAGTAGTCTATTACTTCCCTTGACCACCGATTATGGCTAAATCTGTTACAGATGCTCAAACTCATGCAGAAGGTGGCCCTATTCTGGGTCCTCTGGATAAATTCTTTTTCAAAGCTACTGCTGAAATAGATAGAGACCTGGCTTTGGCCGAGCGCCGTATCGCTCAGCGACTATCCATAGAGCAACTCAAAAATACCACTCTTGACCCATGCCTCACACCCACGCCTGAGGTTTCTCCACCAAATCCTACTCTGGAAAATACAGATGACGACCTATTAAATACGGACAATGTTCCTTTACTTTTTCAATCCTATTTTCCCCCGAAAAATGTTTTATCTGGTCCATCTCCACCAAAGTTATCTATCAATACTAATACTGCATGTATTGATCTTATCGATCTTGTTACCCCAAACCTGCCAAAGGTCGCAGAGCTCGATGTTCCTGACTTAATAGAAGTACCATCATCGATGGGGACGGAAAAGCTAATAATGTTTCATCCATCGCCCCTTATACCAACGCTAGAAAAAATTTCGATTCCCATAAATCAATCTAAAAGGAAACAGGCCATCATTCGATCACCTCCTAAAAAGCGCCGAAAAAGAGGTTCAGTTAAAGCAAACTCCCTAGCCCAAAAGACTTCTAAGGACCTACTTACTAAGGAATTGTTACAAATAGTAGAAGGGACATCCACCTTACCTCGAGATACACTGACCTCTTGTGTCCCTCCTTCCATTAAAGACTTTGTGGACGCAATGGAACACCTTATGAAGGCGCTATTAATTCCAATAGTTGAGAGAGTGAGGAGAATAGGAAGCCAGGTGGACACCCTTATAGGATGCTCGACCCAAATCCAAGCAGGTAAAAAGGTTTCAGCAGATGCTTCTAGTTCTAAAAATGGAGAGAAAATCCATAATACAGGAAAAATCACCAAGGTCTTAGCAGATGCCCCAAGTTCCACAGATGGAGAGAAAACGCCCAACATAGAAAAAACGACCACGGTCCAAAAAACTATGAAGGACCTGAGACCCTTAACTCAACAAACAGGTTCAACCATGACGAGGCCAGTAAATAAAATCCCAGTTGCCCCATCTAAAGCGTCTCTCAACACACAGGCGCAATCTGCACAAATAAACTCCCTTATGGCTTCTGCAAGAATGGGCAACACAAAAACTAAATCAGACATGACTAAGACCGTTACTACACCCGAAAAACGGCCACGTGAAAGGAATGTCGATCTACCCCCAGCTGCATCACAAAACGTTATTGTTTTAACGGGGGTTCTCCCATTACCAGTTACAGGAGGTCATGAAAACCACACTAGTCTTAAAAATAAAGGTGATTTTTTGGCTCAAAGAAAACAGACCTTTACCTCCCAACATAAATGGTGACATACTTATGGTGAGAGGAACAAACTGGGTCGGTATTCGCCCTAAAGTTATAGAGGGCGACGTAATAATCATCACTTTCAAAGATCCTAGAGTCACCACACATATTACTGATTGGTTCTCAGGTTTTAACAGCGGACCAATAATACCCAAGCCACTCTCTTACTTTTACCCTGAAGCCCTAATGCCCCCTAAGTCATACCAATCCAAATCCCATTTTGACAAGTTCTCTTTTGAACAGTTTAGAAGACCAACCCAAAATAAACATCCCTTAAGGTATGCAGTAAGGGATCATATACTCCCTCTTTATAACGACTACCAAAATAGTGAATATATGTGGGAAAGTAAACGATTTCCGACTTCAAGACATTACCCTGTGGGATATGCTCAAGGTCCTCGACTCATAACCCCATCCTGGAATTTCGCCTGTCACAATTATTATGAGCCACTCTACGGTCTTGATGACGTAGAATGACTCTCTCAAAGGAAAGAAGATAATTGGGGTAGCGAGAAATCTGCTAGTATAACCATCAATGAATCCCCCATTCAGGGTTATTCAGATGATAGGACTATTAAAAAACCTCTAGAAAACGGGGCGGAAAAAAGAGAAAAAAGTAATAAATGGGGCATAAATAAAACAACGCCCCGCTTGGGGCCAAAATCCATTGCTAATATACCCTCTACCCATGTGGAAAATAGGAAAATAACATCCAAACTGCAGATCCTTTCATGGAATCTGGCAGGACTTTCTTCGAAAGTTACACAACCGGACTGGCTAGATGTGATAAACCTTTATTCTATCTTGTGTTTCCAGGAAACTTGGGTGATTTCCCCTATTCATCTACTGGGTTTCCAGACGTTTCACTCACCGGCGATTGTGAGTAATCAGGGTAGACACAAAGGGGGACTCTGTACATATATTAGCGTTGCTGTTGGCCACAGGATTATAAAAACGCTACTCAGAGCTTCATTCCAAATAATTGTTATGGATATTGGCCCATCCCTCATACTGCTAATTGTCAACTTTTATAATAATATGGCCTCAGAGCAGTTGGAGAAAGTTTTGGACGATTTACACCATGCCCTGCTAACAATCAAAGAAACTTTTGGGGGTGAGTGTGCAATAGCATTTATGGGCGATTTTAATTGTCACATCTGCCCAAACGCCCCAAAAGACGTGTGTGATATTTTCCAGACACAGGAGTTTGATTCTGATGACGCTACTTCTAGCCACTTCCAACATTCAAAATCAGGGGAGCCACTAAATAATTTCTTGGCCTCATTCAATCTACATTTTGCAAATGAATTACTTTTCACCCCAAGACTTTTCAAACCAACCTATCATGGTAGAGGAACAAACTCTATTATAGACTTTATACTTTTTTCAAAAAATCATGCCCCGTTAATACTCTGCTGGGACACTCTTGACCACCTACATAGCGATCATTATCCTCTGTCTCTAATTGTCGAGTTACCTTCTCCAACTACCATACAAAATAACTCTAAAGTTAATTATGAACATCCTATCAAAATGGGAGCTACTAATGGATACTCTATCAAATGGGACAAAATCAACCCAACTAGCCTCCTGAAAAACCTAGTGAACAAGATGAGGGAGGAGGTATATATCTGTCTGTCCATCACTGAAAAGCCCCATGTCATCCGTGAAGCTTTCCTCAAAATACAGGCCACTTAAAAAGAACTACTGACGCGACAGTTCAAGACAGGACCCATCGCTCCAAAAGGGTGGTTCGATAAAAACTGTTCCAGGGCTTTAAAGTCATTAAAAAATCTGTTGCAGGTGACACCAAAACCACTCATAGAAATACGCCAGGCTAGACTTCGATACCGTCTAGCCATTAAAAATAGAAAAAAGGCACTGAAGGCGGAAGCATGGCAGAACTTGGTGACAACGTCCGAAAACCGGGACATCTCAGCCTTTTGGAAATTCATCAACACTCCTCTTCCATGGGTAAAAATGCCCGAGAGGAGTCTGGACCTGGCAATCGATGGTGAGACGTGGGCGGCTTACTTTCAAAAGCTATATAGCAATCCCATATCCTCAAAAAACTCTACATCAGAGCAAATTCCTCCATCAACCATAAGACCTCTCTGGGAGAGTCATTCCAACATTGTTTTCTCGCATGAGGAGGTTGAGCTGGCTATTAGGGAGAGCCCAACTGGGAAGGCACCAGGCCCGGATGCCATCCCAGCAGATGTTTATAAGGCAGAAATAGAACTTTGGGCCCCCTTATTGACTTCTGCCTTGAACTCTGCAAATGCCTCTGATCATTTTCCATCATGGGCCGAGGCAATAGTAATACCCATTTTCAAAAAAGGAGATAGACACTCTCCATCATGCTATAGGCCCATCTCCCTGCTTGACACCCTAATGAAGATCGCTGGGCGCATCATCTTGAAACGTTTAACCAAATGGACGGAAGTTGAGAACATACTTTCAATCCTACAATATGGCTTCCGGTCTGGCAGAGGAACAGTAGAACAGACCCTCAATTTACATCTCATCATGTCCAAATATGTCGACATCAAGAAGAGAAGCCTGTACATAACGTACATAGATTTAACCTCAGCATTTGATTGTGTCCTTCATGAACAACTATGGGATACTCTAGAACAACTGGGGATAGATCCATCAATCCTCCTTTTCATTAAGGCCCTGTACAGAGATGGTGGAGCCAGAGTCAGATTTGGCCCAAAGGGAGAGTGCTCGCCAAGATTTAACATCAATAGAGGGGTCAGGCAGGGGTGCATTTTAGCTCCTCTGCTTTTCTCGCTCTACATAAACGCCATTGGCGAACATTTGAAAAACATCGAATGTGACTTCCCAAAAGTAGGAGGTCAATCCATCCCAATCCTGCTATATGCAGACGATGCGGCAATTCTCTCCCAAACAAGAGTGGGGCTACAAAAAGCGGTTACGGCATTTACTGCTTTTATGAATGATAGGGGCCTGAAAGTGAACATAGGGAAAACTTATACAATGCTATGTAGTAAGAAGTACAAAAAAATCCCATGTCCCGTATTCATTGAGGACCAAAGATTGGAGACAGTGGAGGATTTTACATACTTGGGTATATGTCTGCATAGAAAAGTATCCTGGCAGTCGGCAGTTGAGAAGAGGAAACTCGCGTTTGTTAGAGCAATCGGCGGGGTTCGAGACTTTGCTGGAAAAATAGGGGGGAGGCCGGTAAAACAGCTTATCACTATATACAAAGCAAAATGTGCCTCAACAGCAACCTATGGGGCCGGTCTTTGGGGAATTGATAAAAATATTTCATCGATACAAAAAGTGGAAAACTACTTCTTAAGGTATCTTCTGGCTACATCAAAAGCAACTTCTGTGTATATGATGCACATTGAGCTAGATCTACCGTACATATCAGATATAATCAAAGTCGAGCCCCTTCTTCTGTGGCACAAAATCTGGACCACCCCCGAGACTGCTTTGAACAGAGAAGTGATATTAGACATTTTAAATCAGGAGGGGGCCAAACATTTGAATCAATCTAAATGGTTGGCTTATGTCAAAAACTTCTTTGATGAAATTGGGCGTCCAGAGTTGTTCACAGATCCTTTGTCACTGGAAAATATCTCAAGGAAAATCCTGAGAAAGACCCTAATGGATTACCTGGAAACAAAAAGATGGAACAAGCAAAAACTATATAAAAATACCCAGGCATACCAAAGGGTGACACCGTACAAGGGGCTACAACTATATCTTTCCACCGATTTCTCGTGTTACTCTAGAATGTTGCTTACCAGATTCAGATTGGGCTCCTTCTTTCGTCTTGTTACATTCCCTTTATGTAATGACTGGTCTCGTATTCTGTGTCCTTGCCCATGTGACGATACTTCATCACAATCTAATATCCATACCATCTTATTCTGTAGATATTACGTGACTCCCAGGAAAGCTCTATTGAGACCCCTACTTAAGAAATGGGGTGTGAGGTCCTGTAAAAACGCTTTTGAGCGCCTACAAGAGCTTGAAGATAGGGATGTGATATCTATAATGGAACAGTTTTTAAAATTATTGCTTAAATTTAGGAAATCTTTAGAATGGTCTATGTGATATTGATGCCTTTTTTAACGCTTTTTTTATCTGGTTATTGTATTTTTTAGCTGACAAATTGATGTTTTTAAATTGAAATGGTACATTTTTTTAATTATTGACATCTTTTTAAACTTATTGCTATGTATGCTTACATGATATTTCTTTTTGAATATCGAATAAAGCTTATTTTGAACCTTTGAACCAGTGTCGCCTGCTGCGCTCAGATCCAGGAGGATCAGGGCCATGGTTTGGCCCTCATCCACTCCCTGTCTGATGGTCTCAACAGCCATAAGCAGAGCGGACTCCGTGGAATGGCGGGGTCTGAACCCACACTGTGTAGAATGTAGGAGATTGGCTTCCTCCACATATTTCATCAGCTGGATGTTCACTACCTTCTCCGCCACTTTAGCCAGATAGGGTAACAATGAGATAGGGCGAAGGTTCTCCATTTTCTCAAAGCTAATATTGGGTTTCTTCTGGAGGGGAAGCACTACCGCCTGTTTCCACCCTTCAGGTACCGTGTGCGTCCTGAAGGATACATCCAACAGATGTCTGATATAGGGCTCCAGGATTGATAGGCTTTCTATAAGCAGCTTCGGTGAGGCAGGGTCCCTGGGTAACCCGACTTTATCGATCTGCAGATCTGTCTTAATGCCTCTGGGGAAGGGGTAGTGAAGTTCTCAAGAGCGTACAATCCACTGACTTCCCTTTCGGCTTCTACAAACTCAGACCCCATTTTAGTTTGTCCCGGAAAGGATGAGCAGATCTTGGCCACTTTTTCCGAAAAAAATTCCGCAATCCGGTTACATGAATCAGCTGAGCAATCCACGGGAACAGTGGAGGACTTGGCTGAGGAAATAGCCTTGTAGATTTTAAACAGCTTCTTTGCGGAGTTTTCCGCAGGTTCCCTGGCTCTAGAGCAGCTCTGCTGACCTGGCTCTCTGGTTCTAAGCAGCTCTGCTGACCTGGTTTCTCTGGCTCTAAAGCAGCTCCGCTGACCCTATTCTCTCCCTCTAGAGCAGCCCTGCTGACCCAGTATTCTGGCTCGAGAGCAGCTCTGCTGACCTGGTTCTTAGGCTCTAGATGCAGCTCTGCTGACCTGGTTCTCTGGTTCTAAAGAAGCTATGCTGACCTGGTTCTATAGCAGCTCTGCTGACCAGGTTCTCTCCTTCAAAAGTAGCTCTGCTGACCTGGTTTCTCTGACTCTACAGCAGCTCTGCTGACCTGGTTTCTCTGACTATACAGCAGCTCTGCTGACCTGGTTCTCTGCCTCTGGAGCAGCTCTGCTACCCTGGTTCTTAGGCTCTAGAGCAGCTCTGCTGACCTGGTTTTCTCCCTGTAAAGATGCTCAGCCGACCTGGTTTCTCTGGCTCTACAGCAACTCGGCTGACCTGGTTCTCTGGCTCTAGAGCAGCTCTGCTGACCTGGTTCTTAGGGTCTAGAGCAGCACTGTTGACCTGGTTCTCCGGCACTACAGCAGCTCAGCTGACCTGGTTTTCTGGTTCTAGAGCAGCTATGCTGACAAGGTTCTCTGGCTTCAAAGCAGCTTGGCTGACCTGGTTCTCTGGCTCTAGAGCAGCACTGCGAACCTGGTTCTCTGGCTCTAACGCAGCTCTGCTGACCCAGTTCTTTGGCTCTAAAGCAGTTCTGCTGACCTGGTTCTCTGGCTCTAGAGCAGCTCTGCTGACCTGGTTCTTAGGCTCAAGAGCAGCACTGTTGACCTGGTTCTCTGGCACTAGAGCAGCTCAGCTGACCTGATACTCTGGCTCTAGAGCAGCTCTGCTGACAAGGTTCTCTGGCTTTAAAGCAGCTCGGCTGACCTGGTTATCTGGCTCTAAAGCAGCTCTGCTGACCTGGTTCTCTCCCTCTAATGCAGCTCTGCTGACCCTGTTCTCCCCCTCTAAAGTAGCTCTGCTGACCTGGTTCTCTGGTGCAAGAGCAGCTCTGCTGACCTGGTTCTTAGGCTCCAGAGCGGCTCTGCTGACCTGGTTCTCTGGCTCTAAAGCAGCTCTGCTGACGTCGTTCTCCGGTTGCAGAACAGCTCTGCAGACCTGGTCCTCTGGCTCTAAAGCAGGTCTGCAGACTTGGTTCTCTCCCTCTAAAGCAGTTCTGCAGATCTGGTTCTCTGGCTCTAGAGCACCTCTGCTGACCTGGTTCTTAGGCTCTAGAGCACCTTTGCTGACCTGGTTCTATGGCTCTACAACGGTTCTGCTGTCATGGTTTCTATGGCTTTACAGCAGCTCTGCTGACCTGGTTCTATGGCTCTAAAGCAGCTCTGCTGACCTGGTTCTCTGGCTCTAGAGCAGCTCTGCTGACCTGTTTCTTATGCTCTAGAGCAGTTGTGCTGACCTGGTTCTATGGCTCTACAGCACCTCAGTTGACATGGTTCTCTCCCTCTAAAGCAGCTCTGCTGACCTGTTTCTCTGACTCTACAGCAGCTCTGCTGGCCTGGTTCTCTGCCTCTAGAGAAGCTCTGCTGACCTGGTTCTTAGGCTCTATAGCAGATCTGCCGACCGGGTTCTCTCGCTCTAAAGCAGCTCTGCTGACCTGGTTCTCTGGCTCTAGAGCAGCTCTGCTGACCACGTTCTCTGGCTCTAAAGCAGCTCTGCTGACCTGGTTATCTGGTTCTAAAGCAGCTCGGCTGACCTGCTTCTCTCCCTCTAAAGCAGCTCTGCTGAACTGGTTCTCTCCCTCTAAAGCAGCTCTGCTGACTTGGTTCTCTGGTGCCAGAGCGGCTCTGCTGACTTGGGTTCTTAGGCTCTAGAGCAGCTCTGCTGACCTGGTTCTCTGGCTCTAAAGCATCTCTGCTAACCTGGTTCTATGGTGCCATAGCAGCTCTGCTGACCTGGTTCTCTGGCTCTAAAGCAGCTCTGCTGACCTGGTTCTCTGGCTCTAAGGCAGCTCTGCTGACCTGGTTCTATGGTGCTAAAGCAGCTCTGCTGACCTGGTTCTTTGGCTCTAGAACAGCTCTGTTGACCTGGTCCTCTGGCTATAATGCAGCTCTGCTGACCTGGATCTCTGGCTCTAGAGCAGCTTTGCTGACCTGGTTCTTAGGCTCTAGAGCAGCTCTACTGACCTGGTTCTCTGGCTCTAAAGCATCTCTGCTGACCTGGTTCTATGGTGCTATAGCAGCTCTGCTGACCTGGTTCTATGGCTGTAAAGCAGCTCTGCTGACCTGGTTCTCTGGCTCTAAAGCAGCTCTGCTGACCTAGTTCTATGGTGCTAAAGCAGCTCTGCTGACCTGGTTCCTAGGCTCTAGAGCAGCTCTGCTGACCTGCTTATTAAGCTCTAGAGCAGCTCTGCTGACCTTGTTCTTTGGGTCTAGAGCAGCTCTGCTGACCTTGTCCACTGGCACTAAAGCAGCTCTGCTGACCTGGTTCTCTGGCTCTAGAGCAGCTCCGCTGACCTGGTTCTTAGGCTCTAGAGCACCTCTGCTGACCTGGTTCTCTGGCTCTACAACGGCTGTGCTGACCTGGTTCTCTGGCTCTAAAGCAGCTCTGCTGGCCTGGTTTGTCTGGCTTTACAGCAGCTCTGCTGACCTGGTTCTATGGCTCTAAAGCAGCTCTGCTGACCTGGTTCTCTGGCTCTACAGAAGCTCTGCTGAGCTGGTTCTTAGGCTCTAGGGCTGCTCTGCTGACCTGGTTCTCTGGCTCTAGAGCAGCTCTGCTGACCTGGTCCTCTGGCACTAAAGCAGCTCTGCTGACCTGGTTCTCTTCCTCTAAAGCAGCTCTGCTGATCAGGTTCTCTGGTTCTAGCGCAGCTTTGCTGACATGGTTCTTAGGCTCTAGAGTAGCTCTGCTGACCTGGCTCTCTGGCCTAAGCAGCTCTGCTGACCTGGTTTCTCTGGCTCTAAAGCAGCTTTGCGGACCTAGTTCTCTGGCTCTAAAGTAGCTCTGCTGGCCTGCTTCTCTCCCTCTAAAGCAGCTCTGCTGACCTGGTTCTCTGGCTCTAGACCAGCTCTGCTGACCTGGTTCTCTGGCTCTAGAGCAGCTCTGCGGACCTGGTTCTTAGGCTCTGGATGCAGCTCTGCTGACCTGGTTCTCTGGTTCTAAAGAAGCTATGCTGACCTGGCTCTGTAGCAGCTCTGCTGCCCAGGTTCTCTCCCTCAAAAGTAGCTCTGCTGACCTTGTTTCTCTGACTCTACAGCTGCTCTGCTGACCTGGTTTCTCTGACTCTACAGCAGCTCTGCTGACTTGGTTCTCTGCCTCTAGAGGAGCTCTGCTAACCTGGTTCTTAGGCTCTAGCGCAGCTCTGCTGACCTGGTTTTCTCCATGTAAAGCAGCTCAGCTGACCTGGTTTCTCTGGCTCTACAGCAGCTCGGCTGACCTGGTTCTCTGGCTCTATAGCAGGTCTGCTGACCTGGTTCTCTGGCTCTAGAGCAGCTCTGCTGACCGGGTTCTCTGGCTCTATAGCAGGTCTGCTGACCTGGTTCTCTGGCTCTACAGCAGGTCTGCTGACCTGGTTCTCTGGCTCTATAGCAGGTCTGCTGTTCTGGTTATCTGGCTCTAAAGCAGCTCTGCTGACCTGGTTCTCTCCCTCTAAAGCAGCTCTGCTGACCTGGTTCTCTGGTGTCAGAGCAGCTCTGCTGACCTGGTTCTTAGGCTCCAGAGCAGCTCTGCTGACCTGGTTCTCTGGCTTTAAAGCAGCTCTGCTGACCTGGTTCTCCCCCTCGAAAACAGCTCTGCTGACCTGCTTATTAAGCTCTAGAGCAGCTCTGCTGACCTTGTTCTCTGGCTCTAGAACAGCTCTGCTGACCTGGTCCTCTGGCTCCACAGCAGCTCTGCTGACCTGGTTCTCTCCCTCTAAAGCAGTTCTGCTGACCTGGTTTTCTCCCTGTAAAGCAGCTCGGCTGACCTGGTTCTAAGGCTCTAGAGCAGCTCTTCTGACCTGGTTCTCTCCCTCTAAAGCAGCTCTGCTGACTTAGTTTCTCTGACTCTACAGAAGCTCTGCTGACCAGGTTCTTAGACTCTAGGGCAGCTCTGCTGACCTGGTTCTCTGGCTCTAGTGCAGCTCTGCTGACCTGGTCCTCTGGCACTAAAGCAGCTCTGCTGACCTGGTTCTCTTCTTCTAAAGCAGCTCTGCTGATCTGCTTCTCTGGTTCTAGCGCAGCTTTGCTGACATGGTTCTTAGGCTCTAGAGTAGCTCTGCTGACCTGGCTCTCTGGCTCTAAGCAGCTCTGCTGACCTGGTTTCTCTGGCTCTAAAGCAGCTCTGCTGACCTAGTTCTCTGGCTCTAAAGTAGCTCTGCTGACCTGGTTCTCTTCCTCTAAAGCAGCTCTGCTGACCTGGTTCTCTAGCTCTAGACCAGCTCTGCTGACCTGGTTCTCTGGCTCTAGAGCAGCTCTGCTGAGCTGGTTCTCTGGCTCTAGAGCAGCTCTGCTGACCTGGTTCTTTGGCTCTAGAGCAGCTCTGCTGACCTGGTTCTTAGGCTCTAGATGCAGCTCTGCTGACCTGGTTCTCAAGAAGCTATGCTGACCTGGCTCTGTAGCAGCTCTGCTGCCCAGGTTCTCTCCCTCAAAAGTAGCTCTGCTGACCTTGTTTCTCTGACTCTACAGCAGCTCTGCTGACCTGGTTTCTTTGACTCTACAGCAGCTCTGCTGACCTGGTTTACTCCCTGTAAAGCAGCTCAGCTGACCTGGTTTCTCTGGCTCTACAGCAGCTCGGCTGACCTGGTTCTCTGGCTCTATAGCAGGTCTGCTGACCTGGTTCTCTGGCTCTAGAGCAGCTCTTCTGACCTGGTCCTCTGGCACTAAAGCAGCTCTGCTGACCTGGTTCTCTTCCTCTAAAGCAGCTCTGCTGATCTGCTTCTCTGGTTCTAGCGCAGCTTTGCTGACATGGTTCTTAGGCTCTAGAGTAGCTCTGCTGACCTGGCTCTCTGGCTCTAAGCAGCTCTGCTGACCTGGTTTCTCTGGCTCTAAAGCAGCTCTGCTGACCTAGTTCTCTGGCTCTAAAGTAGCTCTGCTGACCTGGTTCTCTGGCTCTAGACCAGCTCTGCTGACCTGGTTCTCTGGCTCTGGAGCAGCTCTGCTGACCTGGTTCTCTGGCTCTAGAGCAGCTCTGCTGACCTGGTTCTTTGGCTCCAGATGCAGCTCTGCTGACCTGGTTCTCAAGAAGCTATGCTGACCTGGCTCTGTAGCAGCTCTGCTGCCCAGGTTCTCTCCCTCAAAAGTAGCTCTGCTGACCTTGTTTCTCTGACTCTACAGCAGCTCTGCTGACCTGGTTTCTTTTGACTCTACAGCAGCTCTGCTGACTTGGTTCTCTGCCTCTAGAGGAGCTCTGCTAACCTAGTTCTTAGGCTCTAGCGCAGCTCTGCTGACCTGGTTTTCTCCCTGTAAAGCAGCTCAGCTGACCTGGTTTCTCTGGCTCTACAGCAGCTCAGCTGACCTGGTTCTCTGGCTCTATAGCAGGTCTGCTGACCTGGTTCTCTGGCTCTAGAGCAGCTCTGCTGACCGGGTTCTCCCCCTCTAAAGCAGCTCTGCTGACCTGGTTCTCCCCCTCTAAAGCAGCTCTGCTGACCTGGTTCGCTCCCTCTAAAGCAGCTCTGCTGCCCTGGTTCTCTGGTGTCAGAGCAGCTCTGCTGACCTGGTTCTTAGGCTCTAGAGCAGCTCTGCTGACCTGGTTCTCTGGCTCTAAAGCAGCTCTGCAGACCTGGTTCTCTCCCTCTAAAGCAGCTCTGCTGACCTGCTTATTAAGCTCTAGAGCAGCTCTGCTGACCTTGTTCTCTGGCTCTAGAACAGCTCTGCTGACCTTGTTCTCTGGCTCTAGAACAGCTCTGCTGACCTGGTCTTCTGGCTCCACAGCAGCTCTGCTGACCTGGTTCTCTCCCTCTAAAGCAGCTCTGCTGACCTGGTTCTCTCCCTCTAAAGCAGTTCTGCTGACCTGTTTCTCTGGCTCTAGAGCAACTCTGCTGACCTGGTTCTCTGGCTCTAAAGCAGCACTGCTGACCTGGTTCTCTGGCTCTAGAGCAGTTCTGCTGACCTGGTTCTTAGGCTCTAGAGCAGCTGTGCTGACCTGGTTCTCTGGCTCTACAGCAGCTCTGCTGACCTGGTTCTCTCCCTCTAAAGCAGCTATGCTGACCTGGTTTCTCTGACTCTTTAGCAGCTCTGCTGGCCTGGTTCTCTGCCTCTAGAGAAGCTCTGCTGACCCGGTCCTATGGCTCTAAAGCAGTTCTGCTGACCTGGTTCTCTGGCTCTAGAGCGGCTCTGCTGACTGGACTCTCTGGCTCTAAAGCAGCTCTGCTGACCTGGTTATCTGGCTCTAAAGCAGCTCTGCTGACCTGGTTCTCTCCCTCTAAAGCAGCTCTGCTGACCTGGTTCTTAGGCTCTAGAGCAGCTCTGCTGACCTGGTTCTTTGGCTCTAAAGCAGCCCTGCTGACCTGGCTCTCTCCCTCGAAAGCAGCTCTGCTGGCCTGCCTATTCATCTCTAGAGCAGCTCTGCTGACCTTGTTCTCTGGCTCTAGAACAGCTCTGCTGACCTGGCCCTCTGGCTCCACAGCAGCTCTGCTGACCTGGCTCTCTCCCTCTAAAGCAGTTCTGCTAACCTGTTTCTCTGGATCTAGAGCAACTCTGCTGACCTGGTTCTCTGGCTCTAAAGCAGCTCTGCTGGCCTGGTCTCTGGCTCTAGAGCAGTTCTGCTGACCTGGTTCTCTGGCTCTAAAGCAGCTCTGCTGACCTGGTCTCTGGCTCTAGAGCAGTTCTGCTGACCTGGTTCTCAGGCTCTAGAGCAGCTGTGCTGACCTGGTTCTCTGGCTCTACAGCAGCCCTGCTGACCTGGTTCTCTCCCTCTAAAGCAGCTCTGCTGACCTGGTTCTCTCCCTCTAAAGCAGCTCTGCTGACCTGGTTTCTCTGACTTTAGCAGCTCTGCTGACCTGGTTCTCTGCCTCTAGAGAAGCTCTGCTGACCTGGTTCTTAGGCTCTAGAGCAGCTCTGCTGACCTGGTTCTATGGCTCGAAAGCAGCTCTGCTGACCTGGTTCTCAGGCTCTAGAGCAGCTCTGCTGACCTGGTTCTTAGGCTCTGGAGCAATTCTGCTGACCTGGTTCTCTCCCTCTAAAGCAGCTCTGCTAACCTGGTTTCTCTGGCTCTACAGCTGGTTTGCTGACCTGGTTCTCTGCCTCTTGATGCACAGCGAGTGTGTGTGTACATCAGGGGGTCTCATCTCCTCCAGTCATTAAATACAGCACTGAGCTGCTCCCCAACAGAGTGTCACGATAATGTACACAATGGCCGAATACCCTCCAGGCGCCTCTGTTCCTGCAGCCCTGCTTCCCACTGCCCTGCTTCTGTGTGCACAGCACCAGGGCACAAGTGCGGAGTCACAACAGACGCACATGCGGGTTGCCCAAAATGCATTTGTGTTCATTGTGCGGTGTCTGCATCACCTCTAAGCGGTGAGTGTCCCACTGGGGCTCATTGCATCCTTGCCCTGCAAAATCTAAGGTGACGCTGCACTCCCTGTGTGACCAGAGCCCACGTTTCTTCCAAGGCCTGGCTAACTACCCCGAAGACCACTGGGTTCATGTCCGCAAACCAGAACATGTATTACAAATATACATTGTATCCTTAACTAGGACCATTGAAACATACCTCTGTAGTCCAACCCCGCCTCACACAAAATATACTTGTCAGCTCATCATAATGCGCAAATGAATGCATGAACAGATTGCTTTAAAAAGCTAAACACCAGAGGGATAAGGTGAGTTGATGATGCAGCAAAATTCCACATTTTGCGAGGGTGGGGGGCTGAAGCAGGAGAGGCTGTCAGCGGCCATTACAAGCGCGTGGATGGCGCTGCAAATGAGAAAAAAAAAGTGCTTGGAGTCCTTTAAAGGAGAGTGTGTACATCTGCCTGGTACATCTAATCCTGGTGGGCGTGCCTAAAAGGAAACAGGTTGGCAACAAGGAATGACTGGCATGCCTTCAGTGCAATCATTGCACTGCTTCAGCCATAATTTGTGACGCCAAACGACGCACACAAATGAAAGCTGAAGGGAGAGCTGGGACGAGGCTTCTGGAATTGTATTGATTCCAAGAAGTCTCGTAAGACAAGAGCAGCACATGCGCTGCTGACGTCAGGCAGAGACCTAAAAAACAAATAGCACTTATCCAGTTTTAGTAAGCAGTACAAGGATGTCGAAACAGTTGGCCACTGACGCCCTGTTCACAGAGTACTTTTTCCAGTCGTCGCCAATACATGCAAGAGAGTCTTACATGAAAACACATCCAAAATATGTCCAAATGATTTATTCCAGTACAGATGAACAGCATCTGACATCCATCCCAGCAGAGTTCGAGTTCAATACTTGAATGGAATCTAGAACCCACTTTGACAGGTGCACAGGAGTATTCTAAACTTTAAGGTCACATTATGAAACTGCATAATAACAAAACATACAATAGAAATGACAATGTAACAAATTACCACAGGGAGGAATTAGGAAGTTCAGCTAAATTTTTCCTCAGCATTTTAAGAAGAGCAAAACATGTGGTATGCGCGTGGCTGATCTATTTGGAGATAAGAAGAGTTTGGTCTATCAGAAAGAAAAGGTTTGTAACATGCTCTGAGGTACTGTCTTGACCGGTTTTTTGGCTCTATTTCGGAGTGATGAAGACTTTAAGCTTGCTCACACCTATAGACTGTATTCTTACCTTGTGTTGGCCCTTTTAAGCCCTTTTTCCAGACCTAGAAGAGGATAGCTGCTTTATATGATGATAGATCCCTTATTCTTGACTCTAATCCATCTATTGCCTATTGGCTTTGACATAATTATGTGTCCTTTCATTATCCTGCCTATAGTAGAGGGTGGATCCTGTGGTCCTGACTTTATATTACACATTGGTATGGTTTGTGTAGGTACTCTGACAGAGCTAAGGGTTATTTCATCCTTCTCAGGCCTACAAGGCCCAGAACTAGAGAGATTCCATTTTGCTTTCTATCCCTGCAGGGCTGAGATGCTTGAAGGGGAAAGGTAATGTTTATAGTTAAGCCTGTTGTCTGCTAGGGGAAAACCAGCCAGGACTGGTTCTTATCAGAAGAATGTGTTTGTTTCTTGGGCCCAGACGTAACATGCAGATGGCCACTGCGGTTGCGCAGAGAGCTCTGGAGCTAGCACAGGAATTCGGTGGGAGGCAGCCCTCTGTTGGAAATTTCCATGAGGGGAGAGGAATCCATATTAGCGAACTGCAGGAGAGGAGGAGTGGTCAGTTTGGTTCTTGAAGAGTGGAGAGTAGGATGTTTGCTGGAGCTGCAGAGTGCAGTTCAGTTCTATTGGTTTTCTGGAATGGCGAAAGAAGGCAGATGATTGCTGAAGCTGGAGAGAGCAGTCATATGAACAAAGTTGGAACTATCAGCTGGGACTGCCGGTTTATTAGAATGCATTAAAGCAGATGGAGGAGTTGAGGCTGTCAGCTGAAGCAGTTGAGCCAGAGGCGTGAAGCTGTGGTGACGGAGGGAGAGACAGAGAGCCCTGATCCTACCAGAGAGAGATAAAGAAACATTTCTTTTAATAGGTGAGGTAATCTGAATCAGCTTACTTTACACTTACACCTTAATCTTGTCTTTATTCCCTAGGCTATTATATGTCTAATCCTTTTCTTTCAGCGGTGTGTTAAAGTTCCTGTTAGTCACAGAGACCCCGCAGATCTGTGTATGTGTATTCTATTGTTATTGTAATAAAGATACCCCAGTTCTTAGTGAACTAGTGTGCATGTGTTGTTCTTATGATAGAGAGCGTTTTAATCAGGTAATAACTCTTGCATACAGTGTGTGTCTATTGTTCTTAAAGCACAGGTAACCTTTCCTTCTAGTCAGGTGTTACAGCCAGAACAGATGCTGCCCCTGATCCGGTAAGTAGCCACTGAATAATTAGGGAGAGAGAGGAGCCCTTGAGCTAGGGAATTATTGACACTAAGTGATTCGGCCATCTCATAATATTATTGTAGTAGCGAACCTTTAGTGAATAGTGAGAGAGACTTCCAGAGAGCTGAAGGTATTCATAGGAAAGTGATCGTCGATGTGTAGCGGCGTTAGTGAGAGCACTGATTGTGGTCAGTGTGTATACCCGCAAGATTGTGGCTTGAGAGAGCACCGGGGGGCTACGGTGTGTAATGAGATCGCCTCTAGGGAAAGTGGCGTTAGTGAGAGCATCAGGTGGAAGCCTGATGTGTAGGTCCGCCGGATTGTGGACCGGATAAATAGAGAGCACTGGGGCTGCAGCTCAGTGTGTATGGCACGCCGGATTGCGTGTCGAGTGAGCACTGATGGTAATCAGTGTGTAATGGTAAATAATCAGAACTGCCCCAGGGTAGATTAGTCTGGACCCATGTGGTCGCGAGACTATGAGGTATGAGTGTGGTGTAGGGCATGGACGTCCTTAGTAATCAGTGAGTATTCCTAGTAATCCCTATAGATTTAGTGGTGTTACTAATGATATGAGCTTGTATATTGCGAGTTCCCCATCCTCAGGTAGGTACCCAGGTGCCTGGATAGATGGGTCCTGAGGAGGGAGGTGGTTACGTTTTGGCCAGGTTGGTGTTGCTCTTGTGAGCTGGTTCTATCTAGTCTGAGAATCTGGTCATAACATCTGGCGTCACGAATTGTTTACGTAGCCTGTGTGCGCTGTATTGTTTTTGGTTGGCACTTGGCACGAAAATTGGCCTATGGGCTTGAACAGTTGCAGTGTAAGGAGATGGCAGTACATCATGGCATTTGACTTATGCAGGGTGGAAGAAATGCTTTTCATCTTGGTGTTTGAACTGTCAGGCTTGAAGGGTGACATTACATGAGGGAGCCAATTCCATCTTTGTGATGATCCAATTGTACAAATGTGTGTGAAAAATGCTTTTAAATTGCCCATTAAATTGCTTGCTGCGTTTGCTTATGCTGTGCAATGTGAAATGTGTTCAATGTAATATGACTTGTGGAGTTCCTTGTAAATAGCTCCTTGTAATTATGGCTTGTGAGGTACATGTTCTCATTTTGACTTGCTGTGTTCCTTGTGAATTGCGCCTTGAATATATTCCTTGTGAAGAGCATGTCATTTTTTGGACTTGTTGACTTTCTTGTAAATATGGCTTGTGAATAGCGCCATGTGGATATGGCCTGTACAGAGCATGTTATTGTTGCGTTAGGCAGGAGACAGCTGGATCTCTTTCAAATGCTTGGGGAAAATGTTTTGTAGATGTGCGCACGTGTTATTTGAAAACGTGGAGTGATAAGTTCTTGAATTTCCCATGTACTGCAGACATTGGGGAATTATTGTGTTTGAGCTGCCAAAGGGTTAATATCTTGGATTGAGATGGCAGTATTTATTTTAACATGCTGTTTAACATGCATGGTTATGTGAGCTGACACTAAAAGTCAGTGATTGTTTAGATGAATGATGGTTTGATTTAACTTTTTCATTGGTTGCTAAGTCTGCCTATGTGCTTTGTCAGCTTGCTGACAGAATGGTAACATCTTGCATAGAGAGAAAAGCTGTGTTCATTTAACATTCTATTTGAAATGCGTCCACGAATTTGTGTGGGTTTGCCTTGGAACACATGATTTAATGTGTCTGACTCCGAGGTCGGAAAGTTATAAATCAACCAGTCGGATTGAGATAAGGGTTTGTGCTTTCACGGTTGTGAAGAGAAGAAAAATAAAATAGGCCCATCATAGAATGTGCTTTTAATTAGTGAAATGCAACCGTGTGCCTTTTAAAAAAAATGTGTTCTAGAAATTATACACGATTATTTTTTCCAATGCAAGCTGCCCTTTAGAATAGCGTGTGAAAGTTAACCCACTCAGTTAGAAAAAATGGCTATTTGAAAAATAAATGATGAATTTGGCCCTTTTCATAGGTAAAATAGAAAAGCTTGCACACTAAATTATGAATTCTTGGTTATGCAATGTAATATTACATGTTGCCCCTTGTTTTCATTTGATAATATTTCACATGTTATTTTTAAAAAGAAAAATGTAATGTGTTTGCATGCAATGTTGGTCTAATATTTTTCCCTTTCAGCACGTAGCTGTTTTCTTGACAGAATTATTTTAAAATGCTAGCATGTGACTTAGTTGCAAAAAATATGCCTTTATTAATTTGCTTTTTACCACGTTTCAATCTGCTTCACTTAGTTAGAAAATAATGGTCAGTGCTTCTGCCCTGGGAAAGGCTGTAATGTTTTCAGTTTCAAGGCATCTGCTTTGACCTTGACTGATATGAGCCCTGCATCTGTTCGCGCTCTATGTTTTGAAAGGGTGGAAGCCGAGTAACTTCTGAGAGCAGAGAGAGCCAGCTTGTTATTCTTGGCTATGTTTCAATTTCTTTCCGCAGAGAAATGTTTATGTAAGGGGGGGTCAAGTCGCTCTTCCTTGCTGTCGGCGCAGACAGCTTTATTGACTTCAGATAAGGGATCCTTGCACATGCAGAATAATTGGCAGACGCTTGGCCCTTGGAGTTAGATAAATACAGTAGGCCTAAGTGAGCTTCCCTGACTAGAGATTAGAGATGCTTGGACAGAATGGTTGGCAGTAGCCTTGCTCCTGCAATGAGATCAGCATTTGGCAGTGATTCAAAATTACATTGCACTGTAGCCCGGCTTCTGCTTATTTTGATTGGATCGGATTCAAAGCTCTGAGCGCGAACATCTTTCTGAAGGGAGGGGCTGTTTCTCAGATGAGTTAGGAGTAGCTAGGCCCCAGCCCTTCTGGCTGTGTATGACAAGATTGGATTTTTCCCAAACAAATTTAAAAGAATATGATTTAAATTATTCCTTGGATTTAGAAGAATTCTTTTATAAATTAGGAGTTTCTTTCGACAATAAAAAGCACTTGGGGTGCTTTTTAAATGGAAAATGTATTTTTGCTAGATTAATGATACTTGTTTTTTCGTTTCAGGTTGTTGGGTTGTGGTGTTTGGTGTGTGCGTCGGCCCACCCCCCTCCCACTCCCTTTGTTATTTTACTTTATTGTTTTTATTTTTATGTTAGTTTGTTGTTTTTGGAATATGGGACCAGACCGGATGGTGGCGAATGAAAGGCGGAAGCTGGTGACTAATGACCAGATCGGAGGAAGTGCTTCCTTGGCACCGGATACAGATGAAGATGAAGGGTGGTGACCTACACTGATGAATCAACAGACTGTCTTTCCACAGTTGACTGCCTTGACAGAATTTCGAACTGAATTTAAAAAAATATATATATATATTTTTGAACCCTAAATTACAGTATTGCACGAGTCATGTGCTATGATCCCTAATGATGGTATGCTGACGAACCCATTTTTATTTGGTTAGAATTATGCTTGCATTTTTTCCCATGTTTCTATTTCAGATGGACATTATGCCACTTTCGCAGTTACCATATACAGGCCCCACTTAAAAAGTCTCACAGTCCTGTTCATGGTTTTGATGTTTATGCTGTGCCACATGAATGAAATAGTTCATATATATATTTTGCCTTTAGTATGCTATGCTATTCTATTATTGATACAAAATGACTTTACACTTGTTTATCTTTCACCTATTTCATAGTTTTCCTGTTTTCTGCAAAACAGTCTTGCCAATGGAAGAGAAAGCACATGTGTTCCATAGCGTGATACAGTTGCAAACTGTTTGATCTTTACCTATTGCCTTTGGCATGGTTCAAATGTATCTTTTAGATACTATATGCACCACACTTAGATAATTTTCTTTGACTTATTGCTTGATATGCATAGTGCTACACCAGCTATTTTATAGGAATGGGGTTATCCTTATTTTCCTGTTATTACACTTTCATCGACTCTTAATTAAAACAGTGGGATTAGTTCCAAGGGTGGTTACCCTAGACTTTAAGTTGTCCTGGGAGGTGTGTCTTTTAGTCAGGTTATGTCCTACATCTATTAGTAATGTTTGCCCAGACCTTGAGGACCCTTTGTCATGTTTATTTGTCAGATTTCACCAAATTCTTTCTTAAGATGACCAAAGTAGGTAGGCCTCATGTAGGCCCATTGTTATTTTTATTCCACACACATGGCCCTTCACCAATAGATTTCATCAGTTATCACTAGAAGTTGAGGCACATTTAGTTCGAGGGTGCTTTGGTTGGTTTCTGTTGTTATCAGATCAATCTTAGATACGTTTCAGCATTCAGGTCAAGGGTGCTTTGATTGTTTTCAGTTGGTTGTTAGATTTGTATTCCCTACATCAAGTTTTAGGTGGAATTTCCTTAAGTTGTCATTTATTTTAGGGAGTTTTTTGGTTTTTGGTTTTGTTGATAGATTATGTTGATGTTTGTTTATTTGTTTGTTGTTGTTTATAGATGTTCGCAAGATAAAGTCTAGGGTGGAATGTCTTGACCGGTTTTTTGGCTCTATTTCGGAGTGATGAAGACTTTAAGCTTGCTCACACCTATAGACTGTATTCTTACCTTGTGTTGGCCCTTTTAAGCCCTTTTTCCAGACCTAGAAGAGGATAGCTGCTTTATATGATGATAGATCCCTTATTCTTGACTCTAATCCATCTATTGCCTATTGGCTTTGACATAATTATGTGTCCTTTCATTATCCTGCCTATAGTAGAGGGTGGATCCTGTGGTCCTGACTTTATATTACACATTGGTATGGTTTGTGTAAGTACTCTGACAGAGCTAAGGGTTATTTCATCCTTCTCAGGCCTACAAGGCCCAGAACTAGAGAGACTCCATTTTGCTTTCTATCCCTGCAGGGCTGAGATGCTTGAAGGGGAAAGGTAATGTTTATAGTTAAGCCTGTTGTCTGCTAGGGGAAAACCAGCCAGGACTGGTTCTTATCGGAAGAATGCGTTTGTCTCTTGGGCCCAGACGTAACATGCAGATGGCCACTGCGGTTGCGCAGAGAGCTCTGGAGCTAGCACAGGAATTCGGTGGGAGGCAGCCCTCTGTTGGAAATTTCCATGAGGGGAGAGGAATCCATATTAGCGAACTGCAGGAGAGGAGGAGTGGTCAGTTTGGTTCTTGAAGAGTGGAGAGTAGGATGTTTGCTGGAGCAGCAGAGTGCAGTTCAGTTCTATTGGTTTTCTGGAATGGAGAAAGAAGGCAGATGATTGCTGAAGCTGGAGAGAGCAGTCATATGAACAAAGTTGGAACTATCAGCTGGGACTGCCGGTTTATTAGAATGCATTAAAGCAGATGGAGGAGTTGAGGCTGTCAGCTGAAGCAGTTGAGCCAGAGGCGTGAAGCTGTGGTGACGGAGGGAGAGACAGAGAGCCCTGATCCTACCAGAGAGAGATAAAGAAACATTTCTTCTAATAGGTGAGGTAGTCTGAATCAGCTTACTTTACACATACACCTTAATCTTGTCTTTATTCCCTAGGCTATTATATGTCTAATCCTTTTCTTTCAGCGGTGTGTTAAAGTTCCTGCTAGTCACAGAGACCCCGCAGATCTGTGTATGTGTATTCTATTGTTATTGTAATAAAGATACCCCAGTTCTTAGTGAACTAGTGTGCATGTGTTGTTCTTATGATAGAGAGCGTTTTAATCAGGTAATAACTCTTGCATACAGTGTGTGTCTATTGTTCTTAAAGCACAGGTAACCTTTCCTTCTAGTCAGGTGTTACAGCCAGAACAGATGCTGCCCCTGATCCGGTAAGTAGCCACTGAATAATTAGGGAGAGAGAGGAGCCCTTGAGCTAGGGAATTATTGACACTAAGTGATTCGGCCATCCCATAATATTATTGTAGTAGCGAACCTTTAGTGAATAGTGAGAGAGACTTCCAGAGAGCTGAAGGTATTCATAGGAAAGTGATCGTCGTTGTGTAGCGGCGTTAGCGAGAGCACTGATTGTGGTCAGTGTGTATACCCGCAAGATTGTGGCTTGAGAGAGCACCGGGGGAATACGGTGTGTAATGAGATCGCCTCTAGGGAAAGTGGCGTTAGTGAGAGCATCAGGTGGAAGCCTGATGTGTAGGTCCGCCGGATTGTGGACCGGATAAAAAGAGAGCATTGGGGCTGCAGCTCAGTGTGTATGGCACGCCGGATTGCGTGTCGAGTGAGCACTGATGGTAATCAGTGTGTAATGGTAAATAATCAGAACTGCCCCAGGGTAGATTAGTCTGGACCCATGTGGTCGCGAGACTATGAGGTATGAGTGTGGTGTAGGGCATGGACGTCCTTAGTAATCAGTGAGTATTCCTAGTAATCCCTATAGATTTAGTGGTGTTTCTAATGATATGAGCTTGTATATTGCGAGTTCCCCATCCTCAGGTAGGTACCCAGGTGCCTGGATAGATGGGTCCTGAGGAGGGAGGTGGTTACGTTTTGGCCAGGTTGGTGTTGCTCTTGTGAGCTGGTTCTATCTAGTCTAAGAATCTGGTCATAACAGGTACCCAGATTTGGGCCAAGTTCTTGAAGCCACCAGTAAGGAGACCAGCGAATGGTACTTTAGCTGAATAAAAACTTCTCAATTTCTAGTTCATCCGAAGTCAATTGCTTTTATACAGAAGTTAGAACTAGCGTCAGCAGCATCTTCAGAGATGCCAAAAATAAACCTGCATCACCCACTTGGGACATTACGTCCATATCAAACAAACGGATGATGGAGATCAAAGACCACAGATAAACGTGCAAAAGGATGGGGTTCAAAGATGAAGCATGCAGCACTCCACGTGCACGGTAATACGTGTATTAAAAAAAACTATTTGGGTTTTATCACTCAGGTGAGAGCCATGACATTGGAGATCCCTCTTGTAAAAACCCAACCTGAAAAGCTGTGAAGAGTATAGTGGAATGTGAGACAGTTTGAAATGGAGCAGAAAGGTCCTGTAGCACATAAGCCGCCATTTTGCCATCATCCAGCATTCACCCAAGTTCATCCTGGAAGGCAGATTTTTAGGTCGAGCTTTAGGTACCTGTTGTTATTCTTTAGTATATAATTATTTGTGGGCGTACAACCCGCCCATAGAATTCCCATTTACTGGCTCCATTGTCGCTTTCATATTCTTTCTTCCCATTTGTGCATGCATGCATGTATTTGTCATGCCTCTTCCTGTGATTAGCCGTCCCGAGAGCAGGGACCAAGTATTACATAAATACACTGGTTTACCATTTCAACATCTGTTCGGGCACTCCTTTTTTTGTTTCTTGAAAAGTAATTCACACGATGGGTCCCGTTTTCACCCGCTCGCTCCGGTTTTGTAAACAGGCGTGTAAATCTTGTTAACTCATCACACTTGCTGTGTATTAAAAAAAAGTCAAATGTCAGACGCTGTTTAGCGAGTCTTTATTTTCTTTCTCCGATTTCAAAGTTAGAGGATTTCCCATTTTTGCTTACATGTTCTCAAACCCTCTCCCCCTTTGCTGCTAGAGCTGTGCTTGCTTGTCCTTTGTCTAAATATTTAGCCACACACCTGCAGAACTCCTCTAGCTTCTCTTTCCTTTGAGCTAGAGCGCCTACGCCCTTCGAGCTTTCACTTCAGAGAAAGAGCAAGCGTCAGGTCAGACAATGACAGCCCCCAGGAAGCTAAACACATTTTCTCGTAGGCAGATATAAGTTTGACAACAAAAGCAGCGAAGGAGCTCTGCTTTGCAGTTATTCGATAAGTGCTGTCTTATAATTCGGATTGCATATCCTGATGTTACCCTGATCCATAATCCATAATTCAGTACATGGACCATTATATTTAGAAAATTAAGAAGCACAAAGTGAATCCTATACATTATGAACTTAAAGCCACATGTTGAGAAATTATGGAAAACCACCAGCACTTTGAACTGCAAGGGATAGCAAGCACTGAGCCTTCTTCTAGGGTGCAGGAAATCCTCTCTGATTTACATAATCATTCTAACATGACGTGTACGGACATGCATACTAAGCCACGAGGAATGTTTGTTTTCATTAGTGCTCATAACGTTCATGTGTATTAACCATGTATCTGGGCTTCTTTGTTCCATATTGTATCCAGACCTGGCTCCACGATAGTGCAGGGCCAGACGTAGCGGCCTCCCTGCCTTCAACATACGCTATTGTTAGAATAGACCGAGTGGGACAAGTTGGGGGGGGGGGGGGGGGGGGGGGGGGAAGAATTGCAGTGATCTACAATAGAGACCTGAAATGTAATCTTGAGTCTGTTGACATACCGGACTGTGAGGCAGCATTTTTTTTAAAATGTTCTGAACTCTAATTTTAGGTTCTCTGGCTTCCTAGTCTATCAGCCACCTGGAAATGGTAATTCCTGGGCTGCTAATTTCGCTAATTTTATCTCGCCACATTATCTCAATGCCCAAAATTTCACCGTATTGGGAGACTTGAATCTTCATCTAGAGGATGAATCTAATGTAGTGGGTATGAACCTGTTAGAGGATCTTGACGCTTTTAACATGACGCTGCGTAATAAGGGCCCTACCCACAAAGCTGGCCACTTGTTAGATCCTGTCATATCTAATATGCCGGAACTTAAATGGTTAAAAACCGACCCTATTCTCTGGTCAGACCATTTCCTAACACTCTTTAGCATCTCCCTTAGAGTACCCACACGCCTGGTCCCGGCTCGACCACGGGCTCTCATGAGAAACTGGAAAAAGCTAGACATGGTTGAGCTTCACTCTGCTCTGAAGAAAAAAATCCCTGTCTTGGACAGTGATATGGAAAATAATGCACTTGTGACCCAAAAATGGCTGGAGAATGCGATCGATGCCTGCTTGCCTTTAACTCGTTGTGGAGGGAACATGCACCGCCCACCTGCTCCTTGGTATACCGAGTGTCTTAGACAAGAAAAATAAAAGTGTAAGGCGCTCGAAAGGCAATGGCGCAAACAATATGATCCTAGGAAAAGAGAGATCTACCGTAAAGCTAGGAATATTTACCACTCTGCATGTACAAAAGCCAAAGCCTATTATGTGACTGAGACTATTAACGCAGCCTCTAACAGAGCCCGTACTCTTTTCAATACGGTCAAAGAATTAGCCGGAGGAAATTCTTTGGCTGCGGCAGGTCCTCTTAATACCCAGCAATGCCAAGACTTGGCCACGTTCTTTGTGGAGAAAATTGAGACTATCATCTCAAACATTAACACAACCTCGACAATTATGGACGAGCAAGTAGACACTTCTCCAGTTTTGACAGGAGGGCTTCGGCTTGAATCTTGGCCCCTTTATCACTCTAGACATTATGAAATCTCTATCACGTTCCATCAAGTCAGGTTCTCCTTGTGACCCCATTCCTATTAGTATTATGAGTCAGTTGGATGACTCTTCCTTGGCCACTATTGCGGAGACACTTAATGCCTCTATCCAACTCGCCAAAGTTCCATCGGCATGGAAACATGCCATGGTGAGCCCCCTACTCAAAAAACCGACAGCTGACCAGGAGGTTTTGGCAAACTTTCGGCCCATCTCCCTGCTTCCCGCATTCTCAAAAATTCTGCAGAAGCATATTCATGGTGCTCTCACTATGTTTACTGAAAATAACGGTCTACTGCATTTCTCTCAGCCGGGCTCCAGGGCGGGGCATTCCACTGAGTCTGCCCTTCTTGGAGTTACTGAGAAGATTAGGGAGCTTCTTGACGACGGCCAAACGATCGCACTTGTCTTGCTCGATCTAAGTGCAGCCTTCGATACCATCTCTCACTCCATACTACTTGCTAGGCTGGGGGAGAATGGTATCGGAGGTATGGCGCTGAAATGGATTAAATCCTATCTGAGCCATCGCACCTTTCAGATCTCTTCATCTCAGGCCCATTCAGTCATCTTCAGCTCGCCTCACGGTGTGCCACAAGGCTCAATCTTGAGTCCGCTATTTTTCAATTTGTACCACCGCCCCCTGGCTGACCTAGCAGAGAGAGCTGGCCTAGCATTGATGACTTATGCTGATGATTCGCAGATTGTTTTTTCGTTATCTAAATCTGATCTTCTATCTCCATCTGCTCTTAAACTAGGCCTCCATGAAGTCTTCAGCTGGATGTCTAAAAACCAGCTGAAGCTCAATGGGGAGAAAACAGAGATCCTCCTTCTTGGTAAAAACAGAGATCTCTGGAATGACTCTCACTGGCCGTCTTCCCTGGGTGTTGTTCCTACCCCAGCTACCCAGGTTAGAAACCTGGGGGTCTACATCGATGATTCCCTATCGATGAAGCAACAGGTTAGTAGAGTAACGGGCACTTGTTTTGTCATCCTCAAATGGTTGCGTAAGATCCTATGGATGCTGCCTCCTGCGACCCAGAAGACCGTGGTCAATGCACTAATTACATCCCGTCTTGACTACGGTAACATCCTTTACCTGGGTTCCAACCAAGCTGTCGTTAGACGTCTTCAACTGGTCCAAAACTCCGAGGCCAGGTTGTTGTGTAAAATCCCCAGAACAGCGAGGATTTCTAAGCATCTTAGGGATCTGCATTGGCTCAGGGTGGAAAACCGGGTTAGGTTTAAAGCCCTGAGTTATATGTTTAGAATTAGAGCGGGTACTGCTCCCAAGTACCTACAGGAGTTGCACATTCCCTAAATGGAACCTCCGTTCCCTCAATGCAGCAAAATTCACAGTGCCTAGATTTAAACTGGCTAGAGTTGGAGGAAGGTCCTTTTCCTATCTGGGCCCGACCCTTTGGAACTCCCTCCCCCTCTGCATCCGGAAGGAAGATAACTTCGCCACGTTTAAGAAAAGCATTAAGACATGGCTTTTCGATAAGTAGGGGGCCTTCTGTCCTCTGCCTTCTGTGTACAGCTCTGTCTCCATAAGCCCCGGCGCCGGGAAACCCTTTGTGGGTATCTGTGCGCCTTATAAATGTAAAAAATAAATAAATGAATAAATATTTATCAGCAGAGCGCCCAAGTTCAGCAGCTGCCAAGAAATACTAATCATGGCGACGTTGAGGGATTACAATGAACTGCACTCACGAAAACAGCTTTCAAGGTATGGTAATTGCACAACTCTCTTAAACCTGTAGAGTCGCAATTAATGCCATTTTGAGGTGCCTTGCTTATAGTTTGGAACCTTAGGTATAGATGCATCAACAATGCCATTTGCGATTCGTTATTAGCGAAAAATAAGGATTCGCTAATAAGGAATAGCAAAAGGCTATGCATGTAGAAATCGCAAAAATACTAGTGATTTCTAAACATTCCTTAATTGCGAGTCGCAATTAAGGAATACCTCCCCATTCATTCCTATAGGCCTTTAGGCCCATAGGAATAAATGGGAAGACATTCTCAATTTGCGATTCTCAATTAGAGAATCGCAAATTGAGAATGCAATTTCAAGGGTGCCAGGGTGTCAAAAGGACACCCTGTTGCACCCCTGAAATCTGCATATGAGAACATCGTGCACACACACATGCCCCATGGGCATGTGTGTGTGTAAAATGGAACTTTGAAAAATGCACTGTAGTGCATTTTCAAAGTTTTTGCAAAATACCATGAAGTTCAACTTCATGGTAATTTGCTCCCCCTAATAGCGAAATCGCTAATTTTTAGGTTTCGCCTGGGGCACGGAGCTTTAGATCCGCCACCAGGAGAAATCTCTAGTTTTCAGTATGGGGGACTTGAATACGCCCCTCTGTTCCATTGGCTAGCTCCATTAATGGAGGCTAGCCATTGGAACAGAGATCTGTCCGTCATTCACGGACCAGATTCGGGGGCGTTCCCGAGATTTTTTCCATGGGCGTTCCCTCTGTGTAGTCATGCGGCGGTGGGCGGGGTTATTTTTTTGGTTTCCTCAAGTCATGTTTTTGTCATTGCGCCGAAGATGGCGCCGGGGCCTGTCGACTTCTCGTTGCTCCAAGAAGTCCAGGTGAGTGCTCTGCCTTTTGATTACCCTTTCCCGCCCCCGTCTCCCCGTGTGTCCGTTCCCGACCCCCTCTCCCCGTGTGTCCGTTCCCACCCCCCCTCCCGCTGTCGGCATGCCCTTTCCCGCCCCCCTCTTCCGCTGTCCGTTCCCGCCCCCCCTCTCGGTGTGCCCGTTCCCGCCCCCCCTCCTGCGGTCTGTGTCTCCGGCCCCTTGTAAATGCTTGTTCCTTCACTTTTCCAAATGGCTTGTGCGCGCTCTCTCCCTCTCTTCCAGCCCCCCCCCCCCCGAGTTTCTCGCCAATGGCCACGCCCCATTTTCAGAGAAGGCGGGGGCATTCTATTTTTGGCACGCTGGGTCAGTCACGTGATGCCGAGTGACGTCACCGAATGTTGTTGTCGGTATGGGGTGCGGGGGGGCTACAGTGGGAGTTGCGGGGATGGAGGAGGAGCGGAGGCGGCCCGGGAGGGAGCGGCGCTGAGAGCAGGGAGGCACGGCCAGGAGAACGGGCCCGGAGCGCGTTACAGCAGGTAAAGAATGGACGACAACCCGCCTTGGGAAGATGTTGGTCGGTTAGGGCAGTTACTTAGAGTACGTATGGCGAGTGACGTCACCAAATGTTGTAGTCGGTACTGGGTGCGGTGGCCACAGTGGGAGTTGCGGGGATGGAGGAGGAGCGGAGGCGGCCCGGGAGGGAGCGGCGCTGAGAGCAGGGAGGCACAGCCAGGAGAACGGGCCCGGAGCGCGTTACAGCAGGTAAAGAATGGACGACAACCCGCCTTGGGAAGATGTTGGTCGGTTAGGGCAGTTACGTAGAGCTTGGAATGTGCAAAGGTACAGGGCATGTATGTGGAAGGCCAATGGTTCTCCTCTGGAGTAGAGGAAGAAGGTATGGGAACGGCTGTAAGAGGAGAGGGGCTGGTCGGAGTGGCTGGGAGAGGACAGGTAGTGGGGAGGAAAGCTGAGGCAGAAGTGAGGGGTGTTCAGGACATAGGCATGCATGGACCAGGTGGGACGATGGGGGAGCTGGTGTCAGGGTGGGTGTACAGCTATAGAGGTGGGGCGAGGAAGCTTATGAGGAGAGTGATACGACAGTGAACATGAAGTATGAAGAGAACAGTGTGAGAGAAGATGATGGGGAGGAGTGCGAGAGTGTTACTTGGAAATCGCAGAGAGCAATATGGGTGCAAGAGGAGTGTCTGACAAACGGGAAGGCAGGTATCTGGGAAAGAGGCAGTGACACGAGAGAACTGATAAGGACCATGACTTGGACCACAGAGGGAGGAGTAAGGCAACAGTGATGATAGGAAGAGACTAGAGCGCCGATTTGTGGAGGAGAGTGACCTACAAGGGTGGCGTCTGAATAGAGTGACGGGACAAATGACGAGAGAGGGGCAACGTGTCGCGTGGGCTGTGAATGGTGAGGAAAGTAAACAAGGCCGAGGGTAAATGAGGAACCATGTTACGCGAGATGGGCAGATGATGGGACATAACACTTACGAAGGGGCATGCAAGACACTGATCAGGAGAGTCAGGTCGGTCAGACACTGAGAAAAGAATGGTAAAGTGACGGACAATAAAAATGACAGGTAGGGACCACGGAGGAGAACCTAGATAAGAAGAGTGGCTCAGTAATTGTCAGGCCATGGAAGGATCAGCGGAGTTAGGATGGATAGTAACCAATATAATAACATTGCATAAAATAGTGTACACCACAAATAGAATGGTCTCTTGGTACCTAAATGATACATGTAAATGGACAGTGGCGTACAAGGAAGGAAATACTAGCATGGCATGCAATGAAAGAGAGGTAAAGGTGCGCCTCGGAGACTGATCAGGGCAAGAGCATGAGGTAGAACAAGGGGTTGGAGCTTCTCTTATCGGGAATTGCAGAGACCATGATTAAGACAGATAAATGTAGGACGACTGCTGAGTTTATGTTCGACAGACGCATCTCTCCCAAATACTTGCAATAGCTAATCACTGTATCATTTTACTTAATCACCAAAACACATCTACTTTGTAAAGGGTTATTATGTATTCTACATTATAGACATATCAGTACTCCCTTTAGTTTTAAAGCATATGCAGCTTCAAAAATAAATATATTTTATTTCGTTTTACAGTTTTATCAGAAGAGCATGTACTACAAATGAACATGTTGCCTCTTTTTTCCATACTTGTCGATCGTAAAAGTTTTTAAAGATTCTCCCATATTCTTTGGCTAGTATAACTCTTTTCACTCAATTCCTTGACTTACTGGCACTATATGATCATTACAGTTTTCAGGTGGCTTCTCCTGTTTATTCGGTTTGTAGGTGCTCTTACATTCTTTTATGTGGTGCAACACTGCAAACTTAATTTGAATTTAGGTAAGGGTCCCCACATAAAAAAGAGAAGTTTGAAGTGACATGGCTGCTGCTGGAAAAGCGATGGCAATTGATGAGAAACGGCTAATGAGATAAAAATGCCTGGTTGATGATGAGAAAACTAACTTATAAGGGAAGGAAGGAACCATTGACCTAGAAGAAATAGGACAGAGCCTGGAAAGTTACGTTGGAAGTGGAGATGGATGTAAGGTTACATAAAATGGAAAAATACGTTTATTTTTTTTGTCTTAGGGATCATTCTCTGTGTCTTGTTAAATTCAGATCGGGAAGAAATGGTATTTGTGTCACTTCAGATTCAGGTTTGGTCCCAAATTGCGCGGGGTCCTGGGGATATTCCCTGCCTGAAGTCCTTCACCCATTAATTGGAGGACTTTTCTTGTGAAATCTGTCGGAAAAGAAGATAACGTTTTCCTTACTTTAAAATTCAAAACTACACAGTATTTCCTAAAATCTCCCGCTATGCGATAATGTTATTTTCTCCCATTGCTTTTACCTCAGTCTACAGCTCAGGGCTCCATTCCGACTAACGAAGGTAATTGGAGACTCTGGTGCTGACTGTGTTTACATCTGAACCGCATGAAACTTTGTATGGCAATTGCTAACACATTTTCCTCCAGGTACTACCTTAAAGAGTGTGTGTGTGTTTGTGTCTATGTAAGAGGGAGCTTGCATAGGGTGGCATTTCAGAACGAGGGAAATAGTGGGAATTAGGATGTGGTACCTCCATTTCTGCATTCGGAATAGTGAAGTGAATTTTTCCTGGAGATAAGTGCAACATATAGTAATGAAATTACCCTAGGGCAGATTCACCGCTCAGTTAGTTGAAATTAGGGCATTTGTCTATCCAGTGGGGAGGGTAATTAAGGTGAGAAAGTCCTAAGGTTATCCTGCTTTGGAAGGCTGGATTAAATGCGGTTGGGAGAAGCATGGCAGTGCTTTACTGGCAGCGCGGTAATATGCAAATTAAGCGCTGGGTGCGAGGCTCCTTTTCGGAGAGCACTGTGATCAACAAAGATGTCAGAGAGCTCTGCATGTGTGACTAAGTACTTTAATGCGGTGATCCTGGGCAATTCACTCCTTTCCCCTATTTTCTTATTGACAAAAGCCGACAGTGCTTAGAAATCTGGCAGGCTGTATGAAGATCTATGTAAAACATACGGGAGAGATCACTCCGTTCAGGCTGGAGGAGATGTAGGTAGCTGCAGTGTGTTATGATTATCTGATAGTGCCTTCTATCGCTAGTAAGGCTTTGAATCTCTTTCTTAGCGTGATCGCCGTTTTCATGCTATTAACGGATTCAATGAAAACTATGCTGCACCGGCCTATCTATAAAGCTGCAGGGTGTTGTTTAAGGGAATGGCGGGGTGTAAAAGCAGAAAACGCATTATTTTAGTGATTTCATTTAGAGTTGTGCTATGGTGCAAAGTACTCACTCGCTCACACACACACTCACTCACTCATTCATTCACTCACATACTCACTCACACACACACTCACTCACACACACACACACTCACTTACTCTCTCACTCACTCACTCACTCACTCACACACACAATCACTCACTCCTGCCAGCCCTCCAATCGTAAGGCAATAAGGCGCCAGGCTGCTTGGAGTAGTCCAACAGTGTTAGTGGGATCAGGGGAAGTGACAATTCCCCCAAAGAGTGGGTCACTCTGGGGAGTGGGCTCAGGAGAGACCCCCATGCCGTGGGCTTCCAGTTTGTCAAGCTTCGCGCCCGGGCTTTGTGGGTGTGTGTGGGAGGCTCTGTGTGGGGGAGGCTCTGTGTGTGTGTGGGTGGGGCTCTGTGGGGGGGCTCTCTGTGGGTGGGTGTGTTTAGCATTTGCGAGAGATTATGCTATTGGTATTGTAAATAATAATGCCATTTATTTATCTGTTTTCAAAACCAACACATAAATAAAAATATTGTCATTTACAATGCCAATAGCTCCAACTTTTGTAAAGGCGAAACCGCTGCATTGTAAATGCTTGTTTTACTTTGATGCATTGCATTTAAGGAATCTCAATTTGAGATTCCTTAAATGCAATCGCAATTTAAGTTATCGCAACTTTGCGATTTCTTAAATTGCGATTTTTGCATTTGGGATGATGCATCCCAAATGCAAAAATACTGGTCGCTAAGGGGCAGATTCTGAGAATCTGCCCAATTGCGACCGGTTTTTGCTTTGATGCATCTATACCTTAGACTTTTGCCAGTTGTCAGCGCTACAGTTGCTAAGTAGAAGTCTGGGCTGAAGACTGAAGTACGTTCTGCTTGCTATATTTGAAACTTTGGTAACAAACTCTGAAAGAGCTTATTTGTGTATTTTAGCTTGGGTAAATAAGTCAACATCTCTGCTGCTTCAGGAATGACTGCTAGGGTCTCCTCCAAGCCCTTTAAAGGTCCAGCTTTCGAGACCTGTTGTATATACTTTAGAATCTACTGTTTTTTAGGCTTCCCATTTGCCGGTTCTATTGTTGTAGAAAACTGGGCACTGTGTGTTTAATTTGGTTGCAGAAGTTTAACATGTACTACTACATTTGTGTGTCTATTTCTTTAATAGTTTTTTTAATTTTGAAGAGACGTGTCTTTTCGTAATCAGTGGCATGTGACGTTAACAGTAAATGTTGTAGCACCCAGGATAATGTGCTGCATGGCTAAATACTTATAAGTTGTCAAAGGTGAGCCCTACTATATATGCTAATGTTTTTTTAGGTCGAGGGACCTATAAGCTGCGCAAAGCGCAGCTTCCGGTCCGGAGATCTTATGGTTTGGAGTAGGGCAGTTTAAACTCGCCTCTGTGCTCCGTTCGCTTCCATTGGCTGGCTTCCTAAACGGAGGCCAGCCATTGGAAGAGAAGGGAGTCACTCCAAACAAGCCCCTTCTCTTTCGGATTCGGGGGCGTAAGTTTTGCTGTTCTTTAGACAGTGACGTGGTCTGTCACTCAGAAACACAAAACCACGCCCCCGATTCCGAAAAATTTGGAAGCTTGCTGCGGCCATTTTGCTGTTCGAGCAGCGTAGGCTTGGACATGAGGTAAGCCTCTGCCCCCCTGTTTGTGCCGTTCTTCGTGCCCCTGCCCCAGTTTCTGCCTGTGTTTCTTGCCTCTGACTCTCTGTTTCTGCACCCCGTGGCTGGTACACTATGTGCCCGGTTGCCCCTACCTCCTCGCGCTGGTACCCTGCCCAGCGCAGTGTTAACTCTCTCCATTGTGGCCAGTAATGTTCTATCTCGGGCAGGATGACACCTTCTCCCGCCTGATATTTTTATCCTGCTAAAGCTCGCCCCCCCCCCCCCCCCCCCGCCGCTGGGCACGGGGGAGCAGGCTGACATTTAGCACGGCCAGTGTATCCACCCTCCGAAAGCCGGGGGACCTCAGTGCTTCGTTCCTCTTCCTCCCGACCACCGAGGCCGGCTCTCGCCCTTCGCCGACGCTCCGCAGCCCCCCGTGCCCCTCGGGGGGGGGGGGAGGGGGGCAGGGGCCAGCTGCCGCCATGAAGGTCGTGCCCGGTAGGTCCCGTGTCCGGCGAGGTGATGGTGTGACATTTGCTCCGCAGGGGGTATTTTGGGGCACCCCTCGTGCTGGGGCAGGGCCGGGTTCCCTTCACGGGTGGGCTGTGTCTCCGGCCTGTCTATTTCCAAGCCAAAGGCAGTTTATTAAAAGCCCGGTGACGCCTTCCTTGGGGTGATGTGTGCGTCGTGCTATGCGGGAGGAAGGGCCTGGTGTGTGGCGAGGCCGTGGGTACTCCGTGCCCCTGTCAGTGGCGAGCTCCCTGCACCCCTAACGTGTCTTTGGTGTTACTAGGCTGAACATGGCCAATAGGAAGAAACCCATAGGCACCTTCCCCAGATTGGCACTTTAGTGACAGCCACTTGGTGCGTGCCCCCCTCCTTCGACCCCCCCACACACACAACCCCAACCAAGGCCTGCTCAATCTGGACAACGGCCGTTTTAAAGGTTGTCGGAAACTATTTCGTTTGGTGTTGTGGTTTTTTTGTCACCGTGTGGACTGCCCAGGACAACTGTGCGCGCCGGGATATCAGGTTATACGACGTAGGTGGTGCGCAGAGGAGAACATGCCTTGGGAGCCGCCTCATTAGTGGTGGAGAATGGGCAGTCCAACTGGAGCCGTGGGACCGGGGCCACCCTGGCATCTGTATGTATGTCACACCTTCACAGCTCGCCCCGTTACTGACGCTCCGACCCCCAGAGCCGCTGTCATGGGAGGGGCACTTCCACCGGTTGGTTCTGGGGCGGCCGCTCTGTCCACTGCTCCTTTATTCTGCTCATGCAGCTTTAACCCAGCATGGGATAAATGTCGTGTGTTTGTATTAGTTGGTAGACATCGGGCACCAGGTAAACACGGATATAGTCCGCAGGGTTTTCTCCCTGCTGTATTGGGGATGAGCGGTGCTGTGACACACTCCGGGGTCCTCTGTGCAGTTTGAGACTCTCCCTGCTGTGTGGTGATAGAGGGAGTGTGTCACCCTCTTGGGACTTTTGTGCAGTTTATAGACGCTCCCTTACTGTGCGAGTGATGGGGTGCGACCGTTCACTGCGAGGAATCCTGCAGTTTACAGACTCTCTGGTTTGTGCAGGTCATCGCCTCATCCAGTCAGATGCATTGTTCCGGTGGGCTTGCATTCCTGCCCCCTGTTCCGGTGTGCTTGCATTCCTGCCCCCTGTTCTGGCGTGCTTGCATTCCTGCCCCCTGTTGTGTGGGCTGTGAGAGGTGTGTGGGCTGTGAGAGGTGTGTGGGCTGTGAGAGGTGTGTGGGCTGGGAGGGCGGTGTGCTTGCATTCCTGCCCACTGTTGTGTGGGATGTGAGAGGTGTGTGGGCTGTGAGAGGTGTGTGGGCTGTGAGAGGTGTGTGGGCTGTGAGAGGTGTGTGGGCTGTGAGAGGTGTGTGGGCTGTGAGAGGTGTGTGGGCTGTGAGAGGTGTGTGGGCTGTGAGAGGTGTGTGGGCTGTGAGAGGTGTGTGGGCTGTGAGAGGTGTGAGGGCTGTGAGAGGTGTGAGGGCTGTGTGAGGTGTGTGGGCTGTGAGAGGTGTGTGGGCTGTGAGAGGTGTGTGGGCTGTGAGAGGTGTGTGGGCTGTGTGGGTTGTGAGGGCTGTGTGGGCTGTGAGAGGTGTGTGGGTTGTGAGGGCTGTGTGGGCTGTGAGGGTTGTGTGGGCTGTGAGAGCTGTGTGCAAATTCTGTAATATTTGGGGACACGTCCTCTTAACTACTCACGACTCGGAAGTGGGAAACTGGCAGGCATGCCTCCACCCCCACCACTTAACTATTTAGGATAGACACTTGCCTTTGATTTAAATAATTTAACTCTAGGACAGAGAACACTGGGTGGGCCAGATTGGGGTTTTGGTAAACACATGTTCAAGTAAGGTTCCGAACTGTTGGCTGCATACAAGTCCTTCACAGTAACCTATTTGATTCACAGTCTTGGGCTGTCTGTTTGCCGCAGGAGACTGGCTCTGCCTGTGTGTGGCGCTCTGCCTGTGTGTGTGTGTGTGCATGTGGCTCTGTGTGGATAGCTTTTTTGGTAGGTGGCTCTATGTGTGGGTAGCTCTATGTGAATGACTCTGTGTGGGTGGCTCTGTATGTGTGTGTGGGTAGCTTTGTGTGTGTGGCTCTGTGTGGGTGTAAATGCAATAGGTCATGCATATGCGAGCGATTAAGCTATTGGCATTGTAAATACCATGTATTTATGATAAAAAAAATCTGTTTATATCTCACTACCTCACAACATCCCTCTCTCTCACTACCTCACTCTTTCACTACCTCACTCTCTCTATTTCAATACCTCACTCTCTCTCAATTTCACCTCACTCTCTCTCAATTTCAAAACCTCACTCTCTCTCAATTTCAAAACCTCACTCTCTCTCAATTTCAAAACCTCACTCTCTCTTTATTTCAAAACCTCACTCTCTCTCAATTTCAATACCTCACTCTCTCTCAATTTCAATACCTCACTCTCTCTATCTCACTCTGCTAATGCAATAGGTCTCACATATGCAAACAATTCAGCTATTGCCAATAGAAATGACAATGCCATTTATTTAGGGATAAAAAAAATACAAAAATTATGAATAATGCCAATAGCTCTTCCTATAATATTGCCGAGACAATTGCATTGTAAATGCTTGTTTAGAGCGCAGCCTCGACCTGAAGGTATAGATCTTTACATGTGAACTAGTAACATTAAACAGGTTCACATATTTTCTTTTGTTGGGACAGGGAGATTATGTGATTTGTCCAGAATCACAAGATGTTGAGCCGAGTAACAAACATGGCACCCCAGTTCCAAAGTCAGCAGCTTTGGTTGTAGTGGCACACCAATAGCATCATTGCGGCGAGTTTTCTGAAACGTGGCTGGAAAGTTTCAAGCAGACCTTTGTTTTACAGGAAAAAAAATTCGAGAGCTATAAAGTCCCTGAAACTAAGGCCAGAGAGACCTGCCTAGTTGTTTGCCGTCAATAGACTGTGACAGGGACCGGCCATCGTTCTCGCTCATAATTTGGAGCACTACTCCAGATTGCTCTCACCTTCCCTCTCCATTTTTCTTATACAGGGCAACGGCAGCAGTCTAACCTGGCCTAACCGGTCCATGACTAACCCTGTTCAGGGCAACCACTGGAGCTCAATCGGTACTACTCACTTTCAAGCTGAGTCCCATCCACCGAATGTAACATAATGGATGAGGAGACCAAGGTACGTGCGCACCAACAGCCAGTCAGCATTTCGCAATTCTGTACGACGCACAAAGGTTGGCCTGGCTGTTGCTAAAGCTCCAATCATAGGTCATCTTACACATTAGTGGTGCCGCCTCTTTCAGAAAATTTCAGCCGAGGGATTGGTTGTTATGCGACCCGGAAGTGCTACAATGACGTCCGTTAAAAGATTAGTAAAGGAAGACGGACGTAAGGCGGAATTTACGGACAGTCCGTGTAAGTAACGGACAGGTAGTTGGCGTAGTTTATAATCGCAAAACGGGTGGCGGGGCTGGTGCTATATTTTACAGAAATCTACTTTGTGTGTTTAGTTTATAGGTTTTGATAGAGGGTTGCGCAATTATTAGTTACAGCGAGTCCGAAGCAGGGGTTCTGTGTTTTTCTTTCTGTATTTCACTTTAAGGATCCATGTATCCACACCTCCTCTTTTAAACTTGGCTCCTACTGGTGCCAATTAAGTAGATTTTACATTGGCATTTCATACACATTTTATATGGTTTTCATTTGTAATAAAACCTTGAAGCAGACCGTAGACGGAAAGGAACCTAAAGGTGCAAGATCTACGCGACCACACGTGTCTGCTATCAATTTGAAGCTACCATCTTCGAACGCCCTAGTTGCTCCAGTCTCGTGTCACCATTATTGATACAGGACTAAAAGTCCCAGAACTTAAAGCTATAAATCGCACCGAATGGGCTACTTTTGCGTGTCAGTCTTTTTTCTTGGAGCTAGTCAAAACGTGCCAAAATGACCTACTTCCTGTTTTTTTCTTACATCTAGTCTGCCTTGTATTTTGCTTTCCTATTTTGGAGTATGCTATCATTTCAGTCCCTTTGTGTTCGTTGATTCATCCACTTTTGGTCCTTTCCGTTTTCTCTGTTTGAATTATATCGCTTGGGCGTTGTCGGTGCTCACACTCATGATAATCTTAAGTTCAGTGGATGGTGTTTATTTCCTTTAACTTGAACCTCGTTAGTTACACATCGGTGCCATGTAGTCTGCCGTGACATACCTCTTATGTAGCCTTGTAGACCTAAGTGGGGCTTCCTTATTCATTACAACCCCACTGTTGCTTTCACTTCATTTGGATTTTGCATATAGTATCAGGGCGCTATATACCTTAGTGGGGTACTACTCTTTAAGAATCGGATCAAACAACTAGTTTTGGATTCTTTCTCATTACTTCCTCGTTATCGCTGACCTTCGCATCATTACCTAATTGATACAGGATCCTTATAACGACCCCCTCTCAACTCCACACATAGTTTTGATGATAATTTTATTTATATATATATATATGCTAATATTAAAATAAGAAATAGAAACATGGTATAGAGTTAAGTAGCATGTTTTCACAAAAAGATTGAAGGTGTATCACACCAAGTGACCAGTGCGCAACTAGATGGGCTTGTAAACCCATCATAATTTACATTATTCAACAAGTAGTGACTCTCCCTTTTAGCCGCAGCACCAGTTTTATTGTGATAAAACAGATTAATACGGAGTGCTCCTCACATTCAGATAACTTTTGTAATCATGGAAGGACAGCATTTTTGTGGACTGAGTTCCCTGGTTTCGAGTCTACCATTCCCGTGCTATTTTCCACCACATTTGCTGTTAATTCCTGTTTTAAGGTTTTCTGTTTCGAGGTTATATATTCAGCTGCTTGTTTGTGTTTTCAGAACTTGTTACAATCACAATTTTTTTTTAAATAATTCTTTTTATTAAACAAAAAAAATCGAGGTTACAAGGTACCACTGTGCATGACATTCTTTAGACTTGATACAGTTCTTATCCTTGCAAATGAGGTCTGATGTATTGGTTGGTAACATTAGTATGGTGATGAGAGAGCTTCCTGGGGCGTCACAACTGGGGGAGTACATATATTACCACAATATACATTACTATCATTCCAGATGTGAGACCACTTTTTAGGGCGTCACCTTGATAGAGCGCGCGTGTCACCCAGCTCACTAGTTTACCAATTTCCACGCACTGGGCCCTGGCGTGTATATGTCAATAGAGCTTGCATGAACCGGGAGAGTTTACACGCTACTATGAGTAATTCGGGGGTGAATCTTTACACCACTTACTTTCATGTACCTGACTTACCACAGGCACATTACTCCTGACGGATCAGGAGCTAGCAGTGGACAGGTGACAAGAATCCTAGAATGAGTAGGAATATCTTTACACATATAGTACCTTAAATAACATTCAATGAGGTATAATGACCACAGACACCTGAATGGGTTTTTGAAGTTTTATAAGATAAAGTTTCAGAAGGAATATGCCAAGATGAGGCAAATACAAATCAGTACATCGATTATTAATATCAAAGCCACAATATAACTTTGGATTAGAGCAAGTATCATTTAGAACTATTTTGGGAACACTGCAAAATATGAACATTCGGGAACACACTATTCAAGATGAGTTTTAACTAAGGCAGGGAATGTGAGAAGGACCTAGTATGTGTGCAAACCAAACTTATTTCCTATCCCTATGCTAATCTTTACTAATCTTCAGACCAAATACCATTCTAAAGGGAAGGGAATAAGGGCACAAACTGAATAAAACAGTTAGCACAAATCCTATAGGTAGGGGGAAACAGGGAACAGTACTAATCAACAATAGCATGTGGAATATCACTTCAACAATAATGCGAAAAATATCACTGGCAAGAGAGCTTTATTAAGAAAAGAAGAAGAGTGATAGAAAGACGTACACCCACAGTTTAATATTTACCTAAGTGAGAATGAGGACTAACCCTGGCCAAGAGTCAGTCTGGAAGGACGGGACAAAGACCCTCAGGATTGGAATACCAGAAAGTGAGCAGGTACGGCTCAGGAATAGGACAGGATACCCCTCAGGCTTCAGGTCAGGACTGGGTTCACCAAAGCACGACCAACCCCTTACAGCTTCGGATGCAACGCCAGCGTTACCCCCTCTTCTGCACGGAATCCGACAATAACCCCGATTGGGTTTTCGAAGTTCCCCAGAAAAAGTGCTTCGCCAGCACTTAAGACTATGTCCACCCCTTGGAGTTTTGTGGACAGTAAGGACAGAGTGCTCCGCAGCTCTCTGTATTAGTCACCTATGGAGTTCGTAGGGTCAGTGACAGGTCTGCTACTCGGACAAGTCGGACAACTTCTTTATGCTAAACTAGACTACTTATACCTTTCTAGGACCCTTAGACCACCCACTAATGTTGCAAGTGACAAAGTCCCAATTTCTGATTGGTCAAGCGAGGAGGTTAGGTCATAGTCACCTCCTAAATTTCAGTGTTCCCATCATTAGTATGCAGGTGACAGTATCCACCCCTTACAGTACAGTTCCCAGGGTATACGTGTGAGAAAGACAATGGAGTTCATAGTAAAGTGAAACATTGTATACAATTCGAGGTCTCAGAGGTGTGCTTTCCATGCGCATCTTGCTTCTGAGGCCAGCTGGCTGGTTTCAGCTTCTGCGCAGTTGGTCTTTCCCACATCACGTGACCAGGTACGGAAGGGCTTCAATATGGCGCAGCTTCTCACCCCCCGGGCCCACAAATACGCGATACATGAAAAGTAAGCGAAAACAAATTAGAATCATACGAAAAAATGATTACACTGTACACCATTAAATGCTTCACTGCACCCCTTACTTTATAATATCTATTGCATTAGGGTTTTAGTGCGAAAAGATAGATATGCAGAAGCAGCATAGGCAAGCAGGGAGCATGGTTAGGAATAAGCGGCCATATTTGCATCGCTGCGCTTGAGCAATACTATCCCTCCAAAATGCGAGTGCGTCACATCACGTGAGTATGACCGACGCATGCGCAGATCGGATTTTCTGCGAAGCAGCCATTTCCATAGTGCAAGCATGGTTAGGATGAAAAGGCACATAAGCAAGCCTCCTGGGGACACCCGTGTGTTGGGAAAAGAGGCGAGAAAATGACGAACAGGTTGGTTTAATATGATTACAAGTTAGGCGAGGTTCTTGATACAGAGCAAGTCGCGGTATATGCGAATCCTTACTCCATCAATCCCCTCTTTGATGATATTTACTATCATCACAACACAAGAAACAGATGCCAACTTCAATCTTCTATTTCACACATTTCAACATAATTTGACTTATTGTTTAGTTTTCTTTCAGCTTTTCTATGAGTGTGGCGATTCTTTACCTTTTTATATATCTGATTTCTCAACTCTTCTAATTCTAGCTCATCAACATTTCTTTTGACTCCCTTTTTATTCACAGTGTACTTTCGGCATTTTTTACATTTACAGCAAATAAATATGATCAGTACCACCATACCTATTCCCAATATTGGCATCAGTATTTTCCACAAAAGGTTCTTTCCTAAGTTAGAGAACCATCTACCTACAGAGGAGAGACCATCAGTCAGTCTCTTCCAGGCACTGTCAACCTCTAATGGTTTGAGTTCTTTCTCCAAATTAGTTATGTTCCTTACATATTTCTTTAGTTCAACACTTTTGTCAGGTATGTAGGTGCAACAATGTTGCGCCTTCAGCATCCTGCAGACTCCGCCCTCTTTTGCCAATAAGGTATCAAGAGCAAGGCGATTCTGTAAAACCATTGATCTGATCGCAACCATCTCAGTATTGACCAGTAGGAATCCAGCAGCAGTGTCAGTTGATAACTGATCCACTACTGTAGACAATTTGCAAATATGGTGAGTATTCAGAACTACCCCCATTCCAGGTATCAGTGCACTAAAAATATCACCTACAATTTCTCCTACACTTTCACGCTTGCTACGCACTAAGCCATTAGTTTCTTCATCGCTTCCAGCAGGGTTGTTCACATGGTATATTTTCGGGAAAACAATGCCAAAGTAGCAGCTTCCATACCAGTGATCCGGCAATTTGAAATAAGCCTTGTTTCCACATATATAGTAAATTCCGGGAAACACAGGCTCTGACCCATTTTTGAACCCCCATCCTCCAATTACCGTATAATTATGCTCACACTCGCTGGAACCGATGAAAACATTGTTATAATACTCAGTCTTTTCTCTATGGAGACAAAGTTTCCCTTTTCGTTCAAAATCCAGCAATAATGCAGGAGTAGCTTCGCCCTGCGAGGTGTTTTCCATGTGTTCTGCCCATCTAGGGATTCTATCCTTCTCGTCATTGGCCTTTTTCTGAAACTTCTCCCTCCTTCTATCTGCCATCTTTATAAACATCTTTTCCTGCTCTTGCAAAGAACAGGTCAGATTAGCTTGTCTCGCTTCATCTAAGTCTATGTTACCTATAGTCAGGAAATATTCTCCCATATAACGGGTTACCTCGCTTCTAACATGGACCAGGTTCAAATGTCCTCTAATTGGAAGTTCAGAAAAGATTACATCAGCATTTGAGTAATAATACTGTAAAGTGCTTCTATAAAACAAGCTTGCTAATATACTACAGGAAATCCCATAAGTCAGGGGCAAATGGTGATAAGTCACACCTTCTGCTACAGAGGTAGGTAGCTTCATGCAGGCCCATCCCCAGCAGTAACTGCATTATACTGTATGGAGCTTTGGGACAGATGTTGCCGGGTACAAATTGTTTTAAAAGTAAATAAGACGAAACAGATTGCATCTGCCCGTGGCAGTAGAGATAGCCATCAGACCTTAGCCACAGGTTGCAGATTAGGGACCTCTTCTGCTGCAAAACTCACCCCTGTGAACTCGGACAGTAGCCTGCTTGCTTCCCTGCCGCCCCCGCCGCCGCTCAACACCCGCGGCCGCCGAGAGGGGCTGAGCAGGTGAACTACATCTCCCAGCGCCCCCCTGCTCCACGGGGACGCCGCCGCCTGCCAGCTGGGACTTCCGCCGGGAAGGCGTACAAGAACAAGCCCTTCCTGCGGCTGAGCGGGGACCTCTTCTGCTGCAAAACTCACCCCTGTGAACTCGGACAGTAGCCTGCTTGCTTCCCTGCCACCCCCGCCGCCGCTCAACACCCGCGGCCGCCGAGAGGGGCTGAGCAGGTGAACTACATCTCCCAGCGCCCCCTGCTCCACGGGGACGCCGCCGCCTGCCAGCTGGGACTTCCGCCGGGAAGGCGTACAAGAACAAGCCCTTCCTGCGGCTGAGCGGGGACCTCTTCTGCTGCAAAACTCACCCCTGTGAACTCGGACAGTAGCCTGCTTGCTTCCCTGCCGCCCCCGCCGCCGCTCAACACCCGCGGCCGCCGAGAGGGGCTGAGCAGGTGAACTACATCTCCCAGCGCCCCCTGCTCCACGGGGACGCCGCCGCCTGCCAGCTGGGACTTCCGCCGGGAAGGCGTACAAGAACAAGCCCTTCCTCCCGCTTCGCGGGACGCGCGCGGGCGACGCCGGGCGGAGGCCGGGCAGAGGGCGGGCCGTCTAAGGCCGTCCAAGGACGACCAGGGACGGGACGGGCCACACCTATAACATCATGGGTAAGAGAAAATTGGTCACTCCGGTGACGGGAGAAGCTAAGGCCAAGGTCCCGAAATACACGACTAGCATAATTACCTACCTGACTTCTAAAGTGGATGAATTATCCTCACAGATAGCTGTCTCGGAACGTGCACTGGGGTTGGAATCTACTTCTGAAAGCATTACTACTGTTATTTCTCCGCCCATTAGTTGTGTACCTCTTGAGCCGAGGGTCATAATTGAATCATGTCGGACAAATGTGGCACAGACCCCTACTGTCCTGCCTTCCCCAGAACTCCCTATCACCGTAATACCTCCTGCTACTGAGGCAACATGTGTTGGAGAAGATGTGGCCACCATTCATTCTGGGGGATTACAGGCTTCCTATGTCACCGAGGAGGGCCTCGCGGATCTCCTGGAAAAACTTTTTACCGAGAGGCTAGAATCAGCTTTAATCCAAATTGCAACAGACATTACTGAAACATTGAAGGACTGTGTCAGTAAACTGTTAAATAAATGTGAACGCATTAACAATTTTTTGGATAGCCGGGCCCCGGTTAGTGTACCCATAGAAATTGACCCTCCTATTACCCTAGTATCTAACCTACCGGCAGAAAACTCTATGCCAGCTAAAGGGAAAGTTATAAATGGTAGATATACACCTTTACCGCAAGCCGTGCCAAATCGTGTTCTATTGGATAAGCCTTTACAGGGAAACCCATTGGGTCCTCTGGGAGACCAGAGGGCTAGGGTCCCCCCAGTACATCTCCCTCCTGATGCAACACCTTTTGTGGCTGTACTTGTTAATGTTCCCAAACTAGAAGCGGGGGAGATTGAACACCATGAAACACTGCGAAAGCACACGGAAAATTGGTGTAATGCAAATTGTACGGGCGAAAGTAATGTCGCAGCTAACATATTGATGTGCAGAAGGGTAAATTGGGTTGGCAAAACCAAGAAATGTGTGACAGGCGATTGTGTAATAGTCAACTTTAAATCGCGTGATGTCACAAGCCGCCTCTTCTGGGATGCCTCTCCTTTAGATTCTTTAGGTAAGGGTGTGCGCGCCATGCCGTTGGGTTTTTTCTACCCACCTACATTCAGGGTAACTGGAGATGGGTATGGCAGGCCCCAGCCAAATAATAATCCTGGCTTTCACGGCAAACAAAATCTCCCTTTGATAGGAAATGAGTGGGTGACTAAGAAGGTCAGGGGTGGTGGCGTAGCCACAACAGTAATGAATACACACCCAGATATCCTGCCTCTTTCAAATAGATTTGCGGCTCTTGCCAATCAGGATGTTATGGACTGACTAGAGCCCTCGCTAACTAACCAGCCAGTCATTGCACAGGATGACCTTACTGACACCCCTACCCTCTGTAACATTGCTAACACTACTAACAACTCTACCCCATGCAATGTGGCATGTATTGAGCGGGAGACAATGACAGAGGGAGGCAATAGTAATAGAAATATTAAAATCATGTCCTGGAACATTGCGGGCTTACGAGCCAAACAAAATGACCCAATCTGGCTGGGTAAGCTGAAAGAACACGATATAGTAGCCATGCAGGAAACATGGGCTAGGGAAAACTCATTTTGGCTGGATGGCTACTCCTCATTCTTTGTTAAAGCACAGCATTCTGTGGTGGGAAGAGACATTGGTGGCCTGATGTTCTTGGTATCTCTCAGCATAGCAGGGAGTGTGAGGGAAATTCCTAGTTCCTCACACTACTTTCAACTGTTAGAGATACGCCACGCAGATAAAAATAAAACACTCTTTATAAATTGTTATAATGCCTCGCAGGGTGGTCCCCAAAACTTTGTTTTAGATTGTTTAGATTTATTTGTTACTGAGTATATGTCAAAGCAAACCACTTTTGTTCAAATTATTTTAATGGGCGATTTTAATGTGCATTTATGTGAATCACAATGTCATATCAAGGATTTAGATGGGCCTGATCTCACGACCCCTCCCCACTTTGAGCATAGCCTGAAGGGCTCAGCTATGGAACATCTATTATCAGCTAATGATCTGTATGAACCCAGTTTTGCTGACCCAAAGGATCGGGTGGTTACTTATAATGCTAGGGGCAGTGAATCCATCATCGATTATATTTTTATGTCTCCAGGGCTCCTTCATTATGTTCTTTTTTATAACGCCATTGAAAGTGGTTTTAGTGACCACAATCCGGTGTGCTTAATGCTGGATGGATCGCTTGGATTGCTGAAGGGGGCCTCGTTGGCCACTTCTGCGCAACATGTTAAGAGTAAAGACCAAGGGCGGCGATTAAAATGGTGTAAAGTCTGTCCAGAAGATTTTTCGTACTTTATTGAACATGAAATGGCGGTGGAATTCCAGACCTGCAGGGACCCTGCTAGGGGGGACAAAGAGATCATTGCCGCCTTTGAGGCTATTTGCTCGAAGGTGGAGAAAGAGCTAACGCTTAGACCCAAAAGGGGACCTCCCTCTGCCTCCGGTTGGTTTGACCATTCATGCACCAAAGCGCACTCTGCTTTGATAGCCGCACTTAAACAATTCCCTAGAAATAAGCTAGTGATAGCTCAACTAAGGAAAAAATATGCAGAGGCGGTAAAAATACGCAAAAAGGCTGTGAAGGTAGAAGCCTGGGATGCTTTAATGGATTCTACCACCCTAAAAAATAGCTCTAAATTCTGGTCTATAATAAATAACCCCATTTTTGCTAAGACTTGTAACACTGACCTTGAGGCTAATATTCCGGAGTCAGATTGGCTTAATCATTTTTCAGTTATCTATGGGAGCAATCAAGTTTATGAAACACTCTGTATACCCCGTTATTCTAATATGCTACCCATTGTTGATTTTACTGAAAAGGAAGTCAAGGTCGCAATAACTGGGTCTGCTAAGAACAAAGCCCCTGGACCCGATGGGGTTCCATTGGATTTATATAAATCAAACCCAGAGTTGTGGGCATCTGTTTTAACTAATGTATATAATAATGTACTTAAAGGGGGTTTTCCTAATACCTGGGCTTGCTCAATCATTGTACCAATTTTCAAAAAAGGAGTAAGAAATGACCCTAAATGTTATCGCCCCATATCCTTGCTGGATTCCTCCATGAAAATTCTGGGGAAAGTACTACTGGGGAAAATTAATAAATGGACCTTAGAGAATAACATCTTGTCCAATGCCCAGTATGGCTTCCGGTCAGGTAGGGGGACAGAGGACCAATGCTTGAACTTGAACATGATCATCTCTAAATACACCAAGGCCAAAAAAGGGACAATCTGCGTTGCCTATATGGATCTGTCCACGGCATTTGATCTAGTGAATAGAGCCAAGTTGTGGGCCATGTTGCTACAAATGGGTCTGGACCCCCCTTTGGTCTACTTCTTGGCTGAACTTCACAAGGATCTAAAGGCTTCCATTAGAATGGACCAAGAGGGACATCGCACAGCATGGTTCAAATCAGGCAGGGGCGTGCGACAAGGTTGCATCCTTGCCCCTATGCTGTTCACTTTATATATAAACTCTCTGGAAAAAGCTCTACTGGCTGCATCTGTGGACATTCCGCGTGCAGGAGACACTAACATCCCAGTGCTTTTGTACGCGGATGATGCTGCTTTAATAGCTAGGACTCACTTGGGCCTCCAGAGACTTCTTAATGCATTTAGTGACTTCATGTCCTCTCTTGACCTTGTGATCAATAACACGAAATCCCATGTGATGGTCTTTGGGGCAGCTATAAATAAGACTAAATTTTTTTTTGCAAAGGGGAAGTGATCAGTAATGTTAAAGTTTTCACTTACCTGGGAGTAATTTTCGACACTAAGGGCAGTTGGATCCCCCAGATAGTAGCAAAGACTAAAGCAGTGAGAAGCTCTGTTAACGCTATTTTAAGCTTCTCAAGGAGACTAGGGGGGAAACCAAGTGGTGCACTTTTAGCCTTGTATAGAGCAAAATCATTGGCTATAGCTAGGTATGGGGCTGGATTATGGGGTTATGTAAAAACTGAAGCCATCCAAACGGAAGTTAATAAGTTTTTATGTTCAATATTAGGACTCCCCGCATCAACAGCCACTTTCTCAGTCCATCAGGAGCTTGGAGTGGGATACATTACTGATGTCCTCTCTATGGCACCTATACTTTTGTGGATAAGAGTGTGGACAAATAACAACTTAGGCCTCAACCACAAAATCTTATTGGACTGCCTAAAATTGGATAAGTTTAAAGATATTGCTTGGCTGGCATATATCAACAAGTGCTCTGTAGAACTGGGACGTCCAGAGATTTTCTCCTCCCCGCTTGATTTAAAAAAAGCGGACCTGGCTTGGGTCAAGGAAAATTTCTACAAACTTAAGTCCTTGGAGAGAGAACAACACCAGTTAACAAAACCCATGGTCAGAGCGCATTATATGACACTTACCTGTATTGCCATCCAACCGTATCTTGCCCTAGTCAATATCCCGTTTCACAGATGGCTTCTGGTTAAATTTAGATTTAACCAGATTTATTTGGTACTCTGTGACAAACAGGGATGGTTCAAGCCTGAGGAAGCACCTGTATGTGGATGTGACAACTTTTCCATACAAGACAATATGCATCTTATGTTATTCTGCCCTTTTTATCATGCTCCAAGGCAAAAGTATCTGTTACCCTTGTTGAAGGGGAAAGCGTTCATGCAAGCAAAACCTGCTCTTTTGTACCTACAAATGCTTGACTCTCCCCTGGTAATGTTCAGTGTGGCAAATTACCTTGTCGCTGCTGTTTGAATTAGGAGGAGGAAAGTACAAACCTAACTGTGGGGACTGTAATGAATTTGGTATCTCTTGCTTTTTTGCACACGATGAGTCTTTTTAAACTGACCTTTTTATTGTTCTAAAAATGCACTGTTCCATATGAAATAATTTTTATATTAACTTGTACTGTATCATATGGAATTTTATTATACTTGTATTGTATTATGTAAAAAAAATCTTTTTAAATATGCACTTGGAACGATTTTAACTGCTGTAGTATGCTTTTATGATTTTTAACAAAATCGAATAAAGTGGTTTTTGACTTGACTTGACTCATGCAGACATAAGTCTTCTATTTCCATAGCTTCTACATAGTGCACTAAAAGATTTGCAAAGACATTTAAGTGTGTCTTGTTTCTCATTTTGTGAAAATGTAGTCCACCCTCATCTGATGCTTCTAAGTCAGGTCGTCTATGTCGTAAGCTAGCAGCATTGTCACGCCTTTCTAAGCTACGTGGTGTTTCTTCAGTCTGTACAGCTTCTGAGTCTTGTGACACTGAGTTAGTAGGATACAAGTCAGGCTCTTTACTAATCATAAAAGGTATGAAAACTGTTAATCCTATCCATATCACTATTACCATAGCTATACTACACAAGCATATTTTACAGCACGTTTTACAACAGCTAAATCTGGATCTTCCAGATACGTTCGAATCAGACATGGAGGCTTACAGGTGGCTTTTCAAACCCCTCTTTGTCTCTTCTACCAGAGGTTCACTCCGGTTGTTTATCACGGAGGGTCTTCGTCCGAACTCCGATCAGCAATGGATTCGTTGTCACTTTTGCCACTGTGGTTGGGCTCATCAATTTCTTCCAACACCAAGTAAGTCCATTCAGGGCTTCGATACAATTTGTTCTGTTTCTTTACTCTGTCACCTTTTCTGATAGACTTTCCTCGGGCTTCTTTCCTTTCACTTTCAGCCCTTTTTCGGTCTTTCAGTTTTTCTTCGACTGTTTTTATTCTTAGCCTCAGTCGTTTTATGTATCGGGGTTCCTCCTTCTTTTCGATCCTTTTAGAGGTCGAGGAAATCTGGCCTTCCTCGTGGACTCTCTTGTTTTCACTTCGTTGTGGCACTTTTGTTTCAGCAGTGTCTTTTTCCCTTCCTGTCTTACTAGTCCTAGGTCTTTCACTAGTTTCTTCTGCCTGGTCCCTATGCTGACCTGGTTCAGGTTGAGGCTGTATTAGTTCTTGGCTTTCAGATGAACTTGATTCTTCTTCCTGAACACGTTCGTCTATCTCTAACTGTCCCTGTTCATGCTCTTCGAACTCTTGATTTTCTTCAGCATGAACGTCCGCTTTGACTACTATCTGTCCCTTTCCAGATTCTGGAGTTTCAGGTGGAATGTCGATGACCTGATCTGTCCCTACTGGGCCATCTTCTGGATCAGATTTTATGATAGTCTTGATGATCTGGCCTTCCCCTAGCCCTGTCTCACCTTCACTATCCCACTCACTATTCAGATAGGAATATTTTCGAGTTCTTATTGGATCAAAAGCTTGGTCGTCGGCAGGATACCATTCAACGTCTTGACTTGTGCTCGGCAGTTCAATGTCAGCGAGATCCGGACCCTCTTCTGGAGTCTCCTCAGCTGGACTACCTTCAGCCTCAGTCGCGTTTTCTCCGGTTACCCGCTTTGTGTGACTGGCATGGATCCACTTCGGTACACCAGCGCACTTCACAGCTGTGGTGGTGACAAGGATCACTTGTCTTGGCTTTCCCCACTTTGGTCCAAGGCAACTTGTCCTGGTGTGTTTCTTTAACACCACCCAATCACCTGGTTGCAGCTTATGTGCGGGAGTTGCAGGCCATTCGACAGCAGTCTCTCCAATCTGGTGAGAGATAGAACGCACTTGGTCACCCAGCTGCTTGCAGTATTCTAACACCAAATCATCAGAAATACTAAGCAGTTTGTGGCCGGGAACCCATTCTTGTCGCATCACTCTCCCCATTAGCACTTCATGGGGGCTCAGGCCTGTTTTTCGGTTCGGGACACTCCTCAAACTCATCAGCACAAGGGGCAAAGCTTCTATCCAGTTCATTTTGGTGGAATCACACATCTTCGCCAGTCTTGATTTTATGGTGCCATTTATCTGCTCAACTATTCCAGAAGCCTCTGGATGATAAGCACAGTGCAGCCTTTGCTCCATTTTAAATGCTTTACAGAGTTCTTTTAGGACGTCGTTTGAAAAATGCCCACCATGGTCTGTTTCGATCGTCTCAGGAATTCCGAACCTAGGTATCAACTCCCTAAGTAACAATTTTGCTACAGTCAGGGCATCATTTTTCTTTGCTGGGTAAGCCTCCACCCACCGGGAAAACAGGCAAACTATGACCAGGACATATCTATATCCCTTGCACATGGGCATTGTTATAAAGTCCGCCTGCATCCTGACAAAAGGACCTTCTGCCTTCCCAATGGTACTTTGTTCAACTACTGTCTTCTTTCCTGCGTTGAATTGCTGACACACTAAACACCTTTGACAAAGCTTATCCGCAGTATTTCGGAATTTTGAGTTATAGAACACCTTGTCAAACATACGACACATGGCATCCCTCCCAATATGTGTGTGCTCATGTATCATTCGGGCCATTCCATCAATCAGGATATCCGGTAGTACAGGCACACTAGCTTCGCTAACCACAACACCATCATTCCTGATTCCGCATTTGTTAGTTCTCCATCTAATTTTCTCTTCCCTGGTTGTTGCCTGTTGAAGATCTTTCAATTCTTCCCAGGAAGATATACTCTCAAACAACATAAGTTGGCAGCTGTTTCCGCCTCCCCACAAGCCAATTTGGAGGGACATTTGGTGTCGGGCACAAAACTGGGCAATTTGGTCAGCGTATCTATTGCCGGCTGTCACATCATCGTTTCCTGATCTGTGAGCCGCACACTTGACCACAGCCAATTCTTTGGGCAATTGAATCGCTTCCAGTAAGTTCTGTACCACCTTTCCATTTCTGACAGGGGTACCGGAGGATGTCATGAATTCTCTTTGTAACCAAAGTTGGCCGAAGTCATGAACCACCCCGTAACAATACTGGCTGTCAGTATAAACAGTTATTCTCTTGTTTTTCCCCCGTTTACAAGCTCTCGTTAATGCGATCAATTCCGCCACTTGTGCAGATTTTACTTCGCATAGATAAGAAGCTTCCAGGGTTGTCGCCAATGTGACTACGGCATATGCAGCACTCAGACCTCCATTCTCATGTCTTAAACATGAGCCATCCACAAACATTTTAACATCCTCATCAAGTAAGGCTATTTCCTTGATATCAGGACGTGGCTTGGTGCTAAATTCGGTTAGGTCTATGCAATTATGCTCCATCTCATCCTCGTCATATCCATTCAGAGGAACTGGCAATAGTGTCGCTGGGTTCAAAATGTTGCACCGGGAGATAGTTACATTTTCAGCACCTATCTGAATTCTCTTATACTTAGTCAGCCGACTAGGCATGAGATACTGGGTCTTGGTTCGAGTCAGTAAGATTACAACTGAATGTGGAACAAATACAGTGACAGGATGTCCCATGACAATGTTTTCACTCTGTTCTAGACTAACGCAAGTAGCAGCTACTGCTTTCAGGCATCCTGGTAATCCAGCGGCCACTGGATCCAAGGTGGCTGAGAAGTAGGCCACGGGACGCCTGATCAGCCCATGCTCCTGGGTTAGGACTGAGAGCGCACAATTGTCTCTAGTGTCACAGAACAGTTCGAAGTTCTTGGAATAGTCAGGCATTCCCAATGCCGGAGCTGAGCACAGACAATTTCGTAAGGTTACCCATGCGGACATGCTTTCATCGTCCCACCTGACTGGGTCATCCACTCCTTTCTTTGTCATTTTTATTAGAGGTTTGGCCAAAGCTGCGAACCCCGCAATCCATTGCCTACAGTATCCTACGACTCCTAAGAACATCCTTACTTCTTTCTGAGTACAAGGCAGGTCCATATGCTGTATTATCTGGATCCTTTCTGTAGTGACCTTCCGAATCCCTTTTTCTATCTGGTGCCCCAGATATTTTACTGAAGTTTTACAGTACTGTAGTTTGTCTGGTGAGACTTTATGTCCTCCCTTTCCTAGATGATTCAGTAAGGCAATGGTATCCGTGACACAGTCTGCTTGATTTTTAGATGCCACCAGAAGGTCGTCTATGTATTGTACTAGAACAGACTCTCTTGGCAGTACCAAAGATTCAAGGCATTTCTTCAGGATCTGGTTGAAAATCGATGGACTTTCAGTGTACCCTTGAGGGACACGATTCCAGACATAGACATGGCTGTCGAATTCAAAACTGAAAAGGAACTTGCTTTCGGGATGCAATGGGATGGAAAAGAAGGCATGGCACAGGTCAATGACAGTGAACCATTCAGCATCCCACGGAATCTGGTACAGTATCACTGCAGGGTTGGGCACAATGGGACAGCAAGGTACAACAATTTGGTTTACCTTGCGCAGGTCCTCCACTACCCTGTACTTTCCGCTAGGCTTTTTAATTCCAATTATGGGTGAATTACAGGGACTGCTCATGACCTCCTGTATGATGTTAGCTTCGAGCAATCGTTTTACCTCTATTGCGACTCCAGCTTTTACTTCTGCACTCATTTTATACGGTTTAGTTTAGGGATACATAGCATTTGTCTTTATGGCTACCTTAACTGGGTCTACATTTGCCATTAAGCCTACATCTTTTCCAGTGAAATCCCATACTTCAGGTACCACTTTATGCTGCAGTTCCTCGGGTAAGTCTTGAATGGACAGGGGCCTAACTTCTGAGTCTGGCCTTAACAACATTAATTTGTACAGGCCATCCTCCTCTGGTGTCTGAATTTCGACACCACCTGGTGTGCAAAAGATGGTGCAGTTCATTTTGCACAACAAGTCTCGTCCTAACAGGTTCACAGGACTGGAGTCACAGACCACGAATCTGTGCATCTCTTTGAAATTTCCTATGGAAATCTCCACTGGTTCGGTCACCGGAGTACTGATTATCTGATTTGAAACGCCCACTACTTGGATGGCTTCTCCCGAGAGGGGTAGGTTAGGAACATCTACTGTTCTCACAGTAGAACGGGTAGCACCAGTGTCCAACAGAAAGGTGACGTCTTTTCCTTCAACCTTTCCTTCAATGTATGGACCTGACTGATCTACCGGTAAGGAGGCGCCAAGTACGCATTCCTTGTCCTCCCCTCTCAGGCCCCGTCAATCTTGATCATCACAGAGAAAGGAATCGTTTAACAAATACTGTGGAATGACTGCATTTCTTTCATTCTCTCCTTCCCATACCTCGGCCCTTTCATTCTGCTGACCCTGATTCTTATAATTCGGTCTGGGAGCACGTGGCAATTGAGGCAGCTTTACCTGTTGTTGGTTCTTTCGGGTCCCCTCTTTCTGCACCTGTGGATTTAAACCATTTACGGGGGCATTACCAGCCTGCAAATGAGGGCACTCGTCTCTCCAATGCCCCATCTGACCGCACCCGTGACAGGGAAACTTCTTCATAGCATCCTCCCGACTCATTTTTACCCGGGGTTTCCCTCCTCCCCCAGTATTGGGACTTTGGACAGTATTATTATTATTATTATTCAATTTACTTAACTGTTTTTCCTGCTGTTCAGCCAATTTTACTTGTGCCCACATTACCTTCTCCTTGAGGGCTTTCTTTTTGTTTTCAATTTCGTCCTCGCAATACTTTGCATATTTCAAGACATCATCTATGGGCTTGCCCTGCCAACTGATCTTATTGTCTCGAATCCACTGGGATATTTCAGGTCTCAATCCTAACACGAATCGATAACTGAAATGAGTCATGTCTTTCATGTCCACATTATCGATTCCACTGTAAGTTTTGAACACCTGCAGTAACCTTTCATAAAAGGAATGGACACTTCCATCACGCTCTTGGGTAGTTCTATCTATTCGGGTCCAATCAGTTTCCTTTGCGGGAACCTTTTTCTTCAGGTATTGTATGACTTGTTCATACTTCCTCATTACCTCGGGTGCAGGAGCTCCAGTTTTTTCATCTCTTGCATATTCCTCAGTGGGCCAATCAATTTCAATTTTACAATCCGTCCACAAATCTACAGGCACCACAATGTCGAAAAAACCATCCAGGTCTTTCAGAAGACACTTCTGAACTTTTATGAAGCGTTCGACCTGTCGGTACCAATCGACTGGTTTCTCCCGCAATTTTGGAAAGTCATTAGTAAATGACACACTATCTTGTCGAGACCAAGGACATGCACATATTTCCCTCCCGGTACCTCTCCCATGGGACACAGTTTCTCTGCTGGGCTTACCTCTTTCAGTAAGTATTCTGAGTCTTTAGGAGTAGCCCTACTATCTTCTTTCTTTTTCGCCCACCGGGTTTTCCATTTTTCTATATTTTCCCATTTTTGGAGGAGCTTCAACATTTCCTTTATCTGAATTTGTTTTCCCACCACATTCAGGTTTTCTAAGTCTTTGTCAGAAAAATCTGCTCTGTAGGGTTTCTGAAGGACTTTGGATCGACTTATATCGATTCCCATGTCAGCTGCTGTATCCGTTAATTTCTCATGGAACAGTCTAGTATTCCGGGTAAGGTTTTTGCTGATAAACAGTAACTCGTCTTCATTAAAGGTGTTTAACCTGTCTAATCCTACATTACCAGCCAATAGCTCTTCTATTTCTATCCTTAGTCTATAGATTTCTAGGGGTTTTGGTTGGGGTGTGGTCTCTTTCTCTAATTCTTTTGACCATCTGTCCAGCTCTTCTGGAGATACTACCGTGGCTTTTCTGGACCCGGAGGAGCTTTCAATCAGAACTTCCTTTGCCCTACTCTGACTTCTCTCTCTAGGCACACTTTTCCCAGGTTCCCTTATAGGTAGGTCCATTAAGACCTCTGATTCACATTCACTTTCTTGATCATCATCTATGAACTGTTCCTTCCTTGAAGGTGGAATACTTGGGGTAGGTGCAATTGGGGTTATTACAGGTGGTCTAGGACTGACCATTCTATCCCCATAAAGAGGAATTGCTGGACCAATTGTTACTGGGATAGTCAGGGAATCTGGATGAGGATGTATTTGGGCTATGGTCTGTATCAAGTTATCGCGCTGTCTCATTAGGGCTTCCTTTTCTCTCTCTTTCAGAGCCTTCTCTGCAGAATTGTCATGCAACACTTGGGGTACCAAGGGGGGGTAAATACTTGGGGCTGTTGGGGTAACCAACCGAGGTGGGTCTTCCCCAAAAGGACGGTAATTCGGGACCGTAGAACGAGGTCTACAAAACCCATCCCCATCGCTGGTTTTACTGTCCGTACCTGTTCCATCTGTCTCACTATCCCTCCGACTTCTAGGATATTTGGCAAATGGGTTTGGTGAACTTAATGGTTCTGCCTCTGCTACATAGGGAGGTGGGTTTTTCATCAATAAATCTTCGAGGTGCTCATCTTCCGAGTCTCCCATAGCCATTAGGTGGCGGGTTTTCTCCTTACATTTCCCTTTCTTTTCTTCAAGTACTCCCATCATGGGAAACAACCCCTCCACCATCATGTTCTGCCTCCATTGCTTCATTTTCTGCTCTTTAGACACTTTATGCAATTTGGGATACCACCTGCCCAATTCCTTATCCATTCGGGGCCTGTCTCTTTCGGTGGCTTCAATTTCCCATTCTTCTAATGCTTCATTTTGAGTTAATCTGGGTCGAGGATGCAATTCATTCATTCTGGTTCTGAGGTTAAACAGGACTCTGCCATTAAAGGAACCATAAATCGGGAATGCTAAAACTCCGTCGTCTGCAGTATACTTCGCCCAATTATCTAACCACACACAGGTATGATATCCTTTATCAAACATCATGAAAGAAGCGGGAGTATCTGGCGGAGGAATGATCACACCCTCCCTTGTCCTAATGGGCTGATCTTTCTTAAAGTAATTCTTAATTTTATCAGCAAAGGACAATTTTCTCTTAACCCCGTACATTGTTTTTGGTCTACCTCGTAGTCTCTGTTCCTTATTAAAGCCTAAGTGTTGGGGATTTGGTATGAATTCGGGATACCACATACACACTTCCAAACTATCTTCGAGCTCTTGTTGATTAATTTTGCCTGCTTTAGTGCCTCCAATGCTAGCGCGACTTCTATCTCGCAGCAGCCAATCAACGCGGAGACTACAAAAATTCTTGTCCAATGGGTGCGCGGCCTTTCGTAAGACGAGGTCTCACGCTCCGGCACTCACCCCTCCTTTACAATTTCAGCCTTGCTACACACCCGCTGTTCTGTCCAATACCAGCGCGGCACGGAGTGACGTCAGTGCAGTCCTGCGACCGACTCCCTCCTTCACAAGGTAACGGAAACTTTGAATTTTTCCCAAAGTACGAACGCTTAGTTTACTAAACAACACGCAACGTTCGCCGCTGTGTCGGAGTGTTCTAAATAAGTAGAAAATTTTCCTATCACTGCAAGTAAACCACTTCTGTCTACTTTTCATTCACTTAGGGTAGACTTCTTTGCCTAACCTCACACACGAGCAAACATAGAACCTGTTATTCTCCTGACTCATCCACTTCTTTCCGGGATATATACTAAGTCAGGATTTCTCAGCGGACTACTTTGCTTATCACTCAAGCTTTGGAGACCCAATTATTCCTCCCGAAGGTGACCATTACTAGGTGATATCACAATGGAAGTTTCGTTCAAGACTCGCTAGCTATCACTCACTCAGATGCAACAAAAGATCCTAATTAGCGCTTCCAGTCTTCTCCTGACCCTGCACTAATAACTCGCGACAAGCGACCTCATCAGCCAACCGGATTCTGCTCACCGTTAGCTATATACTTCCCCGGGGATTCGGACTACACGGAACAATTTACTAACACTTTGACATATAACACTTATAACAGCAATATAACATAAATCACTTACACAATTTATAATATTTAAAAAAAAAAAAAAATACATTTGCGCAATATTTCGAAGCAATGTGATCACTTTTAAGCAATAATTAGCAGCACATTTTATTTTCACGGTTTTATTTATCTACTGTCTTGTCTACCTATCTTAACTAGTCCTAACCATAACTCTGCTACCAGAAAATTACTGATAGAGCGCGCGTGTCACCCAGCTCACTAGTTTACCAATTTCCACGCACTGGGCCCTGGCGTGTATATGTCAATAGAGCTTGCATGAACCGGGAGAGTTTACACGCTACTATGAGTAATTCGGGGGTGAATCTTTACACCACTTACTTTCATGTACCTGACTTACCACAGGCACATTACTCCTGACGGATCAGGAGCTAGCAGTGGACAGGTGACAAGAATCCTAGAATGAGTAGGAATACCTTTACACATATAGTACCTTAAATAACATTCAATGAGGTATAATGACCACAGACACCTGAATGGGTTTTTGAAGTTTTATAAGATAAAGTTTCAGAAGGAATATGCCAAGATGAGGCAAATACAAATCAGTACATCGATTATTAATATCAAAGCCACAATATAACTTTGGATTAGAGCAAGTATCATTTAGAACTATTTTGGGAACACTGCAAAATATGAACATTCGGGAACACACTATTCAAGATGAGTTTTAACTAAGGCAGGGAATGTGAGAAGGACCTAGTATGTGTGCAAACCAAACTTATTTCCTATCCCTATGCTAATCTTTACTAATCTTCAGACCAAATACCATTCTAAAGGGAAGGGAATAAGGGCACAAACTGAATAAAACAGTTAGCACAAATCCTATAGGTAGGGGGAAACAGGGAACAGTACTAATCAACAATAGCATGTGGAATATCACTTCAACAATAATGCGAAAAATATCACTGGCAAGAGAGCTTTATTAAGAAAAGAAGAAAAGAGTGATAGAAAGACGTACACCCACAGTTTAATATTTACCTAAGTGAGAATGAGGACTAACCCTGGCCAAGAGTCAGTCTGGAAGGACGGGACAAGGACCCTCAGGATTGGAATACCAGAAAGTGAGCAGGTACAGCTCAGGAATAGGACAGGATACCCCTCAGGCTTCAGGTCAGGACTGGGTTCACCAAGGCACGACCAACCCCTTACAGCTTCGGATGCAACGCCAGCGTTACCCCCTCTTCTGCACGGAATCCGCCAATAACCCCGATTGGGTTTTCGAAGTTCCCCAGAAAAAGTGCTTCGCCAGCACTTAAGACTATGTCCACCCCTTGGAGTTTTGTGGACAGTAAGGACAGAGTGCTCCGCAGCTCTCTGTATTAGTCACCTATGGAGTTCGTAGGGTCAGTGACAGGTCTGCTACTCGGACAAGTCGGACAACTTCTTTATGCTAAACTAGACTACTTATACCTTTCTAGGACCCTTAGACCACCCACTAATGTTACAAGTGACAAAGTCCCAATTTCTGATTGGTCAAGCGAGGAGGTTAGGTCATAGTCACCTCCTAAATTTCAGTGTTCCCATCATTAGTATGCAGGTGACAGTATCCACCCCTTACAGTACAGTTCCCAGGGTATACGTGTGAGAAAGACAATGGAGTTCATAGTAAAGTGAAACATTGTATACAATTCGAGGTCACAGAGGTGTGCTTTCCATGCGCATCTTGCTTCTGAGGCCAGCTGGCTGGTTTCAGCTTCTGCGCAGTTGGTCTTTCCCACATCACGTGACCAGGTACGGAAGGGCTTCAATATGGCGCAGCTCCTCACCCCCTGGGCCCACAAATACGCGATACATGAAAAGTAAGCGAAAACAAATTAGAATCATACGAAAAAATGATTACACTGTACACCATTAAAAGCTTCACTGCACCCCTTACTTTATAATATCTATTGCATTAGGGTTTTAGTGCGAAAAGATAGATATGCAGAAGCAGCATAGGCAAGCAGGGAGCATGGTTAGGAATAAGCGGCCATATTTGCATCACTGCGCATGAGCAATACTATCCCTCCAAAATGCGAGTGCGTCACATCACGTGAGTATGACCGACGCATGCGCAGATCGGATTTTCTGCGAAGCAGCCATTTCCATAGTGCAAGCATGGTTAGGATGAAAAGGCACATAAGCAAGCCTCCTGGGGACACCCGTGTGTTGGGAAAAGAGGCGAGAAAATGACGAACAGGTTGGTTTAATATGATTACAAGTTAGGCGAGGTTCTTGATACAGAGCAAGTCGTGGTATATGCGAATCCTTACTCCATCAACCTAGACACATTCACTTTCTTTTTCTGGAACATACACCAATCCATGCCCCTCTTCCAAACCGACACAGTCGGTACCTGTAGAGCTCCCCACATTTGGGCAATATTTCGCTTTGCCACCATCCATCCCAACGTGACCCATGTAGTGCGTTTGTTGTTGAGATCTGTTGGCTCCCACACATTCATTAGACACTGCTTGGCCTCCAGGGGAACAGCAATCGCGAGGACCTCACTAATTATGTAGTATATTTTCTTCCAATATCTCTTGATATGCTGACATTCCCAGAGTATGTGTAGGAATGTGCCTTCGCTTCCACAGCCCCTTTTACAGTTACTATCCTCCGCCCTCCCCATTCTCAGTAGGCATGGTCCAGTCATGTAGATATGGTGCATTATTTAAAAAATGGACCAGTCGTAATCTAGCTGATATAGCCACTTCTCGCGGGGTGGCGGTCGCCTCCACCCAATTTTCGTTGTCCAGAATAATGCCGTCCCTTTCCCATTTTTCCCGTAGTTGCTGTAGGGGTTCAACTGAGTTATTTACCAACTTTTTATAGGTGAGTGAAATGGCTTTCGTAGGCAAGTAGCCGTCTAAAATCCTGTCCTCTAGGGGTGAGGATTCAGGAGGGTTTTCGCCCTTCTGGAGGCATGTCTGTAGTACGTGTCGAACCTGTAGTTATCTAAAATGTTCTGTGGCGGCCAGAACGTGTTCCTGCTGCAGGGTGGGGAATTGTTTAACCTCCCCCCTCACCCAGAGATCACTGATCCCTAGAGATGCCTATAAGATCCCATTTGTCGAAGCCCCTAGTTTTCCACAAGTTCCCAAGTAGGTCAGAGTCCCACAGAGGGTAGCTAATGTTGGTTTGCGTTCCCACCCCAGACTTCTCGTAACTGCATACCAAATTTGCACAGAATGCTTGGTCAGCCCAGTCAGATGGAGTTTCAACTTGCGTGTATACAGAGCCCTGTTGTAGTTCCCTCCCGGCAGTAACCATCTGTCCATTGCGTAGCCAGGGTCATCGGCTCGCCTATACGTCCCATGATTGTTGGCAGCCAGGTGCGCTGCCCAGTAATATCTTTTAAGGTCGGGGAGACCGATACCACCATCGTACCAGTTGAGATTCAGTTTGGAGAGTGCTATACATGGCCGGCCACTCCACAGCAGGCTTCTCTGCAGGCTTTCAGTTTCTTAAAATAGCTTGAAGGGACAAGGTCCGATGAGTTCTGCAACACATAAAGGAAGCGCGTCAAGGACATCATTTTAAATAAGGACGCCCTGCCCAACAAAGAGAGTGGAAGCTCTTACAGCATTCCGAATCCCTCTGCAATCGCTATAAGGAGATTATGAGCAAATCCACTAGCGGGGTCAGCTGTGATATAGATGTCTAGGTACCTAAAGCCTGTCGTAGTAATCTGCACCGGGCATGGAGGACATATAGTATTGATTTACTCCAGTTAATTGAATATGTCCAGTAAAAAAATGAGGGATGCATTTGGTGAGGCCAAAAATAGGAGTATGTCATCATTGTACAAGGAGATACGGTCTTCCCACATGTCCGCCCACCTGAGTCCATGTATCACCGGGTCTCTCCGTATCCAGGATGCCAGGAGCTCCAGCGCAAACGAGCGGGGAGAGAGGGCAACCCTGACGAGTGGCCCTACCCAGGGTGAAGACTTTCGACTTTTTGATGTTAACAACCACTTGGGCTAGAGGCTTCGGATATAGGAGCTCTACCCACTGGATAAACCGGGGGCCAACCCCCATTTTTCCCAGGACTGCGAATAGATACAGCCATTCAATTGAGTCAAACACCATCGTGACAACTAGTGACACGATTACCGCAGCTTCCTGTATGGTGTCCGCTCTCCCCATCACTCCATGTACTCTACGCAAGTTCAAGGCAGTGTTGCGCTGCGGCATAAAGCCTGATTGGTCCGGATGGACCGATCGACATGACCAGCCTACTTGCAAGGTGTTTAGCCAGGATCTTAGGTTCAGCCTGTATGAGGCACAGTCCGTCCTAGTCTTGCCTTCCTTGTGCATTGTCACCAGGGTCGCTATCGTAGGTCCAGTGGCAGTTCCCCCTTTTCTTTACTTTCTTCGAACATTGCACGCAGATGTGGGGCAATTTTATCATGGTTGAGTTTGTACAGTTCAATCGGCAAGCCATTGGGACCTGAGGCCTTCCCCGATTTCAGGCTCCTGATCGCTAGGGCTATCTCATTTGCTATAAGAGCACCCTCTAAGTAATCTTTGTCTGCAGCCGACAGTAGTGGCAGATTGATATCTTTTTGGAGTTCTTGGGAGTCGTGTAACGTGTAGGGTGCCTTCGAGCTATACATCTCCCCATAGTGAGCAGCAAATGTGTTGGCAATCTCTTGGGGGCAGTGATCCGGTGTCCCGCACTGTCGAGTAGCTCTGGCACCAATCTACTAACTAGCCAGTTCTTTTTTTTTTTTTTTTGTCCAACCATGTAATTAGTTTCCCCGCCTTGTCTCCCTGATCATATATTCTACCCGGCATCTCTCTTTCCATTACTTTGGCTCTGTCAGTCACTAAGGCTTTGTAGCTATCTCTCTTTAGCTAGAGGACGTGGAGCCTCTCTCCGGGTTGGACCCCCTTCAGTCTCCTCTTTCAAACAGGATATTTCATCCTCTAACGCAACCTCCTCGTTTGCTTTCTCCTTTCTTGCCCCTGCTATTTGGGAGAGTGCCTGTGCCCTTACCACTGTTTTGAACACTTCCCACAGCATCTGGTGGGAGTGCACGAGCCCTCATTTTCTTGGAAGAAGTGTTCTATTGAGGCGTGTAATGCTTTTCAGACCACCGGGTTGCGGAGGTGCTGTCTGTCCCACTCTGTGTTGGCCGACAACGAAGTGGGCCCACAAGGGGAATGATCCGAGATACCCTTCGCCATGTGCCTGCCCTCTCGAATATGTGCTAGTTGGTCCGGAGGGGCAAGCAGGTAGTCAATTTGAGACTGGCTATTGTGAGTACCAGAGTGAAAGGTGTGCTGGGTGGTGTCGGTGATACGCTTGCCATGTGTCAATGAGCCCGAGAGCTTCTAGAAAATCCGGGAGCCCGCGGTTTGAGGGGCGGAGTTCTCTCGGAGGGTATGGGGCTAACATACCAGAGACCACAGAATTAAGATCCCCTCCGTCCACTAGGAGAACATCCGGCACTGCTAGTAGGATAGAACCCAGGTCTTTAAATGCGAATCCCTGAAGGCCCAGTGGTACATACACCGACATAAGGGTCAACGTGGATCCCTCCCACTGGCCCGTGATGCCTGTGTACCCCCCACTCGTCAACCCAAGAGTATTGCACTGTCATTGGGAAGGATTTCTTCAGAAATATACCCATTCCTCGCAAGCCTGTGGTGAAGCCTGCATGTAGCTTGTATACCCACCGGTCTAGGGCTGTACATGTGTTTCCCACCAGGTGTGTTTCCTGAAGCAATGCCACATCAGGGGCGTGTCGTCTGATAAATTGCAACACTAAACAACGCTTCACCTTGTCCCCCAGACCATTCACGTTCCAACTCATCAATTTAAAACTCTTATCCCATTGCATAGTACAATCACTAATTTTAGTGTTTGCACATTTTATGCTGCGAACAATCACACAACAATGGCCTTTTTCAAGGGCATATAAAGAATTTTGCTTTTAGTCCTTACTTTAATTCGTTCACTCCTATTATCAGTTATTCCTTCTTTCTTGCGCCTCACGCTCTCCTTTCTATGATTTTTTTAAAAACTTTATTTCGTTCACCTCCTTTCTTATTTTGCTTCTGTTGCTCTGACTCCCCTTCCCAGCTGGCAAAGACATGCATTGCTGGAGATATTTCTGTACCTCATTAAGATTTGATTGCATCAAATAAAAGTTTAACGGTGTGCACTTAATGGATGACCCTACTGATCTTGAGTCAAATGGCACCCACTGCAAGAATCTGAACTGGGAAGCTTATCTCTAGGGAGTATGGTATCCACAGGGGTACACAACCAGTTTGCCCCCGGTCCCTGATATTATTTGTTCTAGCGCTGGAACCGTTGGCTCTCCGTATATGGCGAGAGGCTGCAGGGTGTGGCATCCCTACAGGCACTCTATCGCATCTGGTATATCGCATATGCAGGTGATCTTATCTTATATGTGACGGACCTGTTGGAAGGACTGGGCTTGCTTCGAACTGATCTCAGGTTTATCCATTAATGGATCGAAATCTAATACCTTTCTTTCACGATCAGCCACACCCGGACTATATTACTTTCGGAGAACTCCAGCTGCCAGTGGCCCCACAGACCTTCAAATACCGGGGCATCGATGTGTATAGATCGCAGACAGACATGTTGGAGGGCAAACTGGGCAAGGCTATTCGGGGCATTCACTCGCAAGTGGCTTTCTGGACTATGCTGCCAATGTCGGCTATTTTTAATACGCTGGACACCGTCCTGGTAGTCTTAATATGGGGAACGGGCCGACGTCAAATAAGTCTTTAGAAACTACAACTCCATACTCTGGAAGACGGACTGGGGCGCCAGACTGCAGAACTTTTTATTATGCCTGTCCAGTACAGCGGCTGTCCTATTGGACAGCGGGACGCAATTTACAGGAAATTGATTACAATCCCAGGCATGTCGAGCAGGGAATGCTCCATGCTTTACTATTGCCCCACGTAGACCGCGCCAGGTACTACCGGGACTTCTCAGGATGGCGCTGCAATGTTGGGGGAAGGTGCTACAGTATGCCTCTAAAGGCGGCAGATATGCCGCTAACATCCTATTGGTAGGAATACCATTGGCAGCTGGCACGCTAACGCAGAGAATACTTGGACCCTGGACGAATGTGGGGGTGGAGACCATTGGTGCTTTTTTTTGGGAATGGGACCACACTTTCATACAAGCCACGGGAGCTCCTTTCACACTCTACATGACACAAGCCGCCTTACTGCAATATTTTAAAAGACAATGGGTCCCACAGCGGGAGGAACCCCAGACAAATTATTTTGTTAAATTCCTGTATTACATGGGGCGTGGTAGCCATCTTATTAAATGGTTATTTCTCAGTATCTGAACACATGCCCAATTCCGCTCGATGTCACGCGGGCACAATAGGAGGTGGACGTGGGCCGGGACCTCACGGACAGGGAATGGGGGGACATATTGGAATATCCTCGGAAAATACCACGCACTGCCAAATTCAAGTTTATTCAATGCATGCTTATACATAGAGTTTACTTGACGCCGCAAAGGCTGCACAGAATGTACCTGGAAACTTCACACTGCTGCCCCCGATGCAAAATACCCGAAGCGGACCTCCTCCATGTGGTGTGGTCCTGCATTTTCCTTGGTGAGTTTGGGGGGGGGGGGGAGAGATTACACGTATGTTTGCAAGACATCACACTGCTGCCCATGGGAAGCCCCACTGTAGAATTAATATTAGGGGTTCGCAAACAGACGAAGACACAAAAGGTTTAACTTCGTTTTTTTGGTCCTAGCGCTTATAGTTGCAAAAAGATCCATCGCCATGCGCTGGAAGTCAGCCAGAGCCCCCACCCTAGGTGGGTGGCATACTGAAATGCTTCGATGGGCGGTAGCTGAAAGCGCGGCGCTGCGTAGGGAGGAGGCCCGTGGCCTAAGGAAACATCCAATGTCCCTAGTTTGGGAATGCATGGTGGAAGTGTAGAAGCTGAAATAGAAATAATAAATGATTCCACACATATGACATACCGAATGCTGTTACAGACACTTCATAGTAACTGGGATCACACAATAATGTGCGGATTGACCCCCTTGGGTAATATATGAAGTAGTGGAATCAGACATTAGACATAGAAACTTAACCTACCTGGAGACGTTTAATAGATAGAGTTTAATATGTTCCGTAGTTAGAGCCGGAGCTGGGCGGGGGGGGGGGGGTGCTGTGTTAGTAGAGAGGAGGGTAGGGTATTTGGGTACTGATTTATTAGGACAATTCTGATTAATGTGCTGTACATCCTGTAAGGAGAACTGAAAGCACAGAACTAAATGTTGGCTGAAATCTCTTAGGATGATAATGATGGTGGTTAAGTAACATACTACATGCAGATATAATATAGCACATAATATATGGGATGTATACGAAGACATGCACAATATATCTGTTTTATTGTTTGGTAAACAACAAGATCAAAAAACCCAATAAAGTTTGTTTTATCACCTTGGCTGCTAGGGGGTTTTCCCCTCCTGTGCTGATGATTTATGAATACTATAGTTTCATGACAAGGTCAACTCGTCATAAGCACAGCGCAGGTAACACCCATGACGAGTTGACCTTGTCATGAGCATGGAAGAAAAGTTTAATTTGGCCAGGAGACACATGTTTCTCTGTCGCCTTAGTGACTCTGGCCCTTGTGTCCCTGAACGCCATTGCCTTTGTTCCATTGATGGCTGTTGTATGTACTTGCCCAGGTTACTGGGAGGGACAAGCAAAGATCTCTGCCACCATCACAAACTAGAACAGCCTTGGTTGGAGTTCTGACTAGTCCAGAGCCCCAACTCCGATCCCAGGGTTCACCCTGGTGTATTCTCCTTGGCTTTTGGACAATCAGCATCCTTTGTCCAATGGGTTTTCACCTTACAAAAGTAACACCAAGGTGTCTTCTTGTCTTTTTTGTTGGATTGTGACTAACCTCCCCCTCTCCCCCCATGGAGGTTTTTGGGGCCCTTGAGAAGACCCTTTTTTGTTTTTACCCTTGTCCCCACCCTTATCTTGAGCCTTAGAAGAATCTTGGTTCCTCTGGTCACCACCACTGTTCTGGGGTTTCTACTTCACCCTTGTTCTGACCCACTTATCTGCGTTCTTTCCTAATTCTTGGGGAGAAGTCAGATCTGAGTCCACCAGGTATTGAGGCAAAAGCTGATTTTGATAATTATTAAGGATCTGCTCCCTCATAATCAAATTGTACAATCCTTGATAGTCATGCACTTTGCTGGCAAGCAACCAACCTTCTAGAGCCATAATGGCACTATCCACAAAATCTACCCAGTCTGGGCCTGTGCTTTCTCGGTATGTCTGAACTAAATCCTGTATTGTTCAGTGGTTAAGCCAAACCCATCAATGAGAGCACTTTTCAAAACTGAGTAATTTGAGAGCATCCATTTCTCTAACAGTGAGGAGCTTATCTCTACCTTTGTCGGCTCTTGAGGGACCTTCTGAACTTTACGGGCCCTCTCTAAAGCAGTTATCCATTTACGGATGTCATCCCCACCATGGTAGGGAGGGACAATCTTGTTCAGTTTCCTATGTTCAAAGGAATGTTCCTTAACTCTAGGGACACTATTGCGGCCACCATGGGACTTTAGCCCCAACATTTTCCTAGCTCTCTCGACTTCTAGGGACTCTCTCTCAAGGGCCAACTGCTCCTTCCTAAGCCTTGCTTTCTCAAGCTCCAGAAGCTGGGCTGGTACTCCCTATCAAGAGAGTTCCCCCTTCTCTGAGAAATGGAGGTCCCTGCTGACTGTCCTAGGCCATTGGATTCTGCAGAGGAGTAGCTAGACCTCCTTGGTCTACTCTGCACCTTCGCAGGAGGATCAAAGGGGGCATCCTCTAAGACACCTGTGTTCTCCTCTGGGAGGTCTGAATTGTCCAGGTGGGAGTCATCAGCCTCCCCCTGGTCAGGGTTAGATTATAGGTCAAAGAGGGGTCCCCCTCCTGGCCTATCCTCATGCCCTGTCCCACCCACTCTATCCTGTTCACCCCACTCTGAAGATTTCCTGAGGTCATCTAAGTAACACCTCTAAGAGGCGTTGAGTAGTGACTCCTTTCCCTGTCTTCAACTTTCCAGAGGCACGTAGCGCTTTCAGTTCTTGGAACGAAAGTTCCCTGTATCTAGCAGTCAGAAAGCCACTTGCATCTCCTTTGGAAGACATAATAAGTGTGGTGTTGCACCTACCTAACCTAGGGGGAACTAAAATCTCTTAGGTTGGAGAAAGGGTGTGCTGGACCCTTGACTTACCCAACCCCAAGTTTAGTAGAACTTATTTATTCTAAGCTTATATGTGCCTAGCAGTAGTGATAGTTTTTCAATTAATCAATATAAAGATTTATCTGGTAAAACGATGCAAGCTAGAATCCCAGCCGCTGTACACCAATCAGGGGTGTGGAAATTTTTAAATAATGTACTTGTCCATGGGACAAAATGCAACATATATCTACATGTCCTGTAAGACAATCTACTTGTCCCATCTGTTCCCAAATCAATAATGTGGGATGACAAAGAGCCATTAATGGATTTTTGTTTTAATAAAACTGACCAGTGATATCAATGATTTGCAAAAATGTTGAAGGAAAACTTGACTTTATTGCTGAGAAAAGCAATATTCTCCATAAGCACTGATACAAAACAATAAATGATCTTCAATAAACCAATCAAATGACACCTGTTAAAGCCCACAGCTGGTACGAAGGTAGTGTCCCAGCGATCTAGCAGACAGTAACAGAAGGCCAAAGTAATAAAAAATGTAACTGAGTCAAATAGCCAAGTTTTAAGTTGCCTTTTGAAGGCTGACAGTCAATTAACCGTAACTGAAAAGGAAGAATGTCAATAATTTTGCAGTGCGTACAGTAAAGGGGTTACCTCCACAATGAGACTTCAGAAATTTGGGAGTCTGCAGGAGTGGACTATTGTTGCATCTAAGTGCCCTTTTTTGGGTATACAGAGACAGTCTATTCAGGAGGTAACATGGGGCCTCACCATGATAAGGGCTGAAAGCCAATGTTAGAGTTTTGAAGTTGATACGCTATACCACTGGAAGCCAGTGCAGATGTCTCAAATATGGAGAGATATTATGGCATCTCGGCACTCTCCTGATTAGTCGTGCCACTGCATTTTGAATTAACTGAAGTCGGTGTATCAAATATACAGGAAGACCAAGGTTGAGACTGTTAAATTAGTCCAGATGGGACAAAATTAAAGAATGAACTGTTTTCCTTGTCTCTTCAGAAACCAGATCAAGAAACTTCTTTTTAATTTTCATCTTCGTAAGGCAGACAGACAAAATATGTTTAATTTGAGGCATAAAAGAGAGGGTTAAGTCAAAGATGATGCACACATTTCTAGCAGACGTGGTATGATTAGGACAGGCGGTTGGCAGGCCACCACCAGATAGAAGGTGGCAGGGGCCATTTTGGTAAAAACCAAAACTTTTGATTTGTCAGAATTGTGTTTTAAACAATTTGCATCCATCCAAGTTGTGACTGCTCCAAGACATTCTTTGAAGTGGTGAAAAGCTTCCTCCATATTATCTTGGAAGGATCTTGAATAACTGACTTCAGGTATGGTAGCTTCGATATACTGGTCCAAATCGCAAGCTGCAGCATATTTGCACATCCATCCATGTTGGTTGTATGTGGAAATATCTACTGCAGAAACATCATGCTGCCAAAATATTGAGAACCAAAATATAGAGTCTGGAGTTAGGAATAGTAAATCTTTGCTTACCAATTACCATCTCCAAATTTTGACGCTCAAAATGTTGTATATAATATTCTGGTGGAGTAGCTCAGTGTTGAAGTAAAAAATAAATGGATGAGAAATGCTGTGCAGTTGGGGAGGTGCTGTCTGTCACAAAACGCCTGGCCTCCTTCCAGCCTAATTAGTTCTTCCCCTTTCATCTTGCCATACTGACATACTCACTGCACATACACACAACCCAACTGCAATGACACGCACACCTGGGACAGACACCCACTGCACACTCAAACAACGCCATTGCACAGACACATAGCTACACTGCAGATGCATACTGTACACTCATACATCACTTAATGGACAGACACACAACCCCATGCAGGACCACACCCCTAGAGACATACCCCCCGCGCAGACTTAACCACACCTCCTATAGATAGACCCAAACACTTCCTATTGACAGGCAGTGCCTAACAGGAAAGGTTTGCATAACACGTGCTTAACTAGGCCCTGACTGGAGCAGAGATACTGCCCGCAAATCTATCCATGGATTTCCAGAAAAGGCTGCAAGAAGCCACTCGTTTTCTGTTCTAATGAAGGACATTCTACAAATGTATGAGAATGTTGCAGAAGGGGAAGGGTTTCAAGGAAGTTTTGGATTAGGTGGCAATGATGTCCAGCATAGGTCCACGAGGGCAGGTCGGAATCCATGGCCAGACTTTCAAAAGTACCACTGACTACTCAAATTAGTTCCAATTAGATTAAATTGGTATATGTTTATTTTATGTAATAATCCTGAAAACCTTGTATGGGTGTGGCCCTCCTTGGAACATGTTGGACACCCCTAGTCTCTGGCTGTTTAGGATCTATAGTTTGCCAATGCTTATTTCAATTTTGGTTAGCAAATAGCACAGCTTTTCAGGTTGTTAGGCTCAAAGTGTAAATGTGCACTTGTGAAAAGATTCACTTGCACCTACCTTTTCTTGTGAATAAATATTTTCTGAGGTGAGAGAAGAGGGTGTTTCAGGAGGGTATTTCAGGGTCGGTATGCCCTGGGAAGTTTGACCACCCACGAAATAATGCATTTGGGAGTATTCACAACTCACTCCACAGCCCATTCTCATCATGGACATGGCCAAATATTTATTCATATCAAAGATCAAACAAAATCTGTGTCCAGGGTAAACGTAGGAAGAAAATTCCACCTAATTTGGTAGGATTGTAGGGAAAGGTCTCACTGCTTGCTTTGTGGTTCATTTCCACAGAGCATTGGGAAAAATGGAGACAGTATTACTGTTAGGAAAACTACATGTATTGACTCGGAAGTATGTTGATTGTACAATTCAGGGGTTTTGTGGCAGTTCTCATTGCTCAAGAGGTAGTTTCTGATATGCATTTCTTCACATCTTCATTATTCGGTTTACTCACAATAAAATTTCACTCGAGGTGTCCAACATTTGCCAGTAGAATGTACACTGAATCCACGGAACTGTCACACACGCAATAAAAAATCGTCAGCTAAGAGCACAACCTCAAATAAAAGGCCTTCAAAATGCTGGGCTAAGTATGTCTCTAAAAGAGCCAAAAGCTCTTAAATCTTACAAAATACTTTGCCATGTTAAGGGTCGGGGCAGGATAATTCTTAAATTTCACACATAAAAAAATAACGTCAAATTTAAATACCCTGAAAATATGAAATTGTAATGCCTAAGCACTCTGAAAATGTGGCAGCGCCTCTCCCGAACACAAGATCACCTTTCAGCACCTAAATGACGAGGTCTATCCCGTCCTGGCAGCCAATCAGGGTCTCTTGGATCTTAAAGCACCATCCAACTCCACTGCCCTCTTTAGCACAGCCTCGCCAACCGCTCCAACCCTTGCAGTGCTGCCATGGCCAGAACAGGAGAGAATCTGAGCCAAAAGGGACCCCGCATGCCAGATGAGATTGCCCTCTCCAGCGCTACCCACGCAGGACTGTTTCAGGGCGCACCAGTAGTTAAGGATTTTAAATACAAACTCACTCTCCGGCATGAGCAATATTCACCAAACTTTCGATTGGTTTAGACAACTGCACCAAAGGAAAGAGAGAAAACGGACAACCAAACAGATGGAAGAAAGTATTTACCGTGCCTCAGCCCATTTTATATTGCGTTCTTATTTTAACCTAAAACAAGTTAAAATAACTTTCATATGGAGTTCCTTCTTGTATAATTGTGGCAATTACTAAACAAAAAAAAATGCAGACACTACGCTCTTAAAGACCCCTCTCCTTGTTCATCCCGGTTTCATTCTTTCTACCGCCTCTTTTCCCTACTTCGTGTGCTTGCAGAGCAAAGGTGTCCACGTTTCAGCACTAGCCACGCAGACATTAGCAGCTAGGAAAACACAAAAACGTATTTTTAGAATCCTACCAACAAGGCAAATAAATGTTACGACTCTGTCCCTCACCACCCCTTGTTGTAAATATTTTTGTCCACCCTAAGCGTGGAAGGGTATTCTCAGATGTGAGACCCTTGCTCATTGCACCATCAGGATTCAAGCAAACCGGGCCGAAGACGGCTGTAATGCCAGAAACCGGTCCCCGGGAGCTTGTTTCCTTCCCAGTGTAAGAATTGGCTTTTGTAGTTTGGTTTGCCCTGTTCCCATCATGCACTGGGACAGGAACAGACTAATTTGCATACAGCCAGGTTCTGAAACTGGGATGGTGCAGTGAGCTAAAAAACGGTGTTGGATCTAGCCCTGATCTCTTGACTGGGTGAGAGCTTTCTGCTTAATTCAGAGACTCTGTCCCTCACCACCCCTTGTTGTAAATATTTTTGTCCACCCTAAGCGTGGAAGGGTATTCTCAGATGTGAGACCCTTGCTCATTGCACCATCAGGATTCAAGCAAACCGGGCCGAAGACGGCTGTAATGCCAGAAACCGGTCCCCGGGAGCTTGTTTCCTTCCCAGTGTAAGAATTGGCTTTTGTAGTTTGGTTTGCCCTGTTCCCATCATGCACTGGGACAGGAACAGACTAATTTGCATACAGCCAGGTTCTGAAACTGGGATGGTGCAGTGAGCTAAAAAACGGTGTTGGATCTAGCCCTGATCTCTTGACTGGGTGAGAGCTTTCTGCTTAATTCAGAGACTCTGTCCCTCACCACCCCTTGTTGTAAATATTTTTGTCCACCCTAAGCGTGGAAGGGTATTCTCAGATGTGAGACCCTTGCTCATTGCACCATCAGGATTCAAGCAAACCGGGCCGAAGACGGCTGTAATGCCAGAAACCGGTCCCCGGGAGCTTGTTTCCTTCCCAGTGTAATAATTGGCTTTTGTAGTTTGGTTTGCCCTGTTCCCATCATGCACTGGGACAGGAACAGACTAATTTGCATACAGCCAGGTTCTGAAACTGGGATGGTGCAGTGAGCTAAAAAACGGTGTTGGATCTAGCCCTGATCTCTTGACTGGGTGAGAGCTTTCTGCTTAATTCAGAGACTCTGTCCCTCACCACCCCTTGTTGTAAATATTTTTGTCCACCCTAAGCGTGGAAGGGTATTCTCAGATGTGAGACCCTTGCTCATTGCACCATCAGGATTCAAGCAAACCGGGCCGAAGACGGCTGTAATGCCAGAAACCGGTCCCCGGGAGCTTGTTTCCTTCCCAGTGTAAGAATTGGCTTTTGTAGTTTGGTTTGCCCTGTTCCCATCATGCACTGGGACAGGAACAGACTAATTTGAATACAGCCAGGTTCTGAAACTGGGATGGTGCAGTGAGCTAAAAAACGGTGTTGGATCTAGCCCTGATCTCTTGACTGGGTGAGAGCTTTCTGCTTAATTCAGAGACTCTGTCCCTCACCACCCCTTGTTGTAAATATTTTTGTCCACCCTAAGCGTGGAAGGGTATTCTCAGATGTGAGACCCTTGCTCATTGCACCATCAGGATTCAAGCAAACCGGGCCAAAGACGGCTGTAATGCCAGAAACCGGTCCCCGGGAGCTTGTTTCCTTCCCAGTGTAAGAATTGGCTTTTGTAGTTTGGTTTGCCCTGTTCCCATCATGCACTGGGACAGGAACAGACTAATTTGCATACAGCCAGGTTCTGAAACTGGGATGGTGCAGTGAGCTAAAAAACGGTGTTGGATCTAGCCCTGATCTCTTGACTGGGTGAGAGCTTTCTGCTTAATTCAGAGACTCTGTCCCTCACCACCCCTTGTTGTAAATATTTTTGTCCACCCTAAGCGTGGAAGGGTATTCTCAGATGTGAGACCCTTGCTCATTGCACCATCAGGATTCAAGCAAACCGGGCCGAAGACGGCTGTAATGCCAGAAACCGGTCCCCGGGAGCTTGTTTCCTTCCCAGTGTAAGAATTGGCTTTTGTAGTTTGGTTTGCCCTGTTCCCATCATGCACTGGGACAGGAACAGACTAATTTGCATAAAGCCAGGTTCTGAAACTGGGATGGTGCAGTGAGCTAAAAAACGGTGTTGGATCTAGCCCTGATCTCTTGACTGGGTGAGAGCTTTCTGCTTAATTCAGAGACTCTGTCCCTCACCACCCCTTGTTGTAAATACGTTCTGTATTCGGCATCCCGTGCCATCACGCATGCTATGGCATTAGTAAATCATATGACAGAGACTTGTTGAGCAGCCATAGGCAGACCATTGTTCTTGTGCGCACTCCTGATACACAAGCGATGCGTGCGTACAGAAGCTACAACTAGTAGTGGAAGAGAAGCTGCGTCTGACAGAACACTACCAGCCCCTCACCGAGATGATAGCTGTGGGGGCGGGGCCGAGCAGGGAAATCGCCGTTTACTTTGATTTAATGTCTAGTTGTCCGTCGGACAAACTAGACATTAAATCTTCTTGCCCCTGACGGAGATCAACATGCGTCGGGCGATATGAATTCCCCTCCCCTGACACCAATGCGAGAGGCTTGCCTGGTGTATGATATCCCCTTATGTAAGTGGGCACCTTGTACCAGTCCAGACAACCCTGATGGTGATTTATAGCGGTCTTCGCTTTCTAGGGTTGTTAAGTGGTAGCTGTGGAGAGCAGCCACCAGGCCTAGTCCAGGAGTGTAGAGCAGCTTGTTTTACCAGTTTGCAATCTTATAGTATAGATTAAGTAAAAAGAACCACACCAAGTATTTATAAAAATATGTATTTATTATATGATACTCTCTAGAATGTTCAAGTATCTCCAACACGGAGATAAACACAATGCAGGGGTGGGGAATTCATATCGCCCGACGCCCGAGACTTGTTGATTTCTGTCAAGGGCAAGAAGATTTAATGTCTATTTTGTCCCACGGACAACTAGACATTAAATCAAAGTAAACCGAGATTGCCCCATACTCTGTCCCGCCCCACAGCTATCTGCTCCGTGTGTGGCCGGTAGTGTTCCATCAGATGCAACTCTCTCTGCAATTGTTTTTTTAGCTTCTGTATGCAGGCATAGATTTTGCGTATTAAGAGTTCACACAAGAACAATCGTCTGCCTATGAGTGCTCAAGTCTCTCACTAGCTTTACTAATGCCATAGTTAGTAAGCGTGATAGCATGGGATGCCGAATACAGAATGCCCAATTTATTTTCCTTGTAGGCAAGCATTTTAAAAACACGCTTTTGTATTCTAGCAGCTAATGTCGGTGAGCTAGTGCCCTTTTGCTCTGCAAGTTTATGAAGTAGGGGAAAGAGGCGGTAAAAAGAGAACGAAACCGGGATGAGCAAGGAGCGGGATCTTTGAGAGCTTACTATCTGCCAGTATGTATGTATTTCTATTTTTTTACTAATTCAGGCACGAATCGCCCCCCAAATGGTCCCTCACCCCTGCCTTTCCCTACCCCGTCTGTGTGTCAGCCCGGGCTGATACTGCTTCTCGGGCACACAGTCTTTGAGCTTATCTCAGCCGCACCCGAGTACTTCGCAGGTCTTTAAAAAGACCATTTACGCGTTAACGAGGCTTAGTTGTTTTTTCACCCCTTCATGTGCACCTGCCTATTGCTAGAAGAATGATCCCCCGCCCCCCCACCGCCCCCCCGCCCCTCGAAAATATAGCGCTAGTTGTACCTCTGTACTAATCGCCACAATAATACAAGAGGCAATATAAAATGGGCTGAGGCACGGTAACTCATTTCCTCTGTGCATTTTGTTGTCCTTTTCCTCTTTCTCCTGTGATACTGCTGTCTAAAGAAATCGAAAGTGTGGTGAAGATTGCTCATGCAGGATAGTAAGTAAGTATTTACAAGCCTTATCTACTATTGTGCCTGGAAGCAGTCCTGTGCCAGTGGCACTGGAGAGGGCTGTCTCATGTGGCGTGCCGGGTCCCGTTTGGCTCAGATTCTCTCCTTTTCCGGCCATGGGGGCCCTGCCAGGGTTGAAGCAGACGCCTGTGGCTGTGCTTAAGGGGGCAGTGGAGTTAGACAGTGGCTCCAAGTTCCAAGAGACCCAGATTTGATACCAGGAGGGCATAGACCTTCTAAATCAGGTGCTGAAAGGTGAGCTTGTGTTTGTGAGAGGCGCTGCCACGTTTTCAGTGTGCTTAGGTATTACAGTTTCATATTTTAAGGGTATTTATATTTGAAATTGTCTTCGCTTGTTTGAGTTATTCTTTTGGCTCTTTAAGCAACACACTTAGCCCAGCATTTTGAAGGCCTTTTGCGTGATGTGGTGCTCATAGCTGCCGATTTTTCATGGGTTGTGTGGCGTTTCAGTGTACTTATGAATGACAGTCTACTGACAAATGTTGGACACCTCGAGTGACATTTTATTGTGAGTAAACCGAATAACGAAGACCAAGTAACGAAATGCATATCCGAAATTACCCCTTTGGAGCAATTTACTGCTTCAAAACACTGAAGTTGACAGTCTAGCCTACTGGGCATGCGTTGAAAAGAAAACAAGTAAAGAAAGTGAGGCTGTCTGACAGAGAAACCAATGCAGAATATTAGAATTGTATATAATCTACCATAATCAATGTATGAATATATTCAATTAAATTCTCAAAAATACTTTGCCATGATAAGGGTCAGGGCAGGATATTCTTTTTAGATCGGATTAGCATGATTCTTCAATGGTGTGAAAGAATACTTAAAAAAAAAAAAAAAAAGAAGCAACAATGTTTCATATAGTGCTTCATCTCACACTTTTGCCATTTCTAAGCACTGACAAAACACACAGCTGCTTTCTACAGGAGAATCATTGCTCCAGACTGTATCATTTAATTAACATACTTCCGAGTCAACACATGTAGTTTGCCCAACAGTAATACGGTCTCCCCTTTTCTCCATGCTCAGGGAAATGAGCTACAAAGGAAGCAGTAAGACCTTTTCCTACAATCCCACCTAAAATTAGGTGGTGTTTTCTTTCCACTTTCACCCAGGACACAGTTTTTGTCCGATCTTTGATATGAGCAAATATTTGGCTATGTACATGATGAGAATGGGCAGTGGAAAAAATTGTGAATACTCTTAAATGCATTATTTTGTGGATGTACACATACTTCCTAGGGCATTCCGACCCTGAAACACCCACTTCTCAGAAAATATTCATTCACAAAAAAGGTAGGTGTAAGTGAATCTTTTTAGAAGTGCACATATACACTTTGGGCCTAACAAACTGAAAAGCTGTACTATTTGTGAACCGAAGTTGAAATAAGCATTGGCAAACTAGAGATCCTAAACAGCCAGAGACTAGGGGTATCCACTGTGTACCAAGGAGGACCAAACCCATGCTAGATTTTCAGAATTATCATAAAATAAACAAATATTAATTTAATCTCCTGGGAACTAATTTAAAAAGTCAGTGGAAATATTGAAAGTCTGGCCAGGGATTCTGGCCTCCCCTCACTGACCTATGCTGGACATCATTGCCCCCTAATCCAAAACTTCCTTGGAATCCTTCTCCTTCTGCAACATACATTTGTATTTCATGTACATTTGTAGAATGTCTTTCCTTGGAATAGGAAAGGAGTGGCTTCTTCCAACCTTTTTGGAAATCCGTGGATATCTTTGCAGGCTGTATCTCTGATACAGTTAGGATCAAGTTAGACAGATGTTATGCAAACCTTTCATGTTGGGAACTGCTTGTCAATAGGAAGTGCTTGGGTCTTTCTATAGTGGGTGTCTTTGTCTTCGCAGGGGTAGGTCTTCGGGGTGTGGTAGATTGTAAGTCTATACTTTAAGTGACGTATGAGCCTATGCATCTGTAGTGTAGTAGGTTTCTGTGCAGTGGGTGTGTTTGTCTGTCCAGAAGTGTGTCCCAGCAGTTGGGTTGTGTGTGTGTGCAGTGAGCATGTCAGTGAGGCAAGATGAGAGGACAAACCAATTAGACTGGAAACAGGCCAGACGTCTCGTGACAGACAACACCTCCCCAACTGCACAGAATTTCTCATCAATTTCTTTTTTACTGCAACACTGAGGTATTCCACCTTAATTTTGACTTCAGAATATCGTGCTACCAGATTATTATATACCAGATATTGAGGGTCAAAATTTTGAGAAGATTATTGGTAAGTAAAGATTTACTATTCTTAACTCCAGACACTATATTTTGGTCCTCAATATTTTGGCAGCATGATGTTTCTGGAGTAGATATTTCCACATACAACCAACATGGATGGATGTGCAAATATGGTTCAGCTTGCGTTTTGGACCAGTATACCCAAACTGCAATACCTTAAGTCCGTGCAGCAATTCACAATTTTAAAGAATGTTTTAGAGCAGTCGCAACTTGGATGGGTAAAAATTGATTCAAACTAAATTCTGACAAAACAGAATTTTGGTTTTTACCAAAATGGCCCCCACCAACTTCTATGTGGTGGCATGCCTAGCCTATCCTAATCATACCAGGGATGCTAGAAATTTGTGCATTATCTTTTACTCTACCCTCTCTTTTACATCGCAAATTAAACAGATTTCGTCTGTCTTTTGAAGATGAAAATGGTAAAGAAGTTTCTTGATCTGGTTCCTGAAGAGACTAGGAAAAAATTACGTCCCATCTGGACTACTTTAAATGTCTCTACCTTGGTCTTCCTGCATATTTGATACAGTCTTTAGCTAATTCAAAATGCAGTGGCACAACTAATCGGGAGCGGTCCGAGGCGCCATCATACCTCTTCACATTTGAGACCTCTGCACTTGCTTCCTATAGAATAGCATATCAACTTCAAAGCTCTAACGTGGTCTTTCAGAGCTTATCATGGTGAGGTCCCATGTTATCTGCTGAATAAACTGTCTCTGTATCATCCAAAGAGGGCACTTAGATCCAACAATAGTCATCTTCTACGGATTCCAAAATTTCTGAAGTCTCGTCGTGGTGGCAACCCCTTTACTGTGCACTCTGCAAAATTATGGACAGTCTTCCTTTTCTGTTACTATTAATTGACACTGTCAGCCTTCATATGACAACTTAAAACCTGGCTATTTGACCCAGTTTAGTTTCTTGTTACTTTGGCCTGCCTTTACTGTCTGCTAGAGTGATGGGACGCTACCTTCAAAGCAGCTGTGCGCTTTAACAAGTGTCATTTGATTGATTTATTGAAGATAAATTATTGTTGTGTTTCAGTAATTAAGGAGAATTTCACTTTTCTCAGCAATAAAGTTAAGTTTTCACTGTTCAGTTTTATTAAAACAAAATTTCATCAATGGCTTTGTCATCCCACAATATTGATTTGCGAATAGGTGGGACAAGTGGATGTCTTACAGGACATGTAGATTTATTTAGCATTTTGCCCCATGGACAAGTAGATTATTTGAAAATTTCCACACCCCTGCAATGCACACAATACTTTAGCAAAGAAACGCAGTAAATAGCACGAAATACACAGTGGGGGCGGGGGGGGGGGGGAGCAAACCATATACTAAAAGTGGTATAAGAACTAGGACTTGAGTCAGGACGATGTCGAGAGGACGTAATATTGCTGGGGACCCACCCAAGGTAAGTAGATTGTGACCCCACGGAGAGTGTGCTACGTACAAGTCTATGTGCAAGTCACTGCTGGATTTTTAAGGATTAAGGACCCTTCCCAGTGGACCCTGAAGAAACCCTGTGGAAGACAGAAGATTGGAGAGCCACCCCACCAGTGGATTCCCTAGTACCCGTGTTACCTACACCGAGGAAGCCGGGTGCATACGTATGAAGTGGTGTCAGAAACCACTATCAAACTCAATGGAGGACTTCAGGAAAGTGCCGCTGCTGGAAAATGAGAAAGTGTCAGTGGGAATCCAAACATAGATTCTTGAATAGGAGTACCTGAAAGCAGAGGTGACAGAGTCTGTCGCTCGGAAGGGACCAGGAGACATCGGAAGACGAATGCCCTTCGATGTCTGGTGCTTCAGGAAAGATGACAATGACCGTTACTCGGCAGCTGTGTGGACCAGGCGATGCTGATGAAGACCAGGACCGGGATACGAGCTGTCCCACAAAGGATGTCGACTGCTATGGGGTCAGTGTCTGGCGGGAGCACCAACAAGCCTTGGTAAATGCATCCCACACAGGATGTTATGAAAGTGCAAGGTTGGGACCTGCAAGGTCCAGGGTACTCCCCACAAGCAGGGGAGTAGGGGCAAACCCCAAGCAATCAGGGGAGCCCAAGTGAAACAAAGGTGACCCTCAAATGGACCCACAGGCCGGAGGCACAGGAGTTGCAAGACTAACTCTAGCAGCTCACCAAAGGAGCATGCCACTGTGCCCACAAGGCAATGTGGATGAAGATCTTGGTAGAAGAAGTTGCCGGAGGTTGGGGCTACTAGGAGCCAAATGCACTTGTTGCAAAGGTGCCAACAAGCCTTTGCACTTGCAAAAGAACACAGTGCACAGGGGTTTTTGCTATTGCAGCCCCAGGAGGGATACTGGCATCAAACTCCGTGAGAGGGCAGCTCAGGCCTCGATGGACGTAGAAAACCACCATCTGCGTTGTTGAACCCGTCTGAGTCCGCAGGAGCTTGGGATCAGCAGACCAGTAAGCAGTGTTGAGGTGCCTGTGAATGCATGGCAGTGACTCCTTCACTTCAAGGGAGATTCCTTTAAGTCTCTTTGATGCTCCACAGGCCTTGGAGTGTTTCTGTACGAAGCACGGTCATAGATGATGCAGCAGACAAGCAGGAAGACTAAGTCGGGCCCTTACAAAGTCCAGAGTGTTGCAGTGGTGTCTGATCTGTATCTTATCCCACAACTAATCTTGGGACCCACACCCAGGTAAGCCCTTAAGTACCCTAGGGAAAGGGTTGGGAAGATTCAGGGGCAGATCTGGACAGGGGGAGGTTACTCCCATGTCCTGTGTCCATTTTCGTGCTAGAGCGGGAGCCATCGGCTCCCAGAACGGATTTGAGCTGGACTATGCACAGGGACACCAAATGTGCCCCTCATGCCGACTTTCAGGAGCTGGCAAGGTCACCCACCCGGTTCCAATACACTAAATCCTGTCTGGGAGGTGGTTTACTCCCTGTGACGGGATGCCTATTGTTCCACCTTCCTCTGCTCGAGCTTGGCTCAGCAGCAGGAGGGCAGAAATGTGTCTCTGGTCAGCAGCAACCATTTTGTGCTCTCTGGGACTAGAAGGTTGGCAGCAGGAACACAGAGAGCCTAATGAAGGGCTCTTCCAGTGCTTGGCATCAAATCTCTCACACCGTTTACGGTGTGGAGGCTGCGATTACAACATGTTTGATACCAAACATGATGGGATTTGTTGCATCTGTTTTCGAGATGGTCACCGCGTAATTACACGGTGCCCTTCTATATAGTATATGGCTACTTCACTGACTACCTGGGAGAATGGACTCCGTAGGCTGCAGGGGTGTCCTGCTCATGTAGGGGCACCCTCTCGCTAAGAACCAAGCACCCTGCCTTCAGTATTGCAAAGGCCTGCTATAGGAGTGACCTGTAGGTTTTAAGTGCAGTGACCCTTAGATATAGTAAACCTATATCTTTAGTAAGTGGTGCTTGCACCAAATTACACAGGCTGCAATGGCAGGCCTGTAGTTCTATGTTGAATGGTCTTTCATGGGTGGCATAGTACATGATTCAGCCCATGGGAGACCTCTGGGGTACCTATGCCCTGGGTACATGGGTACCATACACCAGGGGCTGACAAGGGTAGCCTAGTATTCAATATGGGAGGTACCCAAGTACTGAACACAATAATTTAGGGAGAAAGCAGATAGACTGGGATCCTGATTAGCAGGATCCCAGTCAGATTAGTCAAAAACAGCATCAAATCAAGCAAAAAGTGGGGGTACCCATAGAAGTAGATCCTACTTTCCTACAGTGAATAAATCCATTTGTGAGGTATTTGTCCATGTATTTTCATACCTGCTTGCTTTCCTGTTCAGACAAAGCTTTGATGCCACTGCAATGGAGTTTGGCCTTTAGTATCAAATTAATTGACAATCTAATTCCCTATGCGGAGCCACATTATGAGCCCTTTAGTCACTAAAAACATCCACTAAATCTGTATATAAACCAACAACCCAGTTTAAACCCAAATCTAGATATATCCCTTTGGTAGCACATAATGGACTCGATACATTCAGTGAGTCAATGGTGGCACAAATAAAAAAACTGGCTCACGCAAAAAATGATAAGAGTAAAAAATATTCAAGCCAAGAGAGAAAACTGAACCACTTGGTCAAGGAGCTACAAAAAGCAGAACTGGTAATCCGCAATTCTGACAAAGGTGGAAACATAGTCTTATGGCTGATAAAAGACTATTTAAAAGAAGCATATGGTCAACTGGATGACCTCCAATGCTACAGGAGGAGCAATCCACTAAAATACAGGACTTTGCAGGACAATTTATGTAAAAACTTGGTGGCATGGAAGGGACTAGGATTGTTGAGTGGGGATGAGTTTAAATTTATCAAAAAAAGATCACCCTCTAGTCCCTTACATCTATTTTATACCCAAGGTCCACAAAAGTCTTACCGCACCGCCAGGAAGACCGATAATTGCTGCCTGCGGGGGACCTCTAGAGAACCTCTCAAAATACATTGATTATTTTCTGCGAACGCTTATGAAATCCTTAGACTCATATGTCCAGGATACAAGTGATTTTTTGAGCAAAATAGAAGGTATTGAGTGGAATTCTGACCTGCTTTTAGTGACATTGGATGTAAGCTCCCTATATACCTGCATCAAACATAGGGACGGCCTACGTGCATGTGAATATTATTTAAGGACTAGGCCAATGGAATTTTCCCATCATTCGAAAATGCTCTTAGAAATGTTATCTTTCTGTTTGGAAAACAATTACTTTATGTTTAATGGCCAATTTTTTCAACAGGTTCAGGGTGTAGCCATGGGGGCTAGTTTCTCCCCGAGTTACGCGTGCCTATTTATGGGCTGGTGGGAGGAACTGGTCCTCGGGCGTAAATATGAGCAATACTGTACATCCAATATAGTCTCTTGGCTTCGTTTTATTGATGACTTATTTATCGTCTGGCGTGGCTCTGAGGAAAGTGTTTTGAATTTTATACAGGAAATAAATGTAAATGATCTTAATTTAAACATTACTTCTAGTATTAGCAAGGAATCAGTGACATTCCTAGATGTGCAGGTTTTTTAATCCAATAATGTTCTTAGTACTACCCTTTTTAGAAAGCCAACGGCTGGTAACACTCTACTACACGCCACAAACGCTCATCCACAACATCTTATTAAATCTATACCCTACGGTTAGATGCTTCGCATCTGCCGCATTTGTAGTAATGAGGATGATATGATTGTAAAACAACGTTAGTAAGATTTGTGGAAAGAGGATATAGTTCAAGAATAGTGAAAACCACCATGAGAAAATCACAGCTAAAACCCAGAGGTGAACTCCTGAAATACAACCCCAAAAAGAGCCAAATCCAGAATACAGACGCTAATCCGGTTAAGTTAATACTGACATACTCCAAGCAGGAAAAAGAATTAAGGAGTATAGTTAGGCACAACTGGCACTTTGTTCAGGATGACCCTATTATTGGAGACTTGATGCCCTCAAATCCAGCGATAACTTTTCGCATAGCAATGAGTCTGGGCAGTTTTCAGGCTTACCTGAAAATTGTACATATTAAATTCAGGTAAGCTCTACAAAGTTTTATAGCCTCCTGCCTACTGCACTTTAATGAATGCCAAATAGTGGGACCAATGGCATATAATGAATGAGGTTTCATTGTCATTCTTATAGCGATTATTGAATTCTGGAGTGGAAGTATGCAAATTACCGACTTGGGTGCATTGATTGATTCTACTGCAAATAAGGTAATTTACACCTCCAGGCATATAATATTATTAGGTACCCATCAGTGATCTAGCTCATGGTATACTGATAATGTTTTTGATTAGAATGCAAAAAACTATGTTGTTGGCCAGGTGTTCAATACTATGAAAAATTTTGTTTAGTATTGATTGTAAAATAATGCAAACTATTTCTTAATCACTATTTCTTTACTTACCTCCCCTTTCACTTGTTTTCATTTTCTGGATCACATCTTTCCTTTGCACGCTCCTGTTTTGGGGCAACCTTTGTGTGTTTTTATCGATATAAAAAAAATTGCAAAAATATGAATACAAAAATTAAATAGGAATATATTTTCTCTAACCGTGGTGTAAGGTTTCTTTCAAAGACAATACAGTCTTTACAATTAGCAGACAGATCATTGTTGCTTTCTTACTCAAATATTGATTCATTCTTGATTTGTTCAAAAAACTGTAATTTATAGGTTCAGGACCACTGTTTGTTTATAATTATTTGAGAAATGTGGGCAGCACGAAGCTGCAAGTCCATAAAAGGATTTTGCAGCATCTCCGAGCGATAACTAACAAGGACCAAAGTTATCCGGCTGCGAGGCATTTTGAGGCATGTCACAATAGTAAACGTCAATGCTTAAAATACTACGCAATCGAATCCATCCCTGTAACAAAAAGAGGAGGGGATAGGGAGGCTTGCATGAGAAGAACTGAAACTAACTATATTCTGGAATTTGACTCTAAATGGCCAGGAGGATTAAATACCACTGAAGACCTCCATACATACTTGTAAATAGTTGATCTACTTATGAGGGGTCTTATGTGTGATTACATAAAAAGGAGTAAAAATATATATTTACATACCGTAAAATTCGAAATTCGAGTATTTATATTGCTATGTTCTTGTATTGTATTTATACATATTTATTTTTCTATAACTTATGAAATCTAGAACAAAAAACTTTTTTTACCATTGCAATGTATTTACAATGTGCCATGATTATTTTTAGCTGTTCTTTTAAGGCATTAGGGTAGGTTTTATCCATATGTCTTTTAATCAGTTATTTTTAACATGTCACCGATATCTTTTAATAATAGGTCCTTTGTGTAAACGTTTATTTTACACGCACGATTAATTAGGTGCGTGTAAATAAATATATTTATATATTTGCAATTTCATGATCAACTGTATAAAATCAACACAATCCTGTCCCCTGCAAACTGATTATTTATATCCTCCCCCCCTCCCCCCCCCCGGATAATTAATAAACCGGTATATCTATGAATTTTATATCAATAGATAGTATAGGTTTTAACTTTGTCAATATGAGCACGAGTCACTTTAGATGTATTGTTCTGTAGCACCAAGTCACTTGATCAACCCTATTGAAGGGGATCCTTCTAGGACTTGTGGCCAATACATAACACCACTTAAGACAAGAAACGCATCAAAGTGCTGAGTTATCAGCTGCAGTCCTCCAAGTAGGAATTGTCTGTAGTGTAAAGTGGATCTTTATTGCCTATAACTAGATTTCCTATACAGTTTTTCTTAAAATCATGTTTTGTTTCGTTATTTCAAGAGGAAATGCTAGAATAGATCGATTTCTGATTAGAAATTTATTTTTTGCACATTTAGGTGGGCACGTGTTAATTTTTGGATTAAATATTTTATGTTGCAATGGCATAGGTTGGATTAAATATGTTGTGGGACTAATAACTTGCATTTAAGCAGGCACACAAAAAGATAGCAAAACTGTGAATTAAACATGCTATCAACTGTCCAAACATATCCTTGATAGTTGAAGGTTTTTAAAAAAAAAACTGTCTTTGGTGAAATAATTTATTGTATTTATACAGATAGTATTTATAAAATCAAAGTACTGTAAATGTATTTATACAGATAGTATAATTTCTATGTCTATTGCAAAATGTGATACACTAGCACTTTAAAAATGGGCTGAGCATAATGCATTGTCATGTGATCAAGGCCGCAGGGTCGGCCGAAACGCGTCGTGACAAGCTGTTTATTTGGGAATAAATAAATGCTGCAACATAAGTTGGTCCATCCCTCGTATTTCTACCTAAGGGTTGGAGTGCTGCTGCTGCGAGGTATTGCAGATATACATATATATATATATCTGACATATCAGAAGTGGTGTCAGAGCTTATATGCAAATGTTTGTCAAGCTGATTCCACAACTAATTGAGCCTAGCAATGACGCCCATCGTATCTGGACAAAAGAGAGACGGACTTGGTCATGCAATGTATATTAGGATTGCCTTTCATAAGCCAAGGCACTCCAAATATGACTCCATAGAGAGGTGCAACAATTCGGTATAGATCACATCCTTTGGTATGACTCCTGCCCCTATCTGGACAGATAATTATGACTATTTGTTTGATGGTTCGGTTACTCTGAGGATAATGAAGAACCATCTATTGCTCTTTTTTTGTGTGCAATATACTAGGTCACCTTACAGAACCCCCAATTGCAAAAATTTCCTGGAGCATCCGAATATTTCATTACGGAGAAAAGGGTTCATTGAATTGTTGAACAAATAAAGCGTACACCCTTGCTAACATGTAACTGAGGCTTGTAAAGTGCTTACTGCTTCATTAACCTGCACTGAACCCTTGGTTGCTCCTTTCCAAAGTATTTTAGGTCTATTCTCAGTTTTTCTCAAAATTACTTTCTTGTCCCCAATACAACCAAAGATTTGATTTGTCTCCTTTTTTCGTTCTTTTGCTTGAACAGCAGCTGTTGAATAGCCCAATTAATACAGGCTCTCTAAAATCCAGAGATTCACTGCAAAAAAGGGAAGCCCTTTTTGCTTCTGGCCAGTTGACCTCCATGATGAGGCGACTAAATTGTGCTATATAGGCCAGAAGATATTTGTTCCCCTGATGGATCTCCAACTAATTATCAGTAGTCTAGGTAACACTGTGTCAGTCACAAATATGCCGTAAGTTGCCACAAGAATTCTGAGTAAGATTATCCTTGTACTCTAAAGATATAGTCCAGGCAGTGGTGTCTTCTGATAAATCCAACCGGATGAAGACAACCCTTGACTCTTGTATCAGAAAAACTGCCAATTGGCACAAGAAATGTAACCTACCTACATTACGTTTCTGCAGACCCCGGGAGTAGCATTCCCGGGCTCTCGGGGGTTGGCTAGGTTATTTACTAATGGTTATGGCAAAATTGAAACCTGCACAGGGACTCGGAAAATAACAATTGGGACTGATTTATTTAGAATACCGGTGTTGGGGGCGGGAGGGTGTGTTGTAGAAATCAGCTCATCATCTCTCTCTATCTGAAGACCCATCAACCACGAGGGCCAACTTCCACCTGTGCATGACCAGTACTGCCCACTGGATGCAAAACAGCTGACTCTAACTCAACAAAGACAAAACCGAAGTACTGAACTTCGGGAGCAATGCATCCCCATGGAACAACTCCTGATGACCTTCTGAACTGGGAACTTCACCCCCTCCTATAGACCATGCCCGGAACCTTGGCATCATCCTGGACAGCAAATTCACCATGAAAAATCAGTTCAACGCTATCTCCTCCGCCTGCTTCCTCACACTTCGGATGCTCTGAAAGATTTTCAAATGGCTCCCAGTCACCGCCAGACTCACTGTCACTCAAGCCCTCCTCACAGACCACTTGGACTACAGCAACACACTCTACTTTGGAATTATCATACACCTCCTGAAGAGATTGCAGACCATACCAAATGCAGTGGCCGAACTCATCCTTGACCTCCCCAAAGTCAGCTGTATCACCCCACACCTTAAGGAACTCCACTAGCTCCCTGTCCACAAGAGATGCCAAATCAAGAAGCTGACCTACGCCTTCAAAGCCCTGCAAATCAAGGACTAGCATACATCAGCCACTGCCTGAGATTCCACCAACACTATAGACACCTGCCCTCTACCTTCCTTTCTCTTGCTGACACCCCTTGCATCTGCCGAAGCAACAGTGGAGGACACCTTCTCCTACCTTGCACGTAGGCCTGGAACAGCCTTCTCCTCCACCTCTAGACCTCACCCTCTCTTCAGGAATTCAAAAGGGGAACTCAAGACCTGCTTGTTCATTTTATTCTCCCGAGCTTAGCTCTCAGCGCCTAGATACTCTTGTGGGTTAATAGCAACGCTGTATAAATTCTGTTAATTGATTGAGAAATGGTTGAGTTCTACTGGGGTAATAAAACCTGTAAGCAATCCACATGATGTGTGAGACCCATCTTGTGGTTTCTCTGGGTTTGATTTTCTGCATGTGAAAGTTTAGGCTGGCTCTGTAAATCTTGTAAAAACCTCTTTAAATTGCAACAAGAAAGCTCCTGACTCCATGTTACCTGGCTTTGTATTCAGTAAGGACCAGATAGTGTTGCTGAATGCGGTCCAGTAGAGTGGTGTGGCTCACTGGTTAGAGGCGGCAGACCCGGAAGCAGAGGTCGGCCCGGGACCAGGGTTCGATTCCCGACGCTTCAGGGTCTTGGGCCATGGTCAGCGGACTCAATTCTCGCCTCGGTGCCTACTCCAACCATGGGTCCCACTCAGCAACTCTGGGCAATAGCTTGCTTAATCTCTACTAACGGCCCCACCAGCGCCGGGGATGCTTGTCTTCACCTTGGAAATGCCCAGGAGGGACCATCTCACAGGGAAAGCCAGGATGGGTTCCCCAGCGGTATACAGCGCCGGGACGCCCCTTTGCTGGGGCAGCTGTGCGCTTTACAAGTATACGACATTTGACATTTAACATCTTCTCTCTGCTTGATTGCGAAAGCATGATGGATCCAACACCCCCTTGTGACCAATTGACCACCAGCCAAGACGAGAAAACCTAATAATTCCAAGGGAAAGAGGGCCTGAAAAAACAAAATAAATATCCATTCAAAATAGCCAAGAAAATAGGTTGTAGGTTCACTTGCACAACAGCAAATAGAAACTCTTAATGGATTGGATGTTCTTCTTTGATGATTATAATCCTAATCTAATTTTACAAACTATCCTTGAATCTTTGCAGTCTTTGAAGAGAGAGACCGAGAGAGCAATACTTTCCAAGTGTATTGCATTTCCTCTTAAAGGTTAACAGTGACAAAGGATATATCTGTTACTTCTAGTATCTGGACGCCTGAATAGTTAATCCCGTTGGAGAGATTTATCTCTGGACCCACCTTGATAAAAGAGCCTGAACTCTTGTGTTTGCTCGCTCAGGTAAAATTCTGTACACAAACACATATTCAAAAGTACTTGTTTTGATCGGATTAATAACAAGCATTTGCAATGCAATAGGTCTCGCATTTGCGAGAGTTTGAGCAATTGGCATTGTAAATGACAACGCCTTTTATTTATGTGTTTTGAAAACTTGCAAATGGTGTGTAAATGCACACTTTGTACTTATAGAAGCAAGGCTTAGCAGTAAAAGAGGCGCAGTTACTGCCAGCCTTGCTTCTCGTAAGGACTATAAACACTGCTTGCACATTTTCAAAGCACATAAATAAAAAGCATTTTCATTTACAATGGCAATAGCTCAAACTCTCGCAAATGCGAGACCTATTGCATTGCAAATGCTTGTTCTTCAAAGTAAAAGATTTAGTTTCACTATTTAAACCGTAAATGCACAAGGAAAAAGACTACACCTCCGATGGCTTCCGAAACCCATCCAAAGCATAAAAGATGATATTTGGAATAAAGCAAAGCAAGGCAGCTTGTGGTGCACTGAAAACGTGATATTAATGTATATTATGTTACAAACATCTGAACGTATGCTCAAACCTGGGGAGGTGTGAGGATGCATGTGAATCTATATACCACAACAGGTGCAAACCGATAGTTATGGCTAAGTGAAATTTTCTGTTTGCATATTGTGTAGCTGTAGATCACATGTTAACAGACAGAAAAGCATGAATGCCTACATGTAATGCTTTGTGAGTGTGCGTTGTGTAGGCCATGTTGCAGCTTTACAGATGTTTGCAAGTGGTATGTTGCCTAGGAACCCACTCGTATCCTTGGTGTAACACTCAAATTTGAATAACTATCCATCATGCATGGCCCAACTTACAAATAGGATTTCCAAAAATGGGCTTGAAAAAAATATAAAAACACAAAGTTGTCACGTCTCCAGATGGATTTTGTATGATAAATGCAATACACAAGGGCTGGGAAGTGGGTCCCATGAGCCGTGTGTTAATGACATTAAGGTGTCATAAAGGGACTGGTGGCCTTCCCTGTATAATAACTCATTAGACACGTGTAAAATTGTCATTTAGGTGCATGTCCATTTACAGTAGCATGTACTGCCATGGTGCTCTTCCCTAAATGGATGCATTTAATAATAGCCTCTTGGGTGATTGTCTCAATTTCCACAGTACATATGGAACCAGTGATCGTGCAGGAAAATCGTAGGCAAATATTCCAGACCAATTAATTGAAAAATTTTCACGGGTAGCAGAAGGCGAAGGTGGGGTTGGGGGGGGGGGGGGGGGGGGGGGGGAAGAGGGAGCGCCTTTTGTGTCCCCATTTGCATTCCTACCCAAATTACCATTTTCGCCGATTGGCTCTCCAGAGAGCATTCACCTTCTGAGTCCACCTCAGTGCTTGTAGATGGGGCATGCCATAGCGCGAAAAAAAATTAGCAGCCATAGCAACTATTTACCTGGTCCAATTTAGCAGTACACATTATCAACTTCCAAAGACTCAATAGCCGAGTCGTCAGTGCTTTTGTTTGCCCCTGTGAGCGGCAAGTGATCGATTTACAACAGTAAATAATATCTGAGGTAGGTATTTACACCCTACCACGTTATCAGTCTATCAGCTACCGCTGCGCTCTACGATCTTGTAGGTAGGTAAAGTAATCTGCCAATGATGCAAACCATTCGCACGCATAGAGATTATTCACTCCACCACAGCAAACTCCAACAAAACGTCCTTGTGGCGTATTTAGGAGGATAAATGTGTACATTTTCCAAAATGCCCATTAAGTATTACAAAGTTTTTGCTGTTTTTGTGCTTGTTGTCTAGTTAAATATACTTTGATTTGGGAATTTTCCACTTCGTCTTTATAGAAGATGGTGTGTTTTGTACCGGTGCCTCTGATCCGCCAGATTTTCCAGACAACCCGAACTATGTAAATGAGTGCAATTTGCATTCAGGGCTTGTTTTGGTAACCAAGCTGCTCCCCAACCCTCTTCCCTGCTCGTAGAAAGACGCGGTGCAAGACAGGAGCCCTCTCTCAAAGGCGCCTGCATTCTCCATTCCGAGACTGAGAGGGAATGTAGCTAATGCCATACAAATTACAGATGTGAAATAAAGGCTCTCTATTGAGTTCTTTCTCTTTTATCAATGTTCGGTTATAAAATGGATAGCCTTTATTAGCTAATCTAAGGTAAATGTGTTTGAAAGATGTGTGCTGAACACCTGTGTTTTTGAGATTCACTCCTAATCCCCTAAAGCAAACACAGGCCCTTCCATGCAGATGTAAAATTAACCATCTGTTGCCCCATAGTACATCAAGCATGCGGACGACATCCAATCCTATCCAAAAGAATTAATGCGGACGACATCCAGTATTGTACCAGTCTAAAGCAACAAACCACCCATCATCAACTGAAAGAAAACAACCGGAGCCATCTGCAGCTGGCCACCAGAGGAATACAATTCACCACCGCAGGTCCCGATTACCCATGTATTAGGACTACTTCTTGATGCACATTTCACAATAACAATCATATAAGGAATTATTGGAACAAAATCTGACCCAGATTATCATCCGACGATCTCTCCATTCACCCTATAGGAGGAACAGACATATCGGATTAGTCCGAAAAGGACTGTCCCGCAACTTCCAGTTTGGCAAGTCTGTAAACTCAAAAACTCAGAACAGACGAGCCTGTGGGGTAAACAAACACCTTAGCGGACTGTGGAAAAGGGGCCATCACAGGTGATTAACACTGTTAGCATAGCGGAAGCCATCAACTGTTATCTCCCACAACTTTTCACTTATCACAATCATTAATCACACTCTAGCCCTGTCTCAGTGGCTCTGAATAATATATAGTGTAAGAGACGTCAACCGGACACATATTAACGAGAGAATAATTCATGGCAGCCGTGCACTGGAAGCTGCTCACAGTCGCCTCGCCTAACTCACCTTCATAAACAGAACAAAGACAAGGAGGGACGGGGCGGGTTAATATTGTATATTGTCTCGTCATTGGTAGAGCTACGCTGATTCATATACCTGTTACACTGCAACAGGGACCCGGGAAGTTTCTGGGTGTGTGTTCACGTGGGACGTGCTCGTGCTGCCTTGGCGGGGCTTGCTGGGCTTGCTTGTGTGCTTCCCAGAGAGACAGGAGATTGGGAACGCGCGCGGCCGGCTCCAATCGCTTTCCTGAGCGTGCGCGTGACAGTCTCCTGTCTCCTGGGAAGCAGACCCAGCAACTATAGTATCGCGCCTGTGCGATGGCATATGGCTTCGCCATATGCATCGCAGGCGCGAGACCTAAAAATGTCATACACTCCCACGTTTTCTCACATGTAATCTCATTGACATTTAAATCCCTCTAAATGGCATTTTAAGAGTTGCCAGTAGCTAACTACACTGCAATCATTGGCAGATGCTGATTTCGAGCAATACTTTGACCCAAATAACGACGCCCATCTTACTCCGAACTTTTGTAACCATCAATACTTGTCTGACTAGATATTCTTACCAACTCAAAAAGTGAGGTCCTTAAACTCCTCCGAGGGACCATAGGATAAGTGTAGTGCACAAATTCAACCAGACGTTGAAAATTACGCAAGCATCCTAATCTGCCCTCAACTCTCTTCTGTGCCCTTTCTCTTCAAAAGTTCACCAGAACTGTAGCTGCTGCCTGCTCCTGATATTTATCAATACAAAGCATAGCGCAGGCACGGTCTTTCCAGCTTGGATTCCAAGATGGTGGCCGTCATAGTGAGTCTTGCGCCAACCGAAGATTATGCAAGACTATGCTTTTTACACAAGCCTTTCCACATTAGCGCCATTCTCCTGCCTTTCCCACGGTAGTGTATCCCCAGCGCCAAGAAACCGCTTGGTAGTCGTGCGCATTATAAGTATTTTAATTTCAATTTCAATTTTTACTAAACCAGGAGAAAGGAGCTCAGCGCTGCTCCTCCACCTGCAGGGAAGGCCATAGTGCAATTTTTTAAAATACCAAGTACTCAACTTGGGTAACTAAATTGCAGCAGTACACTAAGTCCGAGCCAAATAGAGGAACTGGTTCATAAAACACTGACCTGGATTATACGAATATGAAAGTATTCTACTAGCCTGAACTGAGTCATTTGCTGGCTTTACATGTTCTGTTCCATTAAAGTCCAGTTTACCTCAGGACACTCCATCTGTCTGAGGGCACCATGCCTGTAATGTCCTAAGACTGGATATGATGTCACTGTGCTTATTCTGAGCTTTCGGTTCCTGACATCATGCACGCAGGTGAAAGTAAAAGGATTTGGTAGGTGTGACAACACCTTTGGAATGTATAGAATTAAATATCTTCACGCACTATCTGTGATGGGTGACACGAAAAGGTAAAACAAGATCGTAAGAGCGTAAATCTTATGTGAACTGGAATGTAACATTCTTCATATCAGTACATTTCAAAGACCGCAGATTCCATAGACTAATGAAAATACATATCAAATTGTTCACCATACACAATTTCCATCAAAGGAAGAAGATGGAAAGGCTTTAACACGTTAAGTAGCATTTTTATTGATCTCTCAGATAGTTTGGCATCAATCGGTCTTGGAAGACAGCACCTTATTTTTATGAATATAAAGTTCAGGTATTAAGGAACTACCTTTTAATAATACAAGAATGATCTAGATAAATTGTACTGTGTGAGTATCACGTATGAAATTAAACAAGTACGTATAGTGGGATGAGAATATAGAAACCCGATATGTTAAAATGCAAGATGGCTGCTGGACATAGTTCATCCCAGGATGTTAGTGTTCTCAAAAATTGTAATGAACATAGCAGGGTGGAAAAACATTAGCATCTGTGCTACGGATGGTATGCGAATAGAAGCATTGGTGTAAACAAAAGATTTTTACGGGGCAACAAGTGGGTTTGGTATCGTTGAGAACACCCAGGATTGATACTTTATGAGATCTTGCAATTTGATAAAGGATTCAAGAGTGCTGAGCGAATGTGGGCAGCACATTGATATTCTAGGTTAGTTAGTGTCTCAAATATTTTTTGTTTTGAGGTAAACCAGAAAATCTAACAGTTATATCATTGGGCATTGGAGGTCAGTAACACACTTATAAAGATGTGTGCTGGTCATTTGTTATTGGCAAAAGGTTTGGTTGTAGCAAAGCGACATTTGAGGCTTATGCTATAAAGGAGCGATCTGGTCCAAAACACATTAATATAAAATGATGACTCCTCACTTTATCTTGGAGGGACAGCATAAAGCAGTGTAAAAGGAATAGATGTCCACCTGAATAAGCCACCTGGTTTGATATTATCTGATAAATACATGTTACCAGTCAATGTATTCTAGTGCTTCCCAACAAAGTTCTCCTTTATAGGGACTTAGTGCATCTTAACTCAGTCGTTATTTTGTTCTGCATTTAATTTAAGTTAACCTCTGGAACGAAGCCTCCCCAAAGCAGTGTGGGATGCTCTGCAAGTTGTTGATGCGGACGGAGAGTGGTGTTGAACCTTAGGGACCACTTCTCCAAGGCGCTGGAAACTTTGTTCCCCAGCCTTCAATCAGTTGGGGCTATGATTCTTTTTAAGTTGAATTTCAGAAGTCAAAATTAAAGTTTGACATGTCACTTCCTTGTGTTACTTTCGAGCTTGTGGTGTACCCTTGTTGCTTTAAAAAAAATCCTGAGTGATGTTACGCATACCCATATAGCCACCTTTAAGAGCCACAACCTTATGTGTGTCTCCATGCCACCAACTTCAATATACATTTTGGGTGGCTTGGTCTCTTGGGTGTAATTTTTTTAGTATGAAAATCTTTCATAGTCACATTTAGAACAATAGGTAAGTCAGATAGGTTCATCTTCCTGCAACTAACTCTGATATATTGGCAGACACCCCAGGATTACAGCTTCACCTTAAAATGAATGTTTAACTAGTTTCGAAGAAAAGAAAATTGTCGGTTTTACTAGATGCCGCAATCGCCTTTAAGTCCCAGAGTCCTATAGCCTTAATTTCTTTCTCGAATATGTAGCTTTTGAGGAATGTTTTTTATTTTGTTTCTGGAAGATAGAGGTTTAGTTAGGAAAGCATTGATACAGTCTAGATTTAAAAGAATGCAGTAGTCCTAGTGGCTTGTTATGATCTGTATATCATTTCATTGGGTGCCAGTGAGGAACTTGATCTATTGTAGAATCGGACCAGATTGAGAAACCAGACTTCATCACCTGGTACTACAAAGCCTATATGTGAGGAGAACTTTGAGTGCTTCTTGGATCAGCAATTATACTCTGGTTGTCCGCATCTCATGACTATATCTTAAGTTCATCTCGTTTCAAAAGACAAAAGATGCTTTTCTTTTCAAGTGAAAAATAATATTCTTTTATATGGGTGAGATACATTTATGTTATACTTTCCTTATGAAAGCAACTAATAGAATTGGTATGATCGAATTTATTGTGTTTGTTCCTCTGAGATGATTGGAACATGTGTAACTTGATAACTGCTCTGCATGTGGTAAATTATGCACAAATGCATCCAATCCAAAGAAGGACCTGTCACATCAGTGTTGCCGCAGCCCACATCCTTTAGTTTATCGTAAATACCTTATATTAAAAAAGAAGGGAGATGCACTGCTAACTGAATGTTGCATAACTGTCCTTTTATTTTCAGGCCGAATTCACTCGTTACATAGTGGTCATTCCTCAGCATGGCTGCAGATTGGCTTGGGAGCATTGTGTCCATCAACTGTGGTGCCACTTTGGGGGTGTACCAAGGCAGGGTGTCTGCAGTGGACCAGCCAAACCAGACTATCTCCCTTACTCAGCCCTTTCACAATGGAGTAAAGTGCCTAATACCAGAGGTCACGTTCAGGTGAGTGCTGACTCTTGTTTTCTCCCTCTTCTCCTTGCTTTAAAACTAACGTTGTTATTGAGAAGGATAATTTGTATCACAGACGTTGTAAGGTTTAAGTGCCCTTCTTATATCACTGCTGTCCACCTCTAGAAACCATGTATCTTATATGTGAAAAACAGTGATGAAGTCACCCTGCTTACCATCGTAGTGTATTGATCAGTTTTGGTATATTTACCTGGTTAGATCATAATTTCCACTATTCTGCCTTTATGGGGTCTTTTAGTCTCAAACAAGATGGTGCATCTACTTGGTGATTTGTTTGCTTGGCATATTTTCACGCACTTGCGTGTATCTCAGATTAGAGTTTTTCTGCTAACATAAGAAGGAACGCATAAAAAAGTAAACTGGAATCGAGTGCAGTTGTTTAGAGAAAGCAAGGATTACATTGAAGACTGCTTAGGTCGGAAATGTACATAAAAAAGGGATTACCTACCTAATTGTACAGTTTGATTCTCTTTTAGTCAACAATTGTCTACTAGCACCCTGCTTGTTATTTTTTTTTAGATGCACAGAAGACATGGTGGTCTCCATTTCAATTGTTAGTCCTTCAAAGAAAGCTGCAGCTAATGGTCGGAATATTATGTAAGTGTTGCATTTGCAGCACAGTACATATTCTTTTGGTACACTAGTAATAATTTATTGTTCAATAAAAAAAAGTAGTACTCAGTATGGTTGACAACTGTTTATTTTAATTAACTTGTTTATTTCAATTTAACTGGCCAAAAATGTATGCTGCAGTACCAATTACCAGACACAAAAGAACTTGCTTCAGAAGCAAATCTATGTTTGACTGTAACTCACCTTTGAACTCAGCTTTCACACATTCGTGGGCTACGGCAAAAACTTGGCTCTAAAGCAGGCTCGTAAATGCCCTTTCCAAGACTCTGGCTCCCCGCACATAACTATCAACTTAGTCACTTGTCCAAATCATGACACTGAATTTGTCATCCATTACTTTAATTAGTTCGCTACATCGTTGTCTGACAGCACAGTAACCCTAGTAGTTTGTGTTGTGTTTATATTCAAACTAAAAATATTTATGAAAAGCATTTAATTTTTAATTACAAAATTATTTTGTCTTTCAGTAACGCTTGAATAGTGGAAGGGGGAAACCTATTACACTGGGTTGGTTCCAAGGTACATTTAGAATTGGAAGCACTATTTGTTTCATAAAATACAAAGTGGCTCACAAGCATGGTTTACAGGGTGGAAGTAAACTCATTATAACTAGACTTGTGTGAAAGTCACGTAATCTGCTCTCATGTAATTATGCAGACTGTAAATCCATCCTTCAGTGCTAAATTTAACTGTGCAGTGGATCCTCCCATTAATTTTTTTAGAAGAGAACCTATTTTGAGCAACAACAAAAAAGCACCGCAATCAGCCACTGCTTACTTTTTGTTCCTGTGCATTTGCTGTAAATGTTTACCATGAACGTCACGTAATTAGGCAAAGTGGCGTAATTGTATCATTTTCGGAATTTCGCATAACAAACCAAAAACAGAATCACAGAAATTATGCCACATGATGTGACTTTCAACCATGCCTGATAATGATTACATTATGCAGGGGAGGATAAAGGTTTCCAGAAATATTTGTCTGCATCTATGGGTTTTGACTCTTTGAGGCTCTATTGATATTTTTAGCTGATTTAGACAACCGCTTACCACTTCAAAGACACATTGCCAGTAGCTATGTCTTAATTTGTTGTCCTGTTTACTACAGCCGTTTATTAGATTGTAACAAGCCAATCTAGCACATTTTAAGCATAGGATCCTGAGATCATCAAGTTAATTGCTAAAATTATTTGATTCTGGCTCAGCAGCCAGTATTGCGGGTTTAAAGCCTGCACTAGAAATGACGAAACCTTAGCTATCATGTTATTTTAGCTCATTCTGAATAGCTCACCTCTGCAGCTTGGTGGACCTCGTAATGTTTGGAATACTGTTCAGTCTTTCTCCACATTTCTGGGGTTTCAAACAGACCCGATGGTGGTGACGTCTAGAGTCATTCTGTTTGGTTATCATGATCGGCCTGTTCAATGCATTAAATTAGTGATGGTTAGTATTGGTGGAGTGGAATAAATAAACCAGAGCTTATCTGTACAATTTATGGTGTGCTTGGGGTAGGCTTGCATGAGCCATAGCAAACTTCTGTTTATTTCACTCTTGGAGTGTGATTACTTATTGCCCGGCCTCCACAGTTAAATTGTATAGTTTAATAGCCTTCCATTGCCAGTGATAATGGCTTTTTTTGTGGTCTTCCTGAGGGTGCAGAAGGGTTTGACAAATTTGCTCTTTTGGGTCATTACGGCATCAAAAGGTGGTGGGGTGAAATGAAAAACTACCAAAGAATAAAGTATCTAACACACCAATGGGAAAACATTTGAAGAATGTTTACAGTTTGAAAAACCAGTGAAAAAGCAAGCATTGTTCCTAAAACTCAAAGAAGGTGTTTTTGACTGCTAGAGTACAGTATAGTTGAGTTGTATAGTTCGAAGTCGTTCAATTACCAGTGGTAATGGCTCTTTCTGCTCTGCTCCTGCGGGTGCAGGATAGTTTGACAAAGGTGTTCTTTTGGCTCAGCTGGGAATAATTGCATGAGGAGACGGTGGAGTGCAATGTTTTACAGCAAATCTAATGCTTTTGGTGCCATGTTGTGTGCGTGAATGCGAAGGTGAGATGTCCAATGTGTTCTGTTGCGCTGTGAAATAAATGTTTATCTGGACTGGTGGGGCACATGATTATCAGATTTATCCGTTACATAACATTTTTCTCTCTTCAACAGAATGCTTTGTTAAACATCACATCTACATTTATTAATTGTTGCATTATATTTTATATTAAAATGAATTCTAAATCACACTGTGTTATGCATAAATCTATAGTTGACTGGGTCAGTACCAGCTCTCTGGCATAGTGAAAGTATTAAGTACTAGCATTCCATCAAGATCCAGGACTGCTGTTCTGTGAACCATGGCCTGGGGTTTAGTGCTTAAGTTCTATTCTGATGGCTTATGCAACTACAGCACCATAGTAAGTTCTGGTACTGATGATGTGTCCTTGTGTGTGCCCTGCTCATACCATCGGAAATGACATTAATTTGAGTACCGAGACAGTGTCTACTTAGACATTTCATGTATCTGGAAAGACTAAGGGTGTGGCATTCATGCTATAGACGTTAGTCAATATTTCTTTATAGTGTTGGTGGTTAATACGTTTGATTTGAGGTCAGTCTTGGTAAGGAGCTGGCGTTGAACTATGATTGGTTATCACATCTGCAGGATGTTTTGGAAGAGGATGGGTAGACTCCTTTGGTTTTTTGGCTAAGTTGGTGATGGGTTGGGCAGAAAGGAGTGGGGAATGGGGGAAGGTGCCCTGAACATTACCTCTCTGGATTAAGTAAAGTCAACTTTATATTTAAAATGATAAGGCCACAGCCTTTTAGCGCATCAGAAGAATAATACAGTGAAATATAAAATCACCAATTAATAAAGTATAAAACATATTAATGGGGAAACATTTGAAGAATGTTTGCAGTTTGAAAAAGAAAGAGCTCTGAAAGATTGAGTAATAGCTTACGAATCGATGAGGGTCTTGACTGCTAAGAGAGATCTTAATTAAGAGACCTCCTGTGATTTTTGATGCATCAAAGGAAGATACAAAATGCACCAGTCTTGCCATTACCCTGTTCCTTACCCTTTTTCCAGTTTCCCTAATTTGTATCACGGTGACGTTCGATGTAGGTTTCCATTGAAAAGGCTTGTTTTGGTTTGCTAATCACTTTAGCATTACTTGATGAATATGCATGAAATTTGGAACCCACTTATTGCATATCTCCAAGTTTTGACGCATGAATTTTCCTGCAGCTCTGGAAAGGGGGAAAGATGAAGAATGTTCCATTTTTGCTCGAGGTACAATTTGCTCTCATCACTATAGCTTAAACAACTTGATGAAATTACAGAAGACTTAACATTAAACTAGAATTTTTTTCAGAATAAGTACCTTTTGTGATTTAATGTTAATCTATTCAGTACTGCTTGAGACATACAAAAATACGCTGGAAATTATATCACTATCATGACAGTTTAAAATTGTTTTACTTTCCCGGCACACAGTTTTATAGACATTTACTATTTTTAGCCTATGGTTGGTATGCTACTTATTTGCAGATTGGTTGAGAGGAGGAAAGGTTAAAACAAAGTGTTAATTTGCTGATATCTTTAGCGTAATTTGACAAATCTTTATTTATAATCTATACTTATATCAAGATTAATTCCCAAAACCCCCCATTGGTTGAGTATGAGTGTTAGGCACGATATTGTCTCTGCAGAGGTTTAGAAAATGGGCTCTTTTTGGCCTCTCCGCACCAGATGATGTGTGGGATGCTTATGGTATGACACTGTTTGCTCACCACCTTAGAGATGAATATGACATGGCACCCTCACAAATCTTTAAATATTATCAGCTGAGACATGCCCAGCAAGCGAGAATAGCCTCAGAAGAGGAAACTATGGAAGATTTCCCCCCACCTCCCCTTGAGAGACGGTTACTGGATGGCCATATCACGGCAAAAGGAATTTCACTTACCTGAAGACCTCTCATGAATAATACACAGGGGTTAACTTTCTTATGGCAAAAATGGCAGGCGGATGTGGGGGATCTAGAGGATGATGATTGGCAGGAGGCACTGCAGTTTTCCAGGGAGGTGGCCAAAAAGGTGAGGTTTCGTCCGATTCAATTTGAAGTTATCCACACAATATATTATACTAGGATACTCTTGCATGAGATAGGCAGAGCAGCAGACCATGCATTCCTCTGTTCTTTTAGCTAGCGGCGTTCCCTTTTGACCATGCTGTGGGACTGCCCCATGTTCCGAACTTTTTGGGAGGGGCTATGAACTCAAATTGAAAAGGCCATTGGGATGCCCATAACAAGTCAGGCCCCATTGAGGTTGTTCGGAGTATGAGGAGTTTCTGACTTTACATCCTACCAGAAGATCGTGGGGAACCTTGGCTTTCTGCTGGCGAAAAGGAAAATTGCATAGAAATGGGGAAGTGCAGTGAGCCCACAGCTACGGGACTGAAACCGGGAGATGGATGGATGCTGTGTTAGGTAGAAATTGGTTTGCAAGGATCAGGGCTGCCCAGAGATGTTCAAGAGAGTGGGGTGGATTGTCTGTGGGACAACGGGGACTGGGAGCCGTGGCAACTCCCATCGGGCCTCTGGTGTGCCGATCACAGTGGAGGTGAAGTGGTAACAGAGAACCTGGTAATAACTCACTCAGCATGATGTTCTAGTGTGAGACATTATCCTTCAAAAGAACATAGACTCATGTGCTAACCTCCAGGGTTGGTGTGAGAGGGAGGAGGACTGGATATCACTGCAGTATTTATCTAAGTTGCTTATTTGTGGATGTTCTTTAAATATCAATAAAATGTTACTAAAAAATAAAACTAAAAAAAAAAATAGATTGCTCATAAAACCCAATGGCTGCGAAGAAGAAAGAATGGCCCCCAGCCTTAAGCTGTCTGAAGGACCCAAGCGATCCCTTAATCTTTTTTCACTCGTGTTTCAACAAGCTGAGGTTCCCAGTCATGGTTGGGGAAAAATGGTAATCCTTACCTAAGACTCCTCCTGGTGTATTGGTAGTTAACGGAATGCACCTCTCTTTCCATGAGTTCTGCTGGTTTGCCATGTGAGAAGAATCTCTTTTGAGCCTGAATCTCTTTTGAACCTGCCATTAAATTGTTTTCCTAAGGACTGGAGAGAATGGTCAGCTGGTCGAGCTCCCCCTTGCTCCTACTGGCCACCTTAAAAGTCCCCTAGCTTTAATCTCTTCTCACAGACTGTTGAACCTTATTCATAGAAGAAAAAGTGGTAACAGGCTTGCGGAATCATTTTTATGATGGGGGCCCCAAAATACTTCCATCTGCACTGGCCTGCTTCAGAGATTGCATATTCTCCCAATTTGGGGGTGCTTTTCATTAGGTAATGTTATATTCCATATAGGTACCCCAATATAGGCTCAGGTAACAACATAACCCTTCACCTATATTCTTTCCTACATTACATACATAACGGTTCTTCGAGACTGACCTTTTGCCTAGATACGACACAGCGCACAGAACGCTGGATTTTCCCTGGTAAAGGCCTCCTATATTATACATGAGGATTCTTGGAAACTCAGCAGGACTACCATCTCCTGCATAATATCTATGTATAAAGTTCATTCACGTCGTCATCCTAAATCCAACAAGTAGCACAGAAACGTAGAGCCCCCGGGGAGACCTTTGGGTATATAAACATCACATCTTGCTGAGACAAAAGAGGAGATTAGGACTTCCCTGCCAACACACTGACGCGAGACACTGATGTTCCTGCATGCAGATACTCAGCTCGCAGTGGTGTCCAATTCGAGACCAAGATGGGAGTCCCACAGTCTCTCACTTCAGTTAATGGAGTTGACTTTATTCTAGAGGGATTCTTGGCGTAACACCTACATACATGCTAGGTACATTTATTTAGGGTAGCATCGTAGGAGTACTCATTTTTTTGTTGTGTATTTTATATACTTGCCTTTATTCATGGTTATAGCAAAATGGTAAAAATCTACCATCCTTTTACATTCTTAGTACTTCTAATCATTTATATCTGTTACTGTCTAATGGTTGTTTCAGCGCACCTATTTTACACTAGAATAACGACTGTTCAATGAATATTTATTGAAATACGTTCCTACTGTTTATTCTGTGTTACTCTCTGAGACTGAGTACGAGTAACTGAATGGAAAGTAGTTCGCGGTTTCCACGGTCCTGAGGGATCAGGGTCATCATGTTCGATAGTTGCCAAGAACTATTCTCTCCCTGATAAGAGGAGTTTCAAGTGGCAATGTGAGCTAGCTGGTACACAGGCCAACATACCCGTTGGGGTTGTCTAGAATCAGTCTAACACCAATCCTACAGTGTATGTTGTCTGAACGTGCAGATCCTATATAGGTTTTCTAGGAACTTCATGACATGGCGCCTCCAACGTTGGTTGGGTACTTATTTACAGTCAAATCTGAGTAGTTCAGGGGTGCTATTCTCAGGGAACCATTCTCACATTTTCCCAGAGACGTCTGTAGTGGAAGGGTCAAAACTCCACCACAGTTAAGTAGGCAAAAATCCTATTTATTGTGTCTGCTGGTTAATCAAGCTTAAAGGACACAGTGTTCCTAAAATTGTGCATAACACCTTATCTTGGTTCCCTTGGAAAACACTTCTTACTAAAACAATGACTGAGCAAGTGGATAACTCTGTACATGAGCAACATCTCTCAGCGAAGATGCAGTAATAATTACAGAAAATGTTAGAAATGCCATCACCCTAAAACTAGCTGCATATGGTGTAACAGCTAGGGGTGGGCCAGTAACCTTTGTGATTGAGGCACCCGAATCATGTAGAACAGAGGTATTCTATTCATGGGTTACATTTTCACAGGCAAATGTACTGACAAAGACATTTCAATATTACACATAAGATGACATACCGGACGCGAGTATTGTCTATACGAGGACATTGAAGTTCCGCTTACTTACCCGCAGCATTTATAAAGTAAGACTCAGTCTGCTCGGAAGAGACTGAGCTACATGGCCAGTACTAGCGGCCTACACACCACATCCTGACAAATGATACTAGCAGGAGACTTACACTTCATAAAGAACTAATAAAACTTTACAGAAATAAGACACAGTTCGTGATGAGGACACTCACAGTTCAACCAGCAACGGCTACACCAACAGGTCAGACTCAAACATCAACAACTAAAATTACACCACAAACGTTACATGCAGTCATGGACATGATGCCCACTAAACGTAAACAAATGCCATTCTGGGGGGGAGGGCGGAGCTTGCTCTAATATAAAGATGGCCACTTGGAACTGCAAGCTCCGTATTGCCATCACACAATCCTGCAATTATCCTGCATCTGCGCTGTCTATTTAACCCGCATTGGGCTGCTGCCTGCTCCAGAATGTAACAGGAGCACTGTGAGCCAATTCGTGACCCCACACCATGCTGATGGCTGAGCTGGCCAACTCTGTCTGCTGAGCCTTCGCCCTGGGCCTTGATCCCCGGACCAACGTGGAAGGCTGGCGGCGGTCTGAAGTCCAGCGGCCGCTTTGCTTCCGGGCGCTTCTGATGGGAGGACGAGCATAGAACGAACCAACGGAGCTGCAGGGAAAGTGACATACTGCGGGGAGCTCTAGCCTTGAACGCAGAGAGTGTGAGACGCCTGGGCAGCCTGACGGGCGAGACTGATGATGGTGCGGGGCCCAGCACCGTGCCCAGTGGGGATCTTCTCCCTGTACGAGCGTGCGGTGGCCATTCCGGCCTACTGTGGTGCCCTGAAGAGACCCGGGCCGGGATTGTATTGTTTGTGGAGATACCCCTGCGCTTGGTGAGTGCGAAGGTGTGCCTGCAGACTTGGAGGGAGCGCGACCGGCTCAGTCGGCCAGTTTGACACCCGCAGCCTCTGTGGTTCATTCATTGTGCATTGTAGTCTCTCCGGCAGCCTTGGGAAGTTATTGTTTTGTGGCCGACTCACCCCTGGAGGATCGCGGCACACTGCACACACACCCGTGCAGGCAGTCACTGGTGGCGCGTTGCTGTACATTGGAAACCAGAGTTGATTGTGGCTGTAGTGGTGCCTGAGGGATAATCCTGGGGACAGCAGCACCGACTTGCGAAGTGCAATGCGAGATCGGGACTGAGCGAGCGGGCACACAGTGAGACTGGCGTATGGAGAGCAGCCTGGTGTGCATGCCGGGAGATGCCGGCTTCGTGCCCCTACAAATGCATGCCCTGCTGAGAGTTTGAACAATCAATCAATCAATCAGGACACTTGTAAAGCGCACTACATACTCGTGAGGGTCTCAAGGCACTGGTGGGTGGGAGGGGGGGCGCTGCTACTGATCAAAGAACCAGGTCTTGAGTAGTCTTCTGAAGGCCAGTAGGTCCTGGGTCTGCCGTATGTTGGTGGGTAGGGTGTTCCAGGTCTTGGCGGCGCGGTGGGAGAAGGATCTGCCTCCGGCTGTTCTTCGGATGCGGGGGACAGCGGCGAGGGCGAGGTCGGCAGAGCGGAGCTTGCGGGTGGGGGTGTAGAAGTGGAGTCGTCTGAGGTACACGGGCCGGTGTCGTGGAGGGCTTTGTGTGTGTGGATGAGGAGCTTGAAGGTTATTTTCTTGTTGACTGGGAGCCAGTGTAGGTCTCTCAGGTGGGGGGTGATGTGGCTGCGGCGGAGGATGTTGAGGATCAGACATGCTGAGGCGTTTTGGATGCGCTGCAACAGGGCACTATCTGGGCGGTTGAAGTTGAAGTTGGTGATGCTGACAGCGGATGCTCGCCGGGAGTGTCCTCTGTCTCATTTCCTGGCACTTATTGACTCCTCCAGTTGCTTGTGAGGATGGAGAAGCAGTGTTGGTTGGTCGGCGTACTAGTCGTGATAGCTGGCGACAGTTGCTCGGTGGAGAGGCTCTTCCGGGTGGTCGCTGCGCTCCTGGCCCTCTTTGGTCAGTTCACCGGCCTGTGGCAAAGTGAAGAAGCGGAGGAACTAACTTGGAGTGAGCTGCCTGACAGTTCACATCCAGCTTGCTGATAGACAGACACAGATCACTTGAAGCTGTTGCTTTCCCGCCACAATGGGTAGAGGGGACAAGATGCAGCCTAAAATCACATTTGATCAAAGGAAATCTAAAAACGAGGGAGACTCTCACAGAAGAAGGTGATAACGCACAGGAACAGGCCCAAGAGGAGGCTGATGGAGGCATCCGTAACATGCTTGCTGCAATGGGAGAAAAGTTTGCAGAACAGCCTATCTATTCTGGGGACTAAAATAGACTCCCTCTTATATTGGATGGACAGAATGTCCGAGCGAATGGATAAACAGGCTGAAAGGCTGGATATGACGGAGCGCCGGGTCACAGAGGTGGATGAAGCACAGACGGCAATGGACACTGAACACAAACACATGGGAAAGGTGCTGCAAGTTCTACAGGATAAGACTGAAGACCTTGAAGCCAGGTCTCGCCGGAACAACTCATGGATCACAGGTGTTCTGGAATTGACACAGACCAGCAACATGGAAAAATTTGTTGAGAAATAGCTGGTAATACTGTTGGGAAGTGAGACGTTCTCTCCCATATTTGTGGTTGAGAGAGCACAACGCTTCATGGGTCCTTGCCCTGCGAAACTGCTGAATTACCGAGACAGGGACTTAGGACTGAAGGTGACCAGGAAGAAACAGTCATTGCAATACGAGTTTTCCAGTATCTCTTTATATCCGGACTTCATGATTCGGGTACAAGAGGCACGCAGGCAGTTTGCGCCACTGAAGCGCCAACTACGGGACCAAAATGTGGACTATGCCATGCTGGATCCGGCAAGACTCCGCATCAATCGACAGGGCCAGTCGCGAGTACTTACAGATCCTAAAGTTCTGCAGAAAGCCCTGAGGGAGTGGTCCAAGGAACAGCGTTGCAGCCCGGAGCGGAGCTCCTTGGAGGACGCGTCGGGCGGTAGATTGGTTGATCAGGACTGAACGTTGGACTACACATGTTACCGATAGTGCCACTACTAGGGTTGTCCGTGGAGGGCAAGTATGGGGTGTAATGGGAATCCAAAACAAAGGCTTAATGGCATTTGCAACGGACAATTAGAGAGTGCCACAGAGACAGTTATGCTATAGTATTATGCACTGAGTGGTATGCACAGTGATCCGGGGAGGTGGGGGCATTTCATAGCAGATGCGCTAAATTTGCTAGATGGCGAGCGGGGGGTAACCCAGTCCAGTTAGGTCACAATATCCTGCTGGACGGGCAACATCTGCCCACGAGTGTGCCACACACCTTGGGAGTAGTATGGGGGGAGGGGTGAGGGGGGTAAGGTTTCTGTTTAGCATTTTTCTGTTTTAGTTCGCCGACCACTCAGATGGCAAATGGGGAACCTTGATTTAAATTTTTTTTTTTAATTCAACCACTGTCAGCATAGTACAATCTGTTTGATCAGCAGGTACAGTAAAGCACATTGGTATCATAAGCAATAATAGCAAATGCGGAGCTACGACAATAAAAATGCAGAGACATCGAGAAACGACATAAAACCTCATAGGCCATTATTGTTACATGAATCGAAACATCATAGGCGTTTTGATAACAACAAGAGGACTGATAGTATAACACTATGTATACATTGGCATGTGGAGCCTGACCGGGCCGAGTTTCCCACCATGGGCACAGTAATTGCAGCAGAAGTGAAAGGAGATGGGGGTACCCCTGGACCACGCCCCAATTGTGTGGGCTTAGGAGTCAGCAGCAATAGGATGTTCTAGCAAATATGTCTGTAGCGGGCCCCATATGTCTCGGGGATGTGAAGAGTGAGGGAGCAAGTCAGCATACGTACAGATTTGTTCTTGCCAAAGGATCCTATTGCCTAACCACTCCTTAAATTCAGGTGCGCGACCGCGGCCCCATTTGCAGGCCACACGGCGCTTCGCCAGAACCAAGCTGAAGGAAACAAACCTCCTATATGTAGCAGGGATATGTGCAGTATAGCCAAGAAGCGCAGTGGAGATCTAAAAATGGATGTAGCAGTCGTCAAGTGGAGGTCCCCAAAAACCTGCTGTCAGTAGTCATAAACCCCAGGGCACGCCCAGGCAAGGTGAAAGAAGTCTGCCTGTCCCGCCTGGCACCTAGCACATTTATCAGATTTGCGCAGGCCATACTTGTATAGCCGCACTGGAGTATAGTAATAGCGTTGGAGATATCTGTAGTGAATAATACGCAGCCTACTGTTTAAGACCCCCCCAGTCTGTTTAGAACAATAGGACCATTGTTCATCGGTCAACTCCTGGCCCAGATCCAACCCCCACTTAGCGCGGGAAGTGCATGGCAAGTATTTGTGATCAACGTACAGTGTATGGTAAAGTGTAGAGACTAGGTGTCCAGCAGTATCAGCTTGGAGCACACGATGTAGAGGTAGCAGGGTGGGCGGCTCTGAGGGAACGTGGGATGGCACGCTCTCACCCCATGTCTCAGGCGAGTGTAAAGAGATGTGTCCATGGTAGAATGTGGGGGATCACAAGACAACTGCTGGAGAGAGCGGAATTTACCGTTAACAAAGAGATTCCCCCAGGTTTGAATGTTGCGCGTTTGCGCCATGTTTCTAAAACTACAGTTCCACGTCAGGGTGATAGGTTAACGGAAGGAGAGGGGAGTAAACAGTGGACGCTGCCATGTATACCAAAATACGGGCCAAGGCCATGTTTGTGCAGTCTACTGAGGTAGACTCTCTTTCTCGGGGCACCACGCTGGAAAGTATTGCGCCATCCAATGGGATTGGGTCTCCTAGCCAATGTTCAGTGGCGACATGGTGGGGGGTTGTAACGGGGAGCGTGAAACCAGTAGTGAGCGAAATGGGCCTGCGCACTTAGGTAATATAACTCAAAGTTTGGAATATCCAAACCCCCTTGCGCATATGGTCGTGTCAGCGTGTCCCATTGGTTACGAGGTTGCTTACCACCCCAAACTAATCTAATCAACTCTGAACGGAGAGTGCGGAAGGAGTGGCACCCAGGATCGAAAGGGATATTGAGGAATAAATAAAGGAATTTTGGCAATATAACCATTTTAATAAGGGATATACGTCCCGCCATAGTCGGGGGCAATGCTATCCAGCGGGTAATGCAGCTGGTAATGTGTTCAATGGCGCATCCATAATTGTGGAGAAGTGTGGCTCACTGGTTAGAGGAGGCATACCCTGAAGCAGAGGTCAGACCCGGGACCAGGGTTCAATTCCCGACGCGGCAGGGTCTTGAGCCCAATTGTCCACGGACTCACACTCTGCATCTCTGGGCATTAGCTTGCTTAATCTCCACCACGACCCCCCCGCGGCGGGATGCCTGGCTTTCACCTTGGGGATGCCCAGTACGGGTTATCTCACAGGGAAAAAGCCAGGACGGGTTCCCAAGGCAAGCGCCGAGATGCCCTAGGGTAAGTCGAGCACTATATAAGAACACACACACACACACACATACATACATACATACATACATAAGAGGCATGAGTTTGTCGCGATCCGTCGTGACCCTGATCCCCACATACTTGACCTCATCCTCGCACCAAACAATAGAGTAGTCCACCTCAAAGGAAGTAGCGGCACTAGTCAATGGAAAGATTTGCGATTTGGACCAATTAATATAAATGCCAGAAAGGCCTCCAAATTTCACAAATTCACGCATAAGTGGATTCAAATTTTGGAGGGGTTCTTTTACATAGAGGGTAACGTCATCTGCGTAAAGGGATATAAGAACAGGACTTAGAAGGCAACAGAGGCCTACTTGCTGGTATTGCTGTCTAATCCTTGCAGCCAGTGGCTCCATTACAAGTGCAAAAAGGAGAGGGAAGAGGGGACACCCCTGACGAGTACCGCGGGATAGGGTAAAAGATGAAGAGGCGTACCCGTTAATCAGTACTCTTGCTGTTAGTGACTTATAAAGCAAGCGGATCCAGGAAAGGAAACCGATAGGGAGTCCCATACATTGAAGCACAGTAAAAAGGTAATCCCATTCCACTGAGTCAAAAGCCTTGGAAGCGTCTAAAAAGACCGCCACCAGTCCCAGCTTGGGATCAACCGTTTAAGATGGGGGGAAAAAAGGGTACGGAGGTTATGGGATGTCGCCCTACCTGGAAGAAAACCAGCCTGGTCAGGAAGGATAAATTTGCCTAACGGAAGACTCAGTCGATTTGCCAATAATTTGGCAAGAATCTTGGTGGCGGAATTCAGTAAAGAGAGCGGGCGATAGGATTCGCATCTGTCAGATGGTTTACCCAGCTGTAACAACAATGTGATTAGAGCTTCTCTCATTGATGGTGGAAGGACTTGAGACCCATGAGCTTCAAGAAAGACTGCTTTCAACACAGGGAGTAATTGATCAATGTATAACTTGTAAAAATCGACAGGTAGACCTCCATACCCAGGGGCTTTGCCCGATCTCATCTGCATAATAGCCTCCCTCAGCTCATCGTCTTCAAATGGAGCAGCCAGGAATTCGCGTTGCGTGTCACCTAGCTAACCCAAGGTAATGTCTCCAAAAAAGGGTGTAAAGTCTGGGGGAGTGGTACGTTGTGTTTTGTATAGCTGTTTGTAGAACAAGGTAAAAGTGTCCAGTATGTCTTGGCTATCCCTGTATTGCGTGCCATCATCATCGACCACTTCCAACACAAAACTAGAGAAACAAGGCTGTTTGATATCATTAGCTCAGGCCCGGCCAGGTCACTCTCCCTCCCCATATCGACGAGCAGTGAAGTATTTGCAGCAGAACTTCACTTCGCAGTCAGCAGTAGTTACATAGTCAGTCATTTTTTTCCGTAGCAAGGCCCTATGTGTGCCAGACCTATCCCTTCACATGTCAGCCTCAAGTTGCCGTATCTCAACCTTAAGGCATTGTAGATTACGTCTAATGTCCCTGAGAACCCCAAAACTCTTGGACATGCCCACACCATGGATAGTGACTTTAAAGACCTCCAATAGTGTGGCCAGTAGGTCCACAGAGCCTATGTTTCTAACAAAAAAGTCTTTGATTTCTTCCCCAAGTTCAGCCTGGAAGACCGTATCTAAAAGTGACTCTGGTAGCAGCCACCAAAAATGGGGTGAAGCTATTGCATTGGGAGGGGCTGTCTTAAGGCATACAGGGGTGTGGTCAGAGTATGTGCGGGCAAAGTGAGTGACGGACTGGATCCAAGTTGCTGTGCCCCTCGAACAGAGCCAGTAATCAATGCGAGACCATGTGGCGTGTCCTGAGGTGTAATATGTACCTTCTCTCATAGTGGGGTGTTCGTATCTCCAGGGATCTATCGGCCCGTGTTCTTCCGATATCCCCATTATAGCCTTGCGTGCCTTGGTGTAATGATGAGTTTGGGGGTTGGAACGGTCCATCACTGGGTGCAAGGCTATGTTGAAATCGCCCTCCCACCCCTTAGCACATTTGTGGAGCCTATATCTAATATGTGTCCCCATATAGAGGAGAAGTAGTTTGGGTCGTCGTGATTAGGGCCATAACTACACGCTAGGGTGACCGACTGTGTGCCCAGGGTGCCCCACATTAAACGACTACGGCCTGAGTTGTCACTGTATGTACCGCCGAATATGAATGGTGTATTCTTTATCAGAATAAGAGTACCCCTAGAACAAGTGGAGTAAGAGGAGAATGCCCATGCGGAGGCCCATCTGCTGGCAAAACTTGGGGGCGAGCGAGGATCCATGTGCGTTTTTTGAAGCAGTGCAACTTGCACCTGATGGCGATCTAAATAAGCAAAAATTAGTCTCCGCTTCTGAGGGTCGCATAGACCCCTGACGATCCATGTGAGCAGTTTTAAATTGAGGGCTTTGGGGTGCGTTGTCATAAGAAATAATGAGAGGAATGGCCACGAGCATTTGTATGACAGTGTAGCAATTACATAATTCCTGATCAATAAAACGAGAGAAGTGTTTTTTACGCATGACGGAACAGTAAACAAAAAACCACTCCACCCACCAGTCCCTAACCCACAACTTCCCCTCCCACCAACAAAAATGACTGTGCAAAGGCAATGATAAACCAGTCATCAATGTTCAGAACCCAACCCACCCACAACAGCACCCCAAACGTGCCGGTATGTCCCCTCCCACCCGGTGAAACCCAATAAATAGGGAAATGTCCGTGTTCCCAGACAAACTGGTGTAGGATGCTGTAATAGTAGTACGTAGCAATGAAGAAAACTAACATGCAGAGGGGAGCTCCCATAAAGGGGGGCGCCCGGTGGGCACAAACCCCCTCCTATGACCAACATCGCACTGCCATGCACCCAGGGGGAAAGAGAAGCGGATCCTCGCTCCAAAGGGAGAAACAAGCGGCGTGTGAGGGGGAGGGGTGCACAGTGAGATGGTAAGTTCACCTGTTCGATATACAAAAGGTGGATTACAGAATATGCAACCGTGAGAGTCCCGCTAATCAAAAACACTTATCTGAACAGGAACAGCTGGCAAGTACAGAATTGTGTCCAACAGTCCACGAGCAGCGAAGCAAAAGGGAGACGATCGGGAACCTTGCGTGGAATGTATGTGTTCATAGATCTAGTCAGAGACTGCAAAGGGGTTGGGAGGTCTCTCTTTTTCTCATTAGTCAATTGCCGGATGGCGAGGAGGGTCCAGAGTCCTGTTCCCCCCCTGGGCGATTGTCTAGCCAGATTCCTAAGGATGTGGTCGACCTGCTGTGGGTTCGCACAGATGATGTGTTTGCTGGTGTGGAAGATTCAGAGTTTTGCAGGGTAAAGGAGAGCATATTCTATATTAGCCTTACGGAGCTTTTGTTTAGCAGGTAAGAGGCAAATGGGGAACCTTTTGTGGAATTACGTTAAGGCACAGGTGGGGCATGCATGGCGTGGGTGGGAGGAGGGAAAGGATTGAGACTAAGAATGTATTGCAACTTTCACACTGTATTTATTCTTTGTCATGGTAATCGCACGGTTTATATGTATATGCTGCAGGTTACACGATGGAGGCGCTTTCACACCCCCATGACAGACCTCACTAGGTCCAGTTCTAGAGCAGCGAATGGCACGGTTCGAGCACTCACTTGGAACGTGGGAGGCCTCAATGACTACAGGAAACTTAGGAAGGTCCTGGCCTACTTGGCACGACACAGAATTGCTGTTGCACTACTGCAGGAGACACACCTCCTCTTCAACAACCCTATGCTGCGCAGCAGGGAAATATACATGCTGCGGGTTTCATCACACACGAGCGAGGCATGCTTACATGGGTGAATCCTAAGACTACTCCTAAACTCGAACCAGTAGACACTGACCAGGAAGGGTGATATGTGATCTCCAGATGTAGGGGGAAGGGAATGGAACTTCTTATAGTTAACATATATGGCCCGAATTTTGCCAATCCCAGCTTTTACACTGCATTGTCCGAAAAGGTTCATTTGCGCGGGGAAGGGCAACAGCTTTGGGGAGGAGACCTCAATTTAGTACTGAATCCGCGGAGGGACAGATCAGGATAGCCGGAGAGGCATATCACGTCAGCAGCGCGTACAGTGGAAGATGCAATGGTACCGTTTGACTTGTGTGATGTGTGGCTATACCCGGAAAAAGGGGGGTACACATCATGATTTACATTCCCGTATAGACTATTGGCTAGCAGCCAGACAGTTACAATAGCGAACCCAAGCCTGTGAGGTACTCCCTCGCACGCTTTCAGACCATTACACTCCCCACAGAAAATTATTCCCCCCTTTACGTGAAGGTTCCCACCTTACTCTCTGTTAGACACCGTTTTCAAGGAGGAACTGGCGGAAGCGATTGAAACGTTCTATGCCAGTAACATAGGGTCGGTGGACAGCTTTCAAGTTCAAACTATATCCGGGGTATCACTTTAGCCAAACACTCTGGGGTGCTTAAAGCGATCCGTAAGCGAATCGCAGACTTGGAGCGTTCACTTGCGAACCTAGATGAACAACACCTGGCGAGGGCTGATGATAATGTCACACAGAAGTTCAAAACGCGATTAGGAGAATATCATGATGCGGCTGACCCTGAAATAAAACACATCGGTGAATAGGCCACAGTCCACACGTATGGTGAAGGCGAACGTCCGGGTGCGATCTTGGCGCAGCTTCTTAAAAAGCAACGGGACAAAGCAATAGTTGTTGAGGTAAAAACAGCTGAGAGTGATATACTGACAGAAGACACTGCCATAGCGTGGAGGTTTGGGCAATACTATTCTGACCTATACTCCACTTGCAGTAGTGGCACCAAGGCGGAAATCTTGGACTATTTAACACATATAAAGCTACCTTGGCTAACTGACAAACACCGCAAATATCTAATGCGGCCTCTGGAAGTGGATGAAATCACCACGGCACTGTCTGGCATGAAATCAGGTAGTGCGCCAGGAGTGGATGGCCTCACAGTAACTTTTTACAAGGCGTTCAAGGACATGCTAGTGCCGCATTTAGCTACACTCTTTGACGACATGTGCTTGACAGGTGCTATGCCTCCCTTGATGAGAGAGGCGATAATTGTCACTATCCTGAATCCGGAAAAGCCTCCGGACGAGTGGGCATCCTATCGCCCCCTCTCATTGATCAACGTTGACACAAAAATGTTTGCAAAAATTTTAGCGAACCAACTTGTCCCTCTGATTCCGCTGCTGGTTGCACCGGAGCAAACGGGGTTTCGTTCCAAGTAGAAACTTAACTTACAATTTGAAAACGGTGTTTGGTACGGTACAGCACACTCGTCCCGAGGTACAGGCGGTAGCAGTTTTCCTTGACATGAAAAAAGCTTTTGACTCTGTTTTGAATGGCCCTTCATGCGGGAGGTCCTGACTAGGATGGGGTTGGGGAGTGTCTTCCTACAGCTGACAGGGGTACTGTATAACGCACCCACAGCCAGAGTCAAATTTTGCAACTTAGTGACCGATATTATACACGTTACTAGGGCCACGCGGCAAGGTTGCCATCTGTCGCCGATATTGTATGCATTGGTGGCCAAATCTTTAGCCTGTGGGTTACTCAAATACCACTGATATCTGGGTATTCGATTTGCGGATTACAAGTTGATCGTATCAACCTACGCGAACAATACGCTACTATATGTACGGGACCCTGAACGCAACCTTTCCCCTGTATTGCGAGAAGTGGTGAGATTTGGAGCAGTGTCTGGGCTCCGTGTTAACTGGGAAAGTCTATAATATTCCCCCTCGCACCGGCCACGGGCGCATTCAAACCAGACTATCCATTGTGGTGGTCAACGGAACCTGTGAGGTACTTGGACATTAAGATCCATACGGACTCTGAAGTGGTATTCAGGGAAAACTATGGGGTGGCGATTAGCAAATTAGAAGACGATGTGGAAAGGTGGAGTCTGCTGCCACTGTCCTTGTTGGGTAGAGTTTCCATCATGAAAATGGTAGTATTGCCTCGTTTTTTAGGTCTCGCCTATTAATCCAGCAAGGGATAGTAGGCGACAGTATAGAGGCCAAACCAAGTTCTGAAACCATCGTGGATTTCGGACAGTTCGTGTGGTGCACTCGTGCAGAAAGCGCGTCCACATCAAAGCCATCAGCCTCAACCCTGCAGTTTCACTTTCACGGCCGCAAGGAATATTCTCACTTCAAAGGAATGCGCACCCCGCCCCCGCAATGCCGAGAGCATTTCCCGGCCGCTTTTCCCCCCAATAACTTTTCCTTTAATTAACATCTCTGCCTTCACAGCGCGTCCACATCAAAGCCATCAGCCTCACCCCTGCAGTTTCACTTTCACGGCCGCAAGGCCGTGCTCTCACTTGAAAGGAATGCGCACCCCGCCCCCGCAATGCCGAGAGCATTTCCCGGCCGCTTTTCCCCCAATAGCTTTTCCTTTAATTAACATCTTAAATCCCTATCAGCAGCACCTGGGCAGCTCGCGGTGTCGGGGCATATAAACAAGCAGTCCCTTGAGATTTCCGTGTGGACAGTACTACACCTCCCGCTCAACAGGCGCATTAGACTCCATTTAACTAATCTATGCATAATTAAAGATCTTCTTGTGGAAGCATGCACGGCTACATTTGTTTGTTTATACAACACTTGTATTATTTTATTGGGCATTTATTTAACTTAACATGGCTGCACAAATTTGTTTGCATACTTTTGCTAATTTTCGCTGTTTGACCAGCAATGTATGACTGTATAAACTTGTTTATTACAGACAACAGGAGCATTATTTTCTGGATAAATGTAACCCCTAAAGAACCCGCCCCCCACCATGCGAGGAGCTTTCAATCGAACAGCAAGCATAGCAGCTGTTTTCCCGGCCGCTTTTCCTTTAATTAACATCTCTCCCTTCACACATTTCTCTGCGTCTAAGCATTCAACTCCATTTAACTAATCTATGCATACTTAAAGATCTTCTTGTGGAAGCACGCACGCCACATTATCACTCAGCATCACCACAGCACCACTCAGCAGCACCACTCAGCACCATCACAGAACCACCACAGCACCACTCAGCACCACCACAGCACCACCACATTATCACTCAGCACCACCACAGCACCACTCAGCACCACCACAGCACCACTCAGCACCACCACAGCACCACTCAGTACCACCACATTATAACTCAGCACCACCACATTATCACTCAGCACCACCACTCGGCACCACCACATCACCACCACAGCACCACCACATTATCACTCAGCACCACCACATTATCACTCAGCACCACCACAGCACCACTCAGCGCCACCACAACATCACTCAGCGCCATCATAGCATCAATCTGTGCAACCATTCAACAACAACTGGTTCAAATATGTTCTCTCAATGTTTCAAGCTTTATTACAAATGTCACAAAAAGATGTTAATATTTCACTTCTGTTCTTGGATTTTCAGCACAATAAAATACACTGAACATAATCTTCACAAAAGTTATTTACAAAAGTTTAAGCTATTGCCATTATAAATTACAATCACTTTTATTTAAGTATTAATTATTTAAAAAAAATTAAAAGCCGTTGTTATTTGTAATATCAACACATCTAAGTCACGTAAATACAAAACATGTTGCATTCCAAATGTTATAGGTGTCCCATTTGCGAAAGTTATAACTATTTGCATTGTAAATGACAAAGCTATTAATTTAGCTATGTTCAAAACCAACACATAAATAAAAAAATTGTCATTTACAAGACCAATAGCTCAAACTTTCATAATGCGAGACCTATTGCATTGCAAATGCTTGTTGTTTTTCTTGACTAATATACCTTTGGTTCTCCCTTGCTCCTTTTTTCGTCAGCTCACAGCGTTGATGATCAAGTTGGCTTGGGTTGGCAAGCAAGCGCGGGTCAGCTGGAAAGTACTTAAATTGCCATATCACATGGGGGGGGGGAGGGGCGGGGGGCGAGCACGCCCGACCTGGACCTTTATTACATAGCAGTCCAAAGTTTGCATGCCTTCCACTGGATTCACGACTCCCCCGACATCCCCCACCTACTCATAGAGAAAGTTGTGGCATCCCTTCTTCCATTGTCATCACCGATGTTTATGCCCGCGGATCGTAGGTCAGGGATACTTGACTCAGTGAATGTGACAAAACATGCCTGGCACCACCTCCTAAAGCTGCAGGTGGGTGCCATCTTTTATTCCCCGCTCACACCGCTGGATTGGTGCCACTGGCTACCCCGTGCAGAGATCAGAGAGTTACATGTGCTCTTAAATCAATAGTGGTGCAGACAATAGGAAACCTGTTTGAGGGGAATACAGCAGAGAGATGGGGACCGGCGAGTCTGAAGTAACCCTCCTCACTAGATTTCAGTTCCATAGAACATGACAAGCACTGCTGAATATCCTGGTCCGCGACTTGTTGGAGCCACCGGAGCTGGCCTCCCTAACCTATGTCATAAAAACTGACTCGCCGGCCCAGATAGTGTCTAAGATATACAAGCTGAACATGAACATGAGCTATAGGGAAAACACTAAAGCCCGTCTGGCTTGGCAGGGAAACTTGGGCAGGGACATTGATGACGCTATGTGGAAATACTGCTGCAACACCACGAAGCGCATTTCTTTAAATGGTAGACACAGACTGATCCACTTTAAGTATCTAAATAGGTTCTATTACACCCCAGAGAGATTATGTAGGTACGGTCTGAGGGACAGGGCGTATTGTGAGCACTGCATTGCACAGCTGGCTGATTTTTTCCACTTGGCCTGGCTCTGTCCAAGGATAATAGCACAAGAGGGGTACACAGTTCCCCGACAAGAGTGTGTGAGACAAGAGCGCGTGCAGCATAGAAGAAGGGAGAAAGGGAAGGGCATTTCCCTTTTTGGAACTAAAACCCTCACACACCTAGCAAGCTAGATGTCATGCTTCATCATATGGGTTCTGCTCCTCACCAGTTGCTCTTATGCCCTGACCAGGCTTGTGGGGGTAGGTTGTTACGGCTGTGACCGCGCATCTTTACGGTACCTGACTATTGGCGCAGGTCCCACGAGAGCAGACTGCGAGGCGCCTTAGGGAGTCACTTAGGGTCGCCACTCAATAGCAGGACCTGTTGGCCTGCCTTCCTTCTGACCTCCTGGAATAAGGTTGTACATTGAGTTTTTTAATTTTAATTCTAATTCACTGTGTAGCACTGAGCACCTAGGTCCTGAAGAATTGCCCCCTGAGCAAGAAACTTGTTGACCTGTTCCGAGGTTCGCAGGTATTTTGCTGAACACACTTCTTGGCATATATCTCCCCTCTCACTATTTTAATCAAGGGTGTCAGCCACGCTAATAAATATCCTTGTGGAATGACCCACCTTTTTTATCTTCACCACTCCTTCACGACTATACCTTCACTTGCCCTCTCACCCACACGCACCATATGGCCGGAACAAAAGATCTCCGATAAAGAGCCCCTTTACGGGTGCCCGTCAGACATTGCAGCGCCAGTCTGACGAGGAGCAGAACCCATATGATGAAGCATGACATCTAGCTTGCTAGGTGTGTGAGGGTTTTAGTTCCAAAAAAGGGAAATGCCCTTCCCTTTCTCCCTTCTTCTATGCTGCACGCACTCTTGTCGGGAAACTTTGTACCCCTCTTGTGCTACTAGTCGTTAGGCCATGTACACTGAACCCCGCTAAATATTGTCCGCTCACGGTTCCTATTGTTGTTGTTGTAATTCTGTCCAAGGATAACCACATTTTGTGACTCAGTCTTTAAGGAGCTAGGACAGGTAATTGATTTGCCGCTTTCCCCAGAGCCGACACTGGCCCTGTTGGGCTACTCCGAGCCGATACCAAAAGGGGTCTGAAGGCTGGTGGACATGGGCCTGCTACTAGCTAGGCACAGAGTGGCGATGTGTTGGTTGCGAGGCCCGACCCTCTACGATAGCTCAGTGGTCGAGAGACATGTTGTACAGCAGCACGCAAACTGAGAACTTCAATGATCTTCTCCCACCACGCAGTAGACCTAAGAACTTCTGGGCGTTGTATAAAACATATATGGCAACCAGAGCCGGTAATACAATGACAATTGAGGCTGTTGACCAAGGGATGAGGGCGAATAGTCCTGCTGAATAGTTGCATAAGGTTGGGCCTGGTCTTTCCATAATTTTCTGAGTGTTGTGTACTGATAAAATGAGGGGTGAATTTGTTTGGTAACTTCAGGGTTTTACTGCAAGAGAGTGCAAAACTAGGGTGTGGGAAATGGGGTGGTAGAAAGTGTAGACCACTAACAAGATGTTATCGGATATAACCAGCCAGCTAAGCTTTGAAACTGTGTAGTATGTTGTCTGATTATCATATGTCATCGCAATTGCCATATAGAGGGAACAATGTCTCATGGTTGTATTTGAAAAACTAAGTATAAAAATGCCATTTTGGGTGGCTCAAAAAATAACACAGCTAGAGGCGGTATTTCCAAACACCAGCCCTCATGAAAAACACAATGTTAACAATTTGCTTACACATGGGGATAACACCCCAGATAGAGGATTGTAACTATTGGCGTACAGTTTTCGCTGCCATATATACCAGGACTCATGGTATCCCGTCATTAGCAAAGCAAGCACCTGCTTCTTCCAAGAAGGAATGGGATAATAATAAATAGGGCTCCTGGTTTTCCGATAAATGCAGACAGAACTATTTTTTCCTGTATGTATTTATTTTTAAATACAGAAAAATACGGAAAATAGGGCTTCTTTATATGTTTTTTCTACTTTCACTCATGATTGCCAGGTCAGTAAGTATAAAGATTGAGAGGTTGGGGATATGAAAAATTACAATAGATTTCCTAATTAAGCTTAATTAAGTGCAAATCTACAGTTATTTATGCTACTCTACAATACAAATGTTGTCAGATAACGCTATTGCACTGTATACTGCTGAAACCTTTTGGCCATTCAAAGGCGAGTATACACTTATTACTCAAATATATGTGGAAAAATAGCCTTTGTAGCTTTATTTATACAGAAAATGCAAAATAAAATGGATAAATACAGAGTAAATTAGCAAAAAATAAATATAGATAAATACCATAAAACCGCAAGCCCTAATAATAAACAACAAAAGAATAAAGACAGTAGATCTCAGTCCATAGGTAGGTTTCCTCAACAGGAGCCCTCCGAAAGTAGGTATAACCTTAGGAATAGGGACAACATTAGAAAACCTAACTGGTATCGGGACACTGATACACGTTCCTCTCATTCCTTTCTAGGTTCATCGAAAAACTCCGTGAGGGAGGGACGGTCAGAGCACAGAACAGATGAGCGTACAAAATCTAGAGATGCACAATGCACTTCATACTACATTTCCAAATAAGAAGAAAAACCTAAATCTAAACCGCAATGCAAAAAGAAGAAAGTTGCAGGTCTAAAAGTTAGGCATTCCCAGAATTCTGAGGACTTCACTACTGAACGGGGAATGGGCTCTGACGATGCTAGACAGTGCAGCAGAAGTAACAATAGCTCACCAGAACCTTATGGAATTTCTGGTGACAGCGAAGTTGAGTGAACATATCACATTGGAAACACCTAATACTAAGGTAAGTATCCCACATAGGATATATGAAATAGCACTCCAAATGGAGGGGGACAAGCCCAGCAAAATCAAAGGTCTCTTTTGGAAGAACCTGACTTTTGACTACGACATTTTTTAAGCTGAAAGATTGGCCGCTTACTATTGTTATGGATTGCCAAAAGGGAGAAACGGTAATTATGCGAGCTTTTTCCAACCTGGTTCCCCAATACTTAAAACATACATACGCGCGGGAGTGGGCAGTAGCCCTTGCCCCTGCATTATATCGCAACCATGTTGGATGGGATGAGGATTGAACTCACCACATGATACCATTAAAATCTACTCCGACTCCACAGAGACAGTATCCAATTAAGCAAGAAGCTAAAAAACAGGTCAAGGAGATCTTAGATCAACTTGAATACCAGGGGGTGATTGAAACTTGCACCTCTTCAATGAATAATCCTTTATTTCCCATAATGAAACCTGACAACTCTTATTGTCCAGTTTTAGATTAGACATCTAAACTCCTGCACTAAAACATTTGCAGTATAAAACGGACATCGTGCGGCATTAATGAATACCATTGCAAAAAAAATACAAAACAACACTGGATATCTCAAATGGATTTTTCTGCCAAAATATAGCGCCTTTGAGCAGATATTTGACCGCATTCTCGGCGTTAGGGTCCCAGCGTCAATTTTGTCGACTCTCCCGAGGGTAGAAAAGCAGTCCGGAGTTGTTCTCCGCTAGAGTAACCGAGTTACTCCAGAATATTGATGAAAAGGCATTGCCCTATGTAGATGATATTTATCGGACGGATGATGACCTAGAGCATTGGTTCCCAAACCTTTTCAACCTGCGGCTCTCTTGACCCATTCGCCATTGCCTGTGGCTCCCCACTGTTACTTTTGTTGGAGATTGGGGGGGTTGTAAGCCTGGCCTCTAGCGTACTTGCATTTTTCTCCCTGAAAATATTTGAGATGAAGCTGATGAAGGTATCATAATCGTATACGCCGAGTGTTTCGTATTATTAAGGTGGCGTCTCTTATAAAATATTGCTAGTTACACTTCTTTGGCCGTGCCTTTTTTTTAGATTACCCTCTCAAACTTTTTTATCCCAGTTACAGTGCTAGATAGCACCCATATGCATGTAGACCCCATTGCCAAAGTATTTATGCCCTTGAAGAATATTTGCATGCACTTCCATTTCTACCCATTCATACATGCCAGCACACCTGTCTCAGCAGGGTCACTCATGATTTTTTTAAACCACATACAGCTTTATTTTTGATGTCTCCTACCTAAAATTTCCTCCAAATCAATGCAAGTAAAATACACTTCTCAGATTGTTTTTTAAACGTCCCTCTTTCTTGCTTCCAAATTTTGGCATTATGCCGTACATGGTATTTTGCTTCCCTGTGCTCAAAGAGAGAGCAGGCCTGTCTGGAAATGTGTGTGTACTGAACGAAATGTGTACTGAAATTACCTATGATTCAAGTACAGATCTTAATACTTAATAATACTGATGACTTGCATTGGTGTAAAATGCATTTGGAAAAAAATGAAACTATTAACGAGTCTAACAAAATAAATCCGGCATCTTCCGCCTACTTTGGGTGTGTTGGAGCCTGGACATCCAGCAAAATACAGAGGTCATCTCCCTCAACTAAGCACAACGTTTACAGCTTTAGGCAAGTCACTTACAAATCATCAACATCATAAATTTAAGACCAATTATTTTAAGTGAAGTCAACAGACCCTTCAAAATTAAATGCATTAAAGTGCTTGGTGCACGTCTCCCCTGGCTAGCTTTGAAGGCTCCCCAGGGAGCCACGGCGCACAGTTTGGGAACCACTGACCTAGAGGAACACTTGACCAGGGTGAGCACCATAATTTTGGGATTCACTTCTGAGGGCTACATGTTCAACTTAAAAACAAAAAAGCCCACCTCAATGTCCTATTTTTGGAATATGAGCTCTTCAGTGAAGGGAAAAGCCTGCCAGCTAACTTTTTTTAGAAAAGTGTGCTCTGCTCCAACCTCCAGAATCATTGAAAGATTAAAGGGCTAGATGTATCAAAGGGTTTTGCCCATTCTCTGGGAAAAAGTGTTCATACATACGGCCCTTAAATACATACTGGGAATTCCTGAACTTTGGTAGAACATAAATTTTGGATTACGCTTTCTACGACCTTGTAAGATCTGATTTTTCAGTTAGGCAATGGACACACAGATACCCTTTGTTCCCTACAAGCTGACATGATAGCATCAAAACACTTACAGACACGGGTAAATGTCTGCAACCTCATGATCGTATAGTTGCCTGTCAATCTGGGTTCACCTACCTAACATACAGTGAAGGCGAAACGGTACCCATAGCATACAAATCACACCTACATATGAATGCTGAGATGCGTTTTGCATCCACAGAAAACATTCTGACAGTAGTATAGACTGCTGTAGTGAGAGAAAGAGCACTGGCTCAGGGGAAGCGAATAATTGACGTAACTCCAGTACTGGCCTTTGAGGCCGCTACAAAGGCAAGTGTCCCAAAAGCTAAAGCCTTGCATCCAAGATGGATACAATGGGCTAATTCTCTCACTGTATCTGACGTAGAGTACAGATACGACCCAAAACTAAAAACACAAGCATTTCTACTATATGAACAATAATATCCTCTCCCGAATTAAATAATGTCTCTAGATCAGTATGAATACATAATTTACACTGACGGATCTGCTTAGCCGGCCATTGGAAGTAAACAACAATACTGCGCCGCATGTGCGATTGCAAAAGGTCGTATGCAGGAAAGAAAATTCAATCCAAGCTGTACAAAAACACAGTCTCTAGGAGACTGCACGGCTCAGCTGGCAGTATTGAAAGCTCTACTACTGGCATTGATAAATACAGATTGAGAATTCCCCACACTAATCGTGTATGATTCCTTTTACTGTGTACAGTCATACAATGAATATCTTCACTACTGAGGTCAGTATGGGTTTAAGAACTCAAAAGATGGCACAATTCAGCTCAAAATGGTATGGGAACAGGTAGCAGAGTTGAAAATTAACTACCAAGAGCTCACATGATACACACACACTGAGTCATCAACGGGATGGCGTTCACGTTGAAGGGAATTCATTTTCTGTTGAAGCAGCAAAAGGGGCTGTACGTGCGGCTTCCGTAGCTGCAATCACTCATTCAAAAATGAGAATAGACGGAGACATTATGGTTGCTGTCATTGCTACACGCAATAACTCGGCTGTACCGAACAAATTTCCACTCAAGTACTCCTGCATGTTAGATGCAAACAACGTTCCATTTGCTCAGAATCCTGGAGTGGGGGCTACAGTAATACCAAAGATGGATCGCAGATAAGGCTTAATATTAGCTGCACAGGAGGTTTTGGGGTTTGCACATGCAGGAGTTACGGCAACTGTTTCTTTACTGAAAAAACCCTATTGGTGGCCAGGGTTGTTAAAGCAGAGCAAAGACTATGTCTTAAAATGCGACCTCTGCCAACAGATGAAGAGCTCCACCAGCACAGACACTGTTGCTAATATCAGACAGACTACCCGCCTGTGTCTATTTGGACCACTGCGGCCCCCTTACAGTCTGATGGGGCTTACAAATACATTATGGTCGAAGTAGATTCCTGCTCGAGATTCCTATGGGTATGGCCTCGACGCCCGGCTGACTATCGAACTGTTATCAAAGATTTGCGAGTCTTAATAGGGACATACGCAGTTAGCACATTACATTCAGACCGTAGATCGGTGTTTAGCTCTGGGGCTTACAAAGAAGCCATGAGAAGTTTGGGTGTTGCTCTGCGGTATTGCTCTCCGTACCATCTAGAGGGATATTCGGTTGTGGAGCAGAAGAAGCGGTACTTAAAGCAATCATTATCAGCTAGAGTATTAGGCACAGGTGGTAGTTGGGTCGATCATTTATATGGGGTACAGAGGGCCTTGAACAACATGTCAAGAGGTTCACTAGGGGGTGTCACTCCTTATGAGGTCCTTTTTGGGATGAGAATGTGGGTACCTGATCTCAATTGTGAAGGCACAGTGGTGGATGAAAAATCTTTTGACATCAATAAGCATTTGGCTGTTTTACAGGACCTGAATGAATCCAGGGCACTACAGAGCAATGTGCAAGTAAAGCGGACCGCCACTGGGGAACTCAAGTCAGTAACAGCAAGACCTGTCTGGGTGCCTAAAGTCGGAGATCTGGTCAGAGAAAAGATAGTGGACAAAAAAGAATTTGGGCCATCACACAGAAAGCCTGTACCTATCCTGGCAGTCGAAGGAACAAGAACTGTACTTCTGCCACCTCTTGCCGGAAAGGAGGAGAAAAGATTAGTCTCCATTGATCTAATAAAACCACACTATGTGGCCGATACTGAATAGTAAGCCTCGTGGGATCCTGGGTAGCCGACACCCTCCTCTCGCTACCATACAGGAAGTTCAAACAGAAAGGCTCATCTCGTTTCAAGAGTCACCTATATGGAATGATGGACTATGCAACAATGCCTTGAAACACGTTCCCCTTGAAACCGACATTCAAAATCAAAATGAAAGGCACATCTCAATTCGACCTAACACTGATGTTTACATAAATATGCCTCAACAGGAGCCATCTACAAGTACAACTCAACCTGCTGAGCTACCTAAAATAGATCTAACTGCATATGGCTATTTCATCGACTTTGGTACCTTTTCTTTGGCTCAAAGTGAACCTGAAACAACGCCAACCCCAATATCTCATCAACTACAAATCAAAGACTTCTTCATTTTTCTTAAAAAGACATACCTCGCCTTGGCTAGAACTTTGGATAATCACCGGTATACTGTACTTTCTTTTCTGGATTGGCTTAGAAACTGTTTCCTGCTTTCTTATTAATGGAACTTATCTGCGCCATAGCTCTGCAGCATCGAAAGTGCATTTGATCCTAAAACCTCATGTTTCATCACATTGTGAACAAAGAGACTTGTCATCAGTGACCATTACAGCAGTACCTATACCTGATGATATAGTATGGGACAAGTTTGATTATGATTATGATATATTTGGTCCGACCGAACTTTTAAAAATACCAAATTTATTTAAAATGTCCTTAAATTATATCATTACCTCCAGGACATTTTCGGATGTTTGGGATTTTGAAATTGAATAATATGTTGTCTAATTTAGAACAATCTGCCGCATTTTCCAGCAATGAAATGTTAGAAGACATATCAGATTTCAACACTATGTATTGTTATCAACATTATGGTCCTCATTTTCTACACAAATCCAGTAACCCTAGGAATGTTTTCACATATCACCAATGGGAACATTGCCCTACACTACCGAAAAGTAGTTTGAAAACGTTTTCATATTTTTCAGGGTTTAACATTTCAGATCCAACCTTATATTACTATAGGGTTGCACCGGCATCCACAAAGAAAAGTATGCTGACTTATACCAATCAGATTTACTCTGCTTCCTTCATTACCAAACTGTCTGAACAGGGTTTCGACTTATGGAAAGACACTATAGAATTAAAATCAGTCCGGGGTTCTAGGGACTGGCAAGTCCAGGGAACAGAAGCGCTATTTAGACCATGCCTCATCCCTCAGCAGATGATCATACTAAACGATAATGTGCAACAGACTTCCTGTCTAGGAATAGCTATGAATAATTATTTTAACTAGCCTCTGATTCCAACACCATCACATACCGAGAGTAACTTTACAACACGAGAAGGTATTACTTTAGATGACATTCTACAATACAATAGATCAGACCCCAATTGGAAGGGATAGTTGGTTTTGGCCCACATACACTAATAGATGTCAGGAAAGATTCAGGGGTACAACCGAATGGTTCAGTATCCACAGGGCAGACCCACACTATGTACAAGGAGAACATCCAGGGGTGGTGACATCATACATTATTGTGAAGTTATGCCTCGATTGGCTAAAAACCTAAACACTACAACAGGTGAAATAACATTTATCCTTACTTACAGAGGATGTGGACCTACAGGATTTTTTACTAGGTCCCAGAAAGCCATGTAAAAAACCTTTCTATTATGCTGTCTATAATGAAATTTGGAAAACAAGAAGCAGTGGAGAGATTACAAAAAATAGATGGGATTTGTTTAGAAAAGGCGTTAGCCATAGTTGACAATTGCATGACTACTTTAACTTCCTTTGTTTATTCACTGGCCAACATTTTATCTTCTGCTATTGATGTACTTGAACAAGATTTGTCCATACTACAGCATGGGCAATCACAATTACGTTCTATTATGTTACTGAGCTGGATGCTGCAAACATTGTGCGCAGATTATGTGCTTGGCGTTTTATCAGCAGTACGTCACTGTTTTCTACATACAATCTAACAGAAAAACAGATGAAGACTACACTAATCATCGGTGAGGCTTTATCCTCCTTACCCAGCTTGTCGTTGGAGGCATTTCATAAACTGGCTTCTAAAATTAAATCCGGCTCACCAGAGGACCCACTGAAGCCTGCCCAGTTTAGAGAATTAGCTGCTGCCTGCCTCCCTCCAATATGCCACCTCATAAATCTCTCCCTCACTTCGGGCATTGTCCCGATAAAGTGGAAACAGGCCGTTGTGACACCAATACTCAAAAAGGCCACCCTGGACCCCCTTAAACTTGAGTTATCGCCCTATTTCTCTTCTTCCTTGGGCCGCGAAAATCGCGGAAGCCCATGTGAATGACGTGCTGACTAAACATCTTGTGAGGAAATGTATTCTGGATCCATCCCAGAATGGGTTCCGTGCGGGTCACAGCACGGAAACCGTCCTGCTCTCTATGACGGAACATCTTCGTTCTGTGCTCGAGTCAGGTCAGACTGCGGCACTGATACTTCTCGACCTAAGTGCCGCGTTTGACACGGTTTCGCACAGAATTCTACTCCAACGTCTTCGAGAGGCAGGAGTTAAGGGCACTGCTCTCAATTGGTTCCGCTCCTTCCTATCTGATCGGACCTTTAAGGTTGCCACTCCACCGTTTCAGTCCAAACTCTGTCCCCTGGATCTGGGTGTGCCTCAGGGCTAGTTTTTGAGCCCCACATTATTCAATCTTTATTTGAGGCCGCTGGCTGATGTCAAGCATTGGGGTCTGACCATGGCCTCTTACGCTGACGACACGCAGCTGGCGGTCACCCTAAGTGGGGACTCCGACCGTGATGCTCCCAGATTTCGGGAAGGACTCCTGGCAGTGGCCAGCTGGATGAAAAAATGTAAATTGATACTTGTATAGCGCACTACTCACCCGCAAAGGTCTCAAGGCGCTTGTACGAATACCGCTGTGGAACCCATCCTGGCTTTCCCTGTGAGCCGCCCACTCCTTGGCACCCCCAAGGTGGAGGCCAGGCATCCTTAGCGTTGTGGGGGCCGTTGTGGAGATTAAGCAAGCTATTGCCCAGAGTTGCAGAGTGGGACTCCATGATTGGAATAGGCACCGAGGCGAGAATTATCTGGTCCGTGGAATTTTGAGCCCAAGACCCGCCGAGGCAGGGAATTGAACCCTGGTCCCGGGCTAGACCTCTGCATCAGGGTCTGCCGCTCTAATCATTGAGCCACACCAACTGTCTCCAGCTTAACGCCAAAAAAACGGAGGTCATGATAGTGGGTAAGCGAGCGGATCTCTGGAATGATAAGTGGTGGCCCCCTGATTTGGGTGTAACCCCTACCCCAGTAACAGAGGTTAAGAACTTGGGGGTTTGGCTTGACCCTGCCCTCAATTTCTGTGGCCACACGAAAAAAGTAGCGGCCACCTGTTTTGGCATCTTACGAGGGCTGAGACCTATCCTGAGATTCTTTGATGCCTCTACCAGGCAGCTTATCATTCAAGCATCTATACTATCACGGCTTGATTATGCCAGCTCATTATTGCTGGGTGCCAACCAGGCTGAAATCATGCGGATGCCCTGGTGGAGCTACCGAGGTTCTGCTCTGCTGAGGGTACCATCCGCTCTCTTCATTGGCTGCCGGTGGCACAGAGGATCCATTTTAAGGCATTATGCTTGTCGTTTAAGATTCTCAGGATGGCTTCCCCCCCCGATTCTTGACAATTTGTTGAAGCCTTATGTTCCCCTGCGCCCTTTGAGATCCATGGGCCAAAACTTGTCTGTGGTTCCGCGATTTAGATTATGCAGAGCGGGAGGACGTTCCTTCCGAGTCCTGGCTGCGAAGCTGTGGAATTCTTTACCGTCCCACATCCGCAAAATTGATGAGCTGCTGAAATTCAGGAGAGCCATCAAAATGCATCTGTTCCCCCATTCCTCTTAGGATTCTGTCTTGTGTGCTTCCTTCTTCTTTCTGTTGTGTTGTGTCTGGATTCCCTTCCAGAAGCGCCGGGACGCCCCTCTGCTGGGGCATCTGTGCGCTATAGAAGTTTTATTAACATAACATAACAGAGGGGAACAAAATATACAATGCTGCGTATTGAAAAGCTAGACAGATTACCTTTCCTGTGGCTGAATCACCATTGACAGAATGGTTGATCCATGGCCATATAACATTACCGGTCACAACTTTCCAGTTTCAGTACTGCCTAGAACAACAGGCAGGGCGATATGAAGAAATGGGTAGGGAATTCATCAAGGAATCTTGGTAATTACTGTACAGATTTCGATGCAGGAGTGGGGATCTAGAAGTATTTCTGAGCGGAACAAACTGCGAGAACGCTTTAAGTGGATCTCTCATATGCCAGGATATTGTGCTGCATGGGGCCTGCAATGGTTCAATAGCGAACCTATCCTGTCACTTGAGGGTTACCCCGGCAGCCGTAATTACCCTGGTATTCAAGCTACTTTCAAACGGGAGTTACTTGATGCTGAACAATCAAGGTTGTTGTGGGATGCTTCTGGGCATCGCATATCTTGTCACTGTGAGCTCCAGGGTTATTTGCTGTATGCAAGTATTGATTCCGCTGACACACAAAGTCAGGGAGGCGCCGTTATGGCCTTTGTTGAATGTTTCCTTTTATACGGTTTGATACTCAGAGCAGAATGAAAGCCTTGCTTCTACAGAAAACCGTGCCCTTAACTTCCGCCCGGGAGACTTTTGATCTCCAGATCGCAAGGTCCTCGGCTGAGATACAGGCATTCATTCGGGGGAACTGCCCCTTCAATTTCACAGAAATGGTAACTCGCATCTTTACCATGTCTGATACAACGGGTATAGTCCACCTATTTAATACCATAGGTTTGGGACTGTTAAGCACCTATCAGACAGTCCTTGGAGTTATACCAAACTTTATACAATACGTATTCGGAAGCATTTTTGGAGGACTTCCGCTGATTCTGTTCCTAATAGCAGGTATCCTGACTGTAGTTTTTCGCCTAGGCTATGGATGTCCCAGTCACCAAGGAGATGGAAAAGCGCTCCTGGAGCGTAAATACTGTGATCGCATGATACAACATCTGGGCACACCTCGCCTATTAGAACTAAGCGCCACTTGGTGCTTTTTATTTAGACCAGTCTGGATTAACTGCATCCTACCTGTTCTCCGATGCCTGTTCTGTGGAGAGAGAAGAATGCGTGTTGAATCTCTGTCTGACACTTCCATCAGTTGTGCAACCGGATGTTGATGCTTTACTGGACCCGATAACTGGCCATGTTCTGCAGTGTCCCCAGCGTATTCCAATGTTGATGGCGGCATTCTTAAAGCCTCCACAGGAAGTCTCTGCTCCTGTTGGAAGGGATACAGGCTCCTCCACTGACATCCAGGCCTTAGATGGCGCAGAGGTTTCCCCAGCATCGGCTGCAGGCAGTACGGAAGATTATCTGTGCTCAATTGACTTTATCTGCAAGGTGTTACAAGTGTCGTCATCTGCGAAGTCAGGCAACAGCGATATTGCGTCAACCAGCCAGGACACAAACATTTGGCTTGTCATGTACTGGGATAAATTTGGCCTTTTTAAACAACTAAAATTGGAACTCCAAAACAATTAACACTTTTTTCCTGCATGGCTTTCCGATGCTTGTAGTGGTTTGAACTATATATTTATTTATTTATTTATTTTTAGAGTTTTCTATAGCGCGAACGTGAACCGATTAGGTTATCAGAGCGCTTTACATAGCACCAGTTCCGTTACATGTTATCACAGCAGTTTACATAGAATCAGTTACGTTGCACATTTCAGGATCATGAACCGATTAGGTTATCAAAGCGCTTTACATAAGACAGCATTCGATGTCCAGTGCCCTTCTCCGCCGTGTAGCGGGGGACCTCTTCCAGCCCTCCGAAGTCGTCGAGCTGTCGGGACTAGGCTCCTGGAATTTCAGCTGTCCCTTTACAACTAATTTGTTTGAAGTCATGACGGAAATCTCAATCCCAGCAGCAACCAAGTGAGCTCTCTGTCTCCAAGTTTCTCTCCGCGCTTGGTGATAGTCTAGTATTTTGGATTTAGGCGGCTCGCACTGGTCATGTCACGTGACAGACTTCAGGAAACCTCGTTGTTTTCGCAGGTGCGTCGCCAACTTGGGGACCCACACGTCGCCATCTTGGGGAGCCTGCGGTCATCCGGCTCGGTGGGTGTGAGGGTGCACAAGGTGGTGGAGGTGTTGGTGCGGTCACGCGTTGGCCATGGGGCGCTGCCCAGGCATGTTAAGAGCAGGCCCTATCTTCGCTCTGCGGTCACTGGCGGTCCAAAGCTTAGGTCCATTGGCGAGTTGCAAGGAGCACTAGGGGCCAGTTGTGCACCCCCCTGCCCAGATATGTTAGCGGGAGGCTCCGCTAGGAATCAGCGAGCAGCCAGCGACCCTACCTCCCGGGTTGTTGTCGTCGGGTAGGCACCTCCCGATATATATATGGACACATTAGAGCTATTGCTTGAGTGACCATCTTTTTCATTTACATTTTTTTTAGAATTTCTTAACACTTTTTAGCAGATCTATTGTTTTACTGTAGTTATTTGCATACCAGTGCCTATATAGCCTAGTAGTAAGTTAGAATTTAATGTTGTCGTCCAGTCGGATGAGGAGTGGGTGTTCTATTAAATTTAGGTCCCCCAATATAGGCTCAGGTAACATCGTAACCCTTCACCTAGATTCTTTCCTAAATTACATACATAACGGTTCTCAGGGACTGACCTTTAGCCTAGATACGAAACTGCCCACAGAACACAGGATTTTCCCTGGTAAAGGCCTCATACATTATGCATGAGGATTGTTGAAAACTCAGCAGGACTACCATCTCCTATATAATATCTGTGTATGAAGTTCATTGCCGACATCATCCTAAATCCGACAAGTGGCACAGCAAGGTAGAACCCCCGGGGAGACCTTTGGGTATATAAACATCACGGGGAACATCACTTACAACGCATTTTGTACAACGCACTACCATTACATCGCAACCATTACAACGCATACCATTACAACGCATTGCGCTGGGGGGCGCTTTAGGATAGGGAATATATTTAATTTACTATCCAACACCTTCCCTGCTACCCACGGGGACTGGAGTTGGAATAGTAAATTAAATAATTCACTATCCAGCGCCTAAAAGCATTATGCGTTGTAATGGACTGCGTGGTAAAAACCGCGTTGTAAAGGCATGCGATGTAAAAGCATGCGTTGTAGTGACACCAATCCAAACATCACATCTGGCTGAGACAAAAGAGAGGAGATCGGGACTTCCCTGCCGACACACTAACGTAAGACGCTAAGGTTCCGGCATGCAGATACTACAGCTCGCAGTTGTCTAACGTCCCTTGCGGGGTGTCCAACTCAAGACCAAGACGGGGTCTCACAGTCTCACTTCAGTTAATGGGGTTGACTTTATCCTAGAGGGATTCTTGTCTTAACACCTAGATACATGCTAGGTATACTTAGGTACATCTAGTTAGGGTAGCATCATAGGAGTACGCATTTTACTGTCATGTATTTTATATACTTGCCTGTATTCATGGTTATGGCAAAATGGTAGAAATCTACCATCCCTTTACTTTCTTAGTGCTTCTAATCATTTATATCTGTTAGTGTATAATGGTTGTTTCAGCGCACCTATTTTACACTAGAATAACGACTGCTTTTTGAAAAACGTCCCTTCCGTTTATGCTGTGTAACTCTCTGAGACGGAGTGAGCATGAGTAACTGAACGAAAAAGAAGTAAAGTGTTTCCACAGTCCTTAGGGATCAGGGTTGTCATGTTCGATAGTTGCCAAGAACTATTCTCTCCCTGATAAGAGGAGTTTCTAGAGGCACTGTGAGCTACCTGGTACACAGGCCAACATACCCGGTGGGGGTGTCTAGAATCAGTCTAACACGAATCCTACAGTGTATGTTGTCTAATGAGCAGATCCTATATAGGTTTTATAGGAACTACACAACAGGAAGAATGGTGTTTCTCACTAGACAGTATACAGTTGGCATTCCTGAGGAATTATATTGCTGGATAGAATTTCAGGTGAAATCGGGTTGCCAGTTTTCTTGTTCCCTTTTCCCTTGTATAGGATTTTTTGCAGTGGGCCTGTAATGTCAAGTAATTTAGCTTGATACACCCTCCAAGCTAGATAATTAATTTACTAGCATCCTTAAAGAACTCTGTGATGGTTTCCATTTTCCCATCAATTTTGGGAGTCGCCAAGACTTTCCTTTTCTAGGGAGAGTCACAAGCAATACTGCCTTATATCATCCTCTGACCATTTTCCAAAGGTGTCCGAGTCTGTTGGTCACGTAAAGAGACACTTTGTCTGCTAGGGTTCATTCTGTCCTGATCCACTGAATCTTCTCCATCATCAGGGTTTCACTCGTGGGAAGAAGGTGCTCCCTTTCCAGGTGTATTCCCAGGCATATCATCTTCCAGCTTGCCATTTAGCATGGGCAACTGCCATTTTAAACAAGCTTCACTAATTCATTCAAATACATCCGTGGTGGAAGTACTGTCAATGGTCTTCTTCTTAGCCTTTCATGGGGTGTCTTTTACACCCTGGTGTTCAATGAATTTGGCAGGCCCCATATCTTCCTCGATTGGGTTATGGGGGTTGTTCAAATTTTCTCTGTGGCTAATAAAAGAAGTTGTTTACCAAGAGGCTGTAGAGCAGATGAGAGTGCTCTTGGTACGGCTCCATGTAGAGCATCCACTAGGTTTCCACTAATTGGGAGGAAATACTGTTCTGTCTTGTGTATTGGTTTAACCTTTGCACTGTGTTAAGTTAGCATGTGCTGGTTAGAGGTTAAACACCATTTTTCCTTTCCTGCCGACTCTGCGCACGGCACATTTTGTTATTAATGCTTTTCGCCTAGTTAGGTATTTTGCTTTACACGAGAATAACAGGTTTGCTTATAATATCAGTCTTGCTTGCTAAGCTATGTCTGTACAGTGAGTGCCGAGGCCTTCAGGGTTATTTCAACACAGCAGTTATTGTTAGGATTGAACAGCGCACAGAGTAGACATAATATGGATGCAGCTGTGGCCAACTTTGGTTTTAGGCACAAATAATAATGCACTGCACAGAGCAGGACACACACTTGATGAATATCCGTATGCAGAGTGTTGGTGCAGGAGATGATGTGATCCATTTCCACTGAACCCAAAGGTATGGACCCTTCCTTCTAAACCCAAAGAGACCGTCTGTAGATATAATATAATATACTAGCTAGGGAGGGTAAACCGAGGTTCTAGTTAGACCTGTTTCCTTTAGCGTTTTAACATGCTTTCACCCTTTGTATTTTATGGAATAGTAACTATGCTGTTAACCTTGATCTTCATAATATGTTTGCTTGTATTAGCTAAGATACTGCGTTTGAGAACACTGCATTAGAAATAAACATTTCAAACTCGCACGTGTCCTCATTGACTCCTGGTTCTGGGTTGATATGTTAGTATAACAAAAGAGTGTTCATGTGTTCCATGTTACCTGAGGTGTTCTAAGTCCATGTTCTGGGTTGTCTAAATCATTGGGGTTTTGTAAGCACCAATGAGACACTGATAGCTAGTCTGGTAGGGGATTTTGGATGCTGAGGTGAGTTTTGGCACACCCTAATTCACTGAGGTTCCGAGTCTCTATGCACAGTTCTGTATCTGAGCAGAAATCCCTGCTACATGGCTCCCGATCGTTGGTGGTCTTATTACATGACACCTGAGTAGTGCTTAGATCGGTCCTTAACACCCTTCGCTATTGTTTCCGGAAAACAGTGGTGTCGGACAAACCTGCCTATATTAATATAGGTCTTTTCAAGCTTGATTCTTTCAAAACGGTTTCCTTGAATTACTACCCAGTTGTTCTACGTACTTTTCATTGTACCCTTTTTCTTTCGGTGTCACTATGGCCGCGGTGGACATTCCGCAACATAGTCTCATTGCGGTGCGCAATCACTTGCAGACTTATCATGTCCCTGTGGATGGCATGGCCGTGATTATGGTGGTGAGTGCAGAGGTGGCTTACCCTTATGAGATTTTTTACTCGTGGGTGACCTTCCCGGCTGTGAACGCTAATACCAATGTTTTCGAAACTTACACTCCCACTGCTGTGCCGCAGGAATATGCTCCATATAGGACACAGGAAGTTCCGATTGATGCTTGGCAGCACCGAGTTTGGTTTAATGGCGCCCTACCTCACTCCTTGACGGCACCGAGGTTAGGTCCTTTGTCCATTCCAGGCGCTACATGGCCTGTTTTGGCTGGATTTACGCCGCATCCTCAACATGGAGTGGTTGCCGTTGCTGATTTGCGGCGGTTACATACAGTCACGATTAATGTAATTAGCTCGTTAGTTCAATACATTACCCGCAATCTCCCGGGCGGGGCCCCAGGAGGTGCGGCGCTTCCTGCTGGACAGGGCGGAATGAAACTTAGTCCTGTAATGGTCAATGCTGTGATGGGCAAGCGCCCCCAGGATAAGGATGAATTTCCTTTCTGGCTTGCCAAGAAGTTTGACCAGCTGGAAGCAGTATTTCCTAACACGACTCCTGGTGAAAAACACAGGATTCTGACAATTAGCATGCCTAAGGACTTGACCCCAGAAATTGGTGACTGTGAGTCTTGGGGAAAGATCTTTGCGACAGTTTATGCGAGGTGCTTCGGCACTCCGTCCATGACTGTCCTTCCAACGGTCATTAAACGTGTTCAAGATGAGCACGGACCTGAGGCAGCAGTTGAATTGGGTATGCGCCTATGCGGCTCCTTTGACGTAGTTTCCGATCTCATACTTGCGGATGTCAAGGGAGATGCGGTGAACTTTCAAGTGTCCAATGCATTGCAGGCAGTTCCCGATGCCGACAAACCCCGACAGTTACCGAGGATTATTGTGGCGGCTTATAAGACCGTGGGCCACAATAGCGTGGGAGTCAAGCCATTTTCCACTAAGGAGAAAAAGCAACCTCAAGGGCCGAAGTCAGAGAATGACGAACAGCCCAAGACCAAAAAACAAAATTGGCTGAAAACAACAACAGAAACGGGAGTCTCGTCCTGCATCACCAGTGCCTGCGCCTACAGAACGTATTTATGACTTGCGCGACGATAAAATCACCTGATCGTTTTCAGGTTTCTGAACAACGCTCTCCTCGTTCTTTTCAGGACTCATCAGCCTCATCGACCGGTGGTGGAGGTGGCGGCAGAGGTCGGGGTGGCCAGCAGGGACGCGACCAGCCCCGCCCGAAAGGTCGGTAAAGGCAAGCAGGACGATTCAACACCGAAGAGACCCCAGTTTCAGAAAGAGAAAGTTGCCGCTTTAACAACGAGATATGCCACAGATAGTGAGAACGCAGCTTTGGAATCAGACATGGGCTCGGACCTTGCTGGACAGCGCGGCGGAGATTACCATAGTGCGAGAGGCCCTGCGTCCGCTACTGAAGGTGACAGCGACTGATCGATATGTTGTTGTGGAGACAGCTAATACTAGAGTCGCTCCCCCTGATAGTCTTTATGAAATAGTCCTTTTAATTGAAGGTGACATACAACGTACAATCAAGGGGGTATTCTGGGAAAATCTTACGACTACATATGACATTTTGTTAGCGGAGGGTGACTGGCCCCCACCTTTTGTGCTCGCAGCTCCGAGGGGGGAGGAGGTGATCCTCCCTAGTTTTGCGCACACGGTCTCGAATGAGCATGCGCTGAATTTTGCAGAAGAGTGGGCTAAGGCTTTTGCGCCGGCTTTGTACCGTACACAGTGTGGTTGGGATACATTTTCTCGTCACCACGAGATTCCTTTACGGTCTATACCACAGCCTCAACATCAATATCCTATCCGACGAGAAGCTAAGGCTTCCGTTGCGGAAATCCTTGAACAATTGGAATATCAAGGTGTGATTGAAACTTGTGTGTCACCGATGAATAACCCTCTTTTTACTGTGACCAAGCCTGACGGTTTGTACCATTTGGTGTTGGATTACCGCCATTTGAACTCGCATTGCCGTACCTGTGCAGTACAGAATACTCACAGCTCTGCTCTTATGGATGGTCTGGTGCGTAAACGTTTTAAAACTACACTTGACATTTCCAAGGTTTTTTTGCCCACAATTTGGACGGACTGAGTTCCCAGTGGACCAGTTTTACCTGTGGCGGCAGACAGTGCCACTATACTCGTTTACCTATGGGCTATAAGAATTGTCCTGGCGTGTTTGCTGCCTGTATAGTCTCTCTTTTAGAGAGGATAGACACTGCTGCGTGTTCGTATGTGGATGATCTATATCTCACAGACAACGAGCTTTGGGCGCATCTGTGTCACGTTGACTGCATAATTTGTAACTTTGCGGACTTCGGTTACAAATTCAACTTTGCGAAGTCACACATTGCAGAGTATACAGTGTTGTTCCTGGGCTACGAGCTCACCAATGAAGGTAGAGGATTGGCTCCTCACTTCTTGGAGAAATGCGCACAACTGCGCACTCCTACAACTCTGAAGAAATTACAGTCCTTGCTGGGATTTTTAAATTTCGGGCGTACTTACATTCCTGAATATGCCCAGCGTATCAAGCCTTTGTATGCTTTGATACAACCAACTATTACCAAATCTTGCTGGCTGCCGGAACATTCAGCAATTTTGCAATCTTTGCAGGCTGATCTTCTAGAATCTAAATTCTTACTGACCCGTGATAACCACACCAACCTAGTGATAAGAATCATCCCTGGGGCGGTGGGTATCACGTACCATACTTTTAACGAAGGAGACGCAGTACCTATTGCTTGCAAGTCACACTTGTACACTTAGGCTGAAATGCGGTTTTCCTCTGTGGAAAAAGTTTTGACAGCAGTGCAAATGGTGATTCTCAAGGAACGTGCACTGTTGCAAGGAAAACGCATATTAGTTGTAACCCCGTTTCCTGCATTAGAGGCAGTGACGAAAGCCAGTGTGCCTAATTCTAAAGCTTTGCACCCTCGCTGGATACAATGGGCAGCATCTTTGACATCTCCGGATGTCACGTTTATTTTTGATGCCTCCTTACAGTCGCAGGAGTTTTTGCAGTATGAATTTGTTCATCCTGCCCCTTTGGCTGTGCAGCTTTTGGAGGACTTTCATTGCATCATATACACTCATGGTTCAGCGCAGGTTGCGCATGGGTCTAAGCACGCACACGTTTCCGCTTGCGCTATTGTGGTAGGTGCCATGGTGAATGATTAGTTCAAGTCCAGAGTCGTGCACACGCAGACTCTTGGGGACTGCACCGCTCAATTGGCAGAGCTTCGTGCTCTGATGCTTGCGTTGGAGTATGCTGATCCTGGTGTGACAACTCTTATTGTGAGTGATTCGTACTACTGTGTCCAGTCTTGCAATGAGAACCTGTTCTTTTGGATTCAGAATGATTTTCGTGATTCCAAAGGTAGCACAATAAAACATAAAATGATCTGGGTCTGAGTGGCTGAGCTTAAAGAGCAGTTGCCACTCATGTTTGTGATTCATACTCTCGGTTATCAGCGCGTGGGAGTCCACGCTGTTGGCAATTCGCTTGCCGATGAGGCAGCAAAATCATTGGTATCAGCATATTTGGTTGCAGCTGTTATACGTTCCAAAAGTAAGATTGATGATGATATCTTGGCAGCTGTTGCTGCAACTGAGAAGGGAGGTAATTATCCAAAAGAATTCCCTTCGAAGTATTCATACCACTTAAGTCCTGATAAAGTTCCTTATGTGAAAATTCCTGACGTTGGAGAGAGGTTACTTCCCAACGCGGACCGCAGGCCTACACTGATTACCACAGCCGATGAAGATGATGCGTCTGCGCATACAGGCGTTTCGGCTACTGTAGCTCAGTTACAACACCGTTTCTGGTGGCGGGGACTGTACAAACAGATGCATGATTATGTCCTTTAATGTGACATTTGCCAGCAGATTAAGCCTTCAACTGCCGCGCGTCCGCCCCAGACACAGTTGTACATTTCTAATAAACCCCTTGGGTGTGTTTATTTAGATCACTGTGGTCCTTTTTCTTCTGATACTGCGTATAAGTACATCTTAGTAGCAGTTGATTCATGCACACGCTTTGTGTGTGCCTGGCCTCACCGCAGCGCTGATTCACGGACTGTCATATGAGACTTGCATATCTTTGTAGGGATTTTTGCCTGTGGTACCTTCCATTCGGATCAGGGTCCGGCTTTCGCCTCTAAGGCGTATAAGGATGCCATGACTTCGTTGGGGGTCCAAGTCAAGTTTTCGTCTCCATACAGACCTGAGGGTAATAGTGTTGTGGAACGGATGAACCGAGATTTAAAGCAGTCTTTGACGGCTGGAGTTATAGGCACTGGCAGGAACTGGCTGTCCCATCTCAATGGCGAGCAGCGTGCTCTTAATAATCTCCCTAGAAGGTCTCTGGGTAGGCGGACCCCATACGAAATACTCTTAGGTATCAAGATGTGTGTCCCGGACCTTGACGGTCTAGACTCGGTGGCTCAAGCCGCCTCCTTTGACGTAGATGAACATTGCAATGTTTTACAGGATCTACAAAAGACAAGAGACAGTCTTGCATAGGAACATTTGCCCTCCACCTCGTATGATGCAGATCCCGGTAGTTGGCTGGCTACCTCAATTTGGAGAACTGGTTCGTGAGAAGATCGAGAACAAGAAAGAATGTGGTCCCGCTTATCGAGCTCCGGTTCCAGTGCTTGGAGTGAAGGGCACAAGAACAGTCATTTTACCACCACTTCCAGGTCGTAAGGAGAACAGGTATATCTCCATTGACAATGTCAAGATCCACAGAGTGGCGGATTCTTCTTAGTATGACACCGGCAGTCTCATGTCCTTCGATTTTGAGAAATTCTGTTTTGGCCCCGGTTTCCAATCCTGTGCCTGATGTTGCTCTCGAGTTGCCTGCAATTTCCCGTCCTATATTGAGTATTTTGCCTGGAACTCAACATGATGAAACTGACTATACCTACCCAACTGACTTATCGATGCCTGATTTGCAAACTCGCTTAGCTACAGAATCCAGATTTTCATTTGACACTGTTTCCCACACATCTAATAAGCCCTCGAAGATTTCTGTTTTGGCAAGACTGTTTAAAAAACATTTTTTGATTCCCCCTTGGACTTATATTTGGATGGTGCTTTTTTCGATTTACCTTTTTATGTCGATTGGTTTTGTGTTTTTTTTTTTTCCCGTCTCATCAATGGACACTATGTTGAGGAGAGAACTAGCATTCGACATATCAATGGAACTTTGGCTCCCCATTCCTCATAGCGCAGAGAGACTTGGATTTTGTTAACATCACAACTTGGCCTGTCTTAGATGGGATTGTATGGTATGCGGTTCGATTTCAAATTCATGGGCCCACTGAGGTTATAAATGTACCTAATGTGCTTAGAGTGTCTATTGGGGATGTAGTTAAACAAAATATACGTTCTGATGATTGGGATGTTCAGGCCGTTGAATCATTGTTTTCTGATTTGAAATATTATGCTACCTTTGATGCTGAAGATTTATACTTGGAGTCTGCTAATTACAGTGATTTGTATTGTTATCAACATTTTGGCAATCACTACCTGCATAAAGCTAATACCAGGAGAATCACTGTAAATTACACCCAGTGGGAAAACTGTCCAGCTCCTATACAAGGCAGTTCTGCTACCTTTTTGAAAAGGTTCACTTTACAGATTTTAATAAATCTAATCCTAATGCCTTTTATTTTAAAATGGCTTAAAAGTCCATTTCCAAAGTTAGACTTACCGATACTAAATTATTGTATTCGAAGTCCTTTCTAGACTAGTTGGCCGTTGGGGGGCTACGAGTTGTGGAAGGATACCATTGACCTTAAATCCGTTTGGGGTTCTAAAAGCTGGCAAGTGCAAGGCACTGAGGCTTTGCATCATGCATGCCTCATCCCAAACCATATGTTCTGTTTGAATTCTACAATTGCACAGACCACATGCTTTGGATTGGCTACTGCTAAAAGATTAAATGCTCCTTCTTTTCCTGATTTAGAGGAATATTCTGGTTGGGGTAATTTTACTAAATTTTCCATGAGAGAGTTACAAACTCTATTATTGAATTCCTCCTTTAACATATCCAGTTTGGATCCCGAAGGCTGGTTGCTCTGGCACAGAAGTGTTGATTCATGCCAGCATCGTTTTCTGGGTTTAGCTCCAGACTTTACACAGGTCAGGGTAGATCCCCATTTTGAAAGTGGCCATTCTGTGACTACCTATTCTGTAGGCAAATTGTGTCAGAACTGGCTCAGACGTTCAACCTTGGCGTCCGTTAAACTGCATTTGTCTAAACTGACAGATGATGTTGATTTGAATGATTTTATTAAAGGCCCGGCTAAAGGTAGATCCAAAAGATGGATATATGCTGTTTATAACGAAATCTGGAGAGCTTCCCAGGTTGTGGCGGCTACTCGCCTTAGGGCTATAGATCAAGTCAATTTAGAAAAAGTGCTAGCAGTTGTACATAACAGCATTAACACGCTCTCTTCTCGCATTTACACATTGGATAATATTGTGTCATCTGTTGTAGATATTGTGCAGGATGAAGTGTCCGCTTTGTGCCACGGTCAGAATCTGTTACGTTCCATTATGCAATTTGCATGGACATTGCCTTAAGGCGGGAAAAGTGCAGTGGAATTACATGAATACGTCATCCTTATTTGCCCCTTTTAATTTGACTGACAAGCAGCGCTTAATATCAATGAAGGATGCTTCTTTTTCCATGTTACGTATTGAGAAGTTAGAGCCTTTACCGTTTTTCTGTGGCGGAAGCCAATGCTGCTACATGGCTTATTCATGGTTTAATAACTCTGCCGTTTCCTTTATTTTGCATTTAAAAATTGTGTGAAGTACTTTGCCATTGGCAGATATGCGCCTCTAGGAAGTTCTTATCTCCATGAAGCCTGGTCGCTTCCTTTTACATATAGATGTCTTCGGAAGGGAAGAGAAGTTTATTTGAATGGTGAAGAATGCACTGAATCACCGGATCATTCCTTAATGTGTCGACATATCCAATTACATGGCTCTTGCAACCAAGACAAGCCTAATTTAGCCTGTGTTTTGAAAGGTACACCCGTGCCTGCAATAGTTCCCACATTCACGTTGCTGACTAACGGGAGTTATTTTCTTTTGAACAATGAGGATTGTTGTGGGCTGATAAAAGGGATTGCTTATGTCGTTACAGTCAGTGAACGTGTAGTTTGTTGCAAGAATGTAATGTATCCACCCCACATGGGAAACTTGATGTTTCCCTCTGGCCTAAGATTCCGACCTTGAAAGCAGAGTTCAATAAGATGAGTCGCATGAGAGCTCTATTGTCCCAGAAAGAAGTTGCCCTCACATCTGCTTGTGAAACATTTGTCCTTCACATGGCAAACACCCGCACAGAAGTGCATGCCTTGTTAAATACTGATTTGCCCTTGCACTTCGGTGAATTAATTCATACTATCTTCAATGCGTCCTCCACTTCGGGGCTGGCTCACTTTTTTAAAGTTGTAAGCAGTGGCTTAGTGACTTCCTTCCAAAGATTTTTGGAGTCATTCCAGCTTTCTTCCATTCTATTTTCTCCAGCCCGTTTGGTGGATTTCCCTTGCTATTGGCTCTTGCTGCTGGCGTGCTATTGCTTGTCTGTCTATTTCAAAATGGATGCACATCCTGTGTTGCAAGACGGACTGTCTCGGCTAGGGCTCCTTCATGCCCAGATCCGCCTCTTGCTGCTGGCGTGCTATTGCTGTTCTGTCTATTTCAAAATGGATGCATATCCTGTGTTGCAAGACGAACTGTCTCGACTAGGGCTCCTTCGCGCCCGGATGCTTGAGTACTATGGTGCCCTGCCTCTTGCTACACTGAGTGCGGCTTATGGATTATCGTTTCGATTTTCCTTCTTTACATGCGTACAGCCTGTTTTCCATTGCCTGAGTTGCGACTTCGAATGGGCCCTGGATTTGTGTCTCTGCAATATGGTGTCTCCCAATGCGGATTATAATCAATTTATGAGTCCCTTAGTTACTCATGAATTGCTTTGTTCTGATGGAGGGATTATGGCCTTTGCAGCGTCTTTGGGTCGTTGGAATGTGTTTGCAGCGGCGCAAGATTCTAGCAGTTTCCTCAAGATCCCACCGAGTTGTCCTCTGATGGTGCACGAGGCTCCGGTCATCGAAGAGCATGTATGTTATTTCCCTTTGTTAAATTGGATGGCTGATCTATTTTCGGATGATAATAGTGACTTCCTGTTGGAGGCTGTTGCTGCATATTCATTATTAGGATGAATTGTGTTTGCAGTCTCTGTATCTTAACCTAAAACATCTCGTTGGAGTTAATTTTCTTGGACCCTCAGACTGTTTTTGAAAGCCTTGCCTATTGACTTTATCAACGTCCAATGCTGTGTTTTTTTCACAACAATTACATCTTTTTTTCTCCCTCTTGGATTTTTCTGTGCCAAATTAGAGACTTGTGTTCGTACTATCGAACTTGAACTCTGCGTTCCTAAATTTTTCCCTTCATTCTTGTCCTATCAGTGCTCGGATCAAAGGAAGGGTGTCTTGTGTATTGGTTTCACCTTTGCGCTGTGTTAAATTAGCATGTGCTGGTTAGAGGTTAAACGCCATTTTTCCTTTCCTGCACACAACACATTTTGTTATTAATGCTTTTCGCCTAGTTAGGTATTTTGCTTTACACGAGAATAACATGTTTGCTTATAATATCAGTCTTGCATGGTAAGCTATGTCTGTACAGTTAGTGCCGAGGCCTTCAAGGTTATTTCAACACAGCGCTTATTGTTTGGGTTGATCAGCGCACAGAGTAGACATAATATGGATGCAGCTGTGGCCAACTTTGGTTTTAGGCACGAATAATAATGCACTGCACAGAGCAGGACACACACTTGATGAATATCCGTATGCAGAGTGTTGGTGCAGGAGATGATGTGATCTATTTCCACTGAACCCAAAGGTATGGGCCCGTCCTTCTAAACCTAAAGAGACCTTCTGTAGATATAATATAATATACTAGCTAGGGAGGGTGAACCTGTTTCCTTTAGCATTTTAACATGTTTTCACCCTTTGTGTTTTATGGAATTGTAGCTATGCTGTTAACCTTGATCTTTATAATATGTTTGCTTGTATTAGCTAAGATAGTGCGTTTGAGGACACAGCATTAGAAATAAACATTTCAAACTCGCACGTGTCCTCATTGACTCCTGGTTCTGGATTGATATGTTAGTATAACGAAAGAGTGTTCATGTGTTCCACGTTACCTGAGGTGTTCTAAGTCCATGTTCTGGGTTGTCTAAATCATTGGGGGTTTGTAAGCACCAATGAGACACTGATAGCTAGTCTGGTAGGGGATTTTGGATGCGGAGATGAGTTTTGGCACACCCTAATTCACTGAGGTTCCAAGTCTCTATGCACAGTTCTGTATATGAGCAGAAATCCCTGCTACAGTTCCTCATTGACCTCCTCTAGGAACAATATAATTTAGCACCTACCATGTTGGTCAGATGTAAAACGTAATATTTATATTGGCACCAGTACCAATTGAAGCTTCATGTTCCTAAGGGCTACTCATCTTAGGGATATAAAGTCTGTAAAAACCCCAACTCACCCTTTGATATGTTGGGCTATTTCATGTTTACCCAGTCGCTTAAAGCATAGCAATGCTGCTCTTCACCTGTTTGTTGAAGTGATCGCGGAAGTGTTAAAGATTGTTCAGTGCTAAAGCAGAATTGTAATGAAGGAAGACTGGTGCTGTGACCTTTGGCTGGTATGCAACTCTTTCTATTGCCTGCAGGGATACTTAACATTGAAACCACTGGGAGCGAAGAGCAACAGAGCGATAATGCATGTACATTTCCCCAGGCCTGGCAAGAGAATAACCATGCTTTTAACTTCCATGGCTCCAATGCCACTACGAAGAAAAGTGCCTCAAAGGAATAGCATTCTTACAGAACGTAGAATGATGATAAATCATATGTAACACTACTCAAGAAAAATTATAGCAGCGAAGAAACAGGAAGTGCTTTTTCATCGAGGACTGTTGTATATGAATTGCTGTATTGTGATAAGACAATTGTCGTTGCCTTTTATCGGGCTTATTGAGGATATGTAATCCTTGACTATTTTGTGATTGTTTGTTATTATGGGTTGCTGATCAGAAATAAAGTTATGCATAAAACATACATAAAATCTTCTTTCAACGATCCCCATGGCCTGTGCTAGGGTTAGGCGACTTGTCCAGCGGACAAAATAAACATAAAAACTTGTTGTCCTTGACCCCAAACAATGTGTCCTGAGCATCAGGCAGTAGGAATTCCACACCCCTGGTGTACGGTAACATGACCTCTAAATTCTGCCTTCTGGCAGTAAATCACACTAGACAAACTCTGTTACTCCATTAAGTCTTACTACTTGGAACTGGAGAATTCCATGCAGCTCGCCAGAACTAAACAGTGGTACATTAATCTAAGCGTCGCGCATGTAATGACAAAGGTTGGATTGTTGACTTATTTTAATGTACCTACAGGAAACCATAGTAGTGGTTCCTGGACTTCATGGGATTTTCATGAGATCAGTAGTAAGTAGTAAAGTACTAGATGAATCTAGCAGCTAGATACCCTAGTATCCTTGTCTAGTTAAGTGTTTTATTCAGGTTGTATTAAATAAAATATATGGTCTAACAGTAAAAATATTATGTTGAAGTGTTTTCATACCCACTGTATATTTAGTTAGTTGATGAACTTCTTTCTCCGTGTTTAGGGCTGGAGACATAACCGAGTTGAAAATTCTGGAGATCCCAAGTGCCAAGGATAATCGGATGTTTGTGGACCCTCAGCAGATAGATCAGATTACCTCTGCTGTCACGTTTCCAGCTGGCAACAACCAGAATGGTGTGAGTAAGGTGCCAAAGAAGCCTATCACTTCAAGTAGTGCCCCTCAGAGCATCCCCCGAATGGTTGACATAAGGAGCCAGGATTTGATTAACTCCCCTCAGCAAAGCTCCCAAAGCTACGTGGAGCGACAACTCGAGTCCTTGAATTCATCGAAAGCTTTCCGGCGCAGACACAACTCTTGTGAGTATTCAGGAAAAGTTGGCATTATTTCCTTTTTTTTATCTGGGTTTGTGGTGAAGGCGAGACAAGCACAGTTTCCTGAAAGCAAGTTTTAAGATATTTCTTTTTGCTGTTACCACCTTCAGGAGAGGAACATTTGAAAGTATAGTGCCCAATGCTGCTTATTTCCTCGTCCATTCATTTTCTAGGCACTTATGGAGGTTCCTCATCCGTTAGTACTGGAAAATCCGCAAAAGGCCCAAATCACACAAAAAAACACAAAAGTTTTGATAATTTTGACTGAGGAAACCCTGTTTTAACAGGCATGTGATCAAATCTAGGTGAAGCTTTAATCTGATAAAAACAGGTGAGCATAGCTGGTGGTAAAGGTTGCCCTGGGAACTGAGGATAATTGATAAAATATATGGGCTATTCGCAAATATTTAGTTGTGTTGAAATTGGATGAATTTTCTAATGGAGGCCGTATTGAAGTTTATAATTGAACCTAATTCTTAGCGCTTCAGTCGATTTCTTGGGGATTTTAAGGACATTCTTTATAGAGTGCCTACAATACTAACTTGACACGGCATGAAAGCATGTACAGTACGCACTGGTCACCAGGAATAATCTGCATTTAACTCACAGTCCCTACTAGAATTGGCTGAAGGCTTATAAGACAAAGGGAATGGCCTTTGGCCTCCGCTTCGTGGTCGACATTACCTGCCTGTTATAACTTACGACTGTGCTCTGTGAATACTGTGCATTGGTATTTAACCTTTTGTCATAAACTCGGACCAGTATTACCTCTAAGAATCACAATCTATGACCTGAACCTTTATTCTCTGGCTCTGGCATTTGACCATGCCTTGTGGATGGTGAATCCTCCGCTTTGATGTCCTCACTGTACTGGCGTGGAATAGCATGCAAGAGTTTCTGGTGGATACTTCTTACTCCAGATCCCTCACCTTTTTAAATGATTCCCCAGGCACTAGACTGGATAAAGAAGATTTTACAGCAGTAGACCAGCATGACATTAGGTGGAGCCGTGCAGCTCTACATAGGCTTCCTTCTGCCCAGGTTGTGAGGGTGTGGAGCTGCATATAAGGGCCTTTCTTCCATGTTGACGCCAGATCCTTTCTTTCCACGCCTTTTAAACGTGGATCTTTAACTCTGCACCCCTTTTAATTGGTTCGATTACATTTTTTTGTGTTGTTTTTAATGAACTCAGCGTGCAAGGGATTCATGCGTCCACCTAAAACTACTGGGTTCAAAACATGCTGACACTGCCGTAAACATGTGTTGGTGATGCACCCCTATGAGGCGTGCCTTTGGTGTTTGGGCTCAGGGCACGATTCAAAAGGAATATGCTATCTTTAGACGTTGGGGATACCGGTTTTCCTCTACCTCGATGACTGCTGTTTAAGTCTGGCTCTACGCAGTCCATTGCAGTACATCTATAAACTATAGCTAACCTCCTGATATCGTTGGAGTTCCAGAACAACGAACTGAAGTCACACTACTTAGCAGAGAATTTCTTTTATAGGAGTAGTCTTAGACACAGTGCAGTTTGGGGCTTTCCTCTGTCGCAACAAGCATAGGACATAAGGGCTCTGATGCTGATGTTTTATCGTCTGTCCTGGATCTCGGTGAGAGCCGCTCGGAGGCTACTAGGCCTGCTGGCCGCAATCCTCCTGCTTGTTTGTTTTGCAGTGAGGTCTTATGTCTCAATGGACCCAAGACCAATGAAGCCAGTTGGATGTCATCCATTTTTTGGAGAAGACTACACAAGATCTGCAGCAGTGACTGTTCAACTGCAACTTGACCAACAGGAGACCCTCTTCCTTACTTACCCAGAGCTGGTGGTGATGACAGATGTATCACTGTTGGGTTGGGGGGCCATCTGGGAGAGGAGGAGATAAGAGGACTTGTCTCCTTCGGAAAACTGCCTCCCTATGAGTTTGTTGGAGTTGAGGGCCATTTACATAGTGTTGAAGACCTTCCTCCCTTCCAAAGGTGGCTGGTACAGGTTCTCAGACAGCAACACTGCCATTTGGTACAGCGACAAGCAGGGCGGAATGTGGTATTGGGTCCTGTGGCGTAGGTTGGAATTTCTAGAAATGTGCCCAGGTGTTAATCACACTGCAGGATCTTTCAACTATAGGGCAGACTAGCCAGCTAACAGTACCTGAAGTATCACAAATGGTGGCTACTCCCCAAGGTGGCACAATGTGTGTTCTGACAATGGGAAGAACTCTGGCGAGATCTTTTTAATGCTCATCGAGTGCGCACTGTCAAAATGTTTGCACTTGCACTGCATACAAACGTCTCCTGCTGAGGGTCATTGGGAGGCCAAGAACCCCAATTGTTGCCACAAGTAGGTTTCCCACAGCGGAATTGTTCAGATCTTGTCTGAGGCCCGCCCCTTTTTCCACCACTCTGCAAACGCGCCACCTGGTGCACTATTGGTAAGGAGATGAAGTCCCCTTGGCTGCTGATGGTCGTTGGGGGCCAAGATGCTCTTTTGTTTCTACAAGTAAGTCCCCCACAGGGGGTTTTCTCAGACCTGAATGGCGGCTCGCTTCTTTTCTCAACCACTGTGCAAAAGTGCCTCCTAGCACACTACTCTGGGAGGATGAAGTCAAGGTGGGTAAACACCTCTTTTCTGTTTTGGCAGAGATTTTGCTGAACTCCTCATTCCAAGTTGAGGGCGTAGTGCCAAAACTCCCCAAGGTCTGCTGACAGAGTGAAGTTTACCGTCCAACCCTATCAGAGACAGACACACACACACACACACTCACAGACCCACTCATACTCCTATACCCACTTACAGCACCACTCCAACTCTCTCACACCCACTTACAAACCAACTCAAACACTCATACACCCACTGAGACACTCATGGACTTACTCACACACACTGTTTCACAGGTTAGTGGTTACAGGTAGGAAATAAAATGTAAAAAACTTTAGAAATTCACTTAAAAAACAAAGGTTACAGGGACGTTATAGCTAGGAAATAGATTTTCTTTTACTTAGAAATTCACTATAAAAACTAAAGTTGCATGGATGTTATAGTTAAGCTCAAATTTCACTTGTGCCAAACAGTGAAATTTTGCCGTTATAGTTACCTGACCTAACTGTAACTTATAGCACTGCAGTGCACTTCTTATGACCTCACATATTACATTACTTATGACATGGTCAGTGACATCCCTGATGACATCTCAGATGACATCTCTCATGACATCATCCACAGAACCCGTCACACACACCCATCCAACCTCTTGAACTTACACAACCACTTACTTATCCATAGAGCCTATTACACACCCACTCACACGTAGAGCCTGATCATACAAGCAGCCACTTACCCATACAGCCACTCACGCAACTACACACCCATACAGCTACTTACACACCCAGTTGTTTACCTGTACAGCTACTTGCGCTCACTCATTCACCCATACAGCCTCCCAACAGAGCAACTCACTTACCCCATACAACCACTTACATATCCACTCACACATCCATACAACCACTCATACAGCCACTCACTCACCCATGCAGCCAATCCCACAGACAAACACTCTTCCATGCAGCCACTCGCACACCATCTCATTTAACCAAAACCTCAGCCACTCACCCATACAGCCACTAACACACCCAGTCACTCAATCATGCAGCCACTCACTCACCCACACAGCCACTCTCACACCCACAGCCACTCACCCACTCATACAGCCACTCACTCACCAATACAGCCACTACGTCACTGACACAGCTATTCAGACACCCCCTTATACACCCATACCGCCACTCACACACCTGTACAGTCCCTCAGATACCCACTCACACACGGATACACTCCCATAAACTATGCTAAAAAATGGAATCACTCAGTAATATACAAATTATACTAATTTCATTTTTATGGTACCTTAATATAAATTATTAATAATATAACAAACAAAGACGTTTAGAAAACACTCACAATCACTAGTTGATGTTATTAGAGATGTCACCAGTGATGTCACTGACCATGTCATGAGTGATGTAATATATGAGGTCATAAGCAGAGCATTGCAGGGGCGTAAGTTCTAGTTAGCTCAGGAAAGTACTTCTTTTGGCATGGTTACCCCCACTTTGTGCCTGACTCTGAATGTGCTCTGGGTGCCTGATAATCAGGTTCCCAGTGACTGTTCTTTCCCAAAATTGTACCTTTGTTTCCACAACTGGCATATCTCTGGCCCACATATGAGTCCCTTGTAAAAGGTACCAGTGGAACCAAGGGTAATGTGACCTTCGAGGGTCTCTAAGGACTGCAGCATGAATTATGCCACCCTAGGAGGCCCCTTACCTAACACATGCATAGTGCCACTGCAGCCTGCATGTTTTAGTGCAGCTAAAAGTGAAGAGTCGACCTGGCTCACATCCCTGTGTGCCAGGCCTGCCAGCACTGCAAGAGGCATAGGTAAGTCCCCCTACAGCAGGCCTTACAACTCTCAGGAAGGGTGCACTATACCTCTTTTAAGGGCATAACTGCATGTGCAGACAAGCCCCTATAGTGTTTAAGTCCATTCTTAGACATGATAAGTTTATAGTTAAGCCATACTGAGTACATGGGTGGAGAGCTTGTCAGTGCGAGTTCCATAGGTCTGTGATGGCTTCACTGAATCCCAAGATGTTTGGTATCAAACATCTCATATTAATGAGCCCACACTTATGCAAGTGTTGGATTAAATAATAAACACACTCAGAGGTGTCCCCTGAAAACCTACTAAACCATTAGTTTGTGCCTGACTGGTCTGCACCAGCCTGCCACTTCTAGACCTGTTTCTGACCCCCTGATGTGAGAGCTTTTGATCTCATGGGACAAACTAAGCCTGCTCTGGGTGGAGGTGCTTCACACCTACCCCCAAACAGGAACAGCATTGAAGGGCAGTGAGCCTCAAAGGCTTCCTGACGTTTGTTATGCTAGCCAAGGCCTCTCCAGCTTGTGGTGATGTCCGCCCCCTGCCCAACCCCCACTTTTGGCAGCAAGGTCGGCGAGAAAATGAATAAGCAGAAGTGAGTCTCCTCTCAGTCAGGACTACCCCTTTGAAAATCCTCCGTATTGCTTTTGACTACTGTAGCTACTAGGTAGGTGTTTGCTCCCTCTCCAGAGGGAGTTGACATACAAAAGTTGTAGTCACCTTAAAGGTAAGTAGCCCATTGGCTACTACCTTCTGATCCCTGTAATGCTACTAATTTTAGTAATTAGGGGCACCCCTGAACCTTAATTCTCAGATTCCTGGCGACCTGAAGAAGGACCGAAGAGCCGTACCTGCACTGAAGACTCAAACGATAAATGACTTGGCCCCAGCCCTACCGGACTGTCTGCATCCCTCGAAGATACCTGCTCCAAAAAGCGACTCGTCCTGCGGGGCCTGCACCTCCAGAACTCTTGGAAGGCTGTCTGACTTCCCTAAAGAAGAACTACTCCCAAGTACAGCGGCCACTTCCACAAAGCAATCAAGAACTCCAGTGCCCTGCTGAACCTACTCAATGGAGGCCACAGCGCAACCGTGCCAAAGACTATCCCGTCAGCACCTAGCGCCAGGTGCCGTGGTCCTCTGGACACCCACAGGTATTCTATAGCAGATGTCCGAGCCTTGCAGCACGGGACGCCGCAACTACTGCTGCCTTGCATCTTCTTGCTCCACACCAGCACCTTTCATCTGCCAACGATGTCAGTTCACTTTCAACCTAGGATCGCCCAACCTCGCAGAAACCCACACCTCTCCCACACCGCTGGCCGACACCACCTCGGAACCCCTCCAATGCCCCTAATCAATGCCAGATCACTCTGCAAACATGCCTCTGAAGTCTGGGACCCCATCTCCACCCTCACCCCGATGTGACCTTCATCACAGAGACGTGGCTAAACCCTGCATCGGCCTCCGACATTGCCACCACGATTCCCAACGGCTGCAAAATAAAGCACCGGGACCGCACCAACAAACATGAAGGTGCCATCGCCATCATTCACAAAGAATCAAACCACTGCACCACCACTAAAGACAAAACCAGCACAATTATGGAAAACCTGAATTTCCAACTTCACACCACAACAAAACAACCATCAAGGGCACGCTGGCCTACAGACCTCCAGGACAACGAACTGGCTCTGCAACACCATCACAGACTTCAGCGCCCCACTCAACATCAAATCGAAGCACTACATCTTCCTTTGAGATCTCAACTTCCACCTTGATGACCCAACAGGCACAAACTCTGCCAGCCTCCTGGAACAAATGGACAACATTGGCCTTACCCAGTTGGTCACTGACCCCATACACAAAGCTTGACACTCACATCCAGTAAGAGTCAAATGCATCCATACCACTGAACCTTTAATGAATACTCCATCGTCCACTTCACCATCGCAGGACCACCCTGCATGCAAGCCAGCTGGTACACTCCCGAACTCAGCACAATGAAACATAGTTGTAAACAACTGGAATGATGATGGCCCACCAGCAGAGATGAGAGACCGAACAACCTTCAAGTCAGCCCTCGACCAAAACCACCATCAACTCAAAGACTAGAAAAAGGTTGCCTTTGCAGACTGCATCGAGGCGAGCACCAACCACACCGAGGAACTCTTCACCATTGGAGAGTTCTCCTGTGCAGCAGCCACCGAATACACTCCCTCTAAGGAACTCTGCAATGCTCTAGCAAATCACTTCCACAACAAGATTTCCACCATCTAAGGGAACCTTGACCTGCCAACCTCCCAAGTCGCCCCACTCAAGGCTCAATTGACCAACATTTCACTGCATGGGAACAGCTCAACATACCGTACAAAAACAGCCATAATGAACTCCATCCACTCAGGAGCATCCACCGACCCATGCTGCCACCGCCTTGTCAACCTAGGAAACTACGCTGATGTCAGACCTCTCCTCAAGAAGCCCTCTGCAGACCCCAAGGATCATGCGCAGCGGACGCGCCCCATGCGCACCGAAGGCGCGCCAAAGGTAAGCCCGTCTACGCCCGTCTGCGCCTGGACCGCGCCCAGCGCCAAACCCCCTGGCCCCCGCAAAACCCACTCCACCCGCATAACGTACGACGACGCAACCCTCTCAGCACTCAACTCCGTCCGTCTCCCAGAATGCTACCAAGCAGCCCCAGGACACACCCATGGACCCTTCACCTGCCACTCCTGCAATTTCGACTGCATCAAGACCCACACCAAATCCACAAACTCCAAACAGAGCTCCGTAACTAACCACCTGAAGTGTATCCTGCTCAATACCCGCTCGGTTCACAAACACGCAACTGAACTATGGAACCTACTAGACACCACGTCGCCGGACGTCGCCTTTCTTACAGAAACCTGGATGAACGCCTCATCAGCACCCGACATCGCCATAGCCATCCCGGACGGCTACAAGATCATCCGAAAGTACTGCATCAAACAAACAGGAGGAGGCATCGCCATCGTCCATTAGAACACCATCCGCATCACGACCAGTTCAGACGATAGCCTCTCAGCCGCCGAACACCTTCACTTCCAGATCCACACCGACCCCAAGACCACACTCAGAGGCACCCTCATCTACAGGCCACCAGGACCCCGCACACAATTCAGCGAAGACATCACTGACTTCATCAGCCCACACACCCTCCCCTCCGAGGACTACATTCTACTGGCAGACCTCAACTTCCACCTGGAAAAGAACAACGACGGCAACACCACCACCCTTCTGGACAACGTCGCCAATCTCAGACTCAAACAACTTGTAGACACCCCCACCCACTATGCCGGGCACACGCTCGAACCAATCTTCTCCTCCAGCAAGCACATCTCCTTCAACCACGCCACAGAACTCCATTGGACGGACCACAGCTGCGTTCACTTCAACTACAAAAAGACCATGACCCACAACAACCCACAACCAATTCCCCGCGGAAACTGGAACAAAATTTCCACTGACCAGATCCTCACATCGCTTCACCAAAACCCTCCTGCCAAATCATTGGACCCAAACCAAGCAGCCATCAACCTCTCACAATGGATCACCCACAGCGCTGACGAATTAGCACCCTTGAAAAACCATCAAATCAAACAAGGTAGCAAAAAAGCCCCCTGGTTCAATGATGACCTTAAGAAATTCAAGAAGATCTGTCGCACCCTCGAGAAAGCCTGGCGAAAAAACCCAACCACTGACAACTTGACCACCTTCAAGAACGCCACCCGCAAGCACCACCAACTGATCAGATCCACCAAGAAATCAGCATTCAAGGATCGACTCGACAACGCCCACAACAGCAAGGAACTATTCAACATTGCCAAAGAGTTTACCAACCCCACCGCCGGCACCAACGACATCACTCCCTCTCAAGACCTCTGCGTCTCTCTAGCCTCGTTCTTCCACAACAAAATCGCTGACATACATAACAGCTTTGGCGACCAATCCACCCCACCCACCCTCGAACCAAAAACCCCCACCAACAACCTTTGCCCCTGGAACCCAATCACCACTGAAGATACCATCCGCTTGATGAACTCCATCCACTCAGGATCGCCAATCGACCCATGTCCCCACCACATTTTCAACAAAGCAGACTCCATTATCGCACCCCATCTCCGAGATGTCATCAACTGCTCCCTCAACTCCGCTACCTTCCCGGAAAGCTGGATACATGCCAAACTCAGCGCCCTCCTGAAGAAACCCACAGCAGACCCCACTGAACTTAAGAACTACCGCCCCATTTCGCTCCTCCCATTCCCTGCCAAAGTCATTGAGAAAACCGTCAACAGTCAGCTCGCCGCCTTCCTCGAATCCAACGGCTCCCTCGACCCATCACAGTCCGGCTTCCGAGCCAAACACAGCACCGAGACCGCCCTCATCGCAGCAACTGACGACATTCGAACTCTTCTGGACAACGGAGAAACTGCTGCCCTCATCCTACTTGACCTCTCCGCAGCCTTGGACACAGTCTGTCATTGCACCCTTATACAACGCCTCAGCAACGTCGGAATACAAGGAAAAGCATTGAACTGGATCATCTCGTTCCTCGCCGGAAGAACCCAGAGAGTCCGCCTCCCCCCTTTCAAATCGGAAGCCACTGAAGTCATCTGCGGCGTTCCACAAGGATCATCACTCAGTCCCACCCTCTTCAACGTATACATGAACCCCCTCGCATCCATCGCACGCCAACACAACCTCAACATCTCCTACGCAGACGACACCCAGCTGATCCTCTCCCTCACCAAGGACCCAAGCACCGCCAAAACCAACCTACGCGATGGGATGAAAGAAGTGGCCGAGTGGATGAAGAAAAGCCGTTTAAAACTGAACTCGGACAAAACGGAAGTCCTCATCTTAGGATCATCCCCCTCCGCTTGGAACGAAACTTGGTGGCCACCGGCCCTGGGAAACGCACCCAAACCAACGGACCAAGCACGTAACCTAGGCTTCATCCTGGACTCCTCCCTCTTGATGACCGGACAAGTCAACGCCGTCTCATCATCATGCTTCAACACCCTACATATGCTCAAAAAAATCTTCCGTTGGATCCCCACCGAAACAAGAAAGACGGTCACCCATGCACTGGTCACAAGCCGACTGGACTACGGATACACCCTTTACGCCGGAACCACAGCCAAACTACAGAAAAAACTCCAACGCATCCAGAACGCCTCAGCCAGACTCATCCTAGACATCCCCCGCCAAGCTCACATTTCCGGTCACCTGAAAGACCTCCACTGGCTCCCCGTCAACAAGAGAATAACGTTCCGTCTCCTCACCCACGCACACAAAGCCCTTTACGACCTAGGACCCGAATACCTCAACACGCGCCTGACCTTTTACACCCCCACCCGCCAACTACGATCGTCCAATCAAGCCCTCGCCGCGATTCCACGCATCCAAAGATCCACCATGGGGGAAGATCCTTCTCCTACTTAGCGGCCAAAACCTGGAATTCTCTCCCCACCCACCTCCGCCTTACACAGAACCACCTCTCCTTCAGAAAACAACTAAAAACTTGGATATTCGATAAGTAACGTACCCCCCCCCTCCCTCAAGCACATTTAAGACCCTCTGGGTGAGTAGTGCGCTATACAAATTTCAACTTGACTTGACTAGAACGCCGCCCCATCTTGCTGCTCCTGTTTTCCCATCTCGCCAAACACCTGGAGAGAAACAACCTGCTTGACCCCTCTCAATCAGGTTTTCGAGCCAACCACATCACCAAGACTGCCCTGATTGCCGCCTCAGACTACATCCACACCCTACTCGAAAGAGGAGAATCGGCTGCCCAGACCATTTTTGACCTCTCTGCAGCCTACAACATAGTTTCCTACCACACACTCATAGAGACTGCATCAGATCAGAATTAATGGAGATGCATTCAGATGTATTACATCATTCCTCACAGAATCCTTCTGTTTCCAACCCCCCCAACCCGACCCCCTTCACCTTGCAATCCAGGAGCACCATCTTCGGTGTCCCTCAAGGTTAATCATCCAGCCCCACCCTCTTCAACATCTACATGATGCCACTAGCCGAAATCGTCAGAACCCACAACATCAACATTTAAGCCGACGACACCCAGCACTCAGAAGATCCCACTACAACGAAGACCAACTTCATGAAGAATGTTGCAGCCTGGATGAAGGAAGACTGTCTGAAGCTCAACACAGACAAGACCAAAGTGCTGATCTTTGGTGACCATACCTCTCTCTGGAACGACAACAGGTGGCCCGCAGAACTCGAACTCACCCCCACACCAAAAGACCAATCTTGCAACCTTGACATCATCCTGGACAGCAAACTGACATGAAATAACAGATCAAAACAGTCTTCTCGGCCTGCTTCCACATACTATATATGCTCCGAAGAATCTTGAAATGTCTTGCAAAGCACCAGACAAACTGTTGCACAAGCCCTAATCCACAGTCGTCTGGACTACGGCAACACACTGTACGCAAGAACCACCATCGAACTAATGAGAAGGCTCCAGATGATACAGAACTCAGCAGCCAGACTGATCCTCAACCTGTCGAAACAAACGCCAATCACCCAGCACCCGAGAAACCACCACTGACTCCCATCCAGAAAAGATAGCAATAAAAACTTCTGGCACGCCTACAAGTCTTTCCACGACTAAGGACGTGCATACATAACCACTGCCTCAACTTCCACCAACCATACAGTAACCTTTGCTCAACAGACACTGCGCATCCGCCGTAGCCACAGTGGAGGACGTTCCTTTTCCCACCTAGCTGCCAAGTCCTGGAGCACTCTCCCCCTCCACCTCTGAAGATCGCCTTTGTTGGCAGAAGAGCAATCATCAGGAGAAACAATATTACCTTGCATTAGCCGTTGTGTCGGAGGCAGTTAGATTGTATCCAGGCTGTGCTGCAGAGGGAAACAGACCGTCCGAGTGGAGTTGGCTCTCATTCCCTAACTGCATCAGACAGGGCTGTACCAACAGGCGAAGTTGCAGTAAGAGGAGCTTCAAATCCACTGCCACCCAGCACGTGTAGCCCAGACCTGGCCTCTGTTGTGAGCAATATGCCTATCGTGTGACCGACCGGAGAGGCAGAGCTCCGGTCAACCTGCCGGAAACCAACGCCGCTTGCTGGTGGAACCACAGCCCAGCACTTAAAACATGCGATAAAATACAGCAAATTATAGCAATTAAGGAGACCAAGTGGCCAGCGGCACTCCACTCAGCTACTGAGCTGCGAAGAAAGAGGAGGCTGCAACAGCTTCTTAGAACTATGGAGAGGTCCTGGCATCATCTGATTGGATGTTTATACTTGTTGAACTGTGACTTTTTTCCTTGGGTTTACAGGAAATGAAAAAGTAAAGCGTAATCCTCGCCTCCGGTCCTGCCATAGAACTGAAGTGCACCATTGGGGAATGAGCAGAAGCCGAAGAGTGTTCTGTAAATGAAACCTATGGAATTCAAATAAATGAAAACTATTGATAACATCATCTATTCCTGCGTCTGGTTCATAGTCCAAAAGGAGTATAACCAGACACCCTCCTTCCTTGTTTTTAATTTTTACACTTCCTACTTTGCGGTCCGATTGCGTCCTGGCTGCGAGAACCACAATAGGTGGTTGTGAAGGATTTGTCAATGAGGCAGCTGGTTTTAAAAATGGTGTGGGTCGGCATGAGGAGCCAATGAAGATCCATGAGGATGGGGTGATTTGATCATTTTTCTTCAGGCTCTGGATGAGATGTGGTGCGGCAGGCAGGGTGCCCTTAAGGGCTGCCAGTTTGGATACTGGAAGGCCATGTTGCTGGGTGTTAATCAATCAATCAATCAAAGACATTTATAGAGCGCACTACCTACCCATAGGGTCTCAAGGCGCTTGGGGGGGGAGGGGGCCGTTACTGCTCGAACAGCCAGGTCTTGAGCTTCTTCCTGAAGGAGAGGTGGTCTTGGGTAAGGCGCAGGTCGGCTGGGAGGGAGTTCCAGGTCTTGGCGGCCAGGTAGGAGAAGGACCTTCCTCCTGTTGTCGCTCTCCAGATGCGTGGGACGGCGGCGAGGGCGTGGCTGGCTGATCGGAGGTGGCGTTTGGGAGCGTAGAAGTTGATACGGTTGTTGAGGTAGCTCGGGCCTTGATCGTGTAGGGCTTTGTGTGCGTGGGTGAGGAGCCGGAAGGTGATTCTTTTGTTGACGGGGAGCCAGTGCAGGTCTCTCAGGTGTCCGGAGATGTGGCTGTTTCGTGGGATGTCGAGGATGAGTCTGGCTGAGGTGTTCTGGATCCGCTGGAGTCTCTTCTGGAGCTTGGTGGTGGTTCCGGCGTAGAGGGCGTTGCCGTAGTCCAGTCGGCTGGTGACGAGGGCCTGGGTGACGGTCTTCCTGGTCTCGGTGGGGATCCACCAGAAGATCTTCCGAAGCATGCGCAGGATGTTGAAGCATGACGAGGAGATGGCGTTGACTTGCCTGGTCATGGAGAGGGAGGAGTCCAGGATGAAGCCCAGGTGGCGTGTGTGGTTCGTCGGTTTGGGTGCGGTGCCCAGGGCGGGGGGCCACCAGGAGTCGTCCCAGGCGGAGGGCGAGGAGCCCAGGATGAGGACCTCCGTCTTGTCTGAGTTCAGTTTCAGGCGGCTGGTCGTCATCCACTCGGCTACCTCTTTCATCCCTTCGTGCAGGTTGGCTCTGGCGGCGGCGGGGTCGTTGGTCAGGGAGAGGATCAGCTGGGTGTCGTCGGCATAGGAGATTATGTTGAGGTTGTGTTGACGTGCGATGGCCGCGAGGGGGCACATGTAGACGTTGAAGAGGGTAGGGCTCAGCGAGGATCCTTGAGGGACGCCGCAGATGACTTCGGTTGCCTCTGACTTGTACGGTGGTAGGCGGACTCTCTGCGTGCTTCCGTCGAGGAAGGAGACGATCCATTCCAGTGCCTTCTCCTGGATTCCGACGTTGCCGAGGCGCTGCACTAGGGTGCGGTGGCAGACCGTGTCGAAAGCTGCGGAGAGGTCTAGGAGGATGAGGGCCGCTGTCTCTCCGTTGTCCATCAGGGCTCGGATGTCGTCGGTGGCGGCGATGAGGTTACCACCATCTATAGTCTCAAATTCTACATCTTCTTTTTCGTAGTCCTAACTTTTGCTTTTCTGTCTTTTGCCTATGCTTTTTAAAACATTTTTACTGTATCTTTACTTTTTATTTTTTGATGCGGTATGGTGCTCACTAATCAACCTATGCCTCATGAAGTTGTTGTCTTCGCCTATAACAGGACAAAAGGGCCTAGGTTGTCAGTAGTCTCCAGTACATGGTGCTTCTCCTGCTTGTGATATCTATTTACTGAGCGAGGCACTTCCCTAGGTCTACACATATTCCAAGCTGGCCTATGACCCAAACTTCTCTCCCATATTATCCTCTTATACAACAGCATACAATAGTACTGCTGAAGCAGTGACATTCACATCTGGGTGTGGCTAATCTGCAGGATCTTCATACTGAGCCACCTTATTCCGCCCAAAATACTTCTTGGTATTGAGTTAATGGAAGACTATCTAGAATTTTTCAATACAGGTTTAATTTCCACTGTATTTAAATCTAGCTGTGAACCTTCCCCAGCCTCCCTCCCCACCTTTGAACTAGTCCCATTTCTTTGTCCGTGTGCTCATTAAAACTCATGCTAATCCTGTTTCTATGATGGAAGTCCTATATTGGAACTCACCCCTATACAACCAGGGCTGGTATATTAATTCTCTTAAAAACCCTCATTATTCAGCACTGGCAATATTATCTGACAAAGGAATAGAAGAATAGCTTGTATAAGAAAAGGCAATGGCAAAAAAAAAATTGCCTTACAGTTTTGTTCTTTTCTCACAGTTAATTGTTGGTTAACTTCACAAGTGGGACAAGGGCATAGGGTTCGTAGAAACATGACTGTCCAATACTTCTGACATCACATCTGAAATTGCAGTTTGTTTTTAAAAAAACGATTACGATTAGCCATTTTGGTTTAACCCCCTTAATTGAAAAATGCCCAATAGTAGCTAATATTTTTCAACACTTCTGTAATTTGCATTCCCCTAATGTGCTACCTATTTCTGCTATCTTTAGTCTAGACATGTCAGACACCCTCTATCCGCTACAGCAAACTCGCAGTCGTACCTGCTACATTGCAAGTCAGTCTGTGTTACCTTGAGGCACTGTCATTTCTGAAAGTATTTAGAGTTAAAGGCAGCCAGTGTGTGCAGCCTAATTCGATAACAGCTTTAGCGTTGCTAGCATATTCAAACTGTCTTCAGGTACTGTGATTGATAGGAAAAAGGGCCCCTCCTTTTTACCTGTTTTTAGGTCTCGCTCTCGAGACCTATTGTTGTTGAGATGCCTCTCAAGGGAGACAGACCGGGGCACGCGCAGATTCTTGCAGATTCCGCTTTGTGGATGCGCACGTGAGACGCGCCTGCCACAAAGCGTGTGCGGGCGGCGCAGAAGCTTCACTCGACAGCGCCACTGACCATTTCCGCACCCACTACCGTCCCGCCCCCCTCCCCATTCAAGCAGCCCGTTGTATTCTTGTTTATGTAGACTCTAATGAATTCTAAAGAATGTGCTAGGTACCGCTGTGAGAGTTTATACGTTTGCTGGATGGTAGCTGTGTATCTTAATCAATGTGTTTTCTCAACTACGGTTACTCTGATTTCTAACGTTTCAACTCTCTGGAACATTCCGAAGTTTACCAAACACATTATATCTACGCAGTGCTCCCCGTAGTGTATCCTCTTGAATCCCCGCAGAAATGCATGTTAGTGACACTTAAGACACCACTAATGCGCCTCGGTTGGAATGTTAATTAAACAAGACCAAAGTGTGTCAGAAGCCCAGTACACCCTGTATGGTCAGTTCGCTTAAGTATATAGGTCAAATATTCAAAGGGCCTTACTCGGTTCGAAGCGCTAACTGGCACTTGATGCACTTCGCTTACAAAGGACTAGACCGGTATCCTTTAGCCTCAAGCCGCACTCTTCACTGCCTTCACATAGAGAGAGCGATAGGTCAATGTGCACAGAGCCCCCCCCCCATGACAACCTCCCTGCCCTACGACCACGCCGCCCGCCTACACCCCCTCCTTCATTGTCCGCTCACTTTCTCGCTGTGTCGTCCTTTTTCCTCCAGACTCCCCAGAAGGTTAGGTGGCGCGACTGATCAGCTGTACCTCCGGGGCAGAAGGTGTGCGTGTGTCCCTATACATGGCCGACTCCGCGAGGAAGAGCAGTGGAGGGGTCCGGTAACACACGCTCTCATGAGGCACGAGCTCGGAGAGCCGCGACAGAGTTTAGAAATACGTAATTTCTTTTCTACTGGCAACTACATACGTCACAGCTCGCCTGTAACAATAATATACAATCAAGACAAGCTTTTATAACGTGATTGCACCAGTCCTATGACCAGCCTGGGCAGCCTCTACATACTGCTTGCCGTCTAAATACTGAAACTATTATTTGGGAGCAGCCAGTGTCACGCAGGGGCCTTTCTCCAAATTCCGAAAATGCACACACCTTTATTTACTATTACAAGCTCTTTCTTGCCTGCATTTTCGCCCACTGTTTGTAAAGGAAATAGTAATTTGCCCGTCACAGAGGGGGAGATAACACTAGAGAGATACAGCTCCTGCACTTTGACCCTTAAGTGTGACCTAGCTGATCTCACATAGCCCTACTTTCTAGGTTACTTATAACCTGGATCTGAGCCCTAAGGTAATATTCATATCTGGAAAATTCTATGCAAAATGCCAAGTTCATATACATCACAAAGCACGTTGCTTCAAAGCACCTGAACTCCACCCCATCACTTATGAAATTGAAGGACTTTAAATCGAGTACATTTAGGACCGTGCTGCACTCCTTCAAAGTGCAATGCACAGTGTACCTTGCAGACTACTATTCGCAAACAAACACGAACGGAACCCCCTCATAAATCTCTCCGTTATGTAGAAAAGTCCTTTAAATTGACATGCAGCAAGTGCAATACACAAGAGGAACAGCCCCTCCCCCCTTCCAACGCCTTGAAGGACTATAAAACGAGTTAATTTAGGACCGTGCTGCACTCCTTCAAAGTGCAATGCACAGTGTACCTTGCAGACTACTATTCGCAAACACTAACGGAACCCCCTACAAAAAACTCTCAGTTATGTAGAAAAGTCCTTTAAATTGACATGCAGCAAGTGCAATACACGAGGAACAGCCCCTCCCCCGCCTTCCAACGCCACCACAACGAAATACCAGGTGCAAAGTACAACTGGGACCTTCCTGCTAATGGCGACTGTACGCTTCACTCTAAATCCCCGTCAGAAGACCACTCCGAAAAGGACCCTCACCGGAGGGGGCAGGAGGTAGGATCGGAAGGTAGGCTTCGGGGGTTTGAAGGAAAACTTAGTTGGCTCCTGGTGTGACAGAAAGTGAGGATCCGCCTGTACCTCACCACTGTGGATCCTGGGGGCAGGACATCCCCTCAAACAGTGGCCGCTGCTGACTGTAACGTCCCTCTGCTGCGGTTGACTATAGGATCCCATAGAGCGGCTTTATCCACTGGGGGGTGGGGGGGGGGCACTGCAGGCAGTACTCTCCGGGGACCTGTGAACCTTCTAGGCAGCCATGGGCTGGAGCTGCTCACACCCTTAGCGACATAGACAAGGGACTAGTTCTTCTTGAGTGCTTGATGAGGACGTTGCTCCCTGCTGGAGCAACGCTACCATTAGTATCTTGCATTTGACCATGGCAGAGTATGGCTATTTTTAAGGGCACCGAACTTGGTTCTGAGTAACAGGACGTCGTGTTGTATCACACTGGCTATGCTTGGCTTCACCAGGCTACTGCCTTCATGAGACAGCTGGGCTATCTTGAGATTGGCATGTCTCTTAGCGCTTCACATGGGTTTACTTCAGCTGCAACCAGGTTCTGAAGCAAGGAATGAGGTAGTTGAGCCCGAAGCTACAAGAATGCAACAATGTGTGTTTACACCTTCCTTTTTGCCCACAATAAGCATGAAACACCAACACAAAGATGTTTTTTTTTAATGAAAGAACAAAAACCGTCACACACCCACACACAACCACACACACAATTCCACACACAACCACTCAAACAGAACCACACCCAAAAACACACACAACCACACACACAATCACACCCAAACACACATCCACACCAACACCCACACACAACCACACACAACCAAACTTACGTACAGAACATCAACCGTACACAACCACACACACAACCACACACAACCACACACACACAACCACACACACACACACACACCCACACACACCCACACACACACACAAAACCACACACACACACAAACACAACCACACACACAACCACACACACACACAACCAATCCAATAATTAGCATAGACAATAGGTCTCGCCTTTGAGACCTTAGAAGTGTTTAGCCACGCAACAGTTGATATTGTTGCACCATGGATATTGCGCTGCATAACTAAATACTTAGAAGGTCCCAAAAGCGAGACCTATTGGCGTAAGGTAAAACATACCGTGATCAAGGAAATGCTGTTTTTAATTTATGTCAGCAAAATATTTCTATGCATTCTGCTGTTCTTTTTACTTCACATCACAAGATGTTTTGCATGTGTGAATTTTGGCACATGACCTCTGAGGCAGAGTGTTCCAAATCATGGCTTAGTTGCAACTTTTTATAAAGGTTCCTAAAGAAAAATGAGCCACACTCTGATTGTTCATTCCCTGAAGCCATTCCCAAGCAGACCACTGTGCACTGTCCTGTGCTGAATAAGCTACTGGTCTCAGCTCAGTTACCAGCACACCAAAGTTCACATCACTGAAAGCACCGTCGCAACTGACGTTAATTGGAGCCTCGGCTCAGTTTCCTTCATAAAATGCGCCTACTTCGAGACTCAATTGGCCATCGTTTGTGTCTACATATCCGCCTACCAACAAATGTCAGTGCACACTTTTCCGTCAGGCATACACACCACCAGCCTTCAGTGCACGCTTTCACCAGGCATACACACCACCAGCCGTCAGTGCACACTCACCAGGCACACACCACCAGCCATCGGTGCACAATTTCTACAGGCACACACACATACCACCAGCCGTCAGTGCAAGCTTTCACCAGGCACACACCACCAGCCGTCAGTGCAGGCTTTCACCAGGCACACACACCACCAGCCATCAGTGCATGCTTTCACCAGGCAGACACACACTGTTGTAATTGAATCTAGGCCCCTAGTGTATTTTTCCCGATTCATGCCCTGATATAGGTATACTTTATCATATCCTTATATAGGCATAGAAATCACTACCCTATTTGGTCTAAACCATACAGCCCAAATACGGCATGGCTACTGCCACTAGGTTCCTAGAATTAACAACGATTTCTTGGAAAAACCCGCCTTCAGCAGCTAGGAACTTCCCCCTGCTTGAATATTAAGTTCTCCAAGAACTCCTGCTGTTTTCCAAGAATTTAGCCTTTGAGTGACGATATTAAGTCCAAACATGAGTCAAACTCGGCTCAGTTTGCCCAGTCAAACACACAGTGGTTTGGAGCAGATCGACTATCTACTTGCCCGACGCCCTGCAGCAGCAAGTGCCGAAGGAAGCCGACCCTCCAGCTGACGCACTGAGAGACGCTGTCTTTTCTCTTGCCGAGAAATCCAGCTCCAGTGTTTCCGGCTTACCTTGCGGGTATCTGGGAAATCGAGTCCTGACAGAGAGAGATACAAGACCTCCTTCATTCTAACACCAAGGTACAGAGTTGATTAGACCTCCTAGAGAATTCTTGGAATAGATTCATGGCAGAGAACTACTAAACTTAGGTTACTCCTCACTTATTTCCTCCCTAGTACTAGTCTCAGGTTAGGTACACCGGGGTAGGTGTATTTTAGAAGCACCAGTTAAGTACTTTTAGTCATTATTTATTACTGTATGTATTTTATACATTTTATGCACTGTTATGGCTTAGAAACCATATCATGCTTTTACTGTACTACTTTATAATACTGTTGGTATTATATGCCTTGTACTTTATAACCAGTATTACGATTGTAGCAGTAAAATATTTATCTATTGTTTCCGCGACTCTAGAGATTTGATTTCTTATTCTTGGGAAACAAAGTTGTCATGTTTATACGGTTGTCAGAAACTAATCCCTTCTTGTGAATTTGAGAACGTTTCTAGTGACCTCTGAGCTAGCTGACGCTCACTATTAAGAGACCTAGTAGACCTCAGTCCTACGTCTGAACTACAGTATATATTATTCCAATGCGCAGAGCTTATTGGGAATATAGGAACTACACTACAACACCACCAGCTGTCAGTGCACGCTTTCACCAGGCACACACACCACCAGCCGTCAGTGCATGCTTCCACCAGGCACACATACCACCAGCCTGCAGTGCACACTTCCACCAGGCACATACACCACCAGCCATCAGTGCACAATTTCTACAGGCGCACACACCACCAGCCCTCAGTGCACGTATCAATTAACGCATCCACAATTAACTATTGTAGCAATCGCAGTATGGCGCACTTTACTTTTAAACATGTCAGTGCACGCTTTTCCACCAGGCACACACACCACCAGCCTTCAGTGCACGCTACCAGACACACACACCACCAGCCGTCAGTGCACGCTTTCAACAGGCGCACACACACCACCAGCCATCAGGGCACACTTTCACCAGGCATACACACCACCGGCCGTCTGTGCACACTTTCACCAGGCACAGACACCACCAGACGTCAGCGGACGCTTTTTACTGGGCACAAACACCACCAGCTGTCCGTGCTCGCTTTCACCGGGTACAAACACCACCAGCTGTCAGTGCACGCTTCCACCAGGCACAGACCACCAGACGTCAGTGCACGCTTTCATCAGGCACACACACACCACCAGACGTCAGTGCACGCTTTCATCAGCCACACACACACACCACCAGCGCAAGCTTTCACCAGGCACTCACACACCACCAGCCGTCCGTGCACGCTTTCACCAGGCACACAACACCAGCCGTTAGTGCACGCTTCCACCTGGAACACACACCACCAGCCTTCAGTGCACGCTTCCACCAGGAACACACACCACCAGCCTGCAGTGTACACTTCCACCAGGCACACACACCACCAGCCTGTAGTGCACACTTCCACCAGGCGCACACACCACCAGCCGTCAGTGCACAATTCCTACAGGTACAACACCACCAGCCATCAGTGCCCACATCAATTGTTAACGCATCCACAATTAACTATTGTAGCAATCACAGTATGGCGCACTTTACTTTTAAACATATTCATCAAAGCGCAGCATGCCACCATTGCTACAAAAATAAATACACATTTTTTTGGCCTACAAATTATAGACTTTTGTTGCAATTGGTGTTGCAATAGTTCGCAATGCCAATAGCTCAAACTTAATTAATGCGAGACCTATTGCATTGCAAATGCTTGTTTCATCATGTGATTCCCTTAGATATTCATAAAAGATAGAATATCTCTTCACACAGAAGGTAGAATATATCCACGCACATAAGAGATCTGGAACACAACTTTACATAATATTTCGTGTTTCCCGGTCCAATTCATTAAACGGAAATCTGCTCAAACACCAACATTTATTATGTGCTGAAATTACCCAAAATGTGTATGGATTGGTATTTATGTAGCACTAACCTAGATGGGAAGCTACTGAGCACTGTATATTACACGAGGGGGTGGGAGACTATTGTAGCTGGTGTTCATCAAGTGGGGATTATGAAAATACATTTTACACACCTTAAGGCACAGAGGGATTAAGTGATTTGCCCCAAGTCTCACAATGTTGGGTCTAGCGGCAAGGCTAGGATTGGAACCTCGGTCGTCGGGTTCAAAATGCTGCAGGTCGGGCTGCTAGGCCACATCTCCAGAATGATAACATATTAAAATAATAACACATTTGGCTGTGAAACACCAGCTAAATTAGACTAACCTATAATAACAGCTAAGTGTGATGCTAATAGCTCTGGCTTTTTATAAAAAAGTATCCCTCAGTCAGTGATGGGTTTCGGCATTCATGAAGTCATCACACATACACTTTCATTCATTTTAGCACTCCTGCGTCCATTCATCCAACCACTGATTCATTCTTGCATCATCTACTTACATAACCACAATAAACCCTCACACAAACTCAACATGTAAAAGATAAATTACAATAAACGTAGACAACGAAAATATGCTGCTGCCTTAACATGGTAGGTGTATGCTTCCAATAATAAATGAAAGTAAAGATTGCAGAAAGTGGCTGTCTTCCAGCGGTGTTGTACATGGTATTTTGTGTTGTTTTGAAGTTCCAGCATAGTTGTCACCAAACAAATGTGCTGAACCATCTCAGAATGGGGATACAGTGAAACTACGTACCGCACCATTCCACGCCGATGGCATGATCTAGAGGGTGTGGCTTTGCGGAATGTGGCATACTGCAGACTAAATGAATGACAAGCAAACAGCCTATTGCATAGTCTGGAAAGCTGAGCTATGATCTAAAAATAATGAAAATAAAAATATATGAGAAGAAATGAGAGGAAAAAGTGAAAGATGAAGGTACTGAAGTGCTGAATTTTATAATGGATACAAGCTGAGTACTTCTTCCATTGGCTGTGTTGCCCTGTGAGTGACAGCATTTCGTCATTTGTTTGGGATGTGATTTGTTGCCTTATTCTCTTTTATTATAAATAAATATATATAATATATAATCTTCATGAAATTTTCCCCAAAAAGTGTGCTGTGATTCTAGTTGTGCATGGAAAGTTTCAAGGAGATCCGTTCAGTGAGGGTCGAGAAAATGGAGGGGTGAAAAAAAGTGTTTCCCATGTTGATTTCCATAGGAATTTATAGACCTGACTGCAGCCCGAACTGCTAGAAGGAATTACACCAAGTGTGGCAGAAAGCTAGCTCTTGGTCCAGAATGAATGCTTTTTGTCATTTATTGTAAATCCATTCATTGGTTTAGAGATATTTCAAGACATCCAAATTTATATATCTAGGGACGTAAAGGCTCCACGAACCCTCCCAATCTCGTGCTGAGATTTGATTGGCTGCCAACACTTTAACCAGGAAGTATGGCAGTCAGCCAAATCCCTGATTTTAAAAAAAAACTTTTTTTATCCAAGGCCCAGGGCAGAAAAGCTTTGTTGAATTCTACTGAAAATCGCAGCTTTTGTGCGACTAAAATAAATTTTAAAAAAGAAAAACGTGCATGGGCTCTCTGGCTTGTTTTGAAAAGAGAGGGTGGCAAACAGGTCCCCATCCTGAGGCTTTTGGAGCCCTGGGGGCCACCACCGCCCTGGGGCTTTTGCTGAAATATTGGAGGATGTCCATGCCAATCCACCCCCTTTCCATCGGCTTCCCCGAAGCCCTGCTCCAATAATTAGCGGGGGACAATAGAGGGGGGTGGTCCCAGCGGAAATACAGGATTAAATAGAGATCAACATTACCTGAATAATGATAAACTATATTTAAGCATATTGAAAGTATTTAATCGCATTGAACATATAATGCATCATGTTCAAACATTGCACTTTTAACACATGAGTTTAAGCATAAGTGCCCCAGAAGAGGAAGGGGAGAAGTAGGTGCATCAAAGTGCAAAAGTGAGGGTCAGTGATAGAGGGAAGGCAGTGAACAGTGTATACATCAAAAATCATAAAAAGGCCCAACCAGCCTTAACTAAGTCTAAATTAATTACAAAGCAGAATGTCGAAATAGGTCACAGTGAATCTATCACTGTTGTCCACATTCAGTATCAAGAACATAGATCACGGGCTTCGGAAGAGACTTCCCTTCTGTGAAAACCACAAGGCCCCGCCCTCCTTCACCTCCATACCAAGGGCCCCTTCAGGAAGCATCCGAACAAAAATAATCTATCTGCTAACTGCATGCTCATTAACTGTAGATCAGCCCCCAAGCATGCAATGGAATTAGCTGAAGCCATCCTCTCTCAGGACTTAGACATTGCGTTCATCACGGAGACATGGCTAAATGGGATCTCCCCACCTTGCTTAGACATGTTGGTGCCCCCAGGTTTCACCATCATCAATCAATCAATCAGGGAATTTATAAAGCGCACTACTTACCCGTTAGGGTCTCAAGGCGCTGGGGGGGCGAGGGGCGCTGCTAGTGGTCGAAGAGCCAGGTCTTGAGCAGTCTTCTGAAGGCTGGGAGGTCTGCGGTCTGTCGTAGGTGGAGGGCATTCCAGGTCTTGGCGGCACGATAGGAGAATGATCGGCCCCCAGCGGTGGTTCTGTGGATGCGTGGAACAGAGGCCAGGGACAAGTCGGCGGAGCAGAGTTTCCTGTTGGGCACGTAGAAGGAGAGTCTATTGTTGAGGTAGGCTGGGCCGCTCATGTGGAGTGCTTTGTGTGCGTGGATCATGAGTTTGAATGTGATTCTTTTGTCGACGGGGAGCCAGTGCAGGTCACTCAGGTGCGGGGTGATGTGGGCTCGGCATGGGACGTCTAGGATCAGTGTGCGGAGGCGTTCTGGATTCTTTGGAGTCTGTTGATAAGTTTGGACGGGGCTCCGGCGTAGAGAGCGTTTCCGTAGTCGAGCCGGCTGCTGACGAGGGCGTGGGTGACAGTTTTCCATGTGTCCGCAGGGATCCATCTGTAGATCTTGCGGAGCATACAGAGGGTGTGGAAACAGGAGGATGAGACTGCGTTGACTTGGTTGGTCATGCTGTTGCGCTTGGAGTCAAGGATGACCCCTAGGTTGCGTGCGTGGTTGGTAGGTGCCGGGGGGGGGGGGGTTCCCAGTGATGCAGGCCACCAGGAGTCGTCCCAGGCTGATGGGTTGGGCCCAAGGATGAGGATCTCCGTCTCGTCTGTGTTCAGCTTAAGCCGGCTTGCCTCCATCCAGTCGGCGACGGCCTTCATGCCCTGGTGCAGGTTGAATTTGGCGGTGAGGGGGTCCTTGGTGAGGGAGAGGATCAGTTGGGTGTCGTCGGTGTAGGAGATTATGTTGAGGTTGTGACGTCTGGCGATGCGAGCGAGGGGAGCCATGTAGACGTTGAAAAGCGTCGGGCTGAGGGGGGATCCCTGCGGGAAGCCGCAGATGGTTTTGGTGGTTCCGGAATGGAACGGGGGGAGACGGACTCTCTGGGTTCTGTCGGTGAGGAAGGAGGAGGTCCAGTCCAGGGCCTTGTCTCGGATCCCTGCGTTGTAGAGGCGTGTGCGGAGTGTGTGGTGGCAGACGGTGTCAAAGGCGGTGGAGAGGTCCGAGAGGATGAGGGCCGCCGTCTCGCCGTTGTCAAGTAGGATTCTGATGTTGTCTGTGGCGGCGATGAGGGCGGTCTCGGTGCTGTGGTTGCTGCGGAAGACTGACTGGGAGGGGTCTAGGATGCTGTTGTCTTCTAGGTAGCGGGTGAGCTGGGAGTTGACTATCTTTTCGATGACTTTCGCTGGGAACGGAAGCAGGGAGATGGGGCGGAAGTTCTTGAGGTCGCTCGGGTCCGCCTTAGTTTATTTTAGCAGGGCATTGATCTCGGCGTGCTTCCAGCTCTCAGGGAAGGTGGCGGTTCCGAAGGAGAGGTTGATGATGTTACGCAGGTGGGGTGCGATGAGGCTGTCTGCCTTGTTGGCGATGTGGTGGGAAAGAGGATCAGACGGGGAACCTGAGTGGATGGTGTTCATGGTCTTGATTATCTGCAGAGGAAACTAAATGCCCTGACAACTTATAGCAAGCAGAATCCGCTCCAAATTAATTTGGAAAAGACCAAGATTTTAGTCTTTGGAAAAAAAGTAAAGAGTTTCACTTGGCACTTAGACACACGGGAGGTGGAGCAAGTCGATCAATATAAATATTTGGTCTTAACCTTTTGGAAGAATCTAAATTGGGGTACACACTGGGATGGCACCAAGCAGAAGACCTTATTGAAGGTTTGGGGGCTTTCCCATATTCTATTACTAAGGGCAGTGAGAAGATGGCCTGGTATATGATGTCCACTAGTTAAAGTGGACACCGTGCACCAGTCCAAACCAGTCCAAACGGTCAGTCCAAACGGCCCTTGTGATGTACGAGGTCAAAGAAACCTTTAGAAACCTATCCTAGTGGTATCTGTAGAGAGCAGCCTTCAGGCTTAATCTTGAAGGAATGTAAAGCAGCTTGTTATAACAAAATATAACTTCCTAAATTAATCAAATGAAAGGAGAACCACACAGTATTTATATACAAATATGTATTTATTAATATAACACCCTCTACTATCCTCTACACAAGGATAGAACACAAAGCACACAATAAAAGATCAATAGAACAGTTTTTAGTAGCACAGTACACAGTGGGCTCCAGGGGGAGACCAAACCATATACTAAAATAGTAGTATAACAATCACGACTGGTGGGGTGGAGGGGGGATGGGCGCTAGTGAGTGAGCCCGAAGCATGATGGCCGCACATTAGTGCAGCTCTGCTGGGCGGGGCTATAATCCGTACATTATCCTCTACTTCCCCATGTCATCTGCGGTGGAGAGTTTGCGTGTTGGAATCTACATTGTATGCTGCTTCAGATGCAGTGATTTATACAGCTGCTGCCTCTGAAGAAAGCTGGTAGGCAGCCTCTGATGGTCGGCGCATAAAATGGCGGCATTTGGGAGCTGAGGCGGGCGCTGAGAAGGCCTGGCTGTGTTGGAGCTGACATTGCCCGTGGAGAGAAGTCCGTGGTGGGGAATCATCCTTTACCACGCAACTTTTACCACGCAGTGCTTTTACAAAGCCGGTTTTACAACGAAAACCATTACAACGCATTGCACTGGGGGGCGCTCTAGGATAAGTAATAGTTTAATTTACTATCCAACACCTTCCCTACTATCCACGGGGACTGGAGTTGGAATAGTAAATTAAACTATTCACTATCCAGCACCCCCCAAAGCAATGCGTTGTAATGGCTTGCGTTGTAAAACTTGCGTTGTAACAGCATGCGTGGTAAAAGCATGCGTTGTAACAACGTACATCCCCCGTGGTGTGGTGGGGCCGAAGGCACTGGGGTGGGAGGTGGGGGAGGATACAGAGGTGCGCTGAGCCGTTTTTGTGCAAGGTGTTTGTTAGACCTGTGAGCCCTGGGTGGTCTTTCCTATTTTTCCCGCCTTCGCCTCATTTTTCCCACCTACTTTTTGTTGGCTTTAGGACTCTGGGCACCTTCCCATTGCTTATCAATGTTAAGGTGCAGGTGCTCTCTTCCCCTAACATGGCTGCCACTGACCCCTGCTACTGCAGCGTGGTCTTTTTAGACGCACTCTAGTAGCCAGGAGCTGGCTGGAACCCCTAAACAATGTTGCGACACCAGCCTGCCTTCCCTGCCCATAGCTAGAGTGAGGAAGCTCCTGGAACCTTCTAGAACCGGGGAGGTGGCACCAAGTGCCACTGCCAACTGTCGCTATATTAGGAAAGGGAGAGAAACTTTCCAGCCAGTTGTTGAGGCATCACTGACCTGGGGAGAACCTACACAGGAGACTTAGGCGGTAGGGCCTAGTCAGGAACCTATACCACTGGGGGTGACAGGGTTTAGGCGCTGCCCACCAAGCTGAGTGAGGAACACTAAACTAGCCCACTGATCTGGCCCGGCGGAAGGGGAACCCAGGGACCACCTGAAGTGACCTGCTGAGGAAAGCTGTCAACTCACACCCCACCCCCCCCTTCCTGATGAAACCAAGAAATTGCAACCAAAGGGTGCCAGAACCAACAAGCGCCAAGACGAAGCTTACTGGTGCTAACCAGGACTACTGGGGAACCAACCAGGTACTGGACCGTGCTGCCCCTGCGCCCCCTGCCTTTGCCTGGGCCTGCGCTGTCCTACTGAGCCCCTCTGACTGAACTGCTGTCCTGCCTGATCTGATCTGGCTACCCCACCTAGCTCCCTGAGCTGTCTGTACTGCCTGAGGCCCCTGGGGACCTGGTGAACCCAGTTCCTACAGTGTGCTTCAGTGACTGTGGAGGACTGCACGCGGGCCTGCACGCGGGAGGTGGACTGCTAGGGAAAAAAAGTGTGCGAAAGACAGCCGTCCCGTTGCGGCGCCGCCCTGCCTCTGAAGCTGTAAGCCCCGGTGACGGAGTGCGGCTGGAAGACTTGCTGGGATTAAGGCCACAGGAGGCAGCGGACCAGTTCTCACTCGACTGCAGTCGAAGCTGCTGGGGTTACAAAGTATCTTTCTAGCACACGAAAATGATTAGTATCAGCTCCGTACAGTTTTGAGAAGAATCCGCCTCGAAATACATACTTCAAAGATCGACCTCGACCAGTAAAATAGAGGGAATTAATATCCCTGATGAATACAATGAAGCATTACCTCCAAAATGAGGAGAGACAGTTTAATCTGAGCCTTCTTCCGAAACCTGGAAGGTTCAGGTAACCAGATTGTTACAGAGAAGTGACAAAGCCCTGATGAGAATCCGGGACCTGGTTTTCCTGGATTTGAAACGCGTTGGCACACCTGAAGGAGCAAGCAATGTCATTAATAGTGTAAACTGGCATTCGCTAGTTGAAAAATTGGTTTTCTTTTGGCTATTGTGCTCCTTTTTTGACTTTGTCCTTTATTTTTGGAAATAGATTCACTCAATTGAAAGAAAAACATAAATGTATGATGTTAGTTTGTATAATGTATTGTTTTTGGGATGTATGATGTTTGTTTATTTTTCTTAGAGAGTATTTAGAGTGTAAATATATGTCTGTAAACAGCATTGTATATTAATGGCAAAGTCTTGAATGTACAGTTTTTCCTTTTTGTGCTTAAATTTGAAAAAAATAGATCAAAAAGAATTACAAAGAAGACTGGTATAAATAAAAATACTGGGCCAAACCAAAGAAGTCTGTGTTTGATCCACACGCTACGTTTGTTTGAAAATAAGTTTGGTGTAGGCAAGTGTTTGTGTTTTTTTATAGAATAGGGTCCAGCCTACCCCATTCCCCATATGGGCCTAACTCCTTAGCTTTACAGAGCAGGAATAGGATAGCGCAAGCAAGTCCATTACAGCAGTGGCACAAAGACAGTCATACCAGGGGCAATGTGGCAGCGCGTTCGAACTGTTGTGGATGCAGCAAGTGCAAGCGACAGTCATGCGGGCCTGGATCGGGGGATCATTAGGGTCTCTGGCCCACGTTGCACCGTTTATAAAGTAGATGAGCAATCCAGGCCTCTCAGCGCTGGAGGAGGAGGGGAGAGCCGCCCAGGCCGAGCAGGAGCACTATCAGGAGGGAGAGGGGCCCAGGGCGCTCTGGTGTAGTCGCGCCCGTTGCAGCCGCGATGACAACGCAGGCCCTGTCCCTGCGCATCACCGCACGCCACGGTGCAACGCTCAGCGCTTGACGGGACGGGAGGCTAAACGGACCTCCTGCAGTACACGAGCGCCGAGCAAGCGGCTCTGGCGTCGCTCACTGCTCCGGCAGGCAGCCCGCTGACTTACTGAACCCCAGTAGCGACTCCAGGCTCCCGGTGTCGTCCCCAGATGCCGCTCAGGTCAATGAAGCCGCCATCTTGGTTTACGCCCGGTCCGAGCCAGCCCACCGCATCTTGCCTCCAATCTGTAATCAGACGCCACAGCTGGGGGTATATTGTGATCAGGCCCCGCTCCGCCGCATTTTGATGTAACTTTCCAGGTCAATGGAGCCTTTGGAGGGTGGGAAATCGCATTAAAGCCACGTCGTTAAGCGGACCCTCAGCGCCGAGCCACCATCTCGGTCTCTGGCTTGGCCACGACCCCAACCTAGCAAGGGTACTTGAATGTCTAGCACACACAAAATAACAGACTAAAACAACCAGAATTCAGCTTTTAGGGGACTGGCACCCCAATGAATTTGTCTTCAAAGCCTTGAATATATCTACTCTGCTGTCTGCTATATTTCACTTCGCAAACATTTCACTAAAGTAAGCTACTCACACTCTACTACTCATCTCTACTACTCATCTCTACTACTCATCTCTACTACTCATCTCTACTACTCTTTACTACTCACTCTCTACTATTCCCTCTCTACTATTCCCTCTCTACTACTCACTCTCTACTACTCACTCTCTACTACTCACTCTCTACTACTCACTCTACTACTCACGCTCTTCTACTCTCTACTACTCACTCACTACTATTCTACTCGCTCTCTACTACTCACTCCCTACTACTCTCTACTACTCTCGCTCTACTACTACTCTCTACTACTCATTATCTACAACTCACTCTCTACTACTCACTCTACCACTCTCTACTACTCTCTACTACATACTCTCTACTACATACTCTACTACTCTCTCTACTACTCTCTCTACTACTGTACTACTCACTCTACAACTCAGTTGAGTTCAATAAGCTTTATTCGGTTGAAACAGAGCAACCATAAAAGCACAGTACAAAATTTAAAATACATTCATTACAATACTTAGTAAAAAAGGAAATCCTACATCAAAGAATAATAAAATTAATACACCAAAAAGAAAAGTAAAAAACCTCATTCATTGTAAAAGAGATGCAACCCTCAATGGCTCTTGATGAAAACAATCTATTCATAGTAGCTTTTCCACAGTTAATACGGTCTCCTCTGCAGTTCTCCTAATGTAGACAATAAATTCACCACAGTGTTACAAATGGGCTTCAGAATATGCGGGAGTCCAAAGTGCGTAAAAACTTATTCAAGTAAAGACCAACCCCAGGCTTCGAGTCATTAATAACAGGCCATTGAGCAAAACGATTACGGATGGGTTTGTTGAAGTTGCTGAATGTATGGCCTTTACAGTGGTTCTTTCCTACGTTTAAACTTACAGGGGGCAAGTATGCGGTTCTAGGGTAGAAGTCTCTCAGTTCCCTAGTAACTATAGGGCTGTCTCCCATTTGTGGCTGCCAGCCTTGCAGATATGGGACGACGTGGCGATCCCTAAAGTTTACAATAATCAGGTCACTCACTATATCTTTAGGTAGAGGTCCCAACCACTTCACCCTTCTAACGTTTAAAATTTTCCCATCGATGTTTGGTGGAAGGGGCCTGTTCTTGGTTAGCCAGAAAGATACCTTGTTTGCCAATTCCGCTTGTCCTTCAATCTTACCATTAGTTAGTTCGGGCACACCTGAGAGAATGCACACAAATGGTGCGGCCTCCGGCGGTAGGTCAATTTGGGTAAACTTTCTTTGCATATGGCCATGGTTGGGAAAAGTCCCCTCTAAGGGCGTGGAAACATTTGTCGGCCCTACTCTATTAGCTGTGCTCTGCAGTACTACCGAGTTTGGTGTTGGGTACTGAGTATTTGATATTAATGGCATTTTTGGGGCAACTAACTGGACTGGGGCAGTAGTGCTATGTGCCAAGATTTTGGGAACATCAGTAGCGACTAGAGACTTTACCTGCTTCGATCCTACCAATCTTTTTAAGAGTATCGTGTTCTCCTTCATTGTCTCTTCTATACTAGTAACCTTATCCCCTATTACCATGATTCTTTTTACCAGTGTGGTTATTAAGGATTTGACAAGAAGTTCGATCTGGGCCAGTAAATCAGATGATATGGTAGATAAAGGGGAATTTGGAATTGAGCATGCCCTGGATGATTTCGGGGTGTTGCTAATGACTTGGGGGGGACTAGAGTACAATTTTTGTTTTTTTAATAGTCTACTCCTTTGTTTGGTACCTCTGCGTTTTCTTTTAACAGAGGGAGTCTGAAGGTTCGTTATCGATTGAGTGTTGGCTTTTGCTGGAGGTAAAAGGGGGGGGGTTTCCGGATGGCTTACTTTAGGTTTGGATGGGGCACCTGATTGTTGTTTGTTTCCCTCTTCAACATTAGCATACACAGTTTGGCAGAGCAGATTAAGTTCCTCCAGTAAGGTTAGATTTTGACATTGATCTACTACTGCCAAAGGGGATTGGCAACTATATGTGGCTTCTATTGAAGGACTTTGTTCAACTCTCTCCATTTCGCATTCAATGTACGGTGTTACCCTAGTTAGGTAATTGTCCAAAGTCCCCTTCCGAGGCCCCCCCTGAGAGATAGCATTTTTTGAAACTTCTTTACCAGTCATAGTAAGGGTTGCTTATGTAGTAAGAACAGACACCTACGCAAGACCAACGTGTTACGTAGTAACCGCGGTAAGCTTAAAGTGTTAGCCAAAGTGTTCGAGGCAGTTACTGTTAGGGGTCTAAAAGGTCTGAAAGGTGTACCTCCTTTTTCCAGCGGTAAGCAGGCAAGAAACAAGTGAGGTGGCCCTGCCCTGCCTCTTCCGGCCTCCGAGGGCCACAGAGGGTCCGCCCTTGTCCCGGGCTTCTCCCGGCGCCGACCTCGCACGTCCCGCGGTGCGTGGGGCCCTGTTGAACAAGTAGGCGGCGGCTGGCGCATGTAGCGCGTCACCCTCGGCGATCTCCCTGGGCTTCTGGGGGATGTAGTTTACTGGTGGCGGTTTCCCTCACGGCGGATTGCCTTGGCGCTGTTTGGCCGTTCCTCTCACGGCACGGTAGTGTCAACCGGATCCCTTCTGCACCCTGCAGCAAGGCTCCACACGGCAGGAGCGTCCCCTGTCTTTAGGGAGTCCAAAGTCAAGCCAAGGATGCCCCAATGCCTCAACTTCGCCAACTTCACCATACAAGGCTCTATGGGCACACTGCAGCCGATATCGTCGGAGCCTCTCCTTCAGCCCAACCCAGCCCAGACTCAGCCACTGCTCCACCTCTCTCTCTAGCTCCCACGTTGCCCTCCTCTCTCACCTGCCGCGGTAACAGCCCGCCGGGAGAATCGGGAGGGTTCGGGTGAATACAAATACCACCGCCGCACTGAATTTTAACTTGCGTCGGGAAGCCGGCTCACTGCCGCTGCTGCAATGCTGCACACCGCAGCCGCAAAACCACCTCAAAATCGGCAGCCAGACAGGAGCCCAAGTGAACGAGAATGCCGGCAACAGCCCGCCATCATCAGGAGGAGGGGCGAGGATCCCGGGTGATTACGCGGAGACGTGGTGCTAGGGCTGTTAGCCTGTGTGCAGGTAGGTTTCTGCTTCCCCAAAACAATCTTTTATAAAGGCAGATGGACTTTAAATAGAAGCATAATTACATCGTCATTTATAATGAATAAGGTGCGTCTGCCGTGAAGCCTCTTCTGTCAGCCTTGCAGTGAGCTGCCCAAAAAGGCGGTAACGGGATCACTCGTCATTAGTCTCACTACTACTCACTCTCTACTGCTCTCTCTCCTACTCTCTACTAGTCACTCTCTACTAGTCCCTCTACTAGTCACTCTCTACTACTCTCTCTACTACTCTCTCTACTACTCTCTCTACTACTCTCTCTCTACTAGTCACTCTCTACTACTCGCTCTCTACTAATCGCTCTCTACTAATCACTCTCTACTAGTCACTCTCTACTAGTCACTCTCTACTACTCTCTCTACTACTCCCTCTCTACTACTCTCTCTACTAGTCACTCTCTACTACTCGCTCTCTACTACTCGCTCTCTACTACTCGCTCTCTACTACTCGCTCTCTTCTACTCTTACTACTCACTCGCTACTATTCTCCACTACTCTACTAAACACTCACTACTACTCACTCTCTACTACTCTTAACTACTCACTCTCTACTACTCTCTACTACTCACTCTCTACTATTCACTCTCTACTATTCACTCTCTACTATTCACTCTCTACTACTCGCTCTCTGCTACTCTACTAGTCACTCTCTACTACTCACTCTACTTTCTTTACTACTCTCTACTACTCACTCTCTACTACTCTCTACTAGTCACTCTACTCTCTACTACTCATTCTCTAGTACTTACTCTCTAGTACTCACTCTCTACTACTCCCTCTCTAGTCACTCTCTACTACTCTCTCTGCTACTCTACACTACTCACTCTACTACTCCCTCTACTTTCTACTACTCCCTCTCTACAACTCTCTATTACTCACTCTCTACTCTCAACCTCTTTCTACCTCTATACCGCTCTACCTCTCTCGACCCGCACACATATGCACATATGTATATGTATATATATAGGTCCCAGCATGCATTTGTAATGAGGAATGAACTGCTGTTCGACACACCGGAAGTCAATAACATTCAAATAAGGTGCAGGGGACAGTGCAGTATGCACGCAATTTGGCAGCTCGTGTTTTTTGCCTCTGAAGAAAGGGATAGAATTCCCTGAAACGCGTCAGGCTGGGGGACACTAAGACGGAATGAGAAGCTGCCTGGTTTTGAAATAAAGGATTGTTATCCTACCTGCAACAGAGTGCGGCCTCGTAACTGGGGAATTTGTGAAGACATATATATATATATATATATATATATATATATATATACACACACATCTGCATATCTATATAAATATGAATATAAATGCTTGCATACATATACATATATGCAAACATATGCATGTTCTGTACATGAGTTTGAAAAACACTAATTAAAGCAAAGCTAAAAAGCCACCTACTCACAAACAGAATTGCTTTAACTTAAACGAGGGCGAGACCTATTGCATTTTCAATGCTTGTTTCCTTTGCCAGTGTAGAACTGAGCATCAGCAAAAAGCATGAGCAAATCCAGCAAGTCTCAGTTGCTTTGAAAGTAAAAGTGTATTTTTTTTCCTCCGTCTTACTAAGAACTATTGCCTTTGGTAATACTCGTAACAGTCAGATGTCACTTGTTCCGAGGGTCATACCATTGTAAGGGGGACATTTTCATGTATCTAGTGTATGATGAATTAAGTTGCATTAGGCAAGACGACCTGACACTGCAGAGCAAGTAGCTAGGTTGTGTTTGATTTTGGGGTGCATTTAGACGGCGTTTCAACAGTTTCCTAATTGAAACCCCCAGTTTCAGACATCATTTTATTGTGCAAAGCTTTGCGTTGAAATTGAGCCCGAATATGGCAAATGCTCGGCATATAGTACGTGGCAGAAACATAGTTCTCGCCTCTCTGTATAGTGCATTCCATGCGGGGTGTTCCGGACACTACTACCTGGCCCTCAGCGTGGCTTACAGAAAGCTTAGGAGGTCGGCTGTGCAGCGTGGCATCTGTGTGACAGCATTGTCATGGCGTGCGTGCTTGGGTTTCTTCGTGTTCGTGTGGTACCTCCGTTGCTCCGAATATATAGGAGCATTCTGGGACTTGAACAGTTAGTGGGTTCTGTTTACGTTCGTGCCGCGGATGGCGCAGGTCACTTGCCTCTAGATTGCATTTGACCCCCGGGCTTCCCTTCGCGTGCGAAGTCAGGTGGGACAAAGTTCGCGCCCGTTTACAATACTCGTGTGACAGGAGTCCATAAACAGCGTAGACACGGCGGGCGAGTTGCACAACAATGCGTGCCGTGCCGTGCATTGCCCTCACGCTAGGGCTTGCTGTAAAGATTGGAAGGAGCCGAGCGCAGGAAGCCAGCGAGCTCCCAGGAGGCTCCGCTGGCGGCTCGGCCTCATTGAGGGGAAGGATTGTTTACCTTTTCAAGGGGAGGCGACTCACCGTATCCGATGGCCGGCTGCCATGTTGTTTGGCCAAGTTCCGTTCTGCTTAATAAGCTGAACACACTCAAACGGCAGCCTTTGCGAGTAGAGTCGAGATTTCGTGATAACACATATGATACATATGATGTTGTTGCTGAGGGTTTTTGTTGCAGTCTGAAGTCAGTTTTTTTTGTTTGTGTGTTTATAAGCCCTTTTACTTGAGTTTTTTTCGGGTAAGCATTATTTAATGCATCTTATTTATGTTAGTCTCCGTCTTGTCCATGTTCTATTTGACCTTTATTTTCCTCTTTAATAAATATTTGTTTAATGTTTTATTTCTTTCTTTTCTCGTCATTCCATCTCGTATCATTAGCGCTTTCACAACTTTGGGGCACTCTTCCATGGTCATTGCAGCAACTGTGTGCTAGTGTGCTGGTTTGTTCAGTCATCCAGGGTCAGGACTAACCCACCTTAATACTTTCGGTCTGTTTGGCCATTTTCGAGCACAGTGCCAGCAGGACGAGTCAGCAGTCTCTTCCCAGCTGGCATCGGCCCACGTTCACTTTAGATTATAGAGAAGCACCCTCTGTCCTAGCCTGTCTGTACACGGTGGATCATTGTATTGGCCAACGCCTGGGGCTAAAACGATGCGGCCCATGGCCAGAAAAGGGCCGCTATTCCGCCTTTGAGAATAACACCATGTTCTAGCACGTCAGCGGTTTTCATGCCTTATCCTTCTGCTACCCGTTGCAGTAAATACAACAAAAATTCTGTTGTGAGTAAATACAACAAAAATTCTGTTGTGAGTAAATACAACAAAAACACTGTGCCACTCTGCCCATATTGGCCTTGCTGCCTTTGCTTTGTAGCATATTCTCAACAAGAACTTGGCCCACAGAGTTGAAGCTGGGCCAGTTTCAGCTGAGGCTACCAGTGATGACAAAGAGGAAAGCTGAAATGTGGGAAACTTAAGATCATCCATAATAAGGAGATCTGAGCTTAAATGGAAGGACTCACAAATTGCATCTTGTCTTGCCGAGGAGTTAAGTTTATGAGATTAGTCAACAGCTGCTTATTGCAAGCGGACGATCATTAATCATAATTGTATGTAACATATTCCATACTTTTAATTTGGTTGGTACTTAATTTTAACTCTTCTGTAACTTGATCTAAACATAGATTTAGAATGATTCTATAATAACAGAATTTTACACATTTGAAATGCGTGGGAGATAGAGCATAGATGTACATTTGTATATATGACATTTCTATCTGGTTGAGTAGATGAAAATCACTCATCTTATGAAGGGGGAGGGGTATTGTGATGATTTTAATTAATCAAGCAATAAACATTAAACTTGAAACACAAATTGAAATTCCTACCAAGAGTCTGAGCACATTTTTAGCCTTTTTAAATTGCCCCTCTTCTCCAGTCACGTAGTTATTCTGAGGTGGTTTTCATTTTCATATTAGGAGGCAAGTCGCTCCCTTTCTAAAAAGTTAGAAACTCTCCAGAGTCTCAATGTAGTAGCGGCTGATAAGAATGCTAATAAATGTATGGGTCCGTGTTTAACACAAAGCCCAGCTGCACCTTTCCTTACCATGTCATGTGACCCATAGAGCTAGCTAAGTATTGTGAAAATAGTAGTGAAAAGCTTGAGTGACCATAAAGAACAGAGGGTTGAACTTGTAGCATATCAGTATTCTGCTGACCAGTTAAGATGGAGGACTGGTTGCCACTACAACTGTTTTGCTGCCAAGAAACAGTATCTTTGTTTCTGGAGAACGTCCACTCCTCCTCCTCGGTATATGAAAACCGTGTGATTGATGTGTGGGTTCTTCAATCTAGAGTATAGCCTGTTTAATGTTTAATGATACCAAGCACGGCCAAGCACTCCATTTTAATTCTTAAATTGAAACTTTTTTGGATGTCTGATATCTATTTGTAGAAATAAGTTGAAGAGGTGAGTAGGATCAAAACACATGAAGTGAGTAGTAAAAGCAAAACATATCACCGTTCCGGTTGCAAATCAATGTGTTAAATTTTTTTTTTTTAAATTATTATCCAGGGTCATCCAGCAGTAGACACCCAAACCAAGTCACCCCGAAAAAGACCGGCTTGAAAAATGGGCAGGGGAAGACCAAAGATGATGAGTGTTTTGGGGATGAGCTGGAAGAAATCCTGGACACAGACTTTGACTTTGAGGGCAATCTTGCCCTTTTTGACAAGGCAGCAGTGTTTGAAGAGATTGAAACACATGAGAAGCGTGGTGGTGCACGTTCTGGGGGCACGCCAAATGATCGGCCATCCCGCTACCGGCATGACGAAAACATTCTGGAGACAGAGCCCGTTGTCTACCGCCCAATCATTGTGCCACAGCACACTGGTAAAGAGTACTGCACAGGTAAGCATGAGTCCTGTAAAGATCATTCTAGTGTCCTCTGCCTCAGAACGGGTGTTATATTTCCTCCTGTATAAGTTTCCTTTTTCTCAACAGTGCTCATTTCTTACCCTGGATATTGTTGGGCTGTGTTGTTCCTGCCCCTATATATTGGAAGCACAATCACCCAACTTCTCTGCTCCTAGATTACATGTACCCAACCGGACTGGTTGGTCATGATCCCAATCTGTGTCACCGTTTTTTTTTATATGCAGATGGCACCCTACTGACACTTAGTCGAGCTATATTTCTTTATAAACAATAAATCGATGGGACCGTATAATCCCAATTCATGCTCCAAGCATTACATTTGATTTTATTTTTTGCGTGAGAATGAAGGCTCCTAGTTATCCATTTCTGAATGTTATTCTCCTTCCAATGATTTACATTGAGCCTCAAGCTTTGGCTCAAATAATTACAGGTTCCGTTTTTTCCTCTAGTTAGTAGTTACTGCTGTTCATGCCTTTGATATCTGTCCCATTTAAATATCTAAGGTGCTTGCGAAAGTCCGTTACAACTAGTAGCCTGGATTCTCAGAATAAATGAATATTTCTGTTTATTTATTTAAAACATTTTTTGTAAATTTAAGTTAACCAATGCAAGTATTGATGTAAAAATAATAAACTTCTGTTTTTGGCGAAAGGATAATTTTCCTTTTTTACTACAGTTTTTTTGGCAGCAATCCCTGATTTTCACTGGTGTTTTTATTCAACGCTGCTGATTTTAGTGAGCACAAATCAATAATTTTAAACATTTAATTCTAGTATTCCCCAAACAATCTACTTTGACAAAACAACTGCATTTTTATCATCCTACTGTGATTTTGATTAATACTTCTAAATGCAGTTTCTTCACCTTTTGCATATTCCGAGATGCCAGATTGAATATGGATTTTTTCAAAGCAACAGCTACGACGCACCATAAGGGTGCGCCGTTAGACTCTCTGGCTACCTCCCATTGCAACCAGAAGTGATAACCCAGAGCTACATATAGGCAATACCCCTACATGCTAAAATCCGCTCTTTTCTTTCCGTGCTATTGAGTGCAGATTCGAACTTCCGCTCCCAACCATTGTCAGTTTTTTCAACCCAGAAAGTCCAACAGAAATGCAACAGTGTACCAGGGGAATGTCTCCCCTTAATAATGTATATCTCTCAATACTGTCACACTGCCAGGAATACATTTATTTATTGGTAAGTTCTGGAACACCTTTCCCCAAAAGATGGATCGATACAAGATATCCACACTCTATTTTTTAAAAGACTTTAGTGAATGTTAAAGCCCAGTTAAAGTGAATTTTAAATAAATAAGCATTATTGCAGACATCAAAATAATTATGGTGAAGAACAGAAATGCAGTGCATGTAAAACAGATAATTGCCAACGTTTATTTAATATAAAAAATATACAATAAAATATATAAAAAAGAAATTGCTTTCATTTATTAGCGCAAATCAATGGTGTAACTGAATTCTGTTGTAGTTCAGCAAAACACCATTAAAATAGATCCTTAAATATCCATTAGTACACCTTCCTTTAACTCCTAGCTGAACATTGTTTTCTCAGTCTGCAGCCTTGCTTTGGGAGGCGAGGCCAGTCTGTCAGTTCAGGAGACAGGTAGCATCAGCCTGCAGGGCTAATGCTTGACCCACTGACACTGTAGCCCCACTCTGCTAAATGTCTGTGCACCTTTATAGTGTACTGTTGCCTAACAATATTTTAATAAAATAAAAGCCTTGTGATTTGTGATTTCAAATGAGAAAAAAGTGTAAATTCTGCTGCACATTTGTGTAAAACTATCAATCAATATCAAAGCTTTCTTATACCTACTATAATTATAGTGGGAGTACACCTAATAAAATAATGACTAAAATCACACACTTGTATATAGTAATGTTCAGTCAAATAAATGAATGCTGTGAGGGGCAGGAAAAATACAAAGCATCTGGCAGACTGCATGCTATGGGCACCAGTATCATGATCAGGCATCATGCCTGAACGCATGCAACAGGTTTCTCCGGTGGCTACAAAGAACTCCTTATTGGCGCCTCTTTTGATGGTTCAAGACTATTTGGAGATGAGGCTGATTCTGAGCTGGAGTGGTTTAAAGACAGCAGCTCCGTAGGCTTACTGCCACGTACCCTCAAGTCCCACCAGCAGTGCATAAAATTGGATGCTTTTTGCAAGACGTAACTTTTAGTCGAAGGCAATCATTACAGCAGGCAGCCCAAACATTTTGTGGCTCCAAAGGACATGATGGTCAATCAAAAAAACAATTGTAAAGCACACATCTTCTCAAAGGATCTACAAGTGAGAGTTGAAACACTACATTAAAAAGGCAAGACTTCAACTGACATCTAAAAGACTCCGGATCCTTAATGGCTCTGAGAGACAAGGCAAGGAATTCAAGCCTCTGGTAGCCTTAGCGGAAAAGGAAGAATCACGCCATCTTCTCTTCTTTGTCTTGGACCCTACGGTCAGTAAAGCTTCCATAGAGCGCAGTGTTCTTGGAGGCTGGTGGTGCTGTAGCAGGCCCGGACTGGACGTAGCGGCCACCGGGCAATCCCCAGGTGCGCCGCAAGGGTGGGGGCCGGTTTGGGGGCCCTGGGGGCCGTTTTTGTTACAGGGCTGCAAAATCGGCCCTGTAACAAAATCGGCCAAAAACCGGCCCTGGCAAAGAGCTCGGCGGCACCCACAACCCACCGGGGGAAGGGGGGCCGGCCGAGCACTTTGTCAGGGCCGGTTTTGGTTTCCAGTCCGGCCCTGTGCAGTAGCCTCTTGGACAAATAGTTCGGGCCTAGTTCATAAAAAGCTTTGTGGGCTAAGGTCAGTCCCATAAATTTCACTCTTGCCTTGACTGACAACCAATGCAACTCTTTAAGGTCTGCGTACACCGTGCTCCTCCTAGGAAACTTGAGTAAAAATCCAAGCAGCAGCGTTCTGTACCACCTTCAATCTATTTAACAAGTACTCCGGATGAACCCAGTAAAGAGCATTTGCATAATCCAGCCATGAGGTTATCAATGAATGGATCATCAACCTTTGACAGGAAGCTGGAAGCTTATGCATAAACTTTCTCAACATGCATAGTAGGCCAAAACATGTCCCAACCATGCTCTTAACTTGAGATTTGAAGGTGAGATTATTATCAAATTTTACTCCTAGATTTTGCTTTACAGTGGAACGAGTCGGAAGAGCGGTGGGATGGGTTGGGCCAGATCTCATCTCCCAACCGTGGACAGGTGCGGGGGGGGGGCAAAAACCAACACCTCTTTCTTGCCAGTGTTACATTGGAGATTGTTCTGAGACATCCAATTAAACACTGCTGAAAGGCATGATTTGAGTTCATCCTGGGCATTTGAAACGTCATCCTCCCATGTTAAAATTAACTGCGTGTCATTGGTATTGGAAATAAACTGCACCCTAAAAGACTCCACTCCAGCTGCCAGTGGAGCAAGATAGATATTAAACAATATCAGACTTAACGCCGAGCCCTGGGGAAATTCATTCTTTTAAAGGCTTGAGCTTAGAAGCAAACAGTGACGTCCACACTGATTGAGATCCATCCGAGCGGAAAGAACGTAGCCAAAGCAAAGCGGTCTCACCTATCCTGTTAGCCTACAAACTTTGCAGCAGGATCGGGTGGGAAACCATATTGAAGGCTGCCTAGAGGTCCAGCAACAGTAAGGCCACCTTCTTTCCACTGCAAGTTTAATAACATCAGAGGGTTCAACTAAAGTCGATTTGGTTTGAAACCTGGGTCAGACTTTGATTGTTAAGGATGAAGCTGCTGATTGGCCACCAGGTAGCTGGAGAGCTGAGAATTAACCAGTTTCTCAAAATCTTTTGAAGTAGCTGCTTGCAAATAGATCCGCCTATAATTGGGCAAGATGGACTTATCTGCTGACAGCTTCAGCAAAGGTATCAATTTTGCACTCTTCAAGCACATTGGAACAATATCCTGTCCTAGAGATTCATTTTAAAATTAAATTAGAGCTGGCTTGATGGCTACTGCATTAGTAGCTAGAATCCGAGGAGGATGGTGGTAAGAGTTTGTGGAAACCACCAGTGGCAACAAAGTTCCTCTTCACCCATCTCAACAGTTTCCAAGTTGCTTTAATCTTCTACCCTTCAAATTTTCCCCTTTGCGACCCACCTGGTTTTACATCAATGGATCATTCCGTCACAGTTCTGCTAGACTTCAAATTGCTTTTGGTCATAAAGAGAATCCCAGAGGTGGAAAATAGGAGGGTTGTTTTTTCCACCATTTTTTTAAGTATACAAGAAAGATGGAATGCTCTGGCTGATTTTAGAACTTTGTCCTTTTGCGCGCCTTCCTACGAGGAGAAAATTCAAGATGATAACTCTGGCCTAGGTACTTTCTGCCCTGGATGCAGGAGATTAGATGGTGTCCTTTGACCTGAAGGACTTTTATTTTCTCATGCCTGTGCTGTGGTTCCACAATACCATACCATCAGTTTGAAGTGGGGTTGAAACATTTTCAATTTGCCATTCTAACCTTTTGCTTTCCACCCTCCAGGGTTTATGAATGTGAATGTTGCGATTGTGATCCACCTTCACAGGTATGGCTACATGTATTCCTATACCTCGAAGACTGGGTTGGTTCGCCTCATTCAGTTACAGACCTCCCTCAGATGATGGTCATCTTTCTTTCGTCCTTGCCATTTTCCACCTGCAAGCCAAAGTGCCATCCGATGCCTGCACAGAGGATTTCCTTCATAGGTGACTTCATGTTCATTGTGGTTTTCATGGCTTTCCAACCCGTGCACCAAGTCAGTCATTCAGGTATGATTCCAGTGTTTCAGGATCAGTTCTGGGCTCTCCCCTGGTAGGTTCTGAAGCATCTCACATTCCTGGTCTTATTCACCTTACTGATTCCTTGTGCCCGTTTGCACATTTGGGCCATTCAGTGGAACCTCCCTTTTCAGTGGTCAGAATACTACCTTCACCTCCGATGCTTGTGGGTGGTGAGCAACCCATTACATGTCATACTCCCTATTCCAACCAGAGCTCACTGTAGTAACAGATAGTTCCTCTCTAAGTTGGGGTGGTCATCTGAGAGAAGTGGAAATCGGTGATCGGGAAGTCCCCAGTGGAGCAGAAGCTCTGCATTAGGTTTTTGGAGCTTTGTACCATTTGATGGCTCCAAAGGCCTTAGGCACATCAATCATGGGTAAGTGAGTTCAGGCCCTTACGGACAACGCAAATGCCATGTTGCACTGCAGCAAGTAAGGTGCCATGGGCTCTTAGAACTTGTAACAGGAGTCAATGCTCCTTTGGACATTGCTGGATCAGTGAGGATCTGGCTAGTAGCCAGTCATTTGTTGGAATTGCTAAACAACTGGGCAGACAAGCTCATTAGATCGCAGCTGGCAGACCGTGGTTGGCATCTTCATTTGGAGGTGGCACAGAGCCTCTTAGCCCAGTGGGTGTGCCTTAGCTAAAACTTCACCATTGCGGAGAAAGTGCAATGTCACTATCACCATGCTTTAAAGTTTCAATCAAGAGTTGTAGATTTTTGGTTAAAAGTATCCATCAGAAGAACAAGTTACTTGCATTCAGAAACTGTTTTTGGTAGATACTCTATCTATTTCTTCACCAACCTCCCTCCTCACCGTTCTGCAGAGTGAACTTTTGTAATTGTTATAAGTGTTCTAAGTTAGATTAGCCACACTGCCATCTGCAACTTGTAAATGTGTGCCTAGGATACCAAATCGTTCAAGATAAACTGATGTCAGTGCACAGGAGTGGTGCATGTATGTGGCTCCAAGCCATCTCTTCTAGAGGCGGTGCAGGATTGTCACAGAGTCCGTTGGCACCACATAATGTGCGGGAGCAATACTCAAAGAAATACAGATCCTGACTGGGGATATTCAAGAGTTGAGGAATTTGTGTTTTGGTAGATTATCCACTGAAAGAGAGTTAGAAAAGGTAAGTAACATTAGATCATTTATATATTCACATGGTTGAACCATTCCCTGTCGTCAGGCTGAGAATCCCTGGTACACTAAAATAAAAGAATGTGATGTAAAATGTGCAGCACACAGCATTTGAGTGTAAAATGGCTATAGGTCTAAAACAACATTAATTATTGAGTAGCACATCCATCTCAATTGTAATAAAAAACGAAACTTCAGCCAATGAGGGGGAAGCATAAGCTCCCCTACTCCCATTAGAGTCCACTATAGCACAAATTCCTACCACATGATGTGTGTGAGGGAATCCCCTGAGTGAACTCTGATTTAAACTTTCAGTGAACATTAAATGTGATACTTTCTTTATCTATCCTGTATGTGCACCAACCCTATCTTCAACACTGAAGTACTATGAGTTGTTTGTAGGGGAACATTTTATGAAACTGGGCCAGAGAGATCTTCTTACTTGACAGCCAGCTGTTTCCAACTATCACCATGGCTGACAGACAAGAAATCTCTTTTCAAGGCTTGTTCATCCTGTGGTCTTGAAGATTTACATTGATCCTCATCTTAAGTGTATTTATTGTCTTAATACCAATCATAAGGAATCAAAATGTGACATTTGTAGGAGTTTTACATTTAAGACTGTTAATGGCAGATAACGGAAGTTAGCTGATGGCTGAAGAGAATTTTTCCCCTCTGAAAGGAGATGCCCTTTCTTCAGGGGAAGAATCAGTGAAAAGTGCTCCTCTAAGCACTTCCACCAATGCAGCACAAAAATGGTGACTTGTTAAGTTTCCTGAATTTAACCTGTTTGGAACAGCACTTGCAGCCATCCCTACTGTGACTAAATAAGAAAAACATGCATCTAGGGGATCATTATATACACCAAGGATCAACCTCCGAAGAAGTACAAATCTACCAAATGTTAACGACTATACCATCCACGTTGACTGCGACAAATCAGTTTACACTGACTCAATTGACAGTATAAAACTATGCAGTCTACGACCATACCGACGATGAGATCACCATCACAAATACATTTCTGGGACCTCAATCATTGATGGTATGAACATTGCCACCAGTTCCGATTATACAATCTGGTCAGGAAGAAGAAGCAAGCGACTATGTTGCTCAAACTGCTTTTGGTCCAATACAACTAAATGTGAAGTATGTCCCTGATTTTGGAGAAGACATAGAGAAAACAACTATTTAGACTCTGATTTCCATCAGGACTGTATTCCTTATGCTTCAAGATATTACTGCCTACGGAAAACCGACGGCCTTAAGTAATTCAGGAGCCTATTGCCTTTTTATGTACTTTGCACAAATGATGGAAACTTAAAAAAAATTACTGTCAGTACAACCACCTAACAATCCTCTACAACCTTATCCACAACAGTTGTTACTACATTCTTCACCATCTCCAAGAGAGTCGCACAGAGTTGTTCAAAGACCGCTCATCCCACCAATGCCTGAAGATCTGGCCGACTATGTATATATTCTGATGTAGATGAGGTAAAAGGTAAATTTCACATGATGATAGAGGGCACGATGATATGGTAGATAATATTGTGACCCCCCAAGGCAAGGAGTTGAATCATCTGTTCCTCAAGATCCGACAGATATTTCCAGATTTCACTCTTTTATGGAAATAGCTGGGGGGATGATTAATCTTCCAATGAAGTTCACAGATCAACAATGTTTCCTTTACTAATTTAAAAAACCATTCTAGGAAGCGTGTAAGTGCTATACTTATTTTAGATTTAATTTGGCCTGAAGGTGTCAAGTTGATGAAGACTGGCAATGGTTCTGGCGGTGAGATGTAACCTAGAGAAAAAAATATAAGGCTCCAGAGTCTGCTCCAGCTTGTATCACCAGGCATACTGCGCCAGACTGAGTTATCTCCTCAGCGGCTCATAGATATGAAAATCCACTTACACCATCCACCAGCCCTCCAGATAGAGATTGTAGACATTGGGGCAATTTGGGCAAATTAATCTCCTCTGGCAGCAACCTCCATCAAGTCAGCTAGCGCTTTATCACATGATGCTGCAGGACATTGCACCATTGCTTGAACTCATCCCGGAGAATAAGAGGGAGTCCGCAAGAGCTATCCTTATGGAAGGATAACTCACTTTTTCTTTAATTATCGATGCAGCAATGGATGTCTCCAATAAAGGTTTTCGTCAACTTGCAGGAGAAACGGTGTTAAGAAGGCCAGTTTGGCTAAAGTTCATAGCCTTCCATCCTGAGGTGCAATCAAAGATTTTGTGCATGCCGTCAGATGGCCTTTCTCTTTTCGTCAAACATGTGGATGAGGCTCATCAGGGTCTAAAAGCAGACACAGGCCAAACGCCCCAAATTTGGTATCTTGGGGAAACCTGCTGAGGAATTGTACCCACTCCACTGCGGGTAGCCGCATTTTCCACCTGTCCAAGCTGCTAAACAAACACTCATTGGCCTTTGGGGAAATCCTTCTACCTTCTCTGGCTTCACAAGCTGTGGCAACTTCAAGGCACTGCAATATTTGCTTGAGACGTTTAGGACAAGTTGCAGCTCTTTCATAAACTGTGGGATTCAGTGGTTTGCAGCGTGAATCTTTCTGGATTCACTATGCTGTGCATTATTCCGCGGTCTTGTGGTTGGGTCCGGAATCGTAGTCTTTTCTTTGTTTTTTTGGTTTTTTTTCGTAGCCCAGGTGGGCGTCGACGTCCCACCTTTTGGTGTATTTCCAGTGACGTCGGCGCGCTTTCTGCGGAGGCACCCACTCTTGGGTGCCATCTTCAGATTCTTTTTTCCGCGGTTGAGTCTAGATCGTTCCCGAGAGGGCTCCAGACATTTTTGGAGAAAGAAGAAGAAAACACGCAGTTTTTGGACGAAAAACATTGGAGAAGACTTCAGGAGACTACATCATCGAGCAGATCGACGAAGGAGGTAAGGAAGTTCAAGAACTTCGAATTTCCATCGAGGAATGGGAGCGCAGGGGGCCCCCTGAACGCATGAGATGTACAAGACTCCTTTCAAGTTCTGCGCAAATTGCCACCACAAGTATGCGCAGAAGGACCAGCACCCAGTTTGCAACCTCTGCCTACCGGTAGACCACGAGAGCAGCGCCTGCTACGCCTGCTACGCCTTTACGCCGAAAACTTTTCGAGTTCGAGCGAGACAGAGAGTAGCCAACGCCACGATGCAGGGCAAGGGCCAGCCTCCATCCCTTCGAGACCTGGGCGTATCTGCAGACGAAGAAGACAACAACGCCGCCGAACAGCGCCGGCGGCACCTAAACCCAGACCCAGCAGATCCTCTGAGAAGGAGTCCCCGGCGCCGAGAGCTGAAGAACAGCTAAAGCCGTCGAAAAACGTCTCCGAAAAGGAACGTCCGACGCCGAGGGAGAAGGCCCCAAAAAAGGCCCCAGCGCCGACGCCGAAGATAAGCTCGGCGCCGAAACATTCAACGCAGAAAATGGGTTCGGCGCCGAAGAGACCGGCAGAACCATTGGACGCAGATCTGGCTGCCGAAATGGAGAAGAAGAGGGGTCTCGAAGCCGAGATGGAAAACATCCTGCAACGAAAAAAGGATTTCGCGCCAGGATGAAAATATTACATAATCCCGACGAAGCCCAAGCCACAGGTGCACAAGGTGGTCGAGGAGGAAGAGGATGAAGTCGAGGAACAGTCGGAGAATGTCGAAACATTCGACGAACCGGACGAAGACGAGGCCGCCTTCGACTACTATGAGGAGGACGACTACCTCAGGACGCTCATGGGTTCGGCGACCTCGGAAAGTCAGGAGATCGACTGGCAAGAAGTCAACAGAGAGCCCTGAAAAAAGCGTCAACACGTATCCTTCGAGGCCTTCGCCGCCAGATGACATTGGGGTGTACAACACAGTCATCAGGAATGCAGCGGCTTTCTTCAAGGTGAAACTCGACGAAGAGCAGCAGAGGGCTGACTTCTTCCTCGAGACATTGCTCCCCACACAGACCAGGAGCTAGTACCTGCCAATGCTGGAAAGTGTCATGGAACAAGGGAAAGAAGCCTTCAAGGAGCCGGCTACATGCAAGGCAGTCACCCCAAGGACTGAAAAGAAGTATAAACATTCATCCAAGGACCCAGCCTATATCCGGGGCACGGTCTCAGCTGACTCAATCATTGCTGCCACAGCAAGGAAGAGGGCTAATGTGCCTACTACCTCAGGGCCACCTCCAGACAAGGAGAGCAAGAGGATGGACTTGGTAGGGAGAAGAATTGAAAGGAATGCCGCAATGCACTGGCGAATGGCCAATTCCAACGCACTACTAAACAGGCATCAGTACCAAATCATGGAGGAACTGGGCAAGTTGATAAAGAATATGCCTCAGGAATTCAGAGACAAAGCTGAAAATCTAGTCGAAGAGGGGAAGAATGTGGCAAACTCTTGCATCAAGACAGCTCTGGACGCAGCTGACACCTCCAGTAGGCTCATGATGATGGGCATCACAGAAAGAAGATAAGCCTGGCTCAGGGTGTCGGGCCTCAAGCCAGAAGTACAACACAGCATCCTGAACAACCCCGTTCAACGGACAGACCTTGTTTGGGGCCCCAGTAGACGAAAAGCTCAGCCAACTAAAGAAAGACAATGAGACAGCAAGGCCCATGTGGGCTGTTAGGACATTGCTAGCACCTAAAATCTGTAAACACTCACCGCTGCTTTAGCGGGCCTTTAGCTGCTTCTTCCTGCGAGGGGGACATCTTGGGTGAGGTAGTGCCGGTTGCGGCAGACATCTTGGGTAGCAGTCTAGCTGCTGGGTGACGTGATAGGCACACAGGAGCCCATTTAAGACAGATAGGCTTGGGCGCTCCCCCTGAAAGGTAAGCGCTGCAGTCCTGAAGGATACTTGTTCGTTTTTAAAGTTGTTTGCACGCGTGATTGGCGCTACTCGGTCGCGCTTATTAACTTTCATTTTCCCATTTTAAATGTTCGTGGCTCTTAGCCGCTTTACTTTTAATTTAAATCGCCGCGCTGTCTGAGAGGGTAACGGGGACTGTTAGGACATTGCCAGCACCTAAAATCTGTAAACACTCACCGCTGCTTTAGCGGGCCTTTAGCTGCTTCTTCCTGCGAGGGGGACATCTTGGGTGAGGTAGTGCCGGTTGCGGCAGACATCTTGGGTAGCAGTCTAGCTGCTGGGTGACGTGATAGGCACACAGGAGCCCATTTAAGACAGATAGGCTTGGGCGCTCCCCCTGAAAGGTAAGCGCTGCAGTCCTGAAGGATACTTGTTCGTTTTTAAAGTTGTTCGCACGCGTGATTGGCGCTACTCGGTCGCGCTTATTAACTTTCATTTTCCCATTTTAAATGTTCGTGGCTCTTAGCCGCTTTACTTTTAATTTAAATTGCCGCGCTGTCTGAGAGGGTAACGGGGACTGTTAGGACATTGCTAGCACCTAAAATCTGTAAACACTCACCGCTGCTTTAGCGGGCCTTTAGCTGCTTCTTCCTGCGAGGGGGACATCTTGGGTGAGGTAGTGCCGGTTGCGGCAGACATCTTGGGTAGCAGTCTAGCTGCTGGGTGACGTGATAGGCACACAGGAACCCATTTAAACCTGCCACTATGCAAGCGCGCAGCGTATGCGCGCAGCGGGCGCGCCATGGGCACGCCGGAGGCTCGCCAGAGGCAAGCCCATCTATGCCCATCCAGGACCAGACGGGACCCGGGGCCATAACCCCTGGTTCGCGCATTATATATGGCAGAGGTGAGCTTCTGGAAATAAATTTGCGACACTCACCACTTGAGGAGGGGAGCGAGGCTGCGCTCCGACAGTCAGGACTCTGGAAGGCTCAAGATAAAAATCTTGGCCGGGCTCTCACTCACAAAGCGGGGGTTGTGCACTATGGGCTGTTAAACACCCGCTCTCTCCAGAAACATAGTGGAGAGGTGTACTCACTGCTGGAGGATGGGGAATTCGACGTGTTGGGGATCACGGAGACATGGTTGGAGGACTCCTCGCTACCGGATCTGGTGGCTGCCCTACCGGCAAGCTTCTCAGTCCTACATCGCAATAGAGCGGGAGAGAAAAGAGGAGGAGGGGTGGCACTTTTCTTTGCTGACCGTATGCGTGGAGAAACAATCTTGGCCGAGGATATAGGCGGGGCGGAGGTTCTAGGTGTTAAACTTAGACTGGGGACAGACTGTTTAACTGTCCTGGTAGTTTACCGTCCTTCCTGGGCCAGGCCGGAGTTCCCGGATCTATTTTTGAAACTTGTGCAGGACATGCGCTCGAGGTTTGATAATTTGGTCATCCTGGGAGACTTCAATTATCATTGGGAACTTACCCCAAGAGAAGGGCAGCCTGGCCACATTGACGAGGCATTATCATCGCTAGGTTTAATCCAACAAGTAAGGGGACCGACACATGTGAAAGGTCACACGCTTGACTTAGTATGGACGTCAATGCCGGTACAGGGACCGACGACCTCACAACCGTGTGTCTGGTCGGACCATCACTTACTGAAGGGAGACCTCCTGATGAACTTACATAAAACGAAACCGGCAGAAGGCCAGAGGCGAGTGAGGAAATGGAAGGACATCAATGGAGGAAAGATGGTGGCACATCTTCTAGCGAATTCTTCTCAGACCCGTTTAGTTGACAATCCTGATGCCCTCTGTAGTAACCTAGAGGAGAGGCTTCGAAGTGCGGTCGACCATGTGGCGCCAGCACGCAGGGTCAATCTACTAAATAGAGGTCGGAGGTCCCCTTGGTACAACGACTCTCTAAGGGAGAAAAAGAGGGCCTTGCGCAAGACGGAGAGAGCTTGGCGCAAAGCCTATGATACTAAGGCGAGAAGTATCTATATGCTTGAATTAGCGAATTATAAGCGGGCAATCATAGCTAGGAAGGCGGACTTCTATGAGGAAAGGATCACCACAGCTACAGATCCTCAAAAGGAAATCTTCCGAGTCCTAAATGAACTCAAGAAAGTAAAAGAACAAAGGCCGGAGTTCACTTTAGAGGACTGCCAGAGATTTCAGAACTTCTTCACCAGCAAAATCAAAGATCTTACTTCGGAAATTGCTTGCACTCCCATACATGCTTGCCCCCCACTGACTACGTCGGTTAAAAAGCTGGTGGATAGACCTCTGGATCTCCTTCCTCCCATTACGAAAGAGGAACTGTCCCTGCTCATTGGGAGAGTCAAGTCTGGCTCCCAGGCAGACCCTTGTCCCCCTGACGTCTTCAAACTGGCTATGCCAGGAATAGAAGAGGAGGTGCTGAATCTTTTGAACTCATCTCTAGTATCAGGAAAGGTTCCCACTGCCTTTAAGGAAGCAAGGTTGATCCCTTTGCTAAAAAAGCCTGGGGCAGACTTGAAATGCCTAAAAAATTTTAGGCCTATTTCCCAGATCCCTTTCCTGGCCAAAGTGCTGGAACAGCATGTTTTGGCCGACCTTTCTGACCATCTAGAAAGGAACGGTCTGTTGGAACCAAACCAATCGGGGTTCCGTGCAAATCACAGCACGGAACTGGTCATGCTGTCCATCATAGATGAGCTCCGAAATAGGGCAGACAAGAAGATACCCGGCGCCCTGGTGCTGTTAGACCTCTCCGCGGCGTTTGACACCGTTTGTCACAAACAACTCCTGTCGCGGATGAGGGACTTCGGCATCCAGGGCACAGCCCACGCCTGGTTTGCTTCTTTTCTACAAGGGAGGACACAAAGAGTTCAGCTGGGAGAATTGCTCTCTACTGCAACACCAATCTCTTGTGGAGTGCCACAGAGGTCGGCTTTGTCGCCCCTGTTATTCAATATATATCTTCAACCATTGATTGCACTCCTGAATCAAATGGATTGTCAGGTATACAACTATGCGGACGACACCCAAATCATTATCCAAATGGATAATACGCCTGGGGCGCCAGCAAATCTGCAAACCATCTTGAAGCATACAGCTAATTGGATGTCGCTGAACTCCCTAAAAATTAATCCGGACAAGACGGAAGTTCTACCTATTACCATCGCTGGCAATCCATGGCATGATGGATTCTGGCCGAGGGAACTTGGACCGCCTCCGGAGCCGGCAGTGGCTGTAAAAAGCCTAGGCATCTATGTGGATGACAAGCTCTCCATGCGGAAACAAGTTACCACGGTGGTAGGAACTTGTGTTGGCCTGCTTCGTCAACTTAGAAAAATTGCGCCATTACTGTCCTATTCCACACTGAGACGGGCAGTTTCCGCTATGATCCTTGCAAGACTGGATTACGGCAACTCGCTCTATTTGGGTCTACCCCAAAAACTCCTAGACAAGCTTCAGATGGTGATGAATGATGCCGCTAGGCTCATTCATAAGAAACCTAGGAGCACGCATGTGTCCCCACTTATGCGTGAGTTACATTGGCTCCCAGTAAGGCAGAGGGTGCTTTTCAAAGGGTTATGCATAGCACATAAATCCCTTTACGGTAAGGCACCAAGATACATTAAGACCCGCCTGATTCCATATAAACCTGCCAGGGTGTTAAGATCTGCTGAGGCAACTCTTCTCATGCAACCCCGTTTCAGATTGGCGACAGTGGGCGGTCGTGCCATCTCGAACACCCTCCCAGGGGCTTGGAATAGTCTACCGGCGGACTTACGCAAAGAACCTAATTTGCTGTCCTTTCGGAAGAGGTTGAAGACTGTTCTTTTCCAGAAGGCCTGGGGAGGGTTATAAATTTCTGGGAAGTATCTTTCTTTTGGTTTCCTGCGGTGCTTACTGGACAAGCGCTTAGAGACCCCTGGGTTATAGAGCGCTATACAAATCGAAATAAATAAATAAATAAATAAATTGCAGTTCAGAGGGTCCAAAAGGGGCACCCCATCACGAAGGCCCAACGGCAGGGGTGGGAACTAGCCAGGAACATCGCACCAGGCGTTCCAACAATCCCACAAGGCGGCGAACCAAACACAGCAAGGGCAACAAAAGCAGTCCTGGCAATACCAGCAGAGGGGCCAGTCCTTTCGCGGGAGAGGCAATGGCCGTGGCAAGACTAGGAGGGGAGGTCAGCAACCCCCCGCCAAGTGACTTGGGTCAGGCAACGTGTGCCCACCCAAATAAGAATTCCCAGGGTGAGGCACAAAGACAACACGCAGGGGTCAAGCGCACTAAGCACCTGGGTGCATGTGAGACCAGTTGGAGGAAGACTAAAACAAGGCTTCCAGAAGTGGAAGGCAATAACTTCGGACAAATGGGTTCTAAACATCATGCAGTTCGGATACTGCATAGAACTGGAAAAGACACCAACAAGCAGAAAGCCAAAGAGAAGGCGACTAGCAAGGAAAGAGCTGCAGCTACTCCAAGAGGAAGTGAGCGAGCTCCTGCAAAAACAAGCCATAGAACCAGTACCTTACAGAGAAAGGAACAGGGGGGTGTATTCAACGTACTTCCTGGTGCCAAAGGTAGACGAAACAATGAGACCCATCCTTGACCTAAGGTTCTTAAACAAATTCATAAGAACGCAAAAATTCAAAATGACATCCCTACAAGAGGTGCTCCCTCAGTTGCAAAAAGGAGACTTCATGGTCACCATAGACCTAAAGGATGCCTACCTGCACATACCAATGAACAGAAGTCACAAACATCTGCTCAGATTCGCCATAGGGGAACACCACTATCAGTTCACAACCCTAGCGTTCGGTCTAAAGTCGGCGCCAAGGGTCTTCACAAAGTGCCTAGCAACAGTCGCAGCATACCTAAGAAGGGAGGGAATACACGTATACCCTTACCTGGACGACTGGCTAATAAAAGCAAGGTCATACCAGATATGCAAGGAGCATGCACAGAGAGTGACAAGAACACTGATGGACCTGGGATTCTCCATACACTGGGGGAAATCCTCAATGGAAACAGAAGAAATAAAAATCTTACTGGGAGCTCAGATCGACACCGTACAGAGCAAGGTGTTCCCAAGTGAGAAGAGGTCAGTTGCACTGGTGAAGGAGACGCAGCTCTACCAGAGTGGGCAAGCTCGGACAGTGAGAACAGCGAGAAAGATCATGGGCATGATGGCATCATGCATTCACCTAGTGCCAAATGTGCGGCTGCACATGAGACACTTACAGGAGTGGTTACAAGAGCAATGGTCACAAGCAACAGGGCGTTGGGAGGATCTAGTGGTTGTAACGCACGCAGTGCAGAAAGAAATGGCATGGTGGAGCATGGAGAACCTGACAAGGGGAAAGCCTCTAACGCCGCCAACGGTGACCGTCATCCCAGATGCATCCCAGAAGGGATGGGGAGCTCACATGGAGAAACTCAGAGTGAGGGGTCTGTGGACCCCAGCAGATGCAGTAAAACACATCAATTTCCTGGAGTTGAAGACAGTTTCCCTTGCAATACAAGCCTTCCAGACAAAACTGTACAACCAGAGGGTATTGATCCAGATGGACAACACAACAGTTTTCCTTGCAATACAAGCCTTCCAGACAAAACTGTACAACCAGAGGGTATTGATCCAGATGGACAACACGACAGCGATGTTCTACATCAACAAGCGGGGTGGAACACAATCGGCCACGCTTTCGAAGCTGGCGCAGTAGATATGGGCTTGGGCCATCCCCTCTCAACATAAACCTGCTAGCCATACATCTACCAGGGAAGGACAACGTAGAAGCAGATTGGCTCAGCAGACAGACATCGGCAACCCACGAATGGGAGCTCAATACACAGTAGACGAGAAGGCTGTTCGACAGGTGGGGGACACCGTCGGTGGACCTATTTGCAACACGCCAAAATGCCGAAGCTTCGCATCCACCCTGCCCAGGGAGGGGTCCCTGGGGAATGCCCTATGGATAGGCAGGTTGAGGACATTTGCCTACGCTTTTCCCCCGATACCGCTGATGCACAAAGTCCTCAGCAAGTGCAGAGCGAGCAACATGACACTGATACTGGTCGCACCACAGTGGGCCATGCAGACATGGTATTTGCAGATCATGGAGATGGCACAGAGCGCACCCCACAGATTTGGAAGGAGAAAGGACCTGCTCTCCATGCAAGACGGGCAGGTGCTACACCCAGAGCCAGAGAGCCTGAGCCTGGTAGCGTGGCTCCTGAGGACATAGAATTTGCGCATCTGAAACTACCAGAGAGACCCCTGAGGGTACTTCGGGAGTCACGAATGCCCAGCACGCGAAAGTGCTATGTATCAAAATAGAAGAGATTCATTCTATGGCGCATGAGGGAGAACCTGCACAATAAGATGCAAAGGGACTCAACGGTGCTAAGATACCTCATGCACCTACTAGACAAGAAACTAAGCTCATCCTCGTTGAGAGTTCACTTAGCAGCAATAGTCGCTTACACAAGAGGGGAGACGTGTAAGAGTTTCTTCACCTCACAAGTGTTTAAAAGATTCCTGGAAGGAGCGAAGAGGATTGCGCCTCCAAAGAGGGTGCCACCACCTGCATGGAACCTTAACCTGGTCCTAACAGAACCGATGAAACATCCTTTCGAACCAATTCACAAAGCATCCCTAGAGAGGCTAACAATGAAAACAGCTTTCCTGGTAGCAATCACCTCGCTGCGCAGGGTAAGCAAACTTCAGGCTTTAACGTTACAGGAACCCTACATCCAAATTCACAATGATAGGGTGGTAATGAGAACGGACCCACACTTCATGCCGAAGGTGGTGTCAGGGTTCCACATGAATCAAACTATACAAATTCCAAGTTTCTTCCAGAAACCGACAACAAGCGCTGAACGAGCTCTTCACACCCTAGACGCCAGAAGGGCTGCCATGCACTACATTGAAAGGACAAAGGAACACAGGAAAACAAAGCAATTCGTTGTTTCCTTCGCAAAGAGCTTCATGGGAAAACCAGTAACTAAAGGAACAATTGCGAGATGGATCGCACAGACAATACAATTCTGGCAGGGGAAGAACTGGCAGGAGGGACACGGGCCCACTCTACCAGGGAAAAGGGAGCTACAGTAGCTTTCCTGGCCAACACACCCATTCAGGACATATGCCTGGCGGCAACATGAGCTTCAGTGCACACGTTCACAAAGCACTACTACGTGGATATACAGATGAACAAGGAAGCACAAGTCGGACAAAAGGTGCTTCAACACATATTCAATAACCAACGCTCATCTTCCACCCAGCCGCCACAAAAATGAGAAACCGCTACAAAATCTATGCACAGCATAGTGAATCCAGAAAGATTCACGCTGCAAAACGAATAGTTTCTTAACTGTCGGTGTAGTTTTGCAGCTTGTAGATCTTTCTGGATTCACTAGCGAACCCACCCACCTCGCCAGAAAGATGAGGCTGGAGAGGAAGGGGGTTGAAAACATGGACAATTACTTGAACAAACAAACCTTGAAGGTTAAAGCGGTGAATGACTTACTAGAACATTGCCATTACTTCGGTAACAGAACAAACACGAGAAAAAAAGAATCCGAAGATGGCGCCCAAGAGTGGGTGCTTCCGCAGGAAGCGCGCCGACGTCACCGGAAATACACCACAAGGTGGGACGTCGACACCCACCTAGGCAACGAAAAAAAAAAAAAAAACAAAGAAAAGACTACGATTCCGGACCCAACCTCAAGACCGCGGAATAATGCACAGCATAGTGAATCCAGAAAGATCTTCAAGCTGCAAAACTACACCGACAGGTAAGAAACTATTCGTTACCTACTTCAGGGTCAGACATGCCCATATAAACTTTGTGCACTGGCGCTACTCTACACCATGCTAATCTCCCTGCTTTGGCACAATTAACCCTACTGTGTCTGACTTGTAAACCGTGATGATTTATTATATAGTTGTTCTGGGTTCAGTATGGGAAGGTTCTGGGCACCTTTGTTAGGCTGTTTACTTTTGATGGTATTGTTATAGTTTAGTTATATGTAAATATTTTAATAAACTCTATTGAAACATAAAAACAAATACTTAATAGGCTTTGGATCTCCTACACTATAGCAGATTTGGATCTTCAAATATTTGGGCCTCTCACAGATCTCAAAGTTTTAGGGGTGATTCAACTGCTGTAGAAGTCCACAGTCCTATTATCCTCAAAGACAATCTGGATATGATCTATGGTACTACTATAAACATAATCAAAGGCATTTAGAAACCCCCATTTAATCTACAATTGAAGAAGCTTTAGAGGGAAACTTTCTTACTCTTCCTCATCAGAGTTATAGAGAGTGTCCCCAAATCACAGAGAAACCAGAGCTTTTACTCCAGGTTTTTCCTCATCAAAATTAAAACCAGTCAGCAGAGACCAATCTTGCATCTCAGAAACTAAACACGTTTCTGAAGAAAAAATCTTTCCTGATGCTTACCTTTCAGGAATGTAGCAGGGAGAATTCATGACCTTCCTAGATCTTCGGGATGCATATTTACACATATCAATTCATCAGAGGCACAGAAAATATCTATGATTCCTAGTAGTGAGCAGCATTATCTATTCAAGGTGCTTCTTTTGGGGCTCAAATCAGACCCTCAAATTTTTACCAAATGCCTCGCTCCAATAGCTGCCTTCCTCGCACGAGAAGTTCATCAAGTGTTTCCATAGCTCGACATTTGGCTCGTCAAGGCACCGTCCGAGAAAGAGGCAAGGTGGTTTACGATGGCCTGCATCAACCTGTTCAAGACTGGGTCTTGGGTTAAACAGAGAAAAAACTTTGTTGGAGCCTCAAGCAAAAATCAAGTTCCTAGGTGCATTTCTCCACACAGAAAAGCTTTTCCATCACAAGAAAGGCTGAGGAAGTTGCAAATTGTCAAGGGACATCTCTACAAAACAGTCACTAACAGTGAGGCAATGCATATCCCTACTGGGCTTAATGGCGTCATGCATAGGACTTTCATCCTTTTGCATACTCCGCATGAGCTTGTTCAGCAGGAGCGTGACTCACAATGGAAGCAAGTCGAATCTTGGGAAGATACCGTACAAGTCACAATAAGGCTGAATCCGGCATTATTGTGGTGTATGCTTTCAACAAATTTGAACGCAGGACTGGCTTTCCTTACTTGTGTGAAACAGGATTATACTCACAACAGATGCTTCTATGTATGGATGGAGAAGTCCCCTGCCAATGGTTTATAGTCTGATACAGGAAGACACTTCACATCCATATGTTGGCACTCTGCACCATACTTCTAGGCCTGCAAGCATTCCTAACCAGGCTAATAGGCCAGCCAGCCCAATTCAGAATGGAGAACACAACGTCCATGTTATATAAAACCAAGCAAGGAGGAACACTATCCTGATTCCTCTCAAAAGAGACTTGGCAGCTCTAGTATTGGGTTATTTCTCACAAGATCGACATCACTGTAGAAAACTTGTTAGGTTGCAAGAACAATCAAGCAAATATACTGTCAGCAAATGTCTCATTGTCATGATTGGGAACTAGAACAAAAGCAGGTGGTTTATAATTTTGATCAATGGTGTCACCCCGCAATCGATCTGTTGGCTACTCTGAACAGTAGATCTGTATGTGCTCCGCAGGCAGGTTTTTACATCCATTGATGGTAGGCAATGCGCTTTCGATCAGTTGGTACAAGATATTTGCATATGCCTTTCCTGCTTTTCCACTGATCCACAGGGTGCAGAGGAAGGCAAAGATAGGCCATTACGCTCTGATCCTCATTGTTCTGCTGTGGTTACACCTATATTTGTACAGTGAACTGCTGCAGCCACTCCTCTGAAACACACAGATTCTCCATCACACTCCCAAGTCGGTGAAATCAACAGTATGGTACCTGACCACCAAGGTTTCGGCCATTTGGATCTGGTGCAAAAATTGAGAAATATTTTGCCACAAGCTCGATTTTTAGCAACTACAAAGACCTACAGCACCAAGTGGAAGCTTTTCTGTATATGGTGCAGGAATAATAATGATCATCCACTAAAAATAAAACCTCATCAAATACTACTGTATTTGAGACTAGCGAACAATGGGCATAAATACTCTTCAATCGGGGTCCATTTGGCTGCAATCTCGAGATTTAGGAGAACTGAGCGGTCAGCCTCTTTGTTCTCCCAAAGAATCGTAAAACAATTCATGAAAGGACTTTTCAAATCATTTTCACTGTTTCGACATCCACGCAAACTTAATAATGCCATCAGTCAATTGATGGTGCCTCCTTTTGAACCTATACATAAGGCACATTTAAAATTTGTCTCCTGGAAAACGGCACTTCTTCTAGCTTTCACATCTTCAAGGAGCGTGGGAGAAGTTCAGGCATTCACCATCAAGGAACCTTTCCTTTGTTTCTCAAACGTCCAGGTAATCTTAAGAATCAACCCCAAGTTTATACCCAAGGTTTCTACCAACTTTGACTTAAATGAACGTCATTCTGCGAACTTTCTTCCCAAATCCAAATACATCAGTAGCAAGATTGCTGCACTTGTTATACCTGCTTTTATACTTGTGCTCTAAATAGACAAAACGAAGGACATACACACATTGCGGTCCGGTCTGTTTGCGACCTTTGGGCAATAGAGGGAAGGTCATCCCCTGTCCAAGCAATGGGTCTCTTTGGCTGCCAGCCTGTATTTCTTGCTGTCATGCCAAGGCCAAACTCTCACTCGACGAAAGATTCTACTGCATTCCACCAGGAGCATGGCATCAACTGCACTCTATGCTGGGTCGTCATTGAGGGATAGCTGCTGTGCAGCCACCTGGAAGAGTTGGCACACATTCACAAAGCATTACTTCTTGGTCATGGATGCAGACGCTGATGCAACAGCGGGGGCAGTCCTGAGAAAACTGTTTCGGTAAAGTTGAGCCTGCTTCCCACTTTTGTTTTGTATTATAATGTGTACTGCTTGCTATTCTGATTCAGGTATGTGAATATATAAAAGATCTAATGTTGGAGAAGAAATAAGTTAATTATCTGTTACTCCATTTTTCCAACATTGATATATTTTATATATTCACGTGCAGCCCTCCCTCCTCGCTGGTCAGAGGCTCACCTAATAATATTCTCACACTTGTGCTTTAAATTCTGAGCTATGGTGACCTCGAGGGAGTAGGAGAGTGTGAACTTCCACCTCATTGGCAGAATATTGGATGCTTTCAAATTAGGTGGATGTCCTACTAAATATACAGTGTTGCATGCCTACGGCAATTTTATGCTGTACATTTTACACTTCATACTGCTATTTTAGTGTGCCAGGGTTTCCCAGTCTGACGACTGAGTGATTCAAACATGTGAATGTATCAAAGATATCCATGTCGGAGAGCTGGAGTCACTGGTAAGTAACTGGTTTAATTTACAGCATATTGTAGTGTTAAACTCTTTCCCATGGGGCGTTTATTTAAGAGTGGCAGAACTCTTGGGATGGTACTGATGAAAGCATCTTAATTGGCCTGTTTGAGCATTACACTGTTTAACCTTCTCTCCTTCGGCCTTCCATTCGCTCCAAACCTGTGAGAAAGAAGCAGGCTCTCGCCTATGATAAAGAATCGCATTATTTTCATTTTCAGTGTTCCAAGATGGCCATGCTACCTGAAAAAGAGGGTGAGAAACTGTGGCAAGCTCTATTTGACCTTCAAGAAAATATCTTGTTAGTATATACCATTGAGGCTCCCACGTTAACAGCTGTCTAATGCTAGGTTGACCGTTCTGATTGGTTTGCACTGATCTTTGGTAGAGATTCATAGTGCACATTCATAATGTTGCCTTAACCTCTTCCAATCCATTCTTACCATTAATTGCTCTCTTTCCATCCTGAATGAATCATTACAGCCCTTTGTAATGTCATTGCCCCAGCCAACAATGTGTGAAGTTGGAAAAGTGTCTTTTTCCAAACTAGTGTGTTGCTTCCCAAAACAACTTTAGAGCTTTTCTTGTTTTGTTGATTATGCCCTTCTTAATCCTATGACCTTTTTGGCCTCGTTTGTGACCCAGTTTGACATGGTGCCGCAGTCTATGGTTGTGGAAGGAATGTAATTCTCTCCCTGCTGTTATCCTCTTTCAGTAGGACATTATGTTTACTCATTTCCATTGTCTTATCCATTTTATTGCTGGAGCTCAATGTCCTTACACCCTTTGTTAGTACCCTGTCACCCTATGGAGCAGTCAATAATACAATGACAAGAAGAAAACTGTAAATGAATTAAGACAGGTGATAACTCTACTCGCTTTTAACCTTTTAAGAATCCATTAATGGATTCTTTTTACTAGGATGTAAAAAGTTGGAGCGAGCGTGGAGACGCGGGTATAGTCCAGAGTCAAAGTCCGTCTTACGCACAGTCCAAAAAGACTACTATGCCGCCATTAAGATAGCCAAAGGCAACTACTATGCAGGGCGCATCGCTAAAGCAGAAAATAATAGTAGAGAGATCCTCTCTATTGTCAAAAGTTTTGTATCCCCTGCTGCTGATGCTGCTATTCTCCCCTCCTCTGCGCAATGGTGCGAGGACCTGTCTAATTTTTTCATCAGCAAAATAACTAGGATTCAACAGGACCTACTCTCGGTGTTACCTGCGGATTGTCCAGCAGCTGGTCCATTTTTTACGCAATGCCTGTGCAATGTGCAACAGCTTATGGACTTTTCGCTGGTTGCGGAGTGTGATGTACTGCCTCTCCTCCAGTCTCTGAAATCAGGCTCTCCCGCTGACCCTTGCCCTGCCCGGGTGCTTTCGGAGGTGGCGGACATTGTCTGTAGTGAGGTCACTCAGATAGTGAATCTATCCCTATCCTCAGGTGAGGTTCCTCTTAGCTGGAAGCGAGCAAAGCTCCTGCCGCTTCTGAAAAAACCTGGGTTGGATGCTACTGTCCTTGGGAACTATCGTCCCATATCCCTTTTGCCAGCACTGGCAAAAATTTGTGAGAAAGTGGTCTTCCGTCAACTGGAGAGCTTTGTTGAGACCTCCAATGCTCTCCACCCAGCTCAATCAGGTTTCAGGGTGGCCTATAGCACTGAGACTGCGCTGGTTGAGATGACGGAGTCTATTCGGTAATGTTTGGATGGAGGCGGCAGAGCGGTCCTGATTTTATTGGACCTCTCAGCCACGTTCGATACCGTCCCCTACGAGCTCCTCCTCGCCAGGCTGTCTGCTATTGGCATCGGTGGAGGTGCCCTGGCCTGGTTGTCCTCATTTCTATCAGACAGGACACAGCAGGTCTGGATGCCGCCCCATGCCTCAGAGCCTAAACCACTCCTCACGAGGGTCCCTCAGGGATCTACCCGTAGTCCCCTACTGTTCAACATTTACATCACCCCCCTGGTTTATTTAGCGGAACAGTATGGGGCTAAGATTATAGGGTATGCCGACGATACTCAGCTGCTGTTCACCTGGCCAGATGATAATCTGGATACTACAGCAGTCCAACTATGTTTGTCCTCAGTTTTTCGCTGGTTAACTATGGCCCAGTTGAAATGCAATGAGGACAAATCCGAGGTGCTCTTCTATAGCTCTTCCCCCCCCCCCCCCCCCCCCCCCTCAATTTCAGGAATTCGCTGTGGCCCCCGAACATTCCCAGCCCCAAGGAGATGGGTGGCCCAGCGAAAAATCTTGGCATTTGGTTCGGGAGGACCTAAGATTTGAGGACCATATAAAGAAGCTTTCTGGGACATGCTTTGCCACGCTGAGAATGCTACGAAAATTCTTCCCACTGCTCCCTAGAGAAGCAAAGGAGACTGTCGCTCGGGCTCTCATACTGGCAAGGCTGGATTATGCGAACGCCCTGTTTAGCGGTATTCCAGCATACTTGGTTAAACGCCTGCAAATCATTCAGAATGATGCTGTCCGTCTCTTGCTTAACGTCCCGAGATGGAAGAGTGTTCGTTCTGATTTGTGTATTCTTCACTGGCTGCCTGTATCCCAGCGCATCCTGTTTAAATCCTTGGTGCTCTCGTTTAGAGCAACCCACGACCAAGGTCCTGCTTATCTGAAGAAGAGATTTGCTTTCTATGCCCCCACTCGAGCTCTCAGATCATCCACTTTGTTTAAAATGTCTCTCCCCCGCTTCAAGCGAACTAGACTAGGGGGCCAGTCTATAGCCGTAGTCGCTGCTCGTGCCTGGAACGCTCTCCCTTTTCATCTGCGCTCAACACAATGCGGTGCTCAATTTAAGAAAAATGTGAAAACCCATATGTTCAGGAGTGTGACCTAAGTTGATTTTCGTTTGTTTTCTTCTGCCTCCTCCCAATCGCGCCAGGATACTCTCAAGTAATGGAGCGCGTTACAAAACGGTTTATACATACATACATACATATACATACATTAAGCGTAAGTAGTCCAGAGTTGTTTGACAGAGGCCAGATTTGGGCCAGATTTTCAGACTATCCCAATGATCTGCTAACATACCGTGGATCTTAATGAGAATAATTTGTGTAGTCTATGGTTATCTTGAAACTATGACATGGGTCAGACCCTCCTGGATCAATACTAGATCCTGTCTCCTAATCAGAGACTCAAGACTTTATTGCCCAAGTACAGGCTTATGAAATTGGGCATTATTTTGCATTTACTCTTTCTCAACACAACCGCCCCCAATTTCTTACAGTATAATAAGCCACTCCTGTAAGAAAGTGGCTCTATGTATACTGGACCAAAGTAAGGTACAGTGTGTACAGAGTCCACCGTCCCCAGAGGTTTGGCTGAGGCTAAAGTTAGATTTAACTGCTTCAGCGCGGCGCAAATTCGTGCGCTGTGCTGAACGTTCTATTGGGCTTATGGAATCATGATGGAACGGTTCCGTCATGAGCACAGGCCAACCGACGCTCATGACGGAACCGTTCCGTCATGAGCATCGATGGGGATAACCTTACTCTCTAAAGTGGTAGCTTGGTCGAGCAGTAAGGCAGTCTCCGAGGACAGTGTAAAGCATTTGTTGTACATACCCAGTCCGCAAATGGTCTCACACACTCAAGAACTGAACTCTAGGCCAATTGTTTTGTATCAAAATATATAGTTGTTTTATTTTAGAACCAACAAGGTATCAATATATACTTTCTCAGATTAAGTTACTTTATTTAAATACTTTTCAAATAGGCAATATACTTTTGATTACAATAGTTACAGTTGTTGCAATAGGTAACACAATTTCAAACACAATGCAACGTTGAGCTCAATGGGAATTTCTAGATGAATGCAATTAGTTACTTTATGGATTACTTTTCTAACCTCAGGGCTGGATCCTAGATTCAGTCCTGGGACATCTCCTGTAAACAGTTAAGTAAAAGCGTTTTGGTTACAGTAGTGATTTTTAAGGAATATTATTGTATTTTAAAAGTTGACACTTAGAAACTTACTCACATAGAATCACCCATGTTATCCTATGGGAGGAAATTCACTTAGCAGGTAAGTAGTGTTCTCGTTACATTTTCTTGCTCAGGGTTGGATCCTGGATCCAGCCCTGGTGCATCTCCTGTAAACAATTGAAAGAATGCGTTTAAGTCATACAGGGGATTTTTAAGGAATTTTTGTAGTTTTTGAAAATCGACAAACTTTTCTGGGGAAAACCAGACAATAGATTCCTATGGAAGGAAATTCAAGTTACTGGTAAGTACGGTTAAAATTACTTTTTAGGGTCAGTGCTGGTGCTAAAAGATGCAGCACTGGGTTCTCTCCTGATAACAGGTGAGTAATTCGGAATTCGTTGTTCGGCTGATTTTAGATGAATATTTTAAAGTTTAAAAACTCCACACATAAAAGAATTTTCAAGTTAAACCAGTCAATGTTACCCTACGGAAGAAAAGTGAGTTATCAGGTTTTGGATAAGTACTCGACTGGCAGAGTTAAGGTTCTTGGCAAAGACTCAGGGGTCTCCCAGGGCCAGGTAAGTACAGTTGGTACACAACCTCAGCGGCACAGGGGCAGCCGGGTGCAGAGTGAGTTAGGCCCAATGCTACTATGGGCGGCAGGGGGCATTTGGTTGGTGGCGTCTGGCAAGCAGGCCACACGGCTGTGGGAGCTGGGCTCCTGGTCACTTGCTCAGGGCAAATGGGGAAGTAGGTTAGGACCAAGGTTGCACTGCCAGGGGCACTCGGGTGGCTGGGTGCAGGGTGCTATTGAGCCGCCGGGCGCTCAATGTTATTCAATGGAGAACTTGAAAGATGAACAAAGGCTGCAAGCTCAGGGACGAAGATTCTTTAGGAGCGACCAACACTTCGAGAGGTAAGTTGGGATCTTGGAGTATAGGTAGGCACCCAGGAGTTGGGCACAGTGGGGCGCCGGGTGCAGCGGTGTCTTTTGACGTTGGGAAATCTTACCCTCCGCTGGTCACGGTTGGAGAGGTCCCTGGTTGTGAGGAGGCAGGAATCGTCTGGGTCATTGAGGAGGTCCTTGGGCACTGGATTTCAGGTCACAATCGCCGGGGGGACGTCCTCAGAGTCTTTGTCTCGGCTCGGCGGGTGCAGAGTGGGCTGGACTCGCTGTTCCTGGCTGGCACCAGGGGGGTTACGTTTTGAGCAGAACCACTGCTCAATGGAGTCCCACTCTTTTAGTTAAGCAAGGCAGGCATTTCCTCCGGGGTTTTCAAGGTTGCTGTCCGCAGGAGACGCCGGGTTTAGCAAGAGCAGGTTCAGGGATCGTCAGGCCGGTAGGGCTGTGGCCAAGTCAGTTGGTGTCGTCCTCTTGTTAGCAACTGCACGGCCGGTCGTTCTTCTTCTTGTTCTTCTTTCTTGATTTCAAATCGGGATCTGAGGAAGGAAGGTTCAGGCTGCCCCTAAATACTAAATTTAAGGGCATTGCAGGTAGTGCAAGGGCAGGGGCCAATGGATCCCTGTCCTGGGGTGAGTACACCCCCTATCCTGCTCCTCTCCTGTAGGAGGGGGCAGAGGCCTAGCTCTGATTGGGTAGGGCTCCTCATCTTCAAGATGCCGGTATCCCGGAGTCGTGCTTCACCTCACCTCTCCCACCTGAGGGGTGGAGCTGGCACAGGCTGGCACCCCCCCTTTCCTCACATAGGGTTTCCTGCCAGAGTGGGAAACAGAACTGGTGGGGGCCAGTTGCTGAGTACAGCAAATGGCCTAGAGAATCTCACAAAGGCGGCATGCCTTTGAAGCTTCCCCTGCCCATCCTGGGGAGGAGACCTAGCACCTTGCCCAGGACGTGCATTGTTGCAGGCCCAGGAGAGGGGATGGCTCTCTACCCAGAGGTGCCGAAACATGTCTGCTGTGTGGCAGCCCAGGCAGCCTCTCAGACAAGACGTGGTTTGTAGGTTAGGTTCAGCGGCCAACTCTAAGTTGCCTTCTGTCGTGCATTTGGCATTAAGTCCACACTGGCATCCGTGGGGGTTTAATGTGCTGAAAAGTTTGATACCAAACTTCTCAGTCTTCAGTGTAGCCATCATTTTTCTGTGGATTTCGTAATGACAACCTCCCAGCACCATATACTCTTAATGGCATCACTGCACTTACAGTGCCCTGGAATGGCCCTGGGTACTGTAGCACACAGGGCTCATGCACCTGTGCCCACACCACTGGCGTAGTGCATCCAGCTAGAGGGGTGACTGATGTATGCCAGGGCAGTGTGTTTGTGGGCATGGCACACAGGGATGTGTGCCATGTCGACTCTTTGTTTAGTTCTGTACCAGGAGAGTCAGCCTGAAAAGGCAGCGTGTGTGTGTGTCAGGGTACAGGGTCCCTAAAGGTGGCACAATAAGTTCTGCAGCCCTTAGGGGTCTTCTCTGGTCACAATACCCTGGGTACCTAGGGTACAAAAAAAGGAACTCCCTCAAGACCTACATTTTTTTTTCTGATTCAGCACAAATTCAAGCTGGGCTAAACATGAAATTTAAACAACGACAACATGCAAAAATATCAATATATTCATCTGTCTTAATATAATTTTTTTTTATTTCTATTTTCAAAATGTTGTCATTTCTTTTAACCACTTTGCACATAAAATTATTCTAATAAACATATACGCATAGGATTACAAAATAATAACATAATCATACATGAACATTAAATACCCCCAGGTAGAGAGACAGTAAGCTACCTTTCAACAAACATTAATTCATACACACCTCTTCCAGTACATTCACACCACACTCATCGCTACATACATCTAGAAAGTAGGAGACTATAGATTGTTTTTTGGGTCTCCATTGGTCGACACGTTTCGGTGACTTGAAGTGTACCAAATCAACCATTATGGCCGCGCGAGGTCGTCCTGAAAAACTAGAGGGCGTCATTTTGCTTCGACTTTTTCAGTTTATAAGAGGCGTGACTCGTCGACTGGCTTGTGCGGTCGAGGAGTTGGTGTTTTCGAAAAATGAACCTGCTTACTAGTTTTTTTCCACATTTATCTAACAATTCATGGTACACCTCCCTTCAAATGTCTTGTGTTTTAGAGCAGCAAGAAGCCACAAATAATGCATCACTCACATGCAATTCACTCATATAAGAACATTAATATAGTAAATTAATAACAAGCACATAAGCAGCTGTTTAAAAGTTCATTTGCAGAGGAGGAGCCGCGCCAGCGGCCAAGATGGCCGCTTAAGGACCGGCTCCGCCGACCCTTCGTTCCTGACTCGCCATCCTGTCAACTATCCGGTGCCCAAACCCCACTCTCGGGTGGGGGAACCGCTGCAGTGGCGGTGGGCGAAGTTTCGGACCTCCGCCGAGGTCGAGAGCCCCCAGAGAGCCGCCTGCAAGACTGCGGCCTACCTGCCAAGGAAGCCGGGACCTCGAGTGACGACCTGCCCGCCCCAGAGTGCAACATCGGGCACTGGGGCCGGGAGGGGTCGGTCCGGTCGGAGGTCGGCCCTGAATTTAGCCACGATTTCCCTGGGGGGCTCGGCGGCTGTTGTGCGCCTCCGCTGCCTTGGGACACCGGCATAGAGACGACCTGCCGTCGCCCGGGGCCGGAACGATTGTTTGGGGCCGGCCTGCTGGGGCTACAGACTGCGGGTTCGTCGAGGAGGAGCCCCATGAGAAGATTGAGCCCACAAGGTTGGCAGTGTGTCTGGGGCCCTTATATCTGTGCAGACTCCAGGATACTATTGGCATAGGGCAGCTGTGGGAAACGGCGATACCGGGGCCCATTAACTCTGCCCCCAGGTCTGCCGAGTGGAGGTGGAGTGGTGCCGCTGTTGCCTGGGGGCGAGCAGGCCCTGCAGGTCAGTTATTGGCGTTATTGGCGGGATTGTGGAGACGCGATGCTAGTGGCCCATTGCTCATCGGGGCTGACTGGGGGCCACTCGCTGTGACACATTGCACGCCCTATTGTCCACAGCCTTGCCTCATGGGTGCTTGAGTTGGGGATAGAAGCGAGGTGCCGCCATTCCAGTGGAGCGGACGGAGATAGTGGCTACGTCACTGTGCTACACACCTATTCAGGCAGCTGGGGATGTACCAGTGGGGGTGTCGGCCCCTGGGCGTGGATGAAGCTTCTCTTTCCCAGACTGAGCACGAGTGGAGGCCTGGAGTGATCTTCTGGTGTGGACCGCACAGAGCTGAGAGCGGTTAAATTGGGCGCATTCTGTTGCTGGCCCACGGGGTCGGCTTAGACACTACAATTTTAGCGGCGGAAAGGGGACGGCCCACTGGTCATCGAGGGGCGAGATGGCGGCGAGAGCGAACTCGGATAAACCAGTGACCAAATCCACGAGAGGGGCCAGGCAAGTCCAATCTAATAAACTAGATCGCTATACCTTGCCTAAGGGGTCTCCGATTGAGACAAAAAGGGGGCCGGCGGGGGGTTCGGAGGTCTATCCTGCGAGTGAAGAGCCCACAATGGAGGATCTCATGGCCGCAATCACGGGAGTCCAGACGTCCCTGGGCCAGAAAATGGAGACTATGGACGGCAAACTGGACACCGTCACAATTGAAATGGGGCTGCTACGGGCAGACCTCACAAAGACCAGCGAGAAAGTCAAATCGCTAGAGGTCAAGACAACAAGCCTCATTGACGATGTTAATTTGCTGCAGCAGGAGGTGCGGGATCTTGATAAGTCCAGGGATCTTACAGACCGGAAGCTTGATGACAATGAAGGGCGGGCAAGGCGCAATAACATTCGCATTTTGGGAGTGCCAGAGAAATCGGAGGGTCCAACGCCGGATCTGTTCGTAGAAAACCTCATTCTCAAATATCTCAAACCCAAAGGCCTGAGTAACTTCTTTACTGTTGAGCAGGCACATAAGGTTCCGGATGGTAGACCTAGGCCAGGGGCAAACCCCCGTCCTATGACTGGGATGTTATCCTTCAGATGGCTCAAGCTTCGGCCCGTTGACATTTGAGAATGCTTCCCACCTATTCTTTCCGGATTTCACCCAGCTGGTGCAGAAGCAACGGCAGGTTTTTTGGCGGTCAAAAGGAGACTGAGGGACAAGGGTGTCAAATACGCAATGATGTTTCCGGCCCGCCTAAGTGTGGAGCTTGATGGCAAAGCCTGGTTTTTTGACAATCCTGAAGTGGCCGTGGAGTGGCTTGACAATGACCAGGGGCCGGATTCTGGGGCTCGTGACCAGGCGGCGGCGGATGAACATTGACTTCGTAAATATGAGGCCGTAGGGGAACTCCTGTGTTGCTGTAGGTTCGAATGGAGCAAGTACTTGATTCCCCTGCTTAGTCGAGTTTAATTAGTTCTTTCTTTTTGAGTTGAAATATAGGGGTGGCTGTGATGAGTCGGGAGGCGGGAGGGGGCGGCGGACCTGTTAGTAGGTCCTCCTCTGTTTACTACTTTTGGTTATTTCTAGACTAGATTGGGGCTACAGGCACACTGCTAGTTGGGGATAGAGCGTAAGCTACGTGCAGGGGTGCAGGGAGGGAGGTTTCACATTTTGAATTGTTTTCAGTTTTAGGTTTGGGGTTTTTGGGTTAATTTTGGCATTGGATGTCGAGGCAATGAGATGCCAATTACATGCCTTCTAATATGTTAGGGGTGGGGATTGCCACTCTCAGCTGGAATTTTAATGGACTAGGGGACAAGGTTAAGAGTGGAATGGAATATTGGTCAGGAATACCTTCCCGTTGACTATACAAGCGTTTGGGAAGATACTAGGGGCAGATACATTGGCGTTTCGGGGCAGTGGGAGGGGAGAACGGTCACCTTCTTGTCAATATATGTCCCCCTGGCCCTTCAGCCTGACACCTTTTGGGATTTGTGCAGAATCTTTTTGACATTACCCATGGGGCTGTTGATAGTGGGAGGGGACTTTAATACAGTGGTAGATGGCGAATTGGATAGGCATCCTGCTAGGACCCTCCCGATGTCGCGACGGTGGTTGTCGGATCTCATGGAAACCACGGGGCTCGTGGACTGATGGCGCCATCGTCACCCTGGGGAAAGATACTACACTCACGCCTCTGCTGCCCATCATTCCTTATCAAGGTTAGATTATATCCTGGTGCCGACGTCGCAGCTGGCGGACATTCAGGAGGTGAGACACCTGGGCAGGGGGATATCGGACCATTCACCGTTTTGGCTTAGAATAGAGGTGGGGTGGAGAGACGTGGGTCGGATAGCTCCCATAAGCGTATGGCATTTGAAAGACCCCGCCACTAAAAAAGAAATAGTGCAGATCACGGAACAGTATTTTCAAAATAATGTAGGAATGGTGGAGTCTGGTGGTTCCCTGTGGGAGGCGTATAAAACTATGATCCGGGGAGAGGCGCTATCAATAATTGCCGAAAAGAGGAGGAGGGGCCGCACGGAGGTGGACAGAATTGAGACAGAGTTGGCAACACTGGAAGGGGAGGAGTCGGGAGATAGTACCCCGGAGGAGAGGCACCGACTGAGTCTCCTGAGAGATGAGTACAGGAGACTGGCACGTGGGAGGGCCCGGGAGCAGCATGCAGACACCTAAAGTAGGGTGTATGAATACGGAGATAGGGCAGGGAAGTTGACCGCGTGGTTGGAGAGGGGAGAGTGGGGGTCCAGATTGGTGCCAGAATTGCAGACGGAGAGTTCGGGAAGTATTACGGAACCGCAGCAGATAGCGGAGGAGTTCGCGACATATTAAGGTTCGGTGTACACGGCCATGGGTAAGTACACTGAGGCGGATAACGAGGCCATGCTGCGAGACATACAGATGCCCGCACTCTCGGAGGATGACAGGAAGTGCCTGGACTCTCCTTTTACTAATGATGAGGTCGCCCAGGCTATTAGAGCGGTGCGTTCCGGGAAGGCCACGGGCCCTATTGGGATACTTATAGAACTTTATAAACTGAATGCCAATAGACTGGCGCTGTTTCTCTGAGAGATGTTTGAAGAAAGTCGTGAGAAAGGCTGCCTCCCATATGATCGAGTCGCCAATATAGTTGTCATACATAAGGACGATAACCCTCTGACTCTGTGCTCTTCCTATCGGCCAATCTCCCTATTGAATGCCGAGCCGAAGATACTGGCCAAATTGTTGGCTACGCGGCTGGTCAAGGTGATCACGACCATTGTGCATCTGGATCAATCGGGCTTTATGCCTCGCTGCAATACAGCCCTTAACATTCGGATGTTACATGGAATTATAGCCGGAGCGGCCCAGGTACATGAACCGGCAGTCTTGCTCTCGTTAGACGCCACCATGGCGTTTGACAGAGTGGAATGGCCCTATCTCTACGCGGTCTTGGGCAAGAAGGGTATAGGGCTGGAATTCATCGATTGGGTCCGCCTTCTGTACTCGGGCCCTCTTGCCAGAGTGGTGGTGAACAATCATAGATCGGAGAATTTCCCTTTGGGAAGAGGCACGCGGCAGGGATGTCCCCTCTCCCCGCTTCTGTTCTCATTGGCTCTTGAGCCTCTCGTGGCATGGGTTCGCTGGCATAGGACGATTTGTGGATTGAGATGGACCCCCGATTGGGAGGATAAAATCTCTCTCTATGCGGATGATGTTTTGCTCTACCTTACGTCCCCCAGGGAGTTGGTTTTCCTGATGTACTGGTTATATTTGGTAGGTATTCAGGCTTTGCCATTAATTGGGGGAAATCAGTTTTGTTTGTTCTTAGCGGAGAACCTCCAGTTGTCCCGGAATCCTGCCAATTGCAGATGGAGTTGGTGGGATTTCGGTATCTAGGCATTTATGTAACTAAGGATTTAAGGCTGCGATTTGACAACAACCTTAGGCCGCCGCTAGACAGGCTCCGTAGAGATGTAGCGAGGTGGAGGGTGTTGCCGCTTTCCCTGCTGGGTCGTGATGTATTGTTCAAGATGATGGCGCTTCCCCGTTTTCTATATGTTATCCAGAATGCCCTGGACCCCTTGCCTCCCTCGTATTTCAGAGAAATAGAGTCCCTCCAGAGGCAGCTCCTTTGGGAAGGCAGACCGCGGATCGCATTTAACAAACTTACCCTGCCCTGGTATGACGGAGAGATAGGACTTCCGAACCTCAGGAAGTATTATTGTCCTCCCAGCTAGCGGCGGTTAATCATGTGATCTATGGATCTCCGGGAGATACAGGGTATGCGATGGACAGGGGCCAGTTACCCGGTGGAGATTATACAAGGGCCCTGTATGCTAGAAAGAAACGGCCCGCTTGGTGGGACCGGCAGCACATGCGTTTCAAGTGTGGCACTCAGCCAATTGGCACCTCAAGTGGTATAATAAGATCACGCTTCCCACCCCGTTATGGAGTTCGGAGGACCTCGGGAGTCTGTGGAAATCAAAGGAGTTTGATAGATGGGATCTTATCGGGATCTCTCAGGTCAAAGGTATGTGGGGAAAGGATGGAATTCTCATTTTTGAAGCGTTGCAAGACAGGCACCAGTTACGGGAGAGTGAAAGATTCCGTTATTTGCAGATTAGACATGCTTTAGTGGCGAAGATTCCCCTCGGGACCGAGCTTCCTGAGGCCTCCCCGTTGGAGGATCGAGTGTTGGACGGTCACCTCCTATTAAGACTTTCTCATTAATCTACAAAAAGCTGATTAACCACATGGAGGACCCATTGGTTCAACTTAGAGGTCAATGGAATGAGGATAGCATTGTGTTGGAGGACGAGGATTGGAGAGAGGCAGTGTCTTCCCCCAGGGTGGTCGTGGTCCCAATGAGGCTAAGGCTAGTTCAATTGAAGATCCTACATCGCTCATATGTAAAGGGTCCCCAGCTTGTAAAGATCGGTTTGGCGACTGATGGGGGGTGTCGTTGAGGCTCTGGGGAGACGGGTACCTTTATACATATCCTATGGTATTGCACAAAAATACCGTCTTTGGGGCGGGAGAGCTTTGAAGGTGTCTAGTGCTTGGGTTAATGACCACATTAAAGGCTCCTAGCAGGGAGTGGGCTCTTATATCCCTCCTCCGACTGGCGCACCTGCCCGGGCGGATATCGTCTCCTTCAGTCCAGCACCACAATAAAGAGGGGGCTGTTTGTTCGCCAATCATCCCCTCAGGCCCTGGTGCCAGGGAGTCTCACCCTTCCGGGCTCATCCACAGACCCCGGGGATGCCACCCCTTCACACCTGCAGATCACAGAGGGGCAGCGTCTGCCCCTAAACCATGCTTTTTGGCAGGGTAACGCTGCACGTGGTATGCTGCCTGTGATTAAACCAAGGATCCATGAGTAGTTTATGCAGGTTGTATGCTGTTTAGTCAGGTTCACAGCAGATTAGGTCATTCAGGTGGAAGATGAAAGCTATGTTCCCAGGATCACACACATTCCCCAAGTGAGAGGCCAGAATTCAATTCTTGTCTCTTCGTGGTGCCAGACAGCTTAATCATTAGTGCACTTAATCGCGTCAATTCACCAAAATGCCCGCGATAGCGGAAGTGACATCACATGCCTCTTGACCATCACTTTCACTCGCACATACATGCTTATACATACACAGGCATTCAAAGGTACATTCACACACTCTGCCTACATTCGTAAAACACATTCACACATACACATTCTCTCTTACATAAACATTCTCACAACTGCAAGCTTGCACATAACATATCTATATTTAAGAGCTTTTTTTTTGTTTTTACTTAACTCAGTGTTCTGGAAAAGTCATGTTCCAGCTATTTGTACTCCATTTTCTTATTAAATCAACAGCGAATAATGTAATATTTTTCACTATTAGTGTAATAAACAAGCATTGGTATAGCCAATAGGTCTTTCCTTTGGAACCCTATAAGTGTTTAGTTATCCAGCACAATACCCTTGGTGCAACAACATTACTTGTTGCATGGCTAAACACTTATAAGGTCCCAAAGGCGAGACCTATTGGCTATGCCAATGCTTTTTTGTATTGATGTTCTCTCCCCTCTTCTCCCTGACCTTGTAAGTACCTTTTTAGAGGGGGTCCCCTTCTTGTTGCATAGCCAGGGACTGACATGTGGCCAGAGATGTCGATTGGGTTTTAGTTTCAACACAGTTTTAAGGAAGGAACACAGGCCCTGGGCACCTGATTGGCAGGAGCCCAGGGCACACTCAGTCAAAGCACATCAGCAATTCAGCAACAAGTGGGGGCATACCATGCAAGAAAGTTGGCACTTTCTCACAACTCCTCCTTGAAATTAAGCAAAGTATCTGACACAAAGCTATATGTGATGTATATGAAGAGATCAGAATGCTTGCTGTTTTCAAGGAAGAGGTTACTAGTTCCACATTGTCACCAACTACAAATGCTATGACATTTACTGTGATTGTATGCAGACCCTATGGAAATGTCAAGCTAATTTAGAGAAGTAACAGAAAATTGAGAGTTTTTTTTGTCGACAATTCTCTCCCTCTGATTTTGTTCTCCATATTTTCAGACAAATTTGTTGGAGCAGTGTAGAAAAATAATCCGCACTTCTAAAACCATTTGGGTTCTCATGCCTCTTCTTGAGAGAGAATACAAGTTATCACCAGCAGATCTTAATTTCAGCAGCAGTCCGAGGCAGTGTTCTAAAATACAGATTTGCTTCCAGGTTATTTTCAACAAAAATGGAACTTCTTAAAGTCCAGGTTGCTCGCTTTCTGGGACATGGGTGCAGCTCGAAGCCTCTCAGATGGATGGTGGTGAAAACAGCACAATTTAGTCCAATTGAGAAGTTAAAATATGTCATCAGAATCAATTGATGTCCTTTTCGTAATAAAGAGGGTCATATTTCCTTTAGAAACTGTTATATAAAATCGTGTCTGTATTTTTCGTAACTCTGCACAGTCGATGCATCTTTCCTCATGGCAAAAAAAAGACTTGAGTTTTTGCAAAAAATAAAGCAACTGAACCTTTGGGCTAATTGGTGAATACAATCAATATGAACTCAAGCATTTTCACACTGAAAGTGCTTGACCGTACTATTCAACGCATCTTTGCATTTTCCCCAAGAAAAATGTATGAATATATATTTTTACATTTTTGGTCTTGACTAATCCATTTAGCATTTTTTTTTAATGAAAGGATTTCTTGAAAGTGAAATTAAGTAGAAACTAAAATACCAGGAGTGCTACCACAGACGCAGAAGCTGCAGCAAAGGTCAGATTTCAGCCATGCTTCCTAACCAACTGCAGGCCTGCAAAACTTGCCTTTCAGACCTAGAGTAGTAGGCATCCTTTACCCAGAATAAAGAAAATAAGTCGACATATATGTAAAAGCCAGTTCTCTTCGTCAGTCATTGCTGTAGCCTCTGCATAAGAGAGGAGTTGAGGACTTTTCAAAAGCTTGTGGGGTAGCCAAAAGAAGCCACATTGACAGTGGAGCTCTTGGTAGATTACCACGTGCAGCTGAAAACTTTACATATTTGTAAGTGTGACCAAAAAGGAAAGAAATAGTTACAGAATGGACGACTCATTATATCCTTCACGCCAAGGTAAAAAGGCAAGATCTTGGGCAGTGGGTTGAAAAGATGGGAAGTGATTTAACAAGTGCGGAGAGGATGGAGACAAAGTGAGAGGGATTAAATGCAGAGAGACCTATATAGTATAAGCTACAGATTGAAAGGAGGTCTGCAGGAAAGAGAAGAGGGGAAACAACATTCTGAGTGTTAAATCGGAGAGAACACACCAAAGTCTGACACACTTAAGGGTTTTGAGTACACACAGTCATTGTTGCATACAGATTATACTGTAGCCGGTCCCTTGCAACTACCACAAATGGGCATCCACATTACCTATTCTTGTCAGATCTGGGAGGTCAGCTCATTCTAGGGGCAACCATTAGCCAGATAGTTACATGAATGGAACAACACTGCAGCATAAACCCCAGAGTCCATTCCAGCAATATACAAGGCATTGGGCTTAAATCATTCTCATACATTATCCGAACTGAAACCTGACTTGCGGCCCAACTCACACAAAGTTGATCAGACAGATTCTGCTGGTCAGCACAGACTGCCATAATTCAAACAGGCTTATGGAATACTTGGATCAGAAGTCAGAAACACAACTGATATCTAGGACATCATCAGAGGTAACATTAAGCTTTTAGGTATTATAGAGACGTGATTAAAAAACATGTTTTATCCTGATCAAATGTTCATTAAGTATATTCAAATGTTGTTAGGAATATTGATTCTGTTCCAGGGGGACTATTTCAGTGGGGTGAAATTTTGTGCAAAACTATGTGTCCTTGCCATGAAAACAGCAACTTAACACCGGTTATTACACTGTTCCATTGTGATGTAGTGATATTTAATATGTTGTGCTTACCGTTAACTCGCAACATACCTGAGCAACTTTGTTCACCACAACAAAGTTTACATATTAAGACCAGCTACAGACAACATAATTACGATTGCAACAGTCAACACAAACTCTTGTGATATGATGTCCAGAATCATGAAGCAAGCTATGACCTGACGCAAGAGTACTGTTGCAGATTCATTTTGGAGTTGAAAATATCTATTTCTAGCAGATGTTGTTAGGCAGTGCATAGGTACCAGAATTAAAACATGTTAATTCCTGCATAAGGAGCTAAACTCCTCTCACCAGGAGCATTGACACTTTTTTGTTCACCAGCTATCCTAACTGGCAGCCCTGGAAAACGCACAGCAAATGGAACACTAACTGCATCCCCATGTTCCAAATTGGAGCTTGGAACATTAGACTTCCCACTCTACGGTTACTTCATGACTTCCCTCTTTTGCAAAGGATAGCACAGTACACAAGCACAAACAGTACATGAGTAATTCAGCTGTCCACCTAGCACTTCAGCATCTCTCAATTCAATCTTGAAAGAAAGGAAGCATGCAATAACACACACTTCGTGTTTCTGTCTTTATCATGTGATCACCCTGAACCATTAAAATTGGTGCCCTAGGGCACAGACCAGTCCATGCAGATATGCGCTCACACAACACATGGTATATTCATGCAAATATACCATTTGTCCTCTGGTACATAGTACATTGAAATTTCATCAGCCGCCATTTAGGATCTGCGTCAACCTTTAGCACAAAAGTATGCACATGTAATTAGCACTCAACCAAGCCTATTAGTTCAATCTGGACAAGAATCTTCAATGAGGTACAGCACACACTATTCTGGGATAAGCCCATGCAGAAAATACACCACCACCCACTACCCCACTCTTTCCTCCTCTCTTTCCCCCTCTCTTTCCCCCTCCCTTTCCCCCATTCCTTTCCCCCATTCCTTTCCCCCATTCCTTTCCCCTCCCTCTCCCCCATTCCTTTCCCCTCCTTCCGAGAATAGGTGTAACCATCCACTCAAATAATTGGAAAGTGCTTCCTATTGCACTCTCTATAGAGGTTAACTGCTAGTTTACCAGTCCTTCAACCACTAGATTCAGACCATAGGTCTTTGGGGCAGCACGTCCCCTTGGCCTGCCATACCACCTTCCCTGGCCCGCCATACCAACCTTGAAACTCGCCTTTATGAAAAAAATGAGGACTGTCTAGCATTTAGACCGTAAATAAACATTCGGGCTCTCCTGACTTGTTACCCAGTTGACCTTAATTGATACTGGTTTGTATACCTTTTTTTTTAAACAGATTTTATTGACAGATCATATAACAGTCGCAGAGGTCTGTATCCCAGAGTGATCTGCACTCCAATTGCATACATATGCATCACCATATCCATTTTTTAATAGTATTCATCTGTAGCCAGTACCAACTAGAACCATGGAAACACCCCACCTTCCCTCCCCCATCTTCCCCCCCCCCCGGCCCACTCTTCCCCCCCCCCCCCCCAACACCCCCCCCCCCCCCCGGATCCCTCCCCCCTACGCACAGTTAACAATTTAACCTGCAAACATTGTGCACACAACTTTTACCCCAGCGTACTCAGAAATCTAGTATCGGGTCTTGTTCCGGCGGAGGCTCGAGCCATAGGCCCCTGAAGTCATCCCAGCTCTTCCAAATTTTGTAGTGCCGGGCTAGAAATATGGGCTTCTCGATCCCCATACAAAAGTCCAGACCCCTCTTCCATGCCACCACCGACGGGGCCCTCGGATCTTTCCACGCCCTGGCTAAGTCTCTCTTGGCCACCGTGAGCCCCAGCAGCAATAAATGTCTCTTATAGGTGTTGCCCCCCACTCCCTCCATCACATGTAGCAGGCCTAATTGCGGTGTCCGTGGGAGCACCCATCCCAGGGCCTCATCTAGACCACTCCATACCCCATTCCAAAACCTGCTCAAGTGGCCACAACTCCACACCGTGTGCAGGAATGTTTCTATTTCCTGTCCACACCTAGTACAATTCGGAGATGCAATGAGACCCGCCAGCCAGAGTCTACGCCGGCTATAGTACACCCTATGAAGATGGTTTGTATACCTTCTGATGTCTTTCTCTCACTTATATTGCTTCATGTGTAGAGCGCTAGTGCAATCTGCTGTAACATATTTTAAGCACACTCCCTGGGTATTAGGCCTGACGTGAAGTTGTCATGAAGCAGATTACCTCAAGCTTTCTAGGGTATGTATTCAGAGCCACAGCGGAAGCACAGTTATCCTCAGCTGGTATGGGGATCTTCTAACTGACCAATGTAGACGGTGCACCCACCAAAGCACCAGAATAACAATAACATTCTACAGCTCAAAAGAGCACTGTATAATATCTCCTCTTCCCCTACGCATTTAAACAATTGAAAAGCACAGTACAAGGCAATGAAACATGGGCAAATGTCAGAGAACATCCTAGCTAAGTCATCTACTCACATAATCACTTAAATATATTGGAGGTCTACGACTTATTCGCCCTCTTTCCTCCTCCACACATAGACTCTGGTTGGATATCACACCTTGATCCTCCTCACCCATTCTTGACGAACTCACACGTACACCATTGAAGCAGACAACTCATCAGTCATTAGCAGGCAGCCACTGCACTTTTCCTTCACTATCTCGCTGTCCCCTTGTTCAGCCTTCTTATGATTCCACCTCCTCATTATCCAAAACCACAGTAATAGTAAGTAAGTAATCTTTAATGCTTGACTAATTAAAATCTTAGCAGTCAACAATTCAAAATATATAAAAGAATACATGTGTAGTATAATTTAATATTTCCTACAAACAGGGTGGCTAGGTACTAAAAATGGAACGGTTGGCTAATTAAAATACATACAATATATTGGCGGTAAAAGAGTATAGTTTGAGTGAAGGCTATAGATCAGTCCCAGGCTAGGGGCAACGCCTGTGTCCATAGATCAAATGTTCTATTGTTTGGTCGTGATCTGCTAGACTTACTGTCGGAGCGTGGTGTGAGTCAAAGAAAGTTGCCGGACTGTAGGGCTTGGGCGTAAACGGTTATACTCAGGCTGCAGCGTAAAGTTTTGTTTGCGCAGCTTTCATGAAGCGGACAAAACTGCAGATTGGTTTAGCATTGGCCCCTTTGAAGCACGCCTTCACTGCCTGCCTGCAAGACCGGTTATGCATTTCGTTTATATGCGGTTTTAACAACTCTCTCCTCTCCTGGTCCAGGGACTTGCATATGCATAGAAGATGCAACATATCTTCTTTAGTTTCGCCACATAGTCTGCATAATGTGGTTGCGAATGTGCTTTTCCAAGGGGGCATGTGGGGTTTGACCGGTAAAATCCCCATCCTCGGTGCCAAGAAGCCTTCCTTTAATGATCCAAAAAAGCTAGTGCTGAAATACGGTTGTGGCGTGCATTTTGAGTAGCTTTGTATCCCGAACCAGCTGTGGGCCCTCTTGTTTAAGCATTCTTTATCATTTTTAGTGGAGACAAGCTTGGTCAGCTTATTTACCAGATCTTTGACATTTTTAAAGGGAAGTCCTGACTTCCAGATGTTCTCCATGGCTAGCATGCTAATCCCTGATTGAAGGCCTTGGCGAGGGAGCTGTTTTTCCTTGATAGTTCCTTCCCTAGGAATGAGTTAAGCGATCCCGCCTCTGCGCTCTTTATTTTATACCAGCTTTTTACATACGCGTCCTTCCTGCTTATTGTCTGGTTTGCTATTCCAAATTTGAGTCTTAATTGGGCAGGGGAGGTGTATTTTGGAAGCTTAAAGATTATTCTTAGGGCTTTGGCGACCGTTTTATTCAGGGTTTCTTCATCCATTCCTCGCACGGCCGCGCTGCCATATGTTATCGTTGGTAGTAACTTTGCTTGAAGCACTTCGAGCAGCGGGAGCAGGTTTGGTCCTGTTATTTTGCTTTTAAGGTTTTTCAAGGTGATTGCTAGGAGGGTCCCTCGCCTCTGAATCGCCTCTTTTTGTTGGTCGTACGACCCATTCTAGTCAAAGATGATTCCTAGATATTTGTAATCTTGGACGACTTCAAGTTCTCTCTCGCCCAGCTGCCATCTCAGTCATTTTTTTGGATTGCGCTAGTTTAGCACCATTATTTTCGACTTTTCTAGGTTTATTTCTAACCCATTTTTTAAGGCGAAGTTGTAAGTTGTGTCAAGCAAGTGTTGTAAGCCAACTGGTGTTTGGCTGATTAATATCAAATCGTCGGCGTACAATAAATTTGAAAGAGGGAGGCCTCCCAGTTTTGGTGCATGATGGTTGCAATTGTCTAGGTCGGTTGAAAGGTCACCCATGAAAAGGTTAAATAGGGTGGGAGCCAAAACACAGCCCTGCTTTAAACCTCTGGTGGTTGGAATCCGCCTCGACACGATTGTGCCGCTCCCCAGTTTTATTTGGACCCATGTCTGTGAATGTGGTAGGATGAGGCGGGAGGTATTTCCCATCGAGCTAGCTTTGATCATAGTTTTACTTGATCTATGCTGTCGAAGGCGGCTTTGTAATCGATGAAGCAAGCAAATAATGGTTTTCTTGTTGCTTTTGCGGAGTCGACTAAAAGTGAAAGGTCCAGGATATTTGTAGTGGTTCCCAGGTTTTCCTGGAACCCTGTTTGATTAATTGGGATTAAAGATTTTTCCCTTGCCCATTTCTGGAGTTCGATCAGGATAAGGCCGGCGTAATACTTGGCCTCAATGTCGATAAGATCGATGAGCCTGTAGTTTTTTGGGTCGCTCTTACAGCCTTTTTTATAGATAGGGGAGATGATAGAGCCTTTCCAGGATTCTGGAATTGTTCATGTTGCAGTGATGTTGTCAAAAAGCGGTAGTTATGCACTGGACCAATATTTTCGGTCTTGTTTGTATAACATTGGTGGCAGCCCGTTAGGCTCAGGTGCACCCTCTTGGTGACTTTGCTGGATTCTGCCCTTGATTGTTTTTAAAGAGGAGCTAGCTGGTAGGTTATTCCTGTAAAGGGGGGGCGGAGATAATGCGACATAAAACTCAGCTAGTTTTTGCAAATTACTTTGGGGGTCTGCGTTGAAGTAGGTTTGCAAGTGGTTTGACCAAGCATCCTCCGTTATATGAGAGTTGATCCTAGGTGCCGATGGATTCTCAATGCTCTTGACTGTTAGCCAGAATCTTGCACTATTGTTCCTTATGGCGTCGTGCAGTAGTTTGGCCCAGAGTGATTCGGTGTGGTCCTTTTTTTGCGCGCCAAATAATTTTCTTTTTCCTTGTTCGAAGGTTTCTTATTGCATCTACAGTGCCAGCAGTTGCGCTGTTTTGGCGGAGGGAGCGGATTGCTCTGTTTATGTCGCCCCTTAGTTGTCTTAGTTCAGCATGCTGGCTTGGTCACAGATGAGTGCCCTGGCTTGTTCCCGCCCAGGTGTTTTGTTTTGGCTGGTGCCCTTTTTGTACTGGCTGGGTGACAGCCGGTGGAGCTGGTTGGCCCAGAGCTTTAGAGAAGATTTCCCAGGCGTGGACACTGCTTCCTTCGACGGATTTGATTTCTTCCCACAATGTTTTTGCCGCGACTAATAGCTTTTCTGGGTCGCGTATTTTACATCGAATTCTCTTGAGTTGGTATCCCGTCGATGGATGTGGGTCTGGGTTTGCATATGTTAAGGCGGTGCCCTGAATGCCAAGAGTGAGCTCTTGAGGTTGATAATCACTGTATTCGGACACCCCGATCCTGAAGTCTTTTACCAAGCCAAGAAGTGGGAGGGCAAGAATGGTGTAATCGATTGCAGTGTTGACTGAGTTTCTATGGAAAGTTGGAGCTTGAGGTCTATCCCCTGGCATGCGACCGTTTAGTGCTACCATCGATAGACTTTCCATTTCTCTATGCAAATCTTTCAAGGTTTTTGTTGGTTTGCCCCACTTATAGTTATCCTGGGAGACAATCCCCCATGCTCGGTGTTTGTCGTCTTCTGAGTTGTAGTCATCTATTACCTCCGCAAGGAACATGTTGAAGTCACCTGTTAAGATGTAGCTCGAACCTTCATCCTCCGTCATTAGCTGTGTAAGTTCGAGGATCAGCTGCTTTGCACCGATCCTCTTGCTCTGAGGATGAATATAGATGTTTACCAGAGTTATGTGATGTTTGTTACTTTGGCCCTGCATTTCAAATGGGATTGCCTTTATTTCAAGAGATGTATTGTTTTTGCTCATACGTTTTATTCCTGCGGTTATGGCTTCGATCGAGGCGTAGACGGTTAATCCTCCTTTGCGATGACCATAGATTGAGTGTCGAACTTCAGGGAGATGGTAGGTCTTACAGTCTTAGAGGTGTAGGGGGTCCTCCAGCCAGGTTTCCTGAAGGAGAACTAGGTCAAACTTTTGAAAGTATGACATTAATGAGGGATCGTTGAATTTGGTCCCGAGGCCATTGATGTTTCATGAGCAGAGTTTTAAGTTTGTTTCCCTGTTCAAAGTTAGGTCATGCAGTATCGGTTCTTAAATTTATAGTTTTAGATATCAAAGACCAGTCGGTTGGGGGTAGGTTTCTTCTGGCCACCTTCCCCACCCAGTTGGGGGGTTGGGTCCGTCTGGGCCTGTGACCGAAGTGCTGCGGGCTCCCTTAAGGACAGTGCTGGTTTGGTTGCGTTTGATCCGGCTACTTGATAGCCTCTTGTTGGGAGCAATTTGGTGATGGAGCAGCGGGTCGGGTCCCAACTGGTCGCTGCTGGTAAACTCGGATCCCCCAAGCTTCTAGTTGTAGATCTTCACTGAGGATTCTTTCTGCCAGCTCGGTGTTGCCCATTCAGTCGTAGTTGCCTATTGGTCCGAGAGATTCTTAAAGGTTTCAAATTCTACTGACAGTAGGTCTTGGGTTTTAATCCCGGCCAGACTTCTGATTGCTTTTAAAATTTGAAGGATGTCGCCACGGTTTAGGATGTCCCTTCTTCCTCTGGACTTGTATTCTGGGACAAACAGAATTATTTGTGAAGTTACTTGCTGACGTTGGTTTGCTAGATTGCTACTGCCTAGGCGTTTGCGGCCTTGGTCTTCAGTCGAGAGTTTTGTTTTGTTTTTTCTGCTTTATTTTCATTCCCTTGGGTTCGCTCTCTGTGGTAGAGGTGATCGTCCGTATTGGGTAAGGGAGTTGTGATCGTTTCAATTTTTGCTTCTAAATATGGTTGTACGGTTATTATTATTATTATTATTGCATTTATTGAGCGCACAGCTACCCGGAGGTTTCCCGGCGCTTGCCTTGGGAACCCGTCCTGGCTTTTCCCTGTGAGAGCCCCTCCAGGGCATCCCCAAGGTGAAAGCCAGGCATCCCGCCGCAGGGGGGCTGTTGTGGAGATTAAGCAAGCTTAATGCCCAGAGTTGCAGAGTGAGAACCCATGATTAGAGCAGGCACCGAAGCAAGAATTATCGAGTCCGTGGACATTTGAGCTCAAGACCCTGCCGCGTCGGGAATTGAACCCTGGTCCCGGGTCTGATCTCAGCTTCCGGGTCTGCCTGCTCTACATCGTGAGCCACACTTCTCCACGGTTGAGGGTTGATGTTGATTGGTGTCACATGCTGCAGGATGTGTGCCCGTTGCCCGGTTGTCGCTTCCATATGTATTTGGTTTATGGGTGCAGGTCACTTTTTCCTGATGATTTATTAGGTGTTGATTGTGATCCTTGGGGCCATCCTCTACTGCTCGTACTGGGCTTCTTGGTGTCTGGGTGCTGATTGAACCTTGGTCCAGCTGTTTGGTTTTTGGTGTACCGAATACTTTGAGCTCCTGCGGAAGGCCGTTCTGGGAGTTTGATGCGATTGGGAAGTATGATTTTATAGGTGAGTACTTGTACCTCCCTTTCCTCCTTTGTTTCCTTAGCCACAAAACCACAGAAAACTGATTTACCTCATTTTTCTTGCACGGCCGCCATCACCACCTGCACGCCCAACTCGACTTTGATACAGTTGTCTTACCAACATCACCTCTCTTCATGCCACCTTTTGCCACCTATTTAGTCAACCACGTTGGAATCTATTTCGTACCATGAACTCCTTTGCACATCAACTTAAAAGGAGTCTTCTGAGGGACATCTTGCAAAGTAGTGCGATACGCCAAAACCGTCTCATAAACATCCTCTCCACATCAACGTTATCTGCATGAGCCATCTGAACTCTACCATAACCAATCTGTTGGCCAAATCTGTGATACCATTGGCCTGTGGGCAGTATAGCACTGTTCTGTTATGTTTCACATCACGTGATGAAAGGTAACTTTGCATTTCATTAGAAGTGAGCTGGGTAATTTTGTCTGAAATAACAGAAGATAGGCCCTCTTCCAAAAAAAAAAACAGTTTGAGTGGTCGCCTTATTTTTGATTTCTTTCATGAACTTCACGATCAGCTATTTGGAGAATACATCTACCAAAACTATGGCAAATCTAACAGCATCTTAAGTTCAAAATCCATGCACACTGCATGCTACGGTTTACTGGGATCCTCAATATGACCCATCTCAGATCCCACTCCTACTTATTCCTCTTCATTGTGTCTGTTCTAAGTGTCCTTCATATGTTAAACTAATCAACCAGGAATGTAGGCCTACCAGAGATACTAATTTTCACCCATCTCACCAACATTACTCCACACATTGTCATTTCTTCCAAAACTTTCACATATGGTTTTACAAAAATCGACACAGCATTCTCTTTTGTCATCCAATAAAATAAGGTAATTAACCTGCTTAAGTTTAGCATCCAACTCCATTTCATGCATCCACTCTACAGCATAAAGGAACAAGCAGCAAAGGCTACCACATCTTCTACTGACAGAGCGCATTCACTCTCTTTCGTAATGAAGTGAAGTGAGTACTTATATAGCGCAAAACTGTCACCCTCCGGGTATCCTGGCGCTTAGGGTGAAGAAAGCCAGTTTAGCGGCGGAGATAGCTATCCGAGAGAAGAACTAATGTTTGCTCCTAGGGAACAGCCAGGTTTTCAGGCTCTTCCTGAAGCACGTCAGCAAGCTGATCTGTCTGAGATTCTGTGGCAATTAATTCCAAAGGCGGGCCGCCGTCATCGCCAAAGGCTCTGCCTCCCAACCTTGATCTCTTGAACCTGGTGGCCGTGATCAGATTAGCACTGGAGGAGCGAAGCTGTCTCCCGGGGTTATACCAGGTGAATCTCTCCTGCAGAGGGACAAGTCCCAAGCCATGGACCGCTTTATGTACAATGCAGAGAGATTTAAAGCATATTCTCTCCTTTAGAGGCAGCCAGTGGAGATCGCTCAAGGCCAAAGCTATAGAAGACCGACGCTGTCTCTTAAGCACCAGCTTTGCGGCCATAGACTGGACTCACTGCAACCCCTGCAGAATGTATTGCTGTGCTCCTGGGTATAGGGAATTGCAATAATCCAGTCTATTTAGGATTATGCTCCTCACTACCAAGGAATGAGAGTCATTTGGTAGTAGCGGAAGGATCTTCCGTAGCATGCCCAATAGGGACAGACAGACACTGATGGCGTTGTTGGCCTGTGACTCCATTTGGAGATTGCCATCCACCAGGACCCCCAGGTTACGCACTATTTTGTCAGGGGTCAAATTTTCATCCTCAGGGGGAGCCTAAATTCTGTCGATAGAGGGCGGGACACTAGTAGCAGGACAAAAAAACCACCTCTGTTTTCCCCCCATCGAACTGTAAGGTGTTTTCCCTGAGCCAGCTAGCAGTATGACACATGCACTCCTGGATGGTCTCCATAGATACCGCTTGTTTTCCTTCCAAGGAGAACACCAATTGAGTGTCATCCGCATAGTTGACGAGGTCAATTCCAAAGGATCTAATCATGGGGAACAGGGGGCGCAAATAGATATTAAAAAGGATAGGGCTGATCGCGGAGCCCTGTGGTACTCCGTGATGTACTATTGATTTGGCCGAAGTAAAAGGCATCCGAGACACAGTACAGCAGTTACAGGTGCATACAATTGAGAGAATACATATTACAGCATATACGAGAGTGTCACAATTCATATAACGGTGCATAATCAGAATACAGAGGGGTTTATATCCAGGAGGTTCAGTCAATACCTTCTTACCAAGTAACTTACATACTATGTTCTGATTCATCCTCTGAGCGGGTTAGCATATATGTCGTGTAGGGGCCCCAAATATCACGCTGTCCGAGAGGCCCTTGGCCGCTCCCCAGCGTAACAGGTGAGCTGATCTCTACAATAAGCAAGATCATGGAGCCAAAGCTTCACCAAAGGCGCTGGCCTACCATCCCAGCACAAAGCAACTCTGCATTTAGCCAACTGCAAAACCGACACTACCAGCTTACGAACACCAGCTGGCACTCCAGATACAATACCCAATAAGCATATCTTTACACCCTTCACTATTTGCACTTCTGTCATTTTCGTCAAGGTTGTGGTCATGTCATCCCAGAAGGCAGATACCTTTGGGCAGGCCCAGGCCAAATGAATAAACTCGGTGTTGTCAGCCCCACATCTCCTACAATTACGGGACTCCCGCAGGCCATATTTATGCAATTGGGCAGGGGTATAGTATGTTTGATGAAGGAACTTATAATTAGGTCTCCCGGTTTTATGGTATTTATTTTTTTGTCATTTCCGTCTGTATTTATCCATATTTATTATGGGTTTTGTGAAAAAAGTAAAGCTGAACTGGTAAATTTCCACATGTATTTAACCCCTGCGATGCTCATGACTGAACGGTTCCGTCATAAGCATTGGTCGGGCTGTGCTCATGACGGAACCGTTCCGTCATGACCACACCCATTTACATTGGGGCCCAGCACCGGAGGGAAATCTGCACCGCACACAAGGTGTTCAATAATAAATATGCAGTCATACTTGAATGCCTGTCAGGATTGAGTGATATGAACACCTGCAGAAGATAAACCAGTGCACTCATATGAAAATATGCAAATTTCAGTATCAGCCTTGTTCATATATACTTCTGTGTAAGCCTCTTTACTAAAATGCCTTTCTTTTTTAACACCCTTACCTATCAATTCAAACAGTTATTGGCCTGGCACTGGCAGTCATAGCAAAGTGTATTTAGAATCATTCAAAAAGCACCCAATTTCCGTTTTTATCCACATTTAAAAATAAATACAGACAAGAAAATAAATGGTTTTCTGTCTGTATTTATCTGTAAAAATCAGTAAAAACGGAAAACAGGGAACCTTACTTATAATGAATACGTTTAAAATTGCCATTCACCGCAAAGCTTCTAGTCATGCGACAGCTCTCTTCCCACTCCTCGTCCGCAAGAGGCTGTGCCAGACACACATCCCACTTGTCCCTTGACTTGCTGGACGCCGCACTTTCATCCAGTTGTGAGGCGTAGTACAGTCGCGAAACTAATTTAACCTTATTCTCTGCTGTATATAGCAACTGTAGCGCCCCCGAAGTGGGAAGTTCCTCAGGAAAGTCTGAGTACAAACAGCGCATGGCTGAGCGGAGTCTGGTGTATATGAATGTGGCCATCTCTTTGCTCGACCCCTCTTTCACAAACTCCTGCACTGAGATAAATGTCCCATTTATATAAGCATCACCCATTGTGCGCACCCCAGCAGCCTGTAAAACCTTAAGTGCCCCCTTTTTCCCCTGATAGATATCGCGGCGTGGTGCAACAAAGGCATGGCCGGTGCATATAGTGGGATACGTCGTGCCCTCCTCCTAAGTTCCTCCCAAGCTCGAGCCGTGCATCTAACTGTGTCTACCTCTCCTCATTCGAATACCGAATATGGATTAACAATCGTTGCCTTCAGGGGCAGAGGGTGAACCGCACCAGCCTCCACTGCCACATATGGCGTGAACGGCGGTGCATTCTGCCAATAATATGCAAATTGCGCCTGAGCACACAAATAATATAAGTGCATGTCTGACATCATAAAGCCACCCATAGCATACGGCTTCGTCAGAGTCTCCCAACCTATACGAGATTTCTTGCCTCCCCATGCCAGTATGATTAATAAAGAGCGTAGTGTATTAAAAAAATGTTTTCAGCTTGACAGGTACGTTGACGAACAAATACGAAAATTTTGGAAGCACCACCATTTTAATTAGTGCCACTCTGTCCGCAAAGGTTAGTGGTAACCGAACCCACCGAGCCACCTGATCTTCAAGTTTTGATATCGCCATCCCATAATTGTCCCTGATAACCTCCTGTGGGTCCCCCAACTATCCATATACCAAGATACTTTATCGGGTCCGTAGCTCACTCCAAAGGATAATTGAGCGCAAATGGCATCGAGCTTTGCGTAAGAGGAAGTATGATAGATTTGCTCCAATTAATAGCTAACCTCGAATACCATTAAAAACGTATGTACTCCCTAATAACCCGCTCTAGATATTGTGCTGGTTCTCGCACGTACAGAACCATGTCATCGGCGTACATGGATATTGCTAATGGTCTTTGATAGAACCTCAAGTCTGAGCCAGCATGTCTCTGCCTCAGTACACACGGCAGGGGCTCCATCATAAGTGCAAAAATCAAGGGTGAGAGCGGACAGCTTTGTCGTGTACCCCGATTAATCGGAAACAGATCAGAGACGTGTCCATTCACACGCACGCTAGCCACCGGGTCCGTGTACAGTAACTTGATCCAATTTGTAAAAAAGAATGGCACCCCCATACAATGTAGTACAGTAAACATATAAGTCCATGTAATCCAATCAAACGCCTTGGTGGCGTCTAGTAAAACCGCGACTGCTGGCAATTCTGGCTTTAAAAGATGCAGGACTGCAAACCGTGCCCTGAGATTGTGTCATGGAGCGAGTAGGGATAAAACCCGATTGATCTGGGAATACCATCACATTTAACAGTAGGCTCAACCGTGTCGCTATGACTTTGGCCAGAATCTTAACGTCAGTGTCTTGAGTGATAATGGCCTGTACGATTCACACCGATCCGGCGGCTTGCCCGGTTTTAATAGTGAGACGATCAAGGCTTCTCTCAGGGAGTCAGGTAGGCGCTGCCGTTCAAACGCCTCCGCATATATGGCTGTTAAATGAGGCAGTAGCTTATCAGCATATTCTTTATAAAATTCAGGGGGGAGACCGTCTGACCCCGCTGCTTTCCCATTAGGTAGCGCGGCAATGGCCTCCCATATTTCCTCAGCAGTGAGTGAGTGCATCAAGAAATCCTGTTGTCCCTTTGACAACCATACCAGGGCCACATCCTTTAAGTAGTGTACTATTTCGTCTTCACCAGCCGTCCGTCTACTGCCATACATCTCTTTATAGTGTCTGACAAATTGCTCCAAAATCCCAGCAGTATCCGAAATAGTCTCGTCACCCTCCGTAATGTTCTGCATATTACAATGCTTAGCCCACAGATCTGCAATTATCTCTGCCAATGAGGATTCGGCGGAGGGTTTGAATTGTACAGTGTAGGGCGCTCACACAATGCAGTTGTGGTGTGTAGTGATGGATAGATTGAGAATACACTGGACGGTGCTGCCAGTATAGAGGAAAACCCTAAAGCCTCTCAGAGGTGGCCAGGCACGGGATGCCTGAACACCATACAAAACATACAGCAGGTACTGGGCACACGTGTGGTAGAAACAAATTAAGTAGTATAGAAGTCCGAGACAAAAACAATGGACACCGGTTGTATGGTGAAGACAATAAATTATGCTTTATATAGGTCTTCTTTTTTCTTTCTGTTATTACAAACGCCAGCCGACACGTGTTTCATCAACAGGACAATGCCTGTGACTCATCAGGGCTGTAAGCGGCGCGCGTTCTGATCGGTGATCCGGTGAATTTTGAAATAAAACGATGTAGTGGTAGTCAGCAAGGGTAATGAAGGATGATGGATGACTAGTGCGGGACAGTCGGGTACGACTGAGGCGTGGTCTCCTTCTCAAATGGTGTTGCTCCGGGCCGTGGTAAGGCGAAGTGTTCTAGAGCATCCGCATATATGGCTGTTAAATGAGGCAGTAGAATTCAGGGGGAGACCGTCTGACCCCGCTGCTTTCCCATTAGGTAACGCGGCAAGGGCCTCCCTTATTTCCTCAGCAATGGGTGAGTGCATCAAGAAATCCTGTTTTCCCTTAGACAACCATACCAGGGCCACATCCTCTTAAGTAGTGTACTATTTCGTCTTCACTAGCCGTCCGTCTACTGCCATACATCTCTTTATAGTGTCTGACCAATTGCTCCAAAATCCCAGCAGTATCCGAAATATTCTCGTCACCCTCCGTAATGTTCTGCACATTACAATGCTTAGCCCACAGATCTGCAATTATCTCTGCCAATGCCCGTCCCGGCCTGCCACCCTCCCCATAATATTGGGCCCTGCATCTACGCGACAAATGCCGTGCCTCCTGATCCGCTAACCCATTGTACTCCGTCACCTGTGTCCGTATAGCAGCCAATGTAGCTGCATCTGGCGCCTCATATTGCCGCTCCAGCCTTACCAATTCACGTTCTATTTTCCTCATGGAGTCGCGCAGAGATTTGAGTACGCCCGCCTGCAGGCCAATACAGGCCCCTCGGATAGTTACTTTAAACGCCTCCCAGATGGTACTCCTACTTTGCACCGATCCGAGATTGTCCTCAAAATAATTTTCAATAGCCTCTCCAAGACTTCCTTGAAAAACAGTGTCCAACAAAGCAGATGGCTGCAGCCTCCAACGAAACGGGGCTGGCGCATAGGTAGGCAGTTGCATCTCAAGTAGCATAGGAGCGTGGTCCGACAATGTTCGGGGAAAATGTGCCACCCGAGTCACCCAGGTACTGACAGCATGTGTCGTCAGCCAATAGTCCAACCTAGACCATGTGTTATGTGCATATGTGTAGCATGTGCCCTCCAGCATCCCAGGATGCCGCAGTCTCCAAACATCAAGTTCCAAAGCTGCCATTCCATCATGTACAGTCTGCGCAGCCATTTTCACAGTAGTGCTTGCATTTGAATGCCTATCAATGCCCTGATCTAATACCACATTGAAATCCCCCCCACAGATTATAGCAGACATCGGCAGCCTATAAAGTTTATTCCACAGCAGGTTATAGAACTCCGGATCATCTGTTTGGACCATAATCATTCACTATTGTGGTCAGGGTACCACAGTCTTCCTTGCACTATAATATACCGTCTGTCGGTGTCAATCTCTTCATGTGTGCTCTAAAATGGGATACCTCTTGTTCGAGGCATGTGGGCTGCTGAATTCATATCTGTGCATAGATCGCCGCCTAGTATTGGGTCCGGATGATTGCACCTTGTTGTCCTGGAAGAGTCTTCGAAGTATCACAAGATAGGTGACTTCTCCCCTGGACTACAGTGCGCATGGGCATCTTCTCCATCCTCAGATTGTTTTTTTCCGCTATTGGGTTCGGATGTTATTCCTATACTCCAACTTCGGAATCGAAACTAAACTTTTCTAGAGGCCAAAAGGCCTTCGACTTCGACGGTTTTGTTCTCGCTCAGTACTTCTTGATTCGATCAAGCTTTCCATCTCGACTCGGTCGTCGACGCGGGCCATTGGGCCTTTTCGATGCCATGTGGTCCTGCTGTTGATGGAAAGGAGCCTGTCCAAAAGGTGCCCCCAATGCCACTCCAAGTTACCGCCTACTGACAAACACACAGTATGCAACAAGTGCCTATCACCAGACCACAAGGAAGAAACCTTCCCAGCCTGTGCCCAATTCTGTTCGAAGAAAACCATCCAGATTCGACGGGAGCTAGGCAAGAGATGCAGCGACAGGCACCAGAACCAGACAACATCTTCGAGGATGAACAAGATCTTCCAGAAGCGCAAGATTCGGATCTAGAGATCGTCACCGTCGAAGACTAGTCTGACTCCGATGACAAAATCCCACCGGGGCAAATCGTGAGTACACTGCCCCCGACACCGATTACCCCGTTAACGAAGGCTCCGGTCGAGGCATTGCCTAAAGGCCTTAGCCAAGATCCAAAACATCATTCAGTAGCCCCGCCTTCCGGCTTGGCTCCGAAACTAAAGATTAAGCCTTCAGAGACCCCAGGTCCAAGTAACGTTATCCCAAAGAAGGTTCTAGGACCTAAAAAAGGTCATCGAACCGAAGAAGGCCGTACAGCCTAAGAGCGTCAACCCGAAGAAGGCCGTCGAGCCAAAGGGCGGAGAACCAAAGAGAAGCGCCGAACCAAAGAAGGCCGTCGACCCGAAGAAGGCCGCCGACCCGAAGGGGGCCGTACCGAAAAAGGCTGTCGGCCCAAAGAAGGCCAATGTGCCGAAGGTCGTCGGTCCGAAGAAGGTCGTCGACACAAAGGGCGTCGTGCCGAAGCCTGTGGTCCAGCCAGAGAAGGTTATCATACCAAAGAAAGGCTTCGAACAAAAAACAAGTGCTCCTAAAACACCAGTCGATCCGAAAAAAGTCATCGACTCGACAAAATACAGTCAACCTAAAAAACCTGTCGAGCACAAAAAGCGTATCGAACCTAAAGATCCGGTCGATCCGCAATCACTCGTCGACCCGGATCAAGAGGCCCAGCCGAGGAAGAGCAATAAGGCGCCGAAAATCGTTGAACCAAGAAAGGTTATCGACCCAAAGGCAATAGTCGATCCAAAAAAGACTAGACCAAAGAAGTCAAAGACACAGCCACGGACAGTGGAAGAAGAACTCTTCCATCCAGATCCATCAGAAGATCAGGCAAAATGTATATAAACCCTGAGACTGGTAAAGTCACAATCCTACACAGGAAGAAGAGGCCATTGGACACGGACTCTCATTCCCCCATTCCTCTAAAGAAGAAGGACTTTGGGACTTCTCCCTCCAGACCCTTCATTCCTTTCTATCCTACTATGCCTACTACGCCTTTTGCTCCTTACTCTGCTACGCACTCTGGGGACAATGAGGGTGACACAGGGGAAGATCCTCAACATGATTATGACTATCCAGAGGATCCCAACCCTCAAGATGAACCATGGGGTGAACCTACTGATCCATATGACACGCATCCCATCCCCAACAAAGCCGTCATCTACTGACGACACCATTGTCTTCAACCAGCTAATAGATAGGGCAGCGCAGTACTACAACGTAGACATGCACAATGACTCTATAGACGAAGATTTTTTTATTTGATACATTCCCTACTTCAGAAAAGAATGTCAGACCACTTCCTATGTTAAAAGGGGTATTGAAACGCACACCAGATATATTTAAAGATACAGCCAGGGCACGCGTAATCAATCCCAGGATTGAAAAGAAATATAGAGCAGCCCCTACAGACCCTACTTATATCAGAGGTCAGTTACCATTAGACTCACTAGTAGTGGCTAATGCACGGAAAAGCGCCAACTCACAGACAACAGGAGAAGCTCCACCTCCTGATAAAGAGTCCAAAATACTAGATGCCTCGGGTAAAAGGGTAGCATCACAGGCTTCCAATTCATGGAGAATAGCAAATACACAAGGTCTACTAGCTCGTTACGACAGAGCACACTATGACCAGCTTGAAAGTTTAATGCAACACCTGCCTGGGCCTTTCAAAGCCCAAGCTAATGACCTCATACAGGAGGGGAAATTTATTACAAACGCCTCCATTAAATGTGCGCTTGACGCAGCTGACACTGCAGCCAGGTCCATTAACACTAGCGTCTTACTACGAAGACATGCATGGCTACGTATTTCTGGCTGTAAGAACGAGGTGCAATCCACCATTCTTAACCAACCAACCAATCAAGACTTCATTTTTGGCCCTGCAGTCAACACCATTTTAGACAAAATTAAAAACGATACAGAAACTGCAAAATCAATGGGCGCATTGCAGTCTCAACAACACAGAGGTTCCTTTCGACGCTCCTCATACAGAGCAGCTACACGGGGCAATACTTCACAAACCTCGTCCACATACAAAAGCAACACCCAAGGTTCCTTTAACAAGAACTCCAACAGAGGAGGTTATAGGGGCAACAATAATAAGGGAAGAGGACGTGGAGGCAATAACACCAGAGCCTCCACTCCCGCAAAACAGTGACTTCATCACACTACCTTCAGACCCTTTAACACCGGTCTGAGGCAGAATCCAACAATTCCTACCAGTCTGGAACGCAATTACCACAGACAGGAGGGTGAGACAAATTAACCAGTATGGTTATTGCCTAGAACTCACTTCTACTCCACCCAACATACCACCCAGACATAGTCCTATGTCCACAGAACACATCACCCTGCTACAACAAGAGGTGAAATGCATGCTGGAAAAGGGGGCCATAGAGCCAGCCCCTTTCCAACACCAAGGGACAGGAGTATACTCACTATACTTCCTTATTCCCACGAAGGACGGTTCCCTCAGACCAATATTGGACCTCAGGCCCCTAAATCAATACATACTGTCGGAGCACTTCCATATGATCACACTACAGCAAGTGCTCCCGTTGCTCCAGCACGGAGACTTCCTAGCAACATTGGACCTCAAGGTTGCGTATTTTCACATACCCATCCATCCAGCTCACAGAAAATATCTCTGGTTCACAATAGAAGGTCATCACAACCAATTCAAGGTCCTCTCCTCCGGGGTAACCACGGCTCCAAGAGTGTTTACAAAATGCCTAGCGACAGTAGCTGCACATCTCAGGAGGCTACACATCCACTTGTTTCCATACCTAGACGATTGGCTAATACAAGCAAAATCGTACAAACAGTGCCTAAAAGACACGTCTCAGACACTCCAGATGCTACACAGCCTAGGTTTTTCAATAAACTACCCAAAATCCCACCTACAACCATCCCACACACAACAATATCTGGGAGCTACCATAGATACCTCAGTGGCAACGGCATATCCAAACTCGGCGAGGAAAACCAGCATGCAAGTGCTCATTCTCAAATTCCTGCCAAAACACACTTTGCCAGCTCGAATCTTCATGCAGCTCATAGGCATGATGGCCTCTTGCATATTCATTGTCCCCCCCCATGCCCGACTTCAAATGCGTCCACTGCAAGAGTGCCTTGCAAGACAGTGGAACCAAGCTCAAGGACTACTGAAAGACCTAGTGTTGGTAGACAGTCGCGCTTACAACTCTCTGCAGTGGTGGAATGCACAAAACCTTTCCAAGGGCCGACTGTTCCAAGAGCCGATTCCACAACTAGTACTAACAGCGGACGCATCACTGACAGGCTGGGGAGCCCACCTACTTCAATACACAGTACAAGGGCTCTTGACAATCAAACAAAAGAGACTGCATATCGATCAACTAGAGATGCTAGCAATATTTCTAGCCTTAAAAGCATTCCAGAAATACTTGTACAACAAGACTGTGTTGATCCGGACGGACAACATGACAGCCATGTACTATATCCAGAAACAGGGAGGAACACACTCTCCACAGCTGTCCCACTTGGCACAGAGCATATGGAAGTGGGCAATTCCAAAAAATATCTTTCTCCTGGCAGAACACCTCCCAGGAAAAGACAATCAAATAGCGGATCTGCTCAGCAGACACAGCCAACAACTGCACGAATGGGAAATTCACCCCCAAGTTCTCCAGCCATTCTTCAAAAAGTGGGGTCACCCAGAGATAGACATGTTTGCCACAAAAGAAAACTCAAAATGCCAATACTTTGCCGCCAGGTTCCCACATCCGTTGTCACAGGGCAATGCGATATGGATGAACTGGTCAGGCAGATTTGCGTACGCTTTTCCCCCAGCACCACCGATTCCGCTGGTGGCACCCAAACTACGGCAACAGTCACTCACAATGATCCTTGTTGCTCCCACATGGGCGAGACAGCCATGGTACACAACGTTCCTGGAGCTTTCAGTAGTTCCTCATCAAATGCTACGCCTCGCACCGCATCTTCTAACTCAGAACCATGGAGAAATCAGACACCCAGATCCCAATCAGATGAACCTAGCGATCTGGCACCTAAAGTCTTAGAATTTGGATACCTTAACTTGCCTCCAGACTTCATGAATATCATTAAGGAGGCAAGAAGACCAACTACTAGAGCATGCTATGCAGCTAAATGGAAGAGATGTGTTATCTACTGCAACAATAACCAAATCAACCCATTAGATGCTTACAGAACATTATATGTTACCTACTGCATCTTCAAAGATGCAACCTAGCATACTCTTCTATAAGACTACAGCTTGCTGCCATAGCCGCATATCTACAAAACAGACAACACCTTTCACTGTTTTGGGTACCAGCAATCAAGGCTTTTATGGAGTGTCTCAAAAGAATGATTCCTCCAAAACGCCCACCTTCACTAGTCTGGAACCTAAATATAGTACTCACCAGACTCATGGGTCCTCCTTTCGAACCTCTACATTCATGCGAATTGCAATTCTTAACATGGAAGGTGGCATTCTTGATTGCCATTACTTCACTCAGGCGAGTTAGCAAACTACAAGCACTAACAATTCAAGAACCCTTCATGCAGATACATGCTAACAGGGTAGTACTTAGGACAAACCCTTAGTTCATGCCAAAGGTCATATCCACTTTCCATATTAATCAATCAATAGAACTGCCAGTGTTCTTCCAAAATCCACAGTCGGTAGCTGAAAGAGCCCTACACACACTAGATGTAAAGAGAGCTCTGCTTTATTATGTGGACAGAACTAAATCATTCAGAAAAACAAAACAATTATTTGTTGCTTTTTCACCACAACGTAAAGGAAATCCCATATCAAAGTCCGGAATAGCCAGATGGATAGTTAAATGCATTAAAATATGTTATCAAAAAGCTAAACGCACATTAACTGTCCCCCCAAGAGCACACTCTACGCGCAAAATGGGGGCATCCATGGCTTTCCTAGGAAATATTCCTCTTGAAGACATATGTAGAGCAGCCACATGGTCTACTATACACACTTTCACAAAACACTACTGTGTAGTCGTAGAAGCAAAGCAGCAAGCTGCTGTAGGCCAGGCTGTCCTCAAAACTCTTTTTCAAACTGCTGCAGCTGGCACAGGTAACCACCGCTAGAGGAGATACTGCTATACAGTCTATGCACAGATATTAATTCAGCAGCCCACATGCCTCGAACGGAATATGCTACTTAACAGTTTGCATCTGTTCTTGGCATGTAGGGCTGCTGACATTCATATCGCCCGCCCTCCTCCCCGGTGCCTGTTGCAGCTGCAGCATTATCTTTTGCATGGCCATCTCTTACTTTACTATCTCTATCTCTGCCACATTGGCGAAAAACAATCTGAGGATGGAGAAGATGCCCATGCGCACTGTAGTCCAGGGGAGGAGTCACTTATCTCGTGATACTTCGAAGACTCTTCCAGGACAACAAGGTGCAATCATCCGAACCCAACACTAGGCGGCGATCTATGCACAGATATGAATGTCAAAAACAAAAGAACAAAACAGTGGCCAATACTGGATAAACTTCAAAAGTGATCTAGTGGTAACCTTTATGAATCAAGCATAACGGTCCGTTTTGCGTCACTAGTCCAATTTTTATTTTATTCACTAGTTAAGCATTCATACTTCATTCACACAACTATACATAAACAACACAATTAGACCCTTTGTCAACAAAAGAATAAGTAATAAAGCCAATAGATGGTATAATTTCCCTAGTTCAAACTATTTACAATTCTATGTATTGAACACAAATTCTTATTTTAAAGTCGGCGTTCACTTGTTGTTTACTGTTAGACGCGACCGTGCTATTTCTGAAGGTGGAACCGAAGCCTGAATAATACAGAGAACAATAAACGGGCACCAATTTGGAAGTGTCGTATAGCCCGGTTTTGCACCTCTTTTCGACCATAGTGTCATTACGAAAATTGTCAATTGTCTACCACACACGAACTTGGCCATTGACCGAATCTACAAGAAATGGTTGGTCCTGATGAGAACCCCGCCATCAGGGGTTTGAAACGCGTCGACCAGAACTAAAATTGACTAGACACTTTGTCAGCTACGAACATTTAAAAAAGTGCTTTTCCTAACTTTAAAATAAGAATTTGTGTTCAAGGCAATGCGAACCCCAGCCCATCGTTTAGCTATGCATGACTCCGTATGTTCAACAAGATGTGTCTCTTGAAGAAGCGCGACTTGAACACTGTGACGGTCCAAGTACGCCAACACCGGTCTAGTTTTCTTCAGACTGTTTAACCCCCTGACATTCCATGTGATCCACTTAAGTTTACCAGCCCCCTCCATCATGTTCCATATTGAAGCAACGCCCAATACAGCCGACCGACACCACCCCCAGCAAACAAATGCAACCTCGTAATGCTAATGTAATTCACATTGCTGTACAAAAAAAACAACTCTACAACATTACCCCCACTCCCCCTCCTCCCCACACCCTTACCAGTGCCCACCCTGCACAACCCAGCTCCCCCTCCCCCCTCACATACAACATACTGCATAGCAACCGACAGTTTTGGCCAATCAGAACAACAGTACTCCCCACCATGACCCAAGAACAGTCCCCCCTCCCCTCCTCACACATTCCCATCCCCCCTCCCACTTTAGCACAGCAATCATGCCAAAGCCATCCCAACACCCACCCAAACATCCCCCCCCCCCCCCCAAACATAGCATAGCCAAACATTTTCGGGTAATACCCATCTAGCAGGAGTCGACCGGGCACTATTATGAACCACACCGCATCACAAAATCATTATCGCAAATATAGTAGTAATACGATGGCTGTCTGACCTTAAGAATAGGCAATAACATTCAATAAAGCGCCATACGTGTATAACACCGATCCAGAAAAAGAACAGCGCCCTGTACTTAAAAGGGAGTAGTGTTCACATCAATTTAAACAGAATGTATGAGAGGCTACATAACTGAGCTGTCTATCTTTGGTCAGGCAAACAATTAATGCCCGCATTCCGAGCATTCTAACATTAACAGTAAGAGCGCAGTTCAACAGTGTGACCTTACAGATATCATGTCAGTGGAACAAAGGAAGGTGAGTCTCCACCTACTCAACATCCTCAGACACAGCAGTGGAGTCTCACTTCTTTCGCATCAGCGCTTTATCATGGTCCATTGCGGCCTTAGGAGTACTGAAAACGTTGCCGTCAGCCATCGCGCCCGCCGAAGCCTTGCTGGATATAACATGGCATATGGGGCTCCCTCTGCCCGCAAGAACTGCTTCACTACACCAAATTCTCTTATCGCAGCTTGCAAAGCAACCATGAAGTCAGGAAAAATGCCAAAGCATTGCCCTGATGCACAACATTGCCCTTCTCTCTGGCCAGACGTAATATAGTGTCACGGTCCCTATAATTCAAAAGTTTGGCAATGATGGGCCGTGGGGGATCCCCCGGAACAGGCCGTGCAGCCAAGTAGAGGTGGGCACGTTCCACAATAAATACACTGGACAAGTGTTCTTTCCCAAAAATATCCGTTATCAGTTGCTCAATAAAGGTCTCCATTCGTCCCATATTGGTCGACTCCGGCAGCCCAGTAATACATATATTATTGCGCCGGAACCGAGCTTCTAACTCCTCATTTTTAGCTTGTATTACTGAGAGGACCTTTTCCATGCCGGTCGTTCGGTCCGCGACGGTTGTCAAGCCATCTTCAGCTGCAGAGACCCATTGTTCCAACTCCCCCATACGCACATTCTGCTTCTCTACTTGAAAGGACATGTGATCTAGGCGAGGATTGGCCTTCGCTCCCTCAATTGACTGTAATGTGTGCTGCATAGCCACCAATGTAGATTCCAGCGTGGGATGACTATCAGCAACCGTCTACGAATTAGAGGCCGCTTTGTGCGGAGGCTTGGGGGCCCTCTTTGACTCAAATGTAAGGCGTGGTTGGGACTTATCCGTCCTACCCATGATGGTAACCGCTACACAATATTGGTGCTAGAGAATGTACCTCAGTTATAGCTAAGCGCCCACCACACACAGGCAGAAATGTAATGAGGGATCTCTTAAAAATGTCTAACGTCACACGCTATGCTTTCTATTCTGCAGCAAGCGGGACCCCTCCAGAAGGGCTAACCACCGCAGAGCACCGCACAAATCCAGCTGCTAGCAGGCCCCACGACCCCGGATCTGCTCAATAGTACTGCAAAGCCTGGCCTAGATCAACACAGCCAGCAATGATAGGAGAGTATGCCTTACAATCCACCTCCAATACATAGTCCAGCAGCAGAATGCCCGCAGCTCACATCCAGGGTAAGGATCCAGTTTGCACGAAGAGACATGTATTACAGGATCTCCCTTAGTGGCCACACTCCAGTTGACACCATCATTATATTGCTATGTATCATCAATGCTGTTATTTGTCTCGCCACCCTCGCAGCGCCTCACGCAGGCAGCCGACAGCAGGCTCCACCGTGTCCATCCAGCTTTCACCACGGCCCTGCAAAATCTCAATGGCACACTTCGCACCCCCATTGCAGCCCGTCTTCCTACAGGGCCGGCAGCAGCAGTACGAAGAGCTCCCGGCACGTTTTCTTCCCGCCGGATGTCATCGGCGGTCCTAGTGCTCCCCCCTGGCCTCCGCACCTCTCACAGGCTCAGCGCCTGCCACAGCAAGCGGGACACAGCCTCAACCCGCGGCCCGACCCTGCCTCCGCGGCCGGTGCCACAGGACGACCGCTGCCCGCACCTACCGCCACCAGTGCCGACGGGCGCTAGTCCTTCAAATAGCTCTGCACAGGAGGGTATCGGGCAGCTGCTGAGGAAGGCGCTGCCCGGGACCGCAGCCTTCAGCGCTCCACGTCCAATCCGCTACACACCGCCAAGAGCCTTCAACAACCGTCCAGATGATTCCGATGGGACACCGAGCATCCGTCGCACTGCGCAGCCCCTCCAGTGCAGCGGGGGGTCACGCAAGATGTCAAACGGGGCTCACGGTCCAGTCAGCACATCAGCGGCCTATCACGCCACCACGGCCGCCATTTGCTGCACCTCGCCTCAGAGCTCCGAAGTCTGCTCGACTCGCTACTGCAACCTAAATTCTGTCTCCACTGCCACCAATGAATACCGCAAGTAAGTTGGAGTTCGTCCAGCTCTATTGCACCCTCCAGTATGTCGCGATGCAGCAGATATTTGGCGGATGATGTCCTGGTCAGGCAGAGCCTCACAGCAGTGCGGCCATCTTGCCAGGCGCCCTCTAGTGCCCCCTCACGCATTCGTAGGTTGTCAATTACTGAGGCCAAAACGGTCTCCATGCCATGTCCTGGACGAAAACCAAATTGGTCCTCATCCAGCAACAAATTGTCTTCCAGATGACATGACTGAATTTTACTGACTGTTTTTTCAAAAATTTTAATAGGATAGGGTAGGAGGGATATGGGTCTAAAATTCGCTGGAGTAGTGGGGTCCAGAGAAGGTTTTTTTAACAGGAAAGTCACCACTGCATGCTTCCATATTTCTGGCACCTCTCCTACTTCCAGGGACTGACAGAGGATCTGTCGCAGCCAGGGGAAGGTTTCCTGCCTAAATGTTTTCCAAATTTTATGTGGGAGGGGGTCTAGGGGAGATCCCGAGGACACACTTTGGGAAAGCTGAATAAAAGATTCTTTCGTAGGGGTTTGAAAGTATTCCAGGGAGGTGTCTACCCGAGCTCCCTCATTCACCTTCCTGAGAGATTCATCCTGGTTGCTATGGTCCGTGGTTCCCCAACAATTTTAAAAATGTTCTCTTCAAAATGGGAGGCGATCTCGTCGCAAAGTTTCTGCGTAGCCACCACCTTGTTGCTCATGCAGACAGGACTAGAAAGATCCCTGAAGACATTTAAGAGCGCTTTTGTGCTGTTGGGTGCTTGCAGAATAGATTTAGCAAAAAAGTTTGCTTTGGCCTTAGCGATAGACGCCTTATACTGAGCCTGTAATAATCTCAGATCAGTTTTTATCTGTCTCCAAATAGTCCCTCCTCCATTTTCTCTTCGCTTTTTTACATGCTACACGTAGCAATTTCAGCTCCTCGTTGTACCATGGAGCAGAGGTCTTTTTTCTATTAAGTCTTTTTACTGGAGCCAATAGGTTGAGAGTATCGACTACATAGGTACAGTAAGTTTGGTAGTTTTCTCCTACGGAGACAGAGGGGTCAAAAAGATTCTGATTCGGGGGTGGCATACGGGTCCTGTTTCTCACTAATTTAGCCCATTCTCTTCTCTTTATCTAGGTTGTCTGCCGAATATTACTATCTTCTACACCAGATATCATAATGTCAAAATGAATAAGGGAGTGGTCAGTCCAATTTTGAGGTAATACCTTAACCACCTTAGTCTCATTCTGGTTTGCAAACAGAAGATCTAGGATGTGTCCTCCTAAGTGAGTCGGCTGATGAACCAATTGATGTAGGTTAGAGTTTTCGCAGGTATGCCTTAAATCTCTCAGATGACTATTTGGCTTGTAACTATCCCACAAATTGAAATCCACAGATCTCCAGTCCACAGATAAACGAGATAGAGAGTCTGTTTGGGATTCCTCCAACCTTAAATGTGTTCTAAAACATACTGATAGTCTTGTAATGTGGCAGCTAGTCTTCCCCTTGCCAGCACCACTTGGCTGGTTGGTGCTGGCATAGGCTGGTGTAGCTGCCAGAGCAAAATTCTAACCAAAGGTTTCTGATCAGTGAAGAAAAGAAACTGTTCTCCACAAGTAAGTTATAAAGTACCCTGCCCCTCACACAGCCTCTAAGGCTTTGTGTTCGATGACTGAATAGTTCAGTTCAGAACTCTGAAGGGCGTGTAAAGCAAAAGCCACTTTTCTTTCCTTCTTGCCATGAGTCTGTGATAGAATGCTCCCAAACCAGTGGCACAGTCTTCAACATTTATTATTGATGTAAGCTTAGTGTCAGACAGAGCCAAAATACCAGCACTGCTGATTTTCATTTTTATGGACTCTAAATATTTCCGCTGATATGTACCCCACACAAAGTTAAAAATGTTCCTCAACAACAGTCGAAGAGACACCTTCTTGTCAGTACATCTTACAACAAGTTTGGAGTAACAATCCTTTGAGACCCATAAAGGATCTCAATTGGTTTCTATCAACCAGTGAAGGAACTAATTTAATGTCAACTGATTGTCTTAGATATTTCATTTGTTTAACTAAGAACTTACACTCATCCTGCTTAAGGGTAAGACGTGTCTGACAATCTGTGCAGAGCTTGTTTGACTAACGAATTGTGCTGCTCTGTTGTCTCACCAAAAACCAAAATGTCATCCTGAAAGTACACAATGTTATTCATTCCCTTGAAAACCTCTGACATCATTGTCTGGAACACACTGGCCACCAAAGAAAGAACAAACAGCATGAGCGAGAACTAAATAGTATCTTCCATTCTGACAAAAGCTATAAGGGGGTTTAGAATCTTCATGTAATTTGCTCTGGTGGTTAGCATTCTTCAAATCAAGTTTCGAAAAATATATTCCGCCTCAATAACAATATCAATTCATTGATATTGTTCTAAGGAAATGTATCTTCTGCTATGTTTTTGTTTAATGACCGGAGATACACGCAGAATCTTAAACGGTCATCTGCCTTCTCTGTAGTAACTGCTGACTAAATCCAACTGGATGTCTCCAATGTCTCAATGATTCCACTGATAATCATCTCATTTAACGTTTTCTTTATCCTCAGTCCAATTGGTATCCTCCTCGTTTTGTGCTGTACAAGCCCAGCATCAAGTTTTGAGGACAATATTGTGGACATACTGCTTCAAATAAACCAAATCCTCCCTGAACTCATTATGTCAAATTTTATGTTGCCTAACATTTAGCCGAGTATATCTATAGTTTAACTTTGATAACTACCTGGGAAAATATCTTTTGGTGACAGGACTGTAGTTGGTCATTTTGTCTTGATCTGTTATACATTCGCTCCACCACCCGACCATTGATCTTAGAATTCGCTTTCGGCTACACTTTCTACCTATTGGATTGAGAATCATTCCCTTCACTCAAGACTCTATAAAGGTACATCATTACTGGCTTCGTCACTCACAGAAACTCCTCTGACTTTAGTGCATGCAAAATAACCTTCGCACCCACATTTTCTACCATCCTTGTTGACTGCAATACAATTCTTGGAATCTGCACCATGGTATTACTGTCGCATCAGTAGCAATACCTGGGGGCGTGGCCTGATAGCATGGCCAGCTAGACGTGTTTCTGTGGTGCTCCTGCCCCGAATAGCGTTAATCCTGCAAAATCCTGGCGTATGGTGACCCTCATAGCGTACACTAGCAGCGGAAGCCTCCCCTGACTCTGCGGTTCCCGGTGATATCAGCCTGCAGTGGAGGGCCGTCGATACGGGCCGCGGCAAACCCGGGGGAATCCTGATTCCCGTAATGGCGTCTGTCACCGGACACTGAACAGAGAGAATTGGCAGACCGTGGTAGAGGCCCACGACCCCGGGGAGTCCTGACCCGAGGCAGACCCAGAGTTAAGTCCCCAGGAGGGGGGGGGGGGGGGGGGGGGGGGACACTGGACGATGGCGACCGCAGTGTGAGACAGGCAGGCGGGTCTCCACGGACTGGGGGAGAGCGTTGAGAGAGGCCGCTGCGGTGAGGCCTACCTCCGCGCCGAGGGCCGAGATGGCTTTGGCAGACTCCTGATCCCTGTGTCGGCGGCATCCTGGTGGCGCTAAGAGGCGGGCATAGGGCGATAGTGGAGGAGCCCCCGAGCACCTCGGTGAGTCCTGCAGTGAGACTACATCAACTGTAATGCCCCAGGAGAGGGGTATGAGGGGGGGAAATCAACCGCGAGGGGGAGGAGACAGCTGTCTGGACCCCACAGGCCTGAGGAGGGATCTAAGCGAGGCTGCAAATACAATGTGAGGACCGCCTGGGGACCCGGGTGAGGGCCTGTAATGCCTTGAGCCTGCATCTAGAGCTGGTAGGGGTGGTGCGCAGCCCCACGTGCCCATTGAATGACTTGCCCCCCTGTATCCTTGCACTAACAAATCTGGAGGCCGGAGACAGGCCTTAACCGAGGCTGAGGGGGCGAGGTGAGCCCTACCTACACTCCAGCTGGTGCGTCGGGAACGAGGCTTGGCGACTGCTTGGGGGCCAGACAGCGGTGCACAGTGCCGGGGGCTGTACCCAAGGTGATAAGGTGAGGAGTCCCCCTCTGATTAACGTTACCCCCTGGAGTGTGGAAATAGTCTGGAGGCGTTCGTTCCGCGATTCAGTGGAAGGCCAGGCTCACAAGGGTTCTATACCGGAACTGTCCGGCGAGGCTGGTGAAGAGTGACGGTAGGCCAGGTAACTGCTCCCCGCGGCGGACGAGGGGCCTGCCTGACATGAGAAAACGCTGAAGCCCCCAAGGTGAGGTGGACTGTCGGAGGGAACCCCTGCCTTGGACTGTTTATGGCAATACTAGTTTTTGGACGGAGGGGCCACTGAGACATACCCTAGGATGGCCTCGCTGATAATGGGGAAGGACTGAGCCCGAAGAGGCGCCCAAATGAATAAAATTGTGCAATACGCGGTTCCAGGGACGACTGCTATGGACCGCCCTCATGCGGACATGAAGCAGGGGGCCCCCCCAGGACTCGTCCGCTCTGGATAAAGCAGATATTTTGGAAGCGATTCGAGACTCCAGGGTGGCATTAGAAACCAAAATGGATGGGATGGCCATTGACATCAATCACCTGCGCCTGGATCTCAGGAAGGTGGCAGACAGGGTTACCATAACGGAAGGAGACCTGAACGCTCTGCAGACTGAAGTCAGACAGCTGCGGGAGACGGTGACATCACTCCAGGACCACACGGTCCAGCTGTGTGGTCCTGGAGGACAGGGCGGAAGTCGCGTTAGGACGTTCTAGGAGGAACAATCTCCGCTTTTTGGGATTCCCTGAAAAAGTGGAGGGGCCGGCAGCAGACCTATTCCTAGAGGACTGGATTGGCAAAGCGTTCCCCAACCTCAGGCTCTCCAAAATGTTTGCGGTGGAAAAGGCACATAGATCTCTGGGGCCACCACCGAGACCGGGATCCCCGCTCTGAGCCTTGATTGCCCGGATGTTCAATTCAAGGGACCGGGACATGATCTTACAGCACATCCGTGCCAACGGCCCACCTAGATTCGAAAACCAAGACATTCTCATATACCTTGACCATACTAAAAAAGTGCAAGACCTGCGGAATGATTTCCTGAGTGTTAAACGCCGGCTGTGTAGCCACAACATTAAATACAGCCTGATGTTCCCGTCCAGGCTCCGAATGCAGGACGCACACAAAGTACACTTTTTTGGTACCCCATCGGAGGTAGCAAATTGGATGGACTCGCTGGGCCTGGCCGGCTCGGACCAAAACCAGGGATGGCAGGAGCAGAGACGCTGGAACAATCGACAGAGGAACCAGCAACGTCGTGAAGGACAACAGCAGCGGGAATGAAATTGGGCAGATGGGTGCATGATATGCCTTGTGAATGTTTATGCCCTGAACAGAGATGATAGTGGGTTTTTGAGCCGAGTTATGGGACAGGTGGATCTGGACCCGGATACAGAATTGTTGGTGGCAGGTGACTTTTATTGTTCCCTGGATGGGTAACTTGACCGATTTCCCCCAAAACTGGATGCCAAACCTAAAATCAGAGAAGCGATAGGCCAACTGCTTCACAATTATGGCTTGTTGGACGTGTGGCGCCACCGTAACCCTAGTCGCAGAGTGTACTCGTGTCACACACCTGCTGCCAATACTTGTAGTAGATTAGACAAATTTTTCATTCAAAAGACGGCGGTATATCGGGTAGCAGAGGCGCAATACCTAGCCCACTATTTGTCGGATCATTCCCCGCTCCTAATTGCTTACTCGCTGGCCCGACCGAGATCTAAGGTACCGCTCTGGAGGCTCAATATTGAAGCCTTTGGTGACCCGATCTATAAAGACACCATGTCGAATGGGCTGGACTGTTATATGGAGGTCAACTGGGGCTCCACTAGCACTAGCCGACCGAATGGGACGCAATGAAGGTGGTGGTACGGGGATATGTATGTCCACGGAGGTGGGGGTTAAAAAAGTGTTGGAGGGTGATCTGCGGCGGCAGGAGGAACGATTAGTGGCTTTGGAAAAGGAATTTCCCATGAGCAGAGAGAGGTCGGCTGAATGGGATGATGTGCAGCGGCAGCGAGGGGACATATGGGACTCACTAGGCAAATATGCTAGAACTGCGAGTAGGCGTCGCTGGTATACGGAAGGGGATAAAGCAGGGCGGCTGCTGGCTCGCCTGATTAGGGCGGAGACTCAGCCCCACCCAATCCTGGCACTTAAAAACGACCAGAGGTTGTATGCTCTACATGAAATAAATAATGTATTCCCGGCCCATTTACGAAAAAAATACTCCCAGACACAGTCACCCACGACCCTTGAGGCTGTGGAGGCCTATCTGGCATGGGTGGAACTTCCTAGTTATACACACGGACAGTCAGGAGGCCTTGAGGGGGCCCCTTTAGTGGGGAGGAAATAAGGGAGGCAATCGCCCACCTAAAGACGGCGAAGTCCCCGGGAATGGGTGGTATAGCAACCGAACCCTATAAAGAGTACGGCGGAGTACTGATCCCCAAACTACTAGAGAACGCAATGGAGGCCGAGGAACGCTGTATGCTCCCAGATTCCATGCGGGAAGCACTGATCGTGATGATCCCCAAACCTGGGAAGGACCCCCTCCTCCCCGGCTCATACAGGCCCATTTCTATGCTGAATGTAGATCTTAAAATTATCAGCCAGGTGTTGGCGTCTAGGCTCCTCCCCTATCTTCGGCGGCTGGTCCATGACGACCAGTCTGGGTTTATACTGGGCAGAAATACGTTGCGAAATATCCGCAGCCTGGCGCACATTATGCAATCTTTGGCGGGACGGGCCCAACAGAGCACCTCTGTGTTTCTTGATATCGAACAGGCGTTCATTCGATCAGATGGGATTACCTATGGCAGGTACCGCTGAAAATAGGCCTGGGGGAGGGGTTTGTAAATTTGATTAAATTACTATATGCTCGTCCGATGGCGAGGGTCTGGACGGGAAGTTACGTGTCAGACAGATTTCCTATAGCGAGGGAGACGCGGCAGGGTGCCCGCTCTCCCCCTTGCTATATACCCTGGCAATGGAGCCGTTGGCGTGTCATCTGCACAAGATACTTGTAGGACAGGGCACACGTGTGTGGGGTACGGAGCATATGGTGTCAATGTACGCCGATGACGCGTTAATATACCTGAATCGACCGGCCCAGTCATTGTCGACATTGATTACGGCGCTGGCCCAATTCGCTGATGCCTCCGGACCTTACATTAACAGAACAAAGTCTCAGCCCGGTGCTGGAGCTTCCATTGGTGGAGGACACTGTCCGATACCTAGGGATATGGGTCGGTAGGACTGAGGCAGTGTTTTATCAGCACATGGGGAGGATAATCCGGGGGCTGCAGGGTAGTATTACCTTTTGGAAAACACTTAACCTCTCCCTGATGGGAAAGATTGCACTAATAAAGATGGTAGTCCTGCCCTGATATCTCTATACCATGCAAGGCTCCTTCTTTGAAATTCCACACCGGGTATTCACGGAACTCGATACACTGCTGGTCCAATTATTATGGAACGGAAAGCGATGCAGGATTAGTTTAGAAGTCATGAAACGTAGTTGGGCTAAAGGGCGTTTGGCGATCCCAGACTTGGAACTTCATTACTTTGCATCGCAATTACAACATGCCACAGCCTGGTTAGACGTGGAGCCCTCCTGGGAGAGGTCCCTGCTGGCAGGTACATACGGGGACCAACAGCTAGGGCGTTGTTATGGCAGGCCGGCGGGCGCACGGTCCTCCTTTGGTGCGGCTTGGAGCTGCAATTTTGAATCGAGTGGTTCGTAGAATAATTCAGGAAAGACCTTTTGCCCTGGAACGGCGGACTTCTGGTTGATGCCGCCCTTTGCTCAAATTGACCAGGTGATGTCCATAGAGGCTTGGAAGGCAGGGGGCTGCCTGATACTGTCTTACCTCTACCCGGACTGTAAATTTATCACTTACCAGGGGGAAGTGACCACCTTTGAGTTGGGGGCAGGGCAGTTTTTGCAATATGCAAAGATGGCGGCAACGGGACGGTAATTATGGCCCGCATTTCCGGAATCCCCGGGGTTTACCCAAACCCTGGTCACTATGATTGCTATGGCAGGAAGGCGAAAGTGTGTTACTCACCTCTAAAGGGCATGAGGGACCATAAAAAGAACGGCCCCCTAAAAATAGAAGAAAAATGGCAGCAGGTGTGTCCACAGGAGGTCACGACGCGAGATTGGGAAAACATACACAGGAATGTACGGAAGGTGTCGGTGAGCAATCGTTTTAAGCAAATCCAGTACAAAATAATACATATGATGTACCTCTCACTCAAGAGGTTGCACCCCATTGATTGCTCCTGAGACCCACACTGCCCCAGATGTCGCTATGATCCGGCAGATTTTCTGCATATGGTATGGACGTGCGCAATGATCCAGACGTATTGGGTGGCGGTCTCGGGGACCTGACCCGAATAACGGGATGGACAATAGCCTTGGATCCAGGCGCTTGTCTACTGGGCTTGATTCCTCATGACCCGAAACGTAAGATAAGCAGGTAGTTCTTGGTCCTGGGTCTAGTTATAGCCAAGAGGTGTATTGCAATCCACTGGTTAACTCAGCAAGGACCGCTACTGACAAAATGGAGGATGGATCTGCGGGAGTGGGCCCTAGCAGAAGAGGGGCACATACGGAACACTGGGAGAGATGCGAAACTGCCCGAGGTGCTAATGGCATGGGGAGCGATGATGCAGGGGATAGCAGGACAGGCCTCCCAAGTCACCATAGACAGCGTAGATGAGATGTCCTCTGTAGAGGGGAGGGGGTGCTCAGGACAGGGGAGGGAGGCACAGGGTGGCCCCATATGAATACTTCGATACGTAGACCTTGAGTTACATAGACCTGGCAGGGGGGGAGGGGCACTGAGGAGGGTTGTTGGGATGGGGGTGGGGGGTGGGAGGCAGGGGGGAGTTTAACACAGTTGGGTTTGATTATGAATATAAAAAGACAAACCAAAGATAATGTTGAAGATAGTGGACTCTCCACGGTTGCGAACTCAGGCATTATCGTTGACATGTATTCTTACTGTGATGTTCATCACCTCGGCTGAGGTGGACGAAATGTATACTTGATGTTTTGGATGCGAGCTGCCGATTTGGAGAAAACCTAATGAAGAAATATATATATTTTTTTTAATCCGTAGCAATACCTGGAACTCTGTCTACCTTTGACAAACATATTTCTAGATTTCACAGTGGCACCCACATCCGAACCTGAAGTTGTCCCTTTCTGCTGTGCATGTATACTTAGTTTTTAATTTGTCTTTCCTACCCATCTCTTTATTACAAAATTCTGGTTCTCTACTACTTTAGCTATGTCAGTAGCAACTTCAAGATTTGGATTATTTTTCCCTAAAGACGTTTTTTCCTCTTTTTACTTTGCACTGAATAATAAGCTTATCACAGATAAGTTAATCTGTCATGGCACCAAATTTACATTTCATTGATAGTTTCAGGTCTCGTGGCGATTTACAGCGCGAAGCGCTGTCTCGCCCGAGACCTATTGTGAGCGACGCAGCCTTCCAGAAGACAGCACCTGGCCGCGCACATTTCCTCTGCCAGAAGGCGATTTGAGCGGGCCACGCGCACGAGAACGCGCTCGCTGTGGCCAGCTCCTGTCTCCTGGAAAGCCGTAACACACAGCCACACCTCCCCCTGCACGCATGCGCACACACAGAGAAACACACACAAGCGCACCTACACACACACACATACACCCCTGCCCCCCCGCCGCACACACACAGACACACACACGAGCGCACCTACACGCACGCACACACACATAGAGACCCCCCGCCGCACACATACACACAGGCAACACACAGGCGCGCACACACACAAGCGTATCCCCCTCCCCCCTACAACTAAGTGCCACTTACCGCCATTCTGGACTTCTGCAGCCTCCGCGGGGCTCTCCCTCGGGCATGGGAGCCCCGCGTCACCAGCACTGCTTCTCTCCGTGGGCGCGTGCGCAGGCTTCCGAAGACGGAAGTCCCGCCCCACGGAAGGTTTTGGTTTCGTGTTGTGGTTTTCATGCTTTTTGCTGTCCGTTCATGCCATTTAATTTGATGCTGGGGCAGGTCCACACGTGCTACTCTCCAGCCGCTCTCATACAGGCTGTGTAAGCCGCCTAGTTTGAAGCAAGTTTGTTGCCTTGGTTAGGGGTTTCTTAATGTTAGTCGGTAACGGACCTGTTTTTAACCGCTTCTCCCATAGCGAGGATGTTAGGCCAGCCTGTGGCTCGACTTTCAGGATGGGAGGAACGTTAAAGAGTGTGGTATGGCCGTTTATGGTCCGAGTGGACGATCGTTAGACCTCTCCCGGGTATGTTCGTAACTGATACTCCGTGCAGGAAGCTTTGGCTGCTGCCCCCGTTCCCGGGTTTTGGGATCTGCGTGGCATCCTTTAGGGGCGTTGTCAGGGCATGTACCATACGGGGACGGTTCTGAGGCATATGTGGCATTTTCTACACTAAACGTTCCGTTAAGAAGCAGTGGTTCGAGTGGCACCCTGCTGCAGCATTGACTTGCTTTCTCGCACGTCATCCATCGTAGCAGACTACAGAGGCATCCCGTTCGAAAAAAGAAACAGACTGGGCACATGCTCAGCCACCCTAGTTATTGCTGAGATTCCAATCTCTGTAGTCAGTACACTATTGCGGGTCTGTGCCCTCACAACATTACACTAATGACGGAGGGGTAGGGAACTCGCATATCCACTGCGGAAATGAATTAATATTTACCTCTACTGTTTACTTTCTTTAATGAAGTTTTATATAGCGCAAACTTTACCCAAAAGGTGTCAGAGCGCTTTACAAAAGAACTAGGTAAGTTACAAAAGGTACACAAGATACACTAAACACACTAACAAGTTACATATATACAGTTACAAAGGTACACAAAATAGAGCGGTGTAAATAATAAGTGCCTCAGCCCCGTGCCTGAGGTGCATCATCAGAGCTGTGTGAATAATAACAGCTGTGAGCCCGTGCGTGAGGTGCAACATCAGAGCTGTGTGAATAATAACAGCTGTGAGCCCCGTGCTAAGGTGCATCATCAGAGCTGTGTGAATAGTAACAGCTGTGAGCCCGTGTGTGAGGTGCATCATCAGAGCTGTGTGAATAATAACTGTGTCAGCCCGGTGCGTGAGGTGCATCATCAGAGCTGTGTGAATAATAACAGCTGTGAGCCCGTGCCTAAGGTGCATCATCAGAGCTGTGTGAATAATAACGGTCAGCCCCGTGCTTGAGGTGCATCATCAGAGCTGTGTGAATAATAACAGCTGTGAGCCCGTGCCTGAGATGCATCATCAGAGCTGTGTGAATAATAACTGCGTCAGCCCCGTGCGTGAGGTGCATCATCAGAGCTGTGTGAATAACAACTGTGAGCCCGTGCGTGAGGTGCATCATCAGAGCTGTGTGAATAATAACTGCGTCAGCCCCCTGCGTGAGGTGCATCATCAGAGTTGTGTGAATAACAGCTGTGAGCAACAGCATACCCTTGCACACACTCTCACTGCTCACCAATTCAAAGTTTGCTAAAAAATGTATACAACGCATTGTCATACACAATGCCAATAACTCAAACTTTAATGCTGCGAGACCTATTGCATTGTAAATGCTTGTTGTAGCATTGTAACAGACTTGTCTAAAGAATTGTTATTTTTTGTGGTCAAGTAAAGAATTTGTCTAGCTATCATAAAATGTACTACTTTGGCGAACGTATTTCCAAACATCTCTTTGCCTCTTTGAATTTATATTCTAAAGGTTAACCAACAGATATGCTGCTACCAGCAAGTGTTTAAACATGTTAACCCCCTTTACTAAGGGTACTTGGAAGCAAAGCTGTCTTTCTTGCAGGACACAAATCCAGACCCGGGGTGAGGGGGAGAAGCTTTGTGCCGTTATTGTTGATGGGGACCGATATTGCAGCTATACTGCAAAACCGACCCCGGTAACAAAAGCAGCCCCCTAGGAGTCTAAAACCGGCCCCCACCCTGGCAGCCCTGCGGGGAAACGCCTGGTGCCCGCAACGGCCAGTCCGTCCCTTCCAACAACATGTTGCCAACTTGTAATGAAGGAGTAGATTTCCACAAGCTTTGTAGGTTAACAGATGTTTATTCTGAGCCACAACTGGAAGCTTAGTCATTCGCAGCCAGTAAGGGGAATCTCCTAATTGACAAAAGAAAGTATAACACATTGCTGTGCTTTAGTTGACAAAGCCAACATCCTTCCTCCTCCATATATTGGAAAATTGGGCCCTACTTGGTCGCCCATCTGGAGAGTGCTTTTTCGGCCTGTTAAGAGGTACATATTCTACTATGGTAATGCTATAATACACTACAACCTGGCACACAGTAATGCAAGTTCACCTCAACTTCATGCCCAGGTCTTTTCTTCCTTAGGTATCTCACTTGACTGCTATTTTGCCTTGCTGAGTTGGCCTGGCCTATAGGGCAGTGCCTGATGGGCTGGGCTGACCGGTCAGAGTATGGGACAGTTTTATGGCTGCTTGTTTGCCAGTTTTATGGCTAGATGGACAGGTTTTTGCTGTTGGTTCCCTGATATTACCACGAGTAGCTGCTGTGCCCGCAACAGGAAAAAATAAAATGATAATAACATTGGGAGTTATCATTTTATTCTTTTGTAAACTGCTGAAAAGCAGTGAGGCGATGCTCCTCCACCTTAGTGGAGGAGCAGCCACTGCTTGAGGGGCTACAGCAAATAAAGCCAGCAAATTGCGTGTAATTGTGAGCAGGACAAGTCGAGGGTAAACGCGAGTAGATGGTGTCCACCCTGCTAAAAAGTGGGGCTCCACTCAAATATGCTGAATCCGCCCGGTGTAATTTACCTGGAAACTTTCAGCAGCGCCTGCACATTATCTGATTTTATTCCAAGCAGCAACGTGTAGGTGGCGAGGTGACTTTTGTTATTTCAATTTCTAGCTGGTCCAAAACAAAGCATGAAGTTAAGGGTCCATCAGGCCTCCTTTTGTTTGAATATCCTGGCTGGGAGTTATCTGGAGCCCCCACACTTTGATGCAAATGCAGTGGAGGGTAAACAAAGGCACACAGCATGTTATCACTTCACAAGTACTTATAAAGGCCTGGTTTTGACTGTTTAGTCGCTATATATAAGGGATATGCATGCACTGTAAGAATGTCAGATGCATTGCCCTGTCTCAGTATTTACACAAACAACTTATATACCACTAGTTTGTTTTCTTTATCGCACTACCTATCACAATGCAGGATACCAGAGCGCTTTACATAACGCACACACATTATACATTGACAATAATCATATAAGTGTGTAAGTCAATATACAGGATGTTACACGGTATAGGAGTCCCATATCCTTCATAGCTCACTGTGCTGTATTAAAAGGATTACAATTTAAGAACCACAAGTAACAAAAGGATCTCTGTTAAAAGCCGTAACCCACTCACCTAGCAACATGCCTAACTAAAATGAATGTGTACTTGTGTAACGAAACTGGTGCTCATGTAAAGCGCTCTGATACCCAAAAACCCCGGATCTAGTTTGCGCTATATAAAACTTGAAAAAAATAATTACATAATATAAAAATCGGTCATCTGCATGTTACATGATGTGCTTTGCAGGAGACACGTTGACTCTCTAGGCCAGGCCAGTGATTCTTAACCTTTTTTTACTTCTGTGGACCCCCGCTTAATCATTTCTGAAATCCGGGGACCCCCCAAGACAGTTGAACCCTGGCACCTCAGCTTAAGCTGGATTTGAACTGTACAACAATATGCAAAAAATACAATAACAAGCATTAAATACATAAACAATGTCATTGTTAGACGGGACCTGGAGGGTCGGCCGAGGACAAGGGGAGAGGTCTCCGGGGAGAGCTGTCTCCAGCGATCGTACAGACAAGTAACTTCCCCCCCACAGATGGACACCACACAAAGATAAGGTTTAACGTTCTTTATAAGCAATCTTAAAGTACGGTAGAATGGTACAAGGAGGTCAGGACTCCGGGGTCCCCTCGATTCTAGTCTCTTGGATGGGAAAGGGGGTAGCGGGATAGTCTTGTTACAAATCTGGTAGATGCGATGAAAAGATGGTTAGCTCACAATCCTCGAGCTCGGTGTTCTAGGAGTACGGGCCGCGGCAGCGCCAGCAGGTCCCGAGATGATCGTAGGTAGCAACGGTCCGCGGCAGCGCCAGCAGGTCCCGACGAAGGTGGTAGTTACAACGGTCCGCGGCAGCGCCAGCAGGTCCCGACGAGGATGAAGGTTGCAGAAGGCTGCGGCAGCGCCAGCAAGCAGGACGACAGTTCACAAGGCAGGGCTGCGGCAGCGCCAGCAGTCCGTCAAGGATGAGTTCTTCACGGTGTCTCTCGACTCCAGGATACAACTGCCTTCCTGCTCTGGAGCTGCCCCAGTTATAGGGCTGGTGCCCTTTGATGTCCGGACCCTCGCACTTGGAGGTCGGGAGGTCCGGGATGAGGGAGTCCAGACACCCAGCAGGCGGGTGGAGCCAGCGCCCGGGGGAGCTGGGGGCGATCGGCACCTGGAGGGGGAGAGCCATCGAAACTCCTCTCTCCCATTGACCTGCCAAGTGGTCCGCTCACCTCCCGGGTGGATGGTGGTGCCAGGCCCAGGGTTAGGGTCGAGCTGAGGCCACGCGGCCTCGTGGTGCAGGGTCCAAGATGGCGGCTGGGCCCGGGCGATGGTGTCGGTGGAGGCCCAGGCCGGTGTTACGGGGATGTTCGGGCCAGGTGTCCCGTGTCGGACGGGTTACGGGTTACTTCTGGGGGTGGCTTCTGGAGTGCCGGTGTCCGGGCTCTGTCATGCGGGGAGGGAGCGAGCCGCCTTCTGGGGCCTGTCCAACATGCGTCCCCCCCAGCTGAAGGCGGGGAGAATTACCCATCTTCTTGGGGACTCTCTCCGTCGAGGCGGAAAAAGCGGGACAGGCCATCCGCATTGGCGTGATCTTGACCAGGGCGAGGCTCCACAGTGAAGTCCATCCCTTGCAGGGAGATGGACCATCGCAGCAGTTTGGGATTCTCCCCCCGCATCTGCATTAACCATTGCAGGGGGCGATGGTCTGTTTGTACCCGGAAGTGGGTACCGAAGAGGTAGGGCCGGAGTTTCTTGAGGGCCCACACCACTGCGAAGGCCTCCCGCTCGATGGTACTCCAGCGTTGTTCTCTGGCCAGGAGGCGTCGGCTGATGAAGGCCACGGGCTGATCGATCCCCTCGGAGTTGAGATGTGAGAGGACGGCCCCAATACCATGGTCCGAGGCATCGGTCTGGACTATGAACTCGCGGCTGTAGTCGGGGGCCTGGAGCACCGGGGCGGTGCACATGGCGGCCTTCAGTTTCTCGAAGGCCGCTTGGCAGTCTGGAGTCCAGTTGACCGTCTTAGGATGCTTTTTGGATGTGAGCTCGGTGAGGGGCCCCACAATGCTGCCATAGTCCTTCACGAACCTTCGATAATATCCAGTGAGCCCCAGGAAGGCTCGTACCTCGGTTTGGGTGACGGGGGGCTGCCAGGACTGGATGGCAGCGATCTTGAGCTGGAGAGGTGCCACCAGACCGCTCCCCACTTGGTGTCCAAGGTAGGTCACGGACCCTTGGCCGATTTGGCATTTGCTGGCCTTGATGGTGAGGCCCGCTCGCTGAAGGGCCTGCAGGACCTCTCGGAGGTGGCAGAGGTGGTCTGACCAGTGGCGGCTGTATACTGCAATATCGTCCAGGTAGGCGGCGCTGAAGTCTTCGAGGCCCGCCAATACCTGGTTCACAAGTCTCTGAAAAGTGGCTGGAGCGTTTTTCATACCGAAGGGCATCACGGTGAACTGGTAGTGCCCATCCGGGGTGGAGAAAGCGGATCATTCTTGAGCCCTGGGGGTGAGGCCGATCTGCCAGTAGCCCGCTGTCAGGTCGAAGATGCTTAGGTAGCGGGCCGCCCCCATGTTCATCGGCTCGGGGGATAGGATGAGCGTCGGTTCTGGTGACAGCGTTCAGACCCCGATAGTCGACGCAGAACCGGAGCTCGGGGGTGGCGCCTGGGGCGGCCGCTTTGGGTACCAGTACCACTGGGCTGGCCCAGGGGCTGTCTGAGGGCTCGATGACCCCCAGTGCAAGCATCTTGGTGACTTCTTCTTGGATGCAGGCGCGCGCCCGGTCTGGCACTCGGTACGCCCGGTGTCGGATAGGGGGACTGTCCCCAGTGTCTACGTCGTGAAGGCACCAGGGGGTGACCCCGGGGGTGAGGGAAAACAGATCTGCAAATTGCAACAGGAGGGTCCGACAGTCTTGGCGCTGCTCCGGGGTCAGGGCATTGGAGAGTCGGACCCCATCCACGGAACCATCTCTCTCACGGGTCCTCAGCAGGTCCGGGAGTGGCTCGGCGTCTTCTTCCACCCCACTGTCTGTAGCCATCAGGAGGCTGAGCTCTGAGCGCACAAAGTGTGGTTTGAGTCTGTTGGCGTGGAGGACCCGGAGGGGGTTTCGGGGGGACTCCATGTCGATGAGATAGGTGACAGGGCCCTTGCGCTCGACCACCTTGAAGGGTCCTGTCCATTTGTCTTGCAAGGCACAGGGTTCGGTGGGGGACATCACCCATACCTGCTGACCAGGTTCAAACTCAATGGAGGAGGCATGTTGGTCGTACCATTTCTTCATGTCCTCCTGACTGGCCTCCAGATTGGCTTTAGCGATCTCCCTGAATCGCCTGGTCTGGTTGCGGAGGGTCAGGAGGTACTTGTAGACATCCGGAGGGGTTTTCAGGGGGGCCATCTCCCATTCTTCCTTCACCAGGCTGAGGGGCCCTCGGACAGGGTGCCCGTACAGGAGCTCGAAAGGGCTGAAACTGAGGGACTTCTGGGGGACTTCTCGGTAGGCGAAGAGGAGGCACGGTAGCAGCACGTCCCACTGGCGGCGTAGGGGCTCCTCCAGCCCCATAATCATTCCCTTGAGGGTGCGGTTGAACCGCTCGACCAGTCCGTTCCCCTGCGGGTGATAGGGTGTTGTAAAACGGTAGGTGACCCCGCACTGCTGCCAGAGGGATCTCATATACTTCGAAATAAAGTTTGTGCCTCGGTCACTGACGACTTCTCGGGGGAAGCCCACTCGCGAGAAGATTCCCATCAAGGCTCGGCCTACCACTGGTGCTGTCACTGTTCGAAGGGGGATGGCCTCGGGATAGCGGGTGGCGTGGTCCACCAGGACCAGGATGAATCGATGCCCTTGTGCTGTTCGGGGGTCCAGGGGCCCCACAATGTCTATTCCTACTCGCTCGAACGGGGTGGTGACAACCGGGAATGGTTGCAGGGGCGCCTTGAGTTTTCGGCCGCTCTTGCCGCTGGCTTGGCAGGTGGGGCAGGCCCGGCAGAGGTTGGAGACATCATTACGCATTTTGGGCCAGTAGAAATGAGTCACCAGACGGTTGTAGGTTTTGTCTTGCCCCAGGTGCCCAGCCAGGGGGACATTGTGGGCCAAGTTTAAAAGGAAGTCTCTGAAACGGAGGGGGACCACCAGCACCCGACTGGCCCCCAACTCTGCAATTCTTTGCTCGCTGTACAGTAAGTCGTTGTCCCAGTAGATCCAGTGCGCCCCTGCGGTGTCTCCCGCGCTCTGGGTGAGGGCTTGCTGTCGGAGTCCCTCGAGGGAGGGACAGGTCTTTTGCTCCTGCCGAAATTGTTCTTGGGTGGGCCCCCCTTCTTGACGCCACTGAGCCAGGTCTGGAAGGTCCTGAAGCTGAGCTGGCTCTTCCGGGGCTTGTTCTGGGGGGTCAGGGCGGCCGGCGTCTTCCTCTGGAGTGATCTGGGGAGGAGGTGCTAGCCATTCGGGCTCTTCGGGTCTGGGGACGGCACGGGCGGCCATGGACCGGGTTGTTACGCACGCCCAGTCTGGGAGGCCCAGCATCCCCAGGTGTTCTCTTCTCTCAACGGCCGCCCACGGGGAACTCTCAAGATCGTTTCCCAGGCGGCAGTCCACGGGGGCATCATCGCGGACAGTCACCTTCAGCATGCCGGACACTCCTCCCCACTCAAAGGGGACACAGGCCATCCGACATAGGCTCTCAGAATTGTCAGCTGAACGGACTGGGCAAAGGACGTTTGGCAGGATTTGTTCTGGGGTCACCAGGTGACAGCGGACGGCCGTCACACTGGCCCCGGTGTCACGTAGGGCTTCGGCCTTGCGCCCGTTGATGTTCACCCACTGGCTGTATTTTCGGGTGTTTGCGGGTAGGGGGACCCGCGGGACCATGTCTCTTCCCCCTAGGCAGGCCAGGACCATGGCGGCAGGTTCCCACTCGGGCTGTTCCTGTTCATATTCTTCGTGCTCTTCGTACGTTTGTTCTTCTCCTAGGGCGGCAGCCGCGACCTGGCGGGGCCCGGGAGTCTGGTTCTTGGGGCAGTTCGGGTCGTTGGCATAGTGTCCGACCCGCTGGCACCGATGGCACGTGACATTGGCTCGGAACCCTGGGCGCATCGGAGGGTTCCCCCGCCCAGCCGGGGGTGGGGTGTTGTTGACGGGAGCTGCCGGAGCGGCATCTCTGCCCCGGCCCTGGCCTCCTCCTCCTCCTCGGGGACGATGAAGGCCTTGGTTGTTTCGGTTCTGCTCGGTTGGCCCACCCCGAGCCACTCGGGTGCTCTCCCATCGGTCAGCCTCAGCGGCGAGCTGCCGAGGGTCAGTCATTTTACTGTTGAGGAGGTGCTGCCTGAGCTCGACGAAGCAGCTGTTGGAGAGGTGCTCCCATACAATGAGATTGAAGAGCTGTTCGTAGGTGGTGACTCCGCTACCTTTGATCCACCCTTCGAAGGCTCGGCTAAAATAGTTCACATATTCCACCCAAGTTGTACCCTGGATCCGGGTGCAGTCGCGGAACCTCTGGCGGTACATCTCGGGTGTGAGTCCATATCGAGTGAGGAGGGCGGCCTTCATGTGGTCATAGGACGTCATCTGGTGGTCCGGGAGCTGTAGCAGGGCATCGCGGCCTTCGTTGACGAACCTCCCCCATAGATCGGCGCCCCAGTCACTTCGATCGATCCGGTGGGAGGCCATGGCGATCTCATAGGCCTTGAACCACTGTTGTATGTCGTCGTTCCGATAGTATTCTCGGACGACGTCCTTGGGGATGTGGACTTTTTGTTCCGTAGCGCCTGGGGTGCGCGGTTGCGCGGGCACCCCTAGTTCTTTGTTTTGTTTCCGTATTTCTATTTCACCTAGCTTGCGCTCGTGTTCGTATGCCAGTCTCTTTTCTTCGAGTTCTCTTTGTCTTTGCTTTTCTTCCCGCTCCTCTCGGAGCCGTAGGTGTTCTAAGTTCATTTTTTGTTCCGCTAGTTTTAGCTCGCCGTCCATCTTGAGCCGTGCCATCTCTAATTCGTGTAGTCTGTTTCTTGCTCTTTCTTGGATCTCTTCCTGCGAGAGACCCGCTCTCCATTCTTCGGGAGAAGTGGTGTTGATCTCCGCTGCTGCGATGTTTTGGTCCGGGGATCTGACGGCCCCGGTTTCCGCCCAAGATTCGATGGCGTGCTTGAAATCGTCTTTTGTGCTCAGACCGGTGGTAGCAATGCCTAGTTCGATGCAAAATTGTTTTAAGTCACGATGGCTGTATTCTTCCAATTTCTCCATCTGGAATTTTTCGGTGGATCCGCTCTCTTTGGTTGTCATTGTGGTTTAGTCGTGGGGTGAGTCACTCTCTGTACGTACGCGTTGATTCGGATCGCGCCGCTGGCCACCAATGTTAGACGGGACCTGGAGGGTCGGCCGAGGACAAGGGGAGAGGTCTCCGGGGAGAGCCGTCTCCAGCGATCGTACAGACAAGTAACTTCCCCCCCACAGATGGACACCACACAAAGATAAGGTTTAACGTTCTTTATAAGCAATCTTAAAGTACGGTAGAATGGTACAAGGAGGTCAGGACTCCGGGTCCCCTCGATTCTAGTCTCTTGGATGGGAAAGGGGGTAGCGGGACAGTCTTGTTACCAATCTGGTAGATGCGATGAAAAGATGGTTAGCTCCCAATCCTCGAGCTCGGTGTTCTAGGAGGACGGGCCGCAGCAGCGCCAGCAGGTCCCGAGATGATCGTAGGTAGCAACGGTCCGCGGCAGCGCCAGCAGGTCCCGACGAAGGTGGTAGTTACAACGGTCCGCGGCAGCGCCAGCAGGTCCCGACGAGGATGAAGGTTGCAGAAGGCTGCGGCAGCGCCAGCAAGCAGGACGACAGTTCACAAGGCAGGGCTGCGGCAGCGCCAGCAGTCCGTCAAGGATGAGTTCTTCACGGTGTCTCTCGACTCCAGGATACAACTGCCTTCCTGCTCTGGAGCTGCCCCAGTTATAGGGCTGGTGCCCTTTGATGTCCGGACCCTCGCACTTGGAGGTCGGGAGGTCCGGGATGAGGGAGTCCAGACACCCAGCAGGGGGGTGGAGCCAGCGCCCGGGGGAGCTGGGGGCGATCGGCACCTGGAGGGGGAGAGCCATCGAAACTCCTCTCTCCCATTGACCTGCCAAGTGGTCCGCTCACCTCCCGGGTGGATGGTGGTGCCGGGCTGTCGGGGCCTGGCCAGGCCCAGGGTTAGGGTCGAGCTGAGGCCACGCGGCCTCGTGGTGCAGTGTCCAAGATGGCGCCTGGGCCCGGGCGATGGTGTCGGTGGAGGCCCAGGCCGGTGTTACGCGGATGTTCGGGCCAGGTGTCCCGTGTGGGACGGGTTACGGGTTCTGGGGGTGGCTTCTGGAGTGCCGGTGTCCGGGCTCTGTCATGCGGGGAGGGAGCGAGCCGCCTTCTGGGGCCTGTCCAACAGTCATATTTTATTTAATTCTCAAACACATATTTTTAAAAATCAAAATGTTTGATGGGAATGTTGAAGTTTTTCGAAATTCAATAGAGGCCAGGTTTCATGTACTTGCACTGCTTCCACAAATCAGTCTAAGGATACCAACTCAATTTTTAGGCTCCAATTTCAGATTCCTTCAAATTTACAGAATGTTTTAAATGTTCAAGTTTAATATGCTTCTTTATTTATATTCACTTTATTAATCTGTTAACATTTATTTTCTAAACAGTCACAGACCTCCTAAGATTTCTTTGCAGACACTTCGGTGTACCCGGAACACAACCACTACCCTATGCTACTTTGATTCAGAACATGGACTAGTGAAATTTTTTCTTCAGCAAATATGTTAACCTTCAGAGTTATTTTACCATTATAATTATTCCCCGAGTCACACACATCATAGACACACAGATCTTTACAGCAGGTGCCTAAACCGCATAAGTTGTTTTAAAACACACACCTTGCAACAAATGAAGTAGAATAGATTTACTGAGAAGTTTTTCCTTGTTGACAATTTTTGTGTGTAAGACTTTTTCAAAAATAAATGTACAAGTTGAGGCCCAGATTTTATCAGGTTGCGTCGCTTTTTTGGCGTAACCCCTGACGCAAAATCACATTTTTTTAAATCTTATTATGCGCTCAGATGTGTCCATGATAGAGCTGCTAAACATATGTGTGATGTCTAAAGATCTGATGGCACTTCTTCTGAGGTCATGGGTTGTGATATCACTACGCTGATGCCACATGGAATGTGACGTCATGATGTCACTTGCATACAGCCTCACTTGGTTAGTTCCCCCACTTCTGTTGTTTATTTACGACTTGTTCCCTGATTGGGAGTAACATAACACAAAGCCTACAGTAAGCAATGGGCGGAATGCCCTCTAGGTCAGAATTCAGTGACACCCCTATAACTCTTTGCCAGCAGATAGCTGCGCAGCCCGGTAGGCTTCGACCTAGAAAGAAGTTCTTAATGCGTACATACAAACCGAAGGAGACAGTTGCAGCCTGGCACTCGGTGACGCCTAAAGCGCCACTGTGAGTCCGATGCGCGTCACGCAACTACCGACCTCTCACCAGCCTCGAATGACTGTAGTCGTAAACGTTAAACGTGTAGCGATAACATTCAACATAAAGTATTATTTCAATGAATTGTTCGGGGCCGGGCAGTAAAGGCGTCGTCCACCCACCTCGTCAGCTCAAACGGGCTGCGTGCTGGTCGGCGTCGGCACGGTGCTAGCTGTGCAGCGCCGGCCTGGCGGGAGCCAGTCCGACCGGTCGGGCCTTGCGTGTTGGAGCTTGGGAAGTGCTCTCGGCGCTCGCACGCTCCTGTCAAGGAGCAATTAGAGCAAAGTGTAACATTGGTGCAGACCTGTTCGCTTACACGCCAGGAAGCGCGCGAGCTGCTGTCATCGCCTTATTCCCGGGCTCGGAGCATTAACCCTTCAAGTGACACACCCCCGCACTGAGCATCCGTTTGATAAGTTAATATTGGCGGCTACGTCGCTTGATTTGACATCCGGCCTGCATTTTTCTGGAGACACGAGGAAAGGGTACAAGACGAATATGACGTGACTTCTCACTTTCCCCTAGATAAGAATAATCAAAAAGCAGAGGAGTAAGGTTGGCATGACCTTACTGAGAGCGGTCACGATTGTAATGGGCGTAATAGTGAACTTAACCCATCACATGGCAAGAAGCGAATGGGCAAGAAAGCCTGGGTTCCTCTCGCACCCAAGGAGGGATTCATCCAAAAGTGGTAGATTGAATTTGGCAAAGGGAAGGACCAGAGATGAAGAGGGACATAGTGATAATCCCAAAAAGGAACCGGAAAGTGTAGCTTTAGCATGCATTCAAGAACTCCAACTACAACCACTATGATGTTTCTTTAGGGAAAGTACAATGGTGGTCTGAATGGAGGATGAAATCCTCCCCCCGCCACCCAATCACACCTCGAGTGATCCTCTGAGAAGTCTCCGATGTATGAATATGTGCACTGTTTCACCTTTCTTTATATTTCACTTTCCCAATGTTCGAAAAAAGTCATATAATTCGGTTGTGAAACAGTTTCCTCTTCTGTATCAGGTGGATTATCGTGGACCTCCTCCTGATTGGTAGACAGACATGTGCCATTTAAAGCCTTGTTCTGTAAGATTCTTTTCACTGTAACTCATAGATTGATGATTCTGTTTTCCCCTTTTTCTATGTCTCCAGCCCTAGTGGGTAAAATACAATGCACTGCCATCTTTCTCCTAAACTTCAACGTAAGGGAACATATCACTTGTAAACTTGCAGAGTGATGGAGGCACTTTTATAATGCATCGAACTAAGAGTGGAGTGACTTGTCCTTCTCTATCCCAAGAGTATTGCAAACCACATACATTTTCATCAGATGCACAATGTGCTTATGGGAGAGCCACACTATGCAAAGTTCCAGAAACTGAACATATTGAGGTCTCAGCAAACAGCCCTCCTTAAACAAGACCCTCCTGGTGCTACGGATAGTGCTGGAGCTGCCAAATAAGGCATAATCCAATAGAATTGAAGGGCCCTGTCTTCAGTCTTGTGGAACTGAAGATGGTTAGAGGTAACTTTAGGACGGTTAGGGAGAGTTTTCTAAATATTGGCCGTTGGATGGCATAAATATCTTCCTTCCCCAATCCCAGAGGGTCCATTTTGGATCCAATGCAGATGCCAATTTGAGAATATGAGCAAGAGTATAGCATTTGTTGCATGTCTATGAGAGAATGTGATCAGTCTTAAGGACTTGAAAGGTATGTGTTTATGTACAGTAATTTCTGTTGGTGCTCTGAAGTGTGATCCAGAGGCAAGCCCTGTACAAGTCATGCTGTCTTTTTCTGTATCACCTGTATACCGTAAATCAGTTTTGAGCAACCCATGTAAACCGCATTTGCTGCAGTGAAGACAGGAATATTTTAAAGTCCGAGTTATCTTGCACTACGGCAAAATCAGATGGGGCACTGTTTTCCTATAAATCTCAAGGATGTGACCTTGGATAAAGCAAGTTTGTTCATCTGGGAAATGAATGAAAGTTTATGATTAAAAAAAAAAAGATCCACAGGTTGCTCGCTTTATCAGCCAGTTCAAGAGTTGAGCCCAAATGCAAGGGACACCAAGTGGTGGCCGGAGAATAATAAATAAATAAATAAAATAATAAATAATAACAGAACACAGTCGCCACCAAAAACTAGAATCTGTGTTTTCTCTGAATTCCATTTAAAATGATTTGTCTCTGGATCTGCCTTCTGGGGGCATATTTAAAATTGTGTTTGAAGATGAGAGACATCAGAAAATTAGTGGATAAGCTGTATGTCAATTGCGTAGCAGTAGAATTGTAATCCTAATGATACAGTGATCCAGATGAATCCTGTACATGGTTTGGCTTAGTTAAGATCATCGACCACAAGCACATTGATAAGAGTTAAACTGCATACACTTTGGAGTTTTAAAATGTACTTTTTATTGTTATTTTCAGTTACACCCTGACGAAGGGCCCCCAGAGGCCCGAAATGCATTGGTGCTAATAAACTGCTTAAAGATGAATTTCGCCTTTGTACATGTTTTTTGGAGAAGAGGTTCGGATGGCCCACTTAAAACATGAGAAACTTAGAAAAAACACTCCCCTGCTTGTGATTGAAAAAGTTTTCAGTGTCAATGAAAAATAAGAAGAAATATGGAATTCAAAGAAGTATAAATCGTTTAAGAATTTGAGAATATTTGCAAATGCAACTTGAGCTGTGCCACTGGTTTCTGGGGCTAAAAAAGAAAGCTCCAGGTCGATGATGTTTAGTTTACACATGCGTTTGGGCTAGGCACGTCACCAGTGTTAAAGCACGCAAAACAATGGATTTGGACAATTAAGAATGAGGAACAATGGTTTAAAAACAGTGTGCATCCCATTTATATGTGTTGTCGTCGTTGGCTTAGTTAAGACCCATGGGGAACTAACCCTCTCCACTAAACTAGGCAAAGGGCATGAGCAAGAATCTGAAAAGAATGTCATTCTTACTGATGTAATATAACACTTGTGAGCTCAGTGGCTTGATTAGTGGACTTTGGATTAATTAGACTTCCAAGCTGTATTTGGCATAATTATATAAACATTCCCTTTCCCAGATAAGATTCTAGTGGGACTGGTTCGTTGCAGGAGTTCTAGATATCATATGGTGGAAGACATATGGTGTCTCCTATCATATGGGGAAATACTTATATATCTTTATTAGGATACATTTGACATGACTAAAATCAAAACGATTTATATGGGAAGCCATTTAGGATGTAGGGAACATTTGAAGCGTTTGCTGTACCTTTCTGTATGATTATACAACAGATGCCCTCTGTGATCATTAGAACTGCAGAAAGTATTATTGAGTGACTTGCTACATCGATGCTGCTTTCCCTTGATAGAGTTCCTTTTGATCATATTCGAGGTTTTGGAGCTGTGCATTGAACATATCAAAGAAATACTATCTGCAGGGCCTTACAGGCCTTGTATACCACCAGGCATTTCCTGGTGGGCCGCTCTTCGTGACTTTGTCACTTTCCCCAGCTGACAGCACTCTTCAGGAGGAGACTTCAAGGGGTTTGGGTGGTGAGAGAAAGTGATCAAAAAGAGAGAAGAGCGAGAGGAGGACTCTGGGGTGAACAACCTTTACAACGCAACTTTTACCACGCAGTGCCTTTAGAACGCGGTATTTACAACGCAAACCATAACAACGCATTGCGCTGGGGGGCGCTCTAGGATAGGGAATAAGTTTAATTTACTATCCAACACCTTCCCTAGTGTCCACGGGGACTGGTGTTGGAATAGTAAATTAAACTTTTCACTATCCAGCACCTCAAAGCGCTATGGTTGTAAAGGTTTGCGATGTAAAAACCGCGTTGTAAAGGCATGCGTGGTAAAAGCATGGGTTGTAATGTCATACATCCAGACTCTGGATCTTTCCGCACTCTTCAACACCGTCTCATACCACATCATTTTTCCACAACTGCATGAAGTTGACATCCCAAGGTCCTGCACTTCGCTGGATTTGCTCCTTCCTCACTGGCCGCACCTAGTCGGTCAGCCTGGCCTCCTTCACCTTGTATGCCGCCAACCTCCTATGCGTAGTTCCACAAGGATTCTCACTCAGCCTACAAGACCCACCCAACAGCATTGTCTGCACCTACAAAATCAACATCATATCCTCTGCTGAAGACACCCAGCTCATACTCTCCCTCTCCGACAAGACACCAAACACACAGACGAATTTCTCAGCCTGCCAAATGGTGGATGAAAACCAACTGTTTCAAGATCAGTACAGACAAGACGGCAGTAGGAATCTTTGACAAAGACACCTTGCTCTGGAACTCCACCTGGTACCCCTCCGAACTCGTGCCCACACTTCTCCAAGCAACCCACGCAAAGAACCTCTAATCAACACCAACTCACCACAAGCAGCCAGGTGAACGTGGTCTCAGTCACCTGCTTTCATGCACTCAAGATGCTCAAGACAATTTTTTTTTTTTTAAATATTTTTATTTGCATTTCAAAATAGTACATCAGAACTTTCATTAAGTATACACAATACATTTTGCACAGTATCCTTCCATCAGAAACAGTTACAATTATTTTACAGTCACAAATATATCTTATTTCAACAGTCGAGGTAGGATTTCTCACAGCATGCATTGTTCCTAGGGGGCTAATCCGAATCTGAACTAGTATCGTCATTATTATCTGAAGGAGGTTCGCAGATGTTTCCTCTATATGCATTCCATGGCCCCCAAATTTTATTCCATTTTTTAGGACAGCCCCTATTGCGAAACACCGCCCTTTCTGAAATCCTAGCTGCATCCATATCATTCTTCCAAGCCGTCAATGTAGGCCTCTCTGCTCCACCCCATCTCTGTGCTATGTTTCCCTTCCTCACCACAACCCCTCAAGCAGTATGGATGAGCTATCCGTCCTATCTTATGTAAAGTCCTTCTAGTGTAGTAGGAACAATGTAATATTCGCAATTGCACTAAACGGAGACGTGAGGGGATGCCTACATCCTTTGGGGACGCCAGCGCCTCTTGCCACTCCGAGTCATCAATTTCACCACAGTCATGAGACCACTTCTCCCGTAATGGTCCTGTTGGGTCGGGTAAATTATTCACCAGCTTACGGTAAATTAGGGAAGTCGCTTTCGATGACATATAGTCTGTCAGTATTCTGTCCTCAAGAGGGGACGCTTCTGGGACTTCTGAGTCAGGTGTCGGTGCTGTCATTAATGCGTGGCGTATCTGTATATACCTGAACTGTTCTGACGGGGCTAAATCATATTGTTGTCTGAGGGTCTCAAAGGATAGTACTTGTCCTCTCTGCCACATGTCCCCAATCGTTGATATGCCTATAGCATCCCAACGGTCGAAGCCCCTGGTGTGCCTAAGCTTCCCCAACCTCTTTGCGTCCCACAACGGAGTAAGCTGTGTCAGTACCCCCCGCCATCCCAACCTTGCCTGCGCTGCATGCCATATTGTGAGTGTGTGCTTTAATGGCCCAAGCTTTGTGAGAAATAGTTTGTTATCGTAAAGGGAAGCCAGCATACCAGACAGTCCCAACTGTGCTGTCTGCCTTTAGAGCCGGTTCAGATTGCGGAAGATGTAACCATTGATTAATGACTTTTAATTGTGCTGCCCAGTAATAAAGACATATGTCAGGGAGCGCTATACCACCATCGGACCTGCCTCTTACTAACTTGGCCTGTGCTATATGCGGGGGCTTATGACCCCATAACAGAACCGATACCTGCGCCGCAATCGTTTTAAAGTAAGTGGTATGCACAGGGTACGGCGTGTTTTATATAGAAAGCGGGGCAGAGCCATCATTTTAAAAAGTGCTGCCTTACCCAGCAGAGTTAGCGGCAGTGATTCCCAATGTCGTATGTCTAGTTTGAGACGTTCGAGTGGGGGTTGCAAATTGTGCTTGTAGAAGTCGGCAGAGTTAGCGGTGATGTAAATCCCTAATTATTTAAACGTGCTGTTTGCAGTCTGCAACGGGCAGCCATCCTGTAGTCGCGGCGGTGGGCTATGAAATATATACGTGGTGGATTTAGACCAATTAATAGAATAACCAGACGCCCGTCCATAGGCTGTGCAGACATCCAAAAGGGTGACTGTAGAGCACCTAGGAGAGGTGAAATATAGCGGGGGATCCTATCCTCCCAATCATTAGTCCACTTAAGGCCCTGAATAGTAGGTTTCCATCTTATCCACTCCGCCAGAGGCTCCAAAACTAAGGCAAATAGTAGCGGCGATTAGCGGGCAGCCCTGACGCGTGCCTCTGGCCAAAGGAAAATCTGTTGAGATATGGCCATTAGCTGTGACATGTGCCATGGGCTTCGTATACAGTAGGCGGATCCAGGCACAAAACGGCGGGCCAATCCCCAAGTGGTGCCGCACCGCAAATAGAAATGGCCAATGGACCATGTCGAACGCCCTATGAGCGTCCAGCGAGAGTATTACTGCCGGTTCTTGGAGGTATTCTGCACGCGCCATTACTCCATGTACTCTTCTTAAATTGAGTGCTGTGTTTCTGCCAGGCATGAAGCCTGACTGATCTTTATGTATACGTTTAGATAAGTGTGGCGATAGACGTAGCGCTAACAATTTAGCGAGTATTTTGGCCTCGGCATTCATGAGGGAGATCGGCCAATATGATGTACATTGTTCCACTGGTTTCCTATGTTTTAATATAGCTACAATGGTAGCTGTGCGTTGGTCCGGTGGAAGTTCTCCAGCCTCTAGGCTTTCAGCAAACATATTCAGCAGATGTTGCGCAAGTGAGTCTGACATTCGTTTATATAATTCAACTGGTATGCCGTTGGGCCCCAGTGCCTTGCCCGATTGTAATGCTTTAATAGCTAGTGTCACCTCATCCGTCTTGAGGTCACCCTCCAAGGATTGTGCTTCTTCTGGGGTTAATTTGGGCATCTTAAGGTCTTTGATGTATGTTAATGCTTCCTCCTCCGAGATTGTAGAATCTGAGGAGTATATTTTCATGTAATGTTGTGCTAGCATGTTTACTATTATGTGTGGGTGTGTAGTAGGTTGTCCTCCCTCCACTGCAACCTGCACTATCCATCTGTCTCGCTTCTCCCGTTTGTCTAACCACGCCAGTAGTTTGCCTGCCTTGTCCCCGACGTCATACATTTTGTTGTGCGTTTGCCAGTTGTTGTGTGGCCACTTCAGTCAGGTATGCCTTGTGTTGGCGCTGTGCTATCTGTAAGCTATGGGCCGCCGCAGGGGTTGGGTCATTAGTGTGTTGCGCCTCCGCATCAATTACTGCGGTTTCTAAAGCTACAAGTTCTGATTGTCCCTCACATTTATGAGTGACAATAGAGGCTACTGCCTGCCCTCTGAGTACTGTCTTATAAGCCTCCCATAATGTGACAGAAGAGGTCACGGAACCAGCGTTGTCCTGAAAATAGTGTTTTGTCACCTTTTGTAGTTCCTTCCTAATCTTGGGATTGTGAAGATAGCCAGGACGTATTGGATAGGTCCGGCGCCGTTTTTGCTGGTGGTGTATGTAACTAATCAGGAGAGGGGAGTGATCAGAGACGCCTCGCGGCTTGATTTCTACACTGGCGGCACTGCCAAGACCTCCCACCGACCCCATAAAATAATTAATATTGGTGAGGCTGTTATGAACGCCAGAGTGATGGGTAAACTGACGGTCCAAAGGGTGATACTTCCTCCAAATGTCCACAAGTCCCATAGCTGTCATGAAGCTTCCCAGACGTGATGTCCCTGACGTAGCTGCTCTTAGAGGGAATCTATCCATTGAATCACCAATAACCAAATTAAAATCCCCTCCTACTAGTAGTTCACCCTCCGGGAGTCCCAACAGGAATGCACTAAGATCGGTGAGGGCCAAAGATTGCAAAGCCGGTGGTACATAAACAGAAACAATATTGATTGGTTTCCCTTCCCACTGTGCATGTATAGCAGCAAATCTACCTGCATTGTCGGATTTAACTGTCTTTACGATTAAAGGGAACTGCTTTTTTATCAGTATACCAACCCCTCTAGAGCCTGAGGTAAATTCGGAGTGAGCCTCCATTCTATAACCCCATCTGTCCAATGCCTTGGTAGACGGGGCTGTGAGGTGTCTCTTGTGAAAGTATCACCGCCGCGCCTCCCCTTTTCATGCATTGTAAAACCAGGCCTCGTTTAATTTTATCACCAAGTCAGCGGACATTCCACGTGAGTATGGACAGGGACGGGGTTACGGCATCAGGCCTTCCTTGTGAACTAGCTAGGGAGTCGTCCCCCATTATCATATTGAAAGGATCCAGGACTGTAAGTGACCTGTTAGGCATTAAGGCTAGTAGGAGTTTCTGTGAGTAGTGATACCGCGCAAGAATAACCACATCTTTGCACAGCATAAGCATTAAACAAAAAATACATTGAACTTTTCCCGCCTCCCTGCCTTGCGGACTTAGAACTGCCCGCCACCCCAACTTAGCAGAGTGCTTAATACCCCCACCCAGAAACTTTGTTGCTTATATGAACAGGGGTGGGAAAGTCCAAGGAAGACCAATCATCCCCTTCCAGTCCCTGAGTCCCGATCCATCATTAGTTCCATTGCCGCTAGCCAGGGGAGGTGAGCCCTAATCGACAACCAGATGCTTTCTTAATATATAAGAAACAAAAGGAAGGGGGAGATACTTCCTTGTGCATGAAGGAATCATTCCCCGGAGTCCTTATTCAGGTTTGCCTCCTCCTGTCCAGGTTCTTCAGATTCGCCGGTCTTTCCCTGTTGTCTTCGCCTTCTGCCCTGTCGACTTGACCCCTCCGCCGGACGCCACCCTTCAAGCCAGTCGTGTGCCTCGTCTGGCGCATCAAAAAAACAAGTTTTCTTGTCAGCCACCACTCTGAGCCGTGCCGGAAATAGCATAGCATCCGGCAGTTCGCGGGATCTTGGCGTCTTTTTCACCTCAAGATAGCTCCTGCGACGCGCCGCCACTGCCGTCGTGTAATCTGTGAAAAAAGAGACCTCTGAATTTTGGATCCGTATTGGCAGCGCCAACCGCGCCGTCTGGAGAATGGTGTCCCGGTCCCTAAAATTAAAAATGCGCGCCAGTACCAGCCGCGGGGGGGGGGGGGGTCCTGGGTCGTGGGCGTCCTCCTGGTACCCTGTGGGCCCGCTCCACAGAGAAAAAGTTCAAAAGGCCTTTAGGTTGTAGCGCATTCTTCGAGATCCTCTACGTAGAGGTCCATGGCAGGTCCCCCCTCCGACTCTGGAAACCCAATTATGCGCATGTTATTACGGCGGGAGCGCCCTTCCTGTTCGTCCAGCTTGTCTGCCATACGCATATTGTCCTCCTCCAGTTGTGTTACTCTCTTAACCAGGAGTGCTGTGTCCGTAGTGAGAGATGTCATCACTTGCTCCACCGCAGTGACTCTGGAAGACATTTTTTGCAGATCCGCTCGTAGGAGCGTGACGTCTGTTAAAATCATACCCACCGTGGTCTGTACCTGGTGCAGGGCCGCCGTGACATCTTCCAGTGTTATTTTGGGGTATCCCCTCCCCCCCCTCCTCCGCGCCTTTAGTACCAGCCCCTTTCTGATCCGCCAATGGGGGAAAGTCCTTAGCATATGCAAACTTGTCAAGCTTGCCTTGCTGGGTCGCGCGGTTGCCTCTGCCATTCATCATGAAAAGGGACAGCTTCCACGGTTCCTTACAACACTGCCACTGACGTCGTGAATGCCGTCGGAGTTTCAAGCACCCTATATTGTTGGTGGGTAGTCCGTTCTTTTCTACCTACAGGGGTATCTTTTACTGCTGTTCACTCCAGACCCTCAGGATTGGTCACCACCTCACACTGCCCCCAGAGTCCTCAGCGGGTGTCTCACGGATGTGTCTGTGCGATCCCCCGTGACGGGGGGGTCCGCACACGCTGCCAGTCCGGTCTTCCTGCTTGGGGCCGACCGAGACGGCCACTCTGCATAGGGTCTAAAAGATCTGCACAGTGAACAAGTTGAGGGGGATTGGTCGAGCTGTGCACCCACCGAAGCTCTGATTTACCCTGTTCAGGCCCTAGAAGTGGTCGTTGTGCTGCTGTGCATATATCCAGGATATTCTGTGTTTATGGTGTGGTAACCCCCAATGGTGCCGTCTCCGCACCTTGCATAGTGTCGTGTTCCACCGGCAGCCGCGCAGGTATCACGCGCCCCCACAGTGGTGTTTCATGCGGCCGCTCACTCTAGGCCTCCAGGAGCCGGTCCTGCAACGCCTGGATCACAACTGGTGTCTCACGCGGCTATCTTATCTGATCTCGTTTCGCGGGGAGCCTTCATTCACTGCCGGTCCGCTCTGCACTCACCACGTCGCACTCCCCTAGTCTCCCTGCTCATGGCCGCTTGAGACGAGTATAATTTATAGGGGCTCTTTGAAGGCAGCAGCCAGTAATAGGAAGGTGAAGTGTCCGGCCCGATCACTCACCGAAGCTCATATCTTCTCCGCTCAGGCCTTATGTTTGTGCGCTAAGCTTGGCGCGGTCAGACTATCCTTCGAGTATGGCTTATTGACCCTCAATGGCGCCGTCTCCGCACCCTCGCAGTACCGTCACCCAGGCCCTCATCACCAGTAGGCTAGAACATGGGAATTAACTCAGTCAGAATCAACGCTCAACTTACAAGAATACTCCACACCATACAAAACTCAGCAGCCATAGTCGCCCTCAACCTCCCACCACCCACTCATGTCACCCCACACCTTAAAAAGCTCAATTGGCTCCCAATCCACTAATTAGCACTCTTCAAACTCCTCATGTAGTCATACAAAGCCTTACACAAAATTGACTCAGAGGACCTTATCAACAACATAAACGTCCACAAACCTACAAGATCCCTCGGCTCAACAAACTCCTACACAGCACACACCAACTGCATATGCAGAACCAGATCCAACGGTCGTGCCTTCTCCTACCTTGCTACTAAAGCCTAGTACTATTTGCCCCTGCACTTTGGAGCCTCCTTCACAGTTCTTGATTTCCGCAAGAAACTGAAGACGTGGCTCAGTACCTAGCCTCTACCTTGGCTTTACCCGGACAGCTTCTGCTTCAGCGCCAGGATACCCTCTCGAGTGAGTTGTGCGCTATACAAATAAACATGACATAGAAGCAGAATAGATTGATGAATAGGGATAGATTATATGAAGAAATGAAGGGCGCAGGCTGGTTTGAGCATTTTTGTAAGTGCTGCTTTGGGTACCCAATCCAGCCTATACTGTGTCTGAATAAGGTAACTGCAAAGGTTCTTATTTTTGTTAAGCCTGTGTGCCCATGTCTATTTTCGCTTTCCATGGCATGCTAATTTGTTAGTTGACAGGCGATCATAGAGCAGCCAGGAGAATTATAGAGTTTTTGCTGTCATGATCTTCCAAGCAGCTTCCTAGGGTTTCTGGTTAGAAATTGGAATATTAGAGATTTGTTACATTCACTCCCAAAGTTATGGTGGATTTTGTTCTAATTCAGTAAAACATGTTTTGCAACAATGCCGATTTCATTTCAATTCCTCATACTTTGAGTGTGAGGGTCACGTCTGACTCGTTCAGAAACGGTCGCTCCCCACGCTCCCTCATCTTTGGGTATCGTAGTACATTGCTCGCATTGCTTTCAGAATAATTGGTGCCTGTTCAGTATCTTAGCGCTCTGTTGCTCACTGCTGCCAGGATCTAATTTGTGCATTGCTCGCATTGCTTTTGAAAGTATTCGTGCCAGTATAGTATTGTAGCGCTCTATTGCACGCATTGCTTTTGAAAGTATTAGTGCCAGTATAGTATTGTAGCGCTCTATTGCACGCATTGCTTCTGAAAATATTTGTGCCAGTATAGTATTGTAGCGCTCTATTGCACGCATTGCTTAGTATAAATAATTAGTGCCTTTCGCTTTTGTTTTTGCTGCCATTTTGTTGTGTGCCTCCTAGCCTGTCTCTCCACCCCGCTCCCGCCTCCCAGCTGCTCCTCCCTCGCTCCGCCCCCCGCCCCCTCCACTATCCACTTATGACGAAGGCATTTGCGCGCTGCGGACGCGCCGAAGGTGCGCCAAAGGTAAGCCCGTCTACGCCCGTCCGCGCCTGGACCGCACCCAGCGCCAGACCCCCTGGTCCCCGCAAAATCCACACCTCCCGCATAACGTACGACGCCGCTTCCCTCTCCGCACTCAACCCCGGCCGTCTCCCAGTCTGCTACCAAGCCGCCCCAGGACACACCCACGGACCCTTCACTTGTCACTCCTGCAACTTCAACTGCATCAGGACCCACACTAAACCCACAAACACCAAAACAGAGCTCTGACACCAACCACCTTAGGTGCATCCTGCTCAATACCCGCTTGGTCCACAAACACACCACTGAACTATGGAACCTACTTGACACCACAACACCGGACGTCGCCTTCCTTACAGAAACCTGGATGAACGCCTCATCTGCGCCCGACATCGCCATAGCCATCCCGGACGGCTACAAGATCATCCGAAAGGACCGCATAAACCAAACAGGTGGAGGCATCGCCATCGTTCACAAGAACACCATCCGCATCACGACCAGTTCCGACGACATCTTCGCAGCTGCCGAACACCTTCACTTCCAGATTCACATCGACCCTAATACCACACTCAGAGGCACCCTCATCTACAGACCACCAGGACCCCGCACACAATTCAGCGAGACATCACCGACTTCATCAGCCCACACGCCCTCCCCTCCGTGGACTACATTCTACTAGGAGACCTCAACTTCTACTTGGAAAAGAACAACGACAGCAACACCACCAACCTTCTGGACAACCTCGCCAATCTCGGACTCAAACAACTGGTAAACACCCCCACCCACTACACCGGACACACGCTCACCCAATTTTCTCCTCCAGCGAGCACATCTCATTCAATAACGCCACGGGACTCCTTTGGACGGACCACAGCTGCGCCCACTTCAACTACAGAAAGACCACGACCCACCACCACCCACAACAAATCCCCCGTAGAAACTGGAACAAAATTACCTCCGACTAACTCACCACATCGCTTCACCTTAACCCTCCCACCAAATCATTGGACCCAAATCAAGCAGCCATCAACCTCACACAATGGATCACCCGCAACGCTGACAAATTAGCACCCTTGAAAAACCATCAAAACAAGCCAGGTAACAAAAAAGCCCCCTGGTTCAATGACGATCTTAAGAAATCCAAAAAGATCTGCCGCACCCTCGAAAAAGCCTGGCGTAATAACCCAACCACAGAAAACATGACCGCCCTCAAGAACGCCACCCGCATACAGCACCAGCTGATCCGATTCACCAAGAAATCAGCATTTAAGGACCGACTCGACAACAACGCCCACAACAGCAAGGAACTCTTCAACATCGTCAAAGAGTTTACCAATCCCAGCGCCAACACCAACGATATCACTCCATCTCAAAACCTCTGTGACTCTCTAGCCTCGTTCTTCCACAGCAAAATCACTGACATAAATAACAGCTTCGGTGACCTCTCCACCCCCCTTACCTCCGAACCAAAACACCCCACCACCAACCTTTACGCCTGGAACCCAATAATCACTGAAGACACCATCCGTCTGATGAACTCCATCCACTCCGGATCGCCAACCGACCCATGCCCCCATCACATCTTCAACAAGGCCGACTCCATCATCGCACCCCAACTCCGAGACATCATCAACTGCTCCTTCAACACCCCTACCTTCCCGGAAAGCTGGAAACATGCCGAACTCCGCGCCCTCCTGAAGAAACCCACAGCAGGCCCCACAGAACTTAAGAACTACCGCCCCATTTCGCTCCTCCCATTCCCTGCCAAAGTCATTGAGAAAACAGTCAATATTCAGCTCGCCGCCTTCCTCAAGTCCAACAACTCCCTCGACCCCTCTCAGTCCGGTTTCCGAGCCAAACACAGCACCGAGACTGCCCTCATCGCAGCCACTGACGACATTCGAATACTACTTGACAACGAAGAAACAGCCGCCCTCATCTTACTGGACCTCTCCGCAGCGTTCGACACAGTCTGTCATAGCACCCTCATACAACGCCTCAGCAACGTCGGGATACAAGGAAAAGCATTGGACTGGATCATCTCGTTCCTCGCCGGAAGAACTCAGAGTCCGCCTCCCCCATTCAGATTTAAGGCCACTGAAGTCATTTGCGGCATACCACAAGGATCATCGCTCTGCCCCACCCTCTTCAACGTTTACATGAGTACCCTCGCATCCATCACGCGCCAACACAACCTCAACATCATCACCTACGCAGACGACACCCAGCTAATCCTCTCCCTCACCAAAGACCCAAACATCGCCAAAACCAACCTACACGAAGGAATGAAAGACGTAGCAGAGTGGATGAAGAACAGCCGTTTAAAACTGAATTCAGGCAAGACGGAAGTCCTCATCCTAGGATCATCCCCCTCTGCCTGGGACGACTCATGGTGGCCACCGGCCCTGGGCAACGCACCCAAACCAACGGACCACGCACGCAACCTGGGCTTCATCCTGGACTCCTCCCTCTCGATGACCAGACAAGTCAACACCATCTCATCATCATGTTTCCACATCCTACATATGCTCAAAAAGATCTTCCGATGGATCCCCACCGAAACAAGAAAGACGGTCACCCAAGCACTTGTCACACGCCGACTGGACTACGGAAACACCCTCTACGCCGGAACCACAGCCAAATTACAGAAAAAACTCCAACGCATTCAGAACGCCTCCGCCAGACTCATCCTAGACATCCCCCGCCACAATCACATATCCGGTCACCTGAGAGACCTCCACTGGCTCCCCATCAACAAGAGAATAACGTTCCGTCTCCTCACCCACGCACACAAAGCACTCTACAACCTACGACCCTTATACCTCAACACGCGCCTGACCTTTTACACCCCCACCCGCCAACTCCGATCGTCCAATCAGGCCCTCGCCGCGATTCCACACATCCAAAGGTCCACCATGGGAGGAAGATCTTTCTCCTACTTAGCGGCCAAAACCTGGAATTCTCTACCCACCCACCTCCGCCTCACACAGAACCACCTCTCCTTCAGAAAACAACTCAAAACTTGGATTTTTGACAAGTAAATAACCTCCCCTCCCTCAAGCGCCTTGAGACCCTCTGGGTGAGTAGTGCGCTATATAAATTTTGACTTGACTTGACTTGACTTGCAGAGCAAAGATTTTGAAAAGAAAACAATTTGTGATTTCCCATATCCTGAACTATTTGGAATATGCAAATCATGTGAATCTTCTACAGAAATATGGTGCGAATAGATGGTGCAGATGAGGAACATTTTTGTTATGCTATTTGAAGAAAGTTTGTTTTAATCTTATTTTTTAATACTTAAAACACAAGCCTGTTCTTAAATATTTTTTAAATTCACATAAGCTGTTGACTGATACATGTTCTTCATAGTTTTTGTAGCCTATACAATGTTGGCTTTTGAATTTTATATAAAAAATTGTAGGAACAGATTACATCGACAGTTCTTGTATGGGGATAGTGCACAAATCTAGCAGAAAGGTATTTGAGGATTGTAGCTTTGAACGATCGGAACACCATACGGAAGGTCTTAAAAATGACCCCTTGATGTACTTACTGGTAGCCAGTGTAGAGTTTTCAAGGCTGTGGAGGCAGAGCTTTGTCTAGGGAGTTTTAACACAAGTTTAGCGATTGTGTGTTGCACCATCTGAAGTTTATACAAAATGTATTTCGATGCTGCAGCATATAGACTATTACAATAGTCAGGCTGTTAGATGATATAGGCAAATGCAACCGATTTACTAGACACTAGAAGAAGAACGTTATAAAACTTTCTAAGAGATTTGATAAGGTTGAAGCACATGCCTGCCACTGCCATCACTTGTATATGGAAAGAGAGGGGGTATAACATTTTACTTCCAGGTTTTGAGCAATTTCTACTGTGGCAGGAGGATGAGGCACAGAATTAGGCCACCATTGGATTGGTGAAAAAATATTGGACTTTATGAATAAAAGGATCTGTCTTATCTGTGTTATAATTTAGATGGGTTGCTTGCATCCACAAGATAACTGCGCTAAAACAGTTTTTTAAATTAAGTTCTGAGCCTAATGAAACTTATACAAGCGAAAAGATCATCTGCGTGTCATTAGCATACGATGAAGCAGCCATTCCAATAGCGATTATCAAAGAAATTAGAGGGGGTCATGTAAATATAAAAAGGTACAGGGCTAAGAGATGATCTCTAAGGATGGTAGTAATTTTTCTGTTGAAGTGTAAGGTCCCAAAATGACTGCTTATCTGCGACTGGTTAAAAAAGATGTAACCCAGGTCATAGGTTTGTGCCATAAACCTTAATTCGTCGAAGGAGTAGGGCATGTGAGGTGGTATCAAATGTGGCAGCAGTGGCTAGTTCGAGTTAGATCAACACCAGCAATCATTGCACTTTACTGGACAGAGTTTATTCGTTGACAGTCCGATCCTTATGCAAGCTATTCAGTTCTTGGACCCTCTCTAAGAAAGATGCTTGGTGAAGTCTGGCTGCGTTCATCGATTAACCCCCACCTCAGGGCACAAAAGAGCAATCAAAAGTTAGGCATTCTTGTTATCCACTTGGTTGAGCCTGTTTGAGGCATCCGCTGAGACGTTAATGTTATTTGTTGCTTCTGCTGTAATCGGGTTAAAGAGTTCTGTGTGCAGATACTGAGATTGATGGGTAGTGTTCCGGTTGTTTTTACGTTGTGTCTCTTCTCGAAAGTGTATTTTCAATTACATTGCCAACTCTTTGGCAGCTGCAGTCCGTATTGAGCTCTGGTCATTTTTAGGTCTCGCCTAGACGAAAGCAAAAAGCGAAGCTTTTTGCTGTCTAGGGAGACAACTAATGTAATCACTTTCGGGGGAATGTAGACAGCAGACTGTCACGAGTCTCCTGCCGGAGATTCTACCTCGTGAGCGCGCACGTCGCCGTGCCTCATTTTCCCATTCTCAAACAAAGCCACACTCACGCATGCGCACATACACACACTGCATACACACACACACGCACCCCCCCTTAAACAGACACACGCTGCATACACACACGCACCCCCCCTTAAGCAGACACACGCACGCACATACACACTCAGACACACGCGCGTACACCCCCACCCTCAACCCCACTCACCGGGCTCCTCTCCCCTTACGCATGGGAAGGCACTGTGGAGCTCTGTGCAAGAAGGAGCGCTGTTTAAAATCACCGCCGCCTCCCACAGCGGCATTGTAGGGAAATTCTAAGTAAGGACTCACCATAAACACCGCTGCAGCCCGGGAACTTCGGGAGCCTCAGAAATCCCGAGCGCAGCTCCTCTGATGTCAGACGAGGAGCCGCGCTGGGATTGGTGCCGGTGGAAGTCAAGGTTTCTGATTGGTTGGTTTCTGATAGGTTTCTGATTGGTTTCTGACTGATAGCCAACCAACCAAGAAGCCTTGAAACGGAAGACTCGTCGACGCCAGGCGGGAGGGGCTTCTTCGCTCCTCACCCGGGCAGCGCCTGCTTTTCACGGCGTGTCTATCAGCTTGGTTCACGACAGCACATGGGCATGCGCACGGCTTGTCTTTCAGCTCGCGCCTGGATCTTGCCCCCGGACAGCAGATGAGCACGCGCAGGGGCCTCTTAACTTTCAAGCGCTCCCACCCACCACGCGCTCGCTTGGACAGTCCCATCAGCCTGAGTTGTCAGCGGGTCGGCGCTTTGTGCAAGGCTGAGGAGAAGCGCTGTTTGTCATTCAGGAGGGACTCCACTTGCGCTGTCCCTGCCGGCATCATCCCAATGCGCTCGAGGTTGAAGGCGGGAGCCTTCTGCGGCCCCCGTGCCTGCGGTGGTTCTCCGTGTGAGACGTACTTACGAGGCTGTCAGGAACAAGAGGCGCAGACTGGTGTTGGGAGAACACAAGGAGGCGAGATGGAGACCAGGCTGATGCTGGTGGCCGCCCTGTGCTGCAACATGAGACCCAACGGTGAGACGCGCTCTACGGTTCCCTGCGCACTAGGCATTCCGGCGGTTCCTTTTTTTCTTATCTCTGCAACTTGCTGTGTTTATGTCACATCCCCACCCACAGGCTTGTCATTTTAGTATTCTCCACCTTGGTGCTAATACCACCTCCACCGCTGTTCCCTCCTCGCCGCTAGGTGTACAGGAACAAATAGCGTGGACGAGAAGCGTGAACCAAGCATTTCAACCCCCCGGAAAAGTACTGTTAAGATACGTCAGTAGGAAACCTATATGAGTCAAGCATTTCATCCTTAAACAGTGTTGTTAACGCACATGAATGGAAGGCATATATGGGCCTTGCATTTTTTCCCCCAATAGTGTTGTTAGAATAGATTAGTGGAAGGGAGAGATGCGAGTCAAGCATTTCAACCCTCAATAAGCGCTGTAAAGGCAGCTGAATGGAATACAGGTATGAGTCAAGCATTTCATCCCCCAATGGTGCTGTTAAGGAAGATGAGTGTAAGACAGGTATGAGAAAAGCGTTACATGTGCGCAACAGTATCCCGAAGGCAGATGAGTGGAAGATTATAGATTCAAGTCATGCATTTCAACCCCCTATAGTGCTGTTAAGGAAGATGATTGTAAGAGAGGTATGGGAGGAGCGTTTCATGTGTGCAACAGTATCCCGAAGGCATACACATCAGAGTCATGCCTTTCAACCGAAAAGTGCTTTTAAGCAAACTAGTGTAAGAGGGGAGTGAGACAAGCACCCGCTCCCCCCAAACAGTGCAGGAGAGCTGTGAGTGAGTCACGTATGTCATTCCCCAGCAGGGGCCGGAAGACAGAGTTGAAGAGAGATGTGAGGCAAGCGGTGTGCACCTGTTACAACGCATTTTTTACAACGCACTACCGTTACAACGCATCCATTACAACGCAGGTACTGTTACAACTCATGTTTTTACAACGCATTTTTTTACAACGCAGGTACCTTTACAACGCATACCATTACAACGTAAGTATTGGTAAGTATATAATTATTTTAAAATGTTATATGTTGGGTATTTTTAGGGGTTAGGGTCAGTTTTGGGTTTTAGGGTAAAGGGGTATTTTTAGGGGTTAGGGTCAGTTTGGGGTTTTTGGGTAAAGGGGTATTTTTAGGGTTCAGGGTCAGTTTTTAGTTTTTGGGTAAAGGGGTATTTTTAGGGTTCAGGGTCAGTTTTCAGTTTTTGGGTAAAGGGGTATTTTTAGGGTTCAGGGTCAGTTTTCAGTTTTTGGGTAAAGGGGTATTTTTAGGGTTCAGGGTCAGTTTTCAGTTTTTGGGTAAAGGGGTATTTTTAGGGTTCAGGGTCAGTTTTCAGTTTTTGGGTAAAGGGGTATTTTTAGGGTTCAGGGTCAGTTTTCAGTTTTTGGGTAAAGGGGTATTTTTAGGGTTCAGGGTCAGTTTTTAGTTTTTGGGTAAAGGGGTATTTTTAGGGTTCAGGGTCAGTTTTTAGTTTTTGGGTAAAGGGGTATTTTTAGGGTTCAGGGTCAGTTTTCAGTTTTTGGGTAAAGGGGTATTTTTAGGGTTCAGGGTCAGTTTTCAGTTTTTGGGTAATGGGGTATTTTTAGGGTTCAGGGTCAGTTTTTAGTTTTTGGGTAAAGGGGTATTTTTAGGGTTCAGGGTCAGTTTTCAGTTTTTGGGTAAAGGGGTATTTTTAGGGTTCAGGGTCAGTTTTTAGTTTTTGGGGTACAGGGTAAAAATAAATTAAATTTAATTTTAAATTAAATTATTTAATAGTAAATAAATTAAATTAAATTACATTGCATTATTTTTGGGGTTGAGGGTCACTTTTGAGTTTTTTGGGGTACAGGGGTACAGGGTAAAAATAAAGTTATATATTTTTTAATTTTCAATAAATAATTTAAATTATATTTCATAAAATTACTTTAATTTATTTTTGGGGTTTAGGGTCAGTTTTCACTTTCTGGGGTACAGGGGTACATGGTAAAAATAAAGTAATATTAATTAAAATTTAAAATAATTAACGGAAATTAAATTATTTAAAATTACATTAAATTATATTTTTAAAATTAAGTTACTATTATATTATTAATATTAACATATACTTACCAATACTTACGTTGTAATGGTCTGCGTTGTAAAGGTACCTGCGTTGTAAAAAAATGCGTTGTAAATACATGCGTTGTTACAGTATCCGCGTTGTAAAAACCGCGTTGTAACGGTATGCGGAGTAAAAGTCCGCGTTGTAACATCATACATCCGAGGCAAGCACTTCCTCAAAGGAGCTATATCTTTTCTTTCATGTAGTTGTGCAAAAGGGGATTCTGGAATATTCGGTAGCACGGGGATCTGGTAGTTGTCCTCTTTCCTAACTATGGTTAAAGGGTTTACAATTGCGTTTGTTCTGTCTGGTGGCCTCCCACAAAAACACGCAACTTGTTTCTCCCAACCACACTGTAGCCATCCACCACCACCTCATCCACCACCACCTCATCCACCACCACCTCCTCATCCACCACCACCTCATCCACATGCACCACACCCACCACCACATCCACCACCACCACATCCAACACCACATCCACCACCAACACCACATGCACCACACCCACCACATCCACCTCCTCGTCCACCACCACCTCATCCACCAGCACCACATCCATCACCACCACCACCACATCCTCCACCACCACATCCTCCACCACCACATCCTCCACCACCACATCCTCCACCACCACATCCTCCACCACCACATCATCCTCCACTACCACATCATCCTCCACTACCACATCCACCACCACCACCACCACCACCACATCCACCAGATCCACTACCACCACATCCATGTGTGTGGCTGTGTGTGTGTGAGGCTCTGTGTGTGTGTGTGTGTGTGTGTGTGTGTGGGGGGGGCTGCAAATGGGTCTCACATTTGCGAGAGATTAAGCTATTGGCATTGTAAATGACAATGCCATTTATTTATCTGTTTTCAAAACCAACACATAAATACAAAATTTGTCATTTACAATGCCAATAGCTCTAACTTTTGCAAAGGCGAGACCGTTGCATTGTAAATGCTTGTTAATTTGGGGAACTAAGTTATAGCATCTCTTACGTTTTTTTCCCTTGGGCTAGAGATTTGGCTTGTATCCAGGCCCAGCCACCCTTCTCGTGCCAAGGCCCAAACCTGCTAGTTCTTGTCACACGAGCTCAGATGCGTGAGAGAAGCTTTTGAACTCCCTTCTGTTGCTAGAGGCATATGGCAATGTCCTCCACCTCTCTGCATGCAACAGCTACATAAGTGTGAAGTAGCGCCCTGGGCACGACTTTGCTTTCAGCGCTGAGTAGACAGAGTGGTATTTCTTGGAATTAAGAATAGAGATATGTACCTCTCGGTCTGTGGGTCTCCCGCACCCTTGTTTGCTTCAACAAATAGATATTCGCTCTGTTGCTGCCACATTACTCATTCACCATTAGATTCTTTACATTGTAAACCAATTTCAGTTTGGAGGTCCATTCTCATTTGTTTAAGCTGCAATTGGTATCCTTAGTGGATCTGTCTCTGTGGTGAATGAGGGTCCTCTGAGTGGAAACACAAGGACCAATAACGAGTTTAGTGGTGTCTTTGCTGAGTAGAAGTAGACACCTGTGAATGTTGGACACTCCAAAACGGACATTGGCTGTCCTTCCTGCAAGAGAAGGAAAGAATAATGGGGTGTGAAGGAATAATGGGGTGCAGCATTGGCCCATGGACTGTGACCTTAGGAGAGACTCGAGAAATAATCCCACTTTCTCTGTACACTATTTTTTAGCTTCCTGGTTCTTTTGTGACTCTGGGCCCATTTGAATAGAAGTGGCTACGATGTAGAGGGTAATTATAGAATGTTTTTCATATTTACATACATTTACAAAATATCCACACAAAGACTTCTGGGTGATTATGATGCATATCTATCTATCTATCTATCTATCTATCTATCTATCTATCTATCTATCTATCTATCTATCTATCTATCTATCTATCTATCTATCTATCTATCTATCTATCTATCTATCTATCTATCTATCTATCTATCTATCTATCTATCTATCTATCTATCTATCTATCTATCTATCTATCTATCTAATCACAATTCCAAAGTGCGCTTTACAGCAATAGCGCACTCGGAGTCCGGTTTGCTTGAAAAGTTTTGTTTATTCTCAAATAACGCTACGAGTTTCGACACTAACTTGTGTCTTGATCACACGAAATGCTCCGACATTGCCGGCATGTTTAAATAAACACAAACAAATGGTGGCTACAATGTTTGCAGGTCACATGATTTGCTGCATTCTTTGATCCGCCATTGCTAAGTGGTGAAGAAACATAATACAATGTATCCAAAACGCTCTTAAATGCATATTATTAGTAGAACATACATGCATTTCTGCTGTTAAGTGAATAAATGAATAAATGTTCACTTTTACTTCATTAACGATCCACCTATTCATATCATAGGTATCTTGAGTGAAAATTACCAAGTAAAGCACTTTATCGATATTGGCAGCCTGTTTGTACCCAGCATGTTATTTTTCACTTTTATGCAAGAAATCAAACATAGGAATATACATGTAATAACATTCCACTCGGTATAGTACCCAAAGTAACTACTTTGTAAATGTAAAATTGATAAATGTGCCATCAGTGCTGTACATAGATTATTCAAAGTTATACACAGTGACTAATGCATGGTCTATTCGTTCAGAGAGTACCTTAGCCTCGTGATATCCGGCCCCGCCCCAGGAGATCCTAATTATCACCCCTAACGTGGGCAAATTACCCCTCAATGTGCATATTGTGGAAGTATCTCCCGACCTCCAGGAAAACAGTCACTAAACGAAAAAAATGCATTTTCTTAACAGGACATGAGCGTTTTTAGGATCATGTATAACAAAAAGTAGCCACTAAAAGTTTGTGTAGAGCTATTCACATGCCGGAGTGATTACAAAGACTAGTGCATAAAAACTAGTGCATAAAAAAGTGAATTATTTAATCTTACGATGGGGTCTTCGATCCCCATGAAGGAAAAGAGAGAGGGAGACAGTGAGGTGCACAGGACAGTGAATTGACTCTCCCTTCCTTTTCCCTGGAAAAAACATAACATAAAAAAATGTTAAAAACATCATACATTACAATTATTCTGTGTTCATATTATGCAGTTATTCACAGAATCCAACAACATATTTGAAGTCATTATATACACATGCCATTATCTCATTGTGACGATACCCAAGTCCCACTCATCATTTATTCATGTGAGTTGCCAGTTCCTCATCAAGATTATGTCCCCCCCGGGAATCTCGTCTCGAGGTCCATAATCCACCTAGATTCGCGTTTTCTCAATGCCAGCAACCTGTTACCCCCTCTCCTTCCGATGTTTACGTGTTCTACCACGAAGAATCTCAATAGGGAAGTATTCGATTGATGGCATTCTTGGAAATGTCTTGCAATGGGGTAGCGTGCATCTACATGAGTAATAGCTCTAAGGTGTTCCTGTACTCTTTTCTTAGCCATGCAGCTAGTGCTTCCCACGTATCTCTTAAGACACAGACATTCCAAGACATACACAACATAAGTAGAATTACATGTCAAACTGTTTAATCTTTCTAGGTTGTGGGTTTCCTGGTATATCGACTTGTTTAACCATATAACTTTGTTTACATGCTCGGCAATGACCACAGGGGTAAAAACCTTTCAAACCTTGTATGTGTTGTTTTTTGTTATCACTAATGTCTCCTTTAACCAAGATATCCCGTAGGTTTCTCCCTCTCCTGTACAATGAAAAGCAATAGATAGGTTATCAGCTTGCGCTCTATTGTCAATAGTACTAAGTAGAATTATTGGAGCTGCTACTAGGGATAGTAATGACTTCTATCTATCGTCATGAATAATGTAGTAAACCACATTAACAAAATTATGTACAATGTATCCCGAGCAGAATCAAATTGTATACAAAACAGCTATTGAATAAAATATCGTTTTTCAAAATAGGTGTCAGTCTTCTTCTTTAATGTTCTTTTACAGCATCTCTTTGGATTGCTAGCCAACACGTGTTTCGTCTATTTACAGCAGTTTATGCATTTAGACTTCATCAGGGCTAGAATGTATAACAGAGACTACAATTACGAACTAAACATGTCAAATAATACATATTTACAAGCAATTCAAAGAAAACAAGTTTTTGTTCCGAACCTCGTCATAGCATTGTTACTACAAATGACAGGAGCATTCAGAGTGAGATTTTCACTTTTGGATCAGTGTAGTAAATTAAAACAACACCCCAGTGTGAGTTCACCACCAAACAAAAACCAGAAAGTCCTACTTTTGATATGAGAAGAAGTGCAAAAAAGACTCAAAAGACCCTGAGCAAAAAGACCAAAATGTGAATTAAGGTGAACAAGAGAATGAATTTTAAGAGAGCATATTCAACTAAGTGCTATTCAAAAGGATAAGTTCTAGATGCCTCCAAACCCTAAATGACTCACAATACATGAAATATGAGAACCTGAAGTCAAAGCTCACCAGTCTGTTTATTTGCGAAACTGGTGTCACTACTAACTTTCTGTTCCAAGCGGCGTTGTATATAAGCTGTACAGCAGACAAATCACAAAAAAGAATTTACTATATGGAGTACAACACGACCTCGGAGTGATATTAACACTCCCACTTCCATATCTCATTTCACTTCGTAACAGAATCAGAAAGGCCGACCTCAATACTCACTAAAAACGTAGAAAAACGGTCAAGTCAGCGAAGAAGTAGTACCTTTATTAATATTAAGAACGAAACCCTCGTCAGGGCAAGTCCGATTTTCACATCTAAAAGAAGGGGATATTAATATTAAAACCCCAGTGCTAAAATACATTGAAGTGTTTATCAAGTAATTACTGAAACCATTTTTCAATTAGCCCTGCTCGCTCTAATTTATCGTACTCGAGTGCGGGCATGTTTAGTTATTTTAACGAACAATCTCTTCAACAAATATTGAGTATTTCTAAATTATCGTAACAGTGATAAAACCTCGTTCCAAAACAGATAGAACGATCAATTTTACAGTTAAAGGGTTTAGAGGGGATAACGGTTCTCGCAATGCTCTTACCAATGTTAATTCTGATGTTTTGAATAACGATGGCAGCACGAGTACGGCGTCTAGCACCCGCGCCATCTTTCAATGTCCATATATACTCCGTGTCAGACACAAAGAAGGGAACAATTATTCCTCGGTCAGAGACTTATCCAAAATGGCGCCCAGTATTGCGTGTTCGTTTGCATTCTAAATCGGAAAACTTTATTGAACACTCGTGGTGTACATCTAACAGCACAGGACCTTGGCAAATAAATAGCCCTTTACCAGAATAAACGTAAACCAACCAAAATACCTGATTCTTTCTAATAAATCAACCTTTAACGCAATCACATGAGCAGTGCACATGAAACAAAAAGAAAATAATAATGTGTGTGAAAAAGTCCATTGTGCTAATAACTTCAAACCGAATCATTATTAAATCGTGCACAGACCCATATTATGAAAAAAAAAAGAAAGTGATTACTATATTAATGTTAGTATTCCTTTCTGCATACGGTCCTGTAACAGGGCAAGATCTACCCAATTTGGAATGATACATTTTCTAGAACCCAGTTATAAACAGTACATTGTAGAGGCAAAATGCTGGTCATGTGCATTTAAAAAAAAATGTTTTTTTGCAGAGAATATAAGGGTAATCCACAACATGAATAAGCAATACAACCATATTTTATGGCAAAAATCTTTGCAGTTTGATGTCTCCAAAACATTCATCCTAAAAAGTATTGCAGTTCCTTGTCAAAATTTAAACCCTTATCTACAGCACGCCGATTCAAAATCCAGCGAGCCTGCCTCTGTCGCAGTTTAAGCTCTCTGTTGCCACCCCTCACATCTATCTGAACATTCTCTATTCCGTGGAATGTAAATGTAGGGTGGGCTCCCTGTGATCCACATTCAGCAGCGTGAGTAGCGATTGGGTATCTAGTATCTAAAGTCTTCAGAGCCCTGAAGTGTTCTGATACCCTATCCTTAAGCCTCCTAATGGTGCTTCCAATATAAATCAATTCGCATTTGCAAATCAAGGCATACACTACATAGGTAGTATTATAGTCAATCTGTGTGGTAATGTTGTAATTTTGTGAACCATTGTAACTAAAGCAACGTATGTCCTGTACCATCCTACTGCACATACTGCAGTTTTCACATCTAAATGAACCAATACTTCTCATGTGTAGCCAGTTGGGAGCTCGTGAGTATTGTTTAGGATAACTAGGACTTAAAATATTCTTGATTGATTTTCCCTTGCGGTAAGTCACTGAAGGGTGGCTTGCAATATGTGGGCGTAGCCCAGGGTCAGATGTTAGAAGGAACCAGTACTTGTTTAGTATCCTATATATTTTAGAGGACAGAGTACTATAGTTGGTAATAAGGCGCACAGTGGGCACGTTCTTATTTTTATTTTTGATCTTAGATTTTGTTCTCTGGGAAGCTCAATAATTCTCTGTTTTGCCCGTGCAACCACTTTACTGTCATATCCCCGGGATAGGAAGTGTTGTTCCATATCTCCAATGCACTCTAGGAATTCCGTGTCCCTGGAGCAAATTCTGCGAGCTCTGTAAAATCCTCCATAAGGTATGGAGTTCACTTGCATTCTCGGGTGGGCGCTGTTTCCATGCAGAATTGAATTGCAAGCGGTGATTTTCAGTGACGTTTACTGCAAACTTTATTGTTTACAATAAAAAATTCAACATCAAGGAACACCATTCTCTCACTATTATAATTCATGGTGAATGTTATGTTAGCTTCGTTGTTATTCATGTACTTAAAAAACCGTAGTAGTTCTGTCTCACCACCCGTCCAGACTAAAAGGCAATCATCAATGTACCGTCCGTAATAACAAATAAAGTCATGCCATGGACAACCACCTGGGCCCCAGATGTGCACCACCTCCAACCATCCCATAAAGAGACAGGCAAAGGACGGCGCAAATCTGGAACCCATGGCAGTCCCACACATCTGTTTATACCATTTCCCATTAAAGAGGAACACATTCTGCTCCAATATGAGTCTGGACATGGTTAAAAGCATCTCAGTGTGTTCTAACAATTCTACTGGTCTGTATAAGAAATGTCGTAAGGCATGTAGACCTTGTTGATGGCCAATATTCGTATAAAGCGACACTACATAGAGTGTAACAAAAAGTATATTCGGTTCCCAAGTATAGTCATTCATGATATTCAGAATGTGCTTGGTGTCTTTGATGTTAGATGGCAGGCTCAGAACATAGGGCTGCAGGAATGAATCAACGAATTCAGATAATCTCTCCGTAGGACCCCCAATTCCACTCACAATTGGTCTACCAGGAGGGGAGACTGGGTCCTTGTGAACCTTTGGTAAGGTGTACATACAAGGGAAACGAGGTCGACCCACCAGAAGATATTTGTATTCACAGTCTTTAATGATACTTGGTGTATGCCATTCCTTAAGGTGTTTATTGATTATATTTGTCACCTCAAAAATAGGATTGTGTGTAAGTTCCTTATACCACAAGATGTTACTCAACTGGCCCAAAATCTCGTCATCATATTTAGATCTATTGATGATGACAATATTTCCCCCTTTGTCTGCCTCCCTAACAGTCAGGGTGTTGTCATTTCTCAAACTGTTAAGGGCAAGTTTATCTCTAGCATTTAAATTGTACAGAAAACAAGGGGGTTTGATAGATCTAATTCCCGATTGATACTCTTGGAAAAAGCATCTATATTATTGCCACTTGGTAATTGCGAGGTCCACTTCGACTTATCCTTCAGTCCACTATATACACTCATGGTTGTAAAACAGTCTAAATCTTGTAAGACTTTATGAATGGTCACTGGATCATTTTCATTCTCTGTGATCGACAATAATAGTCTAGTATTATGTACATCATGAATCGTCATTTCTCCACACATAGTCTCTTGTTCTGATACATTTTTCTTTGATGTGTTTACAGAAAAAAACATTTTTAGTTTCAATTGTCTTATGAATTTGTAAACATCAATTCTAATATCATTAACATCACAATCAGAGGTGGGACAAACATTCATTCCTTTGCTTAGAACAGTGGTCATGTCATTTGAAAGATCTTTACTTGATAGATTCATGACCTGTATGTCGTTTGTAGTACCTATCTTTTCTGGTTCACCCTGCCCCATGACCGAGTATTGTAATGTTCCCTTCCGCTTACATTTCCTGCCACCCCTTTTGCCTCTTGTGCTCCTGTTCTTACATCCTCTCTCGGTCCCCACTGTCTAGGATTGATTTCTTTGTTGCCAATTCTTATTCTTTGCACTTCCTTTAAAAATGAGTGATTTCCCATGTTTTTGTTAGACGCCTCACTAGCACTCTCATCCTTGCTACTGGAAAGCACACTAGGAATTCCGTGTCCCTTTGTTAGACGCCTCACTAGCACTCTCATCCTGGCTACTGGAAAGCACACTAGACGACGCTGTGCTAACATTATCCGGAATTACAGTCTTGTTCCCAGCTTGAACCTTATCTTATTTGACCAAGCCGTCAAAACGTTTTGCAAAGGTATACACTCTGCCGTTTGCATAGTCTTGCTCGTCACGTTTTAATTTACGTGCTTCCTTTGCTTGATCTCATCTTCGTATTTTTCCAGGATAGATTTCAAATTGTCATAATTTTCCTTAGTGCCTTCCACTATATTGAGATCAGCAATTTCTTTTTCAAGTATATCAACCTCATTAATGGTTTTCAACACTTTTCTCTCAGAGTTTTCTATGAGTAAGTTCATAAGTCGCATAGAGTTACCATAAAGCTCTTTATCTCCCTCTCCTGTACGTGCTCAGTGGTCTTTCCCCTATGTGTGGACCTATAATGTTGTCTGATTTAAGGATAGGCCAGTTCTCAGTTAGTATTTTGCGAATTTTATCCGATCCCTGATGGTAGGTGGTAATGATTCTAGTACTTACTTCCTCATTCCCAGTTTTGTCTTTAGGTTTAAGAGTGTCTGATTTCTCTATTTCTGAATCTTTTGAGACTGCCTTTTTCAGAACCCATTCGGGGTAGCCTCTTTCTCCGAATCTGGATAACATAGTCTCTTGTTCTAAAATAAACCCCTCAAGGTACTGCAATTTCTTCTTGCCCTCAGTAACTCACCAAACGGTATACTCCATTTTAGTGGTTCTGGATGAGCACTGAGGGCATGCAGCAAACTATTGTCCGCAGTTTCCTTTCTGTGTAGGCTCAAGACTAAGGTACCATTTTCGACTCTTACTTCAGTGTCCAGGAATTTCACACATTCACTGCTAATATTGTGGGTCAGATGTATGTTATATCCATTGTTGTTAAGTTTGTTAATGAAAATCTCTGCCTCATTGTGTGATCCATGCCACTCGATGAACAAGTCATCTATGTATCTAATCCAGGTACCTACTCTGGCAAAATCCTCTTTGAGATCGACCTGCTTCCTGATTTCCTCCTCCCACTTTCCTAAGAAAAGGTTAGCGAAACTAGGAGCAAAGGCCGAGCCCATAGCCACGCCACAGACCTGTTTAAATATGTCCCCATCAAACATAAAAAAGTTATTCCTGAGGCATATTTTCATCATTTCCATGAGCATGCTGATATGGTCAAGATAGCATATGTTCCTATTTTTGAGGTAATGATAACTGGCTTCCATCCCTTGGACGTGGTCGATGATGGTGTAAAGTGCACTCACGTCCATGGTAATGAGCACTTGAGTTTCATTTTCACCATTAGAGGTAATACCACCTAGGGAATACACAGTTTGCAACATGTTTACATCTCCTACTATCAATTCTGGTGGTTCAATGGACTCCTTATCCCATTATGTTCGTTATATGTCCGATTATTACCCAGAGTATGCCATTTAGACAGTTTCAATTTTCGAACAAGTTTAAAAACATCTACCCTGGTGTCTGCATAATCGAACAGCTCTGTGGGACAAAAAGTCAATCCTAGACATAAAGTTTGTTTTTCTTTGAATGTTAAAGATCTAGAAAAGTGGAATGTTATTACATGTGTATGCCTATGTTTGATTTCTTGCATAAGAGTGAAAAATAACATGCTGGGTTCAAATAGGTTGCCAATCTCTATAAAGTACTTTACTTGGTAATTTTCACACAAGATACCTATGATATGAATAGTTGGATCGATAATGAAGTAAAAGTGAACATTTATTCATTTATTCACTTAACAGCAGAAATGCATATATGTTCTACTAATAATATGCATTTAAGAGTGTTTTGGATACATTGTATTATGTTTCTTCACCACATAGCAATGGCGGATCAAAGAATGCAGCAAGTTATGTGACCTGCAAACATTGCAGCCACCCTTTGTTTGTGTTTATTTAAACATGCCGGCAATGTCGGAGCATTTCGTGTGATCAAGATCCAAGTTAGTGTCGAAAAGCGTAGCGTTATTTGGGAATAAACAAAACGTTTCAAGCAAACCTGACTCCGAGTGCGCAATTGCTGTAAACAGCACTTTGGAATTGTGGAATTAATCTCACAGCTTTGGGTTCGCCGTGTTTATGCGCCACCTGACCACGGGAGCAAGATCTCAGAAGGACCTTGACTGCTTGGAGAGATAGATATTTATATATATATTTTTTTTTTTATTCAATGTGGAGTAACAATTGGATCACAACACACTCTTCATGCATTACAAAATGGCCCCCGCATTTGCACTATGAAGGTTTTTAGTTGTCTGTCCCTCATCGATTTTCACTAATAAACACATTTTTTTTACCGCATGAACTTTATTGTTTTGGTAATAAATGTGGTTGGAAACATTACCTCCCCGACATTGACAAAGGCGTGTAGCCGAAACGCGTCTGTCGGGTGTTTTGTTTACAGAGTAAAAGCTTAGAAAATTTCCTCCTCGTGTGCGCCTCGTTCATGGTCCAGAAAGGGAGCATAGTACAAAGCGTATATATAACGTTCTGGCGATGGCCAGTAGGTATATATAGTTAGAACCTAGCTACCATAGGAAATCCGCAACATTCTATTGGGAATAACTTTGGCGCGTAATTTTCCAAAATTTAGGCCAGCTCCGCGAAGTTTCGGGGGGATTTGTCATGCGGGGGCCGAGAAAAAAGGGGGGGTCCCAAAACGTGTTTTCCCCATGTTAATTTCCATAGAACGAATAGACAAGGCTACAGCCCGAACCGCTGAATGGAATTACAGCAAACTTTGCAAAATTGTTGGGACTGGTACGCAGAAGTCCCTTTTCTATATTTGGTGAAAATTGCTCCAGTGGTTTTTACGAAACTTAACCTCAAAAACACATATATATATCTATATGCGCGCTTCCAGCGCTTACCCGTACGCGTACCGGGGAGTGCACCGGGCACGCCACGGGAGTGCGCGAGCGGACAGCGGATTGGCTCTCGCGTGTCTGTCAACATTCTAAACAGTCCGGAGAGTCCGCCATCTTGTGTCTCGGTAGAATCGAGACACAAGAGGTGAAAAAAAAAAAGGTTAAATGATTAAAAGGGGGCAAGGTAGATACCCCCTGACCCCCTAGGTTTTCTGCGGGGGGCCTAGAAGGGCCCTGAAGGGCAAAAAAACTATTTTTTATTTTTTATTTTCGCAGGGTAAGCGCTGGGTGCGTTCCCATGTACGCTTCCAGGTACACGTACACTGAGCGCACCACGAGGAAAAACAGTGTAAAAAATTAGAGTAAAAAAATTATTTAGAGTACTTAGAGGTAGGGTAGCTCTGAAAAGAGCTGTTGTGTTATGTGGGTGTTTTTTGAACCTACAAGTAGGTACCGATGCAGAGTCTAAAATTCAAGAGGAAGACTCTATTCCCCTCATCTGTAAAGTGATGGTGTTATCTCTCCTATAAATGCCTTGCATGTTGTAACGCAAGTTGTTGTGGTATATGGAACCCATACCATAGTCTCTGAGGAAAGCAGAAACAGATTTATTCACATGTTTCCGTGCTTTCTCAATCTAAGGACAAAATTGGTTGGACTAGTTAAATTTTTGCCTTTGGCATATATTAGAATATACCAAGGCAGTTTTTGGAAAAATTGACATCAATTGCCCAAAGGTGTCCTTGAAAAGCATTTCCAGACCTACCCTAGTCAAAGTGCCCAGGTCATTTCCACCACAGTGCACAATTATGAGGTCAGGGTGTGTTAGATGCATAAAGGATTTTACCAATGGTATCAATTGGTGACATCTCAATCCTCTCTGGCCAATCCACATAATATCCACATTTGGTAAATCAAGGTTATAAATACCTCTGTTTGCTGCATACTTTTCACTCCAGTGAACAAAGCTATGACCCACACTCCAGACTTTAGGCATCTCGAAGGTACATGTGGTTGTATTCAGATGAGTTGTGGAAATGAAATGGCAATTTGAAAGTAGGAATTATGAAAAAAAAGTGGTTGACTCAGTTCTAGCGACGAACAAGATGGCTGCCAACACTTCCTGGTTTGGAGTGTTGACAGACAGTGGCAGCCAATCAGCATGCCTACCCGAGAAAGCTGCATGCTTTTTGGCTGTCAACACTTCTAACCAGGAAGTGTTGGCATCCATCTTGTGCTCGGTAGACTGAGGCACAAGAAAGCAGAAAAACAAACGTGTAGAACACAAAAAGGGGGCAGGGTAGAAATACCCTGACCCCCTAGGGCTGATCAGGTGGTCCCACTTGGATATGAATATATTTAAACGTTATCCGCTAATAGAAATAGCATTTAAAAAACCTTTGAAATTCACTGAAAAAACCATAGGTTTCAGGCCTTATATAGTTAGGAATTAGCATTTAGTGATGTCATTTGAGATGTCATCAGTGATGTCACTGACCATGTCATGAATGATGTAATATGTGACATCATCAGCAGTGGTTTGCGGGTGCGCGAAATATAGTTAGTACAACTAACTTTATAGGAACAATTTCAATGGTTTTGTATGAGTGAAATGTCCAGCTAACTATAACACCCCTAAAACTTATAGTTTTTTGAGTGAATTTCAAAGGTTTTTTAAATGCTAATTCCTAACTATATAAGGCCTGAAACCTATGTTTTTTCAGTGAATTTGCAAGGTTTTTTAAATGCTAATTCCTAACTACATAAGGCCTGAAACCTATGGGTTTTTCAGTGAATTTATATATATATATATATATATATATATATATATATATATATATATTAGTTAGGACTTGGTTACCATAGGTAACAGATTTTTTGGTTTACTTATAACTTTTGCGCTGTGTGACGAATCTTCACAAACTATCCAAAAAGATAGAAGCTACAGTAAAGCTGTTACCCCAGTGTTGAAAGTCTGTCATTGTAAGTTTATGTATCCTGTTTGGAGTAGACTTGTTATCTCTCATGGTAAGCAATTTAGGAGATTTCCTGTGTGAGAAGCAGTGCTTGCAAAAGACTTTGGGAGAGATGAGCGAAATATGCATGTTCAGTAAAAGGCTGGATCTCTTCAGTGACAAATTTGTGATGAAAGACCTATGGAATGGTTTGAGGGGGCTGTGGTCCTATCATTGACTGGAGGATATAGACAATGTCTTTGTACCCTTTTATGGAACAAATGTAATTTTTCTCTAAGGAAAAGATTTTTCAGAGACTTTATGGCTGGCTGGTTACTATTTACAAGTACCAGTTTCTGAATGCCTTTAACTCAGTCAATTATATGTTGTTGGGACGCTCATGGAAACAAGCATGCTACAATTATTCTGCCTATCGCTTATAATTTATTACATGTTTTATTATTCAATACTGAATTACACATTAGAAATACAATTCTGAAAATCATTTAGCTAAAAAGTCCATGAGCTTTTGTAGTGGGACATTGCTAAATGCTTAGAGCCAAGATTCAAATAATGCAGTCCTTGCCAATTGTGTACAATAATCTTTCCTAAAGTTGTTTTCATTCATTATTTGTAATTGTTTGTCAAGAAATTGAAACCATTATGTGTTGACGCCTTTTCAACATAAATAAATAACTAGGCAGACCTCCTCTAAACAAAAATCAAATTAAAAGCAATTAAAACAATTATGGCAATCAAGCCAATGTCCTTATCAATGCTGTAATTGACAGTCTTCACTCTGTTAAAAATTAAGTCCATTAAGCCGTCGAAAATTATGTAACGCGAGCCTCCATGTATCGCATCCATCTAGTGGCTTATTAAATTCGAATCGCAGCTGTAAAATATGATGCGTTTCTAACTGTTCCAATTCCTGTGAATACCCCAGGCACTCCAGAGAAGATATTATGCACTTTTTAAGAACTACTAGTTTAATTAGTGTCTACCTTGTGCGATTTTCTGTGACTTTACCATGGAAGAGTCTGTACACACTGGTATTATTTTAGCAAACAAGAGAAAAACATTAATTAGTCTGTTAAGTGCAGATCTGTTGGATTCAAAGAGGAACGCTACTTATTTATAAGTTGGCCTTCTCATGTGCAATATTTTTATTCTCTTGTGCAGAATTATTTTTTCTTTTTTTGGGGATGTTGACAATTTGTTCAAGGTTCAGTTGAATGTTGTATTATTTCCTTATCTAATATCATTAGTATGATGGTCGTAGATGCTGCGGATTAATGATTAACTTTCTTTTTTCCTTGTGTAGATGCTGGACTAATTGTCCCCAGTATATCCTACGAGTTGCACAAGAAGCTGCTAGCTGTGGCAGAGCGACATGGGCTCTCTGTGGAGCGCCGGTTGGAGATGTCTGGGGTTTGTGCCAGTCAGATGGCACTCACTCTGCTTGGGGGACCAAACAGGTAAAAGTCCTTGTCTAGCATGCACAGTTGATGTAGTACCCAAGTGAGCCAGATAAGCAGGTAGCTGAAACTCTTAACAAAATCTTTATCACTGGCTGTTCAAACTTGTACCTAAGGGATCACTTCTACTGTGATCTTTGCTTAAGTGAATAGCTGTGGTGAACAAATCGGGAAACATCCTTAACAACGATGATTTTATAGCGACTTACCTGAACAACGAAGCCGGAACCACGACTTTCAAAAACCACGACTTTCCTTAAGCACGACTTCCCTAAACCACGACTTCCCTAAACCACGAGTCTCTCCACTACACTCCGCTCCTGTATAACGTCACTCCTCAGAATTAAGGGAACATTAGGGTTGGTGTGGGGGGTCCCCCCCCCCCCCTAAAAAAAGTTTTTTTTTTTTAAAGAGAGCTAATGGTATGCGTCGTCAAAGCATACTGACGTACATTTAGATTCTTTTTTTTTACGAGTGGTTCACACAAGAAGTATTGTAATTACAATAGTGCCATCTAATGGCCAAACACGAGATGTTTCATTTCGTGGTTTAGGAAGTCGTGCTAAAAAAGTTAGTAGTTAAGAATATCTCGTGGTTAGGCTTTCATGGTTAAGGAAGTCGTGGTTTAGGCAGTAGTTGTTTAGACATACAACCGAACAAATCCTCAATTCTATTAAGGGAGTGAGTGTATATTTTGATGGAAGATGGATGTGGGTGGGGCAGATGCATGAGATGGCTCTGCAAGATTGTGCATTACAGTTTGTCAGTACCCTTTTCAATTACAGATTTTGTAATATTTCTCCTTTTTTGTTTTGCAGGCTAACCCCTAAAAATGTTCACCAGCGGCCCACTGTAGCGCTGCTCTGTGGTCCGCACGTGAAGGGGGCTCAGGGTATCAGTTGTGGGAGACACCTGGCCAACCACGATGTGCACGTGATCTTGTTCCTGCCTAACTTTGTCAAGATGCTGGAGTCTGTGACCAATGAATTGAACCTGTTCAATAGGACCCAGGGCCAACATGTTTGCAACGTTAAAGGTGGGTACCAGTGAAATCACTTACCTGAACACGATTCAACATGAAAAGCATAGGATGAGATGTGAGAAGCTGAGACCATTTGGTGTGTGGATGGAAAGTATGGAAGCTGAACTTATTTCTCAGGTACATGTTAACATTATCTAAATTAAATTCAGTGATTGAATAGTACCCAGTAGCCCAGCATGTTTCACATAAAAGAATGGAAAAAACAAACTTGCTGGGAATCGGTTACGACTAGCATTATCTTAACATATGACTTGCATTATCTCAACAGGGAAAGTAGAAACCACTATTTTAAAGTGCTAGGATCCCAGAAAAGTTATAACCCAGAAGGAGCTATGTTTGTATAGAAATCATGCATGCACATGTGACCTTGTGATCCGTTAGCGTCTCCAGTAGGATCAGAAACCTAGTGCCTGCAGGAGCTGAACCTATTCAACAATATCCAAGTTCCTAGCATGTGTGTAACATAAGGATGGAAGAAACGGAACATGTTCATGGAGTTACATCATTGAAGTAGGTTAAAGGATCACCGGGGGATACCTCCGGTTTATCTAATGGTATTTCATGTTCTATGAGGCTCTTTTTGATTAGGAGACCGTGGTAGGACTGTAAAGCCTCCTTTTTCAAAATTAAAGATGCCATACTTGGAAGAATGTTTGGGTCAGGTAGCTGTGAGTTCCACAGTTGTTTCCAGCACCCTTATTGATCTCCATTATCCTCCATGGTTCTTAAATTGTAAATATTTGATAAACTCTTGAAATAGATCATATAAAACACAGTACTTTTTTAATTGTAAATCTTTGCAGAAGTGCTGGGAAAGACACCCCAGATATATACATATCTCCAAATACACAACATGTTAAACCGTGGAGCAGAGCATTTTACAGAATCTGCACCCAAATAAGGTATGAAACCCAATTTGAAAAGCAATGGAAATACTGGTGTGCTGGACAGTGATTACAATTTACCTCCCAGACATTTAAGGTGGTGCAAAGTAGATGGGATTTTAGCCTTTCTGCCACCGAGACCCAGAGTAGTTTTTTGAGAGCCAGCACAATGTGATTGGATTTATTTTAGGCCAAGACTACTCATAGGAACACTCAAATAAAATTACAAGGGGTGGTTGATTAGCACTACAGCATATTTTAAGTAACAAATGTGGTTAGTGGGATGGTCGTACTTAATTCAAAAGGTCGATCTGTGCTTGTTGTCAAATGTACTTTCTCAAATTCCCTTACTTGTAACGCTTGATCTGCTACCAATGAATGTATTTGTTTTAAAAAAAATCTATAAAGTTGAGTTTAAAAAAAAAAAGTGGTTAGTATGTGGCACTCACACCGGTGATACTCGCCAGGCAGCACCTACAGCATGTGCTGCACTTCTTTAAAGGAGGGCCTGCTTTGGGTGCTGCCCCTAAATGACAGTGTAATAATGCTCACATTCCCATAAGAGATTGTAGTAGATCCTTTATTTATGAGCACACCATCCACAGGTCTGAGACTCTCTAGATACAGCATCAACTGACTAACATGGAACATTGGTCACTTCATTACTGATCTGGAACTTACCAACATGCTGCCTCCAACATTCAACCAGGTATCTCCTAAGATACCCCAATCCCCCGTCTTTTATAAACTAAGATGTAAAACAGTAAGGAACACATTTGCAAAGATGCATTAAGAACAAGAAAGAGAACCTTTGCAGTAAACCACGCAAACAAACTTTTGAAATACAAAATTAAAAATTCTACACAACCTGCATATGATATTTACACAATTTGGAAAACATTCGTAGCATATAGGGTAGAGGAAAGCAATCACACGGGAGTGTTTCCTGTGTAAGCCACAATTCCATTGAGATTCCATACTCTTCCGTATTCCATCCTGAGAGCATTCTGGAACAATTTCAGAACATTTTGCGGACCTGAAAATTTTGAAACCTCTTTTGACCTCACAGGCTTTTTTTTTTTTTTTTAACAACAAATTTTATTGGGTTATTCGTCGAGAGGGTGGGCAACAGCCCTACAATGACCTGTATTAGAAGAAGGATTAACTTCTAATGATGAATGGTAACAGTGCTACCATTCATCAACACCTGCCAAACATGCAGGCGAAACAACAAAACCAAGATGCAGACACTTCTCGATCTCTATACAAGAAAATACGGCACAGTGGCATCGATATTCACATACAGATGGAGCTGGATAGCCCGGTCAAGGTGAAGTAGAGAGTGAGTAATGAAGAGCAAGCGGGGCACCACTCAGGGGTCTGCTTCCGGCAAAGGGGGGGGGGGGGGGGGGGGGAGGGAGTTCGATTCCTCAATAAGTCGCCCATCGGGTCCAGATCTTCTGATGTTTTGCAGGGCATCCCTGGGCAAGGAACACAGCTATTTCGGCCCCCATACATCTATCTAACGCAGTCTTATCCAGTATTAGGGGTGTCTTTCATAGATTCACATGCCTGAATCATTCCCCGTCATCGAGACGGGAGCCTCCGGTAAATAAAAAAGTAATGTCCATAGACATACATAGAGAAAAAGGGTCTAAGGGCCTCCCCTTAGTAGCCTTTCCTTGTCCTTATGTAAAAAGGACCAAACTCTCACAGTCAGCCAATCAGCTCCGACCTCCCTCTAGAACCTTCCTGGGAGGAGCCTAAGTCCCTCAGATTTTCTACCGCACGTTGTGCTAGGGAGTCTCCAGCCTGAGCTCTCCTCAGGATTACTCAAAATTCATCAAACTTTCTTGGAAAGTGTTCTCTAAACCCTCAACTCTTCAAGGACTACTGCACTACACTGTTTGGACAGTAAGTGTGTTTTTTCCACTGCTTCTTCCATGTCTGACTCGAAGAAGAAAGCCCTGTTCAGGGCCTGCTCTTCCTGTAGCAAGAAAAGAATCCATGTGGATGATCAGCACGACCTGTGCTTGTATTGCCTTTACCCGGACCATGTCTCAGACAAATGCAAGATTTGTAGGTCTTTCCCAAAGAAGACCGTGAGAGATAGAGAAGGTCGCCTTCTTATTTGGCTGGACAGGCTTAAGGACAGAGACAATCTGGACTCCTCTGTGAGCAGTGTTTCCAGGACCTCAGCTGTCTCTAAAAAGAGGCCTAGGGAGTCTTCCCCTGGCCCCTCAGACACTCCTCCTACGAAGACCCACAAAAAGTCTTCAGAGGCGAGATCTGCGACATCTTCAGTGTCTGCTAAGGAGGATAAAACCTTTAAGAAGCCTGCTCCGTCCTCTAGACAAGCCCAGAGGACTACCTCAGTCACGGCCACAGTGTCTACCACGTCAGCGTCGTCGCCTTCAGCGTCGACGACAACGACTACGTCCTCCTCATCTTCAGGTAGACCTGTTTCTTCTATTATTCTTCTAAAATCGTCGTCGACGACAAAGACCATGTCGACAACGAAGACTACACCGTCGACGACACCGTCGTCATTGACGAGCCCATCGTCGTCGAAGGCGCTTCAAAGGATCCCACCGTCGACGACGAAAGTGTCGACGAGAGACTCGAGGACGTCGTCTACGAAAGCACCGTCGACGAAGACGTCGACGACGACTCCGCAGTCGTCGACGACCAAGATCCCTTCGCCCACTCCACCGTCGACGAGGACCTCGTCGACGACTCCGTCGACGAAAGGCTCGTCGTCGATGACCCCGTCGACTAAGACTCCGTCGACGAAGGACTCGTCGACGACACCAAAGACTCCGTCGACGAAGGACTCGACGACGACACCGTCGACGGAGAGCTCGTCGTCGAAGGAGGCGCTGCCGGAGCCATGGAAAAAATCGAAACTGGTAGAGGTATCGACCCTGATGCTGCCGCCGTCGATGGTTCCCTCGACGACGACAGGCTCTGCTGTGCAGTCTGGCAAGCCTAACAAACCACAAATTACCCCGGAAACGACGTCTCCGAGCAAGGTGGAAAAGCAACCACCTCAGGAAATCTTCCAAAGCGAAGAATCCGAAGAGGATGACCATCTGGATCCCGCTACTTCGGTCTCGGACCTTAACATAAAATGCCAAAGCACTGATGAGGAGCAGGAAGACTTCACCTATCAGGAACACTCTGTCCATACTAGTGTCCGCACGGAAGTCACCCCCATGATATGCATACCGGCGGCACTTGTTGATGACTTACGATTCCTTGTACAAGACTACAAGCAACGCTTTCCAGAGGCGGACAGAGGCGGTCAAGCGCCTAAGAGTCATGCGCCTGAGGACAAGGGGCATCAGACACCTACAGTCCAAGTACCAGTGTCCGCACCAAAACAAACTCAGCATCACCCTCAAACCCACCATGACGTCCAGCCTCAGGTGGTAGTCTCTTCGGACGATGATGAGGAGGAGGAAGAACTAGAGGAAGGAGAGGTCCAGGAGGTACACTCGGACCACTCAGACCAGGATGAAGAGGATGAATATGTAGCATCATCCCCAGCTTCACCACAACCACATCAAGCGGACTCCCCGCCTGTAGACATTGCCGGCTTCCATAAGCTTGTGGAGAGAGCAGCGAAGAGATCCATATGGCTGTGGAATCAACAGAAACGGACTGTTTCTTGCATGATTTTAAGGAACAGACTCAAAAGTCCGCAAAGGCCATTCCAATTATAGAATTCTTGTGGGAACAAGGAAAGAAGTTAATGCTGACACCTGCTTCTGTACCGGCGGTTGTTCCACGCCTAGACAAGAAATACAGAGCACCACTTACTGCGGCGGCTTGCCTCAATGGTCACCCCAAACCAGACTCGGTGGTGACACAGGCGGCCCAGAAACACTCCTGCAACCCTTCCTCACCACTGTCCGCTCCCCCGGACAAGGAGGGCAGGAAACTTGACACGATTGGAAAACGTTTCACATACACATCAGCCATGTCCATCAAGGTGGCCAACTCCATTGCCTTGCTGGGGCGTTACAATCGCCAGCTCTGGGAGGACATAGCCCCTTACGTGAAGGAACTACCTGACGCAGTCCAGGGTGAGGTGAAGGCGCTCCTGGTGGAAGGTCAATCTTCGGCAGCGGAACTCATTGACTGTGCTATCGACGCAGCCATGACAGGCTTCCGTCAACTCGCGGGGGCTGCAGTCCTACGACGCCAGGGATGGCTGAGAGCGACATCATTCCGCCAGGAAGTACAATCCAAGGTTCTGGACATGCCCTTCGACGGGCAACACCTCTTTGGAGAAAAAATCGACGAGGCACTGCAGGCCATTAAGAAGGACACGGACACGGCAAGGGCACTGGGCACTCTGCAGTCCAGAAACCAGTCCTTTCGGGGCAACAGGTCCAGAGGACAGTCCTCTTATCGAGGCTCCTATCAGAACAGATCCTCGTTTTCATACAATCACAAAGGCCAATACCAAAACAAACAGCAACAAGGCCGCCAATCTTCGTTCGGAAGATCTAGCTACAGAGGAAAAAATACCAAGAGGGGCGCTGGCGGCCGCCAGTGACCGATTACTCCAGCCAGTCCACGCACCCTCTCCATCCTTTCAAATTGGAGGAAAACTGACCCATTTCCTCACAAATTGGCAGTACATCACCACGGACCGGTGGGTTCTTCAAATTATTCGATTCGGCCATTCTCTCGAATTCACCTCCATCCCTCCCAATACCCCTCCACGCAGACGGACGCACAAATACCCGCGCCTGCTTCTCAAGGAGCTTTCGACAATGCTACAGAAAGGGGCAATCGAAAGGGTACCGGCATCCTCAAAGGGGAAAGGATTTTACTCCCACTTCTTTCTTGTACAGCAAAAAGAGAACAAGTGGAGGCCCATCCTGGATCTCCGGGCGCTGAACACCTTCCTACGGAGCCAATCGTTCAGGATGGTGACGATTCAAGAAATTCTGGCCATTCTAGAGAAAGGAGATTTCATGACATCATTAGATCTCCAGGATGCCTACTACCACATCCCCATCCTCAGAAATCACCGGAAATTCCTGAGATTCGAGGTGGCGGGCCGTCACTATCAGTTCAAAGTCCTGCCATTCGGCCTCAAGTCCGCGCCGCAGATTTTCACGAAATGCCCAGCGCCAGTGGCAGCCTTCCTGCGTCAACTGGGCCACCAAGTCTTCCCCTACCTAGACGACTGGCTGGTGAAAGCACCCTCACCTGGAGACGCAGTCACATCCTCCAACGCCTGCACCAATCTCTTTCAGAGACTGGGATTGACGCTCAATCTCAAAAAATCCTGCATGGTCCCCGCAACAAAAATTACTTTCCAAGGGGCCACATTGGACACAGAGTGCACAAGAGCCTTCCCCTCGAAGTAGAGGACGGACAAGATCTTATCCCTGGCCACGGCTGTGGCAGCAAAAACGCACCAAAAAGTTCGGACTTACACCTCCCTCCTTGGGATGATGTCTTCCTGCATACTCCTCATCCCGCACTGCAGACTCAGAATGCGGCCCTTGCAGGAGGCACTCACGAGCCAATGGACTCAAAGTACTGGCTCCTTCGAAGACATTATTCGGATCACACCAAAAATGTCCAAAGCTCTGCAATGGTGGAAACGTCGCCAGAATCTAACTGTAGGGTTACCGTTTCTCCTTCCAGCATCACCGCTAGTGATAACCACAGACGCCTCCCTAGAGGGATGGGGCGCTGTTATCCAGGACCTTCAGATCAGCTGCAAATGGGACACTCAGGAAAAATCGCTCCACATAAATCTTTTGGAGCTAAGAGCCGTGTATCTGGCTCTACAAGCCTTCTTGCCACGCATCCAGAACTCCCCGGTGCTCGTCAGGACAGACAACACCACGACGATGCACTATCTCAACAAACAGGGGGGAACGCGTTCGCTCTCTCTCTCACGCGAATCGCAAAAGATCTGGAACTGGCTAGTGCTACACGGAATCCCGCTCAAAGCGGAATATGTCCCAGGAAAGGACAATACCATCACGGACGCCCTAAGCAGGCAAAAATCCCTCTCCCACGAGTGGGAACTTTCAGACAGCGCCCTCACTCACATCTTTTCTCTATGGGGAGTCCCGAACATCGACCTCTTTGCCACCAAGAGGAACGCCAAATGCCCAAGCTACGCAAGTTGGCATCCCCAACAAGGATCACTAGGAAATGCATTTTCCATCGGATGGTTCAGCGCCTTTGCATACGCTTTTCCTCCATTCCCGATGATCCCACGGCTCCTCAGGAAGATGAAGGTGGAACCATGTACCCTGATCCTAATTGCCCCGTTCTGGCCGAGGCAACACTGGTTCTCGGATCTGCTTCGACTCTCCATCAGATCACCGATTCGCCTGAAACAACACCCGAACCTCCTGACGATGTCCAACGGGCAAGTGCAACACCCGAACCTCCAATCGCCCAAATTATCAGCCTGGCTCCTGAGCACAGAGAGTTCGGTGGCCTGAATATCCCACAAGACTGCAGGGATGTATTAGCCAAAGCAAGGGCAGACAGTACGAACAAAACCTACACTCTCAAATGGAAGAGGTTCTGCATTTGGTGTTCCGACCAGGGCCTAAGGCCCCTCACCATCACCCCTGAATAGATATTACCATACCTCCTGCATTTGGCTCAGTCGGGACTGGCGCATGCGTCCATCAAGGTTCACCTGGCGGCTATCTCGAGGTTCACCAGGACTGTCACAGGACCTTCTCTGTGGTCAAGTCGGCTAGTCAAGCAATTCCTCAAAGGGCTATACAGATCCTTTCCGAGGCCTCGGAAAGTACCTCCTACATGGCAGCTTAATCTGGTACTTAACCAGCTCATGCGTCACCCGTTTGAGCCCATTCATCAGGCATCTCTTAAACACATCTCATGGAAGACGGCGCTCTTGCTCGCTCTAACATCTGCCAGAAGGGTGAGCGAGCTGCAAGCTTTATCCATTCAGGAACCATATATGCAATTCAGACATGACAGGGTGATACTGCGACCAAACCCTAAGTTCATTCCAAAAGTACCTTCGGACTTTCATCTCAATGAACCAATAGTCCTTAAGTCCTTCTTTGCCAACCCTTCTACAGCAGCGGAAAGGTCGCTGCATTCTTTGGACCTTATGAGATGCCTAAAGTTCTACCTGGACAAGACTAAGGCTCTCAGGAAATCTTCACAACTGTTCGTGGCATACAGCAGACCACGAATGGGCCTGCCTCTCACGAAGCAAAGCATCTCCAGATGGATCTCCTCTGCGATTTCATTCTGCCACGACAAGGCCGGCCGGCCTTTGAATGATCATGTTACTGCTCATTCCACCAGGGCGATGTCCACGTCAACAGCACTGTTTGCTGGAGTGCCGATCCTGGACATCTGCAGAGCGGCGACCTGGAAGTCACCGCATACTTTCTCCAGACACTACTGCCTGGATATCGAACTCCAGAAGGATGCGGCAGTGGGCCAGGCGGTGCTTCGCCATCTCTTTCAGTAAGGTGAGCCTTCCTACATCCCGCCTTCCAGGTATGCACATTCTTGCTCTGATGATGTTCTATCTATGCTGTCTCCTTGTTGTATGATATTATATGCATTATCTAACATGACGGCAGAGCAACTCTACTTTACAAATGTGCTACTATGATTGCTAGCTATTCTGATTCAGGCATGTGAATCTATGAAAGACACCCCTAATACTGGATAAGAAATGCGTTACTTACCTGTAACAGCAGTTATCCAGTATTGGTGTCTTTCATAGATTCACATGCAACCCTCCCGCCTCCCCTGGAAGGACTCACTTCCCTCTCGGACTATATTACGCCAACCTAGCTGGGTGCGTACGAAAATCTGAGGGACTGAGGCTCCTCCCAGGAAGGTTCTAGAGGGAGGTCGGAGCTGATTGGTTGACTGTGAGAGTTTGGTCCTTTTTACATAAGGACAAGGAAAGGCTACTAAGGGGAGGCCCTTAGACCCTTTTTCTCTATGTATGTCTATGGACATTACTTTTTTATTTACCGGAGGCTCCCGTCTCGACGACGGGGAATGATTCAGGCATGTGAATCTATGAAAGACACCAATACTGGATAACTGCTGTTACAGGTAAGTAACGCATTTCTTCCATTTACCTAGGTTCGTAGGAGATATCGCTTTCCATATTTGTGCAATGCCCCTCTTGGTGATAGTAAGAGCGAGAAACAGTAAATGCTGCTTATACCTATTCCCCCTCCCTTCTCTCCCCCCCCCTGCCCCCCAATGTTGTCAGTGCTATGTAAGAGGAAGAGTCCCGGGTCAAGTGGGAGCTCCCATGTTCAGTCCTACCTCATTCTGGCAGTTCCGAATCCTGCGCCAAAAGGGTTGCAACGCAGTGCAGCTCCATACTGTGTGCAAGAATGTACCCTCCTCCCGGTCACACCGCAGATATGAAGGGGACTGGATAACTCCCATTCGCCAAAGTAGAGTCTGAGTATAATAAGCCCGGTGCAGGCATTTGAACTGCATTGGACAGTATCGCGTGAAGACCGCCGAAGCCCCCTGGCTAGCGATGGCTTCACAGGCTTTTTTTAAACACTATACCTCCCACATTAAATTTGACTGAGGCAACATTTTTCTTAAGATCATATCTACACTTCTGTTTATCCACATTCCACTTTTCCAGAGTTTCATCACACCCCACTTTAAACTACCTTTGTTACTCTATTTTATCCACGCAGGAGATAATTCTGTGTTGGATTTCTTTCTTTTAAACTGTTCAAATGGAACCTCTCCATTTTTAGGGTGGGGAGAAAATCTGTAGTCGTACATAAATCTCCTTAAAACTTTCTACCAGCACTTTGATCGTTCTGTTAAATCTCTCAACAGTACCTTTCCCTTCAGGGTGATAGAATGAGCACAATCTATGTTTGCTGCCTTTCTGAGAAAGAAATGCCTCCATTTAGACAGATACCAATTGCGGACCGCTGTCTTTCACCAGTGTGTTAGGTACACCCTCCCTATGAAAAACCTCAAAGGAAACTGGTGATTCTTTTGGTTTCAATCACATTCACCACACCAAATTTAGACCACCATGAAAATGATCAATCAAAACTAGTGGGTAATTAGTCACTCCAACATTATGTATTGGCCCGAAGATATAACCGCACCAACTTCCCATGGTTTCAGAGGCATATCGCAGTAATTCATAGGGGGATTTCGGACTTTGAAGATTTTGTCACTATTCATACAATCTATACACTCCATGATCTTTCTTGCTATCAAAATATCCATCCAAGGCTACCAATAACTCATCCTTATCCTCCCTTTGGTCTTACTTATTCTTTGATGCCCATTTTGACGTAGTCTTACTATCTTTTCTCTCAACTCCATTGGTATCTCCAACATCAAACCTAATAAAAGTACACCATCTTCACAGGATAATTCTTCTCTCACTATTATGTAATGTTTTTTTTTCCATTTCTGAGCTCCATTCATTTTGCATGGCACTTGCAACCTTTCCCAACATGGAATCTCCTCTTACATCATCCAGGCAATCTTTTTTTTTTTAACATACTATATTGAGGACCTTGACATCACATCCAATGCATAGATTAATACAGAAGGTCTTTTGTTCTTGAGACAGCTACTAAAGATACATTGCATGAGTCTACTATACAGTGTTCGTACAGTACGGCAGAAAATGTACTGCAAATACTTACAAATAATAGCTATAGGTTTTGAGAACATTGCAGCAGTGTCATATAAATATCCATAACATAAAGTGTATATTTTCTAATTAACTGAAATAAACAACCCCTCGCTCCCGAACCCTCCCTCTCCATACTCCTGGTCTGTCTATTGCAACGCCAATAGTAACCGAAGGGGATCTAGCATGGTATTTCCTGGGGGACTTCCACCTCATGGTAAGGGCTCTTATTGCCAAAATGAGGGCCAAATCTACAAAACTCAGCTGTACCTTCTGTGTACTCGTACGTCTACGAAGGCCCATGAGTCTGTCCAGGCGTCGTCTGAGACAGGAATGTGTGTGACCTCCCTAAGGACTGACGAACGCCACTCCTGTAGTCCTGGAGGTGGGGGCAGGACCACAGCATGTGAAGGAAGTCCGCCTCGTCCCTTTTACACAGAGGGCAGCAATGGTTTGCTTCAAGGAACATACAGTGGATCCTTTGTGGGGTGAGATACGACCTGTGAAGGCCCATTGTTTGTAGGAATTTTAGTTTGGCGTTACGGGACCCCTTTTAGGGTGTTCAAGCCTGCACTTCCACGCTTTATCTGTAATTTATGTATCGGAATCCTCAGACCATTTTGTTCTAAGGGATATAAGTGTGGTTTTGGCGTGTGCTCGTATGCCCGTATGTAGCCATCTGACTGATTGTCCTCCATTGCCATATAATATAAGAGATGGACCAAGTTATGCTGCGGAGATTCACTACGCGGTGTTGCCCATGGGTTCCTGATGTAATGATGTAATGAGAGACTGCAGCATGTAATAGATATAAACGTGTGGGTGCGCCTGTAGAAAGGATTTGTGATCAATTAGAGCACCATCTCCAAAGAATGCCCGACACCCTCCACTCTCGTCTCTACCCAGTCATGGATCCTGGCCCTTCTGAGTCTGCCGTGCGGTGTGGGAATACCTAATAAGGGAATGTTCATAGAGTATGGGGCCTCTGTAGAGGTATATGACAGTGCCTTCTTCCAGCACAGTAGTGCCGTATTTAGTAGGGGAGGGCTATCCACAGGGATCTTAGCCTTAGGCAGGAGCAGGGAGTGTAATGCGGCCCCCCCCTATCCAAATCCGTAGGTGAATAGCCAATTTCCTGTTGGTTTCTCCCGGCAGTCCAATAAGATAACCATTGGAGCTGACTAGCGTAGTAATAGGCCCTGAAGTCGGGAACTCCCAGGCCTCCACCGCGAGGTTCCAACTGGAGTTTCTTTAGACTCACTCTCCTACGGCCTGTCCCCCAGATGAGCTCCACTAATATAGCATTCAGGGTATTGAAAATAGGCTGTGGGATGACAATATGTAGGTTCACAAAATAATACAATAGGCGAGGGAGCATTATCATCTTTGAGATGGCGATACGCCCCATCACCGATAAAGACAGTGAGGTCTAAAAAGCCACACTGGCTCGAAGGGCCATTATGGCCTTCACTAGGTTGCCATCAAGTTGATCTATCTGTGTTCTATAGACTTGAATGCCAAGATATTTAAAGGTGGTAGGGGCTACTGGCAAGGTGTACACACCAAACCGTAGTTCATCTGGGTAGGGTATTTCCTGGAAGAAGTAGGCCAGATTTCCTGGAAGTAGGCCAGAGATTTTCTTGGGTTTATAGCTAGGCCCGAGACACGTTCGAACGTGGCAAAGATATCGGGAAGGGGAGCATTATTGGCAGTCAGATCACTTAAATATAGTAGGATGTCATCTGCATAAGTTGAGATGAGGTGGGTTGCGCCATCTATTGGAATCCCAAGATGGTCTGCTGACCGTCTGAGTGCTATTGCAAGGGGCTCTAGTGCAAGAACGAACAATAGGGGAGACAGCAGACATCCTTGCCTGGTACCCCTGCGAATTGTAAACTGGCTCGAAATATATCGGGGGAAGTATAAAGTAGGCGCACCCATTTAAGGTATGTGTCTGGGAACCCGAATCGCTGAAGTGTTGCAAACATGAAATCTCTGGAGAGGGAGTCACAGGCCTGTCTAATGCGAAAGCATCCAGCGGTCTGGTATGGGTGCGGGCGGCCCTCATGATATAATGTAGCTGTCTCGTGTTAATGGATGTGCTACAGTTCAGCAGGAACCCGCATTGATCCCTATGTATGAGTGTATTAAGGTAGGGTTGAATGCGATTAGCAAGGGCCTGCTCAAAATTTTATATTCAGTTGCCAGCAGGGAGAGAGGCCTATAATTAGACATATCAAGACTGTCGCGTCCCGGTTTGGGTAGCGAGGTGACCAGTGCTTGCATGGTGGATCGTGGTAGATGGCCGGCTTCTAGGGCGGCCTTCTATACAGTCTCTAGTGTGGGTACCAGGGTGTCGGAGTGCATATGATAGAATTAAATAGGCAATCCATCGAGCCCAGGAGCTTTATTACGATTCAGACCTTTGATTGCAGTTCTAATTTCCTGTTGATTGATGGGGCCATTTATTTATTTTTGTACTGTATCTGGGAGTACAGGGGAGGTAAGGACTTGCAAAAACTCTGCAATAGAAGAGTTCTCGTCTAGTGTGGGTGCAGCATATAGAGTGCTAAGATGTGTGTAAAAGGCTATGTTTATCTCCCGTTGCGTGTGGGCCATACTTCCATCCGGTGTGCGTATTTCGGTTAGTTCGAGGCATGTGGGCTGCTGAATTCATATCTGTGCATAGATCGCCGCCTAGTGTTGGGTCCGGATGATTGCACATTGTTGTCCTGGAAGAGTCTTCGAAGTATCACGAGATAGGTGGCTCCTCCCCTGGACTACAGTGCGCATGGGCATCGCCTCCATCCCCAGATTGTTTTTTTCCGCCATTGGGTTCGGATGTGTTTCGGTTCCCTCTGTCGGACCGATAGTCGTTTACGTTTCTACTTGAGACCAAAAGGTCTTTAGGCTGGGCGTCGGTATTGTTTTCGTTCGGGTTTGTCTTCCTTCTCAGCTCCGAACGCTTCCTGCCCCTCCGCGTGCTGTCGGCGCGGACGGGCCTACTCGACGCTCCAGGTTCCTGAACATGGAACGGACTCCGTTCAAGAGGTGCCCGGTGTGCACCTCCAAGTATTCACACCTCGACGTGCACCCTGTGTGCAACAAGTGTTTATCACCGGACCATGACGAGGCCAGGTGTATGGCCTGCTCAAAGTTCCGGTGCAAGAAGACCCTAAAGCATCATCGGGCCGCTCGACTCCAGGCCCAGTTGTCGGCACCCCCTGCGCCCCCGCCGGACAACATCTTTGAAGAATTTGAAGAAGACGAAAATGTCTTTCAGGTTTCGGACTCTAGCCCTGCGTCGGAGGGAGATGACTACGACGCGGGAGATGAGGAGTTTGATGAAGCCGGCGACGAGGTAGGGGACGACGATGGGGCCATTGCCACCGTGGGGGATAGCTCGGAGGAAGAGCACCCCCAAACTGACTCAGGGGTCAATCCCCAACATACGGCCCAGGTCGAGGGATCGCCTTCGGGCCTTACCCAAGACCATGCTAATAGTCCAACTGCCCCGCCTCTCGGCCCGGCCACGGACATTTCTGATGCGCCACTCCCGTTGAAGAAAACGAAAGTGAAGCCATCGGGATCCACACCATCGGTTTCGAAACCGAAAGTGAAAGCTCCACTGGTGGGACAGAAGGCTCTAGAGGCGTCAACGCCTAAGAAAGTCAAGATGGCCGACTTGAAGAGCCACGCCAAGATGGCCGACCCCAAGGCCTCGGGGTCGACGCCGAAGGCAACGGCGGCCGACGCGGCTGCGTCGGCGCAGAAGATGGTCGAGGTCGACGACCCGAAAAAGGCTCCAAAGAAGCGTCAAGGCGATTCCAAAGCTCCGGCTGCGCCGGCTCCGGCCGTCGGGGCCAAGGATGGCAAGGTGTCGGCGCCGAAGACGCTGCCCCCGGCAGACTCGACTCCCGACTCGGGGAAATCGCTCGAGAAGGTCAAGCCCTCTTCAACCTTGACGAAGAAGGTCGCTGAGTCCCTGCAACGGATTCGGAAGGACGCTGTGGTTCCCGAACCGGAGGGCGTGAAGCCGAAGACCGCATCGAAGCCGGCAAAGGTGCAAACGCCTATTCGCTACACCCTGCCGCCAAAGTCGACGCCGAAAGCCTTCGCTCCGAAGCAGGTGGCGGACGTGCCCTCGAAGGAGATGTCGATGTCCAAAGCGTCGTTGGTGGTGTCGAAGCTTCGGCTCCAGCCACTCGCGGATGAAGAGCGCCGAGAGGTCATCATCGACGCCAATACTGGGAAATTGTCCCTCCTCAAACGGAAAATCACCATGGAGCCGGTGCTTGAACATTTTCGGATTCCTCTTAAGAACAAGAAGGACTCGACGGGCGCTTCGGCCCCTATGGAGCCTTCGTCTCCCAAACATGTGGAACGTTCTCCTACGCGTTCTAACGCGGGGGAAGGTGACGACGATGAGGAGGAGGTCGAGTACAACTATCCGGCGTACTCGGATCCGGAGGAGGAACATGAACCTTGGTCGGCCGGAGCCAACCCAGACGACCCGCAATCGGGTCAGGAACCGCAGCTCTTTGCGGCAAAGACCTCACCGACGGAGGACTCTGCAGCCTTCAACGCCTTGATTGAGAGGGCCGCAGCTAACCATGATGTCGAGCTCCACTCAGATCCTGTGGATGTGGACTTTTTGTTTGACACTTTCTCAGTGGCCGAGAAGTCAGTCAAGACATTGCCAATGCTCAAAGGGGTGCTAAAGCACGCGCCGGAGGTCTTCAAGGAGCCCACTCGGGCGCGTATCATCAATCCTCGAATTGATGAAAAGTATAAGGCAGCGCCCTCGGATCCAACATACATCAAGGGACACTTGCCACTGGACTCTTTGGTTGTATCCAACGCTCGGAAGAGGGCGAATTCACAGACAACTGGTGACGCTCCTCCCCCAGACAAAGAGTCGAAAATATTCGAGGCCTCAGGAAAAAGGATTGCTGCGCAGGCAGCTAACATCTGGCGTATTTCAAACACGCAGGCCCTACTTGCACGCTACGATAGGGCTCACTATGACACCCTAGAAACACTGTTGCAGCACTTACCTGACCAGTACAAGGAGGCTGGGGAGATGTTAATTCAGGAGGGCAAGCTAATCACTAACGCTTTCATCAAATGTGCGCTAGATGTGGCTGACACTGCCTCCAGGGCGATCAACACTAGTGTGTTGCTGAGAAGGCATGCATGGCTTCGAATATCAGGCTTTAAACCAGATATACAAACAACCATACTCAACCAAACAGTTAATCCTGACCACCTATTTGGCCCCGAGGTGGATGCGACACTGGAAAAAATGAAAAAAGACACAGACACTGCTAAGTCTATGGGGGCCCTCCAATCTCAGCAGTTTCGGGGTGGTTCCTTTCGCCGCTCCAATTCCAGAGGCACCTCCAGGGGTCAAGCATCGCAATCCACACAGTACTATAAGGGCAGTACCCAGACCTCGTACACCAACAAGGGTAGAGGTGGCTACAGAGGCAACAACGTCAAGGGCAGGGGACGTGGAAACAATAGCTCCAGGTCCACCACCGCCAACAAGCAGTGACGTCTTGTCACTGCCCCCCGACCACACAACACCGGTCGGGGGGAGACGCCAGCAGTTCCTGCCCGCGTGGAAATCCATCACCACGGACAGGTGGGTGAGATCTCTTATCCAGTACGGTTACTGTCTGGAACTTACTTCCACTCCACCAAACATACCTCCAAGAAGCCGTCCTATGTCCGGCGAGCACTTGCACTTGTTGCAGCAGGAGGTCACAGTCATGCTGCAAAAGGGGGCAATAGAGCTCGTTCCACTGCAAGAAAGGGGAACAGGGGTTTACTCCCTGTATTTTCTAATCCCCAAAAAGGACGGATCCCTCAGGCCCATCCTGGACCTCAGGCCCCTCAACTGGTATATTCTCTCGGAGCACTTCCATATGCTCACGTTACAGCAGGTACTCCCTCTGCTTCAACAGGGGGACTTCCTGGCCACACTGGACCTAAAGGATGCATACTTTCATATCCCCCTGCATCCTTCCCACAGGAAGTATCTCAGATTCACAATCCAAGACCAGCACTACCAGTTCATGGTTCTGCCGTTCGGGGTCACCACAGCGCCAAGAGTCTTTACGAAGTGCCTGGCGACTGTGGCGGCGCATCTGCGACGCCAAAACGTCCACGTCTATCCTTATCTGGACGACTGGCTCATTCAGGCAAGAACAGAACAGCAGTGCGCAGACCACGTGTCACGCACTATTCATCTCCTGCATGATCTGGGATTCTCGCTGAACTATTCAAAATCCCATCTCCAGCCCGCCCATGTACGGCAGTATCTGGGCGCGACGATAAACACGCTGGCAGCCACTGCGCAGCCAAATTCAGTGAAAATCGCCAGCATCCAAACGCTGATCCAACGATTCAGACCTCAGCACTCGCTTCCAGCGAAGGTGTTCATGCAGTTGATAGGCATGATGGCCTCCTGCATCTCCATCGTCCCGCACGCGAGACTACATATGCGTCCGCTTCAGGAGTGCTTGGCACGTCAGTGGACTCAGGCTCATGGGCAACTGACAGACCTAGTGTTGGTGAGCGGTCGGGCGTACAACTCTCTGCATTGGTGGAATCCACAAAACCTTTGCAAGGGCCGACCGTTCCAGGAGCCTGTGCCACAGATTATCCTGACAACGGGCGCTTCTCTCCAGGGATGGGGAGCGCATGTACTCCATTACACGGTGCAGGGACTATGGACACTACAGCAGAGGAAGATGCACATCAACGTTCTGGAACTGATGGCAATCTTCATGGCTTTAAAGGCATTCAAAGTACATCTGTGCAACAAGGTCGTGTTGATCCGGACGGACAACATGACGGCCATGTACTACATTCAGAAGCAGGGAGGAACACACTCTCCGCAGCTGTCTCATCTGGCTCAGAGTATGTGAAAGTGGGCCATTCAGAGGAACATCTTCCTCATGGCGGAGCATCTCCCGGGCAAAGACAACCAGATGGCGGACCTGCTCAGCAGGCACAGCCACCAGATGCACGAGTGGGAGATACATCCATCAGTACTCTAACCGTACTTCGAAAGGTGGGGTCATCCAGAGATAGACCTGTTCGCCACAAAGGAGAACGCAAAATGCCAAAGCTTCGCCGCCAGGTTCCCACACCCGCAATCGCAGGGCAATGCGATGTGGATGAACTGGTCAGGCAGATTTGCGTACGCTTTTCCCCCAGCACCTCTGATACCGCTGGTGGCACGCAAACTCAGGCAGCACTCGATGACTCTCATCCTGGTTGCTCCAACGTGGGCTCGCCAACCATGGTACACCACGTTTCTGGAACTCTCCGTGGTACCGCATCAAAGGCTTCATCTCACCCCCAGCCTTCTGACGCAGAGCCATGGCGACATTCAGCACCCAGATCCGCAACAGCTCAACCTGGCGATCTGGCTCCTGAAGTCCTAGAGTTTGGCTACCTCAATCTTCCCCCCGATTGTATGGACATCATTCGGGAGGCAAGGAAGCCCACTACTCGAGCTTGTTACGCGGCCAAGTGGAAGCGTTTTGTCATGTACTGTGTAAACCACGATATTGACCCACTGGACGCTTCCATTCAGAACATTATTTGCTACCTGTTCCACCTGTACCAATGCAATTTGGCGTACTCTTCCATCCGCATTCATTTGTCTGCGATGGCAGCATACCTTCAGAATAGGCAACACCTATCCCTTTTTAAGGTCCCTGCTATCAAGGCTTTTCTGGAAGGACTCGAGTCATTCCACCGCGGACACCACCAGCTCCAGAATGGAACCTCAATGTGGTTCTTACAAGGCTGATGGGTCCTCCCTTTGAGCCACTGCACTCTTGTGAGCTTCAGTTTCTGACTTGGAAGGTTGCTTTCTTAGTAGCAATTACATCGCTACGGAGGGTTAGCGAGTTGCAGGCGCTCACCATCCAGGAACCTTTCTTCCAAGTACACGCTAACAGGGTGGTGCTCCGCACTAACCCTAAATTCTTACCCAAGGTTGTATCTCAATTCCACATGAACCAAACAATTGAGTTACCAGTGTTTTTTCAAAACCCAGAGTCACTGGCGGAGCGGATGCTCCACACCCTTGATGTTAAAAGAGCCTTGATGTACTACGTTGACAGGACTAAAGATTTTCGTAAGACCAAGCAACTCTTTGTTGCTTTTGCCTCACACCACAAGGGAAATGCTATCTCCAAAGCTGGGATCGCTAGGTGGATAGTGAAATGCATTCAGATCTGTTACGCTAAAGCTAAACGCACTCTCACAATTCCACCGAGAGCCCACTCCACCAGAAAGATGGGGGCCTCTATGGCTTTCCTAGGTAACATTCCCTTAGAAGATATTTGTAGGGCAGCCACATGGTCTACCACACATACTTTCACTAAACATTACTGTGTAGATGTGCACTCTAAACAGCAGGCAGCTGTTGGCCAGGCTGTTCTCAAAACGCTTTTTCAAACTGCTGCAGCTGGCACGGGTGGCCGCCGCTAATGGAGGGACTGCTATATATTCTATGCACAGATATGAATTCAGCAGCCCACATGCCTCGAACTGCAAATGCTACTTACCAGTATGCATCTGTTCTTGGCATGTAGGGCTGCTGACATTCATATCGCCCGCCCTCCTCCCCGGCGCCTGTAGCAGCTGCAGTATTTTCTTTACACATATTTTCATACTCTTAGCATAGGGCATCACTCACAAATTTCACTCCATCTCTGCCAATGGCTAAAAACAATCTGGGGATGGAGGCGATGCCCATGCGCACTGTAGTCCAGGGAAGGAGCCACCTATCTCGTGATACTTCGAAGACTCTTCCAGGACAACAATGTGCAATCATCCGGACCCAACACTAGGCGGCGATCTATGCACAGATATGAATGTCAGCAGCCCTACATGCCAAGAACAGATGCATACTGGTAAGTAGCATTTGCATTATCGGTGGGTCAGGCCTATCTTGCACTGGGCGGGATAGCAATGTACCAGTTCTATCCGCTTCTGGGGGTTTTCGCTGAATGAATGCCCTATGATCAATTATCCGTAGCGTCTCTAGTATCTCAGCGTGGTCAATACGGGCACTCTGTAGTGCCTCTCTTTTATTCGGGTCCGTCACTGCCTCCTGTTCTAGCGTGGTCATTTGTTGTTCGACTCTGAGCAAGCGTACCACTACCATTCTATTAAGTTAGATGAGGCTGTGTTCCAATTTTCTGCTAGATAATTAGTAATGGTGGAGGAGAGTGCTTGTTCGAAATGGAGCATCCTCTAGTAATTGTGGGTGTAATTTCCAGGTGGGTACAGGGGTTGGTACATTACCCCAGGTAAGTATGAGCTCTAGAGGATTGTGGTCGAGAAGGTTTTTGCCAGATATGTGGACTGACAGACCTGAGTGACAATGGAATTGGAGCAGAGGAATCTATTGATCCTGGTATGGGGACTATGTATGGGGGAATAAAAAGAGTACTCTTTATGAGTAGGGTGTAGATGTCTCCATGCATCGGAAAGCATCCAACCATCTGCCCAAGTATTAAATATGTTGGTTAGCTTACGGGCATTTGTACCATGAAGGGTAGGGTGGGATCTATCTATGTTTGTGTCTAAAACGGCGTTCCAATCCCCTCCCAACACCCATGGGATACCATCCCACTCAGCCAACGCTGCACTCAATCGGTGGAGAAATCGGTCCTGATCAAAGTTAGGAGCGTATATACATCATCCAACCAATCTTAAAGCGAAATACTTCCCTCTATAATGCTGCACACCTTCACCCCCACTTATTCATCAATATCAAGTACTACCTCCACCACAGAGCTCAACTTTGACAAACAATCTTCCAGTTTGTTACGTGACCCTGGTTCATAGCAAACTTGAAAGTCAAATTTCTGTAGTCCTACAGTTCATTGTGGAAGATCTCGTTTCTGTGCCTTTTAAAGATCTTGGCAAATGAGCAGTGATTTTTAACTCATCATTACCTTCTTCACTCTGTAACAATACAGCTCCTAAGGCTTTCTTACTGGCTTCTGTCAATATACAACAAGGTTTGAAAGTAAAAATGCACTTCAGATTGTTAGCTTTTTCTAATCAAGTCTTCACATCCTTGAACTCTGGATCACATTCTTCACCCCAGACAAATTCACTTTCCTTCTTCAGCAATTGTCGAATTTTTAAAGTCCTCGCTGCTAAGTCTGGTATGAACTTGGCATGAAATTCCAACATACCAAAACATTATCAAGTCTTGTTTTTTTCTCTGAACTTTGCAAAGTTAAGATGTTACCTGCTAAGTCTTTTTTTAGGCAAAAATCCTTTTCCACTGAGACAAACATCCATTGACAAAATGTTCAACGCTTGTTTCAATCTGAGATTATGTATTTGCAAGGTCTCCACAAAAATCGGAATATATTCCTGGAAGTACTTAACCCCTTTTATGCTTCCAAACTACATATGCATCACACGTTGAAACACATCTGCAGAGATTAATCCGAAAGCCATACGTATGTAGCTGTAAGTACCAACAAGCATTGGCATAGCCAATAGGTCTTGCCTTTGGGACCTTATAAGTGTTTAGCCAGAGTTATTTGCAAAATGAGGAAAACGTCCTTGAAAATCAAACTGTTTATAAGCTCCAATTACCAGAAAAAGTGGACACAGTGAACAAGGAAATAGAAGAAAAACGTTAAGGAGAAGAAGGGTGATGAGTAAGCGCGGGGGAAAATAATAGAAAGTAGGCCGCACTAAAGATGCTTGGTTTCTGTGGCAGTAGATGTACCAGGCTACGGGCAGGTGTAGAGGTGCTTGAGAATCGAGAGGGACACTGGGGAGGGGTACTATCATATTTGAGTGGGTAGATGTACCTGGGTAAAGGTGGGGTGTATGTATACATGGTTTATTAGGCAGTAGAGGTACGAGGGTACAAGTAGAGGTTCTAGGGTTAAATGTAGGTACAGAGGCACTAGGGCAAAGGCACAGAGAGGTAGAATCGAAGAAGCAGCGACAATGCATTAGTGGATATACAGGGGCAGAGGTACTAGGGTATAAGAAGTGGGGTAGGTGGTAGTGTATTGCGAGTGGTAGTAGAGATGGGGAGAGGTACTATGGTATAAGGCAGCACTAGATATAAAGGGTATGGGCAGTAGGTCATAAGCTGTAGTACGGGGTACTGGCATGGGTAAACAGTGTCTCAATCTTCACACCATCAATGGATATGAAATCTGTAGGATGATTTTTCTTTTCACTGTGAGTACTTGCTGATAAAATGCAATCTTCCATAAGGTTTACTGACTCCTGAACATTGTTTTTACTGGAACAACAACACTATGCAAAATGTCCTTTTTTGCTAACAAATTTACATACCACATTCATGGCACGAAATGTTTTGAAAAAATCATGTCTAGAATTTCTACATCTGTTGCATACCCCTTTAGCTTTGGATGTGAAGTGAGATATAGGTTTACTCTTACTTTCTTCTTCCTTTACTTCAACTTTACTAACAGCTGCCTTCTTATTCTTGTCTAGTTCTTCCACACAAGCCAGGGCATTTTCTACACGTTTGTCAATGATGATAATTTCATTAAGCGTCGGGTCATCTTTCTACCATAAGTCTTGCCTTACCTTAGCAGAGCTGCATTGTAACATGAACTGGTCTCCAGTACGTTCTTTTAGTGTAGCTCCGACTCTACAAGATGAACGCTAGCTTCCTGAGACTAGTAATGTAGTCAGCTACACTATCCCCACTCCTCTCCCACCTCATACCAAAACGGCATTTTTCTAAAACAGTACTCACTTTAGGTAAATAGTATAAATCTATTTTTTTTATGCAATCGTCAAATTCACCTAGTTCTTCTTCTATATCTGGCAAATATTCATGCATTTCCTGACCTTTACACCCCAAACAATGCATAAATAAAGAAGTCTTCCTTTCAGATGGGAGATTCAATCAGCAAACCTTTGCATAATGCATGAAAGTTTATTTCCATTTGGACTACTTAACAGGAGGTTCTCCTGGGGAGGTAAGGAGAAATGGTGGAGGAATGACGTTTTGCATGTTGGAAGCACAACCAAAATGTTAAACCAATGAATTACTCAAAGAGAGATTATCGTGGAGGTGTTGTTTTTCAGCTAGTGCTTGGAGGCCCATTTGGGTAGCCATGCGCTATACAAATGCAGTTGAATTGAATATGTACTTCAAAACTACTTGTTCGATAGTTCTATTAAAACTTTCACTACATGCAACACGAAAATTGCTAAGTGCATACATATTACTCTTAAGATGAACAAACAGGGAATGACTCGATATAACAGGGAAACTGCGTATCTGAAAACTGGTCTCGTTTATGCTGCCAACTGCAGACAGACAAGTAACGGTTGTGTGTGAAAACCCACAGAAAATACACACGCTCACACCTTCGGACTCGGTCACCCTTTCCAGGAGCCTGTGAGCCCCAATAGTTTTTGCTTCCTCCGCTTTGGAAGGCAATGGAACACAATCGAGACTGCATCCAGCAACCCCAATAATTCAGTGACATGCAGGTGAATGCATGTTGAAGATAATAATATGAAGATTTATAGAGCGCCTGTTTACCCACACCTGTATGTCCCTGCGCTGATGCACAGGCCTAGCAGAAGCGACATAATGAGCCCAAGGATAATTATGCTGAGCTGAAGAGCCAGGTTTGTAACAACTTCCTAAACCGAGTCTCAGAAGGTTCGGTTCTTAACAGTGCTGGAAGGGAATTCCAAACCCTGGCTGCAGGAAAGGAAAAGGAGCGTGCCTCTAATCTGGCCCTAAAGATCTTGGGGATTTGCACAAGATTGGCCTCAGGGGATCAAAGGTGGTGTCACGGGGAATAGGGCTGTAACAGGGGCCGTAGGTATTTGGGACCTTTCAAAGCTAAAATCCAATGGCGAAAACAAAGAGCCTTGAAGCAGATTCTCTTTTCCAATGAGCGTCAGTGAAGAGAGGATAAAGCCGCTGTAGCCGAAGCCCTTCTGGCAAGATTAAGGACCAGGTGGGCCGCCGTATTTTGCACTCTTTGAAGCTTTTTTTAAGCTTTCCCCAGTAGCTCCCAAGTAGAGGACATTACCGTAGTCTAACTGTAATGTAACCAGTGCATGAGCCTCTGTTTTACATGCTTCAATAGGGAGGATGTCTGATGTCTTTCTAAGCATTTTCAAAGTCCAGAAGCACTTCCCAGCTACACAGCTAATTTAAGGCTTAAAAGAAAGCTTGGAATCAATCTAAACTCCTAAATCATTTTCCGTAGGTTTAGGATCAGGGATCTGGCCAAGGGAGTCCAGCCACCATGATGTAGACCATATGGATGGAACCTTGCCAACTATCATGATGTCCGTTTTTTTTGGTATTGTGCTTTAAACAGCTCTCGGTCATTCAGGAGGCCAGTTCCACCAGGCGAGATTTGAACTGGAGAGCCGAACCGTCCTCCTGTTAAGAGAAATTCACAATCAATTGTGTGTGTGTGTCGTCAACGTGTGATACTACTTTGACATTGTGTTTCTCAAAAAGTTCTGCTAGAGGGTGAAAGTGGACATTAATTACAGCTGGGCTCAAAATACAGCCTTGGGGAACTCTTTGCGGAAGAGTTAATGTCTCAGAGGTGAAAGGTCTCTGGGTAACTTGAAAGGTACGGTTAGACAAAAAAGAAAGAGAGACATCTTAAGGCCAGGCTGCAGACGTCCCATTCCCCTAGTCTCTGAATTAGGAGGCCGTGGGATACGATGTCGAAGGCTGCACTCAGGTCAAGTAGTATTAAAGCTGAGGTAAAACTGTTGTCCTCGTTATGTCTTAATATTTCAGTTTCAAAAGGTAGGGCGGATTCTGTTGAGTGAGCAGCCCGAAAACCTGATTGAAAGGGGTTAGTAGTTCTCTTTCTTCAATGAAGCAAGTGAGTTGATGATTAACATGTTTTTTATTTTTGCAAAGAAGGGTAAAGGAGAGATGGGTCTGACTGCCAAGAATCATGGGGTCAAAAGTGAGTTTTTTCTGTATGGGGTGCACAATACCATGTTTCCGTTTCTGGGGTACGTATCCCAATTTAAGAGACATCCTAATAAGTTGTCTGAGATGGGGAAGAATGGAAAGCATACCCGACCGGAGGATCCCAGACGGGCCGGGTCTAAACAGGCCCCCGATTTGATATGCAGGAAGAGTTACTGTAATTGCATCATGGAAGGGATTGTAAAGGACCTGAGAACACCCAGGGTGGATAAGTTATCTGATTTCCCTAACATGTTACTGTATACCTTGGCCTTAGTTGGGAACGTATAATAGATTTTGACCACTTTAGAGCCAAAGAAATTAGTAATGCTATTACAGGTATCCTGAGGGGAAGTTCCTGAGGCGGATACTCGATCGAGAGGGGACAGGGATTTGAGTATGGTAAAGTTCTTTAGTGAAGTTCCTAGATCTATCGCTCTTCAGGGCATAGAACTGTCTCGCTGTCTATCTAATTAATTTATGATATTATTTACGTGCTAATTTGAGGTTGTATCGACCATTCTGGTTATTATCCATCCGCTAGCCGCGTTCCAGGTGTTTACATGCTTTTTTGGCTGCCACTAGTTCATCATTGAACCAGGGCACCGAAGGAGAGGTGCATGTCAGGCGTTTAGGCACTAAGGGGGCTATGGTGTCTAGAGCTTCACTAATCCATTGGGTTATATTCCTGTCTGCCCGATCCACGTTCTCCCCTATATTAGGGAGGGAGGCAGATAGTGTCTTAGTGATGGTCTCCGTATCATTCTAGGCCCATTTCCTTGAGAGCACAGTAGAATCCTTCTTGCAGCTGGACATATTGTCAGGAAGTGGAAAAGAGAAAGGTATCATAAAATTATCAGACCAGGGGACTGAGATGGGGGTATCCACCAGAAGAGTTGGGAAATTTGAAAAAAAGGTGTCTAGGGTGTGACCTTTCACGTGAGTAGGACCCGTGACTCTCTGTACCAAGTTAAGAGTATCTGGGTCCTTAATAAGGGACTGAGCCCCCTTCAAGAACTTTCTTCAAATTGAAGGTTAAGATCACCAAGGATAATAAGCTTATTATAATGGACTACCAGTAGGGAAGCGTGGTCCACTAGGGAAGATATACACTTGGCCGCGGAGGGCGATCAATTAAGAGCCCTTTTAGCGTGCGAGTGTTTGTGGGCGTTCGTGAAAAAAGAGCAGCTTCACACTCATCAATGGACCTTTCGCTAAGAGAGCATTTTATAGTGAGCTTAAAAATAATAGCAATGCCTCCTCCTCTCTGGGAGAGGCAGTCTCGTTTCACCATACCATGTCTATGTGGCATGGCATCTAGAAGCTCTGGGTTGGAGGTTTCAATGAGCCATGTCTCGGTCAAGAAAACAGTTGTGGCTTCTTCTGCTAAGGCGGAAGCGCATCACCCCACTGCTGTAGGAGCAGTGCAGCAAAAAAATGAAATCATGATAACCTGGTTATCATCATTTTATTTTTCACTAGGGGTTGGGTTAGGGCGGGGCTGGGGTCATGGCGGGAGAGTGGTGTGATAACTCCAAGTTCGCATGACTGCTTGGCCGGCCCTCTTGGGCCGGCCAAACAGTCCTGCACACTTTGCATCTTCCCCACCAGACTGGCTTTATACATCCTGTTGAGGAACATGCGAAGCCTCACAGTCCCCGTCTGAGCGCCGAACCCCGGTGCTCAGACCAATCGCACCACTGCATTGCAGCGTTGTGATTGGCTTAGGGAGAGAGCCTGTGTGCCTCCTTCCGCTACGGAAGCAGAGGAGAAGGTGGCTGAAGGGACAGAAGGGGAGTGACTACCATCGGGCAGCAAAAGGTAAGTGGATATTGTATTTTCTTTTTTGTCTTCTAGATTGACATGCTATGCACAATCCGGGTATCTAGTGGTTGAGTACGGAAGTGTCTTTATTTTTCTCCAGAAACTTTATTACCTTGTGAGTAGGAGTTGATATAGGCAGAGCCTCTGTATGACGTCGACCGTTATCTCACAATGCCCATGTGTGTGTCTACCATATTAGACTCTTTTTTACTGCCATTAGTTACGATAAGCTCCAAACGTATTTTTAAAGGCTTTTGTGAAGTAGCCTTCTGAGAAAAGCTGGCAAGAGAGAACAGTTATAGTCACGATACGCTGGAAAGAGATTTTTCAAGGGTTTGTCGGTGGGACCAGCATTCATAGAATGTTTATTTGTGGATGTCGGATCCCTGGGGTTCCAAAATGCCATTTTAGAGTATGAGTGCACTCTTAAAGTTTTGCTCAAACTGCCACCGAAAGTTCACCCTCATCAACGAGCATCCACCCAGTCTGTATGTTCTGTCTTCCTTCGAGACCATGCACATACTATATGAACAAGAATCTCTGGTTTAAAGACAACATTCTTCGAGCACATTGGGCAAATACAGAGATAGAGGCATTGTCATAGATTGATAAGCAGAAAAGGGGTAATTTGTCAATGAAGGAGATGGATTTCTCTGACGAAGTCGAGGCTCCAGGGGGAACACCAAGATGACAAATTCGTTATATACAAGGTCAAAAAAGGCTCCAATGCTCACAGGGCAACATACTCCTGACATGTCTCATATGTCAAACGAGAACGCATTCAGACACACATCCAAGACGTTGAAGCAAGGCTCTTCTAGTAACAGAGTCACAGAAAAGTAGGCCCGTAACCCAGAAAAAACATGCTGTAAAAGGAGCTCATGTAACTTTCCATCCTACTGGGAAAGAGAGATTCACTGGGATAAATACGCCAAATGTAGACTCCTTGACTTCTGAGGATGATCAAGTGCAGAGGGGAGGAGGGACGGCGCCATCGAAGGAAAATGTCCTTATGGAAACTGAAACACCCAACATAGTCGATGTTGAGAGATAGAAGAGGGCTTTGGTGGCCTACATAGAAAACCTAATGAAAAAGAGAAGGGACCACCAGGAAGCCATTTATACAAATTCTGGTGGTTGCCTCCTGAACTGCAGGGGTGGGGTCTCGGACTCGTGGTGCAAGGGTTCAGTTCAGTGCACACACCGAGATACAGAGATCCAGTGGACTACAGCACTAACACAAACCCACTAAGCTATTCTTTGCACAGGCAGTGCTTATCAGCAGTCCTGTTAAACAAGCTTGGTAACACAGTGGTAATCAAAACAATTAGACTTGCAGACAACACATAAACATTGCACTCAGAAATTGGGATTTGTAGTCTTAAACTTGTTATCTTGTGCATTTACAATGTATGGTACAAAACAGAATGAAAATGAAATTAAAGCTAAAATAGTTATAATGAGAGCAGTAGAAACATTTAAACATTTGTGCATGTTAAATGGCATTCTAAACCCTAATGCTATCTCTAAACCTCACACTAATTTCGTAGGCTAAAACATGACCTATTCCTGCCTGTCGAGTATTTGGAATGGATCGCACAGCATAACTTTTGAAACAGCAAGTCTGGCTGTATGTTATCAGAGTTCTGCCATGGAAGAACATACTTGTGCATCAGCCAAGGATAGGAGTTTCAGCACAGTGCTTTCGTCTTCTACAGCTTGCTCTCCCGATGCAGCTCTCAACTGTACAACATGAGCATCAGCTGTTGCCCAGCCTTCCCTAACACATATAATAAGTAAAAGACAGGTTGCCAAAGCAGCAAGGTCATTGCACTGTTTTCTAACATTTGCAAAACAGGTAGCTAGCCCTAAAGCGAGAGCAAGAATCACCCTACCCCAAGATTCAAAACAGAAGGGTGGGAAAGTGGATGCTACTTGTCTTTTCTATCACCATGTGTCGGTGCTCTAATATTGCCCATATGGGGTCAAGAAGGCCTTCTTCGGGACTACAGGTCATGCTATTGCTTATCAAACTTGGTGAACCAGTCTGATTCATAGGGCACGTAGTGCAAGTGCAGTCAGTGTATATATTTGTTTCATAAAATGTGGCAACAGCAGTGCAAACAACCCTTCTCCAACATTGGATCTTTCATGTATTCAGATGCTTGAATCATTCCCTGTCGTCAGGCTGGGAACGCACAGTATTCTTAAATTGCGAAAACAGTGTGAAAAGGGCTACAGGCCTCAACAGCAGTGTTTGTTAAATAGCACATCCACCTCATTTGAAGCAATCCAAACTTCAGCCAATGAGGCGTAAGTGCCAGCTCTCCTACTCTCCCTAGAGGTCACCATAACTCAAATTTCTACCGCACTTCGTGTAAGAGTGTCCCGAAGCAGAGCTCTTCTCTAGTTACTCAGTGTATGCATTGTTACTTTTTCTGGTCTACCCGGGAACTGAACCAGCCCTGCCTACAGATTTCAGAGTACTGGAAGTTGTTTTTTTGAAAAAATTCCTTTTTTCTGGGCCATGGAGACCCCCCTTCTGTCACAAATTGTCATCATGACAGAGAAAAAAAAAATCTCTTTTCAATTCCTGTTTACTTCTGGTCACAAGAAAATATATACTGATGACCCACATGAGTCATGTATTTATTGCTGTTATCTAGCTCAGAAGCCTTCTCGCTTTGCCACTTGTATCAAAAATCCCAAAGAACAAAAGGAGGTTGCTCCTCTAGGTACTGGAAAAAAACATACTTTTCATTTAAAGGGAATGTCTCCTCTTTAGGAATTATTCCATGAGTATTGCTACTCCAAGCCCTTCCACGAAGGCGGGGCAAAAAATGGAAGCATGGATTTTCAGGAGCTGGACTTGAATCCTGAAGCGCCTGCAGCCACCTCCACATGCATAAACCGACTAGAGCTTCTTCCGAAAAAATTCTCTAGGCATGATGAACACCTGCCTACTCGGAAAGCAAGCTCTCTTGACCAACTGGCTGACATCCAGTCTCTATCAGTGACTCAGATGTCGAAAAAATTCCAACTTTATTAACAGTATTTCCACTGTCCTATACTGCACTTGACAAGCCGGCTTCCATGTGGAAACAGATGTAGACTGCAAGACCCTCGTAAACACAATTGACAACCACTTTTTACTTCAAGACCTCCATGACACCAAGGTTATTCTTTCTCCAGACCTCGACTCCATAGGGAACAACTCCGTCCTAAACTTTGACCTTCAAACAACAGCTTTTTTAGTTCCCGTCACTCTTTGCCTATTCATGTGACAGCAAACCATCCAATGCAAATTTTGGACTCTGAATCGGCGGGTGATCTCTGTGACCAAGATGTTTCAGAGACTGCTTATAGTCCTACACAGTTGGATGTCTGCTAAGTCCCGGAATTTGAAGGGGATGCTTTGGATGAAGATGCTTATCAGGAGTATGATTACCAGCCACAGACTTTTGTAGCTGATCATCCTCATCAACCCTATATTCATGGTATAATGCAGAAGCTGAAATGTTACAAGCCTCTCCTGCTTTTTTGACAGTGATACAACAGATTATGGACATAATTCAGACTGCTTCTTCAGCAGCCGGCTGTACAGCCTGTGCCTGTCCCTTGTCTGCTTCCACATCTGACACAACCATCTCCCATGCCACTTTCACTCCCTTCTCCTCTAAGAGACCTACTTCCAAATACAGTTACACCAAAGCTGGTCCTGCCAACTCCAAAGGAAGATGATGATTCTTCAGATTCGTCCCATTCAGATATTGAAGAAAAGTGTGAATTATCTAACCATGACATCATCGAGGAGTGGGATAATCACATCCTACCTAAGTGAGGTGACCAGTCCTATCCAGCGGATTATCCTTTGAATGACTTATGTCTTTTCCTTAAACTGAGCAACTAAAAAATATCAACCTTCCAATGTCCTCTTTTGAGCAACAAGGTTTCACATATGACTTCAAGAAGTAACTACTTAAAGCTACTAAATCGATACCTATACTGGACTTTGTGGTCAGAAGGTCTAAACTGCACCTGGTTTGCTTGTTTTCAGGCTCAGGGAGGACCTGGATTTGCAGTACGGCTGGACTTTTCCCTTTGGAGCAGGTTAAATACTGATTTGCATATAGTTGGGTTCAAACGGAAGTGGCATGGTGTGCAGAATAACGATGGACTGTGATATGATCCTGAGTAAAATTACCAGTGGCTGAGATTAATTTAAGCATTCCAGCGACCACTTTCTGTATACTTAAATGTCTTGCAATATTGCACCCCCTGCTGGTGACAGGCTAGGCATTCAGCTGGTATTCTCTTGCCCACAGTGGCCCCTGCTCTCTTCTGCGTTTCACCCTATGTCTTGATTTGAACACTGAATTGTTCTCAAGATGTAATATGGACATTTAGTTGGGAAATTGGACCATAACTAAAGTTTGGGGCTGTTTGTACATTTCTAGATTTTGCTTTACTTGTTTTGTTTTCTTCGTATTGAGATAAAGTTGTTGCCTAATAGATCATTGTTTTTTGGAGCAGCCCAGCAAATGGTCGAAGTAACAATGCAACAGATCGGCGCCAACCTTTTCAAACAGGTTTTGAATGTGCGTGCACCAGGCGCTGTGGAGTCCTAGACCCGGTGCAGCACCTGTCCAAAATGTTGAGGGCCTCGTATGGGCACCTCACATTATCCCAAGGGGCAGCGCTTCAGCCAAAAACAGGACAATTTAAAAGTAACGCTGAACAGATACAGTCATGTAATGTACTATGACGAGCTAGAAAAGGCTTCAAGTACTGAAAATGTGTTTGAGCCACCGCATTCTAATAATGTACCTGTTACTTGAAGTGGCAGGTCAGGTCCAGGAAAATGTCTCATTCCATCTTGTTTTGATTGCCCTGGAGTGGATTCTAACGTTTACCTAAAACAGCAGCATTGGGGCCAGTTCATTCGTGCCTTCCACGGGTGCTCACAGTGATGTTTCAGGTATTTTAAGCTACTGTAAATCCTAGCTGTTGTTGGGCAGTTTGTGTCTCAAATATTGTTTTGTTGTGGCACTTTTATATAGCTCAAACTCGACCAAGGGCCATATTATGTATTGGGGTGCACTTTCCCCGTTACATAGAATGTGCTGCCCCAAGGGAAGCAGTGAACTCATGCAGCCCTGGCGGCAGCGCATTCAAGTAAAATACATAGCAGCTTTGAAGCGTTCGCTTCGTTATTATTTTGCAGGTGGCAACCCATCTGCACTTTGAAGTGGATGTCTGGCTGGAGGGTATATAGGATTCCGTTTACCCCCTGCCGAGGGCTGCTCTCAGGGGGCGCACTGTCAGTGCGCCTCCTGACAGCTTCCTTGCCTCTGCGCCCATGTCTGTAATATGGCACAGGTGCAGAGGAAAAGGGATTCGCTCATTTGTCTGAAGCACACCCCCATGCAAATGAGGGAACGCCCCCTTCAGATAGCGCTGGCGCTTTGTGCGCTAGCTCTATCGGGATTACAAAGGGGGCTGCACAAGTGTTGATGGCCCTTTCCGTAATACCAGAGTGCCCTGGGGGCGCGCAAACCTCTGTTGTGCTCCCAGGGCACGCTTTGTAATATGGCCCTAGAAATGCTTTACACGAGCACCATTTCATTTTCATTTCATAAACTTTATTCGACAATTTAAGTCATAAAAGTATACATAAAAGAAAATTAAGTATTTTAAAATCCATTAAAATTCATACAATAAATATTAAAAAGGAATTATACTACAATAGACTATTGCCGAATATCAACTTACATGTTTAAAATCAATCTGATCAATATACAATTCAATCAGAAGTATATTACACAGGAGCTCAGAGCTAAAACTAAATCCTCATATGTCTGTCGCTATTTGTTTTGAACGAATTATCCAAGCCCATTTTAAGAACTTAGCCACAGCAACAGCAATTGTAGGGGTTGGGTCTGTACATAAGATTCTGAGGACCTCTTCGTGCCTCTATATCCCAAGCAATTTACATATAGGCTTGATCCACATCGTTCTGGGGGCAGTGTACATGGGGCAGAAGAAGAGGAAATGGCTTATAGACTCTTGTTCCTCCCCGCACTTTGGACATCTGTCGTTACCATTTTTTCCTGCCCAATTTGCTGTAAAAGACCTTACTGGGAGGGTGCCCACTCTGAGCTGAAAATAGAGCTTACGATCCAGCTGTTTCCCAATTATGTCCCAATAAGGCTCCAGAATTGGGCGGGCCTTAACCGCATCGCTGCTGCGGTGATTTTTGCGCTGTGCGGCTGTTTTCCATTTACCGCGATACATCATCCGCACACGTCACCCGTGGCTGATGACGAGCTGAGCTCGTCATCAGCATCGAAGGGGTTAATATCCATGAAACGACCTGTCAAGTGCCGGGAGAAACCCTCTGTCCTCTCTTCTGTAATCACCATCTCCCAGTACTTTTTTTTTAAAAAGAGCTTTGGAGGGGAAAAGAGCGTTTTCCGGGTCTTCCCACAGTTCCCTCATTCCCAATTTAAAAAGTAAAACCGAATGGCCTTTAACCAGTGTATTTTTCTGAAGGAATCCTTATTCATTATTTCCCTAAGGCCCTGGGCATAGTGGCTTAGTTCTTCTGTAGTCCATAGACGGCGCCAGTAAAGTAGGGGCCGCAAAAGGGCGAGTTCCTGCACCGCCTTTTTTCCAAGGTCCCACATTAGTAGTGTTAACGGGGTACTTACGGGAACGCTAGTAGCTTTTCGTAGAAATTCGTTTTCTGCTAGCGTCCATTTCCCTAGATCTTCAAATCCCCAAAGTTCGGCACCATAGAGGGCCGAACTTAGGACCTTCATCCCATATACTTCTAATAATGGGCTAATGGGCTTTGTCAATGAAGAGGTAAATTCTTTCAAGAGAATGCCTGCCTGCTGGCGGTGTTTTAGAACTACAATGTCTAGTTGTCTAGACCACCCCAGATCTCTCTGGAGTGTAACCCCCAGGTAGGTGAAGGCATCTACCCGCTCCTGTGGGGAGCCATTCATATGTATCGTCCCTCTAAAAGGCCTGGCAATCCCATGAGCTTTACGGCCAGTAAGGACTATAAACTTGGTTTTTGCCGTGTTTATTTCTAAGCCCCTATCAAGACAAAAGTCTTCATAGCGCCGGAGCGCTTGCTGGAGCCCACTCGGTGTTTTTGAAATGATGAGGGTATCGTCCGCAAACATGAGGATCGGAGCACGCTCGCCACACAAAGCAGGGGCATTGGTTGGGACCAGGGAGAGGAAATCCGCAACCCCGTTCATGAAGAGCGAGAACAGGGTCGGTGCCATGACGCACCCCTGCCTCACGCCCCGCTCTACAGGGAAGGGTTCCGTAACCTCCCCCTGGCGACCCCACCGGACCCGAGCGAACTTACCCTCATGTAAGCGGACGATCAGGCTCAACAATTCAGGTGGCATCCCCTGCCCCGCAAGAACTTCCCATAATGTATTTTGTGGGACCAGGTCAAAAGCCGCCTTTAAATCAACGAAGACAGCAAACAAAGTACCCTTTTCCAGGACCACGGTGGGCCAGTATAACACGAGCACCATTTACATTACACAAGGACACATTCATAACCAGAATCATAAGAGCTTGTGCTGAAGAGTTTCCCAGTTCCAACGTCAGCAGTTCTGACCGTTATGCTGCATCAATGAAATTCGAAAAAAAATATATAGTTATAGATCAGATTTTGGGGAGCTAAATAAGGGGACCCACTACAGATTTTGTATCACCAGTCGTTCAACTTTACCCATAGAAGGCACTTGCGGTTTCCCTTTACTTTGCGAAGCTGCGGGAGCACAACAACTTAAAGCCATTTGTAATGGTAGAAAATAGGTTTATGAGGCAACTCTTGTGTTTACCGGTTATGACCACCCTAGTACAGTTGAGGCTAGGCTTGGGCCTCAGGCCAATTTCTAATGAGCTGTGCATCGCCCGCTAAAATTCTGGAGACGCCTTCGGTCTACACCTGAACTTTTGTTTTATTTAGCGGGCTGGAGGACAATCTTAGTTACCCAGTTGTGACAAAACTCCCCTGGATTAAATTTGTTAAAGAATGCCTACTGGGGATGGGCTTGGCAAATCTTTGGCATGATTCTACTGGTTGTTGTACATTAATTATTGCAAAAGAGTTAAAATCAATTTAAAAACTATCAATATAAAAAAAAATATGCACACACAAGGAAGTTTGTCAATCTCCTTTCTAGTGCTAAAGGATAGCTACCAGTTTTAAAATGTTTGTGATGACAGAACCTAATTTAGCCAATAAACTTTGTCCAATTTTGACCTATAAATCTACCCTTATGTTGTTTTACCGCTAGGACCACTAAATAATACCGTTCCGGGGTGCCCGTTGTGTGGTACAAGAAGGAGGATGTTCCCCATCTGTTATTTTGTGTGGGCCAGCAAATGGAGGGGTTCAAGCAAAATGGTTGATTCCTATCTGGAGGAAGCTTGACACAACTAGGATTGAGAAATCCTATAGAGGGTCCCTCAAACAGATGCGATCCCACATTGGGTATTTGCTGTATCTAGATATTTGTGTCTTATTTGGATAAGGAACAGAAAGTATGTCGAACTTAACCACAATAGCTCCTTGAATTGAATTTGATCAATTCCGTCTTTATTTCTTATCCAGTAGTCACTCAAGCCTTTGGTTTTATTTATTTATGGAGCATTAACGGGTCGGTCAGTATTCATAGAGCGTCTATTTTTACTTGTATCATGAGTAGGTGCTGTATTTACTCTTTAAACGTGACGCTAATTTTAACGCTTTTTATCGATTGTGTTTTTGTATTGTACACCTCTCTTATGGTAAATTACCGAAATGAAGAGGATTATAGTGATGATGATGGAAACATATATTTCATTATAGGGCAGTGTTTTAAGTTTAATTCCAGTGAAAAATACTCTTTGCCTTTGTTAAATAAAGTTATTTAACTGTCACTTAAAAGATAGCCGTTTTTGCGGACAACGACGTATGAGCGCCAGAACTGCTCTTAAAAGGCACCTCATGGGGTATCAGTTGAGACTGCCGATGCCACCTGGTTGTCATCTTTGATGCCTGCGCGAAATAATTGGGATTAAGACCTGTAAGGTCACAAATCTATCCGACCTTAACTGTTCACCATTGATTGTTCACTTAGAAAAAGATGTTGGCCCACAACAACCCAGCGAGGGTGAAAGTAACGGTCGACATAACTGGTTCATCTGTTTGCACTGCAATTCATTGTGTTTTATTTAAATCCTGCAGCACCCTCTGGTGGTGTTATGCAGAACCAAACTACTCTTCATTCAAGGTTACGCTATCTAATTCACAAACGTGGCTTGGGCTGGGCCACTAGTAAAAGGTGCCAAAGCGATGTGCATGATGAACATGCAGCAAAGACTCATCTTTATCCTGTAGCCGAGGCTTTTCCACCCCTATGCTAACCCAATCCCCCCTCTCTTTTTTTGGTTTTGACCCCTACGTGGTTAAGTCTTTATAGCAATATTTCCCCAAAAGGTGTCGATATCAAATGTGCCTCATTTTTCCCCCATATGGTGAGGACTCTGAAAGTAACCAGGATTTTTTGATTCAATTCTCATGGAGGGAACCGATAAAATAACTAAAATAAAGACATTTCTTTTTCCATTAAAAAAAAGTGCTGTGCAAGAAACATAGCTGCCAAGGTGTCAAATTCCTTTGAGTGACATTTTCATAATTTCAGTGTAATTATGAGTGACATTTCAACGACTGGAGGCACTTTCTGCGGAGCAAAAATCAAGCTGTGAAGACAGGAGTAACATAAATATCAGACATTACACCGATTCGCGCATTGAGATTGTCTGAATCATTCTGCGTGTGTTACCCGAGACCATTCATTAAAGGGCCTTCTAGTGAAAGATGTCACAATAGGTATCCACATCCAAGCAGACGACATCAAAGAAAGAACGTTCTGGAATGCTCACTGGTGGTGTCTGTTAGTGGTGCAGGAGAGACCTGTTCCTTTCTCTCCAGAGGATGCCTCTGTAAGAGAGAACAATCTGTCAGGCAGCAGCTCTACGAAAGCGATTTATGATAATGTAAAGATGCGGAGGAGGCAGTATAGGTTTTAAGGTATGGATTTATTAAGTTTAATCCAAGGACCCACCGGAGCACAGAGCAAAGCGTCTAAATCAGATAAGCTCCAACCGCTTCTCTGATTTAGAACACCACACAAAAGACATTCTCAATTACATGGGCAACACTCTACAATGACTTATTAAAACTCTACTACAGAAAGAGAAGAATGATATACCACATGTATCTTTTTTACAGAAAACAAAAAGAAAACAAAAAAAACAAAGAAAAGTAAAACAAAAGGAAGAAAAATCAATCCAAAACATAGTCATCAAATTTCTTAGGCAACTTAACAAATCTTTTAGAGGTAACATGAGAATCTTGAACAGGTGAACTAGAAGCAGCATCATCAACAGGAACATGTGAATCCAAAACAGGATCAGAACAAGGACTAGGAGACAAATCACATGAATCCTCAGGTAATGGACTGAGAGAAGAATCACATGAGTCATCAAACCAGACATCATCCTCACCATCTCCCTTTTTATCAAAGAAAAGTTCTTGGCCAGGTTTCAGAACAACCACAGAACTTTTACACCACCACCCTCTGCCCTTGAGAAAAACAGAGGAATCAGAAACTTGTTCCACCAGGAATGGCTTACTGAACGTGGACAAACCCTTAGGAGTATGAGAGGGATTAACAATTCTGACCCAATCACCAATATTTACAACTTTGCTCTTACAATGATGAAACTCGTCATGATAAGATTTGCCAGACAACCGTGCAGAGGTGATATTATCCCTAGCTTTAGAGACAGAGGACTCAAAATTCCCAGACAAACAGCTCTTGTTTGTAAAATGAGGTAAAAATGAAGATTTAGCTTGTCTGCCTCTCATAAGACAAAAAGGAGAGACACCTGTACAGGTATTAGGAGTAATATGATAACTCCAAATTTTGTCTTTTAAAAAGTCAAAAACTTCAAAATCACTCTCCAAAGCAGCTTGGATCCCCTCCTCAAAAAACATCCTTGTCGCCATTGTAAAGATGCAGAGGAGGCAGTATAGGTTTTAAGGTATGGATTTTTTAAGTTTAATCCAAGGACCCACCGGAGCACAGAGCAAAGCGTCTAAATCAGATAAGCTCCAACCGCTTCTCTGATTTAGAACACCACACAAAAGACATTCTCAATTACATGGGCAACATTCTACAATGACATATTAAAACTCTACTACAGAAAGAGAAGAAAGATAAACCACAGATAATTTGGTAAAATTCATAAAAGATAATTATTCACAGATGTAGGAAGGTTCTATTCTCAGCTCATTTATCACTGGTGGATCGGGCAGAGCTGGCATCATAGATTGAAAACTGGAATGAAACACTGGCTTCCATCAATCCCGGCGCACCCTTTCCTCTTTCCTTTCTCTCTTATTTTTTAAAAATTCTTCGTGTTAGACCGGTCAGCCCTTTGGGTGGTCCCTCCCCTTATTAGTTTATTTTTGTCCCCTTTTTGCCCCTCAATCCTTTCATTTTTGATGTCCACTGAAATTTTTAGGCGTTGACCTGGGGGTTAGGTACTCCTTGACCCCATGGTTCCTCATGGGCCTAGAAATCCCTCCTTTTCTGAGGGCAAGCTTAGTTACCCAAAATGCTGGCCAGTAACTGCCATAACGGTTACTTCGGGAAAGGGACCCATAGGATAGCATAGGAAGGCTCTAGAACCTTCCAGCTGGTTCTAGTAGCCTGAGACCTGCCTATATAAAGGCCAGTGTGAGGTCAGCCATTTTGTGTGTGCAGTGAATTGTTGTTTGGAACCTGATCGGAAGAGGAGTGAGGCGATCTTGTGGGGAGGAAGATGCACTGAATTGGGGAGATCGACTTCTGAGCCGGCTGCCTCCTTAAGTGACGTGACCCCCTACTCTTCGACCGAGCCCTGCTTTGGTGGAATTGTTCCTGGCTCCCTGCTTATCAAGTGCACCTAGGCTACCCTCTGGATGCAGTGGGAAGTTGACCTGGAGCATCACTGAATAGAAGTATTAGTGATTGAGGAGCCACTCACTGCGGTAGAGTCCCTGAGGTGCTGAGAAAAAGTTCTCCGGCGGTGGCGTGACCAACAGGTGTGAGGGCGCGTGCCTGCCGCATGAGAATTTCATCGGAGTTGTGATGGGAAGTCTAGCCAGCGAAGTGCAGCGGAAGCGAGAGATCTCCACAGCTGTTATCGCCGTGTCAGAAGGGGTGGAGAAGAGCGGACGGAGGCCGGCTGTGGGCGGAGTCCTGAATTCCTTCAGAGACGGCGAGGAAAGCACCCCGGAGGAGCCGACGGAGGCCGGCTGTGGGCGGAGTCCTGAATTCCCTCAGAGACGGCGAGGGAAGAACCCCGGAAGAGCTGATTGCTGCCCTGAAGATCGGCGAGACCGACGCGGTAAGATCGCGCCTCAGGTAACCATGCGAGGGCGGACCACCAACAGCGGAGCCTTTCCCGGTACTGAGAACTGTACGGGCCCAGCTGAAGGACGGGTAAACGGGACCACATAACTACAGTAAGGAGGGTCATCGGTGGGGCGGGAGAAGGAAGCCGTATTCAGTCCTCTGACCCCCCCATCTAATGACTCGCAACACCATCGGTGCTTGGTTACTGCAGGACTGACACCTCCCAAGTGTTGCCAAGCTGAGGGAGGTTCTTCTGAGAGAGGGAACCTGTGAAATAGACAGTCTGTTCCAGAGAGGAAAGTGGGTCTATCCAAGAGTCACGTAAGGTGGTGAGCAGGGGGGGGGGGAGGAATCAAAGTACCTTCAATTAACCAATGCGGGGAGGGGATTCAGAGTGACCCTGAGCTATACATTACCTAAAAAGAGTGCCACAAAGAAGATTAACTGACTCTGGGACAAGACAGAGTGTCTTATATTGTATAAACCAATGAGAAATCTTTGCCAGTGAACCATTGAGGGGAATAAGACTGATGTTATTGTAAGCCTCATGCATTAGATGATTACCTTACTTGTTGTTATTCAGGTATTCCTGTATTGAGCCAAGGTGCTGAAGAGTTAAGTGGGGTGTAATTGACAACATTTGTATCCTGCTGATAATAGAAACCTTGAACTTCTAAGGGTAAGGAACATTAGTAAATAACTATGTGGAGAAGTGATATTTCCTAGCTGCTACAATTGAGACTGCGTTTACTTGCTGTGTGGGGAGAAATAAGAGGTAGCAGTGAACTCTTGACAATTGGGGAAAGAAAAGAAATATTGTGTATGTAATGTTGAGCTGATACCCTTATGTCCATACCCCAATGTGTAGTCATTTTACTGTTTATGTATTGAAACGCAATTTGCTGAAGAACAGAGAACTTATTTTATAAAACAGCTCGTATTTTCCTAAGACTGGTGTAGTGTCTTTCTTTCCTAGTGGATGGACGCTGTGTTACTGTAAGGGTGCGACGCAAGCTTAACACTTTATGCCTTTGGGATAGACCTTCCAATTTTGCGCCAAGCTACCCTATGTAGTCTGGTAACCCCAGGTCTTGTAGTGTAGTTCCTATTTTCCCTATAGGCCCTGCACATTGGAATAACATAAACAGCAGTGTAGACGTAGGACTGCGGTCTTCTAGGTCTCTACTGACTATGTTAGACTTAATTTAGGTTTGCGCCAGCTAGCTCAGAGGTCACTGGAAACTTTCTTGACTGAATAGGAAGTGATCAGCTTCCCTGGCTCAGACAAGAAGGGATTCAGCTTCCGACAACCGCATATACATGACCACTTTGCTCCTCAGAAATAAGAGTCAATCTCTAGAGTCGTGTGAAACAATAGACAGCTATTTCACTCAGTCAGTTGTGCAGTTTTACTTTCACCAGAATGCAGAGAATTGAGAGACGGGCGTTTTCTATAAAAGATATTATTTATTGAGCAGTCTTCCTTCTCATGCAAGAGAAATGAATTGCCACAATTGCAAGACTTGTTATTATGAAAAGTGCGTACAGTAAAAGGAGTATTAAGAAATAATACTGTAAAAGCATTGATATGGTTTCTTAGCCATAAGATGGTTAAAATGAATAAAATATATACATTCATATATACATTGGCTAACGACCTCAACTGGTACTTCTAACTACGCATACCCCAGTGTACCTGACCTAAGCCTAATACATGGGAGGGAGTAAGTAGCAGTTTAAGTTAAGTTGGTTTTGCCAAGAGTTTGTTTCAAGAATTCTCTCTAAGGGTTTAGTCAGCACCGTACCTCTGGAATAGAATGCAGGAGGTCTGGTATCTCCTCTCGGGACCCGATATCCCAGTCACCCGCAAGGGTAGGCTGGAAACGACGGAGCTGGATTTTCTCTGCAGGAGAAAAGACAGCGTCTTTCTCAGCGCGTCAAAAAGGAGGGGCAGCGTCCGTGGGCTTCTCGCATCTGCTGGGCTCTGCAAGGGGACAGCTGTTCTGCTCCAGTATTCACCACCACCGTGTGTTTGCTTAAGGCAACGTTGGTATATTTATACCTGAAAGGTGCCGAGTTTGACGTAAGTTTTGGGACATAAGACGTCAATAAAGATGTCACTAAGAACTGGTCGTTCTTACAGTGCTCGCAGGAGTTCTATTACTAATCAAAACAAAGCAAGCGGGGCTTTCCCTGGTTGCTGGGGGTTTGGTATGCCGAAAGAACTCGGTGTGCTATCTAGGAATCTAAGGAAGTGGCTTCTGCTGTGTCATGGACTGTCATGAACTGCAGAGACGAGTTACTGAAATATGGCTCCGATTGTTATGCCATTATAGGGATATGTATTGATTATAGCTGTATAGGGGCATGAGGTCACAATATTGATCGGGGTCCTTGATAAAACACATCACCCACTCCACGAATTTATGTCCATCAAATTACTAAAAACTAAAGCAATAGGAAGCACGTGTATTCCTACCCACCCCAAAATACATTTTGCATTTGAAATGGTGTATATGAAATATACATGAAATGGGTACTGTACGTTATCAAGCAGAGTAATCATTCAAAAATATTGCATATGTAATCAGTTGAACGATTCTGCGAAGAATTACACATGAAAAGTCTCTAAATACAGAAAAGAAGGGCGAGACTATTTCATCACATAGTAAATACAATTGCTGTAAAAAATGTGCTAGAGGCTGAGGCAAAATTTTGTCTCTAGATCTCCTAAAAATAGAAGCTCTGTTCTTTATGAATAGTTCTACTTTAAGCAAAGTACGTGTGCCAGAAAGAAGGTAAATATTTTGGAAATTTTTGAAAAAATAATTTCATGGTGAGCGGGGAAAAAATAGTTCAAAAACGCTTTTCAGTAGCTTTTGTTTATCAAAGCTGAAGGCCGAATTCAGAGTTCAAGGGAACGCTGTGTGCCGGATTCTTTTCCAAAAGTTATTGTTTCTGTTCAGTGGAGAACATCATTTCAGACAGGCTCGCAAAGAATTGGTCTACATATTCAGGTGACAGTTCGACCAAGTTTGATAATGCTGTAACTTGGCAGTTGTGAGAATGATTGCTATCATCGATCTCAGGATCAGCAATGCTCACAGAAGGTCGTACCTGGGTGATGTTGCTTTCATTTCTTGCTTCACTGCCACCACCTAGTCGTAGCGCAGGAGTCTCAACGAATGCCGTCAACAGGATTGGTAACCGCTGGGGACAACAGAATGCGTGAGCCGTTACTGAACCTAGCAAAGTATCGACGTCCATTGGTATTGCTGATGGTAGTGCAAGACAGGTGTCTAGTCTAACACGCATTCCTCTCTGCATAGCATACATCGAAGCACAGGTAAGATGCAGGTCTGCCATATAGGTCTGAATGAAAGAAACCAGGTCATATTCAGATCTCTTAGGCTATCCCAAGGACTTTAGTTATGCGGTCCCGGTAGCATATTGCTAGGATCGTTTCTTCCATCCTTGCCGGAGTCATGTCTGCGTTTTGGTTTGCCATATCGGAGCAGGAGGGTCAAAAATAAAATACCTGCTACGAGTCCCAAAAGTAGTGGTAGGCCACCAAAGATCGAATGGACAAAATTTGGAAAGATACCCAGGATTGCTTCAAATGGTGTTAACAGTCCCTGAAAAATTGTCTTAAATACATTCGAGATACCACTGGCATTCGACATATTTAGGATTTGGCTGAGCATTTCTGTGAAATGCACCGGGCAATTTGTTGATAAAAGTGTATGTATCTCTGCCGCCGTCCTTGCAACTTGGAGATCATACGTCTCTTTTGATGACGAGATGGGCACTGTTGTCTGCAAAAGCACAGACTTCATTCTGCTTAAAGTATCAATTCGTATAGAAGAGATATTCAAAGAAGGTGAAATCTGAGCCACTGAGTCTCCAGGGCCATTCGGATACAATGCTTGCATACAGCAAGAGACCATGGAACTCACGCTTAAGAGATATGCTTTCCCTGGCACCAAGCCACAACAGCTGTGATCCATTATTAGAACGTAACTCCCGTTAGAAAGTTGCCTAAAGAATGGCTCTATTTGTGCTGCAGGTGTGCCGTGCTGGTGGCATGAAAGGTTATTTGAAGTACCCTCACAGGCCCCATGTAAGTTAATACCTTGGCACAAAAGTATACCGCTTAGTGAATGTTTACACTCATTACCACTAAGAAATACATTTTTGTTGTTGTCACTATAACGTGTGTGTATAAGGTAGTTTTCATGATGACTTAATGTATCCTTTACCCAACTTTTCATACTGGCCTGCCGGTATATACTCAAGGCAATTTTTAAACTGGAAAGTTGTTATCGGAATTGTGATAATCCTGTGTATTATCCATTCAATGACAGGTCTTTCTGGCATTGTCAATGGTAATCTCTCAAGTTTTTCGATGCTCAGGATTGTATAGTCTGCTCCTTTCTGTGCCAAACTGATTTGTTTTTCACCAGAAAGGAGACAAGCTTCCGGGGACCGGTTTCTGGCATTTCAGCCGTCGTCGGCCCGGCTTGCTTGAATCCTGATGGAGCAGTGAGTAAGGGACTCATGTCTGAGTATACCCTGCCACACCTATAGTTGCCAAAAACGATTCAGAAAAGGGGGTGGTGATGAACAGAGTGTCTGAATTAAGCAGACCACTCTTACCCAGTCCAAAGATCAGGGCTTGATCCATCACCGTTATTTAACTCACTGCCCCATCCCAGCTCAGAACCTGGCTATATGCAAATCAGTCTGTCCCTGGCCCAGTGCCTCATGGGAACAGGGCAGACCAAACTACCAAGCCAATTCTTCACCAGAAAGGAGACAAGCTTCCGGGGACCGGTTTCTGGCATTTCAGCCGTCGTCGGCCCGGCTTGCTTGAATCCTGATGGAGCAGTGAGTAAGGGACTCATGTCTGAGTATACCCTGCCACACCTACAGTGGCCAAAAACGATTCAGAAAAGGGGGTGGTGATGATGTGTTTGTTTAAACGCCATGGCACATAGCCTGAACGAAGATTTTGCAACGTCCAGCCTAGCTGTACAATAGAACGTAATTGGAACTGGCCATGTTGTAACATTAGCAGGTCCTGGTCTATTATATCAATAGCAGATGATACAATACTGTCTAGTGAATATATTCTGGAAGACAGAGTCATTAACCCATTGTCTACAACAGAAAGTGATTTTTCCAAATTAATACGATCAATTTCTCGTGTTTTCTCTGCCGTTTCAATTTGAGTTTCTTTCCATGCCTCGTTGTATGCCGCATATATGCTGGCCGCTATGAAACGTTTTTGACGCTGTTTGCGTGGTCCCATAATAAAAATCGCGCAAGTCAGCACCATCTTTAAGTAAAGACAAGTGTTGCTTAATTTGTCCCAGTGTGGATGTTTGTAGCCATTCAAGACATAGTTTCCCTACACTGTATGTTGTTACTATCCCTGGATGTTGTCTCTGGGGGTATCTAGGGTCTGGTCTGGACATTTTTAACCCCTGTATTTTGTTCAGGAATCTATCTTGGCAGTTATTCGTGTCTGTAGGCCAGATTAACCACTTTTTCCAATCAGGATGTGTTCTGTTTTCATTTAGAATTTGGGATAAGTCTACTTCAATATCTGTGGTTGCATTATCAGGTATTGGCTTTGGAATAGACGGTTTGTTAAGGTCTTTAATCTTTGCTAGGCCAAGACAGGTTGTTTGTTGAATTGTGTCATTCAAGAACATTATTTGTTCTGGGATCATGCAGGCTCGAAATAATGCTTCTAGGCCTTGTACCTGCCAATCATTTGTACCCCAGATCGTTTTTGTTTCAATGTTATTCTTCCAGAAATCAAAACCAAACGTAATCATTTTTTCATAAAATGCTTCTGAATATATCAATTTAGTATTTGTCAGCATTGTTTTTGTCCCTGTTTTATCCAACAGTTTATAATAAAATGTTTCTGCATTACTCGTGTTAAACCCTGAGAAGTATTGGAATTTCTCATAGAATGTTTTTGAACTGCTTTTAGGTGGAGTAGCACAATGTTCCCATTGGTTATATTTAAAAACATTTCTAGGTTGAGCAGATTTATGTAAATAGTGGTCTGCGTAATGTGAAAAACAGTACATCTGTTCATAATTAGATGAACCTTGTAAATAATCATATTCTGTAAATTTTGCTGACAACACTAAATCCGACATCATATTATTTATACTTTCAAAATCCCAATCATCAGAGAATGTACTTGGTTTTACAAAGTCACTTAATGAACCCTTAAATTGGTGAGGATATTTCAAGATCTCGACCGGTCCATATATTTCATAGTCTGTTTTGTCCCAAACTACCCCGCCGGGTATTGGAATTGCTGTGACATTTGCTGATGATAGGTCTCTTTTCTCGATGTGAGGCTTCAGAACTAAGTTGATGTTCTGACTTGCTGTGTCCATTGAACTGATATAAATTTTCCTAAAATTAAAACTAAAATTAGGCATAGTAGGAGTATAAATACCCCTGATACAATCCAATGCTCAATCAATGGTGCATTTAGATATGCTTCTTTGACTTGATGAAAGAGTTCTGTTGCTTTTTCTTTAAAAGTCTTTGTTTCTGGCGTCACTTTGATCTTCAGAAAAGTTATTGAAATTGATGAAGTAGCCAGATGCAGTTCTGTCGATTGTTGGAATTATTTTTCCCATATGGCTTTCATTAGCACATTCTGATGCCACATCATTGTAGACTGGTGTTTCATGACGAACTGCTTCAATTTGTGTTTCAAGAGGCACAAGTTCCATGTCATTTCTGTATAGTCCTTTTTTTATTTACTGCAGGTTTATCAAATGTGATTAGTCTTTCAGTTTGAACCTCTTGGATACTAGCAAATTTGCGTATTCTGTTACTTCTTGGGAGTCCACTGGGCCTGCTATTGATTATAGGCCACATGATTGTGGTTGTGCCAGGTCGATTGATACAACTCGGTTCTCCTTTTTACCAGCAAGGGGCGGTAGTACTACTGATCTTGTTCCGTTGATTGCTAAGACAGGTACTGCTTTTCTGTAAGAAGGCTCAAATTCCTTCTTCACCGCTATTTTCTCTCTGACCAGATCCCCAATCTTTGGAATCCAGACAGGTCTTGCTGGGACAGGTGGTGTGTCTTCAGTGGTGGTTGGCTGTTGCTTTAACTTTATGTTGCTCAGGGCTTTTCATGTTTCATTTAAGTCCTGTAAAACAGCCCAACGATCTTTGATGTCAAAGTCTTTATTCTTATCTTCTACCACTGAAGCAAGACTATCTAAGTCCTGAACATACATTCTAGTTCCGAACAATAGTTCGTACGGGCTGAAACCTTTTAGAGAATTTATTGGCAAGTTGTTAAGACTACATTGGACACTTATTAAATGCTTGACCCACCCATCACCCGAACCCAATACCTTTGCCGTTATAGATTGGTTTATGTCTCGGTTTTTTCTTTCCACTACCCCGTTTCCCTCAGGATGGAAGGGACAAGAGAATCGCAATACAATGCCCATGCTGGTCATGGCCTCCTTATAAGCTCGAGAGCTAAAAGCAGGACCCTGATCAAAATGCAGCATGGCAATTGCGTATGTGCCGATAAAGACTCGCAAATCTTTTATAACAGTTCTGGCGTCGAGCGCTGGGGCCACATTTTTAAAGTGTAGTCTTAAACAATTAATAGGACGCTGCATTGCATGTGTAGATAGCTCTATGCTACCTTCATAAATGGCCATGGCATTACTCCGCTTGACTCGTTACTGCGATCTCTGTCGCAGTCTGAGCAGTTCTTTACAAATTTATAATGGTGCAGGCTCATCCCCGGCCACCAGTATGCTTATTGTAATTCAGTCAGAGATTCCTTCATCTGTTTGTGCGTCAGCTATTAATAACTTTCTCCGATTCGTGTTTGGAATTACCCTATCCCCCACTCCAGGGATTCGAGCAAAAGGAACGGAGTTTGCATCATTACCTACGTATAATTGAGTGGATACAGGTAATGCTGCACAGTTGCCTTTTGAAGACGTTTTTACCGCCAGCATGGTTTCCCCGTCTATATATTTTTCTGAACGCTTTTTTGTGGCTACGGAAGCCGATTTAGCTGCTTCCGCTGTGGCTGTATTAGCCAATGAATTCCCTGCAACGTGAACGCCATCACGTTGATGACTCAGAGTGTGTATCACGCGAGTCTTTTATAGTTCTTTATGAAAAAGAACTACTTGTTTCTAAAGCATTTTATGCTTGATTGTGGCACCTGTGTCGTCTTTGTAATCATTTTGAACCCAATTCTGCAAATCATTATTGTAAGAATTGACGCAAAAATGTGAATCGCACACGATTAGTTTCGGGAATTCACGTTCGGCATTTTCAAGCGCCATCTCTAAATATCTGTTTTCAGCTCGCTGAGCCGAACATTTTCTCAGTGATTCAGTTTTTGTTATTTTTGGTCTGAATTTACCGCAGAGCCAGCTACCTTTAACAATCGCGCAGGCTGCATCGTAGGATTTGTCTTCTACATTGTAATGCTGTACAAATCTGTCTGTATAGATTATACAGGAGTACTGTTCTAGAGGGAGAATTTCGATTGGCAGAGGATATTCTTTTTCATATTTTAAATCATTGTTTTTTCATGTGCGGGGCGAAATAGTATTTCACGTCTTCTGCAAGCAAGAGAGTTTTCCCACTGTATCCATTTCGGATCCAGTGATACTGTAGGCAGGTTTACTGGGCTGAATAGTGCCTCGAAGGCTGATTCTGCTGTGAGAACAGTGATTCTTTTGCCTTGTGCCAGTGCTCGTTCTTTAGCTATAGCAGTTTGCACTGCCTTTACAGTATTTTCTGTGAGACTGAATGTTTTTTCTGCTTGTGTGTACAAATGTGATTTGTAAGCTATTGGTACAGTTTCTCCCTCATTAGAGGTCAGGTACGTGAATCCGCATCTTCCTGGGATGACCCGGATTACAAGGTTGCGTGTATTGTCACGTGTTTCTAATTTTGTTTTAGCTAACATGTCTGTTTGCAGTGATCTCAAAATTTGTGTGTTTTTGAGTCCAGTTGATTGGTTTAAAATCAGGTTTTATTAATTCGTAGAGAGGTTTAATCCTTTCTGCATAGTTTAAAATGTAAGTTCTTCCGAAATTCAGGAAGCCTAGAATTGATTGTAAGTTCTTCAGCGTTTTCGGTGCTTGGAGTACAGCACACTTCTCTAAGAAGTTGTCTGCTAGGCTTTTCCCTTCACTTGATAATTCGTATCCTAAGAATAAGACTGTCAGATGGGCAATTCTCGACTTTTAAAGTTGAATTTGTAACCCTCTGATGCGAACCCAAGTATTATGGTGTTCACTCTTTTCAAGTGAGTATCCAAGTCGTCGTCTGTGAGATAGATGTCATCGACATAAGATAATGCCTCATCAGTAACTCTGTTACTCTGGCTGAGAATAGTCCTGGGCTGTTCTTGAATCCTTGTGGGAGCCTACAGAAATTTTCCTGTGACCCCAATATTGAGAAAGCGGTCAAGTACCTGCTTTCTGGTGCAATATTTTCGCAAAAGAACCCATTAGATATGTCTAATGTCGTCTTGTGTTTTTTGCGAACTATGTTATTCATTAGTGCAGCACTATGCGAATTTTGTACTGCAAATGTTTTGCAACATGAGTTAAGGTGTCTGTAGTGTTGTCTTGGTGGTCTTAAGGGACGCAAGAGTGGTCTTAAGAGGCACAAGACCAAAGTGTTACACGAGGGCCTTCACGTGATAAGGTCTTGATATTGCAGAGAGTAAGCCGCGGCTCCTGGAGAACAGAGCCCAGCGTTTCCCAGCCAATCCCTCTCTCTCAGCAATTGAATTTGCCGCTGCCAGTAGTCAAATTTACTGCAGCTGCTCCTCAGACTGAGACAGCTGCGCTACATGGAGGAGGCAGCTCTGCTGACGCCCGCATGATAGAATTGCTGCAATGCCCGCCTCCCACAAGGTAATTAGAGCAGATGGATGTGATGTCCAGTCGGTCCCCGCGGTGCCTCATGGTACATTGTAGCATTAAGCACTGCAGCTTCTCAGCAGAGCGAGGCCTAATCCTGCAGAGCAGCACGCGCATGCCACGACGTGTGCTGACACTCCACAGTTTTATTTAGGCAGCCCTATAAATGGCTTGTCTTGACAGTTGAGGTGCTTCGCATAGTGCTTGACCTCGCATTTCAATACGGTGATGCGGATCACCACACTGAAAATGCATTAGTCTGATGCGTAGTACTTGGCAGAACTGAAGAAAGCATACATTTTATTTTCTAGAAATGCCATTAACTGATGGTTTGCTGTGATAAGATTACCACATTCACAGCTTTCAGAAACAAGCATAGTTGTAAAACAAGATGTTAAAAAAAAATCTATTTTTAAATTGGTAGCTCCTTTTTCCTACATTTTGTGGTTTATCTCCTTTCAGTTTTTGGTGGAAATAGGTCTGAATAGGAGTAGTCATTTATGTAGAACACTCATGGTTTTCACAAAAAACAAATTATTGAACTAAAAAAATTACAATATTTAGGAAAAAAAGCGTTTTACGTATCCATGTTTTAGTCAGTACATTTTTGCTCTGATAGCATATTTACAAAAGTAATATGCTATTATGTTTGTGGTACCCTTCTGGGTTCAGGAATATATACTGTTTGTTGGTTGTCCATAAACAGGCAATACCCAGAGCAAACAGCTAAGCTGCAGCTTATAATGATATTTAATTGTTTACCTTCTAGACATCCGTTCATAAGGTAAAATGTAATGAATTAAAAAATGGGCCTGAAGGAAACAAATGGATTTTGTAATGTTCCCTTGATACTTAGTTTAGAAACATTGGTTATTTGTACAACTCTGAATCTGGAGTTACCTAAAGCATCATGTGATTCAGTACACACTTTGCAACATGTGTTCTTATTTGCACACTGAATTACATTTGGAAGCAAAAAATGCTAATAACAAATGGTCTCCTATTCTGTGTCGCTGCACTTTTGTCAACAAAAATGGTACCCCCTTTATGTGGGGTGGTCTATTGCCTTCGGGAGGAAAGACCCAAAAATGCAACATGTAGACCTCAAGTTTTCATCTTGAGAATGAGTAGCTGCAGTATTTCAGCCTGGGCTTGGACGCCACCCATGGAAACCTACTAAACCCAGACATTTCTGAAAACTGGACACCCAGGGGAGTTTAGGGTGGTGAGACTTGCACAGCTCATACTAGGTTTTGAACCCATAATTCCCTGCCTCCCATTTTTATGAGGGAATGTTCCATAATCTGCAGGAAGCCACAAAATTCTCCCCACTTTTTCACTGGCGAACTGGTGCTTCGGGCATGTTCATCCTTTCTCAAGTAAGTGGTGTTTTCTATGTGGGGCAGCGCATCGTGCTTCCTATATTCTTTTATCTGCCACATCAATCTAAAGAGGTGGAGAGCCTAGACCGGTCATGGGTTAGCCAGATAAAAAAGGAAAGGTGACCCAAAAACAGACATTGTCCCAATGGATTGTCCTCTTGTTGGAAAGTGGGCTATTAATAGTGGCAAATATGCATCTGCTACTGGCAATAAGGCCACTAACACAATATAGGGCTCAGAATAGGTTTTAGAAAATTATTCCCATGCTCAACCCTTGGTAGCTTGGCTGCGAGCAGGCAGGCTTAACTTCAGAGACCGGTATGTAAAGCATATAAAAACACCAATTCAGTAAATAATTGACACAACACCCAATAAAAATCAAAAAACAATTTATAAAAATAGGAAATATTGTTGTCTTTAACATGACGCCAAAATTTAAAAAAATCAAATGTAGGGAACCAGAGATATGAATGTTTAAAGATTAAACACTTTCTAGTGTTTAAAAACAAATAGTGCCACTTCTGGACATTTGATCGCCTCTGACCGGGACAAAGTCAGAGTTTGAGGCTGACCACGATGGAGCCCTGGTCGGATACACTAAGCTTTTACCTTCACACTTTTCTAAAGAATTTCTCACCAGATGTCGTGCAGCCTCCTCCAGCAAGCGGGATTCGATGAGGGTTTGCCAGATTGCCTTTCTGTGAGACTCTGGTTACCCTCTTATGCTTTTTCACTAAGTTCACCAAACTTCTGGAACTTCTTCCTGAAGTTCCTCTTGAGGGTGGTTGAAAGTGTCCAAAACACAATCCAAGGGTCTGAAATCTCCAATATGGTCCTTGAATGGTTGGGACCATAATTCCCACAAAGCACTTGGTCAACACCCTCAAGTCAACATGATACCCTCCTTTACCTTGCAGTGAGCCACTCTTTATTCCTTTTGTAACAAGGTACATCCAGAGGGCTGTACTTCCAGACAATGCAGCAGGCGCAGTCAGTCACAATGCAGGGCCTGATAGTGCAAATAAAGTTTTCGGCTTGGCAGTCCTTCTACTGAGTTTCAAGCAGCAGAGCTGGGAGGCACTCTAAGATACTCATTCAGTGTTCGTGGGGGCCACTCAGGAGGGCACTCCTGTCCAATGAGATGCAGAACAACACCCCAGAGCATGACCATTTCCTCAAAAGTTTGGCACAATTGGTCCCAAAAATCACTATTCCATCAAAATTCAATATGGCTGAAGTCTCAGCAGAGAGGCAAGAGCTGGCTAAACCAACCTCTAGGATGGCTCCTCTCCAAAGACTCCCTCCCCTGGCAGCTGCACATTCCTTCCTTAAGCATGCCATCTGGCTGGGTTTAAAGAGAAGGGGTGTTAATGAAACTGGTTCTCCTTCCTGTCTCCTCCTTCATTTTAGGATCATTGTTTACGCCCCCTCTTGCTCTGCCATTCCTATATAGGAGAACCCTCTCCTCCCAGAATTGCTCCTTCACCACAGGGGTTACTTATGACCTCATCAAAGCAGCCTGGCTAATCCACTTAGCTCTGGCCACTCGGGGAAGATCACTGAAAGGCTGAATTTTGGGTTTACAGACAAGTAAATCGTATAACTTCTTGCCTGTACATTTTAGAATAAATTCAACAATAGCATATTGTTGGATTTATCAATACCATTCTAGTGAGTCCTTGAATTATATTTTTCAGGTTTTCCTGGCGGGAATTATTCATTAATAACTTACTGCCATGTTAACCTGTGTCGCTGGGAATCTGAATAGGAAACATGAATCTGAAAGAAACAGGTTAGTATTAGATTCCTAACCTTAGAATATCCCCAGGCGTCAGACTGGATCCGGAAACTTTTGCGTAGCAGTACCCTTGCGCGTCCGTCGTCGGCTTCGTTGGCGCCGGGATGACATCGCCGGAGTACTTAGACGCCACCCTCGCGCGCTGACGTCAGTTCTTCTTTTTTCTGCGCCAGCAAGCGCCAATTTGGAAAAAGTTGTACCCTTAGTCAATTTTTGACTAACTTTTTCGATCCTTTTTGATCATCTTTCGAAGTCGCTCGATGGTGCCGGTAAGGATGCCCGGGTTCAAACCCTGCATCGATTGCAGCCGACTGATGTCGGTTACCGACCCCCATCGCCGGTGCCTTCGCTGGCTGGGCCCCGACCACGACGACAAGTCCTGCTCTGACTGCCGGACCCTGACGTCCAAAGCTAGACGGGAGCGGTCCCACAAGCGACTCGAGCTCCGGCAGTCAGCCCCGCGCCGATCAAGGTCCCAGTCTGGAAGGAGGTTGAGGGACTGGTCGCGGGGCCGGAGTCACCACAGTTCCGGGAGCCGTCATCAGTCTTCGGGCTCGAAGTCCTCTGGTAAGAGGCACAAGAAGTCGAAGAGGCGACATCGCTCTTCTGACTCCCCCTGACGCTCACGCAACGCGGCCGGGAGTTCGGGCGACACCGCCCCTGCGGCTTCGCTGGAGCCGCATGCGTCATGGCCTGCTCCATACCCGCCGGTCCCTGGGCAGAACGCCTCGCCGGAGGAGATCGAGGCCTTCTTCATGGCCATGAGGTCGCTCACTCCTCCGTCTGGATGTATGACATTACAACGCATGCTTTTACCACGCATGCCTTTACAACGCGGTTTTTACAACGCAAACCTTTACAACGCATAGCGCTTTGGGGTGCTGGATAGTGAATAGTTTAATTTACTATTCCAACTCCAGTCCCCGTGGACACTAGGGAAGGTGTTGGATAGTAAATTAAACTTATTCCCTATCCTAGAGCGCCCCCAGCGCAATGCGTTGTAATGGTTTGCGTTGTAAAAGTTGCGTCGTAAAGGCACTGCGTCGTAAAAGTTGCGTTGTGAAGGATGTTTCCCCTCAGTCGGGTTCTGCGGAGCCTTCGGGCCAAGCGGCCCGGACTGGATCCCCAAGCGGGCCGGGTGCTTCGGCCCCGGCGCCTTCGGGTGCTTCGGCCCCGGCGCCGTCGGGTGCTTCGGCCCCGGCGCTGTCGGCGACTTTGGTCTCAACTCCGCAGGGCCCCGCCGGATCCGCTCCGGGTCGTCGTCGGTTGACCTCGCCGGCGCCTGCCCCTAGGGTGTCGCCCCCAGCGCCGTCCCAGGACGACGCCGTCCCCGGTCCTACCCTCGATTCGGGTCCGGCGCCGTATTCAACGCCACTAGGAGATTTTTACTTCTACGACCCGGCCCCATCCTTTGACCCTGAGTATCAATAGATGGGTGACGAGGAGGATTGGGAGGGGTCCGAGGTCTTCTCAGTCTTCTCAGGACTGGGCAGGTGAGCTAGGGGAGGCCAGTGGTCTGGACACTTCGCCTGACACTGGTTTTGTCGCCCCTCTTACCGTGGCTACGGAGGAGGGGGCTGCCTATAGTGTGGTGCTGACGCGGGCTGCCAAGGCCTTGGGCCTTGAGCTCCCCTTCGCGGCCGTGAGGACTCACCTCCACACTGAGGTCCTTAAACCGCAGGCAAGCTCGGCTGAGCCTCTGCTGCCGTTTAATGAGACCTTGTCAGACGTTCTTCAGGGCACTTGGTCCAAGCCCGCTACAGGTCCGCCTGTAAATAGGAACGTGGCCAGGCGCCACCGCCCAGCTCCGGGCGACCCTTGCTTCCTGTCCACCCACCCCACTCCCGAGAGCATGGTCATCCAGGCCTCTTAACTCCCAGACCGCATTCCCGACGGCTCCCCCCGATCGGGAATCCAAGAGGTACGAACAGTATGGTAAAAAGATGTTCTCACTTAGTTTGGGGTTGCGGTCAGTCAACACCTCGTGCCTCTTGGGCTGTTACACCTTCTCTCTGTGGGCCACGGCGCGGACGTGCTGCCACAGTGTCCGGAGGGGGTCCGGATTAAACTCACCCAAGCCCTTGTGGAGGGCCGAGATGCGGCACAGTATTCCATCCGGTGTGAGCTGGATACCACAGACTCGCTGGGCAGGGCGATGGCAACAACAGTGGCGATTCGTCGCCACGCCTGGCTGAGGTCTGCCAACTTTTCGGCTGATGTCCAAAACACCCTTATGGACATGCCGTTTGATGGCAGTCGCCTCTTTGGCGACAAGGCAGACAGTGCGCATGAGCGCTTTAAGGACTGCGAGGCTACGGCCAAGTCCTTGGGCCTCTCGGCCCTGCGCCAGCAAACTGTTGCCTTTCGCTCCTTTCGTGGCCAAGGAAGGGGCGCCCCCACACATCCTGCCAGCCACGGCCCGCAGACTAACATCCAGTGCCGTGGCGGACGTGGTAACCGCCATGGCGGCGGTCGGGGACAACGGCGAGGTCAGTCCACACCTACCCCTGCAGCATCCCACTCAAAACCCTCCTAGTCCGAGCTTTCAGGCCCATGTGACGCCAGTGGTGGGCAGGGTTCGCCATCACCTCCTCTACTGGCGCACCGTCACATCGAACAGGTGGGTGCTGCAAATCGTCCGAAGGGGCTACTCCCTCCCCTTCGAGGCGACCCCTCCAGCCATGCCACACAGTACCACCGCGTGTCGGGGGATCACTTGAGTCTTCTGCGAGAGGAAGTTACGGCCCTCTTGGCCAAGGGGGGCATTGAGCGCGTTCCTGGGCCAGAAGTAGGGTGTGGTTGTTACTCCCACTACTTTCTGGTTCCCAAGAAGGGCAAAGGGGAGCTACGCCCTATCTTGGACCTGCGGAACATCAACGGCTTCCTCCGGAAGGAGAAGTTTAAGATGCTGACTTTGGCTCAGGTCTTAGCTGCTCTGGACTTGGGAGACTGGAGGGTAGCGTTGGACTTGCAGGACAGTTATTTTCACATCCCGGTCCTGCCGGCCCACCGGCGTTACCTGCGGTTCACGGTAGGCCACGAGCACTTTCAGTTTACCGTGCTCCCCTCCGGCCTACCAGCGCCCCATGGGTGTCAGTCTTCCCCTACCTCGACGACTGGTTGTTTAAGGCAGGCTCGCCCCAGACAGTCGTCAGCCACCTCCAGACTATGGCTGACCTCCAGCACCTGCTGGGGTTCTCCATCAATATGCCGCAGTCAAACCTGTGTCCCTCTTAGAAGCTCCTCTTAATCGGAGCGGTTCTAGACTCAGCGCAGTTTCGGGTTTATCCTCCCGAACAGCGGGTTCGGGATATTCAGGCTCTGATTCCGATCTTTCAGCCGTTATCCCGAGTCTCGGTCTGGTTGACGCTGCAGCTTTCTGGGTCTGATGGCCTCCTGCCTCCTGCATCCTTCTGGTGCATCACGCCCGGTGGCGGATGCGGGCTCTGCAGTGGGACCTGAAGTTTCATTGGGCCCAGCATCAGGGCAACTTGTCCGACCATGTCTTGATCTCGGAGGGCACTGCAAGACAGTTGCAGTGGTGGCTCATAGACCGCGATTGGGTCAGCGGCAGATCCCTCTCCCTACCCCAACCAGAGCACGTAGTTGTGACGGACGCGTCCCTCCAGGGCTGGGGGGGGCCACATGGGAGCGGCGGAGATCAGAGGCCTATGGTCTACGGCGGAGTCCGGGCTCCACATCAACCTTCTGGAGCTGCGGGCGATCAAGCTTGCACTGAAGGCATTCCTCCCCTCTGTCCGGGGTAGTGTAGTGCAGGTGTTCATGGACAACACCACCGCCATGTGGTACTGCAACTAACAGGGCGGGATGGGGTCGTGGACACTATGCCAGGAGGCTCGGCACCTCTGGCAGTGGCTGGAACATCAGGGCGTGACCCTGGTGGTTCAACACCTGGCAGATTCCCTGAACGCCAGGGCGGACTAACTCAGCCGTCGGTGCATGATGGATCACAAATGGTGTCTGAACTCGGACGAGGCGCAAGGCCTCTTTCAGTAGTGGGGAGAGCCACAGAAGAGAACGCGCAATGTCATCAGTTCTGCGCGTTGGAATTTCCAAGGCGGCCTTCGCTCGGAGACGCTTTTCATCACGAGTGGGGCTGCGGTCTGTTGTACGCCTTTCCGCCTATACCACTTCTGCCCAGCGTGCTGAAGAAGATCAGACGTGACCGGGCCCAAGTTATCCTTGTGGCTCCGGACTGGACACGAAGATACTGGTATCCCGAGCTACTCAGCAGGTCTGTCGATCCCCCGATTCGTCTGCCTCTTCAGGAGGACCATCTGTCGCAGCAGCAGGGGACGGTCCTCCACCCGAACCTGTCCAGTCTCCACTTACATGCATGGATATTGAGCGGCTGCAGTTTAGGCCATTTGACTTGCCTCCTGAAGTCTGTAATGTGATTCTGGCAGCCAGGCGTCCCTCCTCAAAATCGGTATACGCCTGCAGGTGGAACAAATTTGTGGCATGGTGCACAGCAAAGGCTGTGGATCCCCTTTCTGCCCCTCTTTCAGAGGTCCTCCTCTTTCTTCTCTCTCTTGCCCAGTAGGGCTCTGCTCTGGGCACTATCAAGGGCTACCTCTCTTCTATTTCCGCCTTCTTAAGGCTCCCTGATCAGCCCTCTTTGTTCAAGTCCCCAGTTGTAAATCGGTTTTTGAAGGGCATCACTCATGTGTTTCCTCCTGTTCCTTTCGTGATGCCTCAGTGGGACTTGAACCTTGTTCTGACCTATCTGATGTGCGCTCCTTTCGAGCCACTTCATAACTGTCCTCTTTGTCTCCTTCCTCTGAAGACTGCATTCCTGGTTGCCATCACCTCTGCCAGGCGGGGGAGTGAGCTCCAGGCTCTTTCCTCTAAACCTCCCTTCCTTTCTGTCCAACCGGACAAAGTTGTGTTGCGGACGCGACCCTCTTTCCTGCCCAAAGTAGTCACAGCCTTCCACATTGGGCAGTCCATCACCTTGCCCACCTCCTTTCCGCATCCCTCGAAAGAGGAAGAGAGGCTCCACCGTCTGGACCCAAAACGTGTGCTCTCATTCTATTTGGATCGCACACGCCAGTTCCGGGTGGATGACCAACTCTTTGTTGGTTACGTAGGCGCTAAGAAAGGTAGGGCGGTGCACAAGCGGACCATCTCTCGGTGGGTTGTGTTGTGCATCAAGGTATGCTACTCTTTGGCTAAAAAGGAGCCACCTGTTAGACTGAGGGCCCATTCCTCTCGGGCCACGGCGCTACTACTGCCCTGGGTTGGGGAGTCCCCTTGCAGGACATCTGTCAGGCAGTTACGTGGGCCTTGCTGCACACGTTTGCAAGACACTACTGCCTGGACAGCCAAGTCCGGAGAGATGGCTTCTTTGGCCGTTCCGTTCTCCAGGACTTTCGGGTGTGATAATTGGTTCGCAGACCCACCACCGGGGTTGGTATTGCTGGGGTATCTATTCTAAGGTAAGTAATCTAATACTAACCTGTTTCTTTCAGATGCACAAGTTACTTCCCTTCGGTAACGATATATCTGTAAGAAACAGTAGTTAGTATTAGATTCCTTACCGCCCCACCCATCCTCCCTGTTCTGCGAACTGATATCTAGGGTTAAGGTCATCCCCATTCAGGGCCCTAGTTTCATGGCACCAGTGTTGATTTTTATCATGGCTCTGCGTTTCTGGCGCGGAAAAGCTATGTATAATAACTGACGTCAGCGCGTGAGGGCGGCGGCTAAGTACTCCGACTACGTCATCCCAGCACAGACGACGGACGCGGAGCCGCAGACGACACCTACCGACGCGCAAGGGTACTGCTACGCAAAAGTTTCCGGATCCAGTCTGAAGCCTGGGGATATTCTAAGGTAAGGAATCTAATACTAACTACTGTTTCTTACAGATATATCGTTACTGAAGGTAAGTAACTTGTGCACTTAGCAATTTGTCCAACACTAGGGTTTATAACACATCTTTTATAAGGACTCTGCCTATATTTACAGGATCCCCCACCCCTGGAACACCTAGGGGAGACTTAAGGGGTTCTGAATATGTAAATATATTGCAGATCTGCACTCTACAGTGCGCCTAGCACTAAAGTCGATTTTTGGAAGCACTTTACTAAAATGTGGGAAGTGAAATGTGCAATTTCACTAAACCAAAGGCATATAAAACCTATTTGATAAGGGGTCCTCCTTATAAATACATGATGCCCCACCACTGGGACACCTAGTGGAGACCCTTGGGGGCCTAATATGCCAAAATATTGTAGTTTATTAATTGTCGAGTGCCCTAAATACCAAAGTCGAGTTTGGGCACAATTACATGTTAAAAGTAGTCCTGCAAGACAGGGCTGACCTAAGGCCTCAGCAGTGCACACATGCAAGTACAGAAAGGGATGCTGTCCTCAAGTGCCATGTCCTCTTATCTGCTAGGAACTTAAAGGTCGTTTTGCTTCCCCTACTCGATTATGTACTAGGGCCTTATAGGGAAGTTCATGTCAATCGTAGGGGTGCCCTTACCCATGGTGTACTCTTGTGTTAGGTGTTTTCACTGTATTCTATGTGTGTTTTCAGCATAGCCCTAGCCAGGTAGAGCCCAGGTTAGGTAGAGCCCAGGGACAGTCCGAGTCCGTAACCACCAGTACCAGTCAGCAAAACAAATGGTGGTGCCCAGGGCTCAGGATGACTTTGCAACACCTCTGCATCAAAATGCATTATGCCCCACCTTAAAAGTATCCTCCAGTGAGCCTTTGGGCCCATTCCACCAGTGAAATAGCCAAACTACTGCTTTAGGTCCGGGTTTTCCTGTTGGACATTTGCCCGGGATCCACATCAGCATTTATCCATATTTTCTCTAGGCACTACTGCATCGATTTATGTCTGCAGAGAAGATCATTTTCCTCAGTTACACTTGCAGGATTTCATGGTGTAAAACCCGCTACTCAGAAGGCTCCTCCTTGGCTGTGGGCATTGCCTTTGTATCCGTTCAGACGGTGAGGAATCTGTGTTTTGATGTGGAAGCATCCACCAGAAGAATAGGTTGCTTGCCTTCGGTAACGTTCTTTCTGATGGATACTCAATCTAAATTCAGAATGCTCTCTGCCCACCGCCTCCCCATTTAATGACCTGGACTTTTGGCTACTGATAAGGACGCAACATTGACAAAGAATGATTAGTTCTGTTAGGGGATCTCTACCTTCTTGAGCACGGAATTTATACTGAATAACTCATGTCAGCACACAGGGCTGGCACCATTATTTGTATTTGTTTTTATATCGCGCATAGCTCACCATTAGGTCTCGTAGCACTGACAGGGTGACAATTTTATACGGATTTATAAGGAGAGAGAGTGTCTCAGGGTTTAAAGAGCCATGTCTTGAGGTTCTTGCGAAAAGTTCTTAAATTGGGGTCTGTTCTTAGGTCCAGGGGAAGCGAGTTCCAGGCTGTAGGACCGACTTTAGAAAAGCATCTGTCGCCGTTCCTAACTGTCCGAACTTTTGGGGTCTTTAGCAGTAGTTGGTTGGACGAACGCAGGTTTCTCTCTGGACAGTACCTTTGCAATTTAGTTTCTAGGTAGGCGGGACCCTGTCCGTTTAAGGACTTATGTACTAGGCAACAGACCTTGAACTTAATACGTCTGTTGACCGGCAGCCAGTGTAGTTGTCTGAGACAAGGAGCCGAGGGGGTGCGAGGGGGCAGATCCAGGGTAAGCCTGGCTGCGCTGTTCTGTAGGGTCTGGAACTTGGCTATGGTGGTAGAGTTGATGTCCGCCAATAGCGCATTTCCATAGTCTAATCGGCTGGTAATTCGACCCTGGATTAGTGGTTTCCGACTAGACAGAGGGAGCCACTTAAAGATTTTTCTAAGGCTTTTCATTAGGCCGACTAATGCGACTCGTTAATGCAATGGAAGTCCATGACACAACCAGTAGGAGCTATTGCAAGAGTTCCGGATGCAGTCTGGTGCCTTGAGAGATTCACAAGGTCCAGAATCTGCAGTTGAGCAGACACCAAAAAGAGCAATAACACAGACAAGCAACTTATATAACATAATATTTCATAAATAACTTGATATGTGTATTCTCCACCAGGATACATGTTGGGGGACAAAAATATGACCTCTGAACCAAATTGAAGAGACTGTTGAGAACAGCTCAGAGAAAGATCTTTACAGGTTGAGTTTGCAATTGTTTTAAAATTGGTATATAAAAAGGCACTTCTAAAATGCCTACCAATCCCCCCCATGTCTTTTTCAGTACTCTGTACAGCCTGTAGGGTTATTGAGTTATTTGTCAAACTTACCATGTTAAGACAAGTTATTATGCATATTTTATTGCGAGAAAACTTGGCTACATACTCGCATGTGATTGGTTTCATAACTTCATATTGCACTTTTATCCTCCAGATTTTTAGCACTTAGAAATAGAAGCGTGGAATGATTGTCGTGACTAGAATTCATGAGCTGCTATTCTGCACATGTATTCGATACAGAAAGATACTCGTAGCAAAAATATGCCAAAAGTACACAACACTTTGGAGGAAATACTAGAGAATTTCCTATTTATTTACTTCCAGTTAGTTAACTTTGCCTGAATAAAAAGACTTTTTGCATAGAATAAAAGCTCAATAAAAAAACGATTGACAGCAATTTACCATTTTAAAATTTTTGTGAAGACACGTCAAACATTAAAATATTATGTGGAATTGATTTAGTGAGATATCTGTTTTCCTAAAAATAAATAGCGGGAAAACTGTGCGTTCTGAGATCATTCTGACTGAGCCGGTCTGCCTCCTTAGGGAAACCTGCTGTGACATGAGCAACAGAAATGAATCTCCCTGCCTGACACAAACATTTATTTATAAAGACCGTTTTGCCTGTTTAAATAGGATAAAGAATGAATAAATATGTGGATACCCTTAAAATTATGTGAAGATGAAAGCTGCTATATATGAGTATTACATACAGAGACCAAGAAGCACCTATTGCAGCCCGGAGTTGATTCTCAAATTTACTTGGCATTTGTAAGCTATCAGTACTAATAGTACAAGAAACACTCGTACGTTGGCAGACAGATATTCGGGAACACGGTCTTATTCGAGAACCGAGTTCAGCCTAGGCTATGGTTTTATGACGCCAAAGCACCAAGCACATGGTTATGTTTCATAAATCATCATGAAATATTTGCCAGTCCAGATGTTTGATGTTACAATGCATAATGTTATGTTCATCTCAAACCAACTTCAATTAAAGTTTATTTTGGTTAAATTTAACCCATGCCTAATCGTACCACCACATATACTCCTCATTTCACAGACCACCGTAAACACCAGTGTAACTGCATTAGACTCTAAATGTTCTTTCTGTGTCAATTTTGCTACTTTATTGGTCATGGTTAGTTTATTTATGCATAGGAGCATTTTGCATATACTAAGGAATGCATTACATAAGTGGGTTTTGCGGCTGTCAAGGGCAGTGTTGTGTGAACTATAATTGCAGTTATGCCATCTGAGTGGCGCTGGATGTGTTGAAATCGCGAGCAGTGTGTTCAGAGAGCTATAGAGGGTCTCTGGGAGACTTGGTAGAGTGATTCGGGGTGCTGGCAGGGATCTCATTCAACCTCAGAGAAGAAGTAATTGATTTCCTACTCCGATGATGAGAGCGCCTCCAGCAGAGTGATGGAAAGTAAACCGCACACATTTTTTACTTGCATGAGTCCGGATGGATCACCTTATTTAATAACGCTACCCATACATTAAATGCCACACCCACACAGATTATTTTTTTGTTTTTTATTAAAAACATGAGGGCCCAAATACCTATGTAATTATCTGGGACAGCCTATCGGTCGCTCTCTACTTCCAACAACCATTGTTTTTACTCTCGTTGATAGAACAGTGTTTTGGTCAGTTGAGGTCTTCGCTATAGCAGCATTTTCTAAGGACTCAAAAGTGTGGATATATTTGATAGCATCTGTATTGCTTGCACTGATAAACTAGAAGATAGCCTCACATCTGCATTATCTCTATAGATACAGGTTTTTGTTAAGTTGTTTTTGTCCTCTTGGACTCCCTCTAACTAATCAGGTAGACCTACTGCACAAATGCACAGCAGAATTCAGTAAGTCTCATCAAGCAAGGTGCCCTAGAGAAGGTGGACCCTGCCTGTAAAGGCTGGCTGTTATTGCATTGGTGAATTCCCAAATGTCTTTCATGAGATGAAAAATGTTAAAGCTTTCTAACAGTAACCGTTCCAGGATCTGTTTCCATCATACTCTTTAACACCACTATTACTTTGTTTTTTAGATTTGCCGGATTTTCCAGTGGACTTGGTGATCAACTGCCTGGACTGCCACGAGAATGCCTTCCTGCATGATCAGCCCTGGTACAAGGCAGCAGTGGAGTGGGCCAGCCGGAATCGGGCACCAGTGCTCAGCATCGACCCACCCGTAAACGAGCTAGAACAGGGGATAGATGCCAAGTGGTCTCTTGCCTTGGGGCTGCCACTTCCTCTGGGTGAACGAGCTGGCCGTATTTACCTCTGTGACATTGGAATACCCCAGAAGGTCTTTCAGGAAGTGGGGATAAACTATCACTCACCCTTCGGCTGCAAATTTGTTATCCCACTGCACTCAACATAGAAACAAGAGCTGTTGTTGATGGGTGATTGTGACCAAAAGGGCGGGGGAAAACCTAGTGCAAATTCACCCGAGCATATGCTGTGAACTCAGAGGCCTTAAAGCATGTCACTATAAAGCTATTTCATTTCAAGCAAAGGCCCCTGCGGCACCTTCATGGACAATGTCTGCAACACAAAGAGGCTCATTAGTTTTCTTTATTCCCCCCAGTGTTGTGCCATGCTGTAAAAGAGCAGCTGACTGTGGACAGTGTTAAATAGTGTGGCTCTTGCAAGGTCGAGAAGCTAGCACTGCAAGCTCTCCAGATACGATGGGGGCAGGGATATTGTTTTGTTAATCTGTAAATCAAACGTTACAGCTACTTCCTACAGCTGTATGGGATAGCTACCAAAGCAAGATGTGAAATGGGAGTGTTCAGTTTGGAAAATTGTGGGGAGCATTTTTCTTTATTTCATGAACACAAGGGAGTTGTTATACATTTCCTAAACACAAATGAGTCTTGTAGACTTGTGGTGCCTGAGACTTATTGAAAAGTACAAGATGGCAGTTCTTTTGGGAACGATGACTAACCTCGAGTGCGGAAAACTATGTTGTATTTCACATTTATTTGGACAGTTTTAATTATCAGGGTACAGATGAGTGTGTTCCAAACCCAGTTGTTCAGAAGTCAGGCAGACCTCCAAAATTATCATGTGAAGATTTGGTTTGTAAGTCAGTTAACATTTCTGTTCTGTTAGTTCTATGAAACAACATTTTTGTGCAGTCCTAGGTGGACTGAGTCCTTGTTTCTGGTAGAGGTACTGCTGTGCAAGGGGATGTTAAGTGTAAATGTCCATCTGTGGCAGTGGGAAAAAATTATTTTACTTAAAAAACGAAAGATGTTACAAGACTGATTATTTACTATGTTTATAATCCGCCCTTGCCTGTACTACAGTGCTGTTTGATTACATTGAAAAGTTTAATGACCTACTCCTGCCAACACCCTTTGCTATAAACACGATACACTTTACACTTAATAATCACTTTTGGGTTTAAATTTCTTTCAATATGTTTGATGTCTTACTTCTACTTAAAACTTTGATATTTCAATATTTTGAGCATTCTCCCTTCCCTTGTATGAAATGGAAGGAAATGGGGTAGTTACACTAAATGGTTAAAGTGATAGGAAGGGTCAAAAGAGAAAATGGGATAACAGGGTGGAGGAGATTCGCTCCCAGTTTCAGAAAATCTATATCTTTCATTACAATACAAACAAAAAAATCAGTTGTCTATTAAGAGTGATATATTTAGATGAGGAGAAGAGTAAATTGCGAATCTTCATCCAAAAGGGTATCAGCACTGTACATGGCATGCAGAAGATAAAGAATTACCACTATATTGCAGAGTAGCTCATTCAGTTACAATTTAGCTAAAATGTAATGTGGTTGTGTTAAACATATAACTGCCTCAGATTCTGTAATGATAAAGCGAGACACCCATGTCCACCCCTCACCACCCCACTTCCTACTTCCCACCTGTACAATTCTTACTGTTGTTTTCTTACCTTGTCTCCCACCCGCCAGTTTACAAATTACTTCTTACTCTTTGAAACTACTGATGTTCCTAACATACACTACTATTTTGGATAACACCGTATTGTTTACGGAACAGGTATCTGCTTTGGCCGGTACTTGCTTTGGCCCTTTGAGGCTGCTACGGAAAATATTAGATCTTCTACCTCTAGACACAAAAAAGACCATTCAGTCCCTGATTACCTCTCGATTGGATTACTGCAACATTCTCTACTTAGGGGGTCACTAAAAGCAATATGAGATTGCTGCAGAAAGTCCAGAATGCTGCAGCCTGGATGTTATCGAGCATCCCAACTCGAACCCCGGTGGGAGAGGCCTTGAGGAAATTACATTGGCTACCGGTGCAGGACAGAGTAACTTTTAAAGCTCTGTGTTTCTGAACGAGAAAGACAGAGCTATCTTCGGCCCTTACTCACCCCCTACAGACCTATCCAGAATCTTGAGTCTGCGGGCCCTGCAAAGCGGACAGTGCCACAAATTCAAAAGGCACATTTAGGGGGCAGATCCTTTAGCTTTTTAGCAGCTAAAGCCTGGAATCAAATGCCGTTGAAGCGGAGGATGCAGCCCTCAGAAGTGTTGTTCCATAGAAAGTTCAAAACATGGTTCTTTCGGTCATCTCCGGTGGATTGGTGCTAATTTCTGTGTTTGGATAGGGTCCCACTATACAGAGAGAAAGAATTCTTAGCGTGGGGACACTCCCGTTGGAGTAACCAAGCGCCTTATAATCCTTTAATCTAATAATTTACTTATTTGTCTCTCACTCTCTTTTCTCTTGCCCAGCTCTTCTGTCCAACTGACCAGACCCTGGAGGTCGGCTAGGCTATCCATAATGCATTATCGCTGTGATAGTTAGTTTCATCTATGGGCTTTAGTGAAATCCTTTCTATTCACTCTCTGCGGATTTCGCCTTTTACTCTTTCAGGGCACTTCATAGCTGCTTAATGGTTTTACAGGCAAACCACCTAATATTGGGAATTTTAATTCCACTGTGCTTGTTTCTGAGTAAATGTAAATCTACTCTGTTACCATTTCTGAATGACTTTTGACTCTCTGTCCTAATATTCGAGGTACACTGATGTTTTCTGTCCAGGTCTGTGTTGGGACCCTGTTGTCTCTATCCTGATTTCTGAGGAACCCATTGGCTTTAATTTCCGAAGTAGTTTATTGCCCTATTTGCTAAACATTGATGGACTCAGTTGTGTTCCATCTTAATTTTTGAAAGAGGCTTTTAGCTCTCTTGATTTCTGTTAAGTGGGTAATGAGTGAGCTAAAAAGGAAGGGGTTAATACTAATCAGGTGCCATTATGAACATCAACCAGTGTCGGGATACTGAGCATCCCCAAATGTTGTCTGCTACAATGCATGATGTTGCTATGATCACTAGCATCAAGTATGACCAGCTGTGTAAGTATTTCCCTGGGAATGCACAGGCATTTTATAAAGTGCCTCAAACATATACTTAGCTTGTTTTGATGTGCCCCATCTTTGTTAGCAGTTTGATAGCTTATGTACTTACAGATACAGTAGTTTGCCTTGGATCACCTGTAAGGCTGCTGGCAGGCTCAATGAAAGAAGTTACAACCCTGTTTCCGGTGACCCTGCTTTGCTTTCAATCCGTTATATGGAACTAAAGAGAGACCCTATATTCCAAAGGGACATGGGGTGTCTAGAACTTTGTAATACACAGTAATACACTATGATCTAGTAACACACAGTGGTCCCTGTGGTGACAGCAATACTCAAAACTATAGTATAAGCAAGCAGTATTTTAATAATGACTCAAACATTGATAAAAAAAACACATAATACAAATAGTGTGAGTGAGGTGAAAAAGATGTGCTTGGTGCTCAAGCAGATGTGATCCATATGTGTGAATCAATCAATATCTCAACCATAGTATATAGAAAATATTCACCCTATATATTGTCAATTAGTATTTTGGATGGGTTTGTATTATGTATCAACAGTGTTTTGATGCTCTAGAATTGTCTGATCTTCATCAGGACTCTAAGTGATGTAGGCCTGTGACAGAACGAAGTGGAAAAAACAGACAAAAAATGGGGCGACATATATAAGTATAAACGTAAAAATTCAAAATGAGACAATTTAGCTAGAATATTGACACATTGTTATGTTACATGGTGATTTATAGAGGTCTCTTGGCGCTATGGGGGCACAGAGAAGGAGGATTAAATGAAGAAAAGACAGAAAAAAGCAAGCATGGGGACAGCTAGTTGTACGCCGTGGTAAACCACATTTTGAGTAGTTTCCTGTACATTAAACAGAGTACAGTATTATGTTGCATCCCATAATAGCAACATCGTCTCATTGTCACTAGGTAGAAGATGCTGACACATCTGTAGAATAAAGACAGACAGTAGTGAGTAAGCGGCCACTGGCAGGTATCCAAGGTATGATAATAAGATATTGAAAGACGCTACCAGTCTGGGATTTGGTGGTGGCCTCAGAGCTGTGGATCATACAATCAAGGCCCAGGAGTTTGCCGCAAACCCTCCAACAGGAATGTGGCTTATTCCTTTGCCCATCCCAGATCGATTTGCTGTCCTAAAGACAGATGAGACTAAGTTGTTATTATAGGGTGCAATATAATTCTGTACTCAATTTGCTGTGTCAGCCTATTAGCAAAAAAATGTCATTTTGTATTTTTAAGTCTATACTCCTGTATGTCTCCATTTTTTTGTCTTTTTTTTTCATTTAGTTCTATCTCTGGCTTATATCACTTTGAGTCCTGATGAAGATCCTACAATTCGAAGTGATCGAAACGTGGTTGATACCGAATCTGGATCCGTCCAAAATATTAATTGACACTATTTGGGCTGTATATTTTCTATATACTGTGCAACAGACATACAGACATTGATTGATTCGCTCATTTGTATCACATTTGCTTGAGCACCGTGCATGCTGCTCTACTTACTTACTTACATTACATATATCCATTTGTTTTTATCAATGTACAACATATTATTAAAGTATTGTTTTGTTCTACCTGTCTACAATACTATGGAGTATTGTTACCACAGGGACCACTGTGTATTACACAAATTCCTTTCCAAGCAGCCCCACTTGATAGTCGAAGAAGCAGGAGTTTGTGTGTAAAATGGTCTTCTCAGCTGATAACTTTGAGGTCCATGAATGCAACCTTTCAACTGGGCAATAAAACACTCTCTATGTAAGATGGCTAGAGGGAAGCCTCATGGAAATCCCATTAACGGGCTCGTCTATCAGTGAACAAGATAGGGGGACAACTAGCGCTCTCTGGGCCTCCATTACCCAGCCATGGACTACAGACATGTTTGCAGTTTTCCAAACAGATTTGTCTTTTAGCAGCATCAGCAGCCCAAAAAGCTGCTGCGCCTATGTAGAAACAACGAGGTTATGAGACCTAGCAGCTCTTTACCTGGTCTCACCACACTTTTTAGATTCCCTTTAAAGAAGCATATGTGGCTGGTTGGAAGAAGAGTATCCTATATTCTATAGGTCTGGCAGGCCGTGACATCTGACCGTGACATCCGACCAGTGGGTCCTCCAAATAGTTGAAAATGGGGGAGCTCTAATCTTCCAACAAGCTCCTTCCCGTATCCCTTCCATTCAGTCAGAGGATCACCTTCAGATCCAGCAGCATACATGGCAGGCCTGTTGCGAAAAGCAGCCGTGGAGTTGGCTGCAGAGCAGGAAATTGAGCAAGGGTGCTAATCTGAGTCCTTCCCAGCTCTCAAGAAGGATCCTTAACATTTTCCTGCACAAGGAAAATTTCAAGGTTCTTATTCTGTAAGCGGAAGACTGAGTGGTGTTTCGACTTGCAGGATGTATGCTTCCACATAACAAACCTGCTCTCATACAGGATGTACCTGTGTTTCCCTCTAAGATCTACTCATTACCAGTTTGTGTCCTCCCGTTCGGACAAACATCAGTGCCTCAGGGCTTCATCAAAGTCATAGTGGTGGTTGCAGATCCTTTTAGAATGTCGGGGATTTGAGTGTTCCAATAAAGTACACATCTGGCTGCTCAAGGCCAGGGCCTCACAGATGTTAATGGAACACTGCATGCATTAACTTAGCCACTGCTCGACTTTGGGTATTCCATCAACGTACTCAAGTTTCACCCAGAGCCCTCTCAGCATTTCTGGTTTATACGAACAGTACGGGACAGTACATCCTTGAGAGCCTTTCCTCCTCTTCCAAAGGCATTCCAGTCCTGACGGTTCTTTGCCTGTTAGATCTGCTGGCTTCCTGGATCCTCCTTGTCACATACGCATGCTGGCGCATGAGGACTTGCCAGTAATGCCTCCTTTGGATGTGGTTCCAGCATGGGGTGATTGTTGGACACCATCAGAATCTCCTTGGACACTGCAGAGGACTTGCCCTGGTGGTGAGTAAAGGAGAACCTGACTCAAGCGATGCTGTGCTGTCCTCGACCAGCTCTGACCACAGTGGTGACTAATGCATCCACCTTTGTGTGAGGGTGTACATCTGGAGGTACTAAATATTAGAGGCCTCTGGTCTATAAAGGAGTAGGCCTTGCACATCAACCAGCCGGCGATTCCCCTAGTCCTGAAAGTGTTCCTGCCTTCTTTTCAATTCCAATTTACTCAGATGTTGACAGACAACATGACTACTTTTTGGTATGTTAGCCAGCAGGGAGGGATGAGGTTTCTGACATTCTGGAAGAGGTTAGACTCTACGCTCAGGTGCGCTATGGAAGCTGGCTAGCCACTAATCATCTGCCGGACTCTCTGAATAGCAGGGCTGACAGTCTGTCTGCATCATCTTGCTGACCTCGAGTAGCGTCTCCAAGTGGAGGTGTTTTATTTTTGAGGGGCAAAAAGGTGAACTTTGCGATAGAGCACTAAAGAAAGTTAAGCCAGTGCCTGCTCCCTCAGTCATTCCAAAGCAGCAAGGCAGTATTTCAGCTTTTTCATCCCTTTCGATTGATAGGGGTTTTACCTACATACAGTCTTGAGTCTCACCACCCCAACCGGCACCATAGTCCTTCCAGAGTAGGGGATCCTAGAGATATCGTCTAGGATCTCCAGGATTGCAAGCCTCCCTGTTCCAAGCCCTTCTGTCAGCAACCTACAAGCTGCTTTAGCTTACTCTTAGTAGCACACAACCACCCTATAGGAGGTAGAATCAATCATTTTCTCCGCAAATGGTAAGCCAGCACATCCAACAGGTGACCCCTGCAGGTATTCCAATAGGGCTTAGCTCAGACATTATTTTCCACCCCGGCACATCTTCTACCCACATCAGAGTGGATATTGGAGCACCAATTGTTCTATTTTGCAGCAGGTCGTTCTGGCTTTTTCAGAGACAGGAGCTATAGAGAGAGTCCTGGCGTCTGAGGTCGGACCTGCGATTACTCTCATTATGTCCTAGTGCTGAAAAAAGGGTGAATGCCTTCACCCTAATCTAGCTTAGATCATTGATCCCTCAATCTCTTCAATGCCACACCAAACTTCTTCCCAGAGGTTTCCTTTCAACTGAGCCATCTTTGATATTGTGCTCCATTGGGTCTTCAGTCCATAGAAATAATTCCAGTGCATGTGGGCTATGATCTTGAAGATGGGTCAGGTCTCAAGGGCAACTCCAGCATGTGGAATTAAAACAAGCATGGCGGTGGGGTCCTGGGTTCTATGCCAAGAGGCCTGCATCTCTGAATCTGGATTGTGCACCATCTGGTGGGATGTTTAAATACAAGGGTGAGAAAACTTGGACAATGATTCCTAGGGATTCACAATTTTCAGTAACACTCAGAGGTGGTGCAGGGCATCTCCCAGTAGTGGAGAGAACACAGGCTGGATCTTTTTGCCACTGCAGAAAGCGTGCCGTGTCCGCACTTTTGCATGCTAGAGTTCCCAAGAAGGTGGTCTCTTGGAGAGTCATTCAGCCTACAGAGGAGCACAGGACTTCTGTATGCCTTTCCGCCTGAAGGACTGGGTTCTTTTGGACCCAGCGGTGCCAGGGCACAACACCTAAAACCTTCGTGGGTAACCTGCTCCGGCGTACAAGTCACAGAGACACGGGACACTTCCTCTGACGTCAAAGGTTCAAGGTTTATTTGCTGCAGGGAACACAGAGATCACGACAAGTACACAGCGTGCAACTTGGGGAGACTGCTTCAAATTGGTTCTGTGGATCGCTCCTTTTATACAGTTTTTACCCATAGGGTAACATTGAACACAAAAGTTTACAACCCAGTTCCCACAATTAGCCCCCAGAGGGGTCGCTTTGGTCACTTTGAAACACATGAGGTCCGGAACATGAGTGCGGAAACATTTGGCGGTTCCCAACTATAAAAACCATCTTCCCACCATTTAGCAAATTCCAATCGACAGTAAAGTAGATCGAAATAGGAATGAAGACAGGTGCAGAGGAAAACGGAGACAGTGGGGAGATTGGAAAGGGTGTAAAAAGGGAGGTAACGGGAAACACGAGATACAGGCATCAAAGAGACGTGCCTAATGAGATGCACGGCTGAGACAATAAGTCCGTGCGGCAAGATGAGCCTCGAGCGGCGCCATTTGCCTTACAGTAGCATCCCCCTCGTCATAAAGACACTTACAAAGAACATGTGTCTTCCGCAAATATCTTGGGAGTCCCAGGGTCGCGAAGCGGACAGCGTCCGTTCGCTGGCTACTTGAGGGCAAGAGACAAAATGGATGCCGTATCTAAGATGGAACCCGTGGGTACAGATGAAAAACCCACGTAACAAACGAACGGTTTAAGTTAGCACAGCGAAACTGCGCACACTTACTAAACTCGTCATTTGCGGTTCATAGATACCAGACTCGACCATATTCGTGCGAGTCGAAAGCACCACTTACAATTGTCACGGAACCTCAGACGCTCCTTTTGCCCTCATGTAGGCAAGCACTAGTCGGAATCATATTCGATATTCATCAGACCCTTGAGATGTTGCTGTAGCATAACTCTGTCCAATCGAGTCCCCTTGGTAACAGATGGTTGTCTCATACACGTTGTAGCACAGAGGCCACATAAGGCAGGACCACACTGTACACAAAGGCAACACGTGAACAGGAACACTACCACAACTCCAATGATCATCAGAATTTTCCAACCCCAAGTCGACATCAGGCCCCAAAACCATCCAAGTAGCGTCCAATCCCCTACATCCACGTGTATGGATTCGGAGATCTTATGCAACCTCGAGATGGCTTGATAGACAGTAGGAGCATTATCTGGAATGAAAATGCAGCAGCTCGAATGGATCACCTTACATACCCCACCGCGATCTGCTAGGATGACATCTAAAACCATTCGGTTTTGTAACGTCATAAGCCTCTCCGCCTGAAGTTCTGTGGTGATATTACCAAGGGCACTGGCAGTAATATTAGCTGTCGATTCTACCACTCGAGTCAACTGCCTCAGGTTCCTACTATTAACCATAGGTCCCCAAAACGGGAGGAAACCCTTGAAAAAGTCTCCTGCCTCTTGACCGGCAGTGTCCTCTTCGCTAATTACGCCTCGCACAACTCTAGTCTTATGATAATCGGCATCTACAGTGAACGTCGGAGGCAACAGATTTGCAATAAAACATGTGCCCATGAAGTCTGCGGGCAACCATGTGTATGCACGATCATAACAGATAAAATAGGTACCCTTGGCAGCCAGAAACACAGGGGATGAGAACATCGGCAAAATGTAATTTTCGATGCAACCACTTGCTCCAAGTCGGGCTTGCGATCTTCGGCCACGACCCATAATACAAAAATTACCAGTGTGGGGTACGACCCATATTGGAGGCGAGCTTTTGAGCTGCTTTTCACTAGTGAACACACTATATTCACCTCTACTTAGGACCTTATAGGCTCGTACCTCTTCCTCAGGGATAAACGAATAGTCATGGATCTTTCTCTCCATATCCTCTATTGCTATCGATAAAGGCTTCTGATACGAGGTGGGGCCAGAGTAGGGGGAATGTGGTTCTCGAATGGGGTGGAAACCCAGTGTGCTTCGAAACATTGTTTGAAATGCTCGAGCTGACCCTTGGGAACTATACGGTAACACCAGATATGGAATTCCCTTATCTGTAGTATGTGGCATCAACCCACACACCCAACAATTAGTAGTGTTAACCACTAACTGATGCTGATGAAGGAGCTGAATAAAGGAATTATTGCGGAATTCTACACGTCTAGCCTGCTCGTGTTCCGGTAACATGTGAAAAGAATGGGGAGAAGCAGTAGTGGTAAGATTAGGGTAAGGAATAGGAGTAGGTGTAGCTGGTAAGAAGTAGGACATAGTGTAATACACCCCACCCGCCAATAATGCAGAAGCAGTCAAAAACAACATAAACAATTGAAATATGAAGCATTTAGTACGACTGAGTTGCTGCAGCTTGAGTCTGTAGTCTTGAGCTCCTTCCAAATCATTCAGCTTCGAGAATGCCATTCCCTACGACCGTCCGCAACGTTTCTTGACGCACTCCGTTCTGTGCAGCAATAGTCAATCCCTAGGGGTTCCTAGGAACCGACGGCCTTTAACCTAGCGTCAAGACCTACTATCCAGAAGGAAGTACGCGCGCGGCCCTACGGCCTTCAATACACAATACGTATATTCAAGCATAAAGTCTCTCTGCTGTAAAATGAAAAAGGTACAAGGAGGAAGCTCAATATATGTACAAAAATTACAGTGATACGAATGTTCAAAACTGATCACGGGAAACGGGGATAATGCAGTTTTCGATTTCAGCAAAGTAAGAAAATTTTATTTGTCCTTAGTGTGAGATCGCAAAGAATATCGATGTTTCCCGGGACGTGTCTGCTCGTCGAACAAAGGATCCGTTGAAGAGACAGCGTCCTGCTGATCAGTTGATTGATCTGGTCTCGAGTCTTTTGCTGACAAATGTTCAACAGTGGCTGTCTGCTGCGCTGAGGATTCTCCAACAGGCTGTGCGTCGCTGAAAGGCACAAACACCGGCAATGTTTCTGTCTCTGATGATGCAATGCCTTTCCTTACCCACGGGTCTGCCGGCAAAGGAATAGGGACTCGCTTACAATGGGTAGCATGTACCCAATTTTTCCGCCCCTCAAGACGAACGGCAGTCCTCGTGGCCAGGAGCACCTGGTAAGGTCCGGTAAACCGGGGGTCCAGATTGTTCTTTCGTGAAAAGTTGCGTGTAACCACCCAGTCTCCGGGCTGGAGCTGGTGGCCTGGACCCTCCGTCTGCGTCGGCAATGCGTCGTAAACCTGTTGGTGAATTAACCTCAGTTTAGCAGTCAAGTCATGTAAGTAGTCAATCAACATTGGATACTCAAGATCAGAAAATATCCCTGGCCTAGGAACCCCCCACACATTCGCAGGACGGCCGAACACTATTTCATAGGGACTAAGCCCTATTCGGGAGTGTACAGTCGCCCTTGTTGACAGTAATGCTAAGGGTAAAGCGTCAGGCCACGAAAGACCAGTCGTAGCCTGAATCTTTGCTAACTTTAGTTTAAGGGTGCCATTGTACCCTTCAACCAATCCAGCTGACTGGGGATGATTGGCGCTGTGGAATTTTTGATTAATTCCAAGGCCCTTACACACACTCTTCATCACACTTCCGACAAACTCACTTCCGTTATCTGACCACACGACTCTAGGCATTCCATACCGAGGAAAATATTCCTTCAGTAGGATCTTCGCAGTTGACAAAGCAGTATTGTCTCTGAGAGGATAGGCCTCGATCCATCGGGAGAATGCGCAAACCACAACTAAAACGTATTTCAGGTTATTGCATCGCTCCATATGGATGAAGTCCAATTGAATCACCTCAAAGGGATGCGAAGGAGGAGCAAAACTGCCAGGAGGAGTTGGGGTTCCTTTGCCAGGATTGTACATTATACACACCATACAATTCTTCACCAGACGTTCAGCACATTTCGTAATTCCATCATTCTTCCACACAGGCGACAACAACTTACAAATACCTTTCGCGCTAATATGTGCCAACCCATGTGCCATTGTCACAACGGCCAGTACATACGCGTCAGGCAACATCCATCTTTTCTGATCCGACAAATCAATCCAACAACCATTTGCATCCAACTTTCCCGTACTTTCTTTCCACTTCGTCTTTTCAGTGTCGGTGGCCTCATTCTGAATTGCTTTCACGCTCTCAACAGTATCTTCACACATACTTGATTCTGTAGGCCACCTGACCGAACTCGTCACATACATTCGAGTGCTAAGGTTCCGGGCAGTCTCCTTAGCAATCTCATCTGCAAACGCATTACCACGACCAACATCATCCGTCACTTTACGATGTGCACTACATTTAACAATCGCAACTTGCGTAGGCAAAGTCAATGCATCCAAGAGATCGTTCACAAGCTGGCCATGCTGTATCTTCGTACCGTGCGACGTCAAGAAACCACGCTCTCGCCACAATCGTCCAAAGCTATGCGCTACACCGAACGCATATTGACTATCAGTGTACACATTCACACGTTTCCCTTTCGCTAACACGCATGCTCTAGTAAGAGCAATCAGCTCCGCAGCTTGGGCAGAATTCTGATTCAATCTTGCAGTTTCAACAACAGTGTTCAGTGTTACAACAGCATAAGCGGTAGTCACATCGCCATTCGACAACTTAAAACATGACCCATCCACATACAGAGTGCCATCCGGATCGTCCAATGGGGTGTTTTTAAGGTCCACTCGACCTTTCGTTTCCTCTTCTGTCCGCAAGTAACAGTCATGTTCTGCTACTTCATCTGACTCTGAGCTAATTGGTAACAAAGTTGCCGGATTTAGGACATTACAACGTTTTATCTGAATATGGCTTGCCAAGAGCGTCAATTCGTACCCAGACAACCTCGCACTCGTCAAGTGCTGAGTTTTCGTACGATTCAACAAAGTATCGACTGCATGCGGAACCATCACCGTAAGCATATTATCCATGACCAATCCTGCTGATTGTCGGATGGAGACCGCAGCTGCCGCAGTTGCTCTCAAACAACTCGGCAATGCTCTAGCTACTGGGTCCAAGGTCGAGGAAAAATATGCACATGGACGTTGCTTACCACCGAAAGGTTGCGTTAAGACACTCAAAGCACAACCTTCCCTCTCGTGAACATATAGTGTAAACGGCTTACTGTAGTCAGGGGTACCTAGCACAGGAGCCGAACACAATGAATCACGTAATTCAGAAAAACTTTTCTGACATTCTTCCGTCCATGGTAAAGGAGTTGGAACATCCTTGCACGTAAGAGCCACCAATGGTTTCGCTAGCAATGAGAAATTAGGAATCCATTGCCTGCAGTACGACGTGATACCTAGAAAGGCACGCACATCTCTTTGGGTTTGTGGCACAGCCATTCGCGCAATCGCTGCAATCCTCTCTGGGGTCAACCTCCTTCCCTCCTTTGACAATAAGTGACCTAGATAGGTTACTTCTTGACAACAATATTGGAGTTTAGAAGGTGACACCTTGTGATTTAACTCACAGAGATGTTGCAGCAACGACACCGTAGCAATTTTGCAAATGTCCTGAGTATCAGCAGCCACCAATAAGTCATCGACGTATTGGATTAAGGCCGCACCAACCGGCAACCGAAACGCATCCAGTTGACCCTTCAAGGCTTGGCTGTAAATAGATGGACTTTCACAGTAGCCCTGAGGAGCGCGTTTGAACCGGAAGCTACGCCCACCGAGAGAGAAACCGAAAAGGTCCCTACTCTCTTCGGCAATCGGGATGCTGAAAAACGCATTTTTCAAATCAATCACCGAAAACCATGATGCCGTAGCTGGAATCAGAGTCAGTAGCGCCGTGATGTCGGGCACAACAGGAAATTGAGGAACCACAATTTTATTTACCTCCCGTAAATCGATAACAAAACGATAAACAGGCGGTTTGGTAGGATCAGTACGTTTAAGAATGGGCAGTACAGGGCTATTGCACACGTTTCCCCGCGTCTCTTCAATAACATCTTTCTCGATTAAGTCATAAATGATCGCTAACAGTGCCCGTTCACCATCAAGGGAGATACGATATTGGGGAATACGTGGCAATCGCACATTCGATTTCAACTGAACAACATAGGGAGAGATATCAAGTAGGCCCACATCATTTGGACCCGTCGCCCACAAAGACGCAGGAAGAGAACTCAATTCCGGTGGAAGCCTATCGAGAGACAAATACATAGGAGAGACAACCCTCTCTCCTAACGTAAGCTTCACACCCGCAGGAGAACAGTACAAAGTTGCATACAGACGTTTAAGCAAATCCAGGCCCAATAGATTTTCACCACAACCCGTGGTTAAAATCAACGGAGCTTGGAGCTCACGTGGCCCAATTTGAAGGGGCAAAGGGCGAGAAACTGGATTGCTAACGGGGGCGCCAGAAAATCCAACGGAAACATTTGTTAAGCCAGACAAAGGTGCGCCAGGGAGTTTCGAATGCATGATAGAACTTTTTGCTGCACCAGTGTCCAACAGAAAAGGCTCAACGACGCCCGATGTAGCAACTGCGACGTAAGGCCCTCTCTGATCAACCGGAACTGATACCACTCCCTCTCCTTGTCTATGGCTGTCCTAGTAATTACTGTCGTCAGTTCCTTGATCGACGTAATAATCGTCTACAGTGTACTGCGCCGATCGCCCTTGCGACGATCCACGTTGATCGAAACAATTATTAAAATTAGATGAGTTGTCTGAGCGATCATTTTGAGCACCACGACCTCTACCACGTGATGCCTGCTGTGAACCACCACGGCCTCCTTTAGACGAATTACCACTATTACGTTCATTTAGAGCAGGACAATTGAATTTGATGTGTCCCTCTTGTCTACAATAGGCGCATTGATTGTACCCTAACGAGGACCTTTGGAAGGAGGAATCATTACGCGACTGTGATCGATTCGATTGCGACTGCGACCTATTCTGTTGAGGCGCATTCTGATTGGAACGCGGCGGGTACGCTTGTTGCAGCAACACTTTAGTTTTCAGCTCTTTTGTCTTTTTGTCAGCACGGTCATTCTCTTCTTTCTCCCTATTTTCGTAATATTGTGCCGTAGCCAATATCTGAGCCGAGGTAGAAACGGCCCATGCACTCTCTGAATTCTTCAATTTATTGCTCAAATCGGGCAACAAATTCGACACAAATTTATCCACAAACAACCTCTGTCCACCCTCAGTACCCATATCCTGTCCACTATGGTCAATGAATGCTTCCTCAAACCTCGTAAAGAAGTCGGAAACACTCTCATCTTTCTTTTGTTTGCAAGCGGACAATTTGTCCCAATTTACTCTCATAGCTGGCATAAGCGTTTTCATAAGCGTTATTATTCTTTGAGGGAGAGCAGTAATCAATTGATCGGGTTTAGTAGCAGCCACTTGTCCAGCATCTGCCGCTGTAATGGCAGCCCAATCACCACCTAATTCATTTGCGTGATCTTGGTGACGAATCTTAGCCCATACCGGCTGCGGTACGACGTTGCCAAACAACATGTCGATATCGGCGAGATTCATCACCGTAGCATCTACGAGCTGCGATAATTCTTTATAATACCCTGTAGGATTTTTACGAGGATCGGGCAAAGATTGTTTCACCTGAAGCACTTCCGATCGTTTCCATGGGAGGTGTATCCACACTCGCTCAAAGTGCGCCAATACCGGAGGATTAGCATTAGCATCAGCTGGTATCCAAACCGGCGGAACTTCACGCATAGGATATTGGCCAGACTCGTCTTGTTTTTCAATATCCTCAACAAACAGTGCATGAGGAATAGGAGCGGGACGAAGAGATAGCAACCGCTCAATAGCACGTCGGACATTAGTATCCACTATCAGCCCAGTTGCGAACTGAAGCCGAAGGTCAGACAGGGCGGTCAGCACCTCGTCAGGCGCATCGGCCGCTATCTGATCATGTAGGAACTTGCACATCTCATCAAACACATACCTTTGGGTCGGTATGTTGAATTGATTAAACGTTTCGAGAACAACACGGGGTGGATTTCTAAGGGGGTTTACCATCCAACCCATCGCCATATTATATAGTGCAACACGTTCTCTGTTTCCAGGAAGCTGGCTACGTCTCTGAGGACCATCAGAGCTAGCAGACCCATGAACAGGTCCGAGCGACTGAAAGAAACTAGCTGCAATAGGAGAATTACGACTACGAGTAGAGGGAGAAAGATAAGACACAGGACTAACAAGAGAAGGAGTAGAAACAGTAGCAGCAACAGGGGTTAACAAAACAGGAGCAGTAGCGGGAGCAGGAGTATGTGGAAGCGGAGGAGCAGTAGGAATAGAAACAGACAAAGGAGCAGGAACAGTCGGAAGAACGGGTGCAGGTTGAGGAACAGGTGGAGGAACAATAGGTGGAAGAACAGGTACGACAGGGACCACAGGAGCTGCGGTACCCTGAACGTACGGAGGTGGCGACTTCATTAGGTAGGACATTAAAGGATCCTCAACTGCCTCTTCCTTCTTATCCGACTCCGTAGGTAAAGCAGGATAACATTTATCTATGGTCATACGCTGTAATCTCTCAAACACTTCCTTATCCTTATCCTCCTTATCACGCTGGAACTGCTCTGCTTTCTTCACTATGGTAGCAACATTATCTCGCTGACTACGTTTATTCTGTCTGATTTCTTTCTGTCGGGCTTCTTTGCGCCACAACCGAAAGGCATCAAACATGGCCGGCCTTGATTTTCGTTCGAACAACTTCATTTCTAGATTATCTAAGATTGACGCCTCGAAGCTACCGTGAGGTGGCCAACGAAGGTCGCCGTCTTTCTTTGTATATTTAACCCAATAATCATTAAAGGTAATCGGGCCTAGCCCATGTTTGCTATATAGATCATAAGTAGGAGTTCCAACCGGAGGTATCGGACACGAGTCCTCCAGCAGGGAATCCGCACCACAAGGTCTGAGACAACTAAACAAAGTACTGCGACCAGGCATCTTGCACACTAGCCGAGTTTCACAAACTTCAAGGGTTACGGGATTTACCAGGTCCCAGCAAAGAACAAAACCCTCGGTTTTTGGCGGCTGCAGTCGTCAAATAATACAACAACAAAGTACGCTAGCAAAGTGTCACCGACAAAAACACTCACACAGCGTGAACAACAAAAACACTCGCTAGAGTGTCAACAACCAAAGACTATGGGAGCGACCCACAAATACTTAACTCAAAGATCGATGGCGTCACCAGGAAGGCCCGTCTATCGTCTCGCTCTACCAAGGTCTACGCCAGGCGCCAAAACAGGTCTACAGTCAGGGCAGCAGTCCGTCGCAGCCGTCCGGAGGCGGGAATCTTCGCGGGAAAAGTCTTCGGGCCACTTATTTCGACAACAGGATCGATGAAGCGGGGTGCACCTTCCCTCGGAGATTTCACACGAAGTTCCTCACGATCGTCGGGCTTGGACCGGTACCACTGATGCGGCCCCACGTTGGGCGCCAACTGAAGGACTGGGTTCTTTTGGACCCAGCGGTGCCAGGGCACAACACCTAAAACCTTCGTGGGTAACCTGCTCCGGCGTACAAGTCACAGAGACACGGGACACTTCCTCTGACGTCAAAGGTTCAAGGTTTATTTGCTGCAGGGAACACAGAGATCACGACAAGTACACAGCGTGCAACTTGGGGAGACTGCTTCAAATTGGTTCTGTGGATCGCTCCTTTTATACAGTTTTTACCCATAGGGTAACATTGAACACAAAAGTTTACAACCCAGTTCCCACAATTAGCCCCCAGAGGGGTCGCTTTGGTCACTTTGAAACACATGAGGTCCGGAACATGAGTGCGGAAACATTTGGCGGTTCCCAACTATAAAAACCATCTTCCCACCATTTAGCAAATTCCAATCGACAGTAAAGTAGATCGAAATAGGAATGAAGACAGGTGCAGAGGAAAACGGAGACAGTGGGGAGATTGGAAAGGGTGTAAAAAGGGAGGTAACGGGAAACACGAGATACAGGCATCAAAGAGACGTGCCTAATGAGATGCACGGCTGAGACAATAAGTCCGTGCGGCAAGATGAGCCTCGAGCGGCGCCATTTGCCTTACAGTAGCATCCCCCTCGTCATAAAGACACTTACAAAGAACATGTGTCTTCCGCAAATATCTTGGGAGTCCCAGGGTCGCGAAGCGGACAGCGTCCGTTCGCTGGCTACTTGAGGGCAAGAGACAAAATGGATGCCGTATCTAAGATGGAACCCGTGGGTACAGATGAAAAACCCACGTAACAAACGAACGGTTTAAGTTAGCACAGCGAAACTGCGCACACTTACTAAACTCGTCATTTGCGGTTCATAGATACCAGACTCGACCATATTCGTGCGAGTCGAAAGCACCACTTACAATTGTCACGGAACCTCACGCCGATACATCTTCTGCCTTGTGTTTTGAAGAAGATCAGGTACAACTGGGCTTAAATCATCCTAGTGGCTCTGGATTGGGCAGTAAGTGGTACCCGAAACACCTGACCATGAGCAACTGTCCTCAGATTTCAGCTTCACAAGAATCTTCTGTTGCAGCAGCAAGGCGGGGTCCTATTCCTAGGCCTGAGTAATCTACATATCCATGCATGGAGATTGAGCAGGATTTGATTACATTCCATCTCCCTCCCAAAGATGTGGTCAATCTTGCAGCCTGGCGTCCTTCTAAAAAGTCTTTGAATGCTGGAAGCTGGAACGGATGTGTGACCTGGTGTGGCACCCAGAATGCAGACCCATTGCAGGCCAAACTATATTGGATGTCTTGCTGTCCATTTTGCCTTTGACCCAGCAAGTTCTTGTAGTGGGCACTGGTAACGGTTATCTGTTGGCCTTTTTGCATTTATTGGATCAACAATCCTTGTTTAAAGCACCTGTGATTTCTCAAAAGTTTGATCCACATAAAGACCTTAATTTCGTACTTTATTCCCTCATGTTTACCCCTTTTGAGCCATCAATAGCTGTCCTCTACGCCGCCTGACCCTGAAGATGGTCTTTCTTGTTGAGATCAGCTCAGTGAGTGAAGTTAAAGCTTTTCCAGGAAAGGTGATGTAGGGTGGCTAGACTGATAAACTGTTACTGAGGACTAGAGCTGCCTTTCTTCTGAAAGTTGTGACTCCCTCACACATTGGACAGTTCATCATTCTTTGCTCCACCTCACCCCTCGAAAGGCCAGGTCTGGTAAAAATGGCATTTTGGGCGTTCCGTCTCTCAGGACCTTTCATTGTGTTGGATACTTCTGACCAAAGAATCCCCATGTTGTGAATACCCTCCAGACGGGATCTGGAGAGGTTTCTCAGCAATTCTCTTACTTGCCGGTAAGTTTCCCTGTGCAGCCCCACGTAGACTCCATCCCAGATGTGATGCTTGGAGCCACATATAGCCACCACCCCTCCGTTGACATGAGTTACTTTCTGTGCCTTCAGGCATGGTTCCAGAGCTCCTGTTTGCTCTTCAAGACTTACTTTTCCATAAAAAATTGTACCAATGTGCAATGGAAAATGTTACCCCCTAAGACAACAAGGTACAAACCGTGTAATAATAATAATAGGCACTGTTGCAAACAAGTCAAGTCAAACAACTTTATTCGGTTATTCATGTAAACAACCATAAAAGCACAGTTCGTTAAACAAACAGTAACATATAAAAAAGTTAAGGCAGTATAGAACAGGGAAGTCACAAGCAGAATGTTCAGTAAAAAGTATAAAAATTGTCGACGTTAAAAACAATATCTATAGCACTATTACCCATCCATGCTGTCCCTAAATTTTAGTGCTAATTTTAAAAAACTGCTTACATATAAAGTGCAATCATAACTTAGCAGCTGAAGGTAAAAAAGTGCAGGTTTAAGTTGTGCGAAGTTCAGTTTTTTAAGACATGTTTTAGATAGAGCCTCCGGGGTATAGCATAGTAAGGGCAGATAAATAAAAATAGATGTCTGTTATGAATCTTCTTAAAGTATCTCTTTAATGCCTGGGATCGCATTATGACTCCAGAGCCTCTGATGACTGCGCCCAGATGAATCTGGAGGCCATATGTTATGGCAAGGCCAAACTATGTCACCAAACATAAGACTCCAAGCAGCAGCTTGAGAAGGGATGATTCCCTTCTGTTCTTACGGCAGATTTTCATCACAGTCAAAATATTTGGGCATGTCGAAGGAAAAGCACAAGTGGAAGCGAGAACTGGTCCCTTCCTGCCGCTCCTGGACTCTATAGAGAGAGCTTTAGCATGCCTCCTGGTCTTACTTCAGATTTCCATCTGAGTCGATTCAGAGTCAAGTTCCTGTACAGCCCAACTTCCAGTGCCTGTTGGTGACATTGCAGCAAGTAGAGGGCTTCAGGGAGGATATGCTGTGCATTTTTATCACTTTACTGGTACCATCTGGCATGCCTTCGTCCCTCAAGTATCTGCAAGGGCTACAATAGGACTGCCATAGGGGGTAAAAACAATTTTGACTGAATTACTTCAGCCAGTTCAGGCCCATACGGAGCCTATACTGCCATTTAATGAAGCACTTGCGGATATCCTATGACAGAATTGGGAGAAACCATGCTGAAGTCTACCTATTAATAGGCAGGTTGCTCGTCACCATTTCCTTTGCCGGGGCGATCCATCCCTTCATACGTAAATCAGACACCAGAAATTTGGTGTTACAGGCTTCGTCCAGCAAAATCAATCCCAACGCCTTCCCTTCCACTTGGCCTGGCTGAGGGTCTAAATGAATAGAGACATTTGGCAGGTGGATTTTCTCCTCCACGAGCCTTGCTCTGATGTCTGTGAATGCCATTTGTCTTCCAGGCTGCTATTCCCCTGTCCTTTAGGAAACAGTTGCACCCGTTTTATTGGTTATTCTAGACACCTTCAGACATCCCTTGGATGCATCACAATTTGTAATATGTTCTTGCTTGGACACATCAGACTGCTTAGGTGAGCACTATTAGGGCTCTACAGCATCATGCCTAGAAAAGGCTTACAAGCTTCTCCAGTATTAGGGGTGTCTTTCATAGATTCACATGCTTGAATATTCCCCGTCGTCGAAGTGGGAGTCTTACGGGAAATAAAATAGCAGTAATATATGCATGTATATATAAGAAATATTATAAATAAAATATACATACATATAATGCAATAAAAATGTAAACTTAAAAAAGTACCATAGAACAGAATAGGCCCATTGAAAAGCCCAAGGGAGAATTCACTTTAGTAACTTATAGGAGTCATTATGTGTTGGTCCACATTCCAGCCAATCAGGCTGTAGCCTCCTCTAGAACCTTCTCCTCAGAAGCCCAAGTCCTCAGATTTTCTACCGCACGTCGTGTGAAGGGAGTCTCCCTGAGCTCTGCTCAGTTTTCTTCAAGTTTCTTCATAATTTTCTTCAAAATGTCTTCTTCAAAGAAAACTCTGTTCAAGGCTTGTCCATCCTGTGGGAAACTTCGCCTTTTTTCATGAGGATCCACACAGTAAGTGTATTTACTGTCTATATCCGGACCATGTTGTCTCTACCTGCAGACTCTGTCGCATATTTCCTCCTAAGACCTTGAGGGACAGAGAGGCTCGTCTCCTTCTGTGGCTACAGAAGTTGAAATCATCTGACAACATCGTGTCCGATGCTGAGAGTATGTCATCTGGTTTTTCTAAAACCTCTCAGAAGCGTGGGTCTGAGACTGAAATCCCCTCTGCTTTTCTTAAGAAGAGTAAAAAGCTGGGATCTTCCAAGGATGTCTCCTCACAAGACTTGCTTCAGGGCGCGCCTACGGGACCTGGTTCTCTGGCGTCTCGTCCCAAGACCATGCCCTCCGTTTCTAAAACGGGCATTGGCTCGTCGACGGGCTCGTCGACGCGTCCGTCGACGTCTTCAGCGTCTACGAAGTCTGTTTTGGCTTTTTCCACGTCAACGACAACTTCTTCCATGTCGACTAGTTCTGCAACGACGATGATCATCTCGTCGACGAGCAGCCAGGAGGTGAGACCCATCTCATCCATTATTATGATCTCGTCAATCAAACCGTCGACGAAGAAACCACCGTCGACGCATCCATCTTCGACGGCTCTCCCGTCGACGAAGACCAAGGCTTCATCGTCGACGACCGGATCCTCGTCGACGACAACCCCGTCGACGATACCATCGACGCAGATGATGAACCCCCCGTCGACGGCTGCTCCGCCGACGACTTCCTCGTCGACAGCAAAGACCGCGATTCCATCGACGGCCTCGTCGACGGCCTCGTCGACGACCAAAAAATCATAGTCTACCAAAATTAAATTTCCTACGCCGGATGCAGCGGCGCCAACGAAAAAACAACTAGAGGGTGTTACAGCTATGCCACTCTCGTCGACGGGCTCGTCGACGACACAGCAACCCCTACAATCTGCTACCACCTTTAAAGTGGTTTCTACTTCGTCCCTCAAGTCTGTACCACTGATACAGTTAAGTCCTATTAGGAGTGGATCGCAACCTCCGGAGAAATTATTTCAATCTGGAGCAGAGGAATCTGGAAATGATTCAGAAGTGGATCAACTTTACCAACCAGCAACCAGTCCATCGGATTTACACATAAAGTGTCAGGACTACAGCGATGAGGATGAGTATGCGGATAATACAGTCGAAGATGGGAACGTCCTTTTTCCATTGGATAGCACACAACAACCTAATTACGAACGCTTTACACAAATTCCTATGTCTATGGTCAAAAACCTACAACACATGCTGGATGACTACAATCGTAGATTTCCACCATCGCTGCCGCCTTCCCCAGCACCCCAAGTGCAACGGTCCCAGGCTCCAGCTCCACGCCCTCCGTCTCCAGCGCTTCAACCACAGTCTCCAGCACCTAGGCCTCGAGCTCAAGCGACTAATGCACCTACGTCTCCTTTAGGTGCTGATCCTGATACAGACAATGAGGGTCAAACTCCACAAAACACTGGAGATAATGACACTGATGATGAGGAAATGCAGGATTGGGACAATTCTAGGGCACAGACACCCTCTACTCCACCAACATCACCGAGAACTTCGCCACCAGTGGATATCGCAAATTTCCACAGCCTTATGGTTCGTGCAGCAAAAAGGTTCCACCTAACGTTAGAAACGCAGCAAGCAGAATGTTTTCTGTATGACTTTAAAGACTTGCCTCAACGCCAAACTCATACCATTCCTATTATTGACCACATATGGGAAGAGGGTCTGAAATTGATGGAACGTCCTAACTCCATTCCAGCCGTTCTACCTAGACTGGACAAAAAATATAAAGCGCCGCCTACTTCCCCGGCCTGCTTAGTTTCACAGCCTAAAGCAGACTCAGTGATCACTCAGGCGGCACACAAAAAGGTCTCGAAATCCAGCCATACCCCTAACTTCCCCCCCGGATCAGGATGGCCGCAAATTGGACTCCATTGGTAAGAAATTTACCACAATGGCAGCAACAACGGTAAGAGCTTCCAACGCCTTAGCCATTCTGGGTCGATACGACCGTCAAATGTGGTCCGAGATCGCTGGTCTACTTCCCCAAATGCCCGATTCCATCCGGGAGGAAGCACAGGCCATCATTCTCGAGGGAGAAAAGATTTCAACGGAGATTATCGACTGTGCCGTCGATATAGCCTCTACTGGATTCCGACAATTGGCGGGTGCTGCAGTTTTGCGTCGCCAAGGCTGGCTGAAGTCAACAACCTTCCGGCCGGAAGTTCAATCCAGAGTGCTTGATTTGCCCTACGATGGCGAGTCTCTGTTTGGTAAGCACGTTGATGATGCCTTAGAACTCATCAAAAAAGACACGGACACAGCGAAGTCCTTAACAACTCTCCAATACAGGAAGAGGCCATTTCTTGGGGCACGTGGTAGAGGAGGAGGAACCTCTACTTTTCGAGGCACGAACCAATATAGAGGATACACTTACGACAACAGACAAAAAGGATCCTATCAGTCCCAAAATCGTTCATCCACCTCCAGACCTTACCAGCGGAAGTCCAACTACAGAGGTGGTGCGAACACCAGCAAAAAACAGTGAGAGGATTGTGCATCTTGGAGGTCGGATCTCGAAATTCTTCTGCAATTGGTCGAACATCACCAACGACCGATGGGTCTTGGATGTAGTTTCAAAGGGACATACCCTGGAATTTACGAAATTTCCCCCGCTCGCCCGCCTTCGGGCCCACCTTCTCCCCATTTCAAGGAACTGTTGGCCCAGGTGCAGCTTCTGATCAGGAAAGGAGCCATAGAATTGGTACCGCAATGTCAACGCGGCAAGGGATTCTACTCCCGTTTCTTTCTAGTGAAGAAAAAATCAGGAGAGTGGCGCCCCATCTTGGATCTGAGGGCTCTAAACAAGTTCATCGCGTCCAAGACTTTTCAGATGCTAACCCTGCTTCAAATCTTGAATTTCCTCATTCCAGGAGAGTTCTTTTCGACAATAGACCTTCAAGATGCATATTTCCATGTGCCTATTCACACCAGGCACAGGAAATACCTTCGTTTTACAGTCGGCCAATTTCATTACCAATTCAAGGTCCTCCCATTCGGCCTTCGTATTTACCAAGATCCTAGCCCCGGTGGCCGCTTACCTGCGCTTACAGGTCATCCAGTTTTATCCGTATCTGGACGATTGCCTCATAAAAGCCAGGACTTTCCAACTGACACAAGAACACACACAAGTCTGCATATCCCTGTTCGAAACTTTAGGTTTCTCCATCAATTGCCTGAAGTCACACTTTCGCCCTTCTCAACAACGAGACTTTCTAGGAGCCTCGCTCGATTCTCGGCTAGGGCAGGTGTTCGTTTCACAGGAACGTCAGGGCAGAATGTTACAAAAAGTTCAGTTCCTGCAGTCAAGACAGTACGTTTCTGTCCGAATGTACAAGTCATTCCTCGGCATGGCTTCTTCGTGCATTCAACTGATTCCCAACTGAAGACTGCACATGAGAGTCCTTCAGGAAGAACTCGACAGCCAGTGGAAGCAGGTATCAGGGTCGTTCGAGGACAAGATCCATCTAACGTCCCGCATACAAAGAGCTTTGGAGTGGTGGGCTCATCCTCCAAATATAGCAACAGGTCGTTCATTCAAGGACGAACAACCAACACTGACACTGACGACAGACGCCTCCCTAGAAGGTTGGGGTGCTCATCTCGACGGAATGTCCGTGAGAGGCAAGTGGACGGCGTCTCAGCGCACTTGGCACATAAATCGCTTAGAACTACTGGCGATTTTCTTGGCCTTGAAGTCCTTTCAAAGAGTAGTGCAGGGACAGACATTGTTGGTGAAGACAGACAATACCACCAGCATGCACTACATCAACAAACAAGGCGGCACAAGATCTCTCGTGCTATCACAGCTGGCACAGGAAATTTGGGACTGGGCTCTACAACGTCAAATACATCTCCAAGCAATCCATGTACCAGGTGTGGCCAATGTGCTGGCGGACGCGCTCAGCAGAGCCCTCTCGGACAACCACGAATGGGAACTCCACCAACCAACGTTGGAGTACATCTTTCGACAGTGGGGACGACCGCAGTTGGATCTCTTTGCAACTGTTCTCAACAGGAAATGTCTAAGGTTTGCGAGCCGGCATCCTCACAAGGAGTCGAGTGGGAATGCTTTTTCAATAAATTGGTCGAACGCCTTCAGTTATGCATTCCCTCCTCTGCCGCTCATTCCACGTCTGTTACACAGAATGAGATTCCAACCATGTCGGATGATCCTGATCGCACCCAAATGGCCGAGACGTCCTTGGTTCTCAGATCTCCTCCTTTTCTCTCTGACACAACCGATACGGTTGCATCCGCTACCACATCTTCTCACAATGCATCAAGGTCAAATATGCCATCCGGATCCAGCATACCTTCAACTTCATGCTTGGAACCTGAGTACTATGAATTTGCACACTTGAATATCGACAAGGATTGTAGGGCAGTGCTATCAAATGCTCGAGCACAATCTACTGTCAAAACTTACCAGCTGAAATGGAAGCGTTTTTGCGCTTGGTGTTCCACTAGATCACTAGATCCCATGTGTGCTCAGCCAGAACAAATTTTGCCATTCTTTTTGTCGCTAGCAAAATCAGGACTATCTCACTCCACCCTTAAGGTTTTTCTGGCTGCTATCTCTCGTTTCCGTCATGATGGCATAACATCTTTGTACTCTTCCAGGATCATAAGACAGTTCTTCAAAAGCCTTTTTAGGATGTTTCCTCCAATCCGTCGGCCTCCACCTTCATGGCGACTCAACCTAGTTCTGTCTCAGCTGCTTTTGCCTCCATTCGAGCCCATCCATTCTTCCAATCTGAAGTTCCTCACGTGGAAAGTGGCTCTGTTACTTGCTCTGACCTCTTCTAGACGCGTCAGCGACATTCAAGCTTTTACTATACAGCCACCGTTTTTGCAATTTTCCAACGAGGCTGTTACCTTGAGAACAAATCCCAGTTTTATTCCTAAGGTTCCCAGTGACTTTCATCTCAATGAACCTATTGTTCTTAAGACTTTCTTCCCTGCACCTCAATCTGCAGCGGAGCGCTCCTTACACACTCTGGATGTGAAGCGCTGTCTTAAATTTTACATTCAACGCACAGCTACCTTCAGAAAGTCTGATCAATTGCTTGTTGCATATGGCCCAGTATGCAAAGGACAACCCGTAACTAAACAGACTATTACCAGATGGATATCGTCTGCCATATCCTATTGTCATCAACGGGCTGGCAAGCCCCTTCCTGCTCCTGCTCGAGCTCATTCCACGAGAGCTGTGTCGACTTCTGCTGCCCTCTTTGCGGGGGTACCTCTAAGACAAATCTGCAGAGCTGCTACTTGGTCCAGCAGCCATACTTTCACGAAGCACTACTGCCTGCAATCAACAGATGCCGCGGATGCGGCAGTGGGTCAAGCGGTGCTGCGGAATCTTTTCCATTAAAGGTGAGCCTCTGTTGCTACCCGCCTCCAGTCATAAAGGTATTGTCATGTTTTGGTTTTTTATTGCTTATTAAGTGATAAGTTATGCCTAAACTTAATTTGTATCTTCTTTTATGACTAATTTATGTTTTACTGCTTTCTATTCTTATTCAAGCATGTGAATCTATGAAAGACACCCCTAATACTGGAGAAGAACATAAGTTACTTACCTGTAAACTGTGGTTCTCCAGTATTGGTGTCTTTCATAGATTCACATGCGACCCTCCCATCCTCCCCTCAGAGGCTCTCTTCTCCTCAAACATTTATACTTACTTGTGCTACGAAAATCTGAGGACTTGGGCTTCTGAGGAGAAGGTTCTAGAGGAGGCTACAGCCTGATTGGCTGGAATGTGGACCAACACATAATGACTCCTATAAGTTACTAAAGTGAATTCTCCCTTGGGCTTTTCAATGGGCCTATTCTGTTCTATGGTACTTTTTTAAGTTTACATTTTTATTGCATTATATGTATGTATATTTTATTTATAATATTTCTTATATATACATGCATATATTACTGCTATTTTATGTACCGTGGGACTCCCACTTCGACGACGGGGAATATTCAAGCATGTGAATCTATGAAAGACACCAATACTGGAGAACCACAGTTTACAGGTAAGTAACTTATGTTCTTCTCCATGAATAACCTGAGTATCTCTGATGCTTATGTCATTCGACAGCTCTTGCCCCTGTAGCGGAAAAGTAATATCAGCCCTGGAACAGTTTAAGGCGAATACGGCCTCATCATGTTCCCTGGGTCTTTCTGCCCTTACCAGCCAGTTTTACCAACAGTTTCTTAATCTTCATATATTTGACAAGATTTTCAGTTTTGCCAACCCCGAGCCCCTCCACCAGATCAGCTGGCCTTTCAACCCTTTCGTGGCTGAGGCCGCAGTTCTCAAATACAACATCCAGTACAACATGGACAACATACAGCTCAGTCCCGCATCAGTAGCCGCAAAACTGCAGGAACAAATATTTCCTCTCAATGATCGCAGACCATCACTTGGGACAAGTGGGTCCTTCAAATTGTACATCGAGATTTGTCTTCCCATTTTTTTGTACACCACCACACCATGACAATTTGTCCATATTGCAGCAGGAAGTGCAGGGCCTTCTGGCCAAAAGGGCTATAGCGATATACTTTTTTTATTTCAAATCTTTTTTATTGAAGAATAAGGATAAAAATAAAGACAATACAATAAATCTTTAAAGGTACAAATGAACAAATTCTTGGTATCATGACACTTACAATAATCAAAAAGCAAATCAAGGGAAGAAGATAAGAAAAGGAAGAGAGAGAAAGAGAGGTAGAGAAGGGAAAAGATAGAGAAGAAGAGAAGAGAGAGGTGAGAAGAGAGAGGACAGGTGTATCCATAGGGCAATAGTAGTTGGTTTACCCAGACTCGGTACACTGTGTGCGTAGCAGAGAATATACAGTAAGTATACAAAACCACAAGCAAACACCTCAAATTCCGCCTAGATACTGTTTGCAAAAGTCAATTGTTGAGATGCATATCATGGTGGTTCAAAGTGGGAGGATGACGCATCCAGGGATGTCCAGAGTTTTTTGTTCGAGGGCTTCCAAGTGGCTGACTGCAGTGCAGGATTATCTGCCCCTCTTAAAAATGAGAGCCATTCCAGCCACATTTTGAAGTTGATTTCGTCAAAATTTTTCCATTTGTAAAGAATGACCTTGCACGCCAATGTCAGCATAATATCAAGCAGTTGCCTGTCATGAATGTCCGGCAATTGTGTTTCCAGAGGACCTAAAATGACATATATGAAATCTTGGACAGGCGTGATTCCAAGCACTTGTTGAATGTATGTAAATATTTTATTCCAAAATGTTCGCAATAGGGAACAATGAAAAAACATGTGTGCCAAGTCACCAGGAGCTTCATGGCAGTTCCAACAGGTAGGCGTATCCCTCAATTTACATTTAAACAGTCTCTGGGGGGTCCAGAACACTCTATTTAACAGCATATATTTCGTTTGACATAGGATCGGGGATATCTTGTTTGTCAGTGCGGTGCTGTGTATCACCTCCCAGTCTAATGCAATGCCTGTGGAATTAGGTTCCGCTTCCCACTTAATTTCGGTCAGCCTATGTGGCGTCTTGGGTAGGGGGAGGAGCAATTTATATATTCTTGATACAAAATGGTCAGCATGGTATAGTATTCGTAGCCGGGACACAAGCCAGGGTAAGTCTGTGTTGAGGGGGCATTTGGAGATAGCGGCCTTCAGTTTTAGGAACTGGTAAAATTCTATGGGTGGTAAGTTAAACTTATCTTGCAATGTCGAGAAGGGCAGGGGTCTGCCATTATCATAGAGGTCATTCACTATGTGTATACCTTTTCCGGCCCACACTTCCCAGTAAAGGGTTTTCCCTTCTATCCTGATCTTAGGGTTATGCCATAGTGAGAGTAGGGTGGATCTCTTAATCACCAGAGCAGTCTTATGATACTGGTCAAGTCGGAGAAGTGCTCTTCTGGTATTTAGAAGGATGTATTTGGAGTGAGGTATATGGGCCAGATCCATGGTGAGGAGAGACGAGAGGGGTGCATCTGCTATTAACGACCGTTCAATAGTTAGCCATACTGGAGTGTAGGATGTATCCTCAACCAACCAAAGGGCCCCTTGCTTACAGAGGAAAGCCGTTTGGTAGTTCCTAAACGAGGGCAGGCCCAGGCCGCCCTTATCTTTTGCTAGCTGTAGCTTTTTAAGTGATATCCTGGCTTTTTTCCCTCGCCATAGGAACTCTCCGAACAGCTTGTCCACCTTCTTAATAAATTCGTCTGAGAAAGTCATGGGGAGCATGCTAGCCAGGTAGTTAACTAGAGGCGTGCACATCATTTTTAGAGTCTCAGCCCTGCCCCACCAGGACAAGAATTTTGGTGACCAACTGTCTAGCAAAGTGGATATCTTTTTTAATGTTGAGTCTTCATTTAATTTCAGAGTCGTAATCAAGTCCTTCTCAAAGTCTAGGCCCAAATATTTAAAAGCTTTCGGTTGCCAGGTAAGGCCAGATGTTCCCAGTAATCCTTTATCCCCCAATGTTGTTTAGTAACTTAACCTCTGTTTTATCCTTGTTTAATTTATATCCTGAGACTCTAGAGAACCCCTCAATTGTGTCCATGAAGGCCGGGATAGCCTCGTCAGCTTTTTCCGACAAGATCAGGACATCGTCGGCGTATGCAGTCAATTTTACAGTGCAATCACCAAATGGAACCCCAGCAATGGCTTCATTGTGTCTGATATGCCACAGAAAGGGTTCTATTGCCAATAAGAACAGAGAAGGTGATAGTGGGCAGCCTTGTCTCGTCCCTTGTTTTAGGCAGAAAGAGGAAGAGAAGGAGCCGCCCGCTCTGACCTTAGCAGTGGGGCCGGCATACAAAGCCATTACGAGTTTAGTAAACGTCTCTCCTAGGTTAAAGTTGCGTAAAACTGCCTCAAGGTAGGACCAATCTACCTTGTCGAAGGCTTTTTCTGCATCCAGTGTGACTGCCACCGTGGGGGTCGTCAAAAGCTTCGCTTTTTCTAGAGCATGGGCCAGTACTCTGGTGTTATCACTAGATAGTCTATGTTTTAAGAAACCCGCTTGAGACGGATGTACTAGGGTGGGGAGGACTTTTTGCAGACGGGCTGACAGGATCATGGCTAGTAATTTACAATCAAGGTTAATTAGGGAAATCGGCCTGTAGTTCTTTGGAAGTGATGGGTCTTTGCCGTCCTTTGGCAGGACTGCAATAGTTGCCTCTGCCAACGTGCCTTTGACTTCCCCTGACTCCGTAAATTCGTGAAAGAGGTTTAGAAGAGGATCAACCAAGTCCGATGCAAAACTTTTATAAAATTTGGCCGTGAAGCCGTCCGGACCTGGTGCTTTTCCACATTTTAACCCCTTGATCGCTTTTTCTACCTCATTAGCCAGGATCGGCCCATTCAGACTGAGTTGTTCCTCAGGCTTTAACTTTGGTAGAACACATTCATGTAGATATTCTTGAATTTTGTCCCCCATTACCAACTCGTTTTTAGCGTATAGGTCCTCATAGAAGTCTTTAAAGACCTCGGATATCTTTTGAGGGTCCGAATGAGCAACTCCCGCCGGGTCCCTGATAACATTAATAGCATTCCTTTGTACTTTAAATTTTAAGTATGCTGCCAGGCTCTTACCGGCTTTGTTAGATTCACATAGCTTAAACCTTCGCTTCCTATCCAGCCACACTCCCGCCCTTTCGCTCACTAGCTTGTTATATTCGTATTTCCTATGGGTCATGATATTGAACGTTTCCTGGTCCCTTGTCATTTGGTGTTTGTTCTCTAAAGTAGCTATCTCAGCTTCCAACCCTTCTAACTTCGCATTACAATCCCTGTTCATTGCTGAACGGATTTTGATGCACACTCCCCTTATTGTGCTTTTTAGGGCCTCCCATCGCACTAGTTCTGAGGTGTCCCCCCTCACATTAGTCTCTAGATATGATCTAATAGCCTCCAAGATTTTAGTCCTATTTTGTTCTTTATGTAGGATTTCTTCGTTAAGTCTCCAGGCCGTTTGTTTAGGGGATGGTTTAATGTTACTGATGGATAGAGATATACATGAGTGGTCCGACAGTACCCTTGGCTCAATTGAAGTATCCTCTATCCTTGCTACGCCATTTTGTGTAATGAAAATGTAGTCAATGCGGGAGAACGAGTCGTGAGGGGAAGAGTAGAATGTGTAGTCTCTGTCAGTGGGGTTTTGTATCCTCCACGCATCAATTAAGTGGAATTGTTGGCATAGTTTGATGAAGGCATTATGTGATTCGTTTGGCTTGAATGTACACTTAGAGCCCCTATCTAAGGCCGGGTCAAACGGAAGATTAAAGTCCCCCCCAATTATGTGTATCGCCGTGTCAGGAACCGTCGCAATCTGTTTGACTAAATCCTGCCAGAATTCTAAATCATTAGTGTTAGGTGCGTAGACATTAGTGACAAAGAATTCCGTGTTATCCTTAGTGAGTTTCACCGTAACCCAGCGACCTTTTTCATCTGATGAGGAGGATAGCAGTTCTACCCTGGACTTCTTTGACATTAGTACCAGAACCCCATTCTTTTTACCGAGTGCACCTGATCCTACAACCTCTGTATAAAACTTGTTGCGCAGAGTATAGAATTGTTTAGCATCCAATTTGGTTTCTTGTAGCAAAGCAATGTCCCCCTTTTGTCTCCGCAAATAATCTAATATCTTTTGTTTTTTAACGGGTTGATTCAGACCCTTAACATTCATGGATAAAACTTTCAATCGATCAAGAGAGGTTGTACCAAGTGGAGTGGACAGCGTTCTATGTGACATTTACAATGGTATATGTGTCATGGTTGTAACAAGAGACCCAAGGGAAAACATGGTATTCGGCGCATCATGTAAAGGACACATTGTTCTGCCACTCAAAATGAGATACAGTCTGAAACCACCACCAGATAACTGGATACCTGATGATATAGCACGCTTAGTCTGAGTATAGATATATAAACACATCATATGCATGATACAACTTGTCCAGTCAAGAGCAAAGAGACAGGTAAGAGAGGAAAGAGATGATACGGGAAGGAGAGGAAAAAGAGAGAAGGAGAATGGAGGAGAAGTAAGGAAAAATAATACAAAACACAGAACACAGCACCCACCCCTCCCAGCCCCACGCAACCCCCCACCCCACCCACCCCAATTGTAATACAGAAGCATGGCGACGTGAGGAAGACTGCAGCAGCCCCCCCGCCTAAACTTAGTCATTTAAAGACATTGGAACAGTAATACATAATGGAAAATGCATATAAAAGGCTATGTAAGCAGTCGAACGTTGAAGTAATGCAGCCTAACCGACATGTGTTCAGCAGCACACCCACTCATTATATCGTCCTGGTATGGTAGAATAATTTCTGAGTGCACACTAAACTATGATTATCGAGCAGAAATTTGAGAAGATATCAACATGACCTATTAGAAGATATTATGGCATCATATCTCACATCAAGGCACCAAGTGGCTAGTGGCTAGTAGAATTTAAAGACATCGCATCAGTGGCGAAGAACCTGAACAGAGAACAGTAGGACATCAGTAATCAATAGTCAATTAGACAAAGTTTTGACAGAACGAATCCGGTCTACTCCGGGTAGCCTGACAGTGTACCAAAGTCTGGAGTTAGACAACACTTTACAATGTATACATTACCGGCCATCGTCTCATTGGAGCCAACCAGGCAAGCCAACTTTAAACAAGAGGAACCGATCAAAACAGCTGGGCCACTCCAGCCTGAACCAGAGAGGTAAATTAAAGAAGAAACTTCCAGTACATCCGCAGACTTGAGGTCTATCCGGTAGGAATCCAGCAACATATAAGCCCGTCAGGCTTTCAATAACAACAGAGCACAGAAAACATTATGATAAGACCTAGCGTGGTCACTTGTATCCTGAAGCAGAAGCCGAGGCCGATAGACCATCCGGGTTATTAGTTTCCATGTCGCGCTCCATGTCTCGTTCTTCCGCATCCTCAAGCATGCGTTTGAGCTTCATTGGATCCGTAAAGTAGTGAGCCGATCCACGTATCGTCACCCGGTATTTCGCTGGGCCCGCAAAGCCAAATTGGTATCCCTTCACTGACAGATGCGGACGAAGGGCGAGGAAAGCTTTCCTTGTTTCGACGGTCTCCTTACTGTAGTCTTGAGAGATGTAGACTTTGGTGTCCTTCCATAGAATATGATTGTGTTTTCTCACGAAGGCTAGGATTTGCTCCACATGTTGGTAGCGTAAGGGCTTACATACGATGGGTCTTGGTCCTCTCTGTGTTTTAGTGATCCTTCCTGGGACTCTATGCGCCCTATCAAATTCCAGAGGATTTGCGAAAGTCATGTTTGTGGCTTTAGTGAACCAGGATTCCAAGAACTTGATGCATGAACCATCCGAATCTTCTGATCCTTCCGGAATTCCAAAGATGCGTAGGTTCCCTCTCCTGTTCCTGTCCTCCAACTCGGCTAGTCGTCTGGTTGTCTGATCAGAGGAGATGTGAAGGTGTTTCAAGGCCGTTGAGGTTTTAACCTCTATGTCCTCCAAGCGACTGATCCGGGATTCTGTCTCTGTTAGACGCGCGTTAGTGTCTCGGATATCTTGACGGATTGCCACCACTTCCTCCTTAGTAACCTTGGCTAAGTCTTTCACCTCGTCTAACCTATTTAGTATCATATCCAGTGCATCCGGAGTGACTTTCTTTGGCTTGTTTGGTGACCCCGGGTTCGAGTGGTCCGATTTAAGTCTCTTAAAGGTTCCTTGGTCTTTGGTATCCATTGTAACCTTCTCTGGGATGCACAGGTGCCTAGGCAGCAACTTAAGAGCTCTCTTTCCAGTACTCACGTAGCGCAAAGCAGACAGCACCAGCCTGGGTAGGGGCTTAGTCAGCCAGCACCTAGATCACTGACATTAATAGCATTACGCAGCAGGTAACTGAGGAGTAGAGCGACCCATTCATTCATTTATCATTGCACATGGTGTTAGCTGAGACTAGGACATTAGGGAGCCCCCTGTGAGTTGATGTCAATGTCGAGCCATTTATGTGTTCATGCATTCATTTTCCGCAGACTTGGGTTTCCACACGCAGAAGCATCAGCCAGTGTGAACAACACGTGCATCTGAGCCACTGGAGAGTGTTTTGCAGGCACACAGAGCAGCGATAATCCTCTCTGTCTGAATTTCTGGAAGTGCGCCTAAATCCTTCCCCACATGTCTAATTTGTTGCCAGCAGTGCTCGTTTTGGCGTCAAAAGTGGTCATTTAATCAATGCTAAAGTTTGAAGAGACCTTGCTTCGGTGTTCATGAATTACCGAGTGGCGGCCGCCATCTTGGTAAAGGTCAATGAAGTCTCTGCATGGCCGGCCCCACTGCTCCCATTCGATCGGCGTAAATCAGCTGCCTGTCCCCGAGCGCTAATGACTGCAAACGCGCTCACCTCCTGCCACTTTTCCTGCGCTGCCGAGTTTTCTTCTGTGATCCTCTGAAGGCTCACTTCGCGCTCCGCCGTCCGTTTTACAGCCACGCTGCCGCCATTAGCGCCCGAAGCCTCAGTCGATGTAGCCTTTGATCCGCTGCAGCCCCGGACACGGGAATCAGGTCAGCATGCTCAGGGAGTGATCCGATGCACAAATCTTCGGTCACGTCCCCGCTGCAGGCATTGGAAGGTGTTCCAAATGTAGATAAGGACGCTTGTGGCGGGAGGAGAGACGCTTCAGTCCGCCATCTTCCTCGGCGTCCAAGCCACGCCCCCTCTATAGCGATATACTGTGTTCTTTTCTGGAAGTAGGATCTTTGTTACTCTTGCTACTTCTTTGTGCTAAAGAAGGACATAGGCCTTCATCCTATTTTAGATCTTCACCCTCTCAATGCCTTCCTTCGAAATGACAAATTAGAGATGCTCCTGCTTGCCCAGGTGCTGTGAGTCCTTGACCCCGGAGACAGATTGGTGGCATTGAACCTGCAGGACGCATATTTCCGTATCCTTGTTCTGCAGGCCTACAGGCTCTTCCTGCAGTTCACACTGGGCCGGGAGCATTTTCAGTTCACAGTACTCCCTTTTGGCCTCACCAGCGCACCTCGGTTGTTCACAAAAGTGATGACTGGTCACCTCACGTCTTCGAAGGTCGGGGGTACCAGTCTTCCCCCCCTACATAGAGGACTGGCTGCTGAAGGCCGTCTCGCCCCAGGCAGTAGTCCACCTCCTCCAGATCGCAAATCTTCTGCCATCACTGAGGTTCACCATCAACATGTCAAAGTCACACCTGAATCCTTCATGGACGCTCCCATTCATTGGAACTGCTCTGGATGCAGTAGGGTTTCGTACCTTTTTCCCAGACTGGAGAGTCCAAGACGTTTAGGATTCGGGCCTGGGTCTCAGTCCAGATAACTCTAAGGCTTCTGGGATTGTTGGCTTCCTGCATACTGCTAACCAAACATACCAGGTGGCTCATGCGGGCTCTGCAGTGGGATCTCAAATCCAAGTTGGCACAACATCTGGGCAGGCTGTGCTTAGATTTCAGATGAGGCTGTAAAAGACCTGCAGTTGGGAGTCACTGGAAGACAATTGGATCAGTGGTCGACCCTCTACTTATCCCACCCAGAGCAGACGATGGTCGCAGATGCATCATTACTGGGCTAGGATGGCCATCTGGGAGCAGTGCAGATTAGAGGCCTCTGGTCTTCGGCAGAGGCTTGACTCCATTAAATTTGTTTGAGTTGCAGGTGATTAGCTTGGCATTGGAGGCCTTTCTGCCCACCTTCAGAAGTAGGCTGGTGCAGGTGCTTATGGACAGCACCGCTGCCATCTAGTACTGCAACAAATTGGGTGGGATGGGACTTGGTCTCTGTGTCAGGAGGCTCTATGGGTGGACTGCCTAGATATTTTTCTGGTTGTAAACCACTAGCTAGGATCTCTAAACTTCCAGGGCAGAGAAAGTTATGTGCCGATACTTTTCGGGTCACGAATGGCAGTTGCACTATTCTTCCGTTATTAAGGAGAACCCAGGTTTAATCTGTTCGCCACTTCGAGAACACTTAATGTCAGCACTTTTGTGCTTTGGAGTTTTCAAAGCAGCTCTCTCTCAGCAACACCTTTCGGCTAGATTAGACCTCCGGACTCCTGTATGCCTTTCCTCTACTAGCCAAACAAAAACAATATCCCAATTGACCTGTATTTCTTGTTATATACCTATATAGGTCTATGTGTTCCTACCCAGGAGAGACTACACAATGTACATCTTATTTTTAAATGTATTTTGTATCTTTTAACTTGCTTGGTTCCATCACTAAATACTTTGATCTCATATGTGTAGCTATTTTGCTATATTTGCCATGTCAAGTCATGCACAATTAGTGTATAATACAAATGTTCAAGGCCTGTGTGACTGTAGATACATATGCTTTGCATAAGTCCGGCATCTAGTGTTGGGTTTGGAGGATTACAAGTTGTTTTTCTTTGAAGAATTATTTTCAAGTCACAAGACTGTTACTCCTCACTTTGATAACATTGCACATGGGCATCGACTCCATTATTAGATTTGTTTCTTTCCGCCTATGGGTATGGATTTACTCTCTTGAGGTCCGGTTCAAGATGGTTTTTGGCCTCTGGTCTGTTACCTAGTTATATCTACCTTCGACTATTGTTTCCATCGATTTCGACAGGCCATGTCCTTCTCGACCGTTATCCACTGTAACAACTCTTCACGAAAAGGACCGCACTCGGTTTAGTTTTTGGCTGCAGTTCTATTCAAAATACCCTCACACAGAACTTTATTCAGTCTATAACTTAGGCCTCTCACCAGATCATCAGGAAAGTACGTGTGTGGCTTTCAAATCGTTCGGTCAAATAAAACTCTTTGTGGTTGACGTGTGTGTCGTCTCTAGATGCAGAGCCAAAACACCGATAACACGCCGTCATCTTCGGTCTGCGAGACTAACAAGATGAAGAAGCTTCAGCAGCCCAAGAAAATCTGTTTCCATACACAGTTCCGGTTCCAACTCTGAACAGGAACAAGATTCTGACATGGTAGAATCCTTCCAAGATGGTCAAATTGCGAGTACTTCTGCCCCAGATCCAAAGCAAAGAAAATTGCTTTCCACTGATAATACTGCTCATTGGCTGCCACTACCAAAAAGCCATGGCATGCACTGAAAAATTGGCCCCAAAATCTCCGCTTCCAGCAGGAACCTCCACCCAATTAGACTCCATCCCCAAAGCAGGAGTCTCTGGACCAAAACAAAAACCTTCTGCTGAATCATTACAGAGTGGGCAGGAACCGAAATCGAAAGACATTCCTAAGCCTCCATTAGAGTCTACAACTTCACCTCCAATCCCCTTCCCACGTAGAGGATACTGATGAGGACTTTATAGACCAACCACCTTCTCAAGACTCCTGGGATGACTATCACATAGAGCCACAGGACAGTACTATTCCTGACTGCTATCCTTTTCGCTCTACACCACCGATAATGCCTCAGCTTTCCAGGATGTAATTGTTAGGGCAGCAGTCTTCTATCGGGCTCCTTTACATAAAGATCCCATTGATGATGAATTCCCCTTTGATACTCATTAATGCTCAAAGAGGAACACAATATTTACCAATGTTAAAAGGCGTTCTCCGTCCTGCTGATGACTTTTTAAAGATCCAGGTAAAGCTTGCATTATCGCGCCTAGAATAGACAAAAAGTACAAGGCTGCACCTTCCGTCCCTATATACATTAGAGAGAAATTAACACCAGACTCTCTAGTTGTAGCAAATTCTAGGAAAGGAGCAAATTCCCAAACTACTGGAGATGCTCCTCTACCAGAAAAGGAGTCAAAATTAATTGGAGCGTCAGGTAAAAGTGTTGCTTCGCAATCAGCAAGCCAATGGATAATCGCTAATAGACCGGCTCTATTTGCTCGCTACGATAGAGCACACTGGGATGAGATGAAGGGGCTCCTCCAATATCTCCCACAAAAGTATAAAAAGAGGGGACAGGAGTTAATTGTAGAAGGAAAACCAATTACCAGTAAGCCTGGGCTAGGAACTACCCTCGTAGAGTTTGCAGAGTTTTCCTTGTTACGCTGAGCTATCAGAGTGGAGTTTTTTCCCCTTGCTTTCACTAGTCCACATCAAGTTGGCGAGTGTGGAAAATCAACCGCTCAGCAAGATTTTTTTCCCATTCGCACTCATCAATGTCAAGTTGGCGAGCACCGCAAGGAAAATTAACCTCCCGACGAGATTTCTCAGCACAGATAGTCGGAATTCTCAATTTGAGTGGCCGCGTATGCTCATGATCGCTCGCGTTGAGAAAGCTGCTGCGCGAGTAGAAAATCAACTCAAGCGGCAGAAAGGAAGCAGCGCCCACTTGCACTGTGCATGGTGCTGTTCGCGAAAATTTGACAGTGCGGACAAACACCCGGTGCTGAAAATTACCACAAACTGCATTTCTTCTAACTCTGCCTCTTGTGGAGCTCCTTGTAGCGTGGCGTAGATTTTGTTTGCACTCAACTCCGTGATTTCCGGGGAAAGACTTAATCACCAGCAACTCCATTAAATGTGCTCTTGATGCAGCTGACACTGCCTCTAGAAGTATTAATGCCAGTATTCTAATTCGTAGATACGCTTGGCTTGGAGTGTCCGGTTTTAAACCGGAAGTCAAACAGGCTGTCCTTAATTCAGCTTTTGATAGGGAACACCTCTTTGGGAATTAAATTGACACAGCCTTTGAAAAAATAAAAAAGGACACCAATGTGGCAAAATCAATGGGGGCGCTTCAAACCAACACATTCCATGGTTCCTTTCACTACCCCTCATTTGGACAAGCCGCTAGGTATGTCGCTACTGAAACTTCAGCAACCTCCTATAAAAATCATATTCGGTCCTCACCTTCTACAGAGGATCATATAGGGTGAACTATTTCAAAGTGCGTGGTCGTGGTATTCTACCCACACATCCAATAACAAAAACAACAAACAGTGACTTAATTCAAATTCTCCCCGAACATTTAACACCTGTAGGGGAAAGTCTTCAGTTTTTTCTACCGCTGTGGAGGGCCATTAGTATTACCACAGATCAATGAGTATTGGACATTCTCCAACATGGTTACTGTCTGAAGCCCATCAACACTTCTCCAAACATCCCACCAAACAAACACAACCTCCCTGTTCAACACCAAGCTCTACTCAAATGAGATAGCAGCTCTTTTAATAAAAGGAGCAATAAAACCGGTTCCAATTCAACATATATTCCCTATACTACCTCCTTGCCAAAAAGAACGGCTCACTCACATTCTGCACCTCAAAGCACTAAACCATTACATTTTGTCAGAACACTTTCACATGGTCAGTTTTCAGGAGTTCATACCATTACTTCAGCAGGGAGATGTAATGTCAACACGAGACCTCAAAGACGTCTACTTTCATATACCCATTCCCCTTGCACATCAAAAATACTTATGTTTTCTATTCCAAGGAAAACCTGATCAGTTCAAAGTGCTTCCCTTCGGAGTCACCAAACTCCAAGAGTCTTCACAAAATGTCTGTCAGTAGCAGCAGCACATCTGCATAGGGAAAACATTTATGTTTTCCCTTAACTATGCAATTGGCTTCTGTAGGCAAACAGCTCAAGCCTCTGCAGCCAACACACTTACAAAACTAACTCTCTTCCATCAGTTAAGGGTTTACAGTAAACCTCCAAAAATCTCATTTGCAACCAGCCCAAATACAACCATACTTAGGGGCCATTCTCAATACACACCTAGTGTTAACATTTCCAAATTCAGTCAGGATTCAAAATATTCTATATTTAGCACAACAATTTCACACAGGAGTACAGTCCCAGTCAAATCAGTACTAAGACTACTAGGCATGATGGCATCCTGCACAGCCATAGTTTCATATGCCCGCCTACATATGAGACCATTGCAAGAATGCCTCTTATGTCAATGGAATCAGTCACAAGGTCAGTTAACTTTAGTGTTGATAGATAGCCGCACACATCACTCTCTGCAATGGTGGAACCTACAAAACCTTTCCAATGGGTGGCCATTTCTGGACCCTGTTCCGCAAACCATTCTCACAGCGGATGCCTCTCTTACAGGTTGGGGAGCTCACCTTCAACATCTGACCATCTAAGGGACATAGAATATACAACACCTAAGTCTCCAATGCAAGCTATATTCTAAGTGTTGAAAGGTCACAGCGGCATGGTATTCACTTACCTGTGTGTTATTTAACGCATCCCACTTCTGACACCATTTTGTTAGGGAAATAAATACTTTTGCACCCTCGCAGGAGCAGTGAAAGAAACCCAACACTGCAGTTTGCTCAGGAACAAATGAAATGTATTTGTCTGTGTAAATGCATACTTACTGTCTAGCAAGGAAGACGTCAGGGCACAAACTGGTGCTCTCAACCTGCTTCTTCCCTGAGTGACTGGTTTCTGGGTTATATATGCACTTAGTAATGCCACCCTACCAGAACTAACAGGGGCAAAGTGCCAAAGATGGTCAACTGAGAGATGTAACATCGGCACTGTGCCAATTATAATACAGACATACAGTGTAAGCAGAATGGAATAACCTGATGAGCAAGCTAACATGGTAGTCAGAAAATAAAGTGACCTCTAAGTTGGTTCTGAACACCTGTTAAAGCTTATCCAGGCAGGGTCAGATATGCATCAAGTGCATACGTATGGAAATATATATATTTTTTCCCCAACATCAATATCAACTACCTAGAGCTTTAAGCTGTTCACCTAGCATTGAAAGCATTCCTAACTCATGTCAACACGAGACCTCAAAGACATCTACTTTCATATACCCATTCCCCTTGCACATCGAAAATACTTGTTTTCTATTCCAAGGAAAACATGACCAGTTCAAAGTGCTTCCCTACAGAACAAAGTTGTCTTATATCAAACGGACAATTTGACAATGTATTATTTACAAAAACAGATGGGGCACACTCTCTTCAGCTAACGTGCCTAGCACAGACAATATGGCGTTTAGCTTTAAATCACTGCAATCTTCTACTAGCAGATCATGTCCCAGGGACGGGCAATCAAGTTAAAGACCTCCTCAGCAGGCCACAGCAACAAGTCCACGAATGGGAACTTCAACCCAAAGTTCTATTCACATACTTTCACAAATTGAAGTTTCTACAAATATGCCTGTGTGCAACCCCAGAAAATGTGAAATGCCCAAACTTCGTAGCCAGATTTCCTCACCCACTATCCAAGGACAATGCTCTACGGATGAATTAGTCAGGGATATTTGCATACATTCCCCCTCACTACTTCCATTTATGGTCAGGAAACTTAGACAAACCTCACTTACACTAATACTAGTGACGCCCACATGGGATCGCCAACCAGGATTCATCACTTTACTGGAACGTTCATAGGACCTCAGTGAGAAACTTCCTCTCCACCCAGACGTTTTTGCTCAGAGCCATAGAAATATAAGACATCCCAATCCCAAGGAAATTGACCTTGCAATATGGCTGTTGAAGTCATGGAATTTGGATACTTACCTCTCACAAACATGCATGGATATTCTTAAAGAGGCGTGTAAACCTACAACCAGAAAGTGCTATGCAGCCAAATGGAAATGATTTGTTATTGATTGTCAAAGCCAACATTGCAGACCATTTGATATACAAGTACAAATAATAAATGTGTTATCTTTTACAGTACAAACATCGGGTCTTGCGTACTCTTCTATAAGACTGCATTAGCTGCAATAGCAGCCTAGCTTCAAAACAAACAACATACCAGTCATTAAGGCTTTCAAGACAGGACTTGAAAGAATCATTCCTCCCAAACTGCCACCAGCACCAGCTTGGAATGTAAATGTTGTATTAACGCGCTTCATAAGGCCACTATTTGAGCCATTACATTCATGTCAGTTATCATATTTACCTTGGAAAATTGCTTTCTTCGAGTTGGTGAGCTCCAGGCATTTACCTTAAAATAAATATTCTTCCAACTGCAAATAAACACGGTGGTCTTAAGGACAAACCCAAAGTTCCTTCCTCAAGTTCTCTCACTTTTTCATATGAACCAATCCATCGAACTACCTGTGTTCTTTTCATACCCAGAATCTGTAGCAGAAAGAGCACTTCATACTTTATATGTCAGAAGAGCTTTGATGTATTATATTGCCAGGGCTAAAACATTCAGAAAGACAAAGCAATTATTTTTTGCTTTCTCACCTCCACACACTGGTAAACCATTTTCTAAAAATGGTATTGTCAGATGAATAGTTAACTGCATCCAAGCATGTTCTTCAAATGCTGAAAGAAAACTTAACCGTTCTTCTTAAAGCCACCTCAACTCCAAAGATTGGGGCTTCTATGGCATTTTTAGGGAAGATTCAAAAGGCTGAAATATGTAGAGCAGCAACATGGTCTACACCACACACATTTATAAAACATTATTGTGTGGATGTTTCAGCACACCAACAATCTAATTTTGGACAGTCAGTTCAAACAACTCCAACCCCCATAGGATAGCAACCGCTTTGGGAGAAGGACTGCTTTACAGTCTATGCAAAGCATGTGTATCTGCAGCCACACATGCCTTGAACGGATAATGGTACTTTCCCGGTATGCATCTGTTCTTGGCATGCAGTGCTGTAGAATCGCATGCGCCCTCCCTCTTCCCCAGATACCTGTATGGTTGGCAATTTACATTAATCTACATTACCTGAATGGACATCACATAACTTGCACGCACTATCACTATTATTACCTGCCTGTGGAAAAAAAATCTACAAATAGAGTTGATACCCATGCACTCTGCTACCGAAGGTTGGAGTAGCTAAATACCGGTCGGTAACGGCCGAAATTCGGTAAATTTGCCGTTACCGACCGGTATTTAGGCATTTGAGATGTAGGAGGCCAAAAGTAAGGATTCGGTAATTATGAATCAGTAAATACTGATTCATCATTACCGAATTCTAAATTACCGAATCGGTATTTACTGAAGGCTTATTTACCGAATCGGTAAATAAGAATCGGTAAGATGAGAATAGAGATGTAGGTAACTTAAAAAAATACAGAATTTCATGAAATTTGGTATTTAAGAGTCAGTAATTGCCATGGATTGAAAGCAGGTGGTAACCAGGTGCAGGCCATAAAACAGGCCCCAAAATGCAACAGTGTGATCAGAAGGGCGGCTTTCTATGTGATAGCGAGGCGGCTACAGGCAGCAGGAGAGAGGAACTGGAGACGGGAGGAGCTAGTCTACAGACAGCGGATCACACTCTTCCAACTTACTGAGACAGAGATCCATGAAAGGTACAGGCTACACCCCACACTATCCTGGATTTGATAAGGGACCTGCAACCACTCCTGGATCACCCAATACTAAGGGCGCACGCCTTACCACCACATGTGCAGGTGCTCTGTAGCCTACACCTGCTTGCATCTGGCAGTTACCAGAGGGTGATAGCTGGGATAGGTGGGGTGTCCCACAGCTGCCAGTCCTGTTTCTTCAGGAATTTCCTGGAGGCCATGATGCAGAGAATGCATCATTACATCAGCTTCCCTGACACACTTGCGGAACTGCTGAAGACCAAGACTGACTTTTACCAAATGGCACAGTTCCCACATGTCATCGGATGCATTGATGGCACACATATCCCAATCTGCTCACCTGCAGCCACTGAGTGTATCTACAGGAACAGAAAGTCCACCCACTCAATAAATGTGCAGGTAATCTGTGATGCTGCCAACATAATCACAGACATTGTGGCCAAATTCCCAGGAAGCACCCACGACTCCTAAATCTTCCAGAACAGTGTGATCTACACACGCCTGGCAGCGGGGGAATTCATAGAAGGATACCTGCTAGGCAGAACACTGTGACACACCCTGATAGATATTGCAGATGTAGGTGTTGTTGTGCATGTGAGTAATGGCTCTCTATTTTCCACATAGGCGACAGCGCATATGCCGTCCGCTCATTCATCCTCACTCCCTACCTGAACTTATCAGTCCAGAGAGAGACGTTACAACGTGGCACACAAATCTACACGCAACATCGTAGAGCGCACCTTTGGGCTGTTAAAAAGCAGGTTCCGTTGCCTCCACAAAACCAGAGGCGCACGTCAGTACTCACCCCTCATCTGTTGTAAAATCATTGCAACTTGCGCAATGCTGTACAACCCTTCCACTGGGAAAGGAACAGCAGTAAAACTAACAGATATTGAGGATAATGATGATGAAGATGCACAGCCTGAGCCCAACACAGCAGGAGTGGTGCCAGCAACAGATGGGAGACAGAGACGGGCAGAAATCACACGCAACTATTTCTAAGTAAGTAAGGAGACACAGCCAGGCGTTGCATGTACATGACGTACTTTAATAACGGGGCACTACGACAATGAACAAATGGCACGCCATGCCGGTCCAAATGGTGACAACCTTAATAGGTAGTAATGGGATACTTCACCCTAAATATGTTCATAAATGTCTGGGCAGCATTAACATCTGCGTCCATGCACAACAGTACTGGATGCCTGCAGCTGGCTTTCCTCACTGTCTGCTGAGCGAGGGCCTGCAGCATGCCGCTCCTCCGGGTGTCTGGGACAGGGGGGGTAATGCCACTCCTGCTGGTGGTCTCATCACTCTCCCCCACACCTAGTGCACCAGTGTTGTCTGACTGGGTGGTCAGCAGCACTTCCAGTGCGGATGTCACCTTCCCCATCCCCCTGGTGACATCAGTGCAGCAGTGCACAAGCCCCTCCTGCATTGCCACGGAGCGCCTGCAGAGCAGGGAAGTGGCAGTTGCCAGGCGGTTCACTGCCCTGGTGTGCTGCTCCATAAAATGTAACAAAAAGGGGGGAGAGAGAGAGTCAGTGGATTCAGTCTCCCTATGCGTATAAATAAACAAAGTGGAATCCACTCAAGGTGGTGATCCCTAAAGTGATGGGGAGACACACAGTGTTGTTTAAATGCCCCTCACACACCAACAGGCCCCTTGGTGTCATGCTTCATCATCGGGGCCTTCGCACCCCTCTACGGGATGCGGCGTGCTACGACTAGCGAGTACGCAGGAGCACTTTGAAGTGAACTATGTGTGGGGGTGTGTGTGTATATAACCAAAGTGTGAGTGAGGTGAAGTGAAAAAAGTGAAAAAAGTTAAAAAATACCTGGCACGTGGGAGGAAAACAGAATTTTATTAATCCCCGGCTGGTATTATTAAAAGAAGTGCAGAGCGTGGTTGGGTAGATACGAGTTAAGGTATCAAAAACCACTGTAAAAGTGTCAACCATGTTCTGGTTTAGGTGCCACATTTGTCTCTGAACTGATTGAATCGCCTTCCCATGCAGGCGCTGCACCTTGACCATACTGGCCTCCAGCCCTCCGAAGACCCCATCACCCTGCCGAGTTGTGCTGTGCTCCCGGGCCCTGCGGCGTCTCGCACCTGTTTGCACACCCTCGGAGGTGGACTGCAGCCCAGCATTTATTTCCTCCAGTGGACAAGTTGGTGTATTACCCCCCCCACCCCCACTCCCCCTTGTTTCCTCAGAGGACGGCTCCATGACATGGAGAGTGGCAACAGCATGCCTCCTGGGCCTTACCACTACAGGTGATGTTGCTGCTGGTGAGGCTGAGAGTTCTTGTGAGACTTGCTGTGGTGGTGGCTCAATCAGCAGTGTCGATACTGGCTCTGCTGTTGCAACTGGCTCTGTTGGTGCAGCTGCCGGTGGTGGTGGAGTGATGTGACATGCACTAGTGCTGGCATCCTCAGTTCTTCCCTTACGGGGTGCCCTTCCCTCCTTCTCCTGCGCAGTCATGCGCGATGACTCTCCTGTGGACAGATATGGACATTAGCTCAGTGCTCCTGCACCCCTGCATTTCAATATTAAATTACATTCCTGTCACACTATCTCAATATCCTCTGCTGCTTCTGACTGATGTGTGTGGCATGCCTTGTTGTTTAATGTGATGACTGTCATGATGGGTGTTTCACTGACCACATCTCCCATAATGCATTGCTGGTGTATACTAAAACCTGTACTGGAGTGTGAGTCACACACCCACATTGGATAATGGGAATAGATAGGGGGGTGGGAGGATTGCTGTACATGCTTCTTACCTTGTTTAGTGGCAGCTCTGGCTGAGTTGTCTGCATCCCCAATTCCAGACACACTCTTGGGCTCCAGGGTTGACTCAACCAGCTGCTCCAGGTCAGTGAGGGCAGGTGCCCTGCTCCTTCCTCCCCATGTGAGACTGGCCTCTTTCCTCTGTGCAGCCAGCTTCCGTTTGGTGATGATCCGAAAGTCATACCACCTTTTCTTGAGGTAATCTATGTCCCGTGGGCTCACCCCAATAGGATTGACCTTTGCCTGGATTGACAGCCAGATCTTCCTTTTTACAGCTTCAGCTACCTGCAGGGACTGTTTTCCAAAAAGCTGTGTGTGGTGTTTCACCACCTCCTCCACAAGGATCTGAAGCTCACTTGCACTGAACTTCATTTTCCTTTCCTTTCTGCACCTTCCCTCTCTGATTCATTGGATGCCATCCTGCAGTTCTCCTCAGCAATGTTCAGCCGGTGGCTCAGTTGCTCCCAGCTCTCCAGAAGGTTATGATTGTCTGCACCTGCATGGGTGTGGCCACTTCCTGGTTGTGGGGTGGGGTGGATGCACAGGATAGGTTGAATCCTCAATAGCTTGTTTTTTGAATCTCCGATTCGGTATTTACGGATTCGGAAAATACCGATTCGGTACACATTTTCCGAATTTTTCCGAATCGGTAAATGTTACCGAAATTTTACCTACATCTCATTTAGCGATTTCTGAATACCGAATCGGTAAAATTTGGTATTTAGGAATCGGTACATATAATTTACCTACATATGGCCCATAGTCTTGTGACTCAAAAAGAATTCTTTGAAGAAAAACAACTTGTAACTATCTGAGCCCAACAATATATGGCGGACTTATGCAAACCATGCGAATCTACAGCACTACATGCCAAGAACAGATGCTTACTGGGTAACAATCCTTAACAAACACCTTCACATGAGAAATACTTGACCACCCCCATCCTACACTCACTCATACAAACGACACAAGTACTTATCATCCCATCCTTACAATCTGCATTCCAACACGTACACACATACACAGAAGAAAGTACAACAGGAAAAGATGTTGTTTCAGCTGTTGTAGTGTTGTGGACTGGAAACATTCCTAAAAGCGGTCAATGCACTTTTTGGTGTGGACGCTACTTTTATGCTGACACCCTCAGGATCAGACGGGTAGAGAAACTTCACAAGGTGGCCATGGGGGGAGGTGGGGATCTATTGCTGCCCCAAACTGAAAAAGCACTGTTAAGTGTAAAAATTGTATGTTTCCGGTAAATCTTATGTTTCTTCATGCCATAAAGGCTCTACAAGCTGACTAAACTGAATCCTGGAGATTCTTATCCTTAGTGATTCCTCTGCAACTTTGGAATTTTAAATGAATTTTCCTTTTATGTCTGTGAGTCAACCAGGCTCTTACCAACTGAATTCTTCTGCGCTAGGAAGAATCCGTGGGGGTATTTTGAGAACAGCTGCCACAAAGGTGAGTAGGGTCCTGTCTGACCTAGAATTACATGTATAATGGGGAACATTCTCTGGTCTGTTGCTGCCTTTCCGCTACTACCACTTCTGCAACTAGTCCTGAAGATAAGGAATCACTAGTCCTAAGTCACTTTAGTAGCACCCAATTGGGTCAGAACAGTGTGATATTCGGAGTGCAGGGTAGGGACCTCACCCGGGCCTGCACAATTTGCATCTCCCTGCTTGGAGATTGATTAGTGACAGTTGACCTTCATCGACCTACCCCAGGTCATTCATGCCAACATAGCCGCGCGGCCTCCCTCCAAAAAACTGGTGTACGCCAGTAGTTTCATTAAATGTGTGGCTTAGTGCAGTACCCAACACATTGACCCTCTACAAGCCAAGTTGTCTGACGTTTAAGCTGTTGTTTTTGTTTCTTGCCCAGGAGAAACTTGCTCTGGCACTGTTATATGCTATTTGTATGCTCTTTCAGCTTTGTTTTGTAGTTGCTGGATCAGCCTCCTTTATTTAATTCATCTGTTGTGATGAGATTTTTGAAAGGTTTGCAAAATTGTTTTCACATAAACCCTTTGTTGATGCCAAAGTGTGACATGAACTTATTCCTCGATGTTTTGATATGCACCCTTCTACAGTTACCATAGAGTCTGTTAACTTTTAAAACAGTCTCATTGCCATAACTTTGATTAGACGTATGAACGAGCTTCAGGGTCTTTCTGTCAAACCACTTTATACAATATTCTTTGCAAAAAAGCTGACGTTGATGACCTGTGGAGCTGCAAGACACCACCGCCTGGCACGCAGGGATACTGCTTTAAAGTTTTGAGATCCAGTCTGACACCTGGGGAATATTCACAAGTTGAGGAATCTGCTGATCGAATGTCCATTAGATAGATCATTACCAAAGGTAAGTAACTTTAAAACACCTGGGAGAGAGGTGTTGGCATGACGAGTGTGCGCATGGGGAGTAACTAAGAGAAAAAGATAGCAGAATGGTCAGTCCAAGGGCTGAGAGAAAGGTAGCTGCATCGGGGTAAAGAACAGTAAGTTAATTGTGTGTCCTCCACAATGGCTGGGCTCATAAATAAGTTGGTTAAAGCTAAGCGATGCATAGAAATACATGAGGTTAGTGGACTCTGATTGGGGCACTGCACATATATTAAAATCAGAGTGCAATGCAGCTAGAAGAGCTGTGGAGAAGACAGGTTGTTGAATGTTGAAGCTCGGTTTTGACTGGGAGGTTTGGTAAAATAATGTGGTATGGTAGCAAGGGGTGCAGTTAAGATAGAGAGTACATTTCAACCTGACCATTTCAGCATCTGGAAAAAGGTGACGGGCGAACCACCATCAATTTTAAATTCTGCACTTTTGTTTTCTTTTCAAAGACATATAAGATTACTATGAAAAAAATTAAATTACCCTTTTAAGTGCTAAGGATAAGATGGTCATTTTCTCAGCACAGCCAGCCTCAACGGTCCTGGGGATGAGTCCAACTCTTCCTTAGCACTCAAGGGGTTAAAATAGGTTTAACATGTATGAAAAAAATCGTTGCCCAAATACCCTTTCATTTTTCCAGAAGTGGACATATTTGCATGAACACATATGCCCCTGTGATGTCTAAGTAGATTTTTGGATATTGCAAGTGAACAGAGAAGCCATTTTGAGTAAATGTGCTGGACAATGGTGTTTATGAGTTCCCCAGCTACATTATGGTGTCACTGAAACTAGAGATGTTTGGTATCAAACATCTCATATTAATAAGCCCACACTGATTCCAGTAAAGGATTTATTAATATTTGCACCCAAAGGGCTCCTTAGAGGTATCCCCTGAAAACCTACAAACTACCTGTGTACTGGCTGACTGGTGCAGACCAGCCTGCTGCCACAGCCAGATTTCTGACTCCCTGTAGGTGAGAACCTGCTTGTTAGAAATGGGTGTCTCTAGTTGGCAGAGGTAGGTACCTTTGTCCAAGAAGGGTCCCTTGCTTCTAGTCAGGGTTAGGGGGAATACACACTTTGGATAACTTCTGCTCACCCCCTTGGTAGCTTGGCACGTGCTGACAGGATTATCCCAAAGGTAATGTGTAAACTATTTGTTAAGGTTAATGATATGTTAATGTTAATTTTGATTTGTAGAGCGCTTAATAACTGCATGTCTATAAGCGCTGCAAGAAGATTGGCGGAAGGTCCAGGTGAATGTTATATATATTTGTACTCAAAACACACAGTAATACAGTGAAAATACAATAATTGGACACCACACCAGTTTAGAAAAAAAGGTATCTTTATTTAGATCAAACAAGACCAAAATGACAAAAATCCAAAATACAGGTAGTAAAATATGACTTTAGAACAGTTATATAAAAAAAAAGAACTTGTAGCAAAGAAATAACTCCACCTGAAGCTATTACGATGTTGTGACAGGCAATAATCCCAAGTATGGCGCCGACCGTGAGTTGCGCAGCGTTGGGCATGGAGTCACATGCACCCCCAAACAACAGTACCTTGGAACTACGTCTTTGGATGATGCATTGCGCGGTGGAGATGAGGAGTCGGTGCCGAGGTAGAGGCTGACTCCCACGGGGGAGGCGAGGCAAGGCATCGTGTCCACGAGGAGGCGACGTGTCGAGCAATGTTCCCTCATATATTTTTTTTCTTTGGGTGGCAATAAAGGTCCACTGTGCACCACAGCCAAGGACCTTCCTCGGGTTGCTTTCCCACCTGCTCTCCTCTTGATATATATATATATATATATATATATATATATATATATATATATATATATATATATATATATATGCCACAATGACCCCTTTCCTAGCAAGAAGTCAGAGGCCCAGAGGAGAGCTTTGGGGAAACCACTTTATTTGACCTTTGCGTAGCGTGATGCATTTCGGCATAGAGAGCCTTCGTCGGACGCCATTGCAAATGCTGGTATGCTGCCAAGCCCCTCCTTTTAGTCCTCCTAAGGTCCTCCCCTCTGCAGGGAAGGTCAGCTGACCCCGTCCAGTCATCAGCAGCTGCAGTTACCTTGTTGTGCACTACAGCTTCCATCATGCACCTGGGTGTAAAGTGCACTTACGGGGATCTTGCATGATGCGCGCTGAATTACCTTTGCCGAATTCAGGGGATGTAATGTCTCTTGGAGCGCCTCCAGATTTCATGTCCTGTTTCCCCTCTGCTCCCCACCACTCCACCTGGATACAACAATCCTCGGTAGGGCTGAGCGTGTGGGTTTTAGTGATCCCACGCTCCATCAATGTCGCGCTGCTCCAGGCAGAGCCGCTCACCCGAGCCAGAGTTCCAGGCTGCTCTGTGGTGCCCGATCCCTCGGAAATGTTCAAAAAAGCGTTGCCACCGTGTTGGTCAGACCACAGAGCAATTGGTGAGTGTGGGCCCCTTCACGCCGCCAACAAGCGCGAAATGTGCCACAACGACCCCTTTCCTAGCAAGAAGTCAGAGGCCCAGAGGAGAGCTTTGGGGAAACCACTTTATTTGACCTTTGCGTAGCGTGATGCATTTCGGCATAGAGAGCCTTCGTCGGACGCCATTGCAAATGCTGGTATGCTGCCAAGCCCCTCCTTTTAGTCCTCCTAAGGTCCTCCCCTCTGCAGGGAAGGTCAGCTGACCCCGTCCAGTCACCAGCAGCTGCAGTTACCTTGTTGTGCACTACAGCTTCCATCATGCACCTGGGTGTAAAGTGCACTTACGGGGATCTTGCATGATGCGCGCTGAATTACCTTTGCTGAATTCAGGGGATGTAATGTCTCTTGGAGCGCCTCCAGATTTCATGTCCTGTTTCCCCTCTGCTCCCCACCACTCCACCTGGATACAACAATCCTCGGTAGGGCTGAGCGTGTGGGTTTTAGTGATCCCACGCTCCATCAATGTCGCGCTGCTCCAGGCAGAGCCGCTCACCCGAGCCAGAGTTCCAGGCTGCTCTGTGGTGCCCGATCCCTCGGAAATGTTCAAAAAAGCGTTGCCACCGTGTTGGTCAGACCACAGAGCAATTGGTGAGTGTGGGCCCCTTCACGCCGCCAACAAGCGCGAAATGTGCCACAACGACCCCTTTCCTAGCAAGAAGTCAGAGGCCCAGAGGAGAGCTTTGGGGAAACCACTTTATTTGACCTTTGCGTAGCGTGATGCATTTCGGCATAGAGAGCCTTCGTCGGACGCCATTGCAAATGCTGGTATGCTGCCAAGCCCCTCCTTTTAGTCCTCCTAAGGTCCTCCCCTCTGCAGGGAAGGTCAGCTGACCCCGTCCGGTCACCAGCAGCTGCAGTTACCTTGTTGTGCACTACAGCTTCCATCATGCACCTGGGTGTAAAGTGCACTTACGGGGATCTTGCATGATGCGCGCTGAATTACCTTTGCCAAATTCAGGGGATGTAATGTCTCTTGGAGCGCCTCCAGATTTCATGTCCTGTTTCCCCTCTGCTCCCCACCACTCCACCTGGATACAACAATCCTCGGTAGGGCTGAGCGTGTGGGTTTTAGTGATCCCACGCTCCATCAATGTCGCGCTGCTCCAGGCAGAGCCGCTCACCCGAGCCAGAGTTCCAGGCTGCTCTGTGGTGCCCGATCCCTCGGAAATGTTCAAAAAAGCGTTGCCACCGTGTTGGTCAGACCACAGAGCAATTGGTGAGTGTGGGCCCCTTCACGCCGCCAACAAGCGCGAAATGTGCCACAACGACCCCTTTCCTAGCAAGAAGTCAGAGGCCCAGAGGAGAGCTTTGGGGAAACCACTTTATTTGACCTTTGCGTAGCGTGATGCATTTCGGCATAGAGAGCCTTCGTCGGACGCCATTGCAAATGCTGGTATGCTGCCAAGCCCCTCCTTTTAGTCCTCCTAAGGTCCTCCCCTCTGCAGGGAAGGTCAGCTGACCCCGTCCGGTCACCAGCAGCTGCGGTTACCTTGTTGTGCACTACAGCTTCCATCATGCACCTGGGTGTAAAGTGCACTTACGGGGATCTTGCATGATGCGCGCTGAATTACCTTTGCCAAATTCATGGGATGTAATGTCTCTTGGAGCGCCTCCAGATTTCATGTCCTGTTTCCCCTCTGCTCCCCACCACTCCACCTGGATACAACAATCCTCGGTAGGGCTGAGCGTGTGGGTTTTAGTGATCCCACGCTCCATCAATGTCGCGCTGCTCCAGGCAGAGCCGCTCACCCGAGCCAGAGTTCCAGGCTGCTCTGTGGTGCCCGATCCCTCGGAAATGTTCAAAAAAGCGTTGCCACCGTGTTGGTCAGACCACAGAGCAATTGGTGAGTGTGGGCCCCTTCACACCGCCAACAAGCGCGAAATGTGCCACAACGACCCCTTTCCTAGCAAGAAGTCAGAGGCCCAGAGGAGAGCTTTGGGGAAACCACTTTATTTGACCTTTGCGTAGCGTGATGCATTTCGGCATAGAGAGCCTTCGTTGGACGCCATTGCAAATGCTGGTATGCTGCCAAGCCCCTCCTTTTAGTCCTCCTAAGGTCCTCCCCTCTGCAGGGAAGGTCAGCTGACCCCGTCCGGTCACCAGCAGCTGCAGTTACCTTGTTGTGCACTACAGCTTCCATCATGCACCTGGGTGTAAAGTGCACTTACGGGGATCTTGCATGATGCGCGCTGAATTACCTTTGCCAAATTCAGGGGATGTAATGTCTCTTGGAGCGCCTCCAGATTTCATGTCCTGTTTCCCCTCTGCTCCCCACCACTCCACCTGGATACAACAATCCTCGGTAGGGCTGAACGTGTGGGTTTTAGTGATCCCACGCTCCATCAATGTCGCGCTGCTCCAGGCAGAGCCGCTCACCCGAGCCAGAGTTCCAGGCTGCTCTGTGGTGCCCGATCCCTCGGAAATGTTCAAAAAAGCGTTGCCACCGTGTTGGTCAGACCACAGAGCAATTGGTGAGTGTGGGCCCCTTCACGCCGCCAACAAGCGCGAAATGTGCCACAACGACCCCTTTCCTAGCAAGAAGTCAGAGGCCCAGAGGAGAGCTTTGGGGAAACCACTTTATTTGACCTTTGCGTAGCGTGATGCATTTCGGCATAGAGAGCCTTCGTCGGACGCCATTGCAAATGCTGGTATGCTGCCAAGCCCCTCCTTTTAGTCCTCCTAAGGTCCTCCCCTCTGCAGGGAATGTCAGCTGACCCCGTCCGGTCACCAGCAGCTGCAGTTACCTTGTTGTGCACTACAGCTTCCATCATGCACCTGGGTGTAAAGTGCACTTACGGGGATCTTGCATGATGCGCGCTGAATTACCTTTGCCAAATTCAGGGGATGTAATGTCTCTTGGAGCGCCTCCAGATTTCATGTCCTGTTTCCCCTCTATATATATATATTCAATCAGAACAGGTAGCCTTAAGCGAAGCACTGCCACACAAAGTTTTTCAATGAGCACACTTATTTGAATCCATTTCACTGCTCGCTCCCTAGCAGATTTCAGAGTCTCCTTCGAACATAAAAGCCTGACGCGTTTCAGGGATAACCCTTTCCTCAGAGGCAATGTTCGTGAAGGTCAATATATATAAAAGAAATCGTCACACAGCGCCCGCTGTGAAATCCTTCAAATGACGAAGAGCCAACCCTTCAGTAGCTGGTGCAGTGATTTTGTTTATAATTTCATGAATGCCAGCGCGCCCGCCATGACGCGTTTCGCCTCGGGTAGAAGCTTGATCACATGACATATATATATATCACCTACTGGCGGTCGCCAGTAGGTAGTTATAGTTTGGACGTAGTTTCCATAGGAAATCCACAACATTCTATTTGGAAAAACTTTGGCGCCGGTGGACGAATCTTTGTGAATTTTTCCAAGAAAATGCCCTGCTCAGTTCTGCTCCGGTGATTCGTCAAGTGGGGGCCGAGAAAAAAGGAGGGTCCCAAAACCTATTTTCCCCATGCAATTTTCCATAGGGACCTTTAGCCAGGGCCACAGCCCGAACGGCTGAACGGAATTGCACAAAATTTGGCAGAGAGGTAGAGTTCGGTTCGCAGATTGTGCTTTTTGTTAAATGGTGTAAATCCGTTCAGTAGTTTCTGAGAAAATTACAAGTAAAATCATAGCAATATCTAGAGACGAAGTGCAGCACGCGTACGGAAATCCTTTCAATTACGAGCGCAAGCTTCATGCTGATTGGCTGTGAACTGTCTGTCAACACTCAAAACCAGGAAGTGTTGGAACCGAGTCACAAGAACACAGTAAAACAAAGTTGAGAAATAAGGGCAGGCTAGAAACATTCTGAACCTATAGTCTTGGTCAGGGAGTGTAACATGGATCTTTAGGCTCAATGTTTATTTTTTTTAAAATAAAAAATAGCGGGGTACTCGTGCAGTACTTGTACGCGGTGGAAAAGGTAAAAAAAAAACTAGAAGTCCGTTTTATTCATTCGGTCTCGGGGGGGTCAAATTACGGGGGCAATTTTTTTTGCATAATGGGGGCTTGTAAGGTGCCCCGAGCACTGGGGAACGGCACTCCTCTGGTTTTATTTTGAAGTATGCGGGGGGTGGTTACGGTCCTACTCGCCACAGTCTCGGGGAGCGGCACCCCTCGGGTTTTACAAAAAAATTATAATTTTATGAGCTCTCTCTCTCCCTGCACACATGTCGCGGGGAACGCCACCTTTCTAGGGCAGTAATATGTAAAATGACCTTCCAGCGCCGGGTACCTGCATTGTCTGGGGTTTTTTATTAATGTTGGGAGGGTGGGCTTGATAATGCGTCCTTGTTAATTCCCATAGAAACCTATGTTCTGGTGTTAACATGGGCTTCTATGGGAAATAACAAGGCCGTATTATCAAGCTCATTATTGTCGTTTTATCGGCACTTTCCTGCAAATAAAATAGCGATAATTTTAACACCGGTCCTTGATAATATGCACCTAAGTTTACTGTTAAAAAAAAAGAGCAAGGGGCCGTATTATCAACAAAGGCGATACATTATCGCCGCTTTTATCGGCAGTAAACTGCCGATAAAGCGGCGATAATGTGCTTGATAATATGCCCTTGTGAATAACATAGCAGCCCAGGTTAACATTAAGCATGGGCGGATTTTGCGGATCCACGATCCGCGGATTTTGCGGATTTGCGGATCCGCGGATTTGGGGCGGGGCTTCCATGCGAGTGCACATGCTTCTTGTGTGTATAAAAGGTCAGAGAAAGATCAGTTCAGCAGATGAAGAGAAATAAGCTCCTGGTCACAGAAACAGCACGGGTATTGCGCTCGTGAAAGTCACGGATGCAAAGGCCTCTATCCAGCATCACAGCTGATTTTCCACGGTAGAGTTGGGAAGAAGGCACACCTGTCCAGCCTCGACGACGCTCACGATTGTTTTTGGGCTAATGAATGAGTCACTGAATTTGAGCATCAACTAGTTCGATCGACCATGTGTGTGTTACTATGCAATCGCCCCGAAGGGAGCAGGGGTCCCTTGAGTGAGCTGTCCATCATAGTGGGTGAATGGCGGGAAAACGGTGCAAACCGCGAGTGTGTGGGCGGGGCCAAGCGGGCAGGGCTACCATGCGAGTTCACACATGCTTCTAGTGTGTATAAAAGGTCAGAGAAAGATCAGTTCAGCAGATGAAGAGAAATAAGCTCCTGGTCACAGAAACAGCACGGGTATTGCGCTCGTGAAAGTCACGGATGCAAAAGCCTCTATCCAGCATCACAGCTGATTTTCCACGGTAGATTTGTGAAGAAGGCACACCTGCCTCGACGACGCTCACGATTGTTTTTGGGCTGATGAATGAGTCACAGGAAGGGCATGGTAAATATTTTAGGATGGCGCCGGCAAGCTGCCAGCGCCATCCTAAAATACTTACTAAATTAGCTTCAACAGGAAGCTCTAATAGGTAAAATCGAGCACCTGCTTTATTTTATCTATTAGAGCTTCCTGTTGAAGCTAACTTAGTAACTATTTTAGGATGGCGCTGGCAGCTTGCCGGCGCCATCGTAAAATAGTTACAACAGGCCAGGCTTCAACTTTTGCCCCTGGAAAAATCCGCCGCTCGCGGATTTGCGAATTCTCGGTAAATTCGCGGGAGTTCGCGGATCGCGAATTTACCGAAAATTCGCAAAATCTACGAGCGGAACGGATTTTCCGCTCATACTTAGTTAACATCAGAACCTGGGCTGCTATGGGAATTTTACTAGGGCCTATTATTAAGCCCATTATCGCCGCTTTATCGGCAGTTTCCTGCCGATAAAAGCGGCGATTATGTATCGCCTTTTGTTGATAATATGCCCCTTCATTTCTATTATAGTATGTAAAACTTTCCTTTTTTTGTGTAGCAGATGTACTCGCTGCGCATACGCAGACTCATTTCGAAGCCTACGTTTTTTTCTTTTTCTTCAAGTTCAACAAGCAAACCTTTCTTTATTTCAGGTAGTAAATTTGTCGCTTTCTTTTCCCGTGTGTGTCATCCGCTGCTGTACTTTTGTAATATATTAATAATCATATTTTTTCTATATTTATTTGAAAGGTAGTGTCGAGGCGCCAAACGTTGATTACGTACTCCGTCCACCGCCATTTTTGTAGTTTTTCACCGTTATTTTTATTATATCTGTTACTTAGAACTCAGTAGTTTTCAATACTAGTCTTGAATATCTTACTATAGTATTTCAACATTATTTTTATTGTGGACCGTCATACCCCTGTAAACGAAACTGAATTATAACTATATTAGAAGCAACTAGAAAAATAACTTTAACAACAAACAATATTATAAACAAATTGTTAAATGGACTCCAAAAGATGAACAATTGGTAATCTGTAAAACAAAAAGAAAATTACAGTTTAGAATTATGTAGATGTGAGTAAATGAGCTGAAGCATTACAAGTTTTGGTAACTCTATGGTTTTACGTTTGCAGTGTGCCTCGTACATTTCAGTTCTGTTATACTGCCGCATTCAAGTGGTGTCTATATGGAAGTGCCTACTGCGTTACTGACGCCCGTTATGCCGACTTATTTATAATGCATTGCTATGAAGGCTTTGTAGATCTAGGCCACTGTGCTTACCGTTGTATAAACCTTGCGGCCAAACACTTCAGGCAGTTGAATTCACAACTTCTTTTGAACAATTCTTCTACACGTCCAAGCAGACAGCAGTGTCTATGAGTTTAAGAGAAAAAGAGAAATGATGTCACAGAGAGTGAGAAAGAGAAAGAGAGAGAAAACAACATTACAACTGTGTCGCAGAGTCTGGAGTCGAGATTTTTTCTTGAAAAGTCAGACGTAGATTTACAAGCTCCTTGCGTCACTTTACCCATGTTAAAAGTGATTTAAAAGTGGCGTAATAAGGTTGTGGATCTGTTTGTCAGACTGGTGTAACCTATCTGTTGTCACTGCTCGGAGGTAATTATAGATTTTACAGAGAAGCTGCTGTACACTACGCACTCTGGGCCATAATATCAAGCCTGGGTGACAAAATTATTGCCACTTTATCGGCAGGAAAGTGCCGCTAAAGTGACGATAATGGGTTTGATAATATGCTCTATGGAATTCCAATCGAAGCTCATGTTAGATGTCCTTCACATCTAACATGAGCTTCGATTGGAATTCCATAGAGCATATTATCAAACCTATTATCGCCACTTTAGCTGCACTTTCCTGCCGATAAAGTGGCGATAATTTTGTTGCCAAGGCTTGATAATATGGCCCTCTCTCCTTTCACAAATAAAGGTAACACTACAGTTTTACAAGTGCAGTGTACTTGGTACATTTCACTTGTTATGGTGCCGCGTTCAAGTGGTGTCTATATGGAAGTGCCTACTGCGTTACTGACGCCCGTTATGCCGACTTATTTCTAATGCATTGCTATGAAGGCTTTGTAGATCTAGGCCTCTGTGCTTACCGTTGTATAAACCTTGCGGCCAAACACTTCAGGCAGTTGAATTCACAACTTCTTTTGAACAATTCTTCTACACGTCCAAGCAGACAGCAGTGTCTATAAGTTTAAGAGAGAAAGAGAAATGATGTCACAGAGAGTGAGAGAGAGAAAGAGAGAGAAAACAACATTAAAACTGTGTCGCAGAGTCTGGAGTTGAGGTTTTTGATTTTTTCTTGAAAAGTCAGACTTAAATTTACAAGCTCCTTGCGTCACTTTACCCATGTTAAAAGTGACTCAAAAGTGGCGTAATAAGGTTGTGGATCTGTTTGTCATACTGTTGTAACCTATTTATTGTCACTGCTCGGAGGTAATTATAGATTTTACAGAGAAGCTGCTGTACTCTACGCACTATGGGCCATAATATCAAGCCTGGGCGACAAAATTATTGCCACTTTATCGGCAGGAAAGTGCTGCTAAAGTGGCGATAATGGGTTTGATAATGTGCTCTATGGAATTCCAATCGAAGCTCATGTTAGATGTCCTTCACATCTAACATGAGCTTCGATTGGAATTCCATAGAGCATATTATAGAACCCATTATCGCCACTTTAGCGGCACTTTCCTGCCAATAAAGTGGCGATAATTTTGTCTCCAAGGCTTGATAATATGGCCCTCTCTCCTTTCACAAATAAAGGTAACACTACAGTTTTACGAGTGCAGTGTACCTGGTACATTTAACTTGTTATAGTGCCGCGTTCAAGTGGTGTCTATATGGAAGTGCCTATTGCATTACAGACGCCCGTTATGCAGACTTATTTCTAATGCATTGCTATAAAGGCTTTGTAGATCTAGGCCTCTGTGCTTACCGTTGTATAAACCTTGCGGCCAAACACTTCAGGCAGTTGAATTCACAACTTCTTTTGAACAATTCTTCTACACGTCCAAGCAGACAGCAGTGTCTATAAGTTTAAGAGAGAAAGAGAAATTATGTCACAGCGAGTGAGAAAGAGAAAGAGAGAGAAAACAACATTACAACTGTGTCGCAGAGTCATGAGTTGAGATTTTTTCTTGAAAAGTCAGACGTAGATTTACAAGCTCCTTGCGTCACTTTACCCATGTTAAAAGTGACTCAAAAGTGGCGTAATAAGGTTGTGGATCTGTTTGTCAGACTGTTGTAACCTATCTGATTTTACAGAGAAGCTGCTGTACACTACGCAATGTGGGCCATATTATCAAGCCAGGGCGACCAAATTATCGCCACTTTATCGGCTGGAAATATGCTCTATGGAATTCCAATCGAAGCTCATGTTAGATGTCTTTCTCGTCTAACATGTGCTTCGATCGAAATTCCATAGAGCATATTATCAAACCCATTATCGCCACTTTAGCGGTACTTTCCTGACGATAAAGTGGCGATAATTTTGTCGCCAAGGATTGATAATATGGCCTTCTCTCCTTTCACAAATAAAGGTAACACTATAGTTTTACGAGTGCAGTGTACCTGTAACATTTCACTTGTTATAGTGCCGCGTTCAAGTGGTGTCTATATGGGAGTGCCTACTGCGTTAATGACGCAAAAATGGCATAACAGCATTGTAAATATGCCGATTTTTTTCTAATGCATTGCTATGAAGGCATTGTATATGTAGGCTGCTGTGCTTACCTTGTATAAACCGTGCGGCCACCGGAGTTCACCACTCGACTTGAACTCTGCTTCTATACGTCAAGGTATATTCAATACGTTGCAGACAATTCCATTGCTATTGCTTGATAGGCCGTGGTTGCTTCTGAAGGATGTTTGCTGAAGGAAACAAAAGGACATTTTGATTAGTCATCGTAAACTGAGTTGCGTGAATATATTCCGGACATTTCAGCGATTCTAAAAATGTTACTGCTATTGGGAAAAAAAATTAAATATGTAAATTAATACATTATATAGGAGTGGGTTCGTCTAAAATATTAAGTCACATTTTTATATGTAGTCATCTACAACCCTTTGACTCCTTCTGATGCAAACTCAAGTGTCACTGCTCACCTTTTGTGGAAACGAGTTTCTTCATGATGTAGTCACGATCTTCAACAAAGAAGTCTCATACGTGTTGCCGAGTCTTGATACCTCTATGGCTCACGACATACTTGTGCTCCCATCAACATCATCATCGCACGTTCTTTACCCGCTCAGTGCTTCGGGCACCACTAACTCAGTGACCAAAGAGGCCACTCATGTGGTAGTGAGCCCTTTGTTTGGTGCTTTGGGAACAACTCTAAAATGGCGTACAACACGTGCGCTCCGTCTTTTTTTATAGATAGTCACGTGTGTAGTGAGCGCTGAGTGGGTGTGGTGTGGGTGCATACCAGCCATGAGGGAGTGTGTGTGTCGATCTGACAACTAGTCCTGCAAATAAGAAATCACTACAATGGAAGTCTGGGCCTTGTAGTTTTGTTGTGTTTTCCTGGTAGCGTAAGAGTAGCCTTCTTTTTTCTATGTGATGTTATAGAGTCACCATGTACGTGACCTATTTTGTGACGCATTTTATTGTACAACGCGTTTGAAAAACTAGTTGTCGTAGGGTGTTTTTTAAAATAAAATGTATTCTGGTTACGAGTATGTTGAGTGTAGAAGTATATATATATTTTTTCTATTTTGCATTCTATCATAATTGTGCTGACTTTTCTGCTTTAGCGTGCAGTACTATATTATTTTATAAAATGTATAACAAACTGTTGAAATCATGTTTGAAATTAGAATTGAAGCATGTAAGCTGCTCTCTGTGAGGAATAGCAATGCCGGCTCCCGCAGGAAGTGGGGAGCCGGCTGGGATTGTGGAGGCCTTGCGGCTGTTCTCACGGTCCGCAACGTTAGATGTGAGCCCCAGGTGATGGGGTCTTCGGGAATCCCCCCTGTAAGCATCTTGAAGAGAGGTCTGGATGCACTATGAAGGTCTCTGTAAATAAAGTGGCAGTTTGAAAAGTGAGATTTTTTCTAAAATGGTGGACAACATGCAGTTTTGAAAAAAGAAAAGGATTGATTAGTTGTTCGAGAACATTCTGCACTAAGCTACGATTAATGTTTCTGTGTTTTAAAAGGCTGATTTTTAATGGTTAAGAATAAGTGTTAGCAAAGAACGTTACCTAAAATAAGCTGGTATATTCTCAAGTGAAGCATACTTGCTGTATTAATTTGCAACAATGTGTGATGAACTTTTCACCTGTGTGCTGAGTTAGGTGTTCCCTGAAGTGTTTCTATGGTAACTCGCAGATTGTGGAATGGAGGAAGGGTTGAAAGTTTTGTCAGTTGGAAAGGGTGCAAAAGTTCAAGCAATATAAATGTGTTTTGTTTTGAATTTAATGTGGGAATAAATGTGATTTTTTATTTATTTTTATATGTGTGTAGATTGAGTGTGTAGTTTGATCGGAAAAGTTTGCTATTTGCTATAGGACTTCCTGATCCCGTAGGACTGCTTAGGGGGATTTACAATGATGTCCAAGTTCAAAATCTTTGATGGCCTTTGTTGAGCCTTTGATGGACCTGGGGAGCAGCATCTCCGAGGGTTGGCTCTTGTAGTGTTATAGGGTGCCTATTCGTGGGAGGCTACTGTTTGCTATGGTTGGGCGAGAGTTCTCTGTGAAGTAGGAAAGCAGATTGTTTTTCGTCTGAGAGAGCAGTATGTAAGGTAGTTTCTCTGACCAAAAGAAATTCCGGCTCCTGAATGATGCAGGGAGGAGCTGGCTGGTACTGTTGTGGATTTGGGGCTCTACCTACGGTCTTGAACGTTATATTTGAGGCTTGGTGGATGTGGTGTCCGGTGATTGTAAAAAATGAGTGATGTATGCTATTTTTTTTTTACAATATGTTTATTGTGTGCGTACAGTGCGAATTTTGAAAGTTGTTCCATAAGCGTACGTAAGCAAGAAAAATTAATTAAAAATAAATCTTTTACAGATATTTATCAAGTTTATTTGTTTATATCTTTGTTGCTTGTAATGAGACGTTTTTGCTTTATTGGTACTTATAAGTAAGTGCTTATCCATAGTGAGGTAATATAGATTTTTGATCAAGTTATGTTCCCTAGCGCGTACCCCACCGACTCCATGTACGAGTTAAAGTGCATGTAACTTCCCTCCTGTACCAGCTATGAAGACGCAAATACATTTGCGTCCAACGTTAACATGTCCTCTTTCAGACCCACCATGAATGGGTTGAATGGTCCGTTCCTAAGTATGCTATGCCAACGTCTTTTTGTAGTGTACTCCTATGTTTTCCAGCCCTGGCTGAAGTAGGCCCTGAATCTCTCCCACCGAGCCTCCTTTCTGGCTTCTGACTGCGAGGGCCTCTGCCCAGGCTGCCCCCGTACCCGTGAACTCCGACTTACTTCTAGCGCGGCCCTCCGTGCTCAGCTCAGCCTGCTGCCTGCCAAGATTGACTATAACCTTCGAGTTATCTGTTTCCCTCCCCGAAAACACAGTCCTGCCTGCTAGCTTCAGTAAACATCCTTCCTCAGCTGCAGGGCTAAAGGGCCGACCTGTCTCTGTGCAAGTAATTCATAGCTTCTGTTGCCATGCTTCCATGGAAGGCCCCATGCCCCCACGCTTCTCATACAGACACTCAGGCGCTTATACACGCACTCACAGCAAGTATAGAATAGCTTCTGCTCTAGAGACCTTTTCTGCCCAGATAGCCTAGTTCCTAAACATCAGATATCAGATATGATAGAAGCACAAGTTGATCTGACATGCCAGACTTCTGTCTCTTTCCGTCAGTGTAAATGTCAAGTCCCCTGCACCCCTTCAATTACACGTCATGCAGCTGCGCGCGCATCCAAGCTTCCGATTTCTGCTGACATTGCAACATTTTCTGTTAGTGCCACCCATTCGTGACACCTACCTGTGACGTTTCTAGCACACACCTCTAGTTCACGCCTCTTGATTACGCACATGTACCACGTGTATACTGTTATCTTGTCTTCTCTCAGCTGTTACGCCTTCTATACTGTTTTCTATGATGTACAATAAGTATATAAGCTATGTACTGTTAATAAAATGTTAGCGCGCTCTATCCCTTCTGACACCCCTGTGGTGGTCAGAACATGATATCTTGGTCACGACCATTCCTTTTTAAGGAATAAAACCCCTTAGAGCTCTAACACCACGGACTCTGTCTTTTTTCATCCGATCTGAGTTATTATTGATTAAGTACTTACCTGCATAGAAATTAAGAGAGTAAATTATTTATTTACATCATTTTGGCGCCCGAATAGGGACCCCTCCCCCACCTCACGCGCCGGTTGGTGCGTTGCAACCTATGTCCCCTGCCGTCAGTTAGCCGGAACATACGCGTATCGGCAGGATTTCCTGCATCTCCCTCTGACCCACGGAGGTGACGAAGACTGCGATCAGTGCCCAGACGAGGCGGTGAGGAGTGCGGAGGATCCCGACCAGAGCCTAGCCGAAAGAAGCAAGGTCCGAGGTGTCAAGAGGCCCACCAGGTTTCCGAAGTTTTCCGAAGTTTCCCGAAGTTTTCCGAAGTTCCGAGTCGAGTCCAGTCGAGTTTTCCGAGGCCTTCTGTTTTCCGTGCTTCCCGGTGAGTACCATTGCTGGGACGTATCTAGACGGGTTTGGGTACACAAGTCCGGTCTGCACTGTTTTTAGGCAGTGTATCTGTACTGTTTAGCAGTATATCTAGTATTCCGAATTTCTGAATTTCTGCACTGTTAGAACGGTGTATCTGTACTGTTTAGCAGTACATCCGATATAGGGGGTAGTCATCTATGTCTCAAATGTCTTTTTATGTAATTAATGTCGTGGTATGAATGTGACTGTTTTTATTGTGCATTATTGTGTTTTCTTGTATAACTAGTTAAACTCAGAATTAAGTATCAAGGATCGAGCATCTCAGTATCAAGTAGGCACAATCCCGTTTTTCAACAAGTTAAAGCAGATAGGAACTAGGAAAGGGATGTTAGAGGAAGAAATCCCTATCCCCCCTAGGGACACTCCAGGTAACTTCATGTATCACAAACATGGCATAGACGCCATATTGTATCTAGAATTATGGACCGATTATACAAAGCACCTAGAGGAAAGATACCGATGGCCAGTTAACGGAACATGGGATGCCGAGTGCATCATTAAGGTAGAAGAGGCATTACGGAAAAAGAAAGCCAGACAATCCCAGAAAGACGCCATAGAATTTTGGCGTAAGGAATCACATAAACGTGCAGAAAGAGCACTTCGTAGAGAAGACAGACTTAAAGAATCAGAAAAGGCCCAAGAAAACGAATTAGTTATTGAAGGAATACGAGTAAAATCAGAACAAATAGATCGCATCCGAAATAGCCAAGTGAACAACATGTATCTTTTGGCCGAGGGTACACCTGACGCCATTTCAGAAATACCGAAAAATTTGCCGTCACCATTAGTTCCAACTAAAGTAATGCACAAGACTACTAAAGACATATTCCTAAATACATACTTAGAGGATGTAGCACCAGCTTACACCAATCTGCCTGTTCGTGCCCTGCCTACTGACAGGGACGGAGGTGGCACTCCACCCCCAGGTCATGTTCCGCCGGTACCACAACAGACCTCCCCTGTTCCGCCAGCCCCGCCTCTTCCTGTACTCAAAACAGACCTACCGAAACCACGTCTACCAGATCCTACTAAAAGACAAATTCAATTACAGACTCCACACAGGGAGGATGCCCAAGCTTCCGCTTCAGGAGGTGCGACCGCGGGTCCTCAGACCCCGCCACCAACTCACAGATTCAATCTCAGAGGTATGCAGAGCCCTCTTACGTACAGGTCTCCCCACTCCTCTAATTCATCCCGCCTTGACGCATTAAAAGAAAACATGTCAGTTTGCAGATATGATCCAGTACCCGGAAAAGACGATTTAATGATATTGGCATCATTACGGTTAAGATCTGCTACTGATAACTTGTTATGCTATGTAGGAATGAAGGAGCGTCTAGATAGAATATATGAGTTTGTTCAGACAGGGAAAGACCCTGACAGTATTAAGGATGCCATGGAGAAACAGAAAGTTGACATGCAAGCACTGATACTACGATTTTTCATAAATTGTCTAATAAGAGAACGAGACAGGCCTGGAACAGATCAGAGTGAATTAGATGGATTGAACAAGTGGGGTCAAAATATAGCTGAAGGAAAACACGACAAGGGGACTTGCATAGCCTCTATGTACAGGAAGATTAGGAAAGCAGTGATAGCAGTACACGAGAAAGAGAAAGAAAAGGCTTCCTCCGAGGAGGAAGAAGAACAGGAAGAATCCGAAAGAAATGTAGGCACCATAGCATATGTAGGTAAGGGAACTTACCTTAGGAAGGGTATCCGTCCAGAAAGCAAGAGAGTTTTCTTCTCTGCCTTAACCAACCCGAATTCTGCTGAGCATCAGTTCCAGGAAACTGATAAAAGGCTCCGAGACCGAGTTGGGTATCATGTACTCAATTCTATGGATGAACAAGAACTAGCCCGATCAGCTGTATCATGGGCCGAAAATGCAGACATATATAATGATGATACCGTGGCCCAGACATTTCTGAACCTCTCCCCCGACGACCAGAAATTAGCAGGTGTATACATGATTCAGCACCTTCTCATCAAATACAGAAAACACTATTCTGATCCCGGTCCCTTACACGAAACACTAGAAGCACTACTCATGGATAGATGGAGAGGCTTAAGCACCAAATTAATTCAAATAATTCTAGAACAGCGACGCAGATATAATACCTTTGTAAGCTCTGAATATGTTCCCGCCCCACCTCCAGAAAGGAAAATGTACCACATGCAATGCGGGGGTAGTATTGAAAGTCAGAACCCCTTACGAGAAGTGCACCCTGTTATGGGTGAGGATAAAACCTTGAAACGCGTGTATGTACACACGCCTCTGACTAAATTAGAACTGTTAGAAATGAAGAAACTAGTACCATGCCATGATAAAGACCCTGCAGGTTTTCATAGAGAGCTCAAAGACATGTTACTAATGGGGGATTACACGTATGATGATATCATGAAAATGTTAAAGGTACTATTACCCACGGGTATCTTCGAGAAATTAAAAGAAAAGGAATGGGAGGTGGGAGACACAAAGATTGCATGGGCAGAAATAGAGGACGAAGAAAAGAAACGAATCCCAGGGTTAGGCCTTGGGGACAAAACTAAAGCATTACCAGGTTTGATAGTACAGGTTCTGCCCAGATTATTGACAACTAGAAAGGAAGATTGGGACGCCATCTCGTCCTGTAAACAGAAACATGATGAAGATACTAGTGACTTCTATTCAAGATTCGAGAAATGTTTTATTATCAATAGTGGCCTCAAGCCAAGTAGCGAGTCGTACCCGCATCTTTTTGTATCAAAGTTAGTCGAGAATTCCCTACCGTTAGTCAAAAATCGAGTGTACAAGCCAAGGTCGAGAGTACATGGCAAGCAAACACGCCATCACAGATGTTACAGATGTTACAATATCATCAGAACAGAATTAGAGAAGAACAAGATCAGGAACAGAAACGTATGAAAGACACAAAGATGAAAATGTTAGTAGCACAAACGGTCCCAGCCGACGGTCACAGAAAGGGTGCGACCCAGACCAGTCACACTACAGCTCCCGTTAAAGGGACATGTAATTACTGCAAGCAGCCAGGTCACTACGTACACGAATGCCCAGTTCTGAAACATAACATAGCGACAGGTAAAACTAAAGAAAGACCGCATCCGCCTAAACAAGACCATAACCAGCATCAGACTTCACAGAGTACACAGAATACACAGCCTATGCACGCTTCTTCGACTCCAGCACAGACAGTAGCGATACCACAGCCACAGCCTATTGCCGCGTCTCAGCAAGTCTCACAACAGATGTATCAGTATGCCCAGTCCGCTTATCCCGAATATTCCCGATATACATGAAACAGCCTAGAGAGGGAAGGTGGCTTGCCTCTTATTGAGATTCCTGTAGATCAAGAAGGTCCTTATGTACACAGTCAAGTATTGGGAAAAGACAGAAAGTTTTTAATTGACACAGGGGCAAGTCACACTACAATCAGCCATGATGAAGTTCCAGGGGCACCCCTCTCAGGCTCACAAAATGTTTCCCTTGGTTTTTCAGGACAGCCTATTGTAAATGAAGTATCCGAACCAGTCCCCCTGGCTGTGGGTCCATTATCACGTGTTACAGACTTGTTACTTACAAAATCATGTCCAGAAAATCTGTTAGGAATTAAAACATTGAAGGCTCTAGGAGCTATAATATGCTGTTCCCCGGAGGGAGTTAGACTCTTTCTGCGGGATTTCAAGGGTCATTATGTTCTGCGTGAATTTGATGTCAGATTGAAAAATGGACCAGATTACTTGTGGGCAAAAGGCCCAACTGATGTAGGCTGTATGCACATTACACCATACCGCGTTACACTCAAGGCAGGTGTTGTATTACCCAGAATCAGACAATACAAGTTACCACCCGATGCTGTAGTGGCTTTACTGAAAATCATTGAAGAGCTCATTGCCCAAGGAGTGGTCGTCGAGACCGACTCCAATATCTGTAATTCGCCCATCATTCCGATTCTTAAACGTACTGATCCCAATGCACCGCCAGTATATCGGCTGGTGATTGATCTTCGAGAATTAAATAAATGCATTATTCCACAGTACCCTGTGGTTCCGGATATCTCATCCTTATTGACTGCCATTGATTCAGAAGCAACGTTCTTTACTGTAATTGACCTCAAGAACGCCTTCTTCAGCGTGCCTATTGATCCAGAGAGCCAATATCTCTTCGGATTCAGTTTAAATGGACGCAGCTTCAAATTTTCACGCGCACCTCAAGGATTCACAGAAAGCCCCAGCATCTATAGTCAAGCACTGAAAAGACAACTAGATTGTATTCAAATGCCAGTTAACACCGCTTTACTGCAATACGTCGATGATCTACTGATCACCGCACGAAGTGAGCCCGAATGTGAAAAAGCATCACTGACAGTTTTACATTTCCTGGCCGACAAGGGACACAAGGTGTCTCCTTCGAAGCTACAATTCTGTGTTCAGCAAGTTGTGTACTTGGGTCACTTGCTGTCCAAAGTGGGGAGACAGCTCACTCCCGATCGCATTCAGTTAATTGCAAATATGCCGCAACCCCAGACACAAAAGGAAGTGCGGGCCTTCATAGGCCTCACCTCGTACTGCAGACAATGGATTCCCCAGTATGCATTTCTAGCTAAGCCACTCATCCAGTTAACAACACAGGAGGCAGTGACTTCGACTGCCCTCCCCTGGACTCAGGAACATACACAAGCTTTTGAAGACTTAAAGAAAGCATTATGCCAAGCACCAGTTTTAGCAACACCATGTTACAGCAAACCGTTTACACTTTTTGTTACAGAACGTGATGGTACAGCGTTGTCTGTCCTCACTCAAGATCAAGCAGGTTCACATAAGCCTTGTGCTTATTTCTCAAGTACCTTGGATTCAGTAGCCCAGGCACTCCCTGCGTGCCTAAAGTCAGTAGCAGCAACAGCGTTAGCAATAAGACAAAGTGATTCAATTGTTCTAGGTCATCAGTTGACAGTTCAAGTACCACACTCTGTAGAGGTTTTGTTAAACAGAACCCAGACTCAACACTTAACTATAGCACGACTGACAGGTTATGAATTAACACTATTCCAGCCACACATAGAAATCAGACGCTGTGGCATCCTGAACCCAGCAACACTGTTACCCACAAGTATGACAGATCCAGCCCCGCATGATTGTATAGAAATAATTAATGCAGTAACAAAGCCACGACGAGACTTAACAGATGTCCCACTGACAAATCCAGACCTGACACTTTATGTGGACGGTTCATGTATGAGAACAAGTGCAGGAGAATTAGTGGCCGCGTATGCCGTGACCACTGAAACTGAAATTAAAGAAACACATCGTATTGACACACTGTCTGCTCAAGCAGCAGAGCTCATCGCTCTGACCCGAGCTTGTATTCTAGCCAAGAACAGAAATGTTAACATATACACTGATTCCCGTTATGCCTTCGGAGTTGTACACGACTTCGGAGTCCTCTGGCAAGAACGAGGTTTCCTGACCTCTCATGGGGCCAAGATTCAACATGGTCCCCTCATTCAAGCACTGTTAGAAGCAATACATTTGCCCTCGGGCATATCAGTCATGAAGTGTAAAGCACATACTAAAGTTACAGATTCCGTTTCCCAGGGTAATGACCTGGCAGACCAGACAGCAAAACATACAGCACTGACTCACACTCAGATTAATGATGTGACAAAGACGATAGTACCGACAAAGTGTATGACAGTTAGAGATCCCACCCTAGACGTAATCGATATCCAGACACATGCCACTCCAGATGAAATAAAGAAATGGACTGAACTAGGAGGGATTCAGACAGATCAAGGTTGGGTGACGAAGGGAAAATCTATATGGTTTCTCCCCGACTCAATGGTTCAAGTCATGATAAATACAGCACATAGCCCGGCACATCTAGGAGAGAAAGCGATGTTAGACAGTTTACAAAATCTCTGGTACAACAAACACTTACGAGCAGCAGCAAAACAGAAAGTGCGTACTTGCATGATCTGTTGTCAGTTCAATCCAGGAAAAAGCGTCCCTGTAGAGCAAGGTGGATTTCATCCTCCCGATCACCCTTTTGAAGTCCTCCAGATGGATTATATCCAGATGAACAGTTGTCGAGGATTCAAATATGTCCTTGTAATTGTTTGTGCTCTGTCCCGTTGGACCGAAGCATACCCAGTTCCAGACTACACTGCTCCGACCACTGCCAGACAGTTGGTTCGTGAATTCTTCCCACGGTACGGTTTGCCCCGTGTCGTGTATTCAGATAACGGACAGCCATTCTCGTCCGAGTTGATGAAACAGGTTTCCCTTTTGCTAGGATATCAGTGGAGGTTCCACTGTGTCCGACACCCCGAAGCAGCAGGCCTTGTAGAGAGGCATAATCAGACACTAAAAATCCGCCTTGCAAAGATCTGTCAGGAAAAGGGGGTCGACTGGATAGTCGCCCTGCCCGTGGCACTATTCTACATGAGAATGGTCGCCCATTCAAGATCAGGGCTATCCCCGTACGAAGTGGTCTTTGGCAGACCACCGAATATGTGGGGGACGCCCATTCCGAAGAAAATAACTGATGTTGATTGCAATATGTTGACAGATTACCTTGCCTCCTTGATGTCTGCACTCCAATCATGTCGTTCACAGGTTGCCGCAGCCTTCCCTGATAACACTGATGTAAAGCCGCACGAGGTCCGTCCTGGGGACCTGGTACTCGTCCGGAATTTCGACCGGAAAAATCCGTTGGAGCCCCGCTGGAAAGAACCGAAGACCGTCCTTCTCACCACGAGGACCGCCGTGAAGATAGAGGGGAGAAAGGGGTGGGTCCACACGAGTCATGTGAAGAAATTTTCTGGACTGAAACCTGATCGAGACTCGTCCACCCCCACCAAAGACTGTGTTGAGGAAAAAGACTTTACCGTATCCGAACGAGAAAAGACTCCCCAAGAACAATATCGTATGAAACTCCGATCTAGCAAGTCAGACAGTTTAATTGTTTAAGTCCTCCCCTAGGTGAATCGGTTAAATAGTTTCTGACATGTATCCCCTAGATCGAGATAGAGAGAGAGAGAGACAAGTCAAACGAATTACATACTGCAAATCACTGCGTAGTCACTGTATAGTGACGTTGTTAATAATGTTTTTTCTAAGTGTTCTAATTATTATTGCCAGTATTCTGCTACCTATTTATTGGCCTATTTTCAGGCGTGAACAATCTGCTTACAATGTCTCTGCTGAACACACTTTTAGTGAACTTCCTGCACACGAACTCTCTTACAGACTTGCGCTGCGTAACAATACATTCATTAGTATGTTACACCACTCCCATCAGACAAACAATGCTACAGACTGCTGGATATGTGGCCGACTCCCTCCCTACCAGAATTACAAGGGAGCTCTGCCCCTCTTTCCGTACCCGTTCACTCACAATGGCTCCTGTGGAGCATGGTTTAAAATAATTAATTCCTTAGATCCTGATATTGCTGTTTTCGATGGGGGCTGGGTTTGGGGAAATCTGAACTTAGTCCTGCTCGATGTCTGTTATCCTGATAAAGAGGGACTTCCCACTCGAATAGGAACTGATCTAGAAAATGAAGTATATGGATTAGGTAATTACACTATTAGCCTTATGATCCTCACTGTTGAATCCGAAGCTGCTCCAGTTCTGCCCCATATGTTAGTATTACCAGTCACAGGTGAACTATGTGTTAGCAAGAAAGGTTCAGTACACGTAGGTCATAGTAAATGCACTACTGTGGTCGAATTCAGTGACCATGGTAAATCGTCCTTCAAAGCTATCAGTCACTCCTATTTTGTTTGCGGTCATACCGCATACATACGTTTGCCTCCAGATTGGGATGGTACCTGTTATATTGCATTCCTTCTGCCACCTGTTTTCCTAGCTCCCCCTGATTACCATAGAAATACGAATCTAGTACAGAATAGACCCAAAAGAGATATTCCACTTGTCGACTACACAGAAACGGCATGGGAACAGTACACTGATTTCAATAAAGGATTCTTTTTCTTTTTAGGACCTGTCCAAAACAGTAAATTAATACGCAGATTAACCAGAACACTTGAAGCTGTAGTACATGAAACTGCCTCCGCCTTAGGTAACTTAACAGAGGAGCAATCTGCTATACGGGTTGTTGTCCTTCAAAATCGTCTTGTAATTGACGTCATCTTGGCAGATAGAGGTGGAGCCTGTAAGGTCATCGGGTCAAGTTGCTGTGTTTTCATTCCACAAAACGCACCATCTGTCTATCAAGCTATTACCCGTCTGCATAAAATTGCAAATCAGATACATCAGAATCCAGGCACCTGGACTTGGTCCGGTTGGTTCTGGACAACGTTATCCGCTTGGGGATGGAAGATCTTATCATTCCTAGGCATTGGCCTTGTTATAGTATTCAGCTGCTGCCTGTGCCTACAGTGTGGGCCAGCGATATGTGGACTGTGTGCCACATCGTGCATTGAACATTCCAGTTTTCTCTCAAACAGTCAAAGAAAGAAAGATGAACATATAATGTTACAAGAACAGACTGATCGATTAATGAGGATCGATATATCATGAAGGGTCCGTAGGGAACAAGGAGGGAATGAGGTAATATAGATTTTTGATCAAGTTATGTTCCCTAGCGCGTACCCCACCGACTCCATGTACGAGTTAAAGTGCATGTAACTTCCCTCCTGTACCAGCTATGAAGACGCAAATACATTTGCGTCCAACGTTAACATGTCCTCTTTCAGACCCACCATGAATGGGTTGAATGGTCCGTTCCTAAGTATGCTATGCCAACGTCTTTTTGTAGTGTACTCCTATGTTTTCCAGCCCTGGCTGAAGTAGGCCCTGAATCTCTGCCACCGAGCCTCCTTTCTGGCTTCTGACTGCGAGGGCCTCTGCCCAGGCTGCCCCCGTACCCGTGAACTCCGACTTACTTCTAGCGCGGCCCTCCGTGCTCAGCTCAGCCTGCTGCCTGCCAAGATTGACTATAACCTTCGAGTTATCTGTTTCCCTCCCCGAAAACACAGTCCTGCCTGCTAGCTTCAGTAAACATCCTTCCTCAGCTGCAGGGCTAAAGGGCCGACCTGTCTCTGTGCAAGTAATTCATAGCTTCTGTTGCCATGCTTCCATGGAAGGCCCCATGCCCCCACGCTTCTCATACAGACACTCAGGCGCTTATACACGCACTCACAGCAAGTATAGAATAGCTTCTGCTCTAGAGACCTTTTCTGCCCAGATAGCCTAGTTCCTAAACATCAGATATCAGATATGATAGAAGCACAAGTTGATCTGACATGCCAGACTTCTGTCTCTTTCCGTCAGTGTAAATGTCAAGTCCCCTGCACCCCTCCAATTACACGTCATGCAGCTGCGCGCGCATCCAAGCTTCCGATTTCTGCTGACATTGCAACATTTTCTGTTAGTGCCACCCATTCGTGACACCTACCTGTGACGTTTCTAGCACACACCTCTAGTTCACGCCTCTTGATTACGCACATGTACCACGTGTATACTGTTATCTTGTCTTCTCTCAGCTGTTACGCCTTCTATACTGTTTTCTATGATGTACAATAAGTATATAAGCTATGTACTGTTAATAAAATGTTAGCGCGCTCTATCCCTTCTGACACCCCTGTGGTGGTCAGAACATGATATCTTGGTCACGACCATTCCTTTTTAAGGAATAAAACCCCTTAGAGCTCTAACACCACGGACTCTGTCTTTTTTCATCCGATCTGAGTTATTATTGATTAAGTACTTACCTGCATAGAAATTAAGAGAGTAAATTATTTATTTACATTAAATTTGTTGAGGAACAGTGTTTTATTCAGTGCTGAACTTTTGACCTCTGTTGACAGTTGACTTTTGCATGATCAGTTGGGGGTAGGGTGGAAAGTTATGTCAGTTGGAAAGGTTTGGAATGTTAAATCAATAGAAATGTGTGTTTTGTTTTAAATTAATGTGTGGAGGATTTTAATTGGTTATTTATATGAATTTGAAAGGTGAGTTAATAAGTTGTATGGGAGTGTGTGCGGTGCATCTTTGTACATTAAGGAATTATGGGGTATATCCAGAAAGGCAATAATATTATTGCCGCTTTATGGGTAGAAAACTGCTGATAAAGCGGCAATAATGTTATCGCCTGTCTTGATAATATGCCCCTATATTCGTCCGTTGTTATACGTTTTATAGTAGTAAATGTGTTTTGCTATAATGCATGCTGTTATGTTTTTTTGTTTAATATCAGTTTGTGCGTCTCTGTACATTAAGGGATTATGGCCATATTATCAATAAAGGGCGATACATTATCGCCGCTTTTATCGGCAGGAAACTGCCGGTAAAGCCGTGATAATGGTCTTGATAATATATCCTTGTGAATTGCCATAGAAGCCCAGGTTAACACTAGAACCTGTGCTGCTATGGCTAATTTAGAAGGGTCTATTATCAAGCCCATTATCGCTGCTTTAGCGGTAGTTTCCTGCCGATAAAAGTGGCGATAATGTATCACCCCTTTTCTGATAAAAATATGGCACTGACGGGCATATTATCAAGGACCAGTGTTAAAATTATCGATGTTTTATGGGCAGGAAACTGCCTATAAAACGGCGAAAATGGTCTTGATAATCCGCCCTTGTTAATTTCCATAGAAGCCCATGTTCTGGTGTTAACATGGGCTTCTATGGGAATTAACAAGGGCGTATTATCAAGCCCAGACGCGGCCCGTGGAGGGAGTTGCAGTGGGACAGGCGGGGCGGGGGAGGGGCAGGGTGGGGGGTGATAAACAACGGAATCTGGATGATTGTGGGTAAGTAAACAATCAAATTAATAAAACAAATTTCGGGCCATATTATCAACAACATAAGGTGATACATTATCGCCGGTTTTATCAGCAGGATATTGCCTATAAAGCGGCGATAATGGCCTTGATAATATGCCCTTGTGAATTCCCATAGCAGCCCAGGTTAACACCAGAACCTGGGCTGCCATGGGAATTTACAAGGGCCTATTATCAAGCCCATTATCGCCGCTTTATCTGCAGTTTCCTGCCGATAAAAGCGGCGATAAAGTATCGCCTTATGTTGTTGATAATATGCCCCTTCGTTCCGTGCCCTCCATCGCATTTTTGTGATGCAGGGCGCACTATGAAATTCGGGGCATATTATCAAGGACTGGTGTTAAAATTATCGCCGTTTTATTGTATTCGTAGCATATGCTGAGAATGATTAGCAGTAGAAACTATGGTGCAATCACTCTCTCACTGTCAAATCAGAGCACAGGGCGCGCTATGAGAATAGTTAGAAGTGGTCACTTACTGGAGATCCGATTCAGCTGTGTGACTTATTGTGCGATGTTAGCAGGCATCGCTTACATGATTACGGTAACTAAGCGTGTGTTTGCTATAAAAAAGTTGTGTTTACTCATCTGTATGGGAAGCTGGATGTTTCCATCTGGCCGTCGATTCCGACCTTGAAAGAAGAGTCAACCAAATGAGCCGTATAAGAGTGCTATTGTCTCAAAAAGAGGTCGCTCTTACATCTGCTAGAGAAACATTTGTCCTTCATGTAGCAAACACCCGCACAGAAGTGTATGCTTTATTAAATACAGACGTGCCCCGGAATTTTAGGGAGTTAATTTAGACTATCTTTAATGTGTCCTTGAGTAGGGGGTTAGCTTACTTTTTTAAAGTTATAAGCATTGGTCTTGTGACTTCTGTAGAAACTATATTTGGTGTCTTGTCAGTGTTTTTTCATTCGATTTTTTCCAGCATTGTGCTTAATGCTCACATTAGTTGCCGGTGTGCTTGTATTAATTTGTTTAAATAAATATGGATGAACATCTTGCAGCAGACGACAATATTTCTCGGTTGTTGCTGGTCCGCAACCGAATGCTTAGTTACTATGGAGCGCTGCCTCTTACAACGTTGAGTGCAGCTTATAGATTAACATTTCGATTCTCCTTTTTCACATGCGTTCAACCTGTGTTCCGTTGCCTGAGCTGTGATTTCGACTGGGCCCTGGAATTGTGTCTCCGCAGTACGGTGTCTCCCAACGCGGATTATGACCAGCTGATGAGCCCCTTAGTGGTTCATGACTTGCTCTGTTCTGGCGGCGGTATTATGGCCTTAGCAGCGACACATGGAATAATGGGACGTTGGAATGTTTTGCAGCTTCGCATGACTTCTTGGCACTCAGTTACATTGAAGATGACCCGAGTTTTCCTCCGATGGTGATAGAGGCTCCGGTCGTTGTGGAACACTTATGTTCATTCCCACTATTGAATTGGATGGCTGAAATGTTTTCAGATGAAAACAATGACTTCCTGTTGGAGGCTGTTGCTACATACTGTGCTTATACGCTGGTGGAATAAGACTGTTCTTAATATTTATTATTTAGTTACTGCCTTTTATCAAATATCGAATAATTTTTTTTGCAAAATTGAACTTGACTCTGCTTTTTAGGCTTGGAGTCTGCGTTCGTAATTTGCCCACGCTTATATTATGTGTGTCGGTCAAGGAAATGTGTTGTGGGCTGAGCCTTGCACTCACACTGTGTTAAGTTAGCATGGGTTTATTAGAAGCTTAACGCCATTTTTGTTTTTCTGCTCTGGTTTGTATACAACACGCACTTGCAATATTGTTTAGAGAAGGCTGAGTATTTTGATTCATATGAGAATAATTTGATATACTACATTTGTAGACTGTCTTGCTACTTTAGTGTGTATAGTGAGAGCATGAAACATCAAGGTTATGTTGGATACTGTGTGTGTTATTCGGAATGATGTTCGCACGTTCGAGCCATAAGAGATATGCATCTGTGGCATCTCTTATACTTGCGCGTTTAGTAATGAAGTGTGCAGGCATGGTTACACACAGTTTGAGAACATTCGTATCTTGACAGTTTGTGTAGAACTCAATGTGATCCACTACTGCTGAGTAACAGAGGTATGGGTCTGCCTATGTAGTCGTATGAGATCTTCTGTAGTTATAAACTAACCTGCTAAGTAGGGACGGTGAAATGTAGGTATATTTTAAATCTGTTTCCCTTTTGCATTATAGGATGCTTTCTCCTTTTGTATTTTATGGAATAGGAACAATGCTGACAACTTTGTTTCTGATATTGTATTTGCTTGTATTATGTAAGGTACTGGGCACGAGATTACAGTGTTAGAAATAAACATTTCAAAGTTGCAGGAATGTTTATTAAGTGCTTGTTTTGGACTTGTGTAAGAATGTAACGAAAGAGTGCTCTTGTTATCTACCTTACCTGAGGTAACCTAAGTCGCATGTTGTGGGTTGACTAATAATTGGTGTTTCTGCTATAGGAGGAAGAACCAATAAGTCACTGATTGCTAGTCTGTTAGGGGTTTGGGTACTAAGGTGGGGTTTGGAACGCCGTAATTCACTGAGGTCGTAAGCCTTTATGCACAGTTGTGTGTAGGAGCAGAATCACTGCAACAGTAGTTACAACAAAAAGGCTCCATAAAGGGCCTTGAGTTTGAATCAAAATATGAAATTGAAGAATAATTGCTAAGTGCAGACAAGAAAGGGAGCTAGTGTGCAAATTTCATAGTGCCTTCGGCCGGGGTAGTTGTTATAATAAAAAGCGTCGATAAAGGACCTGTACTTTGAATTTGAATTAAAGAAGAATGATTGATAACCCCAGCCAAGAAAGGGAGCAAGTAGGTGTGTGTATGTGTGGATGATGTGTTGATTGAGCAGAAGATGAGGAAGGTGAAAAATAAGAAAGGCTGCAGACATGCAAACTTTGTACTTCTTTGTAAGGGAAGTGCCGGTTTAGTTTTGTGTGTGTGTGTATATATATATATATATATATATATATATATATAGCTGCTCCAAACTTGCACCGAGTCCTTGCACTCTCGGGCGGGTGCTCCCCAGCGGATGGTGCCCTCCGCAATATTTTTGCTACAAGATTCCTGCGGTACTCCCCCGCAAAGAAGACAAGCACTCAGGGTGGCGAGCTCAAAGGTTTATTTCAAGAGCTCACGGTGTCCAGACGCGTTTCGGCATTCGCCTTCGTCGGTGGTAACATGGCGGTGCCGAAACGGCCGCTTTTTATGTTTATTCGTCATAGACATTGTTAACGGACCATCATATCAAACCATGGTCGCCATCTTGGTACATGTATATGGTTATTTTACATTCATCACACATTCTTAAAACAGGATGAATCAACATATATTGCATTTCAGTGTATATTAATACATTCATGAATATTCCTCGATAAGCGTTTTTTGCGACATCGAATAATCCGCCACTATCGCCCATAGATGGGCCATCAGAAGTATTCACTTCCTATATCGTCATATAGCCCCTAGATGGGCATACATCCTGTCACTATCCATAATAGCATGTTCGATGGACACTGCCCGTAATCAATGTTCCACATCACCATCAGTTAACAATCAAACTTCAATGATTACATCTCCTTTACACAGCTACCTAGTCACCCAAATGTACAGCCAATTCTTCATGTGTATTAAGACCTCCTGGTGTCTTCGTCTGGAGGTCAATTATGTACCTCGATTCCAACCTCCTGAGGGTCATAAGTCTGTCCCCTCCTCTGGGGTTGACGGGCACATGATCCAAACAGAAGTACGTTAACAGCTTCCTGTTCTCATTATGTAGAGCCTTGAAATGACGCGCCACAGGGTACGTCATATCGCCATTTGCTATTGCCTTGGCGTGCTCCAAAACTCTAATTTTCGCCTGATAGATGGTACTTCCTACGTACTTCAACCCGCACGGGCATTGCAAGCAGTACACCGTGTAGGGAGTAGTACAAGTTAGGAATTTATTTATTCCTTTCTGTTCCTTTCTCTTGTAACTACATGTGAGAATGGAGATTCCAAGGAGACCCCTCCTGACGTTCCGTAAAGCCAGGTCACTCAGGGACAGCCTCACATGTAGTTACAAGAGAAAGGAACAGAAAGGATTTGCTAAGGATGTGAAAGGTTTCCATCCCTGCAAAAAGTGCCAGGCCTGTGAAAGCAGTAAAAAAGTGGCCACTTATAAGATACCAGGGATAGAGAAACCGAAAGCAATAAATAAATTCCTAACTTGTATGAATCTTGTAGCGAAAATATATATGCTTGTACTAGTTTTTTACTTGTCATTACGATGCTGCCAAGTCTACTTTTGCACAAACTACTAAATGCATTTATGCTGCTATATTTCGTCTGTTGTAAATAGAACATACCTGACTGTGCATTACTCAGAAAACATGCTGAAACCTTATAACAACAGTAGAAAGCTACCTAATGTTGGTTATCTATCACTTTACACGATAAGTCTATTCTCTATGTCTATAGTTGAAACACGTGGTGGAATCACAATGAAAGAAAAAAATTGAGTGGGTGCTCTATTTAAAGTGACCACAACTGCATTTCCGTTATGTGATCAAGGGCAGTACCTGCCCGAAACGCGTCATGCCTGCTGAAAATTGCAAGAATGGATAATAAAAGCCCGTTTTAAACTCTCACGAAGTTGTATGGTGGTCCTTCCTGTCTGTGGTCTGAAGTGACGAGCAGAATTGTACCTTGCATCTAAACGCGGAAGTTTCTGGTTGCTTTCGCTTTGATGGACCCCGCCTCGACTGTTGGAAGCCGTCTTCAACCTGAATCAACCCTGCTGCTCCGGAAGGAAATCTACAGGTCGGCTGAACCCCTTGCGAGCTGTGAAAGAACGAAAACCGGTATCTGAGGACGCTGACGCTCGAGTCGGAGGACCCGCGGCAGCCTGACCTCGTCTCCGGTGAGTAATTGAAAAGCACAAGCAAGACGGGGTAACAACTGAGTGTAACTTATCGAGCTTTTCCATTCTACACGCCCAGTTGCACTGAAATGTGCAGGCGACTAATTATTGCAGTTTAAACCTACCGAAGGGAACAGGCACAATGTGGAGTCACGCAGTTCAGGAGAGAGAGCAAGAAGCAGATGCGCTTTTTGATAATGTGGCTAAAAACAAAAGCAAAAGCACTAATAAGAACGCGCAAAAAGACACCAGTGAAGAAGTGAATAAAGACGCCAATTTGATATTGAGGAATCTGGAGAAAAAAATGCGAGCAGAGCTGACAAAATGGTGGGAAAGCAAGTCCCTGACAAAATATGTGGAAGTTAATCGGGTCCCTCGGGGCCTGCGCATACTATTAGCTCCCAGCTTCGAGCACCCTAATCCAGCGATGTTACTCGAGTGGGGGGAGAGTAACTTACAACAATCTATGAATCTCATAAGGATTTTAATCAAGTATGCCGATATAGACCGTTCAGCACTCGCAAAGGAGATTGAGGAAATGGAACAGGATCTCAGCAAAATGGAACACCAGGACTGGATTTCGAAAAAAATGAATGAAATTAAGGAGCGTTTGAAAAAATATGAAGATAAAATAAAAAACAGAAAAGTACATAAATTTGCCAGGGACCTGGAGGACTATGAAAGAGGCCAGATCTACACTTTTGCAAAAAAATATGAAAATATCCGCAAAATGAAAAGTACACCAGCAACTAAACCGAATATCTTGGAGGCTAATCCGACTTCTAAGGAAGGAGACTCACCTGAATTGGATTCAATATCTCTAACAAGTGAATCCAGTTTGAGCTCAGCAGGTTCTAGTATGAGCAACTTGGAACCTGTGGAGATGATTCCCGGCTTAGGTGAGGAGGTGGATTTTTTAGTCCAGGACCGTTTGAAAACCCTGAGACCAAGAAAGGAAAGAAAGCAAGCCGACGAAGGCGGAACACCATCAGAAAAACCGCCCGAAGAAAACGCAAAAGGCAAGCCGAAAAAGCGGCAAAACTACTGGCGGAAGAAGAAACAATAAATGACAACACGGTAGTGAACCTCAGTACTATGACGCTCACAAAAGCAGAGGAACAGTTGCTTTCTTTGGGTTTAAACTTTTGTCCAAACACTAATTTTGATTATGCCTCAACACGTGTAGATCTTTTTTTGTTCATCCGTAAATTAAAACTCAGGAAATTTCATGCCCTAAAGAATCTGGGAGAGGACAAACAAAATAATCAGGGAGCCTCCAACTCCTCCGGCCTACAAGTCGGGGAAATACCAGCATTATGGGCATTACACGGTTTGAACAATGAAGATCAGCTGAATTCCCAAGCACCGACACAAGTTAAATTAAAAGAACTGAATTTATTACAGAAGGGTGCAGGGGAAAGCCCTTTCAAACCGAAGTCCACTTTTATGCCATTGATGCCGAGAGACTCAATCGATGTCTTCCATGACCGCGTCGTGGAGGAAATAAAAGAATTACACTGTTCCACAAATCGCAACAGAAACTTCATTCCAAACCAGCGACAAGCTTCTTTGAACACGTTAATAAACAAGCTAGCTAAGGATGCCTCTATCTTGGTAAAAAAATCTGATAAAGGGGGCAATGTGGTCCTGTGGCCCAAGCAGCAATATGATTCAGAGGCCAATAGACAACTAAATAATAAAGATTGCTATGAGTCAACAACTTGGATTAAATACAACAAAGCGAAGGAGAACCTTAAGAAAGAGCTTTCTAAATGGAAATCTGAGGGCCTATTATCAAACGATGAGTATAAATTCTTGTTCAGGACTCATCCAAGAGTACCCTTCCTATATTTATTACCAAAAATCCATAAGAACATTATTCCTGTTCCAGGACGCCCTATAATCTCGGCGATAGGGAGCATGACTGAGAATGTGGGCTCATATATTGACTTTTATTTACAGGACCTAGTCAAGACTTTGCCCTCCTATATTAAAGACACTGGTGATTTTTTACGGTACCTCAACAACATATCATGGTCACAAGAATGGATTCTACTAACGCTAGATATAGAGTCTCTCTATACTAGCATACGTCACGAGTGTGGGTTACGTGGTGTTGAGCATTTTCTAAATACACGTCCTGCTGAATATGCTATGCATAATAAGATGCTATTGTCTTTAATCTCATGGTGCCTAGACAATAATTATTTTACATTTGGAAAAAATATGTACAGACAAAAGCAAGGGGTAGCCATGGGGGCCTGCTTTTCTCCGAGCTACGCATGTTTGCATGTTGGGTTTTGGGAAAAGCAGGTCCTCATGAAGGAACACAAGGCCATATTTGAAAATAATGTTGTTGCATGGCTTCGTTATATAGACGACGTTTTTATTATTTGGAAGGGCAGTATGCAGAGTGCACAGGAGTTTGTTGAGTTATTAAATGTAAATGTTTTCAACTTGCATTTTACTTCAAACATGAGTGCTACTAGGCTAGAATTTCTAGACGTCCAGGTACAAATAATTGATGCAGCTCTAACTACTACAGCTTTTAGAAAACCAACAGCTGGTAATGCAATATTGCACGCATCAAGTGCCCATCCTCGGCATTTAATAGCCAGCATACCCTACGGGGAACTGCTGCGTCTTAAGCGGATTTGCAGCACAACTGAGCAGTTTAATATCTGCAGTGAGTCATGCTTGAAACGTATGCGGCAGAGAGGGTATAGCGAAAAGATTTTAGAGCAAGCCATGACAAAAACGAATGAGAGACCTAGAACTACCTTGCTTCCTAGCACTAATGAGGTAAATGTCACTACAGCAGAAGAAAATAATTCCCCAAGACTCATTACCACATATTGCAGACAGGAACGCAAAATACGTAACATCTTGAATAAAAATTGGCCCATAGTTCTTACTGACCCAATTATGAAAAATACGTTATCGGACCGTCCAAATGTGACATTTAAAAAATCCAGAAACGTAGAAAATCTCTTATCTAAAGAGATTCCCATTGGGTCTAGCAGTATTCAAACCTGGATGCCCACAAGTAATGGTTTTCGCAAATGCGCTACTTGCAGGGCTTGCAACTTCGGAGCCAATACTACCACATACAGCACCCCGTTCAATATCAAAGAACTATTAATCAGGGGGAAATATGACTGCCGCACTGAATACGCTGTATACGTCCTTACCTGTACATGCGGCTTACGCTATGTGGGAAGTACAATAAATCCTGTGTATATGCGTATCCTACAGCACATTCGTGCAATTATTAACAGTGACCCAGCCTACCCGGTTGCCAGACATTTCAAAATAAGCCATAATAAAGATGTGAATTGTTTGACTTATTTTGTCATTGATCAGGCACCGGTTCTAAAACGAGGTGGAGACAGAGACAAAGCATTGAGGCAGTTAGAGACCAGATATATTCTGAATCTCAACAGTAAACATCCAAACGGCCTCAATGACAGGGAGGATATGCATACTTTTCTGTAAACCGTGATATATGCTATCAATCCTGTATCCCACCCTGTAATGTAGTCTTATCTCTTATATGTTATTTGAGTGTATCATATCACCAATGAATGTCAGTTATCAGAATATGTAAATCAAACTAACACCAAAGAAGCATCTTTTAAGCTATCAATATTAGATTTGCTTTCTTATCTCTCTTCTCCTTTTATCACTTTTTTTACCCTTTAAAACCAAGGTTGCACTTTAATCACTCAGCACACTGACATTTTGGATTAAATGCTTTCATTACACTTAGCTGTCGTTGACAGTATTATGGTCAGCATAGCACTAGCACTTTATTGTTGAATGGTCATACAAACAACAAATACGACATCTAGATGTGGTAGTGTAGACAAGGCATGAGGACAAAACTATGACTGGTTACACTAGATGTATAGTTGCTTTACTACAAAAATTTCCACTTGCATAATTTTTTATCATAATATTTATTCAATGTAAATTATGATTTGACCTTAATTTGTGTATATATATATATATGGTCTTTTTACAACAGAATTTTTAACATATTTATATGTTATTTATCTATTCATTGCAATGGGATAATGTATTGAAACACTATATGAATGTGTATATATATGCTTGTACTAGTTTTTTACTTGTCATTACGATGCTGCCAAGTCTACTTTTGCACAAACTACTAAATGCATTTATGCTGCTATATTTCGTCTGTTGTAAATAGAACATACCTGACTGTGCATTACTCAGAAAACATGCTGAAACCTTATAACAACAGTAGAAAGCTACCTAATGTTGGTTATCTATCACTTTACACGATAAGTCTATTCTCTATGTCTATAGTTGAAACACGTGGTGGAATCACAATGAAAGAAAAAAATTGAGTGGGTGCTCTATTTAAAGTGACCACAACTGCATTTCCGTTATGTGATCAAGGGCAGTACCTGCCCGAAACGCGTCATGCCTGCTGAAAATTGCAAGAATGGATAATAAAAGCCCGTTTTAAACTCTCACGAAGTTGTATGGTGGTCCTTCCTGTCTGTGGTCTGAAGTGACGAGCAGAATTGTACCTTGCATATATATATATATATTGACTGAAAAAAACATAGGTCCTGCCTCCTTTATCCTGCTGGTACAAGCCCACTCTGCCCCCCGATTGTCCGCTCACCTGTGTTGGTTCACATTGGTTGTGGTGAACTAGAGGACCCAGAATCCTTTGTTTGGGATCCCGGTAGAAGGTGCGGGGGTGGAATTAATGCCAAGTGGTTGTGCGGGGGGGGCAGGGAGTGATGCGTGCATTTTAAAAACATATTTTCCTGCTTGGGTCCCCTCGACCGCATCAGCCCCAAAGACCAGGATTCTTTGCAGCAGAGGCAGCAGTGGCAGTGCATACTGCCCAGCATGAGGTTAATAACCTCACTACCGCCTTCCATCTTCCTGATATCCATGGCGGGCCCAGACCAACCAATACCTTGGTTTGCAAACGAAGCTGCCACAGCGGGGTCCTCTGTTTCGCATCTCTGGCTGACGCGACATTGTATACACCAGACTCCTTCTTGTGAGAGAGCAGAGGCCACACAAAGGGAAACATCTTGGAAGCACTTTATTGATGTTTGGCGGCTAACGCATTTCGGCATTTCTGTAGCCTTCCTCAGCGCCTAAGTGTCCAGGAGGTATGCAGCAAGCTCGTGGTAAATCCTGCCTCATTTATCTTGCTGGTACAAGCCCGCTCCACCCCCTGATTGTGTGTATATGTGTATATATATATATATATATATATATATATATATATATATATATATATATATATATATGACGATATATATATATATATATATATATATATATCTGAAAGGGTTTCTCACTCGATGTAATCAGAGGAAACACAAAAGACTCGCACTCCAGGGTCCGTGTGAAGATTAGTTTATTGGCGACGCGTTTCGACCAGGCAGTCTTCTTCGTTAGCCAGCCACATAAACTCACAATCACCATTTTAAAGTGCACAAAGGAAAAAGTGGAAATAGACATAGGACAACATTCCAAGAAAAACTACAAATGAGGTAGAGAAAAGACTCTGTAGTGCAACTGCTTTAGTCAACTTATGCTTGCTAGTAAAAAGACATTTCTTATTTACGTAGGCAAATACTGAGTATATAAAACAATGCAAATTAAATTGAAATAAAAATCGATCAAAGTATGTTTCGGCCAAGTGGCCTCATTTAAACAAAAAGGAAGCAGTAAGTGTCAAGTTCATAAAATAATGCACAATAAATTGTTAAACATCAACATAGATACAGGCCAAGAGGCCTTGTTCCACCTCTCGGAAAGGAATGCCACATTGCAAGTTTGATTCGGAATATAATTTCTCATGGAGAGAAGGGGTGTGTCCTGGCCAAGTGTGCAAATTGACCTTAAATAGTGGGATTTTTTCTATAAAGGTGATAGTGCTTCGACAACTATTGTGCACAAGTTCTCAATCGTACCAAGAATCATTCTAGTAAACTTCATTGGTCATGTCAGGTGGTGCTACGTCATGGGGGGGTGAACGGGTTGAGGAGGGAATAAAGCTGATCCGCAGATGTAGCTAGATAAAATCATACAGTACTAAAATAAATCTTTTAGCGCCGTGATTAGTGCAAAAAAAGTGAACCCTATACGATCTGGTGACAGTCTATTCAGACCTACATCAAAGAGCATAGTTATGGGTGTGATTGTGCAGTGAAAAAGTGGAGTATGGGTTATGGGCAAAAAAGGAGGGGGGGGGGGGAATATAACCAAAAGTGAGATGGTGGTGGGTTCTTCGCAGAGCGCGTACTGCCACACGTGCGGGACCAGGTGGGTTGTCCCGAGGTCGTTTTGTCTAAGCTATACTGTGAAGTTCCCGACTCCACAGCTGTCATCATAGAGGGGCCTCTCCGATAGGATCGTGCGGTATAGGAAGTTATAATCACAACAGCTGGGGGTGGAGGCAGGTAATGGGTTAGGTGCAGAGGCTGGGCAGAGTAGTTCCATGGCCAAACATAAGGTCTTCACCCAATATGCACATGTAACTCCTCATCCTCATTCATGCCAAAGGGGTTTCTTGAATCCAGACGGATGATGTACTGGGATTCCAGGACTCGTAGCTGCTTTAGTCTGTTACCCCCTCTCGGATTTGCAGGAACTCTGTCAATACCAAAAAATGAGAAATTATTAACATCACTGTCATGGAAACGCATCCAGTGGCGTGCAGTAGCATAACTCATATCAGCATTCTTGATAGCCCTCATGTGTTCCAATATCCGTTTCTTTATTGGGAAGATGGTGCTCCCAATATAAGACTTGGCACATGGACATACAATCACATACACACAAAAATCAGTGTTGCAATTAATACATTTCCCAATTTGTTCATTTTTGCCCGTAGGAAGGGGATATGATTTGACATTCTTGCTGGTACCACAGGCTTTGCACTTGCCACATTTGTAAAAACCTTTCTGTTCCTTGAGCCAAGTCTTTTTCTTCTTAGGTGCCTCAAAATAGCTCCTCACTAACATGTCTTTCAATGATCGTGCTTTCCTGTAAGTGATCTGCGGTTGTCTGTTAACCGTTTTCCCTATGATAGGATCACTCTTGACAATGTGCCAGTGTCTCTTAAGTATCTCACATACTCTGCCTGCTTCTACACTGAAGGTGGTTATCAACCTGACATTGTTGGATTTAAGGTTCTCCCTGGTTCTCCCTCTCTTCTTTGTCAAGAGTGTCTCTCTATTCCTGGCTTTAGCTTTTTCTTTTGCCACCAGCAGTACCTGGTCGGAATAGCCCCAAGCCTTGAATCTTTTGGTTATAGCGGCCTGTTCCTTCTTAAATGCTGTCTCTGAGCTACAATTGCGCTTTGCCCTCAGGAACTCCCCGTACGGAATGCTATCCTTGAGACTAGTGGGGTGGTGACTCCTTGCATGCAGGATGCTGTTGCCTGAGGTGGGTTTCCTGTATAGGCTGGTTTGTATGACTCCCTTCTCAATTTTGACTGTTATATCTAGGAAGTCCATTTCTGTTTGATCTGTCTTGCTAGTGAACTTCAGATTGACATCATTCCTATTAAGAGAGGCAAGGAATTTGTTCAATTCTATCTTGGAACCATCCCAGATCAGAAAAATAGCATCGATATAACGGGTGTAAAAAGCAATGTGGCGTGTGAGGTTGGCATTTTCATCTGACCATAATACTTGTTCCTCCCACCATCCCATCAGCATACAGGCAAAACTTGGAGCAAAGCAGCTTCCCATCGCTGTGCCCAGCTCTTGTTTGAACCAATTGTCCTCAAACAGAAAAAAATTGTTAAGTAAACAAAATTCCAACATTTCAAGCAACATTTCAGTTTGTTGGAGAAAGAAGACAGATCTATCCCTCAGGAAATGTTTGCATGCCTTCAAACCATCAGAGTGTCTGATACACGTATATAGGGAGACCACATCTATTGTGTTGCATTAGTATAACTTCATGTGGCTCGATACCCTCAATTTGCGTGTCTTCTCCCCCTCGCCTTGCCCGGGTGAAGCAATCAAGTTAGTTTGCCAGACGGCGTCCTACCGGGATTCTCCGCTGTATCTTGATGCGGATCGGTGCTTCTTCCGGCACATCCACGTCCCGTTTAGTTAGCGCTCCACTCGGTCGGTGCTCCGCCAAATTCAAATACCGCTCCAAAAACACCTGAGCAGGGCACTCACAGGCGGGTGCTTTCCAATGTGGGGGTGCTCCCACAATTCAATTGCCGCTCCAATATCCGTAACTTTGGACTTCCATACTGCGGAAAAAAGCACTCACGGGGGGTCGTTTGGGTTGTTTATTTTCACCAGCAAATAGACACTACATCAAACAGATGCGTTTCGGTAAAAAACCTTCATCTATGTTTACCGTAGCGCCATCTTAGACACAGTTTTAACCACTTTGCGTGTTATTAGAAATCAAAGAAGGACTCGTCAATAACGGAGAAGTCCTTCCAAATGAAACGCCATCTTGGAATGTCCAAATCAACAAATGACATTGTACCACAATTTATGTACAAACAATAGTGCCCGTAGATGGGCTGTCTATAATTCAAACGGTGTTTCATACCGAATCGTATATGCAATATATACAATACAATCTAAATATATTCACAAGTATAAATTTAGTTTTTTTTAAATCTTTGTTCTATGGCCTCTTTTTCCTCTTCTCTTCTCTGGCCTTTTCTCTCTTTTTCTTTTTCCAGGTTAGTGTAGTGGGTTCGGCTTTCTCTACATCCTATTTCTATATTTGTGCCTTGACCTCTCTGGGGCTTTGGTGCCGTGGGGCGGACAACAACGATGGTGTTAATATTAATAATGTGCTGGTTTATCCTGATGTCGCATGTCTTAATGCCGTTGATACTGTACTGAACTGCTTAGCGGCCAGCCCTGGGGGTTGTAGGCCCGGATCTGTATTTGAGTGCAAATGTTAAATAAAGGTTTTCAAAAAAAAAAAAAAAGAATTTACACTGTGCCGGCTTACGAATCACCAGACCCATTACTATTAGACGAATGGGCAGAACATACTGCAGCATCTTGTCAAGGCAGTTTACAGATTCTGGTGAAGTTCGCATGGAGCGACCGTGAAAAGGCACCAAAAGACATTGAAACATTGGAGGAGGAACTTAAGAAGGAAGAGGACCAAGTGAGGATTGGGGAGTACAAAGATCAAATGAAGAAGCGTCTTAAAACTTATGAAGAAAAAATCAAACTGCAAAAACAAAGTAAATTTGATCGCGATGAAGCTGATTTTGCCCAGGGAAGGGTTTTAACCTTTGCAAAAAAATATGACACCCCACGGAAGGAGTTGTTGAACAAAAACAAGAACTTGGTACAAACGACAACTGGAACATCGGAGGTACCAGTCACTTTGGAATCAGAGGTGACCGAAAATAAATCCTCAGAGGAGGAAGGTGCAGGAGCCTTAAGATCAGGACGCCTGCGTACCCCTTTTCGCGAGGAATTCAAACTGATCCGCCAATCATGGCAGAAAGGGGGTGCGGGCAAGCCCCCAGAAAATTCAGGAAGAGGAAGACAAACAGGGGGCAGGGGGGGCGCAAGAGACAACATCCCTCCACCGGCAACAAGGAGCAGGAAGATTTAAAACAAGAAACGGTAATGAAGGAGGATAATCTCAATTTAGTCAATCTGACAGATAAACAACTGGCGAGTACTGAGGAGTCGGTACTGAAGTTAGGATTGACTTGTTGCCCCCAACGAACGATGGAATTTACACAAACGCGGATTGACCTATTCAAATTTACGCGCAAATTGAAACTTCATAAATATTTTAAGACTAGACCGCAAACTGGTAAACTGACTAAGAAGGGCACCATTGCACTTGAAACTGATCTTTTGGCTGTGAAAGACCTTGAAACGATCATGATCCTAGAAGAATTGAGAACTGAGGAACAGTTGACATCTTTGAGCAGAACACAACAGCTTTCTGTGACCGAGACTGAACAAGTTGGTGGACTTACACCCTTCAAACCGTCATCGAAGTTTCACCCTCAGATGGCATTGGATGCCATTGATATTTTTGCGGATGCAGTGGTTAAGGATTTAACCCAATTTAGACGTAAACAGAAATATTTGAAATCTCCGGACGGAAATTTCTCGGAGAAACAACAACGTGCTCTTATTGATCTGAGTAACGATGAAGGGGTCGTCTATAAGCCTGCAGACAAAGGCGGGAACATCGTCATTCAGACTAAGAAAAATTATGACGATGAAGCATTCCGCCAACTGAATAATAAGGATACTTATTTATCTATCAGAGCCAATGAATACCAACAGAGCACTATGGAATATCATGCGGTGTTATCCAAATGGCATAACAAATCGCTTCTGGACATGGACAAGTTCCTATTTTTGAGACCTTTAATCCCCACCATACCTAAATTTTACCACCTGCCTAAGGTGCATAAAAATAAGACCATGCCCCCTGGCAGACCAATTGTGGCATCACAAGGAAGCCTTACTGAAAATGTGTCCATTTATGTCGATTTCTTCTTTATACAACATGTGAAGACTCTGAAATCTTATATCCGAGACACTAAAGACTTGTTGGACAAATTGGCTTCATTGAAATGGGAGAAGGGGTACACCATGATGGTGTTGGATATAACTAGCCTATATACTTCTATCAAACACAAAGATGGTCTCCTAGCCACGAAATACTTTCTGGACAAACGCCCATTGAAATACACACAACACAGTGCCAGGGTTTTAGAGTTTGTCGAATTCTGTCTGACAAATAATATTTTTCTCTTTCAGAAACAGCTGTACAGACAGCTGTCTGGAACAGCGATGGGCACCTGCTTCGCCCCCAGCTACGCAAACTTGTTTGTTGGCTGGTGGGAGGAGCAGGTGGCCTGGGAGATGGCAAACAAAGAGTGGACGGAGCAAATTGTGGGGTGGTATTGTTTCATTGACGATTTATTTGTTATATGGAATGGTTCCCCAGATATGGCTAAAGAATATATCAATGTCCTAAATAGGAACAAGTTAAATCTGGAATTCTCTGGTAAAGTGAGTGTGACATCCGTTAACTATCTAGACATAACATCTATGTGGAATCAGGAGAGTGGAAAACCAGATTGTACCGCAAACCGACAGCGGGCAATTCAGTACTAGAAGCATCGAATAGTCACCCATCTAATCTTATAAGAGGTATTCCCTACGGGGAACTTCTTAGGATTAAACGCAATTGCACAGATGATAGAGAATTCCAAAGTGCATTAAAAACCAGTATGCAACGTTTTCGAGCACGTGGCTACAGCCACGAGATTTTGAGCAGTGCGCTTGAAAGGGCAAAAAAGCTTAAAAGAAAATGCCTCCTAAAGTCTAAAGAAAGGAAGAAGCAGGACTCCAAAAGTGGGGGTAAATTTCACCTCATAACAACGTACTCTAAAAGTGCTACTCAATTAAAAAAGATTTTGAGAAGGAGTTGGCATATACTACAGACTGATGAGGTTCTGAGCACAGATCTCCCTTCCAATCCGTTAATTACTTTAAGGAAGGCGAGGTCAATAAAAAACGATCTTGTGCACAGTTACTTGGCAGAAACCCCCAAATCAGCCTTTGGACCTCTCCATGGTTTTTTCCCATGTGGGAAGTGTAAAGCTTGTAAGATCAGTAAGCGAGTCCTGAGCTATGAAATTCCCAATGTAGGAGTCTGTAGGAAGATTAGAAGGTTCCTTACATGCACCACCCCTAAAGTGTCTATTGTTTAACCTGCCCATGTGGGTTGCGTTACGTGGGGAGTACAATCAATCCCATGAAAATGAGAATTTTAGAACACATGCGGGCGATTGCAAAAGGTGATAAAACATATCCTGTCGCGCGCCATTTTGATAAAGTACATCAATGCAACAGGGATTTGCTCAGTTACTTTGGGCTAGATCATGTCCCCAGCAAACCTAGAGGGGGTGATAGATTACTACGACTCCGTAGATTGGAATCAAGGTACATTATTGACATGCATACTAAGCACCCTCTGGGATTGAACAGTAGTGAAGAACTAGCCATGCATTTGGGAGAATAGTTCGACATGTACCCCATGTTATTGGATGCACCCTGTTGTGGGAAGGGGCCTCCTATACAGTCGTGGGACAGCTGAATTAAGACACTTATGATTAGAACACCCATGATTGTATGCTTTCTGAAATTGTATATAATGCTCAAGTTTGAATTCTGAAATTGTATATAAGGAAAATTGACATCTTCACTTTTATTTTCCATTTCTTAATTTTTTCTCTTTCCCCTCTAACCTCTTTGATTCCTCTCCCTTTGGAGGTTCTGAGATCTCTTTCTTTCTTCTTTTTGTATATATACTGTATATATGATGTATTGTTGGTCTTTGTTAGACACAAGCCAGAGAGAATGAAGTGCATGCCCATTCAGGGCAGTATTATACTTGTGAATATGTTTAGATTGTATTGTATATATTGTATATACGATTCGGTATGAAACGCCGTTTGAATTATAGACAGCCCATCTACGGGCACTATTGTTTGTACATAAATTGTGGTACAATGTCATTTGTTGTTTAGGACATTCCAAGATGGCGTTTCATTTGGAAGGACTTCTCCGTTATTGACGAGTCCTTCTTTGATTGTAATAACAGGCAAAGTGGTTAAAACTGTGTCTAAGATGGCGCTACGGTAAACATAGATGAAGGTTTTTTACCGAAACGCGTCTGTTTGATGTAGTGTCTGTTTGCTGGTGAAAATAAACAACCCAAACGACCCCCCGTGAGTGCTTTTTTCCGTAGGATGGAAGTCCAAAGTTACGGATATTGGAGCGGAAATATATCCCCTCTGCCCCAGACGCACTTTGGCGACAAATCCTGGCAAGAACCACTGCATGCTGGGACATGTAGTTCGCTTCACCGGTTTGCATCAAAGCAGGTGACACAGATCTCCGCTTGGGGGTGGAGCCAACCAGAACTATTTGAATGGGAGCAGAACTGTTGGGCGGGAAATCTCACTTGGTACACCTGGGGCGCTGAAGAGGCCACACGGCCGAAATGCATACGCCCATGCTCATCTGTTTCAGCCTCAATAAAGAGACTCCATTGCATTCTCCTACAGTGGCTTCTGACTGTCTGTTGAGAAGGTGTTCGTGGCATAATTCTGCACGGTCAGCCAGCGACGTGCAACAGAAGCCCCTGCACGCAAACTGACCTGGTCATCACTGGCGCCGTTCTGTTTTGGCAGAACTTTCTTCAATCCGAGGTATCGGAAGGACCAGGCTCGCCACTACGCCCAGGAGGAACAGAAGTGGTGCAACTTTGCACTGGGAGTAGCGCACTGTCGCACCTTTTTCCCCCATGGAAGTTTACCTGTGTGTGGCGGTTGTGCAGGTGGGGACGCGAGGAGCTTCAATATTGTGCAAAGACAGTGTGAGACACCGGGTGATAACTGTCTGCAGACTCTGCCCCAGACGCACTTTGGCGACAAATCCTGGCAAGAACCACTGCATGCTGGGACATGTAGTTCGCTTCACCGGTTTGCATCGAAGCAGGTGACACAGATCTCCGCTTGGGGGTGGAGCCAACCAGAACTATTTGAATGGGAGCAGAACTGTTGGGCGGGAAATCTCACTTGGTACACCTGGGGCGCTGAAGAGGCCACACGGCCGAAATGCATACGCCCATGCTCATCTGTTTCAGCCTCAATAAAGAGACTCCATTGCATTCTCCTACAGTGGCTTCTGACTTTCTGTTGAGACGGTGTTCGTGGCATAATTCTGCACGGTCAGCCAGCGACGTGCAACAGAAGCCCCTGCATGCAAACTGACCTGGTCATCACTGGCGCCGTTCTGTTTTGGCAGAACTTTCTTCAATCCGAGGTATCGGAAGGACCAGGCTCGCCACTACGCCCAGGAGGAACAGAAGTGGAGCAACTTTGCACTGGGAGAAGCGCACTGTCGCACCTTTTTCCCCCATGGAAGTTTACCTGTGTGTGGCGGTTGTGCAGGTGGGGACGCGAGGAGCTTCAATATTGTACAAAGACAGTGTGAGACACCGGGTGATAACTGTCTGCAGACTCTGCCCCAGACGCACTTTGGCGACAAATCCTGGCAAGAACCACTGCATGCTGGGACATGTAGTTCGCTTCACCGGTTTGCATCGAAGCAGGTGACACAGATCTCTGCTTGGAGGTGGAGCCAACCAGAACTATTTGAATGGGAGCAGAACTGTTGGGCGGGAAATCTCACTTGGTACACCTGGGGCGCTGAAGAGGCCACACGGCCGAAATGCATACGCCCATGCTCATCTGTTTCAGCCTCAATAAAGAGACTCCATTGCATTCTCCTACAGTGGCTTCTGACTTTCTGTTGAGAAGGTGTTCGTGGCATAATTCTGCACGGTCAGCCAGCGACGTGCAACAGAAGCCCCTGCACGCAAACTGACCTGGTCATCACTGGCACCGTTCTGTTTTGGCAGAACGTTCTTCAATCCGAGGTATCGGAAGGACCAGGCTCGCCACTACGCCCAGGAGGAACAGAAGTGGTGCAACTTTGCACTGGGAGAAGCGCACTGTCGCACCTTTTTCCCCCATGGAAGTTTACCTGTGTGTGGCGGTTGTGCAGGTGGGGACGCGAGGAGCTTCAATATTGTGCAAAGACAGTGTGAGACACCGGGTGATAACTGTCTGCAGACTCTGCCCCAGACGCACTTTGGCGACAAATCCTGGCAAGAACCACTGCATGCTGGGACATGTAGTTCGCTTCACCGGTTTGCATCGAAGCAGGTGACACAGATCTCCGCTTGGGGGTGGAGCCAACCAGAACTATTTGAATGGGAGCAGAACTGTTGGGCGGGAAATCTCACTTGGTACACCTGGGGTGCTGAAGAGGCCACACGGCCGAAATGCATACGCCCATGCTCATCTGTTTCAGCCTCAATAAAGAGACTCCATTGCATTCTCCTACAGTGGCTTCTGATTTTCTGTTGAGAAGGTGCTCGTGGCATAATTCTGCACGGTCAGCCAGCGACGTGCAACAGAAGCCCCTGCACGCAAACTGACCTGGTCATCACTGGCGCCGTTCTGTTTTGGCAGAACTTTCTTCAATCCGAGGTATCGGAAGGACCAGGCTCGCCACTACGCCCAGGAGGAACAGAAGTGGTGCAACTTTGCACTGGGAGAAGCGCACTGTCGCACCTTTTTCCCCCATGGAAGTTTACCTGTGTGTGGCAGTTGTGCAGGTGGGGACGCGAGGAGCTTCAATATTGTGCAAAGACAGTGTGAGACACCGGGTGATAACTGTCTGCAGACTCTGCCCCAGACGCACTTTGGCGACAAATCCTGGCAAGAACCACTGCATGCTGGGATATGTAGTTCGCTTCACCGGTTTGCATCGAAGCAGGTGACACAGATCTCCGCTTGGGGGTGGAGCCAACCAGAACTATTTGAATGGGAGCAGAACTGTTGGGCGGGAAATCTCACTTGGTACACCTGGGGCGCTGAAGAGGCCACACGGCCGAAATGCATACGCCCATGCTCATCTGTTTCAGCCTCAATAAAGAGACTCCATTGCATTCTCCTACAGTGGCTTCTGACTTTCTGTTGAGAAGGTGTTCGTGGCATATATATATATATATATATATATATATATTAAAAAAAACGATGTGGGGCCCAATACTGGAATTGCTGCATTTATTCAAGGCACAGCAGCATACAGAAGCTTCCATCACTTTACGCGTTTCAACGGTCTCTGCCGCCTTGTTCACAGGTGGAAACAATGTAATTTGCATAGTGCGAACGTGCTTGCTTTCGAAATTGAAGTCACATGACTGTTTCATAAAAATACATTTCCCATAATGCAGGTCAAGTTCTTGTTGAGATTCAGGTAAGGAAAACCTCATTTCATTTTGCACCTGCACGATGTTGGTGTGGACAAATAAATGTACAAATCATGTGCATAAATGTTATTGCAAGTGCTCAAATATTTCAAGGGCCTTGTAAATGCTTGCCTTCCAGCACGATCACAAGGGACGTCCTCCTCTGTGAATCTCTTCCTCGCGCTCACGACGTTGGCTGAAATAGCTTTTCCTTGTTAAAGCACGTGAGAGCAAGTGGGTCATGCTCCCGATTAAACTTCCAAAAACATCCTCCGAGCCAAAGGAGCCCCCGACCCTACAGGGCGGCCTCACGAAAAATGGGCACGGAGCAGCCCATCAATTTCGCAACAAAAACGATGTGGGGCCCAATACTGGAATTTCCGCATTTATTCAAGGCACAGCAGCACACAGATGCTTCCATCACCTTACGCTTTTCAACGGTCTCTGCCGCCTTGTTCACAGGTGGAAACAATGTCATTTGCATAGTGAGAACGGGCTTGCTTAAGAAATTGAAGTCACATGACTGTTTCATAAAAATACATTTCCCTTAATGCAGGTCAAGTTCTTGTTGAGATGCAGGTAAGGAAATCCTCACTTCATTTTGCACCTGCACGATGTTAGTGTGGACAAATAAATGTACAAATCATGTGCATAAATGTTATTGCAAGTGCTCAAATATTTCAAGGGCCTTGTAAATGCTTGCCTTCCAGCACGATCACAAGGGAAGTGCTCCTCTGTGAATCTCTTCCTCGCGCTCACGACGTTGGCTGAAATACCTTTTCCTTGTTAAGGCACGTGAGAGCAAGTGGGTCATGCTCCCGATTAAACTTCCAAAAACATCCTCCGAGCCAAAGTAGCCCCTGACCCTACAGGGCGGCCTCACGAAAAATGGGCATGGAGCAGCCCATCAATTTCACAACAAAAACGATGTGGGGCCCAATACTGGAATTTCCGCATTTATTCAAGGCACTGCAGCACACAGAAGCTTCCATCACCTTACGCGTTTCAACGGTCTCTGCCGCCTTGTTCACAGGTGGAAACAATGTCATTTGCATAGTGCGAACGTGCGTGCTCAAGAAATTGAAGTCACATGACTGTTTCATAAAAATACATTTCCCATAATGCAGGTCAAGTTCTTGTTGAGATTCGGGTAAGGAAATCCTCATTTCATTTTGCACCTGCACGATGTTGGTGTGGGCAAATCATGTGCATAAATGTTATTGCAAGTGCTCAAATATTTCAAGGGCCTTGTAAATGCTTGCCTTCCAGCACGATCACAAGGGACCACGATTTGTACATTTATTTGTCCATGGTGTTGGATTACTCCGGAGCCCGCCACGACATTTGGGAAGGACAGAGCGGTTGCCAGGTACTTACTTGGCGTTGGGCGATGTGCATTGCCTTCTCTGCCCCCGCTGGAATACAAACCTGAATTCGTTGGCTGAGGCGGTGTGGGGACCCGAGGTAGAACTTTGCTGTCATCACAAGAACTCACTGTATGGCTTTTCAAAGGCAAGTCCGCTCATTCGCCCACCCCACTGGGGTTGCATTCCTATTACCACCTTTCGGGTTCCCGTCAGGGTATTCTGGGAGTTGAAGTTTCCTGCTACACAGCAAGCTGCAACAGGTGGTGGACCATCGACATAGGGGGCGGAGCCAACCAACTTCTACAAAGTGGGCGGCAGGACACAATTTATTGCGATCCTGAAAGCTGCAAGTACATTGTGGGCGCTGAAGAAGGCACATCCTGCCGAAATGCATTCGCCAAACCAAGGCCAATAAAGCTGCTTCCATGGTTTCCCCCAATGTGGCCTCTACCCTTTTTCACGAAGGAGGTGTACAGTCATATATATATATATATATATATATATATATATATATATATATATATATATTACCTACTGGCGATAGCCAGTAGGTATATATAGTTAGGATTTTTTCTCTATGGAACTTTTGAAAATTCTATGTCTAATAACTTTGGCGTTTGTGGACGGAATTGGCTGAAATTATCAGGAGAATGGCACATTTGGTTTCTGAGCAGCCCCTGAAAATTTGGGGGGGTTCCATCAAGGGGGGGCCGAGAAAAAAGGGGGGTCCCAAAACACGTTTTTCCCATTCATTTTTCCATAGGGCCTTTGGCCTCACTTTTAGCTCGAACGGCTAAATGGATTTGCACGAAACCTGGCAAAATTATAGGGACTGTTAGCCCGATGTGCCTTTGCTGGGTCTCAATATATGTGCTCCAGTGGATTTTGAGAAATCAACGTTTAAAAAAACAGATATATCTGTGACAGCGTCCCAGATAGCGCTCCAGATCGCGTACTTTTCGCGTAACGGAGCTTTGCGTAGCGAAGCTGGTTGGCTCTCCGGTGTCTGTCAACATTCTAAACAGTCCGGTGCGGCCGCCATCTTGTCTCTCGGTAGGATCGAGAGACAAGAGGAGGAGAAAAACGAAGGGGGAATTTAATGAAAGGGGGCTAGGTAGACCCCTCTTGACCCCCTAGGAATGATGTTGTGGTTATTAAAGGATTCAGAAAAGGGGGTGGTGATGGACAGAGTATCTGAACTAAGCAGAATACTCCTACCCAGTCAACAGATCAGGGCTTGATCCATCACCGTTTTTTAGCTCACTGCACCATCCCAGCTCAGAACCTGGCTACATGCAAATTAGTCTGTCCCTGGCCCAGTGCATCATGGGAACAGGGCAGACCAAACTACCAAGCCAATCCTTTAACTGGAAAGGAAACAAGCTTCCGGGGACCGGTTTCTGGCATTACAGCCGTCTTCGGCCCGGCTTGCTTGAATCCTGATGGTGCAGTGAGCAAGGGACTCACATCTGAGCATACCCTTCCACGCTTGTGGTGGACAAAACGATTCAGAAAAGGGGGTGGTGATGGACAGAGTATCTGAACTAAGCAGAATACTCCTACCCAGTCAACAGATCAGGGCTTGATCCATCACCATTTTTTAGCTCACTGCACCATCCCAGCAGACTGATTTGCATATAGCCAGGTTCTGAGCTGGGATGGTGCAGTGAGATAAATAACGGTGATGGATCAAGCCCTGATCTTTGGACTGGGTAAGAGTGGTCTGCTTAATTCAGACACTATGTTCATCACCACCCCCTTTTCTGAATCGTGGTTATTAAAGGGTCCTGTGGGGCAAATAATAAAAATTTGATTTTTCGCAGTAGAAGCGCTTCTCGGTTCGCGAACCGGGTCGCAAACTGGTAGCGAAACGTGAATTCGCCATTTTGTGTTTCGATTTAATTAAATTACTAGGTATAAGGGGGTACGGGAGACGTATCCTGACCCCTTATGTTTTCTGAGGGTGGCTGAGGAGGCTCATATATGTTGATACATGTCTTCCAGCGGCTGTGCGTGAGCGTTTTTTTTTTGCTGCGTGACGTCTGTTAACGTTCGATTCGATGGAAATCAGGAACTGTTGACCGCTATTTTGTCACTGCGAGTGAATATTTTATTAAAAATAATTGTTATAAATTAATCCTTATTGATAAATATTGTCTGCGCCATCTTGCCTTATTTGCAATGCCACACTTTTGTTGAGCACGGCAGCCATTTTAGATGCCTTGACCAGACCCACTCTCTGCACGTCGCCGATCGTCAGCATGGCTCCCCACCCTCGCAAGCATCTCCCCCACGCACTGGTCACCCCCGCTCTCTCTCTCATGCATGGGCCAGAAACCTCCTCCCATGTGCGCTGTTCTTCTCTGAGAATCACACCCTGTGCCCGCCCGACACCTCCCTTTCACCCTCTTCACTACCGCACCCTCTGACACTCCTCTAGGTACAAGGGGGTACGGGAGACGTATTCTGACCCCTTATGTTTTCTGAGGGTGGCTGAGGAGGCTCATATATGTTGATACATGTCTTCCAGCGGCTGTGCGTGAGAGTTTTTTTTTTTTTGCTGCGTGACGTCTGTTAACGTTTGATTCGATGGAGATCAGGAACTGTTGACCGCCATTTTGTTACTGCGAGTAAATATTTTGTTAAAAATAATTGTTATAAATTAATCCTTATTGATAAACATTGTCTGCGCCATCTTGTCTTTTTTGCAATGCCACACTTTTGTTGAGCACGGCAGCCATTTTAGATGCCTTGACCAGACCCACTCTCTGCACGCCGCCAATCCTCAGCATGGCTCCCCACCCTCGCAAGCATCTCCCCCACGCACTGGTCACCCCCGCTCTCTCTCTCATGCATGGGCCAGAAACCTTCTCCCATGTGCGCTGCTCTTCCCTGAGAATCACACCCTGTGCCCGCCCGACACCACCCTTTCACCCTATTCACTACCGCACCCTCTGACACTCCTCTTCCTCTGTGTCCGATTGTCCAGGCCGGTTCCAGGCTATCACCTAGCCCTGCAGATGTAGTTTATGGCCCCAACTGTAAATAATCACCCCTGTTCAAAGGAGTTACAGTAGATCAAGGCCCCCACCTCATGAGATCCGTCACACCAGACGCGTTCCTACTATCTGATAACCATCCTGTATTGTGATTGGGGAGGGGATTCTCACTGTGTGGGTGTGTGGGATCGAGCCTGAAGCGGAAGATTCCAGGGATGCTTTTTTGTACATCAAAGTCTTCACAATTATGAGTCACATTAAAAATATATAGCACTTCAACAAAGTTGTTGGATTATAACACTTTAATAACTTATAAATATATACAACGCTCCAACAAAGTAAACACGTTAAAAAAAACTTTTTAAACAACTATTTACATGACATTGCTTTAACCAGGATAGACAAAGAAATGACACAGTGATGTAAAAGTTTCTGAAAGAAATGCTAAGAACGTCCCATGTGAAAGTGAATTTTATCTGGCAATTTTTTTCTTTTCCTTCTCATGAAAAGAAAGTTAATGCCAGGTTCGTTACCTGCCTCATCTGCAAAATAAAAACTCTTGAGAGCGACCGAAAAAAAATATAGCTATGGTATTCATACCATGCATCGGCACATGGAGAGGTGGCACCCTCTTAATTATTCTAAAGCACAATTTAGAGATTTGGTGGATAATCCCCGACCGGCAAAAACATCCACCAATGACTTAGCAATAAGTGAGTTAGAGGCAAGGGAAACGGTCCCAAATCTGCAAAAGAACTTTAGGCAGATGAAATTGACTTGTGTAGCATGTGGAAAATTAATTTCATGCAGAGAGATGAGTATTACTTTAATAAATAGATCATATGAAAATCATCAATGTCCAAAACGTCCTAGAAAGTAATTTTTGAGGAAGAGAGATAACCTACAGTGGTACAGGGTCGTTTTCGTTCGTACTAGGGGGGCCAGGTGACATTCGTTCGGGGTGGCTTAGGGGCATTTAAAAGAACTCCCCTGATACAGGTAGCATATAAAGTAGAGGCTAAATACCAGGATCTTTATCGATTGCTTTATGCTGTACAAAAATGAAAAACACACAACAAACCTGGACCATTCATATTTTCAAAGTTTCTGCCACGGAGCAGGCTGGAACTGTAAATGGGGGGGTATTTATTTGTGGAAAACATAACAGAGAGTCAGTGGTCGTTGATTTCATAGTAAAAAGTGCGACAAGTGAAACAAAATCATATCGATAATTCATTGTGAGCAAGTACCAAAAGTGTCGACAATTCAAACCTTCAATAATAAATACAGTAATCAATGATGCATTAGAACTTAATATCAATTCATTGTTCGAACGTGTAATCAGTACCCGTCCCATGTCAATTCATTGTTCGAACGTATAATCAATACCCATCCTGGATCAATTCATTGTCCGAACATATAATCAGTTTTATTCCATATCAATTCATGTGCTAAAAACTGCATACATATCTCATGATATCAAGGCTGAGTAATCGGGGCACAACAAGGAGTTGAGAGTTTCATTTGTACCGGCGCCATTTTGGGTGAGGTCAGGAAGGTCCAAGTATAGTCAAAATGTCATTGCAAGAGTGGAGGAACCCTTTTGTTGGGTGAGTGGAGCGTTGGGGGTGCAGCTGAGGGTCCCCCAACTGTGGGGGTGGGAGAGGCTCGTTCGCGCCGCCTCTCCCTCCCAGCGCACCCCACGCCGACACCTGGCGTTGATATCCGTGATGTCCGGACCAGGCGATAAGAGGGGGGGGGGAGGTCGGAGGCAGAGGCAGAGGCAAGACATCCCCCCCGTGGCCTGCAAGGCGGCAGAAGAAGGGAATCGGGAGACCAGTACATTTTGGGCCATCCACCCCACGGCTGATGGCTGTTAGCCGGGCCCCGCCCTGCACGTGTCGAGGCCTCATCTTCCGGATGGGCGTAACCGTGGCCCTGTTGCACTTTGGGAGTTTCCGGAATGGGGGTAGGTATCTGCTGATTTGTATCTATTTCATGTTACCGTTATTGGGCGTGGCGGGCGGTGGGACAGACATGCTTGGAGCAGTGGGGGGGTGGCGGAGGTTAGCCTATTCTTCTCTGTTTGTAGACAGGGTCCAATTATTGCTCTTTGAGATATTCCCTGTGACAGGGAATATCTCAAAGAGCAATAATCGATAAAAAATTAGTAGGATTATAACACTTTAATAACTTATAAATATATACATCGCAACAAAAACAGTAAATACCTTAAATTTTTTTTTATTAAAACAGAAGCAAAAATGACAACAAACATTAGTGATATCTTGGGCGGGTGATGGAACTGGGATTGTTAATGGAAAAAGATCTACAGAGAAAGGTATTGGTGAATTATACTTCTCCGGAAATTTAAAACTCACAAATGTTTTATTTGTGTAATCGTTTCAGGTCAAACGGATTGTGGGACAATGTTCAGAATGGAAGAGTCACCGAAAGGCAAAAAGTTCCGCTTGACCCCGGGAGCCGGCCGCCTATGTCGGGTGCGATCTCAGGCTACACCAGGGCAACAAGATTTGGGGAGGGGGTCGGAGCCAAGCGTCTTCTCCGAGTCCGCGCCATCACACCGCCCCTCGGGGGCCTCCGTCAAGCGGTTTAGGGAGGTACCGTATCACATTGTTTTCAAATGCAGTCAGGTCCACAAACGGCCCGCACTTACTTTGAGAATAGTGAAGCTGCAGCAGGTGCAAATAAGGTTTAGGCAGTGTTACAAGCGCTGCTCAGAACTCTGAACTATGGCACCCAACATCCAGGACTTATGCCATTTGTGCAAGGCAGTGACATCGAAGCAACTCAGGGACCAAAACCATGAACGAACACTCATGTATGAAAATCTTACTATTGATGCTTGACTGAGGCCAAGGAGATCAGAGTGCATGAGTCTCATGCTCGATCGATTGAGCTAGCCGGATCGGGCAACTAAAAGTATAAAATAGTTATGTAAATAGTTATTTAATAAAATGTTTTACCCTGTTACTTTGCTGGTGTGTTGTATATATTTATAATATTTGCATAGGGTTTGTCGTTATTTTGGGTGGGGTGGGTGGCGGAGCCGAGCTGTCTTGCAGCCATCATCGTGTGGAGCTCAGTTCATCTCACTAGTTTTGTATTTCTCATGAAGGGTTGTTCCTAATGTTTCTATTTTAGCGAGGTCAAAAAGAGATCCCATTAGTGGCCTACTGATTTTGCTCGATTATTTTTTTTTTTTTACACGATTTTTCACTATCTGCAAAGACTAAACAGAGTATTGCGACTCTGTGCTTGTTTGTAAATAGAGAATGAACCAAAGAGAATCAATTCTAAAATAGTAAATGCTTGGATAACAATCAATCAAATGGAGAGACAAGCAGGCACGACAGATTACAACGGGGGCAAAGGCCTGCGTTAACTACCCTTCACTATCTGCAAAGAGAGAGTACTACTAAGAGAAAAGAGGGGGGGGCAGCGTTCAAAGCACATCAGCGTGCATAAACACGAAAATGTTTTTACCTATCACGTACTTGACATTTGACAACTTTTGATATTTGCTATTAAAAAACCATTGAAATTCACTGAAAAAACCATAGGTTTTAGGCCATATATAGTTAGGGATTAGCATTTACAAAACCTTATTTTACTCACACAAAACCATAGAAATTCGCATATATAGTTAGTTGCAATAACTATATATCGCGCACCCGCAATCCACTGCTGATGATGTCACATATTACATCATTCATGACATGGTCAGTGACATCACTGATGACATCACTGATGACATCTCAAATGACATCACTGATGACATTTCATTTGACATTACTGATCACATCACTGATGAAATCATTTATGTGATAATACAATGAACCTCTTCAGACTCTAATATATCCTTAGATACAATCAGTGTAAACAGACACTTACAGACTGTCACTCATCCATGGAGTTACTCACACACCTAGTCAGTCATGCCAAGAATCAATCACACCTCCATTTCCTCAACTATACAGTTATACACACCTTACTTATTCAAACATATACTAACACATATTTACTATCTTATACAATCCCTGATACAAGTTCACAATGATCCATACAGCCACTCACACACTTACTGGCTCTTATGCACAGTTATTAATATATGTCAACTCTCACATGTACCGTGTTTTACATATGTACTTACTTTGACATGTAGCACTGAGATATCCCTTTAATCACCAATACACTCATGCACACAGTCAACCGCCCATACAGCTGTTTCCACATGCACTTTTGAACCCATACATCTAGTGAATCAACTGCTCACACATCTATGCACAGTCATACACCTCCGAGCCACCCACACACACACTCAGTCTCCCATACAAATACTTGGGCAACCAATCAATAATCCATATAGTTACTCATATAGCTACTGATCAACACATGCAGCAGTTTACAGAACAACCGATATAAAGATGCACAAATTAAGACAGTTTAGTCACTAACCCATGCACTCAGTGAGACACATTTAATCACTCACTCATACAGTCAGTCATGCACCTACTAAATCCTTCATCCAGACAATTATACATTCACTCATTCTCCAATATGTAAGACATATTTTAACTTTACAGAAACATACAGTCACTGGATGTTGTCATCAGTGATGTCATCAGTGATGTCATTTGAGATGTCATCAGTGATGTCATCAGTGATGTCACTGACCATGTCATGAATGATGTAATATGTGACATCATCAGCAGTGGATTGCGGGTGCGCGATATATAGTTATTGCAACTAACTATATATGCGAATTTCTATGGTTTTGTGTGAGTAAAATAAGGTTTTATAAATGCTAATCCCAAACTATATATGGCCTAAAACCTATGGTTTTTTCAGTGAATATATATATATATATATATATATATATATATATATATATATATTTTTTTTTTTTTTTATGTCACAAAGGGAGCGGCACACCAAATTTCTGTTTGAAGCCTTTTAATCAGAGCTGCACCCCAGTGGGGTGAAGCTCTGATTAAAAGGCTTCAAACTGAAATTTGGTGTGCCGCTCCCTTTGTGACATAAAACTATTTCTGGGTCAGGATCCGACCCCTGAGCTGAGCACGCGCTGGTGAGCGCATCACAGGTCTGCTGGATCACTTTGTGGCACAATATATATATATATATATATATATATATATATATATATATATATATATATATATATATATATATTACTAAGTTATAGTTAGGACCTATTATCCATAGGAAATTCGTAACATTCTTTTCCCAATAACTTCGGCGTCGGTTGACGAATGTTGGCGAAATTTTCAATCCTTGTGGGGCGCTCCGGTCTGCTCCTATCTTAAAGGTTTCGGGGTGATTCGGCAAGCAGGGGCCGAGAAAAAATGGCATTCCCAAAACGTATTTTCTCCATGTTAATTCCCATAGGAAACTTTAGACACGGCTACAGCCCGAACTGCAGTACAGAATTACACCAAATTTGGCGAAAAGGTAGCCCTTGGTTCAGAAATATCCCTTTTTGTTAAATGGTGTAAATCCATTCAGTAGTTCATGAGAAATTAGAAAAAGAAAAAGTTTCAATATCTGGGCAGAGCCTAACGACACATCTCATCGTGAGATCTGATTGGCTATCAGCATTTCATCCTGGAATTGCTGGCAGCCATCTTGGGACCAATATACATGATAGTCCCCATTGAAATACATTGTAGTGAATCGAAAATTTTGAGGGTTACCAAAAGGAAAACTATAAAGGGTGATAACAGACTTTAGTTACATTAGAATTCATTTGTTGATGGTACCATACTAATTTCAGGAATTGTGGTGTGTTCTAAGGTTACCCTGTGAAAAACCTTCTGCTGGGATATCATGAATCATGTTTGAGAGAAAACTGAAGATAAAATGAGAGCATATTTTCTGTAAATTCACATTATCTTTCTCAGTCATGTGAGAATGAAATCTGTCAATCTCGCCAACTCTGAACACCTTCACTTCCAGATCCACATCGACCCCAAGACCACACTCAGAGGCACCCTCCTTTACAGGCCACCAGGACCCCGCGCACAATTTAGTGAAGACATCACGGACTTCATCACTCCACACGCGCTCCCCTCCAAGGATTACATCCTTTTGGGAGACCTCAATTTTCACCTTGAAAAGAACAACGACCGCAACACCACCACCCTTTTGGAAAACCTCGCCAACCTCGAACTTAAACAACTTGTCACTACCCCCACCCACATCGCAGGTCACACACTCGACCCTATCTTCACCTCCAGCAAACATGTCTCCTTCAGCCACACCACAGCTCTCCTTTGGACTGACCACAGCTGCGTTCACTTTACCTACAACAAGCCCACATCCAACAACCATCCTCAACCTACTCTGCAAAGAAACTGGAACAAAATCACCATCGACCAGATCTCCTCATCGCTTCTTCAAAACCCCCCAGCCCACTCCTCAAACCCAGACCAAGCAGCCACAACCTCACCCAATGGCTATCCAACAGCGCAGACATCCTAGCACCACTGAAAAAACGACAAATCAAACTAAGCAGCAAGAAGGCCTCCTGGTTCAACGATGATCTTAAGAAATCCAAGAAACTCTGTCCCTCCCTTGAGAAGGCCTGGAAAAAAGACCCAACCACCAGCACCAAGAACGCCTTCAAAAACGCCACCCGCATACACCACCAACTGATCCGGAATGCCAAGAAAGCCGCTTTCAAGGACCGACTAGACAACGCCCACAACAGCAAGGAATTATTCAACATCGTCAAGGAATTTACCAACCCTTCAGCCAACTCCAACGACATCACCCCCTCTCAAGCCCTCTGCGACTCCCTAGCCTCATTCTTCCACAACAAAATTGCAGACATCCACAACAGCTTCGACAACCGACCTGAAGACCAACCCACCCAACCCCCCTACAGGACCCCCACCCCCCCTGAACATCCTCAATGACTGGAAGCCAATCTCCACTGAGGACACCATCCGTCTGATGAACTCTATCCACTCAGGATCCCCCACAGACCCATGCCCTCACCACATCTTTAACAAAGCAGACTCCATTATTGCACCGCACCTCCGATACGTCATCAACTGCTCCCTCAACTCCGCAACCTTCCCGGAAAGCTGGAAACATGCCGAACTCAGCGCCCTCCTGAAGAAACCCACAGCTGACCCCACCGAACTCAAAAACTACCGCCCTATCTCACTCCTTCCATTCCCGGCCAAAGTCATCGAGAAAGCGGTCAACAACCAGCTCGCCGCATTCCTCGAAACCAACAAATCCCTCGACTCCTCTCAATCCGGCTTCCGAGCCAAGCACAGCACTGAAACCGCCCTCATCGCAGCAACTGATGACATTCGAACTCTACTGGACAATGGAGACACAGTCGCCCTCATCCTCCTCGACCTCTCCGCAGCCTTCGACACGGTCTGTCATAGCACCCTTTTACAACGCCTCAGAAACGTCGGAATCCAAGGAAAAGCAATGGAATGGATCACCTCGTTCCTCACCGGAAGAACCCAGAGAGTCCGCCTTCCACCATTCAAGTCAGAAGCCACTGAAGTCATCTGCGGCGTACCACAAGGATCTTCACTCAGCCCCACCCTCTTCAACGTATACATGAGCCCCCTCGCGGTCATCGCACGCCAACACAACCTCAACATCATCTCCTACGCTGACGACACTCAACTGATCCTATCACTCACCAGAGACCCTAACACAGCCAAAACCAACCTGCATGAAGGAATGAAAGAAGTAGCCGAATGGATGAAGCACAGCCGTCTGAAACTGAACTCAGACAAAACAGAAGTCCTCATCCTAGGCACCTCCCCCTCCGCCTGGGATGACTCTTGGTGGCCAGAGGCCCTCGGAAAAGCACCCATCCCGACGGACCACGCACGGAACTTGGGCGTCATCCTGGATTCCTCACTCTCGATGAACAGACAAATTAACGCCGTTTCTTCATCTTGCTTCAACATCCTTCGCATGCTCAAAAAAACATTTAGCTGGATCCCCACCGAAACTAGAAAAACAGTCACCCACGCTCTGGTCACGAGCCGACTGGACTACGGAAACACCCTCTACGCCGGTACCACCGCAAAACTCCAGAAAAAACTCCAACGCATCCAGAACGCCTCAGCCAGGCTCATATTAGACATCCCGCGTAAAGAACACATCTCTGGTCACCTGAAAAACCTCCACTGGCTCCCCGTCAATAAGAGGATTACTTTCCGGCTCCTAACCCACGCACACAAAGCACTCTACGAAATCGGACCCGAATGCCTCAACACACGACTTTCCTTCTACACACCCTCCCGCCAGCTACGATCCTCCAACCAAGCCCTTGCCACTGTACCTCGCATCAACAAAACCACCATGGGAGGTAGATCCTTCTCCTACCTGGCAGCTAAAACCTGGAACTCACTTCCCACTCACCTTCGCCTTACTCAGAACCACCTAGCATTCAGAAAGCAACTCAAAACGTGGATATTTGACAAGTAATTCCCCACCCTTCCTCAAGCGCCTTGAGACCCTCTGGGTATGTAGCGCGCTATATAAATCTTTTTGACTTGAATTGACTTGTCATTCATGTACATTCAGCAAGGGCAGAGACTGTTAGTTGATTCCTTTGTGTTCTACTGCAGCTTTCCAGAGTGTTCTAAAGAACAACTAGAGAGCTAACAGTCTTACTTATCACAAAATTATGGCACACCTGAAGCCATCTTGATTGGAATAGACTGGTAACACTTAAAACATTTCATTTAAAAAGAAACACAATGAGGGGGTTCATATTGCCATTGACATTATGGTTAGTGCTGCAGAAAGAAAATGTAGGGTATGTTTTAAGTGAGATCTCAAATCCTCTTCTATTTTATTAGAACATTCTGACATGCAGACTGAAACAATCACTTTCAATACCAGCAGTAGACTTCCAGTTAACTCCCTGGTAAGCAGTAGCTTTACTACAGTGATCTAATGAACAACTAGAGTGCTAACCTTCTAAATTTATGGCAAATGTGTGACACATCTGAATGCCTTCTTGATGAAATCAAAGTAAAAAACTGAAAGAATTTCCTACTGAGTAGACTGCAGTAAATTAGGAAATTAGGAAACTTTATAACACATAAGTCTCCAACGATGGCCACCAGAGAAAACAGAGCCCAAATGTAGCACAAATATCATCCAGATGTAGCCCACATATAGCCCAATGGCAGAAGTGTGCAAAACAGTTTTTATTTTTAGTTTTTCTGTCACCTGCCTGTGTGCTGTTTTTGTTTTGTACTGCCTTTCTGCCTGTTTGCTAGTATTGTTCTATTGTATTACACTTGTGCCTTGTTCCCCTCGCTGCCGCTGCCCTCCGCTCACCCGCCACTGCGTCCCCTGCGGCCCTGCCCCGCTTGCCTGAGTCTCTTCTTGCCGCTTTCCCGCCACTGCTTCCCCTGCGGCCCCACCCCTCTTGCTCCCATTCACCACTCTCCCCCCCTCCCAGTTGCTCCTTCCTCCCACCTCCCCTTCTTATGGCCGACCCGCGCAGTGGGCGCGCCAATGCGCACCAAAGGCAAGCTTGTCTGTGCCCGTCCGCGCCTGGACTGCGCACAGCACCAGAACCCCTGGACCCCACGACCGCCACGACACCAGACTCCGATACGATGCCAACACCCTCCACGCACTCAACGCCGGGCGAGCCCTCATCTGGTTCCAAGCCGCCCCGAATCACACCCACGGACCTTACTCCTGCCGCACCTGCAGCTTCACCGTGAAAGAACCAACAAAGCACCAAGGACCGGACCCAACTACCTCCGCTGCATATTCCTGAACACACGCTCCGCACGCAAACACGCCGTAGAGCTCTGGGACCAGCTCGACACCTCCGCCCCAGATGTTGCCTTCCTGACCGAGACCTGGTGGAACGACTCCTCGGCACCCGACATCGCCATAGCTGTGCCGTGCGGCTACAAGATCTCCCGCAGAGACTTTACCAACGGAATTGTAGGAGGAATAGCCATTGTACACAAGTCCACCCTCAAGGTCTCCACCCACGCAGACGACACCATCAGCACCACCAAACAGCTGCACTTCTGGATCCACACCGACCCCAACACCACCCTCAAAGGAACCCTCGTCTACAGACCCCACGCACTACGGCCTCAGTTCAGCGACTCCATCGCCGACCTAGTCAGCACCCACGCACTCGCTTCCACTGACTATATCCTCCTCGGGGACTTGAACTTCCACCTCAAGAACAACAACCACGCCAACTCGGCCTCAGTCAACTCGTCACCACTCCCACCCATGCCGCCGGCCATATGCTCGACCCCATCTTCTCCGCAAGCCCCCACGTCTCCTTCAACCACACCACCGAACTCCACTGAACCAATCATTGATGCATTCATTTCACCTGCAAGAAGCCCACCACACACCACCACACCCAATAGCTGCCCCGCCACTGCTGGAGCAAAGTCAACGAAGAACAGCTGACCACAACCTTCGCCCAGACCCCACCCACTGACCCCACCGACCCAGACACCACTGCACGCAACTTCAGAGAATGGATTAACGACTGCGCCAACACCCTCGCCCCACTCAAGAAACCCTCCAACAGCCGCTCCAGCAAGAAAGCCACCTGGTTCATAGAAGAGCTCCAGACCGCCAAACGAACATGCAGGAAACTGGAGAAGAAATGGCTCCACGAACGAACATCAGACAGCTACGCAGCCCACAAAGATGCCACCCGCAGACATCACCACCTCATCAGATCAGCCAAGAGATCTTCTTTCAAAACCCGCCTGGACAACAACTCACACGACAGAAAAGAGCTCTTCAGCATTGTGTAGGAACTCTCAAACACCAGCGCTAACACCAATGACAACCCGCCCTCTCAAGAATTGTGCGACTCGCTGGCCACCATCTTCCACCGCAAGATCGCTGACATCCACAACAGCTTCAACACCACGACCGCCCCGACTAAGCCAGACTACTCCCCCCCCCCCCCTGCGAACACCATCCGCCTCAACCGCCTGACCTCCTGGACCAACATCAACAACAACGAAAACACGCAAGATCATGAACTCCATCCACTCAGGATCTCCGTCTGACCGCTGCCCACACCACATATTCAACAAAGCAGGCGCAGCCATCGCACCCCAACTATGGAAGGTAATCAACATCTCCCTCGATACAGCCACTTTTCCGGAAAGCTGGAAGCACGCCGAGATCCAGGCCCTCCTCAAAAAACCCAAGGCGGACCCCAAGGACCTCAAGAATTTCCAGCCCATCTCCCTGCTCCCGTTCCCGGCAAAGGTGATCGAAAAAATCATCAACACGCAACTCACCCGCTACCTCAAGGACAACAACATCCTAGACCCATCCCAGTCCAGATTCCTAAGAAACCACAGCACAGAGACAGCCCTCATCGCTGCCACAGATGACATCAGGATCCAACTAGACAACAGCAAAACATCAGCCCTCATCCTCCTGGATCTTGCAGCCGCCTTTGACACGGTCTGCCACCGCACACTAAAGACACACCTCCAAGAAGCCGGAATCCAAGAGAAAGCCCTCGACTGGACCACGTCCTTCCTCCACGGCAGAACCCAGAGCATCCACCTCCCCCCCCTTCCACTCAGAAGCCACTAACATCACCTGCGGCGTACCCCAGGGCTCATCCCTCAGCCCGACGCTGTTCAATATCTACATGGCCCCCCTCGCCCACAAGCACAATCTCAACATCATCTCCTACGCCGACGACACCCAGCTGATCCTCTCCCTCACCAAGGACCCACACACCGCCAAAACCACCCCCACGAGGGAATGAAGGCCGTCGCCGAATGGATGAGGAACAGCCGACTGAAGCTGAACTCGGACAAAACGGAGGTCCTCATCCTTGGAACCACCCCCTCCGCCTGGGACGACTCCTGGTGGCCAACCATGCTGGGAACAGCACCAACACCCACCAACCCCGCACGCAACCTGGGAATCATCCTCGACTCCTCCCTCTCCTTGTCAAAGCAGGTCAATGCCGTCTCCTCCACCTACTTCAACACCCTCCACATGATCTACAAGTGGATCCCCACCGAAACAAGAAGAACAGTGACCCAGTCCCTCGTCAGCAGCAGATTAGACTACGGCAACGCACTCTATGCAGGCATCCCGGCCAAACACCTGCAACGACTTCAACGCATCCAAAACTCCTCCGCCCGACTGATCCTCAACGTCCCTTGCCACAGCCACATCACCCCCACCTGAGAGACCTACACTGGCACCCCATCGAAAAGAGGATCACCTTCAAACTACTCACCCATGCACTCAAAGCACTGCACAACACCGAACCAGCCTACCTGAACAACCAACTCTGCTTCTACACCCCCACCCGCCAGCTCCGCTTTGCCAGCCTCGCACTCACCACTGTCCTCTGCATCCAATGAACGACCTCCGGCAGCAGATCCTTCCCCTTCCTCGCCGCCAAGACCTGGAACACCCTCCCTACCCACCGACAGCATACCCAGGACCTGCTCACCTTCAGAAGACTCCTCAAGACCTGGCTCTTCGAGCAGTAGCAGCGCCCCTTCCTCGCAGTGCCTTGAGACCCTTACGGGTAAGTAGCGCACTTTATAAGTGTAATGATTGATTGATTGATTGAGGATTATGCATATCTTTCCTCACTTTTTTGCATAGCAGTTCAAAGAAAACGTAACACAACAATCATTAAACAGAAGATTACACAACTCATAAACCCTTAGGGGGTAGTCTCCAAGGCAACAATAGTCCAATCATATCACAGCCCATCATATATAATACTGCTTTCTCTTCCTTCACTGCTTGTCAGTTAAGTGCACACCTTACATTCTTGGCTTGATCCGACATTGTTGCTGTTTGTATAGCGGTTTATTGTGCACATTATTTTCATTATTGCCTTGGTATTGTTTCATATTCCCTGCACAGCAGGCTCTTGCCCGAGAGCGTTCTCCCCCTCACAGTTTCTCCCGCTGTGCGCTCTGCGCACGGTGAGATCCTGTCAGGTGTGTCTGGTCAGAGCGAGGCAGCTCCGTCGAGCGGCCCCGCTGTTCTTTACTCGCGTTTGGGAATCCGGTCACTCCTTTAGTGTCCACTTGATTCCCCACCAACCCTTGCCTAATTTTGACACCGCTAGGCCGTGATTTCCCCACACGGCCACGTTAGTGGTAATTGGTATTGTGCCTCAATTTATTCTTATAACAGCTTCAGGGAAAGCCCAGCTGTTGGAGCACCGGCGAGAAGGCTGCCTTAAGGATTTTAAGGGCATTTATTCTGTGCTCACACCCCCTGCTATCATGTCTTCTCCAGAAGACCATTTTTACTCCTCCTACCAGGAAGTTTAGGAGGAGTGGCCCCCCAACTTCTCCCTCTAGCAGTGGACCAAGCCCTCTATTTCTAGGGCACTGGCTCTTCTTAAGGATCAGGTTTATAAGCTGGAGAAAAGCATCCCTGGGGTGTTCAGTGACCCAGATCTGGTGGTGGCGGGTCCCAGTAGCTCCCAGATGGGGAATAAAAGGGCTGTTAAGCATAACGCAGTGCACTTGGAAGGATTTGATAAACTTACGGAGACCTTCCTCGAGAGTGCGCGAACGCTAAAACATGCACCCTGCCAGGAGGAGGAGGAGTCCGGAGAAAATTGCGACGATGTCACCACTATTATAGACCCCGACGGCGGGGTTCCCTTAGAGAGAGAGGGTGTATCGGAGGATGATTTCTCCTTGGATGAGGACAAGGACTCGGGCGTCCCACTCCTCTCAGTTCCGTGTTGGGGACGGGGTTTACTCGGACATGTTTGAGCCTACCCAAATTTACCATCCTCGGTCGGCGGAGTGGACCCCTGACAAGTAAGTGGCAGAGTATGTGGTGGGGAAAATCCATCAACCTCTTGAAAGGGAGGTCAGTAATAGGATGAGGGGAGAATGCCCCAGGCCCTCACTGAAGGGGAAGGTGGCGCACATGCTTAAAATTGATGAGAAACTATGTACCTTTTTCTCCAAGTATATGAGGGATCCCAAGAAAGGAATTGATAGGTCTTGGATGTGATTGGGCCCTTGACCCAAATTATTCAATTGGCGGAGCGTTCAAAAGAGTCAGGATCCCCTTTGTCCACGGATATTGTGGCTGGTTGGGCGCACTACCCTAAACCCTAAAACACTACCCCTTCCACTATCCAAACACCACCGCATTACCCTAAACCCTAAAACACTACCCCCAGCACGACACTCTACACTACTCAAACATAACTGCACTACCCTAAACCCCAAAAAAACTCTACCACCAGCATGACTCTCTACAGTACTCAAACACCACTGCACTACCCTAAACCCTAACTCTACCTCCAGCATTACCCCCTACACTACACAAACACCACTGCACTACCCTAAACCATAAAACACTACCCCAGCAGAACCCCCTTCACTACACAAACATCACTGCACTGCCTTAAACCCTAAAACACTACCCAAGCACGACCCCCTACACTACACAAACACCACTGCACTACCCTAAACACTAAATCTACTCCCAGCATGAGCCTCTACACTACACAAACATCAGTGCACTGCCTTAAACCCTAAAACTCTACCCAAGCACGACCGCCTACACTACACAAACACCACTGCACTACCCTAAACACTAAATCTACTCCCAGCATGAGCCTCTACACTACACAAACATCAGTGCACTGCCTTAAACCCTAAAACTCTACCCAAGCACGACCCCCTACACTACACAAACACCACTGCACTACCCTAAACACTAAATCTACTCCCAGCACGACCCCCTACACTACACAAACATCACTGCACTACCCTAAACCCTAAAACACTAACCCCAGCACGACCTCCTTTACTACCTAAACACAACTGCACTACCCTAAACCCTATAACACTACCCCAAGTACGACCCCTTCACTACCCAAACACCACTGCACGACCCTGAACCCTAAAACATGACAATCTACACTACACAAACACCACTGCACTACCGTAAACCCTAAAACACTACACCCTACACTACGCATACACCATTGCACTACCCTAAACCCTAAATCACTACCCCAGCACTACCACCTACACTACCCAAACACCACTGCACTACCATAAACCCTAAACACTACCCAAGCACGACCCCCTACACTACACAAACACCACTGCACTACCCTAAACCCTAAAACACTAACCCCAACACGACCTCCTTTACTACCTAAACACCACTGCACTACCCTAAACCCTAAAACACTACCCTAAGTACGACCCCTTCACTACCCAAACACCACTGCACGACCCTGAACCCTAAAACACAACAATCTACACTACACAAACACCACTGCACTAACCTAAATACTAAAACACTACCCCAGCACGACTCTCTACACTACGCAAACACCACTGCACTACCCTAAACCCTAAATCTACCCCCAGCACGACCCCCTACACTACCCAAACACTCCTGCACTACCCTAAACCAGAAAACACTACCCCCAGCATGACCCCCTACACTACACAAACACCACTGCACTACGCTAAACCAGAAAACACTACACCCAGCACGACCTTCTACACTACTGCACTACCCTAAAACACTACCCCAGCACGACCCCCTTCACTACCCAAACACCACTGCACCACCCTAAACCCTAAAACACTACCACCAGCATGACCCCCTACACTACTCAAACACCACTGCACTACCCTAAACCCTAAAACACTACCTCAGCACGACCCCCTACACTACCCATACACCACTGCACTATCCTAAACCCTAAAACATTACCCCCAGCACGACCTACACTACCGCACTGCCCTAAACCCTAAAACACTACCCCAGCACGACCCCCTTCACTACCCAAACACCACTGCACTACCCTAAACCCTAGAGAAAAAAACCACCCCATGCCCAATCCCCCTTACCTCTCACTCCTTGTGGTTCCTCTCTCCTCGTGGTTCCTGCTTCATGTCATCTGTGAGGGGTGGTACACGTTGTTGTAGGAAACGGAACAGCCTCTGTTTCCTTATAACAACGTGGATCATCTACATGTTTTTTAGAATGCATGGTCATTTACCATACATACCTTTACAACAAAACTTGTAAAGGCATGCGTGGTAAATGACCATGCGTTCTAAACAAATGTGTAGTAATGACTTCGCGATGTACAACGTATGCGTGGTAATGCATGCGTTGTAATGGTATCTCAATGTAAAAAAGTCATTGAAACGGCTGTTTACAGTTCAAAGATGGCTCCTGTTCTTCAGTGAGACATATATTTGATTAATTAGGAGGAAGGAATGTGTTTTTTTACCGAAAAGTGCATTCCCAGCGTTTGTATTGTGAAAGTGTCCGCGTGGCCTGGTTTCACTTCGGGTGAGAAAGTGGAAGAGTCTGTTTGAATCTAAAGGAGTTCTGTTGTTGGACGGGGCCGGCGCAACAAACATCAGAAAACATAGCTAATGGAAAGCATCCTCCCTGGAGTGTGGAGCAGTGCCATGAGAGGTCAACAACCCTGCGTCCAACCGCAGTATGACCGTTGCGCGCGACCCATGTGCCGCCTCCAGGGTGCGGGAGGCAGAAGCGGCATTGCAGGTCCTCTTGAAGACCATTGTAGCACTAATTCTACATTTTGGCACTAGGGCATTTTCACTTTGTTGTTTCTGTCAGATACAAAGAGAAGATCCTGTGCTATTCAGTGCCCTTGTTACCTTTTTTTGTGGGTTGTGGTGCTTGTCACTTTGCTGCCCCGCCGGTGCACACGACTGGGCACCCCACCTTGTGTGCCATCTGCAGGGTCTCTGCCCTCGGATCACTGGTTTCGGTTTCTGGAGTGGCAACATAAACAGTTGGTCCCAAAGGACTAGCCTGAACACTTAGGTGACTATCCCCTGCACCAGCATTCCACGAAAATTCTTTCCTAGCTCTCCCATGTCAAGGAGGACGTCATAATAGCACGTTTATAGTTGCAACACCGTATGAATTCATCGGGCCGTAAGAGGACCTCATCGGCGTACAGACGTTAGTTCCACCCATTTTTTCTTTGCCACCAAGGCAAACAGGCGGACTGAGACATTTTCACCTGTATACATAATATAATAAATATATATAGTCACTGAAAAAAACATAGGTTTCAGGAACGTTATAGTTAGAAATTAGCATTTAAAAAACCTTAGAAATTCACTGGAAAGAAACATAGGTTTCAGGGGCGTTATAGTTAGTTGGACATTTCACTCGTACAAAACCATAGAGATTTCCCTGTTATAGTTAGTTCAGCTAACTATAACTCGCACGCCCACAATGCACTGCTGATGATGTCCTATATTATTTCACTCATGACATCACTGATGACATCTCAAATGACATCACTGATGACATCCAGTGAATGTGTGTTTTTCTGAAAATTAAATATATTTTATATATTTACATCTCAAGGTCGATGGAAGAATAAATGGGTATAAAGTGTATAAATGGATGTTTTTTTTTTTGTAAAATTGATTGTATAACTGACTGATTAAGTATATCTTAGTGAATACATGGGTTAGTGAGTAACGTTTAAATATGTAAATATCTGTATCAGTCTCTCACTTTGTCTATAAGTGGCTGCATGGGTTGGTGAGTAGCTACATGAGTGTTTATATGGTTCATTAGTTGGTTTTGTGATTATCAGTCTGAGTGTCTGTATGGCTCGGTGGGGGTATTACTTAGTGCATAGATGCATGAATAAGTGACTCACTGTATATGTTGAAGACAGCATGTGTGCAGGACTGTATAGGTGGATGAGTGTGTGTTTGGGTGTGTTAGTGAGTGAATGACTGTCTCAATAGTCTCTTTATGAGTAACTTCATATGTTTTAAATTAGTATATGTGAGTATTGGTGTATATAAGTGAGTATATGTGAGAGTGAGAGATTGGAAGACTTCCTGTACAAATAAGTAGGTGTTTCTATAAGTGATTGTTTAAGAGAGTAAGTATGTGTAAGTTTCTGTATTGGAGATCTGTGAGGAGCAAGATGGCGGACTGAAGACACCACGGAGCTGCAGCTAAAGCAGAGGGTCCCCCTGCACTTTTGACAAATTTGGAGATCGATTCCATGTTAGCCTAACGGTGGTATATTTGGTGGAAGTACAAGGAAGGAAGAAGGGAAGAAGAAAAGGAAAGATCAACCTACTTTGAATGATCGCAACGGATGTGGCGATTCCCTAGAAGCCGAACCGGGTGGTTGTTGTAGCCTGCCCGCCTGTCGACTCCACGGCTGCTCAGGGCTCAACTGGTCGAGCCTGCTTCTCTCGGTTACTCCCGCAGCGGTCTTCTCTAACGTGGTAGGAGCGGGTACAACGCCACAAACGAGAACGAGAATGGCGCCAAAGAACGTTCTGAGGGGCACTCGTACGGGAAGGAACACCGCCACAGCTGAGTCAATTTCCACCATCGAAGGAGGGTACGCTGCGACGGCAATGGCAGTATCGTCAGTATCTTTGGAGAAAAAAACGATCAGCTACAAGGTAAGCAGCAGATTCGGGCACCGCAGTTCGGAATTTCAAAAGAGTCTACAGCTGTCAATGGGGGAAAGGAGATTCTCGGAAACAGTGTTACTGCTAATAAGAAAGGGTGGGCGTAGTTCGCCTAGTAGCACTACGCGAAGCTACGCGAAGTGCACTTCGCACTACGCGAACTTCACGTAGCACTACGCGAGCTCCGTTTTAGCATGTTCTCACTGTGCAAGATGCGTTTTCAATCATTGCACAGTACGGACAAGCATCCGGCACTGTGCAATCATTGACAACGGTATCTTGCACAGTGCGAGCTGTAGTTTTTTGCTGCTCAAGTAGATTTTTACTCGAGCTGCAGCTTTCTCAAAGCGAACTGGTAGTTTCTCATTGCGAGCGGTCGCAAGCATGCGCAACCACTCGCAATGAGAAACCTGACGTCCTCGCATTGAGAATCTCGCCGGGATGTCATTTTGCTTGCTTGCGGTCGCGAACATGACGTTGAGGACCGCGAACAAGCAGAAAATGACCGCTGCGCTACGCTACGCTGCACTACGCGTGCTCACACTGAGCTACGTGCAGCTCACGTAGCGCTTCGCCCAGGGTTACTAATAAGAACTGTGTTAGTTCTGGGAATATCGCTATTACCTCCGTTAAAACTGGCAACAATGTTATCATTCAGGCTCAGACTGTGAATGCCCGTTCTACTGCTGGTTTCTCTCTAGCTAATCTGTCAGAAGCAGTCAAACTACATAAATCCACCACAGGAGATAAAACTATTAAATCTCGAGATGTAGATTTAAGGAATCAAAATGATACTGAAAAGGCAGAGATTAATGATTCAACAACTGCTGAGTTATCAGATAAGCCAGAGACAATAGGGAATATAGATAAAAATCTGACCCAGACTCCTGATCTACATGCACTGTTTGAATCTCCTTCTGAAACAGAGCTATTAAAGGTCTCAAAGACATTAATCGAGGGGGGTCTCTCTGCGACTACTTCTGGTGAACCTGCTGGAAATGATTCAGTGGTGGAGTTAGTAGTGGAGGCTGGAGAAAAAAATACCCTTGGTTATAGACGGTATGATGGAGGCGACTGGCGCAGTGGAGGAGTCAGGATCTGATGAGGATTTCGAGGAGCTTGCAGAAGACTCCACCCGATCTCCGGCAGATTCAGCTAGACTTACTGGCCGTAAGAAGGGATGGGTGAAGGCAAAGAATAAAACCAAGAAAGGAAAGAATATTAATATTTCTAACACTTTCACGTCAACGTTATGGGTAAACTTATTGCTGATAATAGCCCTCTTCGGAAATGGATCCAAGCAAAAGGTGGATTTAAGAATATGGCACTGCGCCTCTCTGGTACCAGTCCTACGGAGGTTAACTACGTGAAAGATCTCTCACTATCTTCATTAGATACTACTATATCTACTACATCTACTGGGCTCGTTAGCTCCAAATTGGTTTTATTAGAGGGGAACCAGGCTATATCTATGACAGAACCAGGGTTAGCCTCAGGGCCTGTCTCTGGGATGAATAATAACACCTCAAGTCCTGAACCAACCCAAGTGGTTACCCAGCTTAAAACTAGTGCAACGATTCCTGGAGATCAAGAAGATACCCTCTCAATCTGATATTACAGACATTAGCCGACCATTGACAAGAAGCATAACAACACTTTTTACAGGTGAGAGAAGATTATAGTAAAATTCAAAACTCTCTACAGGAGATGGCTGGTAAACTTGGTGGCATGACCCAGGAGATCGAAGAATTACAACAAAGGGTTGTGGGGGTGGAAGAGCTGTCGGCTCGCACAGAGACTCTGGCAAATAAACATGAGGCACAAATCATGAGTATGCAGATTAACCTTGAGGACATGGAGAACCAGCAAAGGAGACAAAATCTAAGACTTTTCAGAATACCTGAAGGGTCAGAAGGAGCAGATCCGAGGGCATATGTAGTTCAATTGTCCCAGAAGGCGTTCCTGGATCTCTCTGATTGGGACTGGGACTCACAGCTGCAAAGGGTCCACAGACTTCCGCTAATCCAGAGGACCAAGGGGGGTCCATTTCCTCGCCCCTTTCTGATTTATTTTAGGAATTTCTTATTGAGATAGGCCATTTCGCTGAAGGCTAGACCTAATTCCCCTGTTACAATAGAATAAGTTTCCTTCTTTGTATGATCTGATTTAAGCAAAGCTACAATGGAAAGACGCTGGAAGCTGCGTCAGTTCATAGATCCATTTAAAGCTCTTAGGGGGCAAGCCTTCCTTCAAGAATCAGCACGCTTAAAAGTAATTAAGGGAGGCCATACATATTTCTTTATGGAGGAGAAGGAAGCTGAGCAAGCACTGTCTAAACTAGCTTCTTGAAAATAAGGGGGAAGAAGTAGATTTATGTTCAGTGTCTTAGGGCTTAATATTTAACTTCATAGAACACAGACGGGCGGAGATTTTTTTCTTTTTTACTACTTTCTTTAGGAAAGACAGCAATGAAGGTTTATCTAATGGTGATTTGTTCTATTCTTTTCCTTACTATGTTTTCTTTGCTCTTTTTCACTTAGGTCCCTATACAAGCTATATGGCATTATTCTTCTTCTCATCTATTCATAATTTCAATAAACTATAACCCAATTAGTAAACTGGCTAGACAGATCTTCAGGTGTGGGGGTGACCGCCGATGCTGCTACTCTGCAGGGCTGACCAGACAGCGGAAGCAGGTTATAGAGGGGTATCCTCCTCAGAGAGATAAGGGGAAGGGTAACGGGGAGGGCGGACCAAGTAGCCCAAGGGGTGGTTGGACTCACGGGTGGCAAAAATGTTTTTAAAAAAGTAACAACATGAGAATAAGATGTGTAAAATATGGTAATAGGAAGATAGCTACGTGTACAGCCAGAATGGTCGAGGGTACTATATTAATGAGATGTATCGGTTAACATGCCTAGCCTGGAATGTAGTGGGTCTCAACAGTAGAAATAAGAGACGACTAGTCTTTGAGGAGCTAAGAATGTATAACCCTCAAATAGTTCTATTATCGGAGACACATATATCTTACAAAGACCGAAAGCTATTGGGACAATTAGGCTATGATGTAATAGCCTGTTCAGCACTGAATGTTTCAAAATGAGGTGTTGCTATTCTTAAACAGAAACAACTCAGAATAGAAACTGTTAAACCCGCTGTGGATAATGGGGGAAGATGGGCTATTGCTCGATTAGTTGTGGAAAACTGCAAATCTACATTTTGTGTTATATACAAGGAACTCTTCAACATCGTGAAAGAGCTCTCCAACCCCAACGCCGGAAACAACGACATCACCCCTTCGCAAGACCTCTGCAACTCCCTCGCCTCCTACTTCAACAACAAGATCGCGGACATACACAACAGCTTCAGCACCCATCCGACCCACGCCACGACCGCAGCAACGCCACCCACCACCACCCTCCACGCCTGGACCCCGGTCAACACCGAAGACACCGTCCACACGATGAACTCCGTCCACTCCGGATCTCCGACCGACCCCTGCCCTCACCACGTCTTCAACAAAGCCAACGCTGTCATCGCACCCCACCTGCGGGACATCATCAACACCTCATTCGACACCGCCACCTTCCCCGAGAGCTGGAAGCACGCCGAACTCAGCGCTCTACTCAAGAAACCTACAGCAGACCCCACCGAACTCAAGAATTACCGCCCCATCTCTCTACTCCCGTTTCCAGCCAAAGTCATCGAGAAAACCGTCAACAAACGGCTGGCCGCCTTCCTCGAGACGAATGGATCCCTCGACCCATCGCAATCCGGATTCCGGGCCAACCACAGCACCGAGACCGCCCTCATCGCCGCCACGGACGACATCCGAGCCCTGATGGACAACGGGGAAACAGCGGCCCTCATCCTCCTAGACCTCTCCGCGGCTTTCGACACGGTCTGCCACCACACCCTAGTACAGCGCCTCAGCAACGTCGGAATCCAGGAGAAGGCGCTGGAATGGATCGTCTCCTTTCTCGACGGAAGAACACAAAGAGTCCGCCTACCACCGTACAAGTCAGAGGCCACCGAAGTCATCTGCGGCGTCCCTCAGGGATCCTAACTGAGCCCGACTCTCTTCAACGTCTACATGAGCCCTCTCGCGGCCATCGCACGCCAACACAACCTCAACATAATCTCCTACGCCGACGACACCCAGCTGATCCTCTCCCTGACCAACGACCCCGCCGCCGCCAGAGCCAACCTGCACGAAGGGATGAGAGAGGTAGCCGAGTGGAGGACGACGAGCCGCCTGAAGCTGAACTCAGATAAGACGGAGGTCCTCATCCTGGGCTCCTCGCCCTCCGCCTGGGACGACTCCTGGTGGCCCCCCGCCCTGGGCACCGCACCCAAACCGACAGACCACGCACGCAACCTGGGTTTCATCCTGGACTCCTCCCTCTCCATGACCAGGCAAGTCAACGCCGTCTCCTCGTCGTGCTTCAACATCCTGCGCATGCTTCGGAAGATCTTCTGGTGGATCCCCACAGAGACCAGGAAGACCGTCACCCAGGCCCTCGTCACCAGCCGACTGGACTACGGCAACGCACTCTACGCCAGAACCACCGCCAAGATCCAGAAGAGACTCCAGCGCATCCAGAACGCCTCAGCCAGACTCATCCTCGACATCCCACGTCACAGCCCCATCTCCGGACATCTAAGAGACCTGCACTGGCTCCCGGTCAACAAGAGAATCACCTTCCGCCTCCTTACCCACGCACACAAAGCTCTCCACGACCAAGGCCCGAGCTACCTCAACAACCGAATCAACTTCTACGCTCCCAAACGCCACCTCCGATCCGCCAGCCACGCCCTCGCCACCGTCCCACACATCCGCAGAACCACTGCTGGAGGAAGGTCCTTCTCCTACCTGGCCGCCAAGACCTGGAACTCCCTCCCGGCCGACCTGCGCCTGACCCAAGACCACCTCTCCTTCAGGAAAAAGCTCAAGACCTGGCTGTACGAGCAGTAGCGGCACCCCCCCCCCCCAAGCGCCTCGAGACCCTACGGGTAGGTAGTGCGCTCTATAAATTTCTTTGATTGATTGATTGATTGATATACGGACCAAATATAGACGATCCTTCTACTATTGATCGGTTGAACATCGAGTTGCTGGAGTAGAAAGGAGAGCGCATAATTATGGGGGATTTTAATTGTATAATGAACTACGATATGGATTCTACAAGACGGGAAGCTTTTCAGCGGATGCGTAGTTCGCGCGCTGCCATTAGAGAATTGGGGCATATACATAACATAAGGGACGCATGGCACATAATACACCCAAGTGTAGCAGGGTATACCTATTATTCTGCAGCACAAACTATGCTCACGCATAGATATGGCTTGGATCTCAGATAAGATCTTAGAAACAAGTACTATGGAAATATGTCCAAGGGTTACTTCTGACCACAATCCAATTCTCATTTCTTTTCAAATCTCGCAGGTAAGGCAGGGTCCGAGGCCCTTCTCTTTACCCAGATATCTATTCTTAAATAAAGAGTTTATTTCACATCTTAAGAAACATTTGAAAGAGTTCATTGAAATAAATACCAACTCAGCTTCACCAATGGTGATATGGGATGTCTGTAAGGCTAGTATAAGGGGGTTCATTCAACAGTTTGTATGGAGACAGAATTCTGAGTGTAGGAAAGAAACTGAGAAAATGATCACGAATATACTCTTACTGGAAAGTCAATTAGCCGAGGAATTATGCCAGGGATCAAAAAAGATAGATGATTTGGGTTATAAACTGGTGAATCTAAAATCTGCTCTAAAAACTACGTTCAGGGAAATAAGTACCGTAAAACTGCATAAATACCATCTGTCTCAATATGAGTGGGGATAAAATTGGTAAGATTTTGGCATATAAAGTGGCGGATGACAAGGCTAAAACTCTGATAAAGACAATAAAGGGACCTAACAATCTGATATATAGACAGCCTGCACAGATACTGGAACAATTTGTTAATTATTATAGAGCTTTGTACACTCCGGAAAGCTGTCCTACTATGAATGATATACAAAGGTATTTGGATGCTAATATAATAAAGAATATGGAAATAGAAGGATCTAACTTACAGACCGAGAATGTAACAATGGCAAAAATCAAACTTACAAGTGCCGCCTTGCCATCTGGCAAAGCCGCTGGGAAGATTCGCTACCATTGGAACTATATAAAATATGTATGGATGAATTACTTTCACTTTTTAGTCAGGTAATCCGTTTAATTGGAGCAGGCGGAAAAGCCCCTAACTCATGGAACATCATAAAGATTGTCTTTTTCTTTAAAAAAATAAGCCAGCCGATGAGTGTGGGTCATATAGACCCATATCACTCAAACACTGATGCAAAAGTATTTGCTAAAGTTCTAGCTACGCGATTGGCGCCATTTATGCCTAATCTGGTAACTCCTCAACAGCATGGATTCATTATGGGCAGAGATACGACGGCTCATGTAAACATGGCTGTAATAGCATTTGATGTGGCAGAGAAAAATTCCACCCCACTCGGTATGATACTGTTGGATGCTGAAAAAGCTTTTGACCGAGTGGGGTGGGATTTCCTCTTGGTAACAATGATAGCCCTGGGGTGTAAAGGTCAATTTTTAAGGTGGATACAAGCCCTATATGATCATACAAATGCTAAAATTAGCTATGATGGGATCCTATCCCCTAACTACTCACTATTTCTTGGTGCTCAGCAAGGGTGCCATCTGTCACCCCTGCTGTTTGCGCTCTCTACAGAGCCATATGTTATAATGAGTTTTATATAGCGCTCAGCTACTCCGTGAAGTGTCCCGGTGCCAGAAACCCAAGGCGGTACAGAGCGGAAAAGAGCAGACAGAGACCTACTGAACAAAGAGCCATGATTTAAGGTCCTTCCTATACACTAAGAGGTTGTCATTCATCCTCAGAGACAGAGGCAGGGCATTCCACATCTGTGGTGCCAGACGTTTGAAGGAGCGGCCGCCACAGCGAGCATGCCTAATAGCTGGCACAGAGGCCAAGGCCAAGGAAGATGACCTAAGTGACCTAGATGGCTGATAGAACTCCATCCGTTTACTGATGTACTTAGCACCAGTGCCGTGAAGTGCCTTAAAGGCCAAAGTGAGCGCTTTAAAGGCAATACGCTTTCTGATTGGAAGCCAGTGAAGAGTTTTTAAAAGGTCACTGGCACTAGATCTCCGATGGAGGCCGAAGATGGCACGCGCGGCCAAGTTTTGGGCAATTTGCAAACGCGTTAGGAGGAATTCCGGGAGGCCAAGGTACAGCACATTGGCGTAGTCCAGGCGAGAGCCTATCAATGCCTGCACAGTGATTCTTCTGTGGTTCAGAGATAGTAGGGGTAGGAATTTCCTAAGCATTTGTAGGAGGCCAAAGCGTTTGCCTACTAGGCCCAGTACCTGAGATTTCAGGGTAAGGCTATTGTCAACCTGCACTCCAAGATTTTTGGCCACCGCAGAGCCGGTCGAGGGAGGGCAGAGAACGGGGGGCCCAGACCGTTTGTTGGCGGTCAGCTAGAAAAGACTCAAACCAAATGTACACCGCCCCCCTCAGGCCGATCTCCCGGAGTCTTAAAAGGAGACGGCCATGGGGGACCGTGTCAAACGCCGCCGAGAGATCCAGCATCACCAGCATCGCCTTGCTCCCGGAGTCCAAGATTTCCTTGATGGCCTCCGTGACTTCCAATAATGCCGTCTCTGTGCTCATGTTAGACCGGAAACCCGACTGAGTGGTGCAAGATATTGTTAATCTCCAAGAAGTTTATTGGTCGCAGCTGGCGATCAGCAGAATTCAGCCAGGTATGCTTTGTTTAATCCTATCCCTCTCGTTCTGTTCTCATTCTGTACACCACATTTTTTACATTTTCCTGGTGTTAGGGCTAAAATGTGTCGGTAATATATTGACAGGCACGCAGGTTCATCTATCTATCTATTTTCTATCAGTTCGCACAGACTCCACAAATGAGGTGTATATTTAACATTCTTGTGGTTTCCCAACTTTCAATGAACTCATAGGATCTAAATTCACACTTCATTAACATCACTATCATACCTGTCTTGAAGAGTTCATCACTTGATGATCTTTACACCACTTCATTTTTATCGATTTCTAAGCATGTTTTTGACCCGCACATGGCGAAATGAGAATGTTACATGTAATGAGTACATGTCCTTTACCAAAGATGGTATTAGTGAAATGTTGTAATGTTCTTTCACAGATTACCCCTGAGGAAGGGACATTTTGGTCCCGAAATGCATCGGGTATGTAAAAAAATGTTTTGTAATGTCTTATGAACACGTGAAAACTGTATAACTTGTTAAATAACAATGTCATATGCATTACTTTGAATGTATAATTTTTGATACAACCAGAGATATATGGTTACTACAATTTGATTTTGGTGTTTGGTTTAATCTATAAAGATACATATAAATGAATTCTGTGAAGTATATCCATTACGGAGTGCAATATCACTGTATTTATTCATGTACAAGTATTGTTTATTGAACGATTGTTGAATAATCAAATGTAGAGTCCACCCGGACTATCTCAGCACAGTGCGCAGAGTGTTCTGCCAACCGTGGCTATATCAGGGCCAGACCAGTTCCCCAGCCACGTCTCAGTCAGAAAGAGACAGGTGGGCTTAGTGTCAGACAGCAGATTGTGAAGGTCTAGAGCATGCTTCCCCAGGGACCTAGTATTAAGGAGTAGACAAGTGCTCCTATTGGACTTAGACTTGGAAGTGGAAATTGAGCCATTGCCTGGTAACCATCTGCAGCTGGGGCAGCGCCTCTTGCCTTTGAGACGTTTGGGAAATACAATGCAGCAGTTATTTGCCTTATCTCTGAGAGCTAATAGCTCACCCGGGGTATATCTTAGCATCTTACCTACCAACAGGTAAACCCAGTCCCAGCCACACCGGCACCCGTCCGCCTCTGGGACGCTGAGGGGTGCAGACGGGCTTTTCTTTGGTGCTCCTTTGGCGCGTCCGCTGCGAACGAGGGTGCCTAGTTTTAAGGCGTCGCCGGCAAGAGGCAGCAACACTAGTCTGCCGCCCGGCGCGCCTGCCTCCCCCAAGATGGCCGCAAAAAGTGCGAGGCCTACAAGTCCCAGAACTACAAATCCCCGGTTCCAATACAATGAGTATGCAGAGCTGCTACATATCTAGGTGTCAGACTTTCCGCTAAAATTAAGCAAAATAATTGCACTTAATTACGTAGCTCTACTTAAGGAAACAGCCGTCACACTAAAAAGGTGGCATAAGGTGCTGCTCAGGATTATCGGTCGGATTAATTTAATCAAAATGAAGGTACTGCCTACATTTCTTTACTTATTCAGGTCTATTCCATTACGTATTAACAACTCTTTTTTTAAACGATTAGACGGGATTTTTATCAGTTGTATTTGGGTGTATAAAAAAGCTCGTCGAGCAATTGCTTTGCTTAAGCTTCCATGAACTCAAGCGGGGCTTAACTTCTCTAATTTCAGGTTATACTTTTTGGCAGCTTTCCTCGGTCGTCTTCGTAGCTTATTCAACCCCAATACCCAACACTATTTCTAAAGATTTATGCTAGGTGAGGACTCTAACATGTTTCTTTTCAAAGAAAACGACCCTAATTACTTTAAAAGGGTTAAATTCAAGACTGCGAGAGAAAGTGCTAAAATCTGGTTTTCGATTCTTACTACTTGTAAAACTTCATTATATCATCCTAAACTCCCCTTGTGGGGTAATCCAGGACTCCCTGAAATCTCCCATGTTGGGGCTGGTAAAATCTGGGCTATCTTGGGAATAAAAACTTTGGGGGATCTTAATGGTCACAGTGGCTTTGTGGATTTTGAAACATTAAAGATTCTTTATAATTTAACCGAAGCCATGCGGTTTTAAATACTATCAAATCCGTGACTATCTTATACGCAGTATGAATCTAACAGAGATCCAGGACTCTGATATCTGGAACTGTTTTCATACGTTTAAGAATAAATCACTGATTAGCGAGGGTTATAGAAGCCTTAACTCTTATAATGTTGATGACTGTGTGAAATTGGCTGAGAGATGGAGTGTAATATTAGGCACAAATATAACTGCTAACACCATCTCTGCCGCTCTCGGCAGTATTAACAGATCAGGGCAGTCTTTTGGTTTAAGGCTACAACAGTATAGAACAATATGTTCATTATATTATACACCAGAAAGGATATAAAAATGGTCCTCAAATAGTCAAATTAGTGATCAGACCAAATGCCCAAAAATGTGATCTAATAGCGGCTGACTTAGAACATATGTTATTTTCTTGTCCAGAACTGGCTGACTTCTGGCGAGGAGTTGCTCAAGTCTTGACGCAAAAACTTGATAGACCTTTCTTTCTTACAGCATCAGTGGTGCTGCTAGGTGGGCAGACTTTGAATAGTTCTCAGAAAGATCTAATAACTATTCTACTTACCTGTGCTAGATTGATTATAACCCGGGTGTGGATACTATGGAGCCCACCTTCTGTTATGGAATGGTGGTCTCTGGTTAAAGAGACATGTGGTATAGAGTCCTTATTAGCTAAAATGAGAGGGATTAAATCATTATGGAAACTGGATAAAATCTGGAGTACATTCATTTAATATCCATCTGTCATCTATGTTGTGTTATCAATCTAATCTGTCTTGAAAAAGTATAGTTTGTTTTCTTGCTTAAGTGTCTTTTTTCTTTTTCTCTTCCTTTAATTCCTCTAACGCATGTGATTGGATTGTTTTTCTCATGTTAATAAAAACAATTGAAAGAAAAAAAAGTTTCTGTAGAAGAAAGTTTGGTGGTTGTGTGTATAACTGTATATGCAAGTAAATGGATGTTTGATACTTTGTTTGCATGTGTGACTATGTGTGTGAGTAACTATGGATGATTGGCGGTGTGTAACAGGATGTATAGGTGTATGAGTACATATGATGAGTGAGTGCATGTATGTGTATAGGGACTGTTGGTGAATGAGTGGATGTGTGTGTAGATCTTGGAATTACTGAATAGGTGTGTTGTAACTGGTATTGATATGTCCATTGTTTTGAAAATGTTAGTTTGTATTTTTGAGTGTGTGTATCAAAGGTTATATTAGGGTGAGAGGAGGTCTGCCACTCTATCACAAGGATGATGGCATAAGTGATGTCATTTGAGATGTCATGAGTGATGTCATAAGTGATGTCACTGACCATGTCATGAGTGATGTAATATCGGACGTCATCAGCAGTGCATTGCGGGCGTGTGAGTTATAGTTAGCTGAACTAACTATAACTGGGGAATTTCTATGGTTTTGTACGAGTGAAATGTCCAACTAACTATAACGCCCCTGAAACCTATGTTTTTTTCAGTGAAAAAACCCCCAAAAAAACAAATATAAATATATATATATATATATATATCCATCATAGCATTCCATTCTCTCGAACAGACGTACCCGACTCTCAAAGGTTGCTGTGCACGCAATTTTATTCAGCAGCAGGAAAACAACGCGTTTCGCTTTACAGCTTGATCACGTTTACGAATTGATGCCAAACAGAATGTCCTTTTACTCTTTTCAGTGACAAAAGAAAAAAGAAAAAACGGACCAACACCCATATGTGTGAAAGTAGGTAATATGTGTGGTGGACATTTTGGAATGGTCAAATATACTCCAGAAAAATGAATCTATACATGTGATAAGACAAATAGTGAGATAAAATAACTCAGTTTTAACAGTATACACAGCGTGTTGTTAGGGTACTAAACACAAACAGTAATTACACCTCGCACAAATGTTCCATGTTTCAATGTAACGAACAAGTTGTGAATAAACCCAGTGTTTTCTTAAAGAAGCTTCCATGTGGTCCACTTCACTGTTTGGGAATCTGGTATTGGACTGATGTTAGCAGCCATCCCGGTCGTGAAGAGGACCCTCGCATTTATTTGCGTACCGGCAGCTCCACCCGGAGCTCTGCGTATGGAGGGTAGCTGTGTGAGCGCTATTCCAGTGTGCGCTCACACAAACACAGTTTGCAACTACAAAGCTGTGTGCCAGAGGAGCTGGAGGCCCCCTCAACCCACTAGGGCATGAATTGGGTTTACTGGCAATAGCACTCGCTTACCCACTTGGGATTTGTTGAATGGACTACTACGCCCAGAAGACCGTAGTTACGGCAACGCCCCCGCCTGGGAGCAGGCGTTTTACCGAATATTTTAAACTCAGCGAGATTGCTGGCTTTTACTTAGCGCCACAGAAGAAGGGAGATGGTGATCCCGAAACGCGTTTGGCCACGAACATTTTCAGAGGCAGCAACCATGTTTCAATGTAACGAGCAAGTTGTGAATAAACCTAGAGTTTTCTTAAAGAAGCTTCCATGTGATCCACTTCACTGTTTGGGAATCTGGTATTGGACTGATGTTAGCGGCCGTCCCGGTCGCGAAGAGGACCCCCGCATTTATTTGCGGCTCGGCAGCTCCACCCGGAGCTCTGCGTACGGAGGGAAGCTGTGTGAGCGCTATTCCAGTGCGCTCTCACACAAACACAGTTTGCAACTACAAAGCTGCATGCCAGAGGAGCTGGAGGCCCCCTCAACCCACTGGGGCATGAATTGGGTTTACTGGCAATAGTACTCGCTTACCCACTTGGGATTTATTGAATGGACTACTACGCCCAGAAGGCCGTAGTTACGGCAACGCCCCCGCCTGGAAGCAGGCGTTTTACTGAATACTTTAAACTCAGCGAGATTGCTGGCTTTTACTTAGCGCCACCGAAGAAGGGAGATGGTGATACCGAAACGAGTTTGGCCACAAACATTTTCAGAGGCAGCAACCATGTTTCAATGTAACGAGCAAGTTGTGAATAAACCCAGTGTTTTCTTAAAGAAGCTTCCATGTGGTCCACTTCACTGTTTGGGAATCTGGTATTGGACTGATTATATATATATATATATATATATATATATATATATATATATATATATATATATATATTCCATCGACAGTCATTCTCCCTTCCAAACAAGAACGATATCCAGGCCACAGTTCCGTTTCAAAGTGTATTTATTTCAAGAACGCACTCGACGCGTTTCGGGAAGCAAGTTCCCTTGTTCACGGGGGAGTGGCGATCCCGTCCCGGCCCGCCGCTGCTAGTGGCCATCAAAGCTTTTTTCGCCGAATTTAGGGTGGATATAATATATGAAACACCAAAGTCCTGTGAAACTCCAAAATGCAGCGACACATAACCAGCGGCGTTTTCAAACCAAGAACGGACCACAACTCCGGTTCAGTTCAAACAAAGTGCAAATGTATTTCCTTCTCTCCAACATGTCGCGTTTCGACCGGGTCACCCCGGTCTTGATCACATGATATATATATATATATATATATATGGTTACCTTAACTACACTTACCTTGTGAGGTAAAAGCGTATGTGTAGCAATGGCATGCAAGGCAAATGATGCATGGTACAGCCGGTTCCCCGATGTTATGCCCCCTCCAATCTCCGGTTCGCCCAAAAAAGCATTAAACAAAGCCAAATATCACTTGCATACCCAAGATTTATTTGGATTTGTCAATGCATATGCTATGCAACATGGCATAAAAGGAAAAAAAAAGTACTATGACTAGGTCAATGCTGGCTGCATCATAGCACTTTTTTTCTTTACTTTAATAATGTGCTGCTATGCAGCATATTCAATAAAACATTGACTAAGCCTATAGATCTTGCTTAGGTGAAACTATTGGCTTTGACAATGCTAGTTACTGTAGTCGTGCATGTGCCTTCAGGTTTGGCCAGGGCAGCAAGTTGCCTCAATTAGTGATTGAGACAGCTAAAAAAAAAAGTGTCCACACATTTGCAAAATAGGGCAGTTTTGAATGTGTATAGAAAAACTGTGCTTTCAAGGTATGGAACATGGCATGAATTTGTGCTTACTGAAGGTAGTGTTTGTGATAATATCAGGGAAATCAACCGTAAAAACCGGCCCACCAGCCCATAAAGCAGGCCACAAACTGCTAAAAACAAAGGCGTGAAAGAGCAGCCTTTTTCCCCTACAGACCAGTGAACCGTTTCTCCCCTGCAGCCTGTTCACATGTTAATGCATTTAACACCTCGTCATGACCTTTCAAACAAAGGGACAGAGCAATAGGGCTTGTAAGGTGTTAAATGAATTAGCATATTTAATGTATTTTTTTGAGAGCAACCTCATCACACTGCCAGCCTGAAAAGTCCCTTCAGAATACTGGTGGGACCCCAGCAGGATCTCGTTTTAACTGGATTCCCCTTTTGCAGTGCACGCATCCACGCTGCTGCATTCTTTTTAAATGAGCAGCTGGGGAAGTCTTTCTCTCTGTACCTGTAATCCACTGTGTGCTCTTGCAGATGAGCTGGGCGCTGTGAAAGTGTAAGGTGGGAGCGCAGGCGTGCACCTTACTGGGAACATAGGTGTCGGGTCAGGTCAGGGGAAGTCGGTAGAGTCAGCTGTGTGGTGTTAGTTCTGGTCAGGCGTCTGTTCCGTTGAGGCGATTAGAAGTCAAAGATTCAAGGAGTCACCCTTGGCGGCTATCGGCTCTGAAATAGCAGGGATGCAGGTGTTGGTGGCATCAGTACAAGCTCGGGCATTGAGAAGGCTGATAACTGCAGGCATCAAAACGTGTTGGAACTGCTGTGCTGGTGAGGCATCGAGCACTTCACAAGCGGTGACCCTAGCCTCGGTGCAGATTGCGTTGTCGCTGACAGCATTGGAGATTGTTTTTCTTGCCTTTCTTAGGTATCTTCCAGCTCTCAATAGCTCTCAATAACCTCCAGAGGCACCAAACTGGAACAGGCACCTCCTGGAAGGACATAACTCTCAGGAGTGGAGTTCACGGCAGCACACACAATCAGATTCTTCTTCAAGCAGGTTTCTTATCAAAGTTCCAGTCTTTGTCCTTTCCTTGGCAAAAGCAGCAACTGCAGGTCAACCCCACACAGCAAAGGGGTAGTACTCCTCACAGCTCTCTAGTGCTTCTCCTTGGCAAAGGTTCCTCTTAAGTCCAGAAGTGATCTAATTCTTTGGGGTTTAAGGCCCACTACTTATACCCCATTTTTTATTTGTTCTCTTTGTGGCAAGGGTCTCTGAGCCGAATCAAAACCAGTTCTGTCTTCTCTATGGCAGCATCACTACAGGAGGTGGAGACAGCATTGTGCAGAGGAGAAACTACCTATTTAGGAGTAAGTGAAAATTCTCCCACCATTCTAAATGCAGCCAAGGTCGATTCAGCTCAGCTCTGAGTCACCCAGAAAAGACAGGACACACCTCAACCCCCTTGTGGCAGTCTACAGGAATGCACATCACCAGCCCCTATCACTCCAAACCCAGACAGTCAATACACAAACTAGCAGAGGCACACAGAATGGTTAAATTAGAAATTTCCTACTTTCTAAACAGTGGCACTTTCAAGCACACAATTTAAAAACCATCTCCCTAAAAATGTGTTTTTAAGTTCGGGGAGTCTAAACTCCATTTCTTCATCTTGTCCTAATGGAAAGTTATACTTGTACGATATTACAAAGTAACTCCCATGTTAGCCTATGGGACAGATAGCCTTTCAATAGTGGACAACGAAATTGGCAATATATTTCACTATCAGGACATGTAAAACACATCAGCACATGTCCTACCTTTTACATACAGTGGACCCACCTCATGGGAATACCTTAGGTCTACTTGAGGGGTGACTCACATGTAAGGAAAGGGAAGATTAGGGCCTGGCAAGTGGGTGCACTTGGCAGGTCGACATGGCAGTTTAGAACCTCACGCAGAGACTGCTGTGGCAGGTCTGAGATGCCTTTTCAGGGCTATTTGTGCAGGTGGCACAATCAATGCTGGTAGCATTTGATTTACAGGCCCTGGCACACTCAGTGCACTTTACTAGGGGCTTACCAGTAAATCAAATATGCCAATTATGGATAACCAATCATGATAACAATTTACACAGGAGCACATGCACTTTGACACTGATCAGCAGTGGCAAAATGGTAAACTACTATTACTACGCAGCCTCTACTTCGAATGACCTTTTCTTAGCATCTTTTACTTCGCAGTTACAGTTACTACGCATGCTTTTAGTACGCATGCTACTACTATGAAAATACAGTAAATTCGCAGGTACCAATACTTCGCTAGATACCGTTACTAGGCAACTATAATTACTTTACGAGTGTCTGACTCACAGCTAGAAAAGGGAATATGATATGACTGACAATATGTTCTTGTGGGCAAGACAGAGGGGTGGGTAGAAAGACATAGTTACTCAGTTTACAGGACGGGCGGGCAACCGGGACAGACATCACAAATTATTAAAAATAAAGTTGCTTACTTTCTGGCCAAAGGCATACTTGCCTTTATCCTTTGTCACTTAATTAAAATGTGAAGCTGATTTAGATAACAATAGTGAGAACAAATATTGTTTGTTCATGGGAATAGAAGCATGCAAGTTAGCTGTACAGAAAAAAAAAAGATTTGTTTTTTTTACCTTCGTCGAACTCTATCTCTATGTGGTCCGTAGTTAGGAGAATGAGTTGTCGTTAAGAGTAATTAACCTAGTTGATGAACGGAATGAGTGCGAAGTCTGAAGGTTGGTGTCGGAGTTGTGATTATGGGGAGTAAATAAAAAAAAGGCATATCCAGAATTCACAGGCTAGGAGCAAGTCAAGTCCTATTTCTATTTTGAAGAACATTCAAGAACGTAGACGCAGGGACGTAGGAACGTCATTTTGATAATGAAGGCGGAATGGAAGAGAAGAATAGGAGAACGCAGAACAGGTAAGTGAATTAAACATAAATATTTATTTGTTTGTCGTGTGAATGCATGATAGAAGGAAAGTTGTATTAGTAAGGTGTATAAAAGGAAATCAATCCCCACACCCAAAACCCCTATTTTCCTGGCATCCCATGCCAGGGGATAGGTTACTATTTGGAATAATTTTTGATTATAACGAGCCAAAAACAAGTAGTAGTGGTATGCGCAGTAATTTTCTGCGAAGTAAAAGCTTTTTTTAGTAGTTTACTTTGCATTTGTGAAGTAAAAACATTCAAAGTAAAATCATGCAAAGTAACGGTATTTGCAATGTAACAACATCGGACTAAAAACATGCTAAGAAATGGTTTGCGTGCCCAAAGCACCTAAGCCAGCAAAAACGAAATCCAGCACAGCATAAAGAATTCAAAGGGTAAAGGCAAAAAGTCAAGGGAAACCACACCAAGGATGCCAAGTTTAACACAGCGCTTTCTAAGGGCAGAAACAATGCCTGCACTGGCCGGAGGTGGAGTCAGATCCTCCAAGCAGGATAACTAAGTAATCAGCATATCAAGGCAGAATGCTTCAAAGGCCTCTGCCACCTTTGACATGCAACTCAAGGCTTCTCCAGAAAGGGAAAATGCCACCCACTGCCCGGGGCCATTTTTGGCACCAAGACAGGAGGGAAAATTAGCTAGTCAGGAGGAGTGTTCCCCTCTCAGACTAGTACCGCTCCTAAAGTGGGCTACATGAAGTGGACATGATTTTTAGAATTCCACCATCTTAGTTTTGGTGGAATTAGGCTCTCTCGGTTAGGGTTAGGCCCTGTTCCCACAAGTGTAGACACCCAAAGGTAAGTAGCTCATTGGCTAATGTCACTTTCCCTAACACCCCTAAATTGATCATTTAGGTGACACCCCTGACACCATGAACCTCGATTTAATGGATCAAGAAGATAGGACAAAGAAAAGCGAGAACTGAAGACTGCCGTGGACTTTTGGTGCCAAACCCAGCCTCCAGTTTCGACTATCATGAACAGCAACTCGTACTGCAGCTGACCAGATTCCAAGAACCTCGGGAGACTGCCAGTCCATCACAAACTGCCAAGCAATCTCCCTTGAGTAGAGGAGCTACTCCCCTGCAGTAAGAAGACACTGAAACGCAAAGTTCAGTCTACCGAATTACCGCTACTAAGTAGGAGGACACCAGAACCAATTAGAGATACACAGAACCAATACTCAGGGCACCCGATGCCTTGCAACAAGCAAAGACGGTAAGAGTCCAATCCGGACTCCAACACCGAGCAGCTGTGAGGGACATCAGCACTGTGAGACCCTCCCGTGCTGAGTAGCCCACTTGTTTTAATTGTGCACTCTCACCCGGCATACCGACAACCGCAAGGTTTAAGGAGGCGCAGAACCCAGCCAATCTTTTCACTCAGCACCTGAGTGCCCCATCCCGGATACCAATCAACCAGATATGCCCCCTTTCTCCCCAGGACCCTTGTGACCTAAGCTCGCCGTTGGAAGCTTGCGGACTTTTCCCCAAGTCCCCTTCTGCAGCCTCTTTCTACGTGGCTTCCCTGCTTTCCACTGGCACAGAGCACACAGCAAACAACCTGACAAGCACCTCTGCAACAGGATGCCCAGGGCAGAGAACAAGTAACTGATGGTGGCACTTTGGACATTGATCCCCTATAACTAAGTCCCAAAGGAGACCTCAGAGAAACCGATTGCAAATAAGTTTATGCAACATATGCATTTTATCCCATAGGGAAGCACTGCTGCATAACGACACATGATATTGAACTCTTACTTACCTGTAAAAATTAATTTCTGCAATACGACTTATTTTTCTAAATTGGCTTCAGCTTTATTCTTGAGTGTGTGAAGGGGTGGCTCGTCTGCTAAGGTGTAGGACCATCCACCCACAGCCTTAAAGCACGGCAAAAAAGAAAATGATAAGATGTTATTCCCATTTTATTTTTCAGTGCTGGGGCAGTTTTGTGGGGCAGGGCTAGGCTGTGCAGGAGCAAGGAGTGGTGGCACCCTCCTAAGTGCGCATGAATGTTCGGCTGGGCCCTGGAGCTGGCCATACATTTATGCGCACTTCGTATATTCTCCACCCAGGTTGTGTTGTGAATGTAACTAGGACCCTAATTAGATATTCCCGATTTATGCCCTTATGTGGTTATAACAAATCGTATCCTTATAGGCATAAGAATCATATCCATATTAAGTCATAGCCAATGCAGTCCAAATACGGCAAGGCTACTCCCATAGACTCCTAGAAAGTACAACGCGTTTTTAAACAAACCAAGCTTCCAGCAGCCCGGGAATTCCCCCTGCTTCTGTTTTGATTTGTCCTAGAACTCCTGAGAGTCCTGAAAGAACTTCCAGTTCTTAGTGACGTCTTATGTCCAACCTTACATCAAACTCGGCACCTTCCAGGTATAAATATACCAACATCTGCCTTAAGCAACACACAGTGGTTTGGAGCAGATCGGCTAACTACTTGCCCGACGCCCTGCTGATACGAGTGCCGAAGGAAGCCGACCCTCCCTGCTGACGCATTGAGAGAGACGCTGTCTTTTCTCCTGACGAGAAATGCAGCTCCATTGTTTCCCTGATACCCTCCCGGGTTACTGGGAGATCGAGTCCTGAGAGAGAGATAAAAGACCTCCTTCATTCTATACCCAAGGTACGGAGCTGATTAGACCCATAGAGAATTCTTGATTCAGATTCTTGGCAAAAACTGAAACTCATCTACTCCTTCCCTGTACTAGGCTTAGGTTAGGTACACTGGGGTAGGCATATCTTAGACACACCAGTTGAGTAAGTTTAGTCATTATTATATCATTGTATGTATTTTATCCATTTTAAGTACCTTATGGCTTAGAAACCATATAAATGCTTTTACAGTATTATTTCATAATACTCCTTTTACTGTACGCACTTTACTTTATGACAAGTATTGCAATTCATTTCTCTTGCATGAGAAAGAAGACTGCTCAATAAATAACCCTTTTATTGAAATCGCCAGTCTCTCTATTTCTCTGCATCTCTGGTGAAACGAAGCATGCACGATTGACTGAGTAAAATAGCTATCTATTGTTTCCTCGACTCTGGAGATATATTCCTTATTGCAGGGGGAACAAAGTTGTCATGTGATATGGTTGTCAGAAGCTAATCCCTTCTTGTCTATTCAGGAAAGCTAAACACCTTCTTGTTTACTCGAGAAAGTTTCTAGTGACCTCAGAGCTAGCTGGCACACAAAATTAAGTCTAACATATTCAATAGAGACCTAGTCGACCTCAGTCCTACGTCTAAACTATTGTTTATGTTATTCCAATGCGCAGAGCCTATTGGGAATATAGGAACTACACTACATGGCGCCCAACATTTGGTAAGGCGATAATTTAACGCTAGATACTAAAGTAATTCAGTCGTGCTTTTCACACAGACCCCTTTTCCCGTAAAAACTCCAATAGACGTCTGGAGTGGGTAAACGGTTTATATCCGCCAAAACTTAGTAGGAAGAGATTCCTATGTATTAGTTTTTGGTTTAGTCAACGTTGAAGGATACAGTGTTCCAAAATATTGTGCACCTAATCTTTGTTTCCTTGAAACTTGATCTGCAAACTTTCAGTCAGTAAAATGTCAGAAAGTGACAAAGAAAGGGAGAGAGCTCAATATTCAAGTCAAAGTGTTCATAGCCAGTGCTGTATTATTTATTTCCAATTCGTATCCCTAGACACGTGTTTCATAATTCCTCAATCGTCAGTAGGGGAAAAAAAAGCAAAGTTCATAGGTTGCAAGGCGTGCTGCCTCATCTCTCAGGACCAGTTCCACTCACAGCATGAAGGTGCAAGCCCCCTGAGCTCGTCAGCTCGTGGGAGCCATTTTGAAACTATTAGGGGGGTGGGAGCGCGCCAGACACACCCCAACGTAATTACCTCTTGCATGATGCCTCTTGCATGATGGTTCACGTGGTTCATGTTTCTCGCTCAATATTCAAGTCAAAGTGTTCATAGCCAGTGCTGTATTATTTATTTCCAATTCGTATCCCTAGACACGTGTTTCATGACTCCTCAATCGTCAGTAGGGGGGAAAAAAAGCAAAGTTCATAGGTTGCAGGGCGTGCTGCCTCATCTCTCAGGACCAGTTCCACTCACAGCATGAAGGCGCAAGCCCCCTGAGCTAGTCAGCCTTGCGGCTCGTGGGAGCTATTTTTAAACTATTAGGGGGGTGGGAGCGCGCCAGACACGCCCCAACGTAATTACCTCTTGCATGATGGTTCACGTAGTTAATGTTTCTCGCTCAATATTCACCACAAACTTTTTTGAACATCTTTGAGAACTTTGAATTAAAACAAGGAATACTGAACTACAATGACCATGAGGCAATGGGGTAATCCGGCAAGGACATGTTCGCGGCTCTCCCACACCCTTTTGTATTATCTGAAGGGTACAAATTTAACTTTAAAAAGTCACGAATTGCCCACCAGACAGTCCAATTTTTAGGATATGAATTATCAAGTGAAGGCAAAAGACTAGCAGACAACTACTTAGAGAAGTATGCAGTACTCCAAGCTCCAAAAACGCTGAAAAACTTACAATCAATTCTAGGTTTCCTGAACTTCGGAAGAACTTGCATTCTAAATTATGCAGAGAAGGTTAAACCACTCTACGAATTAATAAAACCTGATTTCAAACCAATTAATTGGACTCAAAAACACACAGAAATTTTACGATCATTATAAACAGACATGTTAACTAAAACAAAACTGCAAACACGCGCAAACGAACACAACCTTATAATCCGAGTCATCCCAGGAAGATGCGGATTTACATACCTGACCTCTAATGAGGGAGAAACGGTACCAATTGCTTACAAATCACACTTGTACACACAAGCTAAAATGAAATTCAGTTCTACTGAAAAAATTCTAACTGCGGTTCAAACGGCTGTAGCAAAAGAAAAAGCCCTAGCTCATGGGAAGAGGATATCTGTTTTAACAGCAGTATCAGCCCTTGAAGCAGTAACAAGACCGAGCATTCCAAATGCTATGGCATTAGATCCAAAATGGATACAATGGGTTAATTCTCTTGATACAACTGAAGTAATACACGCATTTGATCCCAGAATGAAAAAGCTAGAACATCTAAAATGCGAACAAGAATGTCCTCTGTCGATCGAAATTCTGCCTCGAACAGTAAACCTGTGTAATCTACACAGATAGATTTGCACAACACTACGTTGTGGATAAAAAAGTTTACAACTCAGCGTGTGCGATTGTTAAAGGTCGCTGGCGCTTAGGTAAATTCAGACCAATGGTCACTAAAACTGAATCAATTGGAAACTGTACAGCTCAGCGAGCTGAACTACAAACTTTGAAGATGACGCTGGAAAATGCAGATCGCGAATTCCCCACACTAGTAGTGTGCAATTCGCATTACTGCATCGAATCTAATAATAATTACATGCAGACCTGGATTAAAAACGGTTACAAAGATGAGACAGGTGGCACAATAAACAAGAATTGGAAATGGAATAGGTCTCGCATTAGAAAAGTTGGAGCTATTGGTGTTGTAAATGACAAATATTTTATTTATGTTGTTTTTTAAAATAGCTAAATTGATAGCTTTGTCATTTACAACGCCAATAGTTATAACTTTCGCGAATGTGACACCTATAGCATTTGGAATGCAACATGTTTTGTATTTACGTGACTTAGATGGCAGCTCTGGTTGTTAGGCCACATCTCTATAGAGCAGGAGAGTGCAGCAGGGGAGAGAAGCACAGCAATGCAATATGTCTCGCATTAGGAAAGTTTAAGCTATTGGTATTGTAAAGGACATATTTTTTATATTTATGTGCTTGTTTTGAAAGTAGCGAAATTAATAGCTTTGTTATTTACAATGCCAATATTTTTATCTTTCGCAAATGTGACACCTATTGTAACACAATATGTGTTGTGAGGGTGAGGGGTGTGAGGGGGTGTGAGGGGGTGTGAGGGTGGGTGAGGGTGAGAGAGGAGGTGTGAGGGTGAGGGTGGGTGAGGGTGAGGGTGGGTGAGGGTGAGGGTGTGTGAGGGTGAGGGTGTGTGAGGGTGAGGGTGTGTGAGTGTGAGTGAGGGTGTGTGAGGTGAGGGTGTGTGATGGTGTGTGAGGGTGAGGGAGGGTGTGTGAGGGGGTGAGGGTTAGGGGGTGTGAGGGTGAGGGTGTGAGGGTGACTGAGGGTGTGTGAGGGATTAGGAGATGAGGGTAAGGGTGGGTGAGGGGGGTGATGGTGTGAGGGTGCGAGGGTGAGGGAGGGTGAGGGGGGTGAGGGTGTGTGAGGGTGCCATTTGCTTGGTTTGTCTAAACATCAGCGTACGTGAAAAACACTTGAGTAATTTTGGGTGATCTGCTTCCTTTCCTATCTATTTATCTGCAATATTGTGGACTTCCAGGTTGATGGAATGTGTGGTCCAGAAATTCACAGGTCTGTGGGGCTAGGCTTTCTAGAGTGGCAGTTCACCAAACTACAAGAGTTCAGAATTTTCAAGTTGATAGAAAGTTGTGCCATGGTATTTGAAAGTGCACCATTCACTCGGTGCTGTATTCAAGCTGCTTGACATTCAAAACTGCAAGTTACTGAAGCACCAGAGATGCACTGTTCCTGAGTTGGGGTGGTGAAAGGTTAAGCTGTGTGACCTTTAAGATCTATATGCTGCATGTTTCACAATAGTGAATCAAGCTTCCCCAATTTCCCTTTTTGATTCCCTTATAGATCATTTGCCTGTAAAGGGGACCTTTGAGTATGATTTAATGTCAGCAAACACCAGCACATGTAATTTTGATATACTGACTTGAATAAATCTGACTACTCATTAATATAAGTATTTTGATCGCGGTGCTCGAAATATGAATCTTTTGTATCTAATAATGATTTAGCAACTTGCTTAAAGGATTTTTATAGACATATGAATTACGTAGTGTTTTTATATAAATGTGTGTTTTTCTTTTGTGTGTGTGTTGTGTGTGTGAGAGGGAGGGGGTAGGCTGCCTGGTCACTTTAATGCGTTTAGCAACAGAGGGAGAGCGCGGCGCGCGCTGGTGAGGGAGGGGGTGGGCTGTCTGGGCAGTTAATGCGTGTGGCAACAGAGAGAGAGCGTGGCGCGCGCCCTGCCGAAAGGATGCAGGATTAAAGTAGGAGTAATGTCTAGTTTGTACTCTCCTGGCTCCGCTGTTCTGTTTACTTCTGACACTTGTTAATTTAATTGGCCCATTGTAAGGGACACGGCCGTGAAACTGCAGGGAGAGAGGGGAGGTGCTGGGGAGGGGGGAGGAGAAATGCGAGCCTGGCTGTGTGCAGGGAGAGAGGGGGGTGGTGCTGGCGGAGGGGGAGGAGAAATGCGAGCCTGGCTGTGTGCGGGGAGAGAGAGGTGAGGTGCTGGCAGCTGGGGGCTGGGGAACAGAAGGCGAAGGCTGGCGAATTTTTTTTTTAAATAGTCTGTTTCACTGGGAAAAAATGAGTTGTGCAGGCTGAGGCGGTGGCGCTTGGAGTTGTGGAGTTTTGCAAGTTGCAGCCCGTTCCTTTCTGCTAAATGAGTTGTGCAGGCTGAGGCGGTGGTTTTAGTATTGAATGCAAAGATCTCAAATGCGGGTTTAAGACGAGACACGGCCGTGAAACTGCAGGGAGAGAGAGGGGAGGTGCTGGAGGCTGGGGAGGAGGAAGAGAAATGCGAGCCTAGCTGTGTGCAGGGAGAGAGAGGGGAGGTGCTGGCGGCTGGGGAGGGGGAGGAGAAATGCGAGCCTGGCTGTGTGCGGGGAGAGCAAGGGGAGGTGCTGGCGTCTGGGGGTGGGGATAGCCGTGGGAGGGACCCTGTCGCTTTCATGTGTACGCGCTTTTAATGTCAATGCGCTTGCGCATTGACCTTAAATTTGACGGGCACTGCAAGGAATCGCAAGTTGGTTAAAGTCTGTTTAAGCCCCTATAGTCTCGCAAGCTCAATGCGCATGCGCATTGTCAGGCGAGACCTAAAAACTATGGGAACATGTAGTTCTTTTACAGAAAGAACTACGAAAGACTCACGTGATACATACGCAGAGTCTTCAACGTGATGGCGTTCACGTTGCAGGGAATTCATTGGCTAACAGAGCCACGGCGGCAGCTGGTCAACCGGCTTCCGTAGCTTCAAAAAAGCGTTCTAAAAAACAAATAGATGGAGAAACGCTACTAGCAGTAAGAGCCTCAATGGAAGGCAATTATGCAGCGTTACCTCTAAACTATCCACTCGTAAATACATACATAATTGATGCCAACTCCGTTCCCTTTGCTCAAATCCCTGGAGTGGGGGACAGAGTAATTCCAAACACGAACCAGAGAGTCTTCTTGATTCAAGAAGCACACACGGGATTGGGTCTAAGAGATCCTGAAATCTCTAATAGAATTGCAATCAAAATACTGGTGGCCGGGAATGAGCGTGCAAGTTTATAACTTTGCAATGGATTGTCAAGACTGCAATAGAGATCGCAGTTATGAACCGGACCAGATATCTGACTCTAGCACAGTGATACCAGCCCAGACACCTCTATTAGACAGCATTAGACTATCTACACGCAGGCGTCCGACCAGACAAATGCGATCCCATAAATATTAAGACAAGATTCATTTGGATGTTGCCCCAGCGCTCGGCTGACGCCAGAACTGTTATAAAAGATTTGCGAGTCTTTATCGGCACATACGCAATTGGCATGCTACAATCTGACCAGGGTCCTGCGTTTAGCTCTCGAGCTTACAAGGAGGCCATGGCCAGCATGGGCATTGCATTGCGGTACTCTAGTCCATTCCATCCTGAGGGGAATTCTGGTAGTGGAGAGAAAAAACTGTGACATAAAGCAATCTATAACAGCGAGGGTATTAGGTTCGGGTGATGGGTGGGTCAAACATCTAATAAGTGTCCAACGTAGTCTTAACAATCTGCCAAGAAATTCTCTGGGTGGAATCACTCCGTATGAACTTTTGTATGGTACAAGAATGATAATCGAAGATCTCGATTGCCAGACTTCAGTGGTGAAACAAAAAGCTTTTGATATCAAAGATCGTTTGGCTGTTTTAAGGACTTAAATGAAACAAGAAGAAGTCTAAGTAACACAAAACTAAAGCCAACGGCCACTGAAGAGAAACCACCTGTCCCAGCAAGACCTGTCTGGATTCCAAAGATTGGGGATCTGGTCAAAGAAAAAATCGCGGTGAAGAAGGAATTTGGGCCTTCTTACAGAAAAGCAGTACCTGTCTTAGCTATCAGCGCAACAAGATCAGTCGTACTACCGCCCCTTGATGGTAAAAAGGAGAACCGAGTTGTATCAATCAAGCTGGTAAAACCACAACCATGTGGCCAATAATAGGTAGTAGGCCCAGTGGACTCCCAAGAAGTAGCAGAAGACCAAACCTTGCTACAATCCAAGAGGTTCAAACTGAGAGACTAATCACATTTGATAAACCTGCAGTGAATAAAAAAGGACTATGCAACAAAGCCATGGAACTTGTGCCTCTTGAAACCCAAATTGCAACAGTTCGTCAAGAAACACCTGTCTACAATGATGTAGCCTCGGACTATTCTAATATGAAAAAGGAAGAAGCAACTACAAAGATTAATAACAATCCTGATGCCATCCAGACAATTGACAGAACTGCATCTGGCTACTTTATCAATTTGATGACTTTTCCGTTGATCCAAGTGAACATGGAGACAAGCCAGCAAACAAAACTTTCAAAGACAAAATTACAGAACTCTTTCATCAACTTGGAGAAACATATCTGATCTCACCCTGGATTGAACTGTGGATTGTTTTAGGTGTACTTTTCCTCCAGCTCTGGCTCATCTTAGTTTTAAGCTTGGGAAGAATGATTGATGGACACAGCAAGTCAGAACATTAACTTGGTTCTAAAACCTCACAGATCCTCTCACGTTGCAAAAAGAGAACCATCATCAGTGAACATCACAGCCATTCCTATACCTGGTGGTGTAGCATTGGACAATACTGATTACGAAATCTATGGCCCGGTTGAACTCTTGAAATATCCACACCAGTTCAAGATTTCTTTGAGTGACTTTGCATCACCTAGTACTTTCTCTGATGATTGGGACTTTGAAAATATTAATAATATGATGTCAGATTTAGAAATGTCAGCAAAATTTACAGAAAATGATTATTTACAGGATTTATCGAATTATGAAGAAATGTATTGCTTCAATCATTTTGGACATCATTATTTGCATAAATCTACTAATACTAGAAATGTGTTCAGTTATAATCAGGGGGAACATTGTCCAACTCCGCCAAAAGGCAGTTCGAAAACATTTTATGAAAAATTTCCATACTTCTCAGGGTTTAAGATCACTGATCCAGAAACATTTTATTTTAAAATTATGAATAAGACAGGAATGAAAAACATGTTGACAAACACTAAACTGATATATTCTGAAAAGTTTTATGAAAAAATGTCTACATTTGGTTTTGAATTTTGGAAAAACAACATTGAGACAAAAAACTGTCTGGGGTACAAAAGAATGGCAGGTACAAGGGTTAGGATCATTATTCCAGATCCCAGAACAAATAATGTTCCTGAATGATACCATTCAACAAACAACCTGTCTTGGCCTAGTCAAGATAAAAGATTTAAACAACCCGTCTATACCAAAGCCTATGGCTGATAGAAATTACACTACAGATGAGGGGTTAGACGTGTCCTTTATTTTAAAACAAAACAGAACAAATCCTGATTGGGGAAAATGGTTGATCTGGCCCACAGACACTAATAACTGTCAAGATAGATTCCTGAACAAAGTACAGGGGTTCAAACAGAATAGGCCAGACCCAAGATATTCCCAGAGACAACATCCAGGGATAATTACAACATACAGTTTAGGAAAACTATGCCTCGAATGGCTACAGAGATCCACACTACCCGAAATTAAGCAACACTTGACTTTACTTAAAGAAGGTGCTGACTTGCAAGATTTCTTACTGGGACCTCGCAAACAGCTTCAAAAACGTTTCATATACGCCGGTATATACGCAGCTTACAATGAAGCTTGGAAAATAGCACAAATTGAAATTGCATAAAAAATACGAGAAATTGATCGTTTGGAAAAATCACTTTCTGTAGTGGACAATGGGTTAACGACTCTGTCCTCCAGAATTTATTCACTGGACAGCATTGTATCATCTGCTATTGATATAATAGAACAGGATATGCTAATGTTACAACATGGCCAGTCCCAATTACGTTCTATTGTACAGTTAGGCTGGACGTTACAAAATATGCGTTCAGGCAAGGTGCCATGGCGTCTGATCAACACAACGGCATTATTTTCAATCTTTAACCTTACTGATAAACAAATCTCTTTGGCACAAAGAGGGGCAGACTATACAGTGCTGAGCATTGAAAAACTCGAAAAATTGCCATTGACAATGTCAGAACGACCGGTCATTGAATGGATAATACATGGCACCATTACAATCCCGATAACAACGTTTCAGTTTCAATACTGCCAAAAGTATATACCAGCAGGCCTGTATGAAAGGTTGGGTAAAGGATACATCAAGTCAACCTGGAATTTGCCTTATACACATAGATATAGGAGTGGGGGCAAGAAAGAAGTATTTCTTAGTGGTAACAACTGTAAAAAATCACTAAGCGGTACACTTCTGTGTCAAGAAATTAACTTGCATGGAGCCTGCGAAGGTTCTTCAAATAACCTTTCATGTCATCTGCACGGCGCCCCTGCTACACAGATAAAGCCTTTTTTCAGACAGCTTTCCAACGGCAGCTACGTTCTAATAAGTAACCACAGATGTTGTGGCATGGTACCAGGAAAAGCCTATCTCGTGAGCGTTACTTCCATGGTCACTTGTTGTATGCAAGTATTGTATCCAAACAGCAAACCAGACATGGAGGCGGCAATATGGCCTTCTCTGAATAACTCTTCTATTCAAATTGATACTTTAAGCAGAATGAAGTCTATTCTTTTACAAACAACTGTGCCTTTAACCTCGTCTAGAGAAACGTATGATATGCAAGCTGCAAGGACAGCAGCAGAGATACATGCATTATTATCAACAAATTGCCCCGTACATTTCGTAGAAATGTTAAGTCAAATCTTAAACATGTCTGATACCAGCGGCATCGTACATGTATTTAAGACAATTTTTTCTGGACTGCTAGCACCCTTTGAAGCAGTTCTTGGCATCTTCCTGAATTTCGTGCATTCTGGGTTCGTGGACACTGGAGCAGAACGATAGGTCGCAGGAGCACGCTGATCGGAAATACCGGTCTTCTTCCCCTCCCTGCCAAGTGACCCATGAGGCTTTAACAGCAAGTAGCAAGTTAAAGCAGAGGGAATCCCCCTCTAACACGTACAGCACCTTAGCGAGTGCGACACTTTTTACCACACACTGTCACTTAATATAGTTTATTGTCACCCACACATACTCTTTGGTCCTGAGGAAAGCCAGTTTTAACCAAAAGGCCTGGCTGAAACATGTAGACCACAAAGGACGTAGGAGCTCTTAATACACTCCATATCGTCCGCAAGCCTTTTTATCTTGCTAACAGGGGCCCAGATATTAAAATTTACCTTTCACCCTCGGGAACTGGGACCACCTGTATAGCTTTTAACTTCTCACGTTCATTCTCACTATCACTGCACACTCAGTAAGCATACCAGCTCCTCAGTAATCTGGAGTCGCAGCACACCCGGGACACATTCGGTGTCACTGTGGTGGGCCCGATGATGAAGCATGACACCAACTAGGTTGGTGTGTGAGGGCTTCATGACCAAACCTATTGGTTTGCCTGCAGATGTACCTCCTGAGTCTCACTAACACAACCTAGCTAGTCCTATATTGATATCTCTACATAAATCAGGGGACCCGGACTAGCTTACCTAGTCCTCTCTCTCCCTTTTGATTTGCTGAAGATTGCATCCTACCTGTTCTACGATGCTTGCTTTGCGAAGAAGAATGCGTGTCAGACGTCTGTCTCACACTCCCATCAGCAGTACCTATGGATGCCGATACTTTGTTTGGTTCGGTAACGGCTCATGCAACGTGTTGTCCCCAGCGGCTACCAATTCTGATGACGGCATTCGTTGAGACCTCACCATTACGATTAGGTGGCCGTGAGGTACGAGATGAAAGCGGCACACAGGTACAACCTTCCGTGACCATTGCTGATCTAAACACCAATGATGGCAATGCATCGCACATATGCACTATTTCCACTTTTTCAAATCTGGCCCAACTTTCACCTACTGTTGTAGACAAATTTTTTGCCAGCCTATCTGAGTTAATGTTCTCTCCTAACAACGGGAATAATATTTGAAATAGCGAGCACACAGCGTTCCCTGAACTTTTGAATTCGGCCTTCAGTTTTGATAAACAGAACTTCTAAAAAACATTGGAACAATTTTTCTTCCCGAAAGCGAAATTATTTTTCTCCAGTTCCCAAAATATTTACTTTTTTTGGCACATGATACTCTGCTTAAAGTAGAACTATTCTTAGAGAACAAGATTTATATTTTTAAAATACCTAGAGACAATATTTTGATTTAGCCTCTAGCACATGTACAGTCTTGTATAAATATGTGATGAAATGGTCTCAACCTTCTCTTCTGTATTAAGAGCCATTTCATAAATGTAAATTTCGTGATTCATTCAGTCAACATTTTAAATGAACAAAATATGCATTATCTGAATGATACCACTGCTTGTAAACGTACAGTATTATACTCATTTTTCGTGTATACACCATTTCAAATGCAAACTATGTATTTTGGGGTGGGCTGGAAAACACATGCATCGTTTAGTATTGCTTAGTATTTAGTAATGATGGACATTATACGTGGAGTGGGTGTTGTGAATGTATCTAGGACCCTAATTAGATGTTCTTGAATTATGCCCTTATGTGGTTATAACAAATCGTATCCTTATGAAGGCATAAGAATCATATCCATAATAAGTCATAGCCAATGTAGTCCAAATACGGCAAGGCTACTCCCATAGACTCCTAGAAAGTACAACGCGTTCTTAAACAAACCAAGCCTCCAGCAGCCCGGGAATTCCCCCTGCTTCTGTTTTGATTTGTCCTAGAACTCCTGAGAGTCCTGAAAGAACTGCCAGTTCTTAGTGATGTCTTATGTCCAACCTTACGTCAAACTCGGCACCTTCCAGGTATAAATATACCAACATCTGCCTTAAGCAACACACAGTGGTTTGGAGCAGATCGGCTAACTACTTGCCTGACGCCCTGCTGATACGAGTGCCGAAGGAAGCCGACCCTCCCTGCTGACGCATTGAGACGCTGTCTTTTCTCCTGCCGAGAAATGCAGCTCCAGTGTTTCCCTGATACCCTCGCGGGTTACTGGGAGATCGAGTCCTGAGAGAGAGATACAAGACCTCCTTCATTCTATACCCAAGGTACGGAGCGGATTAGACCCAGAGAGAATTCTTGCTTCAGATTCTTGGCAAAAACTGTAACTCATCTACTCCTTCCTGTACTAGGCTTAGGTTAGGTACACTGGGGTAGGCGTATCTTAGAAACACCAGTTGAGTACGTTTAGTCATTATTTTATCATTGTATGTATTTTATCCATTTTAAGTATCTTATGGCTTAGAAACCATATCAATGCTTTTACAGTATTATTTCATAATACTCCTTTTACTGTACGCACTTTACTTTATGACAAGTATTGCAATTATGGCAATTCATTTCTCTTGCATGAGAAAGTAGACTGCTCAATAAATAACCCTTTTATTGAAAACACCAGTCTCTCTATTTCTATGCATCTCTGGTGAAACGAAGCATGCACGATTGACTGAGTAAAATAGCTATCTATTGTTTCCGCGACTCTGGAGATATATTCCTTATTGCAGGGGGGACAAAGTTGTCATGTGATATGGTTGTCAGAAGCTAATCCCTTCTTGTCTATTCAGGAAAGCTAAACACCTTCTTGTTTACTCGAGAAAGTTTCTAGTGACCTCGGAGCTAGCTGGCACACACAATTAAGTCTAACATATTCAATAGAGACCTAGTCGACCTCAGTCCTACGTCTAAACTATCGTTTGTTATTCCAATGCGCAGAGCCTATAGGGAATATAGGAACTACAGTACAGTTGCATTACAGCCTGGGTGGAGAACATGCCCAGGCTTCCATTCCCCATCTGAGCACCGAACCACGGCGCTCAGATCAATCACAACGCTGCATTGCAGCGCTGTGATGGGCTATGGGGAGCATGGGTGCTTACCAATCAGCGTTGTGATTGGCTTAGGGGAGCCTATCCAGCTTCTTGCTCCAACAGAAGACAGGAAAAAAACGGAGGAGAGGCGGCGGCGGCAGCTGACCGACCGGCCAGCCAGCCAGCTGTGAGGTAAGTTTGTTTTGTGTGTATTTTCTCCCCTATATCCCCGCCCCACCCACTACTATTTCGCTGGAGCAGCCGCAACTGAGTGTGTGCCTCATTTACACTATCCTCTGATTAATCTAAACTGCTCACCCACACTACCACAAAAGAGAGCATTTGGAATTATTATAACCCAGTAAGGGTCGCCTAGACTCAGCACAGTGCACCTTATTTTGGTGCACTATATATCCATCTTCCGAAATCCCTTCACCCCGAAAGCAAGTATTTTTCAAAAATCCCGCCCTGTATATCTTCGTTTCACTAATGGTGCTGACTGTACTCCCACCATTGGGCGTCAATCCATAATGTTTCATTTTGAGGTATCACCTACACAGTGCATGTGTTATGCTGAGAGACATATTGTTTACAATTCAGTGGGCTTACAACCCGCCTAAAGCAAGGCCCAACTGGCCCTACCGGGCATCGAACGTTTCTCCAGGAGGCTGAAAGGGTGAGGGGCCAGTTTTGTAGCAGTGCAGCAGTTTAAAAGCACCGCAGAGTCCCTTATGTATTCAGCAGTTTTCGGGCAACAATAAAAGTGTCTTCTAGGAGAATGTTCCCTTTAACCCCTTCGCTGCTCATGACGAGCTCAGCTCGTCATGAGGAACGGTTGAGCTGTGCTCATGACGAGCTGAGCTCGTCATGAACAATGGGAATTCAGGGAATGCAGCACAGGAGGTTCATGGTTTTGCCCAGGGTCACGGGGGAAGCGGCAGTCAGCGCCGTGCTTGCTCAGGCGATAACATCAGTCTGGGTGATAAAGAAGCCATCTTTCCCTAAATTGAAGGCGCACTCTGCCTTTGCAGCGTTCCTGACCTTGAATGCCTAGGATTGTTCGGTCATCCAGTGTGCCGTCTATTGCTGGTTTCATATAGTGGGCAGTATGGTGAGAAGCGAGCGCGAGGATGGGGGGGTGTCTTATTTCGATTTCCTCAGCAAATTCTGCAGATCCAATGGAAACATTTCGGACCAGGTGTGAGACTAACACAAACCAGAAATTTCGTATGCCTTGAGAATAATGTCCCCCACCATAAGTGAGGGGAGAAAGGCAGCACGTGGGAGTGTGGTTCATATACGGAACGAGCGCATGCTTTTTTCAACAGTAAATTGACTTTTCGAAATCGTCTCACTGACTGCTTCTTCAGTGCAATGTCAGCTTTCCCATGCTGTGGTGGTACTTGCAAAGACATACTCCCGCTGCTAATTTAATGAAACCTTCAGCTTATGAAGCGGGGGAGAGAGGCATAATCTTGGTTAAATTTAGCTAGGCATGGAGAATATCTTAATTGGCGAAGCACCCTTTCCACCAAAACTAACTAACTCGTTTGGAACCCAGCAAGCAATGCCTCTATGCCCACCCCTGTGCAGAATCTGGGGCGGTTTGCACCCGTCGAGTCGCACAGCAGTAACTGTCTTTTGCACAGCAACTGCTTTGCTACATGAATGCTTTGCGCTGTAACGGATGTACAAAACCACCATTAGCAAAGCGTCGCAAAAAACCCAGTCTCAGCATTATACATATGGCAGGACTATTTGCTAGTCAAGCATATTTTTTATGAATGCAAAAATGGAGGCCTACAAGGGACAAAAGACTTCCATCTTTGTACTCGCATTATGCATACTTTTTTAGGTCTGGCTTGACAGCATATCTTCTACCACACCTAAGGTGATCAAAAAAGAGCTACAGCGTACTAGAGATTGACTGTCGCTTCGTCCAGATAGTGATTCTTCTGAGTACAGCTTTTGATTTTAACACGAAGAGTGCTGAACTTCTAAGCAGCTGTAATCATTTGTTTACCAAGCTCTGAGAACCATGGCTTTGTATCAAGTCATGTGTTCTAACAGGACCTTGAGCAAGAGCCCTTTAGTTCACATACTTCACTCGTGTCTTCTCCAGCAGGAGAACGGATGGGAGCAGGGTAGTCAGGTGCAATATACAGATTTCCAGATCCATAGTACCACAATAAAAAAAAATACATTATATACAGAAGAGATTATTATTCATACGCTTTAAAAAAGTTTAAAACTTTATAAATTACAATAAGAAACATACGCCAATCCCACGGTTAAATTACAAGAACTTTTATTTAATTATTAATTATTAAAAAAAATTAAAAGCCATTATTATTTGTAATATCAATACATCCAAGTCACGTAAATAAAACACATATTGCATGACAAATGCTATAGGTGTCACATTTGCGAAAGTTAAAACTATTGGCATTGTAAATAACAAAGCTATTAATTTCGCGATTTTCAAAACCAACACATAAATAAAATATTTGTCATTTACAATACCAATAGCTCAAACTTTACTAATGCGAGACCTATTGCATTGCAAATGCTTGTTTTAATAGAGTGTAGAAATGAAGGTGCGTAGGACAGCCCCATAGGCAGACATTCTAAGAGTTGATAATGGATGTGGTACCTTTAAGAGCCCAAGGACCTCCAGTATCCCATCATGCTTAGCAGGATGTTGTTACCTCAGTTCTTTTTTGAGGCGATGAGTATGTATAGGTCTAATAAATACTTCTGTCTGCTCCACAGGGGAGGAGGGTGGGTTGCTTATAACTAATGGAAACTCCCGTAAGAGAGAACTGGAGTTACAGGTAAAAAACAAAGTTTCCTTCTCTAGTAGGGGGTTTCCACGAATAGTCACAAGCCATGAATAGAGTAGCACGCCTACTTAAAGCAGTGCAGACGACTTAGTGAACTAGAGAAGCCTGTTGATTTTGGAGGGAGGCTTGCTCTACTGGGGCATCTGCACTAGATTCAGAGTCCAGGCAGTAATGTTTGGTGAATGTGTGAACAGACCTCCCATGTACCATTGAGTTGGGTAACAATAAACATCCGTTATTCAGCACCAAGAGACCTATGGGTGAACGTGCGCTTTACAAATACACATGTTATGTTATGTAGCTGGCTTGCAAATCTCGGCAATGAGGATCTTCCTCATTAAGGCAGCAATGGCTATTTTACCACTAGTGGAAGATGCATTAGGTCTGGCAAAGAGTGTTTTATTAGTTTTCTGATAGCTTACAGAATGCAAGTAACAATCCATCTCGAAATGGACTGTATGGAAGTGGCAAGACCTGTACAGACTGGACCATAATTAACAAATAATTGGTCTGATCTGCAGATGTCTTGATTTTATGAAGATAAAACTTTAAAACCCTCTTTACATCTAGAGAATTAAGTGTTTTCTTGGCTGGAGTAGAGGGGTTCTGAAAGAATGTGGGAAAAGAAACTGTTTTGTTAACATGAAAATCCCCAAAAACCTTGAGGAGGAATTTCGGGGTGAGTTCTCATCTACCTAGGAAGAGTGGAAGACTGTGTATGGTTCGTAAGAACAATGCTTGGATCACACTAACCCTATGTGCTCATGTAACTGCAACAAGGAAAGTGGTTTTCCAAGACATGTGTTGGAGATATGCCTTGTGTGTGGTCTCGATTCAGTCCTGCATAAGGCATGAAAGACTGCATTACGCTCCCATGGTGGTAAATGGTGGTAAATGGCACCTAATAGGTGGAAAAACCTTCAAACCCTTTGGAAAATCCTTGAGGACCAGGATTTAGAAAAAAAGAGGATCGTGAAGGACATTTCCTGTATGCAGTAAGAGCTGCCAAAAAGAACTTTTATGGACGAGAATTGCAGGCCAAATTTTACAAGGTGGTATAAGCAGGGAAGAATGACATCTTCTTGGCAAGTTGTAGGGTCCCCACTTTTGGAGGAACACCAAATGCAAAATCTCTCACTTTAACCCCTTCGCTGCGGGGTATTTCCCCCCCCCCCCCGCTGTGTGTGGAGGGGATGGGGGGGCGGGGGGGATTTGGGAGGGCGCGCGCAGCTCCCGCATGCTGGTGACAAGCTGAGCTCGTCATGGAGTACAGTGGAGCTACCCTCATGACGAGCTCAGCTCGTCATGGCCGCACCAGTTTTTCGAACGTTCAGCACAGCGGGGGAATTAGCCCCACGTGCGAACGCTCCAACGGCCGTGACGAGCTGAGCTCGTCATGAGTGCAGCTCCACTGTACTCCATGACGAGCTCAGCTCGTCACAAGCATGGGAGGGGTTAAGGCACATGCTGACCGGTTGAACAGTCGCTTGGCCTCCTTTAGGATCTCCATGCAGTCTTGTGGCAGGTTCAAATGTCCATAATGCTGTAGCTCAGGAGCAAGTCAGACAAAATCAAAGAGGAAAGATTGGGGTGTACCATCTGGCCTCCGAATTTTGTCAGCAGGTCTGGTCTGTATGTGAGCTTGTATATGTGGACACTGCTACCGCGGAATTAGTACTGGGAACCACCATTGACGTGGTCACTCTAGCCCTGTGAGGATCATCTTGGTTTTTGAGTAGAGAGCTTGATTAGGGCAGCCGGGTTCAGGGGAACTGGTGGAAAGGCGTAAAGAAATTTGCCGGACCAATCGATCCATAGGGAATTCCATTCATATGTGTTCCTGTTTGGTGTACCTCGAGGCGAAGCCGCGGCATTTTTTGTTTTGTGCGGTGCCGAACAAGTCAATGGTGGGCATGCCCCACAGTCCGAAGATGTGCTGAACGTCATTGTACAAGATCCATTTGTGGTTTTCCTGTAGAACTCTGCTGAGGGCATCAGCCTGTACATTCTCTACACCTATAAGGTGAGTCACTGTGATATGTAGGTTTCGAGCGATCAGTTTCATATTGTCTGGGCTTCTAGTGACAATGGCCTGGACCTCGTCCCCCTCTGCTTGTTGTGGTAGTACGTTGTGGTGGTACTGTCCATCTGAACAAGCAGGGTCTGTTACCTGAATGATGGACGGAAGGCTGTGAATGCTAGTTGGACCGCCGGTGACCACATATCTTGGATTTATAGATGATCCATGTGGGCTCCCCACCCCTGAAGTGATGCATCTGTCACTATGGTCTGAAAAGGAACTTGTTGGTCAAAAGCCATTCCTTGAAGTAGATTGGCAGGGAACACCACAATTTGAGAGAATGTTTTGCATGGAGGGACAGTTCGGTCCTGTTGTCATGAATGGCCCGTTAGCTGATCTCACTGGTCCTCGAGCATTCTTGGAGAGGTTGCATGTGGAGATTGGCATTCAGAGTGGGAAAAATGAAGGCGGCCATTGACCTGAGGAGGAATGAGTCTGTCCTCACCTTGGTATGAGATGTCTGAAGAAAGACATTTCTGAAGGATCGATAAGCATCTCTCCTCCGGAGTACACACTTTTGCTTGGACAGGGTTGATGGAGGCTTCCAGATAATTAATGGTCTGAACTGGGATTGGTTGATATTTGCTGGGATTGACATGAAGCCCCAAGCATAGTAGGAGGTCGCACGCCCAGTTGAAATGAAGCTGCGCTTCTTGAAAAGTTGACGCCTTTATGAGCCAATCTTCTAGATATGGATAGACGAAAATCTGGTGTTTCCTGAAGAGGGCAGTCACAACTGCCATGCATTTCAAGAATGTTCTGGGTGTTGACTTTAGACAAAATAGTAGTACTCAGTATTGGTAATGGTCTTGCCTCACCACAAACCTCAGAATTTCCAAAGTTTCTTTGCAACAGGGATGTGAAACTAAGCTGAGTATCACCAGAGAGAATCGTGGATTCTTAATGGGATGTGTTTTGGAAAAAGGAAATAATTCTTCCTTTTGTAAAAAAACCCTCACTCACTAACCTAGTGGTGACATGCTTCATCATCGAGGTCCACCCTAATGACCGAGTGCCATCAGGGTGTGCTACAACACCTGGACTACAGTGGAGCTGGATTGTGAATGTTAAGTGCAAAAAAAGGTGTGTTAAAAATTGTCCTGGTTTAACTTAATACTTTTTTTTATTTGGAAGTAACTGGACAATGTTAAAAAGAAGTGTGGAGATACTTTGAGGGTAATTATGACCAAGAGTATCTCTGGAGGTGGTCTGGTCTACATGTTTCAACCTATGTGTGGAAGTTACCAGGTTTTCGTCAGGACCAATGGGAAAGAAAATGGACGGTCTACACCCCCTAGAAGGTGTACCCAGTCCTACATTCTTGTGACCAGATAAGCAAAAAAGTCTGCGACCAGATAAGCAAAAAAGTCTGCTATCGGTGTAAGATCCTGCCAAAATCGGCAGGCTTGTAATAAAAAAGACCCGTTGGAGGAAAGGAAAAGCAATCATAAATAGATTCAATTACATGCCTGTAACGTTGTGATGATTCGCACGTGTCAACATGCAACATGCCAGTGCATTAAGTGGCAAAGTCGGCCCGATTGGAGCCCTGATGAAGTCGTGGGCTAAGTGCCCTGACGAAACACGTGTTGGCTGGGCGTTGAGATTAAAAAAAGAAAACGTGAAGAAAAACATCATTCAAGACTACATGTGCAATTGATTCATTGTTTAGGTTGGTTTTGTAAGTAATGAATAGTGACATTGAGGTCATACTAAATATGGCGTGTGCACAGATCCCCCTTTGTAACTAGAGGAAGGAGTGGCCGGGACGCTGTGCGCTGGTGAAGCGTCTCAAATAACACTGATGTTGAAGAAGGAGGCACAGGCATCTGGATGTTTAATTTTGCTGCTCCTCTCACTAACACCTCATGAAAGGTGGTAATATCTACCGGGGAGACTAGATGGAGGAGTGCGTCAGGATAGGTGAGTAGCATCCAGTAGATGTGGAGGACAAATTTCTGGAGTGATGGTGAGATCATGATCTGGATCTATGTGACAGACGTCGATGAAGTCGTCTTGATGACGAATGTCGTTACCTGTGGTGGCTGTGAGAACAATGGCATGTTCTGGAACATGATCTTGGCCTTGGACGAGATAGCTCAGAAACAGGTGTTGGCGCAGTGGGAATTGGGAGTGGAGATGGGAGAAATGGTGAAGGAGAACCTGACAAAATAATAGAAGATGGAGAGTATATACTGGAACAGCCAGACTGTGGCGACTAAGAAATGCGCCTCCTCTTCCTTTGGTGTGTCCTAGACATCAACCTGCCCCTCAACCGCCTGTGATGACTGGACATCGATATGCTTCTAGATGTCAATCGTTGGCACCTCCTCGAAATTACAGTGTGCCTCAACTTCAACCTACCCGTCGAAGGCGATCTGCGGCTCTGTGTTGACAGAGGGTGAGTTTTTGACCTACCCAGTCTTGACGTCAATCTTTTTTGTCGATCCATCGACAGCGAACAGGTCTGTGCTGCACCTTGTCTCAATGTTAATGCACCCGATGTCAACAAGGAATTAAGCCATTTTTTACCTGGAAATCTCTTTTGATGTTCTACGTCCACCAGAAGTTGAAGACAGATCCCTGGTAGAGGACTGACCCTCTCCTCCCTGTGTAGGATCACATGTAGACTGCATCCGCTTCCTGAGCTGTTCATACGCGCCCTGGATGCGAATCGTCTCCCTATCTTGTAGGGTTCACCTGGAAAACTTTCTGCAGTGATGACTTGCTGGAAGACAAATAATAGACCTCATAGGGGCCTGTTTTGGCTTTCTTTCTCCCACAAGTGCATTTATCAAATACATATAGCATTTGCTGAGACAAAAAAGTCAAAAATTCCTGTCAGAAAATTACATAAAATGCAAGGAAGAGTGAATTTTGAAGAGAAAAGTCTTAGAAAGACAAGGTTCAGTGCTCCTAAATCCCATCAGCAAGTGCCGGAAAAAAAGAACTGAGGAACTGCCGCCAGCTAAGCATTATGGGATATTGTAGGGTTCACATCTATTTTCCCCTCTTATAATAGTAGCCTATAGGGCTACAATGTCCTACGCTCCTTTCTATACTCTATTAAAAGTGTTTGTGAAAGACATTAGTATTATTTTACACAGACATAATGCATTTATATGCACAGACAGTTCTCCTGGCACCTTTTATTAACTAAAAGATGACGACTTTGGCCACTGTAGCCTTCTCCTATAGGCTGCAAAATAGGTTTCTTTCTCAAGTGACTCTGTAGGCACTCCTGAAGAAAGTCGAACATCTACACTTAAGAGAATATATTTCAAAAACTGATCCAGGGTCCCCGAAAGTGGGCCGGGCTATTCTGTGCTTATGACTATCATGAAAATCCCCAACGTGAGAAATTTTTCAGCGAGATCACCAACAGGCACTGCACCTCTAAAAGTCTTACATGGTAAATCCATTACCCTATGTTAATGGTGAGAGGAGGGAAACTAGTGGCATCTCCTGTACAGCTATGCCCAGAATGCCAAAATCTGACTCCTGAAACACTACGGTTATTAAAGGTTACTGTTCAGTTACCATCTCATTACCTGAGAGAAAAGCGAGACGGAGAGTAAAACACATAAAAAAACAAGCATTTGCAATGCAACAGATCTCACATTTGTGAGAGTTAGAGCTATTGGCATTGTAAATGACGTCTTTGACTCATATGTTTTGGTTTGGAGTGGAGTGGATGTATGAGTGGAGTGGAGCGGAATTATGTGTGTTGGATTGGAATGGTTAGTTCTGGAATTGAGTGCTGTGAAGGGATTTGTGTAGTGGAATTATGTGGCATTGTGTGCAGTGGAAATGTGGATAGCAGTTATGTGGTATTGAGTTCACTGTTATGTTGTAGAGTGTGATAGAGTGTGACTGTGCGTGATGGGAGTGTAATTATGTGGATTGCTATTGTGTTGTGGTGTGTAGTGGAGTTAAATTATGTGGAGGGTTGGTTTTTGTGGCATGATGTGGAATTCTGTGGTGTAGATTGGATGTATGTGGTGTGTTGTGTAATTTTATTGTTGAGTTGAATTTTATGGTTTGGAATGGAAATGTGCAGAGTTGAATTGTGTGGCATGGAAGTCTGTGGCGTGGAGTAAAATTATGTTGATTAGAATAGCAGTGAAATGTACGAACACGTAGCCCGCATACATTGCCATGCTACAGCATGCATGCCCTGCTTATAAAAGGGAATGGTAATTAGGGTAAAATTTCATATGGAACAGATAGCCTTCCCAGATGATGTTCACTCGCTGTTGTCCTTAGATGAAGCAATTTAGATCTCTCTACGTAGAACTCACAATCTCAAAGTCAATGTGGCAGCTACTACCAGAATTAATAACACAGGGATTTTATGTAAGGGCTCTTTGCTAATTGATACTTTCCCTTAAATAGGCCATTTAAATGGCAGACGCTTCAGTAACAGCACAGCGAACACACCAGGGGGGGGGGCGTGACGACAAACATTGCTGCTCATCACAAGTAAGTAATTCTAGACGGTAGGGGTGGGGTGCTGAATGAAGGGAGGTTTGTGGGTTAAATTAAATGAAGAAAGACACAGGACATCAAAATTGATATTGCACAAAAACAGATGTGTACACAAGCTGCCAAATGAATAACAAGAGCCACATTTTATTGCTACCATATATGTTGACGGTTTTAAAAGTTGCAGTTAGTTTCCCTCCTATGAAGATAACCCGCAGAAGCTGTTCCCTGCAGCAGCCGGGAGCATGGTATGGTGCATACTCTGAGCACACAAGGCGTTTGAAGGCAAAACATTCCTGTACATGACATAAGAAGAAAATGTACACACCCTAGAAAACAACCAGAAGTAGATGGCATATCTAAACCTCAGGACATCTGGCGATGAAGCACAGGCAGAATAGGAGACAATGTGGGATGAACACTAGCTTTCCAAAGCACACAGGTAATAGAGCAACACTGCAGGTTCTAGAGTGCTTTTGATCTAGGGCTCTCAACACAAATGGCAGCACTGCAGGTTCCAGAGCACTCACATTCTTGCACACTCTCTGAGAAACACAGAAATACAGTATGTTCTACAGTCTTTCAGACCAGGCTAAACATGGACCTACTGTAATTGCATTACAAGGACTCACGTGACGGTAACATAGTGTTTGCAGAAGCAAGTTTTAATCGTATACGCCTATGCAATCTCCCATTTTAACTCACTGGCAGTGAAAAAAGTAAACAACTCCCAAAATAAGAATACACACGAAATGAGGTGTCCCGGAATAGCAGGGCAATGGAATTATGCGGCAGGGTTGACTAAATTATGGAGCAAGAAAGGGAAAATTATGTGATAATAAGGAAGGTTTTGTGATAGTATTATTTTTCAAATATTGTGTCATTTGTATGCGTTAACACTGTTTTGGCAAAGATTTCAACTGTTAAGCACCATTTAATCTCCCAAATACAGCGATAAGCAACTGAAAGATTGCAACTTAACCTTTGCACCAGGCCCTCCACGGAGCAGCAGTGAAAATAGGGGGGACAGGCAGAGAAGGGGGGGGGGCTGGAGCAGAAGCAGGCTGAGACTAGAGGCTAATCACACACTGACCTTACGGCCAAATATTTCTGCATACGGTGAATGCGGCTTCCAATGAGCAGAGGAGATTAGAGAGAGGAAGCAAATGATGTAGGAACAGAATGAGAGGGGTGTGGACCGTAAATGCGAAAAACAGAAAGCAAGGAGGGCCTACTTGGTCAGGGAATGTGATTGAAAGGACCCTCCACGGAGCGGCAGTGAAAAAAGGGGGGCTGATGCAGGCTGAGAATGAGGGTGGCAAGCTGACGACCGGCAGGGGGAAGGGATTAGAGTCTGATTCTGGCCACATCTGTTTGAATAGGAAGCCCGGAACAACATTTTCACTGCGCCTGTCAGGCTGGTGTTATCTTGTTGGCATGCTTAAGAGGGCCGGCTATGTATGTAATGTGAAGACATACAGATTCCTTTAAACAACCAGACAATGATTCAAAATAACCATTAAGTGATTCAATACCTTCAGGGCGAGCTCATGGTATAACAGTGCGTCTGCAAAATTAAGTTGGTTTGGGAGAGAGGACACAGCCAATCAGTGAGCCCTTTGGCACTGGAACCTCCCTGCAAACTGCCGACTAGGGAACTGGCTACCCATGTTCGAGCCTCGGCGTCAACTCAATATTTTGTAAATATTTTAAAATTTTGTATATTACTTATTATCTATCCCCGTGCCCGTACAAATGATATTAAATGAAAACAAGCAGCAATATCGAGAGGTGGTGGAGGCAGGGTTAAGGAGTAGGGAGAGACGGCTGGGCAGGCTGCGATGGGCTGGTGGGAGGAGAAATGCGAGAGGCCGGCCGAGCGCACGCTGGGGAAGCCTTTGATGTGGCCTGGCAGCCGTGGAGAAATGCTGCTGGCAGTGGGAGGGTGATTGATGGGCGGGGCAGTGCTGGGGAAGCCTTTGATGTGGCCTGGCGGCCGTGGAGAAATGCTGCTGGCAGTGGGAGGGCTGGGCATGCTCGTCCACAAGGAGTCACGTGACTCTCGTGCACTGTCCAAAATCCTCTAGAAAGGAATTTTTTGGGTTGACAACATTAGGTCCGAGTTTTAAACTTGCAAAACACAGCAGGCATCTGAATATAAATCATAAAGAAAGAGCCTAGTGACGGGACAATTCTATTAAACTTTGCCCATAGCTCTGCCCATACTAAAGCATACAAACAGTGTTCAACGGCTAAATAAAGGTAGCATGAAAAACACTAGAAAGGGCATCAATCAAGCCAATTATCAAACTATAAGAAAAAACACCTTTATTTCAATTTTTACAACATAAATATCTCTGGAGACGACATGCCCTTGGAGTTGTGCGTTCTTGCCACATCTCACTCTGCTCCAGTGTTGTCGTTTATTTGACTTCAGAGAAAAAGGTGGCTAGTAATATTTATCAGTTCCTTTTATCTTTCTTCAAGGTAATGCGAAAAGTCCCAGAGTATGTACAACAGCATATAAAAAACGACGCCCCTTGTAGCCAGAGTGTAAGAGGGTCGACCCTTTTGAAGGAAGTCGTCATCTGCTTAGGTCACGGTTTGAGCTTCGGCTGCACAAGGTGCGCTCTTCTTGGGTCAGGCCACTGAAGAAAGGGTGACTCAGGGCCTCCTGGAGCGTGATCCTCATGGAAGGTTCATATGCCAGCATCCGCTTCAATAGGTCAAACATCTGCTTGTGCTCCACTGAATCATGAAGCATGTAAGTCTAGAAGTAGAACAAGATGTATAAGAGCAGGTTAGCAATAACATTTATTAAAGTTGCAGTGTTCCAGTTTTACTGATACAATGGCCTCAGTATGCATTCTTTTCTAAGAGCACGTTTTTGCTGAATTACTCTTTCAAACTGAACTAAAGAACATTCCTATGGATTTTCTTTCTTTTTAAACAAAACAGGTTTTGGCATTTTTTTTAAATTACAGTACGTTGCTTTATTCCTCAATTGCCCTTTTGTCAATCTACTAACTAACTAACCAGTTAGCACAATTAGTTGGTTGATAACCATTTGTTGATAGTTTGGTTGACCTGCATTGTTGGCACTTTAGTGATACGGTGCACGGCTACCAGATTAACAAAATCACAATGTATCTTGCAATATTAGTAACCAAACCTTTACAACCTACACCTTCACAACATTTTAAGAAATATCAAAATAAGCACTTTCATGATAAGCTTATTTACCTTTGGTACCATTCATTTTTATTATGTTTGATGGATATGATTGCTCCTGCAAATGACTCAACTGAACATCCGTCCAAGAAGCCGGGTTTGATTCGGGAATCTTGCACAGTACTCGTTATCAAAAATGTCACTGGATGGTATCATCAGAGGTAGAGAAAATATACTAACTACCATATAAGGCGTTAATGTGATGGCGATGCTAGTTTTATCTAATGTCAACACATCCAATCATAAGAAAGTAAAGAGATTACATAAAAATGAAACAGTACCAAGAAGCTCATGTAGAGTATATGAAAGTAAAAAAGCTAGACCAAAATGAGCTACAAAACTTATGTTCCAAAAGTGGTACTAAACCTTATCCTCAAACAACAAATGTTTTGAGAAAGAAAGTACCAGGTAACAGCATTGCAAAAAGATTGAATCAGAACGGAGCAGAGATCACAGACATGTCTCTCATGGAATGATATAAACAAAAGAGAGGGGCTCGTAGTAACCCGTAGGGAAATAGAGCACCAATATACTTTAAAGTAAAGCAAAATGTTTTCCCTATGGGAAGTATTGTTTCCTGGTCCTAAACCAGGACTCAACACGGCATATTCAATCTTCAACACTCATTCAACTTGCATTTTGTTGGCTAGGAAAACACTCACCAGAAGGGAAGAGAAACCGTCTATTTGTAAAAATATACAATTTATTTTAAATAAAAAACATGAATTCCTATGTATAGCTAGTTAAAAACATATAATACACAAATAAAACCACCTAGTGTGGGTATGGAGAAAGTTTTTTGGAAAAGACACTGCTATCTGTCTTAATCATGTCATTTCGGGCCCTCGTTTGACAACAATGGGGGGAATAGTTTTTCCTTATAACCAGGTTATTTGTTGGCAACACCGAATATGACTTGTAAGTGCGTCGACGCGTTTCGGAAGCTTTAGTTGATAATGGCTCCCTTCTTCAGGACAGTCTCTATGTATTTTCTCCACAAAATTGTATCACACCTAATGCACAAATAAAATATAGCTATTAGCTCCTGATTTTGCAATTACTATCTGCACATATTTCAATAAGATCTTATGACGACAGCTTGACAGAATTAGCACTCACATGTCTAAACTTACACTGTAATATGTATGCAGAAGAACAATTATATCTATAAGTAAGGGGCCTATGCGTACTAACAGATCATTCATATTTGTTCATAACCCTCAAAACCAACATTCTCAACGTCTAAGGTCAACTTCGTACTGTTGTGCACAACTTTTTGAATATGTTTTATCACCATTATGACTGAGCATTTTTGATGTGCGTCCATTCTAAAAAAATATACATATCAAATTCCATTAAAATTCTTAAGCACAGTATAATATTGCAACAATAATATCTGTGGTTACTGCTCTTATATACGAAAAAGATTTGCTATTATCATTCACTCTAAGTACATTAAGCTGAATTCAAAAAACCGTCTGGTTAGTGTTAGCCACACCATTCTGGCAACCATTCAAACCATTCATACACCATTTATGTCACATTTCATTATTATTGACCAATGCAGTTGTATTGCAAGAAGTAATCTACGTAGTTCGTAGTATTCCTGTTCTGGTCGCGTTCTAATAATTACGACAGTCCTGTATATAATCAGGAAGAATACAGCATTAAGTTTTATTTAATAGCGTGTTCTGACACAATTAGTTTAAGGGCATTTATCTATTACCTTAATATATAAGGCCTCCAAATTCAATTTTTATTGCAAATTCGGTTTCCATAATATCTTCGAATTCCTACATGGATTAGAAAGTCCAAGTTATTTACTTACATCATACGTTTTATTTACTTACTGCACAGAGCTCAACTTGCTACGATATTATGATAACATGTATTTACCTTGCAATTTTCTCATGGGGCGTATATATACTTTAATGCCAAAAGGTGAATATCTGTTCTGTATTGGTACTGTAAAAGATACATTTGTTTTAGAAAAGCGTCTACCGGCGTTATTACCATGTTGCATATACCTATACTAAGAGGTCCTTACCAATGATAAAATGATATTTTTCGGAAAAGGTTCCTTTCACGCAGCCGGGTAGTTTTGTGCACGTGGCTGTATAACAGAATGAGTTTGTATCAATTTTCATTCGTTCGACAAATGTTACACACTGTTCATCATGATTACTTGAATACAGCAAAACATTGTCGTTGCTATGTTCCACCCCCGTTAGTCACTCGGTGTTCGCATTTTTTAATTAGCATCTTTTACACCGCCATATCCGCCCTGGTAAATTTAACGGGTCGGGTCGTTCTCTTACCTATTTATTTCACACGGCTGTTTTTCCCGGGCTGCAAACGTGGCGTCTGGATGATCACCGTTCGTATAATGAGTTAAAGACTCGAGCAGCGCAAACCGTCGCCTTTAAGCCACGTAGTTGGGTCACGTGGTTCTAAATTCCGTCGTCGCTGCAAGGCGTCATTCTACGTGCGTTCTTTCCCCCTTTTTTTTATAAAACAGGAAGTGTCTTATGTTTTACCGATATGAAAGCTTTATGGTTCACTGTTTTCGAAGCACCACTAGGTCGTCTGGCCACATTGGTTCAAAAGAACTCTATATTTTTCTCAATGTGACATTCTAGTATAAAAACTAGGATAATTTCAATTCCTAATTTCTAAACTATAGACACTGTCAATCGAGGTTTGAATACCAAAGAGGACTGGATGAGAATAGTAGTGTAGAACTGTATAACAGTGCAATTTAAAAGAATAAATATGTAAAGAATAACAGCACATACACAGAAAGAAATCATTAGGTACCACACAGGGTCTGTGCTTCAATTCATAGATATTTTATAGTTTAGAAATTAGGAATTGAAATTATCCTAGTTTTTATACTAAAATGTCACATTGAGAAAAATATAGAGAAAAATATAAATAAGTGATGCTTTCATTGGGTGACGCTTTTATTACAGGTTAAAAATGTGACGCCATTTCAGAACTATTAAAATAATACAGAATCCGGGGTCACATTAAATTATTATTTTGCGCTTTGTTCAAATGCGCTCAATAACTAGAATCGGCTTTACTAGCCCCGTAGTTCTTTTGAACCAATGTGGCCAAACGACCTAGTGGTGCTTCGAAAACAGTGAACCATAAAGCTTTCATATCGGTTAAACATAAGACACTTCCTGTTTTATAAAAAAAAGGGGAAAAGAACGCACGTAGACTGACGCCTTACAGACGACAGAATTTAGAACCACGTGACCCACCTACGTGGCTTAAAGGCGACGGTTTGCGCTGCTCGAGTCTTTAACTCATTATACGAACGGTGATCATCCAGACGCCACGTTTGCAGCCCGGGAACAACAGCCGTGTGAAATAAATAGGTAAGAGAACGACCCGACCCGTTAAATTTACCAGGGCGGATATGGCGGTGTAAAAGATGCTAATTAAAAAATGCGAACACCGAGTGACTAACGGGGGTGGAACATAGCAACGGCAATGTTTTGCTGTATTCAAGTAATCATGATGAACAGTGTGTAACATTTGTCGAACGAATGAAAATTGATACAAACTCATTCTGTTATACAGCCACGTGCACAAAACTACGCGGCTGCGTGAAAGGAACCTTTTCCAAAAAATATCATTTTATCATTGGTAAGGACCTCTTAGTATAGGTATATGCAACATGGTAATAATGCCAGTAGACGCTTTTCTAAAACAAATGTATCTTTTACAGTACCAATACAGAACAGATATTCACCTGGTGGCATTAAAATATATATACGCCCCATGAGAAAATTGCAAGGTAAATACATGTTACCATAATATCGTAGCAAGTTGAGCTCTGTGCAGTAAGTAAATCAAACGTATGATGTAAGTAAATAACTTGGACTTTCTAATCCATGTAGGAATTCGAAGATATTATGGAAACCGAATTTGCAATAAAAATTGAATTTGGAGGCCTTATATATTGAGGTAATAGATAAATGCCCTTAAACTAATTGTGTCAGAACACGCTATTAAATAAAACTTAATGCTGTATTCTTCCTGATTATATACAGGACTGTCGTAATTATTAGAACGCGACCAGAACAGGAATACTACGAACTACGTAGATTACTTCTTGCAATACAACTGCATTGGTCAGTAATAATGAAATGTGACATAAATGGTGTATGAATGGTTTGAATGGTTGCCAGAATGGTGTGGCTAACACTAACCAGACGGTTTTTTGAATTCAGCTTAATGTACTTAGAGTGAATGATAATAGCAAATCTTTTTCGTATATAAGAGCAGTAACCACAGATATTATTGTTGCAATATTAAACTGTGCTTAAGAATTTTAATGGAATTTGATATGTATGTTTTTTTAGAATGGACGCACATCAAAAATGCTCAGAGTCATAATGGTGATAAAACATATTAAAAAAGTTGTGCACAACAGTACGAAGTTGACCTTAGACGTTAAGAATGTTGGTTTTGAGGGTTATGAACAAATATAAATGATCTGTTAGTACGCATAGGCCCCTTACTTATAGATATAATTGTTCTTCTGCATACATATTACAGTGTAAGTTTAGACATGTGAGTGCTAATTCTGTCAAGCTGTCGTCATAAGATCTTATTGAAATATGTGCAGATAGTAATTGCAAAATCAGGAGCTAATAGCTATATTTTATTTGTGCATTAGGTGTGATACAATTTTGTGGAGAAAATACATAGAGACTGTCCTGAAGAAGGAAGCCATTATCAACTAAAGCTTCCGAAACGCGTCGACGCACTTACAAGTCATATTCGGTGTTGCCAACAAATAACCTGGTTATAAGGAAAAACTATTCCCCCCATTGTTGTCAAACGAGGGCCCGAAATGACATGATTAAGACAGATAGCAGTGTCTTTTCCAAAAAACTTTCTCCATACCCACACTAGGTGGTTTTATTTGTGTATTATATGTTTTTAACTAGCTATACATAGGAATTCATATGTTTTTTATTTAAAATAAATTGTATATTTTTACAAATAGACTGTTTCTCTTCCCTTCTGGTGAGTGTTTTCCTAGCCAACAAAATGCAAGTTGAATGAGTGTTGAAGATTGAATATGCCGTGTTGAGTCCTGGTTTAGGACCAGGAAACAATACTTCCCATAGGGAAAACATTTTGCTTTACTTTAAAGTCTCATGGAATGAGCCTAGAATCATCAGGAGGTTTACCAGCCACCTCATAACAGCCCCACACGCAAAAAGATCCACAAAACAGTCTGCTTCCTAATAAGCCCATCACAGAACCTTTAAAAGACACACTATTATGCGTTCAAAATGATGAGATGACATTCCCGGACAGCATTACCATTGACAATAAACTTCAGGTACCTTCTTTGTGACTGGACAATATAAATGTGGAAATAAGCATCCTGGAGATTCAGGGACACTAACCAATCCAGCTTGTAAAGCCAGAGCATCTGAATCAGAGTCAGACCAGTCATCTTTTCTTTGCATATGAACGTATTCAAGAAATGCAGACCTAGAATTGCATGCAAGCCCCTCCTTTCTTTGAATGAAAAAATAATGGGAGTAAAGCCCCTTCCTTCTCAGATAGCAGGAATAGTTTGTGGGGTACCATTTTACAACAATGCTGCCACCATCATTATTAGGATGTTTGTGTTGGGGAGCTAGGAAAGGATAGTTGGGAAAAGTTCGCTTCCCATGTTCTACTTTCTTAAACAAACTAACTGCAGGTTCCAAGTGATCTGCTGCCATCTCTGTAGCACTGATTTCCAGAATGCTACTGGATTAGATATCCCCTAGAGGCTAACCTCTCTGAAATAAAGCTTCTATTTCCTTCACCCACTGCTTCCTTCTTGTGTCTTTTATGAGGCTTCCTTGATGGAGATGTAGGTCTTCACCTTCTCTTCGATCCATGAAGGAAAATTAGACCCCCTCCATCAAGGAAGCCAACATCAACTTTGACATTGAAGAGGAAGGGCTGTGGCCCTACCAAAAGAGAACAGTTGAGGTTCAGTAACTGACATCTGTGTCTTACATGTCTTGCAGTGCTTGAAAATCGATGATTAGGAGAACACATTTTGTTGAATAAAACAGAAAGACTTACTAAAAAACACAAAATAATACAAAAAGATTGTTGAAAACTATCCAACATTTTCAAATCTAGTTGGAAGCGTTGAAAAAACAGAATTGGTATCAGGAGACACCGTATATGTTGGTCAGCAAGTTTGTTTAGGTGGAACAGCGAGATCCAGCTAATTACACCATGTTGACGCCAGTGATGCAGATTATGGCAAATCCTGAGACTAGAGTGCCTGGGAAGTGGGTTCCGCAAGTGCTCTACAGGAGTTGAAATCTATTAGAATAAAAAATTTTGAGATTTGCGGTATGATCTGACAGGACTACAGAGGTTACTTACCATTGAACTCCTCTTTAATGAGAGACTTTGAGGTTGTGCAACATCCAAGCTCGAAAACTGAGATGTGCCTAATGCTGTTTTTCTAAGTGTATTTCTGGTTTTGACTTTGACGAAGAGCACTCGCCACAAACTACAAATTCAGGATTGAAGTGTAGGCGAGCAAAGAAACTCGATACTAACAAACCAGTTCTGTATCCTTTGCAAATTTTGAGTCTAAATTTAATTCGCGTTCTTCATAGCCAAACTCCCCCACCCCCAGCCCAATAAAAAAGAAAGAAATTAGCAGGGAAACGAACATTACCCTAAGAAAAAATAAGTCTTTCGATAATCTATTTGGAAGATATTAACAATTCTGCAGACAACTCAACTATCTAATATCTTCCAGGCATCAGACTGATCCAAAATGTTCCAACCCCGCCACCCTCACCCCAGCTACACCTAACCCCAACAATTGCTCTCAAGAGACACTAGGTGGCACCATGGAGCTTCAGCTACGGGTTGAATGCCTAGAATGCAATGAAAGTGGGGCATAGAAGGGACAGACTTGTACGCTGGCGTCAGTATATAGTTTTGACAGAGTATGACAATGCATTGCAGCTCTAACAGGGACCACAAGCACTTTGCTTTGATGTTTCTCATCTGCCCTGATGTGCCAGCCAAGCACCCCTGAAATGTACTTATTTGCCATCTAGTGTGCCGCCCCAGCAGAATGTAAAAGGTCATCATACCTAAAACACATAGGACTTGCAAAACTGGGAATTATGTCGGAGTTGGAAAATAAGAATCATATTCTGAACACCTGCAATCCCTTTGATGCGGTATAGCCTTCATACACTGTGTGTCTAGAAATGCATCTATGCAGTTAAATTTGCATACGAACAAGGTGCGACTTATGGATATTGATAGTAAAGCCTACAATGTGCAGAAGGCTCATGGATTGCTGAAAATGTTCCAATACCAGGGTAGGGACCCTGTCTTTCACAGACATCCGAGGGCCCAAAAAAGTAAACTCCAGAACTCGTTAGTGAAGCCGTCACCACTGCCAGCATCTGGACGAACACTTATGGTACTGTTATCATACCAAATCGTAGAACCACTAAGCTATAGTGCCGAGACCCCACAGTGACACACATGTAAGCGCCTATGCGTCAGAAGAATTGCCACATGCATGCGACCTGGGGGTCCATGAACACCAGCAAGTTCCCACTGTTCAGGGCCAAATAACCTGGCTTGATGCCATCTTTTTGGACTTTACATTCAGAAGGAATACATTGGAGACATGCAAGTTCAGGATACGCCTCAGGCCTCTGTCCTTCTTTGGGACCAAAAAAATAAAGGGAGTACAATCATGCCCACCTTTCTTCTACGTGCACCACTTCTATTGATCTTTTGTTCATCAGGGTATAAAGCACCCCCTCCGAGCTCAAGAATAGGCACAACCTAGACAAAGGGCAGTTCGGAAGAAATGATAGGAAGTGCAGGGCTTAGCCCTTGCGGATAAGCTGTAACACCAAGCAAACAGTTGTGACTGTCTCCCAACTGGTGGAAACATTCTAGAACCACCCTACCTTCTCCACCGCACACACATCAGAAGCTAGAGGTGTAGAGAGAAGGGGTCAAAGGTTTTGAAGCAGTAGAGCAAGAGGATCATGGAGGTGACTGGAGTCGCTGCTGCTGTGGTTGGAAATGTTGGCATCCCTCAGATCCAAATCTATCCCAAAAGAATTATTAGATCTGTTGGGGCTGTTTTGATAAGCTGCAAGGTTGTGGACTACGGGTTGCTGTGCCCTGGAGAAACCCCGAGCATTCAATGCACTTGGTAGAACTGCTTTACTGAAGAAGCCAGGCACAGCAAGTGGTTTGCTGCATGGCTTTTTGCATCCATCCAAGGAGGAGTTGGCTTTGTCTCTGAAGAGACGTTCGCCGTCAAAGGGCATGACCATTAGCGCCGCTTCGATATCTCCGGAGTAACCTTCGGAACGCATCCAAGCATGGCAGCACAGGGTATTGGCAGTGGTTGGTTTTCAAGCCATTGTGTCAAAAGAATCCAAAGCAAACCAACATTTGTTTAGAGATGTGTAGTTGATCTCTGAAAATATGTGTAAACAGCTTTTCTATATGGTTGAGAAGGCTCATGATAGTAATTTTTGCCAGCACGGACAGCACCAACGTAGTTCTCAAGAAGGCACCTGACATTTGCAGTGCAAAAAGGTAGGCGGACAGAGGAGAAGACTTTCCAGACAATCGAGCCACTTAAGACTCTTGGCCTGGAGGCGCTATAGGAATTGGATTACAGTTCTGTTTAGTGAAAGAAGCATGAACGACCAGACTCTACACAGACTTGTGCTATGACAAAAACCTTGGCTGAGAAAATGCCAATCCATGCAGTAGATGGATGTAAGACTATGAGGTTAGACTTTGCCTCAGAGGTGGGCAACGACAATTTAAAGGCCTCTTCTTCTTTTCATACAGTGGAGCAAAAAGGCTTCCTCTTAAGAAGGCCAACAGAGGTAGGAGATGGTCACCTCTGGAAAAGCATGTAGCCAGTATGTCCAGGAAAGCGCCAGCATTTGTATAATAAGGAGGGTCAAACAGTGTGAAGAAACTCATCCCAAGGTGAGCCAGGGGAACCACATGAATTCTTGTAGCCTCTAGGACAAACGCATCAGAAACCATCACAATAAAAAGCCCTAGCTTGGTTGGACAAAATTTCATTGTATACACTTTGAGAATACAATCTGCGCTGGATGTGGAAATGCTTGATACATGGAGTCGCATCACCACACCTATAAACTTAAGTGTCTGCAATCGGATTCATTGTCAATGTTGAATCTGGTTGTAAAACATTAGCAAAACCATAGCCTTGTCTGGCTTAAAATCCTAAATTGCAGTATTGCAAACAATAGGATGGTTGTTCAGACGTGCAGTTAGAGACAGTGTATTCATCAGCCAATTATCTTAGGATCTGGTTAGACCAATAAATAAAGATGAGCTACCATGACTGAAAAATATTTACGAGCATCCAAGGAGTTCCGGCTGAAGAGCAGACACTTAAATAGATGGCGCTGATCTCCAATTTTAATTCTCAGGAACCGCTGAAGTCAAAGGCTCGGACTGTGTACTGGACCAATTCACCAATAACCAACCTTTTATTAACAATTTCTTAGTCCTTAACGAAGATCAAAAAGTTAACATTAAAAGGAGAAAGCAAATGTAAATTTGATCTAGGCTTTAACATATAGTGAAAGTATTGTTATATGCAAAAGATTCTTGCTCAACCTGAAAATCTTTAGAGTAAATGTTAAAATAGACCTTTTGCTTCTTTGGAAATGGATGATAATGATGAGCATAGAGACTTGTTGAAGACCACTCAAGAACGTAACCACATGACTCTCTTGGCTTGTTTATAGGTGCTTTCTCTAGATCACACAATGATTTTATCCCCCCCAGAGAAACATCAACTTTGGAGCTCCTTGATCTATTCAGATACTGTGCTTTTGTCTTTATTGTCTGCGGCTTCATATCATGAAATTGCTCAACATTTGAAAAACTATGTCTTTCTCCTCATTTCACGAAGACTAAATCCTTGTGTCTCTTTGCTGCCTCCAATGCACTTCAAATGATAACACATTTCCACTGCAAGATGGCTGTAGTCTAAGTTGACTGAGTGCCTCCATCAGACATTAGCAAAAACCACAAAAAAAGCTCCTAATGATACTGGTTGAGTAATCAGTCATTCTAATACGCTTCACCATCTCCTTTTCCATCATCGCTAACCAGTTCAGCATTAGCGGATGTAATAACCTATCCTGTTCATCGTGCCTCTTTCCCAAGGCTTTGCCATCTAAGGCTATGCAAGGTTACTGGGATTCTAAAATTGGGTGTACAACTTAGTGATGGTTTGTCCATCCTCTGTAACTCTTATCTTTCATGGATAATGATTCTAGAGTGAGATGCATTGTCTTAGGTTACACCCTAGTGAGGAGGAAATGGTCTCTTTGTATTGATGGTGGTAGGTGGAAAAATTAGTTCTTCTCTTTGCTGTTTCTTTTTAGTGTCTATCACCTTTCTGTGCAGCACAATGGTGACAAATAAGTTCCAGTATTGTGAGAGTAGGAGAGTTAGCGATAATCAGGAGAGATCAGAAAACTAATGTGGATATTTTGGATCATCAGACTGTATGTGCTGTTGGGACCATTTGCAAAATAGCCAGCTCCAACAAGCCCCCCACCTCGCCCACTCCCGACATGGCATCTGGCAGTCATAGCCTCAGCAAGCATGCCTCTCCACAGTGGCCTGAGAACCTTCAGGGAACTGAACGGACAGTGCACTCTGGTTGCAGCAGTGCAGACAGACCTTCCAAAACAAAATGTTGCCTACCTGTAGGTGTAGTTTTGCAGCTTGTCCTATTTTTTGTTGGAGTCATCGGTTCCTCCATTTTGGTGCTTCCTGTGACGTCGTAAACCCTCCCTCAATAGCTCATGCCTTGGGTCACATCTTCAGATTCTTTTTTTCCCCTGTTCTCTCCTTCCATCTTCTAGGTGGAGGTGGGTGGATCGCTTGTGAATCCAGAAAATTCTCCAGGCTGCAAGACTACACCTACAGGTAATAACTGTTTTGCAGCGTGAAACTTTTCTGAATTTACATGCTGTATATTGTTTTTGTAGCAGTTTTCTTAGAGGTAGTTGGGTTGAAGTTGGACTTAAATTTGTAAACCGATGTTTTAGCACTCACTTGGGAATATTTATGCAGTAGTGCTTGGTGAACGTGTCTAGTGATGACCATATTGCCACATGCATGCAAACATATATCTTGTAACCGTGTACTTTCTAAAAAGGCAATGGTTGTTCCTTTTTTCCCTGTTGAGTGTGCCTTTGGAGTGGACTTTAGTTTCTCCCCAGCACCTGTGTTGCATAGTTGTGTGATTTATCTGGCAATCGTGCCCTTAGTTACAGGTTTTCCTATATTGTTGTCTGATACCCACCCTCAACCCAGAAGACCACTCCAGTTACCGGCCAATCTCACTACTCCCCTGGACAAGTAAGGTGCTGGAGAAGCACATAAATACCAAACTAGTGCAATTCCTGGAGACTAACTCGCTTCTGGACCCAACCCAGACAGGATTCAGGCACAAGCACGGCACTGAAACCGCCCTGCTTGCAATTACCGAAGAGTCACGGAAAATACTAGATCAGGGAGGATCAGTGGCAGTGATCCTCCTTGATCTAAGCGCCGCCTTTGACACGGTCAGCGACACCACCCTGCTGAACCGCTTATGTAACATCGGTATCACTGGCGATGCTCTAAGGTGGTTCGAGTCATTCCTGAACAACAGATCATTCCAGATCTTTGATGGGGACACAGTATCAGCCAGAAAATCTCTGAACTGTGGGGTACCGCAGGGCTCCTCATTAAGCCCTGTACTGTTTAATGTATATATGAGGCCTCTGGCTGGGATTGTCGAACCATACGGTATAAAAATTGTATCGTATGCGGACGACACCCAGCTAGTGGTTTCACTGGCTCAAGAGGGTGCCAGACACACCTCAGAAGGCCTGTTGAAATGCCTAGAGGATGTCAAGGAGTGGATGACAGACTCCTCCTTAAAACTCAACGGAGACAAGACTGAGCTCATGCTCCTGGGCCCAGCATCACCAGCGTCCTTCTCCTCCTTATGGCCTCCATGCCTGGGCACCCCCCCACTCCCAAGGAAAGCGTAAAGAGCCTGGGAGTCTGGCTCGACAAAAGTCTCTTTTTCTCCACCCAGGCCACCAAACTATCCGCCACATGCTTTGGCCTACTCAGGACATTAAGAAAAGTCCTCCCGCTTCTACCTATGGAAGCCAAACAAGTGGCAGTACAGGGCCTGATTCAGTCCCGGCTGGACTCGAACAATGCCCTGTATGTTGGAGCCCCCGAGTTTACCCTACGCAAGCTACAGGTGGTGCAGAATTGCGCAGCCCGCACCCTGCTACAAATTCCACGGACTCAATCAGCAAAACCTGCATTGAATAGCCTACACTGGCTTCCAGTCCGACAGAGAGTGGCATTCAAGGCGTTATGTATTGCCCACCGGGCCTTCTGGAAGTCTGGTCCAGCTATCATCGCACAGCTAGTCACCCAATACCACCCAAAGAGAAACCTTCGATCCACGGAGGCCTTCCTGGCCACGGTACCCAGAGTAAAAAGAGCTAGGTCCGGAGGAAGGATGTTCTCCCTAAACGCCTCTAAGATGTGGAACTCACTTCCTTTGCATCTCCGAACTAATCCAAACCTACTCTCCTTCCGCAAACAATTGAAAACCTACTTGTTTGCCAAATCCATCGAATCATAACCCTCCGTCATTCCCAGTTCTGTCTTCTGAGTTCTGCCTTCACACTTCAGCGCTTGGACGCCCATTGGGCAGCAACCGCGCTATATAAATAACAATACAATACAATACAATACAAAGAGAAAAATAGTTGCTTTATCTTCCTGCTTGTCTTTTCAACAGAGTACATTATGGCGTGTGTAATGCCTTCTCGGTTGGATTTCTTTGGGTTCTGGAAAAATTGGTATCTGTATTGTTTGATTTATATCGAAGTGTGAAATTTTCTTGGGTCAGAACTGTGGATCTGTCCTTGTGAACCTGTAAGTATGGTTCTTGAATTGTGAGTGCTTCCATTTAACTCACCCTGCGAAGAGATGTTATGCAACCAGGAATGCTGTCTGAACGTAAGCATCTTTAATGAGGCCTTGTGCAAATGGCTCAAAGGGTGTCCACATTAAGTTAGTACCATATTTAGATTCCATGTGGGTGCAGGTGCCCTTCTTTGTGATACACTTCTATTTTCACCTTCTAAAAACTGTTTACTACTGGAGCTGTGAAGAAGCATCTTCCTATGTGACCACTAGCTAAGTGGACTTTCAGAGATGCATAAGCTAATATACAGTCAAGTAGATGTGCTATATATTTAAACACAATTGCATCTTTAGTGTAATCCCCTAATAAGTCCTCTTTCAGACACCATAAAGAGTATTTCTTCCATTTAGCAATGTAGCACGTCCGTGTAGTTCGCTCTCTTGCTTGCTACTCGAAGAACAGCCATTTTGTTCTCTGGTAGTTTTAGATGACCGCATTCTAAATCTTCAGGAGCCAGGCTCAAAGATTCTGGGTGTCGAATCTTTCCTTCTTTCATTGACAACAGATCTTGTTGCGTTGGTAGTTTCAGAATGTCCCCTTTTTAAAAAATATTTTTTTCCAATAAAATGTTCTTGATTTTTGGGCAAATTCACAAGAAACATTGCGATGATGGAGCATTAGTTTAGTACGTAGTGTCCCTATAAACAAATATAGACCGAGATCGTAAATGTAGAACAGATGCATCACATGGTATTCACAACCGAAGTTGGTAAATCAGAGAGAAGCGAGCAAGAAACATGGCATACAGAATATGTCCCCAAATGAACATGTAAACATTATCCTAGGAGAGCATCATTAATAGTTACAACTGAGCTCTAGTAGTGATCTATATCAATCAATCGTCCACAGAACAAACCGAAATCCTCACCCACCTAGCTCTCATGCTTAGTCCCCTTCGTTGATACAAAATAATTCCATAAGAAATGGTGCATGGGTATCCGAATCGTAACCCTCCATAGTATAGGGTGTGTCCAATATTCATTTCAACAATGCTACAGGGTGTGCAACACCTCATGTGGGCCCACCTCCAGAAGCAGCCATACCCTGTGGCTCCTTCAAAGCGGAAAACATGGCCGACCAAGCTCTCAGGTCGTCTTCAAGCTTGTCACCCTTTCCAACTTGTCACATGTGTACCTCTTCTACAATCACCCACTTAGAAACATCTCTCAGCCAGACCAGATTTGTTGGTGGTATTGGGCTAAGCCAGCCTATCGCTATATGCATTTTGCAAGAACCAGGTCAATGAGAACAAACTTTCTGCTATTTTTTTTCCCCAGAGAAGGAAGTAGGCCTCGCAACACCTGCTGGATCGACAGTGGCAGTGCCCATCCTATTCAGATTGTGAACTAATTGCCTGCCAAAAAGGGGACAGTGAGGGGTATAACCATACCAGATGGATGAAGTCTGCTTCCGGGGACCCAAACTGCGCACAGCAGTCAGATCGGTGTGATCTATAGCATGCAAGGTCTGTGGGGGTTTGGTGTGTAAAGTTATAGTGCAGGAGCTTGAATCTTGCTTTGGAACCGACCACCCGCAAACCCTTGTGTATTTTAACCCATTCCTTAGACGCAAGGTGATTTCCCCTCCAACCCCCCCCCCCCCCCCCCACCCCCCCAGTATATCCTCCCACTTGATCTGTATGTTAAATGGTTGAAGAGGCAGGTCATCATGGAGCGCCCCATGGATGTGGGAAATTAGTCTACGGACGTAATAAGTAACGTCAGCAGAGTGCTGGATCGAAGCAGTGCTTTGGGAAATGTCAGCCATACTGCAAGATTTTAATGTATTGAGGTACTACCCCGTAGCTAAAGAGAAAGAGTTTATGGATTCCTCCCTGGTAATAAACTGTCCTCTGGGGTATTGGTCTACCATAGTATTACAGTCTCAATCTTTCCACCTTTGAATCGACACTGATTCAGCGATTTGCAGAAAGGGTTGCACTACCCACGGTGGCATATCAGGGACATAAGGGGTGCGACAAGGCCCTCTTCGAACCACGCCCTCCCAAATACTCATTACCAACAATGTAGGCAAGTGTGGAAGGAACCCACGAGCCTCTCATTAACGGGACCGGAGGGTTGTATCAGTGTGGGTGCCCTGCAAAAGTTGTTTCTCCCAATTATCATCCGGGTCAAGCCAAAGAATTGGGTGTTGGAGGTGTGCTACCATGTAATAAAATTCCAGATGCGGAACCTCAAGACCTTCATGACACCCTGTTCTTTGAAGTGTAATTAGATTGACTTGTTTACGTTAATGACCCCACAGAAGATCCACTATAAGACTATTCAATGTGTGGAAATAATGTCTAGGGATTGCGTATAAGGTCCACTGGAGTACACAAATACATCGCAGTAAAATGATCATTTTGACCAGGGCTACCCTGCCCATGACGGAAAGCAGTAAATCCCTCCAGAAACGGATGGACGCTTGGAGCCTCTCTACCACCCCTGACATGTTTAGAGCCAGATAAGTTGTTGCTGTGTGCATCAAACGAATACCCCAAGTACCAGACATCACCAGTCTTCTAAGGGATTCCCACTTAGGAAGCTTCCCCAGTGCAACCCCGATCAGACTCCCCAGTGAAAAAAATTTGAATTTTCCTGGGATGACTAGCATTTCGGAGAGCTCTCCGAACTCACGCATGGCATTGAGCAGGATAGGCGCTGGGTCAGCCGGATGCCACAGATACACTAGAGCGTCATCGGCATAAAGGGAGACCACATTATTGGTTTCTCCAAGTCATATCCCACAGGGTACCATTGTACGTCGCAAGGCCACCAATAGAGGCTCCATGTTCAGGTCAAACAGGAGGAGGAAGAGAAGACACCCTGTCTGGTGCCCCATCTCAGTTGAAAGGGCTCAGAGACCACACCCCTGAACGAATTTGGGCACAGGGATCAGAATAGGGCAGACAAACCCACTGAACAAATGTGGGGCCTATGCCCACTGCATGCAACACTTGCCACAGGTAGATCCAATTAAGGGAATCAAATGCCTGCTCTATGTGAAACAGAGCGAAAGCATAAGCATCATCTTGTAGTTGTGGGGCATGATAAACATGGGCTAAACTACGTAGATTGTGGAGAGTATTCTGGCTTAGGATGAAACCGGATTGGTCCACATTGACCAAACCAGGCAACTGCGGGAGGGGAGGAGGAGAGCCACTACTACACTGCTAAGAAGTTTTATATCAATATTTAGGAGTGATATTGGCCAATATGTCGTGGCTATAGTGGGTTCCCTTCCCAGCTTTGGCACCTTCACAATCAGTACTTCACGAAAGGTTACTGGCAAGCTTCCAACTTGAAGGGCTTCTACAAATACCTTTAATAGCTTATCAGCTAGAATCAATGCATAGCGGAAGTAAAATGCTGCGGGTAACCCATCACTACCCTGGGATTTAGCAGTCTTCTTTAGAATATTCACTTGTACCATTTCTATCAATTCTGAAAACCAGATCTGCCATGCCCACTGCAGGCAATTAGTATGAAAGACATTTTGCTCCTTCTGCATTGCTGGATATCTATGTGTAACAGTGGTATCCGGGAAAAAGCATATGCAAATATCCCTGATCAGTCTATCGACAGGGCATTACCTAGGGATTGGTGGTTTGGTTTTCTGGACGCAAAGTTTTGGCATTTTGCGTTCCATGGGGTAGCGAATAAAATCTAGGTTTGGTGTTTTCAGACTACTGAACATCTTTCGGAGTACTTTTTGATTTGAGTTCCCGTTCATGAGAGCATGATGCTTGTCTGCTCAGTCTGTCCGCTACTATACTGGCCTTGCCTGGTATCTCTATTCTTATTGTATTGCCCACTTTCAGATTTCTAGGGCTAGCTTCGAAAGGATCAAGAATTGAGTCGACCCACTTGCTTGTTGATGTACTAAACTGTAGTTATATGGTTTGCTTGAATTAATATTGTCTTTCTGAATAGCTGTTCCTGAAAGGCTTTTAAGGATAGGTACACAGTCTTTAGTTCCAGGAAATTGATGTGCTCTACTGCAACCTGATCATTCCAAACTTCTTGTACCTTGAGTATGTTCATGTGCGCTCCCCAGCCCATAAGTGAGGCATCCTCTGGAATGGTCACTGTTTGAGTTGGTTGTGCAAAAGTCCTTTCCTGGGACTGGGTGTGTTCTGTTCCACCACGCCATTTCCTGCTGCAGTTTTTGCGCGACAACCACTAAATTCTCCCAACTCCCTGTGGCTTGTGGCCATTGGTTCTGTAGCCATTCCTAAATTGGCCTTGTGTAATCTTGTATATGAAATCAAAGGAATTCATGAGGCCATCGTCCCTAGTGCTTTCACCACAGTCCTCACTGTCCGAGCTTGCCCCTTCTGGTAGAGGCGAGTGTCCTGCAACAATGACCTTTCGCTGGGATATATTTTCCCTTGGATTGATTTGATCCTTGCTCTCAGAAAATATTTTTCCTGTTCTGAAGTTGGTGATGATTTTTCTAGGTTTATTGAGAAACCCAATGTGAATCAAGAATCTGTACTTGGAGGCACTGAATTCGCACTTGAGGAATTCCAAAAAGCCTCGGTCTGGATGTGAACTGGGCGAAGACCTGCCTGTTCCCCGTGAGCTCAGATTGCCCCTCACAGCAGCTAGCGGTGGGACCCACATTCAGTTACCTCGGTATTCGGATATACCACAATACTCAGGACTTAAAAGACAGTAACTTCACTAAGGCTATTGTATCCTTGAGAACGTAATTGCCATTCCGGTGCACTCTCCCACTAACGGTGCGGGGTTGGATCTCCATATCCAAGATGGTAATGCTACCTCTACTCCCTTATTACTTTCATAACCTACCGGTCCACATTCCGAGCTCCACCTTCTGTGCTTTGTTCAGTATGCTAGGGACTTTTCTCTGGAAGAAGGGGTGTTGACGGGTTGCCATACGGAAGTTGAGAAAGAGGTGACTAAGAACACCTAACTTCGAGCATTATTATTTGGCAGCACAACTGTAATGGCTATCCTGTTGGCTGGAGCGCCGCCATTTGGTAGAACTGGGCCTTCCCGCACTGGATCTTGCTGACAAGTGATTCACAAGTTATTACCAACAGGTACACTCCCCCCACAATCTAATAAGCTCCTAACCATAGCGTATACCAGCTATAACAAAAGCCTCCAACTAGCCTCGACCTTGAATGGCGTCACGCCAGAGATCCGCATTCGTTATTTGCGCCCATTCAGGGAGCTCCTTGGGAGGGAAGAGAACTCTGGGAGTCGGAGGGGTATATACTCTGGGTGCCCTGTTCCAAAAAGCTACCCTTATGCCAATTGATCAGCTGTGCATGAATCATGCCCTACCCGTGTCTCATTTCTTAGCTCATCAAACTCTGCTTGTCAAACTGCATTGGAAATGGCAGATCACAAATACAGAACCCAACATACAACCCGCTAATAAATGCGATTCATGTGATTGGCAGCGGACAACAGCTCATCATGTGGTTCGCAAACGCGATGACTTATGCACCACAAGACCTGTTGCACTCCACCAGACCTCACTGGGAACGGGACATTAGTCGTGCTCAGACACAAAGAGTGGGACAGGGCCCTTGTGTACCAGCGTAAAGTTTCTCGCAACACCAAATTCCAATATATCCAGCACATCTTACAAAGATCGTACCTTAAGCCTGTGTGCTTGCATAGAATATATGGCTGTGAGAAAGTGGCTCTATATATACTGGACCAGAATAAGGTACAGTGTGTATAGAGTCCACAAACCCCACAGGTATAACAGAGGTTAAAGCCAGGTGTGATCTTACTCTCTAAAGTGGTAGCTTGGTCGAGCAGTAAGGCAGTACCAGAGGACAGTGTAAAGCATTTGTTGTACACACCAAGTCAGCAAAAGGTTTCACACACTCAAAGATTGAACTCCAGGCCAATTGTTTTTATGTCACAGATATAGTTGTTTTATTTTTAGAACCAACAGGTATCACAATATACTGTTCTCAATATGAGAGGTCTCAGATGAATACTTTGCAGAAAGGCAATAAACTTAGTAAACACCATAGGTACAGGGGTTGCAGTAGGCAACACAATCCTACACAAAATTTAGCATCGAGCTTAATGGGTTTTTCTATATAAAACATAGTTGATTACTTTGCAGATTACTTTGGTAGTTCCAGGACTGGATCCTAAATTCAGTCCTGGGGTCTAAGGTGAAAACAATTTAATAAAAACATTTTAGTTACTGCAGTGATTTGTCAGAATTATAAAGCTATTTTAAAAGTTCACACTTTTCAACAGAAGTCTGGCAATGTTATCCAAGGGGAGAAAATTCAGGTTGCAGGTAAAGTAAAATCTAGTTACTTTTGAAATCCAGTACTGGGCTCCTAGGTCCAGCACTGGGGGCTCAACGTAAAACAGGTAAGTAATTAAGTATCTGAAAGAAACAGGTTAGTATTAGATTCCTTACCTTAGAATACCCCCAGGCGTCAGACTGGATTTGGAAACTTTTGCGTAGCAGTACCCTTGCGCGCCAGTAGGCGTCGTCTGCGGCTTCGAGTCAGTCATCGGGGGCGCCGGTATGACTTCGCCGCAGTACTTAGACCCCGCCCTCGCGCGCGGACGTCAGTTCCTATTTTTTCCGTGCCAGCAAGCGCCGATCTGGGAACAGTGGTACCCGTAGTCACTTTTTGACTAAACTTTTGGGATCATTTTTCGAAGTCGAACGACTCCGACTGTGCAGGTAGGGATCCCCGGCTTTAAGCCCTGCGTCGACTGCAACAGACTGTTGTCGGTTACCAACCCCCATCGCCGGTGTTTTCATTGCCTGGGTCCCGACCACGATGACAAGTCGTGCCCCGACTGCCGGGCCTTGATGTCGAAGCCTAGGCAGGAGCGGTCCCGCAAGCACCTCCAGCTCCGGCAGTCGGCCCGCGCCGTTCGAGGTCCCGGTCCGGGTTGAGGGACCAGTCGCGGGGCCGGAGTCATCACCGCTCGGAGGATCATCACCACTCCTCGAGCTCCAAGTCCTCAGGTAAGAGGCAAAAGAAGTCGAAGAGGCAACATCGCTCTTCCAACTCCCCCCCCCCCCCCGACGCTCGCACGACGCAGCCGAGGGTTCGGGCGACACCGTCCCGGAGCTGCATGCATCACGGCCTGCTCCATACCCGCCGGTCCCTGGGCAGCACACGACGCCGGAGGAGATTGAGGCCTTCCTCACGGCCATGAGGTCGCTCACTCCTCCGTCGGGTTCCACAGGTGCCTTCGGGCCAAGCGGTCCAGACTGGAAGCCCAAGCGGGCCGGGTGCTTCCACCCCGGCAGCGACTTCGGTCCAGACACCGCAGGGCCCCGCCGGATCCGGTTCCGGGTCGTCACCAGTCGACATCACCGGCGACAGCCCCCAGGGTGTCGCTCCCGGCGCCGTCCCAGGACGTCATTGTCCCCGGTCCTCCCCTCGATCTGGGTCAGGCGCCGGTGCGGCACCGCTCGACGCCGCTCTTGACGGCGATGGGAGATTTCTACTTCTATGACCCGGCCCCATCATTTGACCCGGAGTACCAGGAGAAGGGTGGGTAGGCGGATTGGGAGGGGTCTGAGGACCCTCTGGCACGTGAGTGCCAGCCTTATCAGGACTGGGCAGGTGAGCTAGGGGACACCAGTGGTCTGGACACCTCGCCAGACACTGGTTTTGTCTCCCCCTCCTACCGTGGCTTCGGCGGAGGGGCCAGCCTATAGTGTGGTGTTGACGCGGGCGGCCAAGGCCTTATCCCTTGATGTCCCCGTCGCGGCCGTGAGGACTAAACTCCTCACTGGGATTGGTGTCAGTACAACGCGATGTTTTACAACGCGTTCCGTTACAACGCGATTTTTACATCGCAAATACCATTACAATGCATGCCATTACAACGCATGGCATTACATAGCAGATGGTATTACAACGCATACCATTACATCGTAAGTATTGGTAAGTATATCTTTTTAAAAAAAAATGTAATATAGTTAATTAAATTAATTTAAAATAATAAAAATAATATAACATTTTTAAAACAGTAATTAATTTAATTATAGTAATTTAAAATAATATAATTAATGATATATACAAAATTTATAAATAGAAAATAATATAATGTAATTAATTACAATAAATATAATTATAATTTAATTAAGTTATAAATAATACATAATATAATTATAATTAATAAAATTAAAAGAATTTAATTAATTAAACATTTTTAAGTAATATAATTTAATTGTAATCGTTTGTTAAGACAATTAAATTAATATTTGTAAATATTGTTATTAATTTAATTAAATTAAATAAAATTAATTTAATTAATTTAATTTATATAAAGTCGTAATACCCCTGTACCCCAAAACCCAAACCCTGCCCTAAAACCTAAAAACACCCCTGTACCCCAAAACCCAAACCCTGCCCTAAAACCTAAAAACACCCCTGTACCCCAAAACCCAAACCCTGCCCTAAAACCTAAAAACACCCCTGTACCCCAAAACCCAAACCCTGCCCTAAAACCTAAAAACACCCCTGTACCCCAAAACCCAAACCCTACCCTAAAACCTAAAAACACCCCTGTACCCCAAAACCCAAACCCTACCCTAAAACCTAAAAACACCCCTGTACCCCAAAACCCAAACCCTGCCCTAAAACCTAAAAACACCCCTGTACCCCAAAACCCAAACCCTGCCCTAAAACCTAAAAACACCCCTGTACCCCAAAACCCAAACCCTGCCCTAAAACCTAAAAACACCCCTGTACCCCAAAACCCAAACCCTACCCTAAAACCTAAAAACACCCCTGTACCCCAAAACCCAAACCCTGCCCTAAAACCTAAAAACACCCCTGTACCCCAAAACCCAAACACTGCCCTAAAACCTAAAAATACCCAAACACCCCAAAACATATACATCAGTACCCCAAAACATATACTCCTATACTCATACTTATTTTTAAAAATACTTAAATTAATATATTTAATTTATAATATTTAAAAACGAAATAAATATTTTTTTATAATTAATAATAATTAAATCAATAATAACATATTAAATAAAATAAAATAAAAAATTAAATACTTACCAATACTTACGATGTAATGGTATGCGTTGTAATACCATCTGCTATGTAATGCCATGCGTTGTAATGGCATGCATTGTAATGGTATTTGCGATGTAATAGCTGCGTTGTAACAGCATTACGTTGTAAAAGATGCGTTGTAGCGGTAACACACCAGAAGGTCCTTAAACCGCAAGCAAGCTCTTCGGAGCCTCTGTTGCCCTTTAATGAGGCCTTATCTGACGTTCTTTTGGGCAGCTGGTCCAGGCCCACTACAGGTCCTCCTGTAGATAGGAACGTGGCCAGACACCACCGCCCGGCTATGGGCGACCCTTGCTTCCTGTCCACCCACCCCACATGAGAGCCTGGTCATAAAGGCCTCCAACTCCCAGACCGCATTTACGACGGCACCCACCATCGGGAATCCAAGAGGTACGAACAGTATAGCAAAAAGATGTTCTCCTCACTGAGTTTGGGGTTGCGGTCCGTTAACACCGTGTGCCTCTTGGGCCGTTATATCCACTCTCTGCGGGACACTGTTGCGGACGTGCTGCCACAATGTCCGGAGGAGGCCTGGACTAAACTCGCCCAAGCCCTTGCGGAGGGTCAAGATGCGGCACGGTACTCCATCTGATGTGGGCTGGATACAACGGACTCGCTAGGTAGAGCGATGGCAACGACGGTGGCGATTCGTCGCCATGCCTGGCTGAGGCCCGCCAACTTTTCGGCTGATGTCCAAAACACCCTTATGGACATGCTGTTTGATGGCCGTCGCCTTTTTGGCGACAAGGCAGACCATGCGCTTAAGCGCTTTAAGGACTCCAGGGCTACGGCCAAGTCCTTGGGCCTGTCGGCCCGCGCCAGCAACCTGCTATTTTTCACTCCTTTCGTGGCCAAGGAAGGGGTGCCCCCACACGTCCTTCCAGCCACGGGCCGCAGACTAAGATCCAGCGCGGTGGCGGACGTGGTAACCGCCGTGGCGGTGCCCGGGGACAGCGGCGAGGCCAGTCCACATCCACCCCCGCAGCATCCACCTCAAAGCCCTCCTAGTCAGAGCTTTCAGGCCCACGTGACACCAATGGGGGGGAAGGGTTCGCCATCACCTCCTCTAATGGCGCAAGATCACATCTGACAGGTGGGTGCTGCAAATCGTCCAAAGGGGCTACTCCCTCCCCTTCGAGGTGACCCCTGCAGCCATGCCACTGCAGTACCACCGCGTGTTGGGGAATCACTTGAAACTTCTGCGAGAGGAAGTTACGGCCCTCTAGCACGTTCCTGGGCAAGAAGTAGGGTGTGGTTGTTACTCCCACTACTTTCTGGTTCCCAAGAAGGGCAAAGGGGGCCTACGCCCTATCTTGGACATGCGGAACGTCAACTGTTTCCTCCGGAAGGAGAGGTTGAACATGCTGACACTAGCTCAGGTCTTAGCTGCCCTGGACCCGGGAGACTGGATGGTAGCGGTGAACTTGCAGGACGCTTATTTCCACATCCTCGTCCTGCCGGCCCACCGGCGCTACCTGCGGTTCACGTTAGGCCACGAGCACTTTCAGTTCACCGTGCTCCCCTTCGGCCTTACCAGCGCCCCACAGGTGTTCACGAACGTGATGGTGGTGGTCGCAGCTCATCTGCGCATGTTAGGGGTTTTAGTCTTTCCCTATCTCGACGACTGGTTGCTGAAGACGGGCTCGGCCCAAACAGTCGTCAGTCACCTCCAGACTACGGCCGACCTGCTGGGGTTCTCCATCAATGTGCCGAAGTCACACCTGTGTCCCTCTCAGAAGCTCCTCTTCATCGGAGCGGTTCTAGACTCGGCGCAGTTTCGGGTTTATCCTCCCAGACAGCGGGTTGTGGATATTCAGGCTCTGATTCCGATCTTTCAGCCGTTATCCAGAGTCTCGGTCAGGTTGACGCTGCGGCTTCTGGGGTTGATGGCCTCCTACATCCTTCTGGTGCATCACGCCAGGTGGAAGATGCGGGCTCTGCAGTGGACCTGAAGTTTCAGTGGGCCCAGCATCAGGGCAACTTGTCAGACCATGTCTTTATCTCAGAGGGTACTGCAAGACAGTTGCATTGGTGGCTCACGGACCGCAATTGGGTCAGCGGCAGATCCCTCTCCCTACTCCAACCGGAGCACGCAGTTGTGACTGACACGTCCCTCCAGGGCTCGGGTGGCCACATGGGAGAGGCGGAGATCAGAGGCCCGGCTCCACATCAACCTTCTGGAGCTGCAGGCGATCCGGCTTGCACTGAAAGCATTCCTCCCCTCTGTCCGGGGGAGTGTAGTGAAGGTGCTCACGGACATCACGGACAACACCACCGCCATGTGGTACTGCAACAAACAGGGCGGGGTGGGGTCGTGGACCCTATGCCAGGAGTCTCTGCGTCTCTGGCAGTAGCTGGAACATCAGGGAGTGGCCCTGGTGGTTCAACACCTGGCAGGTTCCCTGAACGCCAGGGCAGACGAACTCAGCAGTCGGTGCATGATGGCTCACAAATGGCGCCTGAACTCGGACGTGGCGCAAGGCCTCTTTCAGCAGTGGGGAGAGCCTTGGTTAGATCTATTCGCCACAGACGAGAACGTGCAATGTCATCATTTCTGCGTGTTGGAATTTCCAAGGTGGCACTCGCTCGGAGACGCTTTTCGTCGCGAGGGGAGTTGCGGTCTGTTGTCCGCCTTTCCACCTATACCACTTCTTTTCACATTTACTGGAACCTACTTGCTGACACCTGCCGTTTCCTGACGATTACCATCTCCTGCACCTGTGTCCCTCGTTGCTGCTCACCGGGGGTGCCTTGCTGTTAACCCTGTGCCCTGTTGCCGCCCCCCCCCCCCGCCGCAGGCGCTGCAATCCATCAGGCGCAGCCGCAGAGAGGGGGGAATCGGGAACAACATCACACAGGTGCATTCGCCTTGGCCACGCCCCTAAACGAGACCGGAGGCGCTACAAAAAGGCGCTGCATCTCCCGCATCGCGGGACGTCGCCGGGCGGAGCCCGGGCAGAGGGCGGGCCGTCTATGGCTGTCAGGGGCCTGGAGGTGCCGGTTGGTCCACCCCCCTAAGAATCATTGTGCTGGTGGCTATTGGTATGTGATTTGAACATTCTCCCATTGTAGTGCTAGCTGCAGAGTCAGCCCACGCATTTACTTTCAGCTGGACTCTTATTGTCTATACCACTTCTGCCCAGAGTGCTGTCGAAGATCAGGCGCGGCCGGGCCCAAGTCATCCTTGTGGCTCCGGACTGGGCATGGAGGTTCTGGTATCCCGAGCTACTCAGCATGTCTGTTGATCCTCCGATTCGTCTGACCCTTCAGGAGGACCTTCTGTCGCAGCAGCAGGAGACGGTCCTCCACCCGAACCTGTCCAGTTTCCACTTACATGCGTGGAGATTGAGTGGCGACAGTTGAGGCCATTTGACTTGCCTCCTGAAGTCTGTAATGTCATTCTGGCAGCCAGGCGTCCCTCCACAAAATCGGTATACACCTGCAGGTGGAACAAATTTGTGGCATGGTGCACAGCAAAAGGCTGTGGATCCCATTTCTGACCCTCTTTCAGAGGTTCTACTCTTTCTTCTTTCTCTTGCCCAGCTGGGCTCTGCTCTGGCCACTCTGAAGGGCTACCTCTCGGCCTTTTCCGCATTCTTAAGGCTACCTGATCAGCCCTCCTTGTTCAAGCCCCAAGCTGTAAATAGGTTTTTGAAGGGCATCACTCATATGTTTCCTCCAGTTCCTTTCGTGATGCCTCAGTGGGACTTGAACCTGGTTTTAATTTTTCTGATGTGCGCTCCCTTTGAGCCGCTTCATAACTGTCATCTTCGCCTCCTTACGCTGAAGACCGCTTTCCTGGTTGCTAGCATCTCTGCCAGGAGAGTGAGTGAGCTCAAGGCCCTTTCTTCTAAGCTTCCTTTCCTTTCAGTCGATCTGGACAAAGTTGTGTTGCGGACGCAACCCTCTTTCCTGCCCAAGGTAGTCACAGCCTTCCACATCGGGCAATCCATCACTTTGCCCATCTTCTTTCCGCCTCCGCATCCCTCGAAAGAGGAAGGGAGGCTCCGTCGTCTGGACCCAAAACGTGCGCTCTCCTATCTGGATCGCACACGCCAGTTCCGGGTGGATGACCAACTCTTTGTTGGTTACGTGGGCGTTAAGAAGGGACAGGCCGTGCACAAACGAACCATTTCTCGATGGGTCGTCTTGTGCATTAAGGCGTGTTACTCTTTGGCTCGAAAAGAGCCTCCAGTGGGGCTTCATGCTCATTCCACGCGGGCCACCGCGGTTACTACTGCCCTGGGCCGGGGAGTCCCCTCGCAGGACATCCGTCAGGCAGCTACATGGGCCTCGTTGCACACGTTCGCAAGACACTACTGCCTGGACAGCCAAGTCCGGAGAGATGGCTTTTTCGGCGTTCCGTTCTCCAAGACTTTCTGGTTTGATCATTGGTTCGCAGACCCACCACTGGGGTTGGTATTGCTGGGGTATCTATTCTAAGGTAAGGAATCTAATACTAACCTGTTTCTTTCAGATGCACAAGTTACTTACCTTCCGTAACGATATATCTGTAAGAAACAGTAGTTCGCATTAGATTCCTTACCGCCGCACCCATCCTCCCCGTTCTGCGAACCGATATCTAGGGTTAAGGTCATCCACTTTCAGGGGCCTAGTTTCATGGCACCAGTGTTGGTTTTTATCATGGCTCTGGGTTTCTGGCGCAAAAAAAGCTGTGTATAAGAACTGACGTCAGCGCGCGAGGGCGACGTCTAAGTACTCCGGCGACGTCATCTCGGCGCCGACGACGGACGCGGAGCCACAGACGCCTACCGATGCGCAAGGGTACTGCCAAGCTAAATTTTCTGGATCCAGTCTCAGGTATGGGGGTATTCTAAGGTAAGGAATCTAATATTAGCTACTGTTTCTAAAGGATATATCGTTACCGAAGGTAAGTAACTTGTGCTTCAGTATTTCGTATGATTTTAAAGAATATTTAAAGTTTTCAAAAGTAGACAGAAGAAATTTCCTAGAAAAGCAGACAATGGATTCCCATGGAGAAAATATAGGTTAAGGGTAAACCCAGTTCGGATGACTCTTGTGGTTCAATACTGGGCTACAAGGTACTGTACTGGCTTCTCTCCTGATCACAGGTGAGTACTTCGGGATACGTTACTCTGCTGATTTTATAGGAATATTTTAAGTTTTCAAAAGTAGGCACTTAGAAGATTTTTCGAGTCAAACCAGTCAATGTTATCCAAATGCAGGTAAGTGAGTTACCGGTTTCCAGGTGAGTACTCGGCTGGTGAATTCAAGTATCTGGGCCTAGACTCTGGGTTCCCCCAGGGTCCAGTAGGTACAGTTCGTTCAGGGGGCTTCTGGTTGGTGGCTGCTGGCTAGCAGGCCACGCGGCTGTGGGAGCGTGGCTCCTGGTCACTTGCTCAGGGCAAATGGGGGAAGTAGGATAGGGCAAAGGTGGCACGGCCAGCGGCACTCGGCCGGCTGGGTGCAGGGTGCTTTTGAGCTGGTGGGCGCTCAATGTTATTCAATGGGAAAGGTAACAAAACGAACAAAGGCTGCAGGCTCGGGGACGGAGACTCTTCAGGGGCGACCACCATGTCGAGAGGTAAGCTGGGATCTTGGTGCACAGGTAGGTGCCCCAAAGTAAGGCACAAGGGGCTGTAGGGCGCCCGGTGCAGGGGTGTCTTTAGGTGTCAGGAAAGCTTACCCTCAGCTGATCGCGGATGGAGGCGCCCCTGGTTCTGAGTCTGCAGGCGTCGCCTGGTTCGGCGAAGAGGGTCTTTGGGCACTGGACTTCGGGTCCCAGTCGCTGGGGGGATGTCCTCGTTGTCTTAGATCACTTGGGCATGGGCTTGGCTCGGCGGGTGCAGAGTGGGCTGGTCCGGAGCTTCCTGGCTGGCACCAGGGGTGTTGTTGCAGCAGAGCCTCTGATGATGGGAGTCCCAGTCTTTAACAGGGTCAATGCAGGAGCAGGTTCCAGGATCGACAGGCCGGTAGGGCTGGGGCCAAGTCAGTTGTGGCCGTCCTGTTAGCAGCTGCATGGCGGGTCTTCTTCCTCTTGATCTTCTTTCTTATCGGGATCTTAGGAACGAAGGTTCAGAGTGCCCCTAAATACTACATTTAGGTGTGTTACAGGTAAGGCAAGGGCAGGGACCAATAGGTCCCTGTCCTGGGATGGGTACATCCCCATGCCTGCTCCTCTCCTGTGGGAGGGGAGCAGGAGCCTAGCTGTGATTGGGAAGGGCTCCCCATCTTCAAGATGGCCGGAGCCCGGCGTCGTGCTTTACCTTGACTCTCCCACCTGAGGGGTGGGGTTGGCACAGGCTGCCCCCCCCCCCTCCTGACTTAGGGTTTCCCGCCAGAGTGGGGGTTAGTACCGGAGGGGGCCAGTTGCAGAGTACAGCAAGTGGTCTGGAGAAGCTCACAGAGGCTCCATGCCTTTAAAGCTTCCCCCTGCCCATCCTGGCGGAGAAGACCTAGCACCTCGCCCAGGATGTGCATTGCTGTAGGCCCAGGAGAGCGGGGGGCTCTCCACCCAGGGGTCCAGCAATATGTCTGCTGTGTGGCAGTCTCTGCAGGCACTCAGCCCAGACGTGGTCGTAGGTTAGGTTTTCAGGGGGCATCTCTAAGATGCTCTCCGGTGCATTTTACATTAAATCCCACACTGGCATCAGTGCGGGTTTAATGTGCTGAGAAGTTTGGTACCAAACTTGTCAATCTTCAGTGTAGCCATTATGGTGCTGTGGAGTTCGTAATGACAACCTCCCAGCACCATATACTCTTAATGGCATCACTGCACTTACAGGGCCCAGGAATGGCCCTGGGTATTGTAGGGGCACAGGGCTCATGCCCCTGTGCCCACACCTGTGGCATAGGGCACCCAGCTAGAGGGGTGACTGAAGTATGCCAGGGCAGTGGGTTCTGTGGGCCGGGCACACAGGGATGTGTGCCATGTCGGCTCTTTGTTTAGTTCTGCACTTAGACAATCATCCGGCAAAGGCAGTGTGTGGGTGTCAGGGTACAAGGCCCCTGAGGGTGGCACAATAAGTGCTGTAGCCCTCAGGGGTCTTCTCTGGTCACCATGTCCTGGGTATCTAGGGTACCATTTACTAGGGGCTGACAGGTGGCCAGAGATGCCAATTGGGTTTTAGTTTCAACAGTTTTAGGGAAGGAACATAGGCTCTGGGTACCTGGTTGGCAGTTGCCCGGGGCACACTCAGCCAAAGCATATCAGCAGTTCAGAAAAAAGGGGGGGCATACCAATGCAAGAAAGATGGCACTTTCTCACAATGGCAGTGTATCAACATACCCTAGATGTGGCTCCCAAGATACAGACATGGAGCATATGTTCTGGACTTGTCCAGAAGCGCAATCACTGTGGAAGGTGATCATGGATGCCTTGACTACCGGCACGGGAAGGGAGTACTTGTGCATTATGGAGACAGGTCTGCTGAGGTTAAACAGGAGTAAAAAGGAGGGCACTGCCAGTAACCGATTTTAGACCTGGCTCTACTCAGCCATTGCCAACAAGTGGAAGCATGCCCGCCTCTCCGGTATACCCTATTGCTTTGTGGCAACGCTGAAGTGGGTAAATGCTGAATCGGTGGTGCTCTGTAGAGTGAAGGTTAGAAGCCTGCACAAGGTCCCCATTGCGGTAGAATGAGTTACACTCCTACATGAGCTGCAGGTGCTCTTTGAGGAGCTTGGGGATGACATGTTGGATGGGGAGAAGGGAAGAACATGACCGCCTAGCATATACTCCACCAAGCAACAATAGTCGCCCAGTTCTCCCTTCCTCTAAATCCCCCACCATCCCTTCTTATTTTTTCTTAGCTCATAACCCGCCTCACCGAACCTTGGTTCGTATGCAATGCCGCACCTTCTACCATTATGCTGGAGGGCTTATGAATCCTTGCCTACGTGATTAAAGCGGGATCCCATGGCCGTTCTCTACCAGTGCCAAACAAATTATATACGACATGTGCAGCGATCTCGTCGGTTTGTAATGGTTATGACTGGTCAGTTGACCTTGTTTCACGTGTTGTTTCTGGATTATAAAAAGATAAACTAATGTCTCATGTCATAATAACCAGCGTCGTCTGTAGTATATTGACCCCATGGGAACATGAAACCTGTTGATTCCTTTATTATGCTGTAATGATTGTAACACCGACTATGCTAATGTACAAGTTACTTACCTTCGTTACGATGTATCTGGTAGAGACGTTGTCTAGCTGCAGATTCCTTAACTTAGAATATCCCCAGGCGTCAGACTGGATCCGGATTTTTTTTTGCAGCAGCACCTCTGCGCTACGGGGACGGCACCAGACGACCCCGCCCGGACTTCGTCCACGCACGTGACGTCTGCGAGGTCAAATAAGTCCCTCCTGGCAGGTTGACGTCAGTTTTCTTCGCAGAAACATTTCCGCTGCACAATGCGGAGCCACCAACAAAAACTGTGAAAGTATAGGAACAGTGAGAGAGGGATGAAAAGTCAGTGAATAAAGAAGGAGGACGGTGCAGACACCATCGTAAAAGACGGAAGTAGACACTGCCTACAGATAAGTGATAAAGCTGTGAGAAAAAGCCCCGCAAGGAGCGAAGACAATTTCCCAAGTGCAATAAGTAATGGATGTGTGACATAGAGCACAACAGACCCCCAAAGAAGACGACTATAGAGGAGACCAGAACCCTGAGTCAACAGAGAAGACGGAAGGAAGGGAAAGCAATAAGAGAAGGAAATTAATCTCCTGGTGAAAGTGAGTTAAAAGGCACCTTTTACAAAGAAGCCCCTGAGATGGAGTCAGCTGTATATGGAACGCCTCAAAGGGGTATAACAATGCGAGCTCCATTGAGAAAAAAACCAAACACAACTGAAAGAGGCCAGTGGAGAACGTCTCTACCAGATACATCGTTACCGAAGGTAAGTAACTCGTACATCTGATAGAGACATCTAGCTGCAGATTCCTTAACTTAGAATAGATACCACAGCCATACCCCAAAGGGGAGGTGAGGTGGGTCTGCGACAGAAAAACAGGAAGAAAAGAAAGAGAGAGAGAGAGAAAGAAGAACCACTCTGCTTAATGGTGCACTATGTGGACACCGATCAAAGGATGAGAAGAACCTGAAGAGATGCAATCAGAGCCTTCCAGACTAGTCCACAGATGGAAGGCTGGAGGAGCTACAGCCAAGAACCGAGGGCAAGAGGTAGAAACTGAGCAGTGTCAAGAACACGCCAAGTGCACACCTAGTCCCAAAGGGGAGAACAGGGGTGAACAGCAGCAAACTAGAACCCTCTGAACCAAGCCACCAGAGGAACATGCACCAGCAAACGGCCATAGAGACCACAAGGTGGAGTAGCCAAAGAAGCATAAGACTGCCCGACCGGATAGCGGGAGGGCTAAAGTGCGAATCAATCCACGAATACAGACATGCAGGAAAGTAGACCAAGATCAAAATCGATTTTGTCCACACTATGTGTGGGAGGGTATACTCAGACGTGAGTCCCTTGCTCATTTCACCATCAGGATTCAAGCAAGCCGGGCCGACGACGGCTGAAATGCCAGAAACCGGTCCCCAGAAGCTTGTTTCCTTCCCAGTATAAGAATTGGCTTGGTAGTTTGGTTTGCCCTGTTCCCATCATGCACTGGGACAGGAACAGACTAATTTGCATGTAGCCAGGTTCTGAGCTGGGATGGTGCAGTGAGCTAAAAAACGGTGATGGATCAAGCTCTGATCTCTTGACTGGGTAAGAGTATTCTGCATCATTCAGAAACTCTGTCCATCACCACCCCCTTTTCCAAAATTGGAAAGTAGACCAAGAACAGCTGCTATCAGAATAGCCGTCCAGAAGGCCTAACTGATACAATAGTAGGAATATACCTAGGAAAGAGGCATCTCCGAAGGAGGTGGCAGCAGAGGCACCCAAGAACCAAGACGCAGAAAGGGTGCCAAATGAAAGGGTAATCACCCTCAACCATACGAAAAGAAGACCTAAGGCTTACTACCCATCTAAAACAGCGAACGCATCTTAAGGATGCTTAGAAAAAGGGGTACCACCATGGAAGACAGGTCTAAGTGGGAGGGCGAAAGCCCGCAAGGATGCGCTGAACAGCCGAATCGGTATGAGCATCAAATCGCAAGACCCCATCAAAGGGTAAATCAACCAGTAGCTCCCGGAAATTCTCCGGGAAGACGCTATCTCGCAACCAAGCATGATGCCACAGGGCAACAGAAGCAGCCATAACCTGGCCTAATGCATCCACAGTATCCAAGGCCTAGCGGATCTTGAACTCAGCAAGGTCACAGCCATCCAGGAGGAGATGAAGTAGGTCAACGCGAGCGCCTTCAGAGGTGGCAGAAAGCAAAGACTCTGCAGAGTCCCACAGGGCAGAGGTAGCCCGAGCCAAAACACACAGTGTATTTAAGGACTGAAGGGCAGCACTAGTGGATGCAAAGATGTTCCTACCTCATGACTCCATGACTCAAGCCATCTGGACTCCCGGGAGGGAGGAAGCGTTAATCATGGAAGGGAAGGAAGTTTGCAAAACAAACCCCAGCACATCAGGGTGCACAAAAAGGCAAACAGGATCATGTGGAGCAGGACGGTGGTAAACAGAATGAGCAACCGGATCACCGGAAGCAGGCTGAACCCAGGTACCCAAAAGGGCATCATAAAGGGAAGCTTCAAAGGGCAGAAGCGGCTCCACATTCCCGGACCCACGGAGCAGGACCTTAACAGAGGGTCCACAGACCACAAGGGGGTTGCATGTTCAAAATGTGAGCGGCCAACAAGACCACTCTCAGAAAAGCCGCACTAGCCTCTGTGGAGGGGACAACAGCTCATCAGTAGGGGAGATTGTAAGCTCACCCTCCCAAGCCACTGAGGGTGCGACCAATGCCCCACTTAAGGGAGCCCCATCGAAGAATGAGTATCCTGATGGGACTCTTGGGGAGGCGAAGAGCCTGCCGGATCTGGGAGCTGCTGAGGAGCCTCCACAAATTCCAAGGGGGGCACTGGCAAGAATACCTTTGGCGCTGCTGGGCGTGAGGGTGACGCCAAACTCTCTCCAGAGGCCTCGGGAGAAGAGCCTACAACCCGCAGTCGATGCGGTGCCAAAACGACGTTTGCTGGCCCGATTGTGCCTCGTCAGTCGCCGACTCGGCAGCATCCGGCATCGAGCCGGCGCGAAAACGATGACAGGTTCCAACTCCAGAGAAAGAAGCGAAGGCGGAGCCAGGGAGGAGAGTCTACAACGCCAGTCCGGCGCCGACCCCGGCTCCGCATAGGCAACCACCTGCCCGGAAGGCCGGAGTGTGCTCAAGGCAAGGCTGTGTGCACTGGCAACCACCTACGATGCAACAGTGAGCCCCGTGAGACTATGCAGCGTGGCAGGAGTGCCGTGGGTCGTACATGAGCTGCAGGTGCAGGGTGTCGGGGTGAGGCAGCTGGGCAGGACAGTAGAGGGACCTGCCGGCGATGAAGAGGCCGGGGGATGAGATGACTCCGACCAGGACAGTCGTGCCGAAAGAAGCTTCATCCGGCGCTCCCGCTGGAACTTCGGTTTGAGACGTTGCCAGGTGTCGCAGTCCGTGGAGTCGTGGTGCTCGCCCAGGCACCACATACAAATAAGATGTGGGTCCGTCGCAGACATCTGCCGCGAACAGGAAGTGCAAGTTTTAAAGCCCAAAGGCATTGCACGCTGATCCTGACGCGAAGCGCCGAGAAGGGGGCCTGAAAACAGGCCAGAGGAACCACTCATTTCGGATCGGCGTTGCACGTGGAAAAGAAAGAAAAACAGACGTCAGCGCGCTGGGAGGGACTTATAGGACCTCGCTTACGTACGTGGATGACGTCAGGGCGGGGTCATGTGGCGCCGTTCCCCGGCGCGCATAGGTGCTGCTGCGACAAAAATTCAGGATCCAATCTGACGCCTGGGCATATTCTAAGTTAAGGAATCTGCGGCTAGATGTCGATCAGATTTAACAATCAATACAATTGCTTAAATAAAAAATAAAAAAAATAGTTTATTACTTGCTGTATATGTTCTTTGCACTTGTTGTGGGAGTTTGCCCTTTGATCGCATCTGCACCTTCGCCACCTTGCGCTCTCTCACGCCCACCGAGCCGGATGGCTGCAGGCTCTCCAGGATGGCGAGGTGCCTGCGGCTGGCCTCCGGCGTCATCTCTCACCTGGGCTCCCACCTTCTCTGCTGGACTTCTTGACTTTGGCTCTGTCCTGACCGACACTTTGCTGCTGTTTTCGGACAGTTTCTCTGGACTCTGGCCCCCTACCATGCCCCTGGCCTTAGCCCTCTCCCTGTGGATGATCCTCAAATGTTTCCTCCCTGTTGTGCTTCCCCTTCTCTCCATGCCCTTGCATCCCTCCCACCCTCCCTTTGTGGTGTGGCTGCATCCACACTTATGGAACTCTGCTTTTGTCTTGTTGTGGTGACTCTAGTTAATGGTATCTGCTTTAGACCTTGCACCATATACCATGCCTATGTGACTCTTGGAGCTTATCCAGTCATATCCCCTCCCTATGTGTGTAGAGATGACTCTAATCACTAGTGTATGCAGTAGACCTTTGACCGATTGCAATAATGCTAAGCTTTGGTATTCGCTGAAGTCCTTACACCATATACCACCCCTATGCGTCTCCTAGAGTTTGGCCAGTCATATCCCTTCCTATGTGTACGTAGTTGACCCTTATCACTAGTATTTGCAGTGGACCTATGTATTCTCTACCACCCCTATGTGACCCTTAGAGTGTCTCCAGTCATATCCCTCCTGTGTAGATAGAAGATAACTCTAATGACTAATATCCTATGTGATTCTTAGATTGTATCCATGTGTATCCCATCCCTGTGTTTAGAGCTATAGCTACAACGACTAGTCGCCTGTGTGACTGTTGGAATATAGCCAGGTATCCCTTCCCCCGTGTGTTTAGTTATAGCTGTAACGACTAGTCGCCGGTGTGACTGTTGGAATATAGCCAGGTGTATCCCTTCCCCCGTGTGAAGAGATAACCCTATTCATTAGAACAAAAAGAAACGTGTTCTTGAAATGTGTAACGTAACTGATTCTATGTAAAGTGCCTTGATAACATGTAACGGAACTGGTGCTATGTAAAGCGCTTGGATAACCTAATCGGTTCAAGTTCCTGAAATGTGTAACGTAACTGATCTTATGTAAACTGCTGTGATAACATGTAACGGAACTGGTGCTATGTAAAGCGCTCTGATAACCTAATCGGTTCAAGTTCGCGCTATAGAAAACTCTAAAAATAAATAAATAAATAACTTAATCTGTTATCTAGGTAAGGGTAGACGTGTTTAAGCCTTGTCTTCAGGGTTGTCTTCAGTGGGCTGCTAGGGACTTTATGAAGACCTGAGGTGCTGATTTTATCCAGAATGCCAGCACTGTAACTAGCAGTGAGTCCTGTTCACCACAAACCTCAGGTATTTTGTGCTGTGCATTCACTGGGATATGCATGTAGGTGTTTTTTGGTCTATAGCTGCTATGTAGTCTCCTTTTTGCAATTGTGGGATAACTTCCTGTAAAGTTGTCATTTTGAATCTATCTAAACTTGTTTATGAATTGGAGGTCTACAATTTGTTGCATAAACCCATCTACCTTTGTTATTAGGAAGTATATTGAGTAATTTCCTTTCTTGGTCTCTGCTCTGGGCATCTTTTCTATTGCTCTTTTTTCCAGCAATTCCTTTACCTCCTTGAGTAGACGTAATGTTTCTTTCCATGAATGGACCTCCTTTTTTGGGCCCCTTGCTGGTGGTATCCTTTTTCATTCTATGAAATATCCAAACTCTAATGATGTTTAAGGTACATTTGTCTAGCGTTATCTTCCTTCACTCCAGAAGAATGCTTTTGATTCTGCATCCCACTGGTATTGTGTGTGAGAGGCTGTGTGTTTTTGGGAAGTCACTTGTTGGCAGGGGTTGTACCTTGGCAGGGGTTGTAACTTTCCAGGGAGCCTGTCCTCTTCCCAGTGCTCCTTCTCGAAAGGACTGCCATCCCTACTGTTGATACTGCCAGTGCTGCAGAAGACTGGCTACTTCCCTGGAACTGGTGAAAGCCAATTGGCGGAAGGACAATTGCACTCCTGGACTACAGGATAGTACAAGATTAATAAGTTTGTGGGTGCTAGTTGGTGAACCCTCCTGGGTGGGAGGGTGAATAAATCAATTTAAAGAGCTATACCTCGTGAGGGAGCGTCTCCAAGTTTCACTCCGAGAACTAAAGTTTAAAAAAAAATAATCTCAAGGCGTAGTGATAAGGTTTTCATAAATTCTTTTAATTCTTCCTTGGAAGGCCAACTGTGATGTGCCTCTTTGGAAGCAGTCTCTACCCATAGGTCAGCGTGTTGGCGTTACCCCGTTCTATATATTTCATTTGAACTGCAACACTTCCATTGGCTTTGCAGTGTTATCATTGTTTTTGAGCTGGTTCAGTGTCCTCGACTATGCTCCAGAATAACTGTTTTCCATTGAACGGAGTATTTAAGATGTTTGCTAATACTTCCAGCTTGAAGCCTGAAATTCTTAGCCAAGAAGGATAGCGTAGTGTGATCCCGGTCATCATTTTCCAGCTAGCTTTGTCTGCGGCATCCAATGCTGATTTCAGACATATGTTGGCAATATTTGTGCTCCCTTCTGCCAGGTGTACAACTCTCTTTTTGTATTGCTCTGGCAGAAGCTTCATCGGCTTCACCATCTCCTCCCAGTGTTGGTAGGCATGTCTATTCAGGAGGGCTTTGGAATTTGCAAGGCACCATTGATTGGCTGCGCTGTGTTTGGACTTCCTGCCCATGAGGTCCATCCTTTTGCTCTCCTTGTCAGGAGGGGAGTCAAAGGTTGAAGGAATGTTTGCCCTCTTGCCTGCTGTAGAGGTCATTATTGAATCAGCCATAACTGTTCCCTTGATGCAAGCTTTAGATGATTATTAATATTTCTTCTCTGCCCTTGAGTGATTGCTTTACAAGTGGCAGGATCCTTAAATGCTTCCCTTCCTTGGTCCAGGGCACTAGGTACCATCAGAAGGAATTGGCTCCTTGCTTGGGATGGGGAAAAGGGTTTCCAGCAGTTAACAAGACTGTGGCCTTTCCTCATCCAGCTGCACTCCATACTAATTCTCAGCCTTCTTAATCACCAGGTTATACATTCCAATTTCATTTGGAGACGAAGGATTCGACGGATAGCAGTCTATCCCTTCCTCCCGGCAGTCAGTCTCCAGCTCCTGCCAGTGAGATTCTGCATATTCAGATTCTTCAGAGCCTTGAAAATTGCTGAGATTTTGTTGCGCTTTTTCCATAGAGGATCTCTTCTTCCTCCTCCTGTGTTTCAGGTGTTTAAAGGAAATTGGATTTCTTTGACCTCCTTCTCGCCCTGGTCCTTTGGCTCTAAAGATTTTGCTGGAATTCAACATCCTCGTAAGAATTTCTTAAAGTATTTCTTCTTTTAAAGTAAGGCAGACATTTCGGCCTTCAGGTGTTTCTTTTTCTTCTCTATTTGTGTTGAGTGTTCTTCGGTGTCAAGGTTCGACATCTATTTCCTCTTCGATGCCAAAAATTCCTTCAACGACGTATAGGTAGCTAGTCTCGAGATCTCTCCTTTTTCGACATCGACACATCTCTCCCTCGTCCGTCTTTTAATGACAGAGCCTTGTCCAGAGACTTTCCTCCTCCGGTGTCCCTTTTGAGGGATCTGAGGGGCAGTTTGTCCCAGGGCCTGCCTAAGGACGGCGAGTGTTTAGACGATGAGGTTCCCTTCTACAGCATGGAGTCTAATCTTAGAGACTGGGGCACATTTTTCGGCATGGAGGTCTCTTACCGCTGGTTTCTGTCCTTCTTGGTTGCCTGGCGTTCGACTTAGGCGATTCCCTGGTCAGTGTCAGATGTTTTTCATACAGCAACATCTGCAATCATTTCCTTCTCTTTGCTCGACAAACCCAAGTTCTCGGGGATGGAGTTTGTTTGTGTCTCTGCATGGTGTGATGTGAGCATCTCTGCTTCTACCTCCCCCTCAGCGTTTTTTTAACTTTAATCAGGCACAAACGTTGCAGTTGTAGCTTTGATGGTCAATGGGCAGGCAGAGGTTGCAGACTGGGTGATGGTCCTTCTGCGAGAATTTGTGGTGGCAAAAATAATGAAATCTTTTCCATTAGGCTGCACAGGGAGCCCCCGGTCCTGGCATTCTCTAAACCATTGTGGAAATAGTCTTCTTCCCCCATAAGATATCCCACTGGTACCTCCTAGTCTATGTCCCTCTCCGAATTTAAAATCATTTTGGCGAACTTCTTCTCCAACCATTTCATCCTCGAGTTTGAGAGCCTTTAGCAAAGAATCCAGACCTAACTCCGGAAAAAATTATCTGACGATGGAGCTTCTGGGGAACGGCGTACGACGTCATAGGAAGCACCAAATTGGGGATCCGTTGATGCTTAACAAAAAAAACAAAAGGACTACAAAAATAGGAGAATTCGGGACCCAACCACTAGATGGTGGAATAACGCACAGCATGTGAATCCAAAAAAGATTCTCACTTCAAAACAGTATCCTACTTTCCAGTCTTGATCTCTCCTACAGTTGCTTCTACATGCAGCCCCCGTACCAATGCCTACACAACTTAGTGTTGCCTTACTGTTATACCACCATCTGGCTTTACATAGTCAAAATGGAATTCAGTTGTCTAGCTCCTAGCATATTGTTTGCATGGACAGCTATCCTCTAGAAGAGAGGTTCTTTAAGGCGAGCTACAAATTCCAGAATGTTCATGGGCAGTGGGTTAAGCATCACCTGGCTGAAATCCCGGTCAGATGGGAACAGCCAATGAATACACCTTCACTCTCTCTGACAGGTTAAGTCAAACATTTGAAATGGTTTCACTACATACTTTCTACCTTTTACAGAGGAAAACGCCTTTCCTTATTTAAGGAAAGAAACACCCTTTAGGGGATAAAACATGCTGCTGGATCTTACCCAATACTTACCCAATACAGGACAGGATGAGAGAGGCACTAAGACAAAGAACGGAGACTGAAAGAGTCAGACTTTGGGAAAGAAAGAGGTGGGTACTGCACTTTATAAAATACTGCACATAAAGAAAACACACCTTGCAGCCTAACCATAAGGACATTTCAATATCTTGTCTTAGAAATGTAGACAAAACTAACCAGAGTGTGCTAACTCTTGATAAAAGCACTGAACTACTCACATCTACACCTGAAGACATTTTCTGATGTGTGCAATTTAATAGGGCATTTGTACCCACCCTCACCTACAAGTTATAGTGGAAAATGTTCTGATAAGTACAGACTACATATAGAGTGGTATAGCCAAGATGGAACGTTTGTGAATTAAGACAAGAATACTAGCAATCAGAGAGGTTATCTGTTCAAGAACATTCTTCTTTTAAGTAATGAACATACCTCAAGAGGATGGCAATTCTCTGTCACGTACTTCCCATCTGATGTGGTCTCGTCCCAGATAAGTTTTCCTTTGTGAAAGTACTTTTGTTTTCTAGCGGTTGAGAAGAAAGGGAGCATTTGCAATTAAGTAATAAAAAAAGCTAAGCATGAATTTTATAAAAAGAAAGCAAACATTTCATGATTCTGCAACATTTTTTAGCGTATTCCAATTATTCCTATCCTTTTTGGACCATATATGACCGAGCAGGACCAACTGCATAGAGAGAAAACCATTACAAAAGGTTTACAAAAATCCACTTCATAGTTAATCAAATACAGTTATATTTTTCTGCTTCACATGATGTACGCAAGTCTGAATTTAAAAGGCAGGAAATAGTTACGCTGGATGGAACCACATTTTTTCTACTGTCGAAGGCAACATTGTGCTGCTTTTGCGCTGTCCGTTAGCTGCCTACAATACTGTCAACAATTTCTTCTTGGTTGACGGTCTTATGGCAGCAAGTTCTGCCCCTCAATTATTTTGATCCTGTCTTGCTGATTGATTTCAAGTCATCCTCATGCCTCCCTAGCTCTCCATTCCGCCTTCCAAGAATACCTGCTGCAGGTGGAGTTCCCCAAGGGCTAGCGGTATGACAGATTCTGTTTAACTCTAATGTGCAGCCCTTTTTTGAACTAAGTTGTACCCTTGGGTTTAAGGTACAAGCACTGCGAAGAGACGGTTACTTTCCTTGTGATGAATTGGAATAATATATGGTGATAGGCAAGGAAAGGGATATTCAAAGAATCTTTATTGGACTAATGACGTCTGTGAGATGGACTAGCTAAAGTAGACACGAAGATGTTTTAGCTAAAGCTAAACAATTTAGGTTTCTAAACGGATAGGGGGCTCTGTCTGGATGCCCATATATAAAAATTCTAGGCTTTCTGTATTTTTGTGGACTTTCTGTATTTTTTTCCAATCTAAAGATCTCAATTTCTTTTTGTCCCTATGTGCATGTTACTGCCATAAATACAAACATTCCTTTGTCCTTAGGCTAGTGCAACACCCGGACTCCTACTTTTTAGTTCTGTAGACCTATGTTTGCAGGAGGTCTCTGAAGTCTGGAAGCCACTGTCTTTCCAGAATTCCCTGCATTAAATTTGGTTGATATGGCTGAGGAACATAAAATCTCAGAGTTTAAGATGGTTACCAAATGATCCTTCTTATTCTCAGACTGGAAAAGGCCTTCACATAGCATTCGCTGTCAGTTACTATTTCATGTAGCATTTCATATCATGTTTGTGTCATTTACATTAATTGTAAATAACAAATCGGTTTTTTTTGTATCCTCATTTACGTTCATGGCGAAACAAGGGAGAAAAGGTATATGGGAGTACAATAGTGCTGCCTCAGTCTAGACTGGTAGGGATGGCGAATAAGGGGATGAAAACTCGTTCCCAACAACAACGACTGGGTCCACACCGATCAACACACCTTGTTGCACAGAAGACAGATAACAACCAGATAGCCAATTACCACCATTGCTATTGCCAGTCCAAATACCGCGAGGGAGAGACTGGCATAGCACGGAGAATGAACCATGGCTACGTAATCATCGGATCCGGGGGAAAAAAAAACCCGGTTCAATCACTGGGACCAATCGAGCGTATGCCAAAATGCTCTCTTGTCTTGTTTTCCAGCCCTGGCAAGATCTAGTTTCGAGATTTGGAGGATAGAAGTGAGCCAGTCATTAAAGGACGGGATGGAAGCGTCCTTCCATCGCTTACAGATTTCTCTGCGAGCCGCCAGAATAGAATAGAACAGAAGATTCTTGGCGGGACTGCGAGTCTGGTCCCCAACTCCAAAAATAACGATGCGGAGATCAATCACTACTGTAAAACCCGGAGAAGATGTAAGTTTGCTGCTGATTGATTCCCAAAAACGTGCTAGATGAGGACAATCAAAGAACGTGTGTGTGTCCGGAGCCTCCTTCAAACCACAACGTGGGCAGACCACAGGGCCCCTGGGGAAACTTGGACAACCTCTGTGGGGAGTAGTATGCCCTATGCAGGGTAAAAAGATGGTGTCTGCGAAGCCAGGCTGGTTTGACTAAGTCCCACAATACACTGCAAGACATTAACCACAGATCTTTCACATTCAAGCCTGGCATTAAGTCTCCCCACAGTAGCTCGGGAAGATGGAAATCACTGTCAGTTTCTTCCATTATTAGATTATACCAAAGAGATATCTCTTTTTAGGTCTCAGCCTATTCCATTCCGCAAGAATGAGTAGGACGAGTCTATTGCGGTGAAACCAAGAGTTAAACTAAGCTCTCCAAAAAGCGGATTTCCACGAGTGCATGTGCTCTCGTGCACAAGCTTTTGTCCGAGCCGCCTCCAAGAGCTTCAAATCCAAGCCATCTGTTACTTCCCCAGCGTGGTGCCGCCAGCAGCTTCACTTCAAGGGGTTCCGCTCCGCCCCCTGCTGCATCAAAGGCTTTCATTTCGCAGCCGCAGAGTATTTTTTTATGCCCCTTTAGGCCACAGACTAGCTCCATTACTTGCGTCCTATTTTTTTATGTGATACAAGTCACATCAGAAGTACAAAGTATGGCGCCCGACTTGTATTTTGCTGTTTCCATCATTGCATCTAAATATATGATACAAGTTTCATGCTTTTGGTAAAAATGCATTTCTTTTCCTTTACTGCGCGCAAACACGCAGACCACAGCCTCTCTCTCAGTCAGCTGCACTTTCGTCTATTCCACCCCCCCCCCCCCGCCCCCCTCTCATGCACGCTCTAAGCTCTCCAAACGCATTACTCAGGCCACAGACTCCATTTCTTGCATGCTCTTCTTTTAGGTGATACAAGTCGTCATTGCATCCAAATATGTGATACAAGTCACACAAGTACAAAGTGTGGCGCCCGACTTATTTTGCTGCTTCCATCACAAGTTTCATGCTTTTGTTAAAATGTATTTCTTTTCCTTTACTGCGCGCAAACACGCAGACCACACACGCAGACCACAGCCTCTCTCTGTCAGCTGCACGTTCGTCTATTCCACCCTCCCTCTCATGCACGTTCTTCGCTCACCAAACCCATTACTCAGGCCACAGACTCCATTAATTGCGTGCAATTCTTTTAGGTGATACAAGTCGTCATTGCATCCAAATATGTGATACAAGTCACACAAGTACAAACTGTGGCGCCCAACTTGTATATTGCTGTTTCCGTCATTGCATCTACATATTTGATACAAGTTTCATGCTTTTGGTAATTTTTTTTCTTTTCCTTTACTGTGTGCAAACCCCCAGACCACAGCCTCTCTGTCAGCTGCACGTTCTTCCATTCCACCCCCCCCTCCGTCTCATGCACGCTCTTCGCTCTCCCATTTTTTTTATCGCAAACCCCATTAATCAGGCAACAGACTTGCTCCATACCTTGCGTGATAGTAATGATTTTTAAAAGTGACATAAGACCTACTCACTATGGCCTCTGCACCACTGAACATTTGTAACAAAGACTAACACAAAGCTCTGCAAATGTGTGTACCATCATGTTTTTTTTTCGTGGGACGGGGTGGTGGGGGGGCGTCTGGGGACGAAACCACACCAGGATACTGGAGTGCTTTAAGCTCAGCCATAAAGATTATTATCTGTTGGCGGCCATCCGCTATGAAATGCAAATCTGAGCTAATGGAAACGAAAAACACAACGGCCCATCCACAGACACATCATAAGTACAAAGTGTGGTGCCCGACTTGTATTTTGCGGTTTCCGTCATTGCATCTAAATATATGACAAGTTTCATGCTTTTGGTATATTTCATTTCTTTTCCTTTACTGCGCGCAAACACGCAGACCACAGCCTCTCTCTGTCAGCTGCACGTTCCTCACTCTCATGCACGCTCTTCGCTCTACATTTTTTTAAATCTCAAACCCCATTACTCAGGCCAATGACTTGATACACAAATTGTACTTTGCTGTTTCCGTCTTTGATTTCAATTATGTGATACACATCATAATTACAAAGTGTGGCGCACAACTTGTATTTTGCAGTTTATGCCATTACATCAAAATATGTAATACAAATCGAACAAAGCTTGCTCAACTGAGAATGGGGTAGGAAACCAAGTGGTATAATTGTTATTATACCAACTAGCACTTGATTAACTAGCACTTTCTAGCCCTGGAACAAATCAGACTGGACTTGTTTTTACTACCGATGTGTATTTTAATTTGTTTTTTAACTTGCTCCTTCGCTTTTGTATTTTGGAACTTGTTTTATCTATTTTACCCCTCGTGATGAAATTGTAAATTGTATTTACTTTTATGATACTGTGATATCGAATAAGGTATTACAACCAACCAACCGTAATACAAATCACATCATAATTGCAAAGTGTGGCCAAAAAATTTGTATTTTGCATGTTTGCATCATTGCATCACAAAAATATACAAGTCACATCATAAATACAAAGTTTGTCGCAAGACTTGTATTTTACTCTTTACGTCATTCCATCCAAATATATTTGACAAGTCACATCATAAATACAAAGTGTGGCAACAACTTGTGATTTGTATCACATTTTGGATGTCTTGACGTAAGTAATAAAATACATCATAAATACAAAGTATGCCGAAAAACTTCTAAACATTTACCAATGCTGTTCACTTTTTTAATGCAGGCCATTTAAGTATGCCTTTCAAGTATGAACAAGTCCTAATGTTTCTCAAAACCGCCCACTGCTTCACAATTTTAACGACTACCAGGCCATGTCTCAGATTTCTACTCCCCACAGCAATACCAAGAGCTTATTGTACTTCCATCCTCCCAGTCTTGTTTTCTTCACAAGGATTAAGTTTTTTTTCTAGTTTTGCTGGCGGTTTATCTAACAGAAGCAAGCTGTTTCAGCGTGGAGTTTGGGTAGTTGCTGCTTGAGCCCAGCTCGATATTTGCAAGTATTTAAATCTAGAAAGATTGGGCCCCACCTTGCGTACTAGATATTCCCAAGGAAGCAGGGTCCCTTCCAAGAACAGATCTCCCCATACTGTTAACCCAGCCTCTCTAAGTGGGAGTGCTAAGATGTCGCTCACCCAACCTGGAGCCAAGGGAAGGTCCCATATTGGCGATCTGCTGGAATAGTACCCCAATTTTATTGAATACCTCACCTTAGCCCATGTTCTTGCAAAGCCCTGCAGCACCTTCAATTTTACTTTTTAAAGAATTTGGAGTCCCCAAATTTAAACAGATAGCCAGACTGCCCAACTCCTTCACTCTCCAATAAAGCCACAAACATACTCCCAATGCCCTCATGTGTTGGCATTTTTAGCAGCATTAGTGCGTGTGATAGTTGAAATGCCCACGCATAAAACTAAAATCTGGGCCTGCCAACCCCCCCTTCTCCCTGCGACGCCTGATTTTCTTCCAGGCTATCCTTGGATTTTTATTATTCCAGATAAATGACGTGATTTCACCCTGTAACTTAGTCAACAAAATAGGGTCAAAAAATAAAGGAATTGTATTGAATAAGAAGGAAACCTTCGGTAAGATAGACATCTTCACCAGATTAACTCTACCTAGTAAAGACAGGGGGAGATGCTGCCACGCTCTCATTAGCTTCCGACATTCCTTTGCTGCCAAAGCAAAGTTTGATGGGGCGATTAGGCTGATATATTTGACAATATTTAGCCCCAGGTACCGCAAAGATGTACTCAAATGCTCATTGAAACTGCTCACCTCATCATTCCACACCATTATCTCAGTCTTCGAGGCGTTCACCTCATAACCTGAGACTTCCCCAAATTCCAAGGCTAACTTAATGGCAGCGGGAAATGCGGTGCTAATCTCGGATGTCATTATCATAACATCGTCCGCGTAGAGAGCCGCCCTCTTTTCCCAGTCTCTATAAATAAAAGGTTTGATGGAATCATCCTCTTAATTTTTGAGTGAATGGCTCGATATAAAGATCGAACAGCAGAGGGGATAAGGGGCAGCCCTGCCGTGTTCCTCTTGTAATTGCGAATGGTTCTGACAGGCCCACTGTTCACCAATACACAAGCAGTTGAACAATGGTACAAGAGTTTTACAGCTCTGCGAAAACCCTCACCCACGTTGAACTTAGCCAAGGCCCCCGACAGGTACATCCAATTGACCCTGTTGAAGGCCTTGGTAGCATCCAACGTGAGGATACTCAATGGGATGGAATCCTTGGTCGCAATGTCTATAGCCCCTATAAGATCATAAGCTAATTCGCAGAGTTGGCGACCCCCGACGAAACCCTTCTGGTTAGGATGTAAAATGTCGGGGGCAACCTGGCCCAACCTATTTGCTAAGAGGGATGCAAAGATTTTGTAGCACAAGTTACTACTTGTGTAACGATATATCTGTAAGAGACATTAGTTAGTGATAGATTCCTTACCTTAGAATATCCCCAGGCGTCTGACTGGATCCGGAAATTTTTGCGTAGCAATACCCCTGCGCGTCGGTAGGCGTCGTTTGCGGCTCCGCGTCCGTTGTCGCCGCCGTTAGCGCCGAATGACGTCGTCTGAGTACTTAGACGCCGCCCATGCGCGCAGACATCAGTTCTGATACACAGCTTTTCCGCGCCAGATACGCAGAGCCATGATAGAACACTGGTGCCATGAAACTAGGGCCCTGAAAGGGGATGACCTTAACCCTAGATATCGGTTCGCAGAACGGGGAGGATGGGTGGGTCAGTAAGGAATCTATCACTAACTAATGTCTCTTACAGATATATCGTTACACAAGTAGTAACTTGTGCATCTGAAAGACACGTTAGTGACAGATTCCTTACCTTAGAATAGATACCCCAGCAATACCAACCCCGGTGGTGGGTCTGCGAACCAATAATCACATCAGAAAATCCTGGAGGACGGAACGGCCAAAGAAGCCATCCCTCCGGACTTGACTGTCCAGGCAGTAGTGTCTTGCAAACGTGTGCAGCGAGGCCCACGTAGCTGCCTGGCAAATGTCCTGCAAGGGCACTTCTCGGCCCAGGGCAGTTATTGTCGCCGTGGCTCGAGCGGAATGAGCCCGCAATCCAGCAGGGGGCTCCTTTTTGGCCATGGAGTAACATGCCTGGATACACAAGATGATCCACCGCGAGATGGTCCTCTTGTGTACCGCCTTTCCCTTCTTCGCGCCCACATAACCAACAAAGAGTTGGTCATCCACCCGGAACTGGCATGTGCGATCTAGGTAATAAGAGAGCGCACGTTTTGGGTCCAGACGGTGGAGCCTCTCTTCCTCTTTCGAGGGATGCGGAGGCGGAAAGAAGGTGGGCAAGGTAATGGACTGCCCGATGTGGAAGGCCGTGACAAGCTTAGGCAGAAAGGAAGGTCTCATCCGCAACACAACCTTGTCCGGATGAACAGAGAAGAAGGGAGGAGTAGAAGAAAGAGCCTGGAGCTCACTCACTCTCCTGGCAGAGGTGATGGCAACCAGGAAAGCAGTCTTCAGAGTAAGAAGACGGAGAGGACAGTTATGGAGCGGCTAAAAGGGAGCACACATTAGGTAAGTAGGTACAAGATTCAAGTCCCACTGGGGCATCACGAAGGGAACAGGAGGGAACATGTGTGTGATGCACTTCAGAAACCTATTTACAATGGGAGACTTGAATAAGGAAGGCTGATCAGGTAGCCGCAAGAAGGCGGAAAGAGCAGAAAGGTACCCCTTGATAGTGCCCAGAGCAGAGCCCTGCTGGGCAAGGGAAAGAAGAAAGAGGAGAACCTCAGAAAGGGGTGCAGAGAGTGGGTCCACAGCCTTTGCTGTGAACCATGCCACAAATCTGTTCCACCTGCAGGCGTATACCGACTTTGTGGAGGGACGCCTGACTGCCAGAATGATATCACAGACTTCGGGAGGCAAATCAAATGGCCTCAACTGCCGCCGCTCAATCTCCAAGCTTGTAGGTGGAGACTGGACAGGTTCGGGTGCAGGACCGTCCCCTGCTGCTGCGACAGAAGGTCCTCCCGAAGAGGGAGACGAATCGGGGGAGCGACTGACATTCTGAGTAGCTCGGGATACTAGTATCTTCGTGCCCAGTCCGGAGCCACAAGGATAACCTGGGCCCGGTCACGCCTGATCTTCAGCACTCTGGGCAGAAGTGGTATAGGCGGAAAGGCGTACAACAGATCGCAACTCCACTCGCGACGAAAACCGTCTCCGAGCGAGTGCCGCCTTGGAAATTCCAACGCACAGAACTAATGACATTGCGCGTTCTCTTCTGTGGCGAATAGATCTAACCAAGGCTCTTCCCATTGCTGAAAGAGGCCTTGCGCCACGTTCGAGTTCAGACGCCATTCGTGATCCATCATGCACAGACGGCTGAGTTTGTCCGCCCTGGCATTCAGAGAGCCCGCCAGGTGTTGAACCACCAGGGTCACGCCCTGATGTTCCAGTCACTGCCAGAGGAGCAGAGCCCCACCCCGCCCTGTTTGTTGCAGTACCACAAGGCGGTGGTGTTGTCCGTGAACACCTGCACTACACTCCCCTGGACAGAGGGGAGGAATGCCTTCCGTGCAAGACGAATCGCCCGCAGCTCCAAAAGGTTGATCTGGAGCCGGGACTCCGCTGGAGACCAGAGGCCTCTGATCTCCGCCTCTCCCATGTGGCCTCCCCAGCCCTGGAGGGACGCGTCCGTCACAACCACGTGCTCCGGGTGGGGTAGGGAGAGGGATCTGCCACTGACCCAATCGTGGTCCGTAAGCCACCACTGCAGCTGTCTCGCAGTGCCCTCCGAGATCAAGAGATGATCGGACAAGTTGCCCTGATGCTGGGCCCACTGAAACTTCAGGTCCCACTGCCGAGCCCGCATCCGCCACCGGGCGTGATGCACCAGAAGGATGCAGGAGGCCATCAGCCCCAGAAGCCGAAGCGTCAACCTGACCGAGACTCTGGATAAAGGCTGGAAGATTGGAATCAGAGCCTGTATATCCCGAACCCGCTGTTCGGGTGGGTAAACCCGAAACTGCGCCGAGTCGAGAACCGCTCCGATGAAGAGGAGCTTCTGAGAGGGACACAGGTGCGGCTTCGGCACGTTGATGGAGAACCCCAGCAAATGCAGGAGGTCGGCCGTAGTCTGGAGGTGGCTGACGACTGTCTGGGGCGAGCCCGCCTTCAACAACCAGTCGTCTAGGTAGGGGAAGACTGACACCCCTAACCTGCGCAGATGAGCTGCGACCACCGCCATCACCTTCGTGAACACCCGTGGGGCGCTTGTAAGGCCGAAGGGGGGCACGGTAAACTGAAAGTGCTCTTGGCCTACCGTGAACCGCAGGTAATGCCGGTGGGCAGGCAGGACTGGGATGTGAAAATAAGCGTCCTGCAAGTCCAATGCTACCAGCCAGTCTCCAGGGTCCAGGACAGCTAAGACCTGAGCCAAAGTCAGCATCTTGAACTTCTCCTTCCGGAGGAAGCCGTTGACGTTCCGTAGGTCGAAGATAGGGCGTAGGCCCCCCTTTGCCCTTCTTGGGTACCAGAAAGTAGTGGGAGTAACAACCACACCCTACTTCTGGCCCAGGAACGCGCTCGATGGCCCCCTTGGCCAAGAGGGCCGTGACTTCCTCTTGCAGAAGTTGCAAGTGATCCTCCAACACGCGGTGGAATTGCGGTGGCATGGATGGAGGGGTCGCCTCGAAGGGGAGGGAGTAGCCCCTTCGGACGATCTGTAGCACCCACCTGTCCGACGTGACAGTGCGCCAGTGGGAGAGGTGATGGCGAACCCTGCCTCCCACAGGCGTCACATGGGCCTGAAAACTCGGAAGGTTTTGAGGCGGGTGCTGTGGAGGGAGGTGTGGACTGGCCTCGCCGTTGCCCCCGCCCGTCGTCGCCGCCGCAGCAGCAGTGGTTTCCACGTCCGCCACCGCGCTGTTGAACATTTGCGCGTGGCTGTCAGCACGTGTGGGGGTGCCCCTTCCGTGGCCACGAAAGGAGCGAAATGCACCCGATTGCTGGCGTGTGGCCGAGAGGCCCAAGGACTTGGCCGTAGTCTTGGAGTCCTTAAAACGTTCCAGCGCATGGTCTGCCTTGTCGCCAAAGAGGCGACGGCCATCGAACGGCATGTACAGAAGTGTGGCCTGGACATCGGCCGAGAAGCTGGCGGACCTCAACAAGGCGTGGCGTCGAACCGCCACCGTCGTTGCCATCGCCCTGCCCAGTGAGTCCGTGGTATCCAGCTCACACCGGATGGAATATCTCGGCCCTCCGCCAGGGTTTGGGCGAGTTTAGCCCGGACCTCCTCCGGACATTGTGGCAGCACTTCCGCAACCACGTCCCACAGGGTGTGTATGTAGCAGCCCAAGAGACAGGTGGTATTGACAGACCGCAGCCCTAAGCTTAGGGACGAGAACACCTTCTTCCCGAACTGTTCATATTTCTTGGATTCCCGGTCGGGCTGGGTCGACGGGAACGCGGTCTGGGAATTGGAGGCCTGGATGACCAGGCTCTCAGGGGTGGGATGGGTGGACAAAAAGCAAGGGTCACCTGGGGCTGGGCGGTAGTGTCTGGCCACGTTCCTATCCACAGGCGGACCTGTGGCGGGCTTGGACCAAGTGCCCACAAGAACGTCACACAAGGCCTCATTGAACGGCAGCAGAGGCTCGCTGGAGCTTGACTGCGGTTTGAGGACCTCAGTGAGGAGGTTAGTACTCACGGGCGCGACGGGGAGCTCAAGGTGTAAGGCCTTAGCCGCCCTCGTCAACATTACACTATATGTAGACCCCTCCTCCGAGGCCACGGTCGGAGGGGGAGACAAATCCAGTGTCTGGCAAAGTGACAATACCACCGGCCTCCCCAAGCTCATATGTCCAGTCCTGTTGAGACTGGCACTCCAGTGCCAGAGGGTCCTCAGACCCCTCCCAATCTTCCTCGTCACCCGTTTCCTGTAAAACAGGATTAACAGACGGGGCCTCCTCATGGAAATAAAAATCTCCAAAGGCCGTCGGAAGCGGCGCCCAGCGCGCCAGAGTCGGACCGAAGGGAACATTGGGGACGGCGTCCACAGTGGGCGCCGGGGGCGACACCCGTGGGGCCGGCACCGTGAGGTCGACCGGCGACGACCCAAAAGCGGATCCGGTGAGGTCCTGCGGCGCCGGAGCACCCGACGGCGTTGGGGCCGAAGCGCCCGACCCGCTAGGGCCTCCAGCCGGGACCGTTGGGCCCGAAGGCGCCACGGAACCCGACTGAGGAGGGAGGGACCTCATGGCCATGAGGTACCGCTCGATCTCCTCCGGCGTCGCGCCGTGCCCAGGGACCCGAAGGTGTGGGGCAGGCGGCGACGCTTGCGACTCCCGCGGAGCCGCGTGGGCGGTGTCGCCCGAGCCCCCAGGCGCATCGTGCGAGCGTCGGGGTGGGTCGGAGGAACGATGACGTATCTCCGACCTCTCATGCCTCTTACCTGAGGACTTGGAGCCTGACGACCGGTGTCCACTCCCGGAGCTGCGATGACTCCGACCCCGCGACCGGTCCCTCGACCTCCTGTGGGACCGGGACCTGGAGCGGTGCGGGGCCGACTACCGGAGCTCGAGCCGCTTGCGGGACCGCTCCCGCCTAGCCTTCGACGTCAGGGCCCGGCAGTCGGAGCAGGTGCTGTCGTCGTGGTCGAGGCCCAAGCACTTCAGGCACCGGCGATGGGGGTCCGTGACCGACATCAGACACTTCGAGCAGGGTTTGAACCCGAGCATCCCTACCGGCACCGATAGAGTCGAAGACTCGAAGAAAGAAATGATCAAAAGATCAAAAAAGTTTAGTAAAAAAATGACTAGGGGTAGAGCTTCTCCGGATCTGCACTAGCTGGCGCGGAAAAAAGAAGAACCGACGTCAACGCGCATGGGTGGCGTCTAAGAACTCTGACGACGTCATTCCTGCGCCAACGGCGCCGACGACGGACGCGGAGCCGCAGACGACGCCTACCGCCGCGCAGGGGTATTGCTATGCAAAAATTTCCGGATCCAGTCTGACGCCTGGGGATATTCTAAGGTAAGGAATCTATCACTAACGTGTCTCTTTCAGATATCTGCATTCAGAATTGATATGGGACGATATGTACCGCAGTTGGTAGCAGACTTACCCGGTTTTAAAATGAGCGAAATAGATGCGCTATTCCAAGATGTTGGTGGTAGCGCCCCCTCCTGGAGTATTTGATTGAACAGGACAGCAAGGAAGGGAGATATTTCTGCTACCACATTTTTATAGATCTCCATTGGCAAACCATCAGGGCCGGTAGCCTTACCCCCCTTACTACCCTGTGCAGCCAATGCGACCTCTTCCTCTGTAATCACTTTATCTAAGAAGGCACTTTGTTCAGAGGATAGTGACGGTAGAGAAATAACATCCAGCCTTCTTTCTATACTATCCAAAGTGATGTTCCTATCCTCCTGATAAATGTTCTGGAAGAAGTCTTTAAAGGCTAATCTGATGTGCTCATCTGAAAGAAAGGTACCTTGGCTAGTTGTCACCCAGTGTATGATGTTACGTGCCCGGCCTGTTTTCGATTTCCATGCCAATAATTTGCCGGCACCTTCCCCATATTCGAAGTGGGCTAGCTTGCTCGCCTCCCACCTCTGTAGGATACGTTGATTTAGGACGGAAACCAAATTCTCTTTTAATGCAATCCAATTCCTATGTAACAATGGTAGGTCACAATTAGGAGCATTGCTGCTAGCACCTATTTCAACTTGTGCTGCAAGTAAATTAGATTCAATGGACGCTATTTCTTGTGTGTATTGCCTCCTTCGAAACACTACCTTGTTCTTAATTGCACCTCGTAGACAGCACTTCAAAGCATCCCATACTATGCCGGGCTCAGCAGAGCCGATGTTTACTTGCATAAACTCCTGTGCTTCAGATTTAATGAATGAGACCTCTACCGATGATGAAAGAAAAGATCGGTCAAAGACCAGGATCTGGAAGAGGGTTTAATGACCTCGACGAGATCCAGGGATACTGAGGAATGGTCAGACAGATGTGAAGGCAAATAACTTACATTTTTTACGGAGTCGACCAGATTACGACTTATTAGGATAAAGTCAATTCTGGATTGGTGACGATATTTTTAGTTACGAAACGAAAATCCAGAATCTAATCCTGCTCTTGCCCTCCAGATATCCATGTAACCATACTGGTTCATACAATTAAGTAGACAAGCTCTAGTCTTTGATAGTAATTGCTGCCTACTACTAGGGGTCTTATCTAGCATGAAGTCGAGCACGATATTAAAATCCCCTGCTATAATAGTTGGCTCAGGGAAATGCAAAAGGTGAGAAAATAAAATTTCCAGAGCTGTGGGGTCATCACGATTGGGCCCATAGTAACCTACTAAAGTCAAACGTGCTCCGCCTATATCTACAGCAACAATTACCCACCTTCCTCCGAGGTCCACCTTCTGCTGAATAACCCTTACGTTTATAGGTTTTTTTAAAAGAATAGTCACGCCCCTTATGTTTAATGTTTGGGAAGTAGATATTGAGACATCTATCCACCTATTCTTCTTTACCAACTCGAGCATCTCTGCCTCAATTAAGTGAGTCTCCTGGAGTATAATGACCTGCGCATCCGAATCACGTAGATATTGTATGATCTATTTGCTCTTGGTTTGGTGCACAGGCCATTTACGTTCCAGGAGAGAATCCTAAGGTTACTCATGAGTAGTCCATCATATTTTGCCCACGGGGAACACTAAGTCTAGCTAAGGGAAAAAAATCACTATGGACTTCAACCAAAGTTAAGTCAACTGTCCTTGTTTTATCTAAAAAATTGTCAGAAACCAGAGCGGCAATGAGGAAAATGTTCACTTTTTTACCCAACCCCCTTCACCCACGTGCACCGCACCCCCCCCCCCCCCCCACCCACCCACAGGAAAGCCTTGTACAGTCTAACCCGAACAGATCCGGTTGATAGTACCCCTTGCCCAACCCAAGCCCCCACAGAGTATGTATTAGAATGTTTTCTTTATTTTGTTTTTAATTTTATGTTACTTCGCTATATCCTTTTTTTTAAAACTCAATCATTTTCCTATACGTAGATTACCCTTGTTGTATATGCTTGTATTAGTTGCTATAGCTTTCTTTACTCAACTACCCCCTTTAATTGGCCCCCTATATAACCTGACCTGATCGCAATGTACCAAGCTAGAAAAACTGGAGAGCTGAAAAGCTATAGAGCTAAAGATAAAAAACCAGAGACCTAGGAAGTCAGAAACGCAGGGCCATTAGTCTACGTCAAATCTCTGCCTTTTAGCCAGAGCCCTCATTGTCACCCCCAAGAGACATCAGTAACTCATCCGCCGCCTGAACCGAACGGACATTATGCATCTTGTTGTTAAACATAATTTTTAAGGTGGCGGGAAAGCCCATCTGGACCGTTGCGCCAAGTTTCCGGAACGCATCCATCCTCCTTCCCAGCTCCCATTGCTTTTCCAGGGTTGCCCTGGATAGGTCGTATCGTATCTGAAAGGTGATCCCTTTCCCTGCTAAGGATTTTTGCCTTAGGGCTAGGTTGAGTATTTGCTCTTTATGAGTATACGTATGGAAATTGTAGGAAGGTACATCCTGACTATGGTTGCCCCCAACTTTTTGCCCTGTGTTTTAGCTGGTTTTGGACATAGTCGACCTGGGACCCTGCCAATCAGGACCCCAGGCCTACTGCTCTCTCTTTAAAATGGATTCCATGTACCCTAGGTACATTTCCAATTGGTACTGGGCCACCCTATCAGACCCTGTAACTCAGGGCATGGGTGTACCCAGGGCTGCCAGGGGCTGCAGCATGTATTATGCCACCCCTGACTGGCCTCCTAAATTTGACACAACTGGCTGCATGACAGCTGGGGCAAAGTCGTGTAATCACCCTTTGCTGTAGGTGTAGTATACCTATACCTAACCCTAAAATGGACACACAGATTCCTATCAGTCACTCCTATGGCAGGCCTTAACAATCCTGAAGGCAGAGTGCTTGGAATCGTGTGAGATGGTGCTCTGGCATGAGCTGAGCCTGTCTGCAGCTTGCGGAACCAAGTCCTAATAGCTGTTCCATGATATCGCATACCATATACTCTTAAGTGCATTATAATCCTCGCGGTTAAATGCTATCTTTGGTATTGCTTTATCAAAACATGTCGAGTAAGGTGTCATACGAATTGGAATACTAACCCCTCGCCAATTCTGGCGACGGGGTTAGCATTCCACCCTTCTAGAGGGACACGACATGTATGTAACTGTGAACCCCGGTTAAAGTTAACTGAAGCCTCAGCTCCACAAAATGGATGCTGCCACCACAGACACGAGTCTGACCTCCTGCTGCTGGGAGTCCTTCCAGCGAGGGAGGCCTGGACAAAGGGTTTCCTGTCCGGGGCGGTGCTAGCACCGTCCCAGACATGGTTTTGTGTATCCTGGGTAGGCAGGGCTTTTCAGGAAGGTGACTGCTGAGTGGCACCCCGGTGCTCACTACGCATAGGCCAGTCAGAACCAGTTCCAGGGGCACACCAGCCCCTGGCCTGGGGAAGTCCGGCAGGGGAGAGGGGTGTAACCACCCCCCTCCTGGTCCCACCCATAGGCAGGACCTAGTCACCGGGTCAGCCCCCTTTTTTAGTATAAAGATAGGAGCGGGCCCCCTGTTCAAATTAGATCATCTTTGGAATCAAGATACCACTTTCTTCGAAAGGACTTCACGATTTCTTCTTCAAGATTCTCCCTTGTGGCTAAGGAGTAGTCACCCTGCATCAAGCGGGCACCATCCTAAAGAACACTGCGGTCTGCTGCAAGTCCTTCATCACGAATCCGACGACCCAGCTCGACGAGACCCGGCTTTCCTGGCACCTCTGACCTCTACTCACCTCTACAGCCAAGCTGAGAACCGTGAGTGCGACGAGACCTCGAGGGACCGACGATCGCCAAGACTGCACGACATCTTTACTGCAAGCCCACCGTGTCCTCCACTGGTGAGTGCTTTGGGGTCCGAGAAGCCCCGACCCTGCGCAGCTCCAGCACCCAAGGTCAGCCTCCCTGCATCTCCACGATCGGCGTGGGGCCCTTCTGCTGTTTGCTGTGCACCGCGTTGTTTGGCTACTAGCCGGCTGGCTTGTGGCCTTCTGAACGACGCCCGACGACTTCACGACTGCTGGTTTGGTTGCTCCAGACTGGCCCTTGCTTCCTTCTTGAAGAGAGGCACCCCGGACCCTCCTGGTCCACTCCAGACGCCATTTTAGGTCCACCGCGTGGGCTTGAATTTGCCAAGGCTTTGTTGCCCAATCCTGGGTCCAGCGACGCCGACAGCTTCTATCTTCGTGGGACAGCTCGATCCTCCATCCTGGTCGCCGACAACGCCTCCTGGTCCGTGAGATCTTCGAGCTCAAGCGTCACCCACTCACCTTGTCGAGGTGGCTACCATCCGGTGCCCTCCTGGTGCCCACTGACTACTGGCTAGTAGTCTCGAACTTGGTCCCCTCTGCTTTCAGGTGTCATCTATCTTCGAGATCCAGGCTTGGATCCAACTGAACTTTCTTCACTGGTCACCGGCCAGCATCTTTCCTTCCGGCTCCTGGTCCGTCTACGAGGATTCCCGACGTCTTTTCAGACCTATGCAGCTGCAGCCCCTGGGCTAGGTAACTTCGGCATTTCGGTGCCCCAGCATAGCCTCACTATCCAAGGGTCAGAATCTACTTTCGTTTTCTCCCTACCAGGTCGGGTTCGCCCGAGAACACTAACTTTCTACTTCCTAGCTACCATAGACTTTTGTCCGCATCTCGCGTGAGAGTGCACACACTGCACCCGAGTCCCCTAGGCCTCCTAGAAGTAATCTAACGATTCCCTAGTCAAGTCCTAGCGATTCCAAAAGCTATTAGTACTGTACTTACCTGCTAGGAATTTCACATTCCACTTTCAGAGTATATGGTTTTCCGTGCCCCTCGGGCATTTGTATATACTGTGCTAACTTAAGTATTTTTGTAAGAGTTTTGGTTTGTGCTTAGTACCCTGTCCTCATAAAGAGTACAGGGCTGTTGTGATCTTTAATAAATAACTGTTTATTTTCATAACACTCGTGTGGTGTCCTTTCACTTGGTGTTCAAGGGGTATATGTGTGGTAAACAGCTGGCTTAACACGCCCTCTCGAGTCTTTAGCCTTAGACTGCTCGTATCCATGCTACTAGGATAGCTGGTCTATAAGGTTGACTTACAACCAATCATCAATAAGGGTTGCTGGACTGATACATAGTGTTCACTAGAATAGTGAGCACTGCATATCAGGCCACCTTCTCACAGAAATTTACTAAGATCTTTCTTGGCTTAGTCCGTTGTGGGTTACGCCTGAAAGGATCCTTGTGTATCCGTTGAATATCCTTAGCTAACTCGTCTTCAGATTGATCCAGGTTCAGAGACTGCTTTAAGAGCGGGATGTTAAAGCTTTTAATATCTGTACCCTCGCTCCCCTCTGGTACGTTCAGGATTCAGATGTTATTGCGCCTTGCATTGTTTTCCAATATTTCCATTCTCTCTGCAATTGCTAGATCTTCCCTCTTGAGTTTCCGTATGTCTTCTTTTGCGTTATCAAGATCCAGAGAGAGCCCACCAACTGCCTCTTCCAAGACTTCAGTTCTTGAAATGAGACCGTCTATTTTGCTGTCTAAGACTTCACAATAACTTCGGATTTCTCTCTGATTCAATGCAGACTCTTCAAACCCCCTTTTGAGGTCAGCCGATAGGGTAGTAAACATGAGCTGCAAGGAGGCAACCGAAATACATGCTGTGGAAGTGGGTGTGGGCATGGTATTACTACCACCTTCCATTGTGAGAGGAGTATCAAGGGATACTTGCAGTGAGCTGCCGAGGTTTAACTGCACCCCCTGACCTACTTGGTCTTGCTCTGTGCTTGCCCTGATACATACATCAATAGTCGAGACAGCAGATGGTGGACTGACGGAACCCAAAAAAGTATTACCTGCCATTGATACTGTCCAGTCACCACAAGGTACCCCATGGCATCAAGAACGAAGAAGAAACAGGCCTCAAATGAAACTACAGATTAGCAGGTAATTTCCATATGGGGTTTCATTTATTCCAGCTGCCCCGTAGAAACATGTGAGCAATACTGAACTGCTGATAAAGCTGGACAGCTCCAATGAAAGCACCCATTCCACTGGCCTAATCAAGTATTCCCTACTGTTCTAGTCACTCCGGAAGAATCTGCCCCACCAGCATCCAATAGCCCCTCAGGCATTTCCCTCCAATGTAGCAAACAGGCTTCTGGTTCCTGGCTGTTCCGGATGATGGGATGATGAATGGGACTGCAAACTCATCAGCCAGAGGCAGACGAAAAATTATCTGGCAGCTAGACCTTCAAATTCATATATTCAAGGTTTCACCAGCCTACTTCTATGACAGTTTCATATCTCAACCTCAGCTGAGACAGCCGAGGAGCTTGAGGGACTGTGCCCATCTACTCAACACTTACTGCATTGTGTGAGAAGGTGGCCTGATATGCAGTGCTCACTATTCTAGTGAACACTATGTATCAGTCCAGCAACCCTTATTGATGATTGGTTGTAAGTCAACCTTATAGACCAGCTATCCTAGTAGCATGGATACGAGCAGTCTAAGGCTAAAGACTCGAGAGGGCGTGTTAAGCCAGCTGTTATACCACACATATACCCCTTGAACACCAAGTGAAAGGACACCACACAAGTGTTATGAAAATAAACAGTTATTTATTAAGTATCACAACAGCCCTGTACTCTTTATGAGGACAGGGTACTAAGCACAAACCAAAACTCTTACAAAAATACTTAAGTTAGCACAGTATATACAAATGCCCGAGGGGCACGGAAAACCATATACTCTGAAAGTGGAATGCGAAATTACTAGCAGTTAAGTACAGTACTAATAGCTTTTGGAATCGCTAGGACTTGACTAGGGAATCGTTGGATTACTTCTAGGAGGCCTAGGGGGCTCGGGTGCAGTGTGTGCACTCTCACGCGAGATGCAGACAAAAGTCTATGGTAGCTAGGAATTGAAAAGTTAGTGTTCTCGGGCGAACCCGACCTGGTAGGGAGAAAACGACAGTGGATCCTGACCCTTAGATAGTGAGGCTATGCTGGGGCACCGAAATGCCGAAGTTACCTAGCCCAGGGGCTGCAGCTGCATAGGTCTGAAAAGACGTCGGGAATCCTCGTAGACGGACCAGGAGCCGGAAGAAAAGATGCTGGCCGGTGACCAGGGAAGAAAGTTCAGTTGGATCCAAGCCTGGATCTTGATGGTAGATGACACCTGAAAGCAGAGGGGACCAAGTTCGAGACTACTAGCCAGTAGTCAGTGGGCACCAGGAGGGCACCGGATGGTAGCCACCTCGACTAGGTGAGTGGGTGACGCTGTGCTCGAAGATCTCACGGACCAGGAGGCGTTGTCGGCGACCAGGATGGAGGATCGAGCTGTCCCACGAAGATAGAAGCTGTCGGCGTCGCTGGACCCAGGATTGGGCAACAAAGCCTTGGCAAATTCAAGCCCACGCGGTGGACCTAAAATGGCGTCTGGAGTGGACCAGGAGGGTCCGGGGTGCCTCTCTTGAAGAAGGAAGCAGGGGCCAGCCTGGAGCAACCAGACCAGCAGCAGAGATGTCGTTGGGCGTCGTTCAGAAGGCCACAAGCCAGCCGGCTAGTAGCCAAACAACGCGGTGCACAGCAAACAGCAGAAGGGCCCCACGCAGATCGTGGAGATGCAGGGAGGCTGACCTTGGGTGCTGGAGCTGCCCAGGGTCGGGGCTTCTCGGACCCCAAAGCACTCACCAGTGGAGGACACGGTGGGCTTGCAGTAAAGATGTCGTGCAGTCTTGGCGATCGTCGGTCCCTCGAGGTCTCGTCGCACTCACGGTTCTCAGCTTTGCTGTAGAGGTGAGTAGAGGTCAGAGGTGCCAGGGAAGCCGGGTCTCGTCGAGCTGGGTCGTCGGATTCGTGAAGAAGGACTTGCAGCAGACCGCAGTGTTTCTTAGGATGGTGCCCGCTTGATGCAGGGTGACTACTCCTTAGCCACAAGGGAGAATCTTGATGAAGAAATCGTGAAGTCCTTTCGAAGAAAGTCGTATCTTGATTCCAAAGATGATCTAATTTGAACAGGGGGCCCGCTCCTATCTTTATACTAAAAAAGGGGGCTGACCCGGTGACTAGGTCCTGCCTATGGGTGGGACCAGGAGGGGGGTGGTTACACCCCTCTCCCCTGCCGGACTTCCCCAGGCCAGGGGCTGGTGTGCCCCTGGAACTGGTTCTGACTGGCCTATGCGTAGTGAGCACCGGGGTGCCACTCAGCAGTCACCTTCCTGAAAAGCCCTGCCTACCCAGGATACACAAAACCATGTCTGGGATGGTGCTAGCACCGCCCCGGACAGGAAACCCTTTGTCCAGGCCTCCCTCGCTGGAAGGACTCCCAGCAGCAGGAGGTCAGACTTGTGTCTGTGGTGGCAGCGTCCATTTTGTGGAGCTGAGGCTTCAGTTAACTTTAACCGGGGTTCACAGTTACATACATGTCGTGTCCCTCTAGAAGGGTGGAATGCTAACCCCGTCGCCAGAATTGGCGAGGGGTTAGTATTCCAATTCGTATGACACCTTACTCGACATGTTTTGATAAAGCAATACCAAAGTTAGCATTTAACCGCGAGGATTATAATGCACTTAAGAGTATATGGTATGCGATATCATGGAACAGCTATTGGGACTTGATTCCGCAAGCTGCAGACAGGCTCAGCTCATGCCAGAGCACCATCTCACATGATTCCAAGCACTCTGCCTTCAGGATTGTTAAGGCCTGCCATAGGAGTGACTGATAGGAATCTGTGTGTCCATTTTAGGGTTAGGTATAGGTATACTACACCTACAGCAAAGGGTGATTACACGACTTTGCCCCAGCTGTCATGCAGCCAGTTGTGTCAAATTTAGGAGGCCAGCCAGGGGTGGCATAATACATGCTGCAGCCCCTGGCAGCCCTGGGTACACCTATGCCCTGAGTTACAGGGTCTGATAAGGTGGCCCAGTACCAATTGGTAAATGCACCTAGGGTACATGTGGTAATTTAGAAAGAGAACAGCCAGGCTGTGGGTCTGATTGGCAGGCCCACAGCCAGAGAAAGTCGTAAACCAGTGAAACAAAAGCAAAAAATCTGGGTGATCATAGGATTGCAGACCCTACTCTCCTACATGACCCCCCACCCAAACTTTGGGACAATAAGCTAACCTTGACCAGGTGAGTCTTCTTGTTCTAAGTGGAAATATCTGGAGAGCCCATCGGCATTGCCATGATCAGTACCAGGTCTATGTTCCACTGTAAAGTCCATCCCCTGTAGGGAAATGGACCACCTAAGCAGTTTGGGGTTTTCACCCTTCATCTGATTTAGCCACAAGAGGGGCTTATGGTCGGTCTAAATCTTGAAGTGAGTGCCAAACAAGTATGGCCTCAGCTTCTTCAGGGCCCAAACCACAGCAAAGGCCTCCCTCTCAATAGCTGACCAATTCTTCTCTCTGGGGGTCAGCCTTCTGCTTATAAAAGCAATGGGCTGGTCTTGACCATCAAAATTCAGTTGAGAAAGAACAGCTCCCACACCCAACTCAGAAGCATCTGTTTGGACAATGAATGGTTTGGAGTAGTCTGGACACTTAAGGATAGGTGCTGTGCACATGGCCTGCTTTAGGTCATCGAATGCTTTTTGACAGCCTGCTGTCCACTGAACCTTTTTTGGCATTTTCTTACTTGTCAGTTCATTTAATGGTGTCACAATGGAACCATAGTTCCTGACAAACTTTCTGTAGTATCCAGTCAGGCCCAAGAAAGCTCGAACCCGAGTCTGGGTGGTTGGAGGAGCCCAGTCCCTGATTGACTGTATTTTGCTCTCCAGTGGCTGAACCTGGCCTCCACCTACAAGGTGGCCCAGGTATACAACCTGTGTCTGCCCTATCTGGCACTTGGTGGCCTTGATAGTGAGGCCTGCTGCTTGCAGAGCCTCTAACACTTTCCTCAGGTGGACCAGGTGATCCTCCCAGGTGGAGCTAAAGACAGCAATATCATCTAGATATGCCGCACAGAAGTCATCCAGCCCAGTAAGGACTTGATTCGCCAACCTTTGGAAGGTGGCAGGTGCATTTTTCAGACCAAAGGGCATTACCACAAATTGATAATGCCCACCAGGGGTTGAAAATGCTGTCTTGGGCTTGGCATCCTCAGCTAACCTGATTTGCCAATACCCAGCTGTTAAGTCAAATGTACTTAAGTAGTTGGCAGAAGCCAATCTATCTATAAGTTCATCTGCCCTTGGTATTGGGTGGGCATCAGTCTTAGTGACTGCATTGAGACCCCTGTAGTCTACGCAAAACCTCATCTCTCTTACCATCTTGGGTGTGAGGCTTTGGCACTAGAACTACTGGACTAGCCCAAGGGCTATCTGAGGGTTCAATGACTCCCAACTCCAACATTTTCTGCACTTCAGTTTTTATGCAGTCTCTAACATGATCAGGCTGCCTGTAGATTTTACTCTTGACTGGCAGGCTGTCACCAGTAAGCAAATCAAAAGGAGACTAGCTAGAAAAGGGGGTTAGTCTGACATTATTTTGTTATTGTCATAGCGACTCAGTGTTATTGGCGGTGGCACCTGTTGGGTGTCTTTAGAAAGCCCTCACCCACCAACCTAGTTGGTGGCATGCTTCATCATCGGGCCCACCCAGTGACACCTAGCGTGTCCCGGGTGTGCTACGACGCCTGATTGCAGCGGAGCAGGTATGTCACTGTGTGTGCGGTGTGAGGTGTACAGAGAAGTGAGGTTAAAACGGCTTGGCGGATGGTCCCTGGGGTGAGAAAACTTTATTAAAAGGGCCTCCGTCAGCGGTTAAAAATAAGGCTGAGGGACGTTAGAGGCGGGTTACGACCTCCTACGTCCTGGATGTGTCAACATGTTTCAGCCAGTGCCTTATATTAATCTGGCTTTCTTCAGGACAATAAAAATATGTGTAGGTTAAAATTAGGGTAAGTGTAGTGTAGTCTATGTGTCTACACGCCCTAAAGTGTATATAACTGTGAGAGGGGGGATTCCCTTCTCAAGATCACGCTTTTTTAGGCTTGCTTGTACTCCAAGGGACCTGTTGTGCCTCCTTCGCATCACCGGTTATGCGAAGGAGGCACAACAGGTCCCACGCTGGAGCTGACCAGAAATCCTGGCCACCCCTTGCCTCTTCAATAGCCTTGGAGTACAAGCAAGCCTAAAAAAGCGTGATCTTGAGAAGGGAATCCCCCCTCTCACAGTTATATACACTTTAGGGCGTGTAGACACATAGACTACACTACACTTACCCTAATTTTAACCTACACATATTTTTATTGTCCTGAAGAAAGCCAGATTAATATAAGGCACTGGCTGAAACATGTTGACACATCCAGGACGTAGGAGGTCGTAACCCGCCTCTAACGTCCCTCAGCCTTATTTTTAACCGCTGACGGAGGCCCTTTTAATAAAGTTTTCTCACCCCAGGGACCATCCGCCAAGCCGTTTTAACCTCACTTCTCTGTACACCTCACACCGCACACACAGTGACATACCTGCTCCGCTGCAATCAGGCGTCGTAGCACACCCGGGACACGCTAGGTGTCACTGGGTGGGCCCGATGATGAAGCATGCCACCAACTAGGTTGGTGGGTGAGGGCTTTCTAAAGACACCCAACAGGTGCCACCGCCAATAACACTGAGTCGCTATGACAATAACAAAATAATGTCAGACTAACCCCCTTTTCTAGCTAGTCTCCTTTTGATTTGCTTACATATAATCCGGGGATCTGGACTAGCTATCTGGTCCTCTCTCTCCCTCTTGATTCTCGCACAGGCTGTCACCAGTGTCAACCTCATGGGTGCACCAATTGGTCTGACTGGGTGTCAGAGAGAACATATGTCTGAAAGACTGAAGAACCTGTTTACAGTCTTTCTGCTGATGTTCAGAGAGGCTGCCTTAAAAGACAACACCATCTACTGACCCATCATCAGGATTCTGAGTGAGCAGGTCTGGGAGAGGGTCACTCTCTTCCTCCTGTCCCTCATCTATGGCCATGAGCAAGCTCATGTCCTTCCTGTCGACATATGCTTTGAGCCTGTTGACATGGAGTACCCTGTGGGGACTCCTGGGAGTTCCAAGGTCCACCAGGTAGGTGACCTCTCCCTTTTGCTCAAGAATTGTGTGGGGCCCAGACCATTTGTCTTTGAGTGCTGCTGGGGCCACTGGCTCCAACACCCACACCTTCTGTCCAGGCTGGTAAACAGTCAGGACAGCCTTTTGGTCATGCCAAGCGTTTTGAAGTTCTTGACTGGCCTTAAGGTTTTCAGATGCCTTCTCCATATACTCAGCCATCCTGGAGCGGAGACCAAGTACATAGTCCACTATGTTGGTTGCAGGCTTTTTGAGAGGTCTCTCCCATCCTTCCTTCACCAAACACAGGGGGCCTCTCACAGGATGCCCATACAAAAGTTCAAAAGGGCTGTAGCCAACCCCCTTTTGTGGGACCTCTCTGTAAGCAAACAGAAGGCAGGGAATCAGGACATCCCATCTTCGCCTGAGCTTTTCAGGTAGTCCATGAATCATCCCTTTCAGGGTCCTGTTGAACCTTTCAACAAGCCCTTTGCATTGTGGATGATAGGGTGTAGTGAATTTGTAATTGACACCACATTCCTTCCACATAGCAGTTAAGTAGCTTGACATGAAGTTTGCACCTCTGTCAGAGACAACCTCCTTAGGGAAGCCCACTCTGGAGAACACTCCAACTAGGGCCCTTGCCACCACAGGTGCTGTGGTGGTCCTAAGTGGAATAGCTTCAGGATACCTGGTGGCATGATCCACTACCACCAGTATAAACTTGTGCCCTGATGCTGTCTGGGGTTCCATTGGACCAACAATGTCAATCCCCACTCTTTCAAAGGGCACCCCCACCACAGGCATTGGTATAAGGGGGGCCTTTGTTGTGCCACCTGACTTACCACTGGCTTGGCAAGTGACACAGGAGCGACAAAACTCCTTGGTATCCTCATTCATGTGAGGCCAGTGAAAGTGTGAGACAAGCCTGTCCCAAGTCTTTGTCTGGCCTAAGTGACCTGCTAAGGGAATCTCATGGGCCAAGGTAAGTAGGAAACCTCTCTGAGACAAGGGTACAACCAGCCTCCTGGTCATGCCAGGCTTGGGGTCTCTTGACTCGGTGTACAGGAGTCCATCTTCCCAGTATACCTTGTGGGTACCTGTGGCGTTCCCAGCAGCCTCAGCAGCAGCCTTCTGTCTGAGGGGTTCAAGAGAAGGGCAGTCTAACTGGTCCTTCCCCAGGTCTTCCCTTGAGGGTCCCCCTGAACCCAAGAATTCAACTTGATCAAGTTCAAACTCTCTAGGCTCAGTTTCCCTCAATTCCTGTAGGTCAGCCTCCTCTGAGACTTGATCCACAACCTGGGGCAAGGGGGAAGGCACAGCCTTAACCCTACTGCTCTTTTTCTTGGAAGGTGTCTGGTCCATTGTTCCAGCACCTGCTCAGTGGGGCATTTCCTGGCCTGTGACCTGGTCACAGCAAACACATGTGCTGGCAAGCCTAACATTTCCAGGTGAGTCCTCTGCTCCACTTCTGACCATTGTGATGACTCCAAATCATTGCCCAACAAACAATCCACTGGGAGGTCTGAACTAACTACAACCTTCTTTTGGCCAGTTACCCCTCCCCAGGAGAAAGCTACAATTGCCATACTGTGATTGGTAGTGACATTGCTTGCATTGGTCACCAGGAATTCTGTACCTGGCATGATCTGTCCAGGGTCCACAAAGCTAGGTGTCACCATTGTGACACTGGCACAAGTGTCCCTATAGGCCTGAGCCATTTTTCCATTAATGAAAGGCGTCTGTCTGTATTTGCCCAAAGTATTGGGACTGATGTCAGGGGACATATCCATATCCCCTGTACTGACAAGGACAGCCTGAGTGAGTGTACCAACTAAGTTGTCACACCCCTCAGAACCCAGGGTTAACCCTACTAAACCCTTGGGAGGTGCACTACCACTGCTGACTGTACTAGGGGGCACAGGTGCCTTAGGGGCTGCAGTGGCAGGAGTCTGCCCTCCTCCTTTCTTGGTGCACTCACTAAACCAGTGAGTTTTACTTTTGCAGTATTGGCACCATCTTTTAGATTGGCCTTCTTTCTTCTTTTGGGGAGCCTGACCCCCACCCTCTTTGGGTTGTTGGGGACCTGTCGAAGACTTCTGGTCATTTTGTTCCCCCTTAGAATCTTTACCCTTCTGGTCTGCTTTCTTCTGACCACCTTGATTCTGGCCCTGGTTCTGTTTAACTCTTGTTCTAACCCATCTGTCTGCCTTCTTTCCCAATTCTTGGGGAGAGGTCAGATCTGAGTCAACAAGATGCTGATGCAACAACTGGTTCTGACAATTGTTTAAAATTTGTTCTCTCATCATCAAATTGTACAATCCTTTATAATCAGTAACCTTACTGCCCAGCAACCAGCCCTCAAAAGCCTTAGTGGCACAATCTACAAAGTCAACCCAATCTTGAGACTGAGTTTTCTGGGTATCCCTGAACAGCACTCTTTACTGCTCAGTGGTTAGGCCAAACCCTTCAACCAGTGCATTTTTCAAGACTTGGTAATCATTAGCATCCTCTACTCTTGTAGTGAGGAGCTTGTCTCTACCTTTTCCTTAAAAGGAGAGCCACAAGATAGCTGCCCACTGACTCGGGGGAACACCCTGCACAGTGCAGGCCCTCTCCAGAGCAGTAATCCATTTGTGGATGTCATCCCCTTGTTTAAAGGGGGGCACTATCTTACCTAGGTGTTTTGTATCAAAACTCCTTTCCCTATTGCTAGGTACAATGCTGCCACCAGTGGGGACTGCCCCACTCAACTGTTGCTCTCTAGCAAAGGCAAGCCTCTCTTTGGCCAGGGCAAGTTCTTCCCTTTCAATCCTCAGATTGGCTGCCTTTTCTTTAGCTGCATACACTCTCCTCTGGGGAGATGTCATCCCCCTCTGAGAGGAGTGTTGAGAGCCATTGGTTTGAAGGGATCTGCCAGAGCCTCTGGATAGAGACCTAGCTCGTCCATTCCCAATGTTAAGCTGACCTGAGAGTGGCCCCAGGGGTCCCCTAGTACCCATCTCATGTCTGCTTAAGTTGGACCTGGTTAGTCTGCTGACTTCTACCTGTCCCTTATCTGCCTCATCCCCTGATACCAAATCGTCATCCTCATCATCAGCATCATCTGCTTCCTGAAGGGGATGGTCCTGGCTATCAAAGGGACCCTGTAAGGAGGGCATATTGCCATCTGGATTAGAAGGGTCTGGGTTACCAGCCCTCCTTGCATCATAAGTCTCTAAGAGACCAATCAGAAAGGCAGTTGTGGGGTTAGCCCCTTGCTTAATCTTCCTAGAGGTACATACTTGTCGTAACTCATGGAAGCTAAGCACAGTATATCTTGAAGGGATGACCTGTGGAGGGTCAACTGACAGAGTTTCCTCCTTTGTCCGACATACTGTTTCTAGTGTGGTGTAAGTGATGCACCTACCTACACTATGTGTTACCTACTGATCCCTTGCTAAGAGTTGCAGCCAAGGTGTGCTAGGCCTTGAGGAGCTACAACAGCTGGTTCAGTAGAACTCAGAGTATTCTAAGCTTTAGTTATATGTACCTAACAGTACTTATGTGATCTTTCAACAAGATATTCTTAGGATACGTGTGGTAAAACAACAGCAAGCTCAAATCCCAACCGCTGCTCACCAATGTGAGAAGGTGGCCTGATATGCAGTGCTCACTATTCTAGTGAACACTATGTATCAGTCCAGCAACCCTTATTGATGATTGGTTGTAAGTCAACCTTATAGACCAGCTATCCTAGTAGCGTGGATACGAGCAGTCTAAGGCTAAAGACTCGAGAGGGCGTGTTAAGCCAGCTGTTATACCACACATATACCCCTTGAACACCAAGTGAAAGGACACCACACAAGTGTTATGAAAATAAACAGTTATTTATTAAGTATCACAACAGCCCTGTACTCTTTATGAGGACAGGGTACTAAGCACAAACCAAAACTCTTACAAAAATACTTAAGTTAGCACAGTATATACAAATGCCCGAGGGGCACGGAAAACCATATACTCTGAAAGTGGAATGCGAAATTACTAGCAGGTAAGTACAGTACTAATAGCTTTTGGAATCGCTAGGACTTGACTAGGGAATCGTTAGATTACTTCTAGGAGGCCTAGGGGGCTCGGGTGCAGTGTGTGCACTCTCACGCGAGATGCGGACAAAAGTCTATGGTAGCTAGGAATTGAAAAGTTAGTGTTCTCGGGCGAACCCGACCTGGTAGGGAGAAAACGACAGTGGATCCTGACCCTTAGATAGTGAGGCTATGCTGGGGCACCGAAATGCCGAAGTTACCTAGCCCAGGGGCTGCAGCTGCATAGGTCTGAAAAGACGTCGGGAATCCTCGTAGACGGACCAGGAGCCGGAAGAAAAGATGCTGGCCGGTGACCAGGAAAGAAAGTTCAGTTGGATCCAAGCCTGGATCTTGAAGGTAGATGACACCTGAAAGTAGAGGGGACCAAGTTCGAGACTACTAGCCAGTAGTCAGTGGGCACCAGGAGGGCACCGGATGGTAGCCACCTCGACTAGGTGAGTGGGTGACGCTGTGCTCGAAGATCTCACGGACCAGGAGGCGTTGTCGGCGACCAGGATGGAGGATCGAGCTGTCCCACGAAGATAGAAGCTGTCGGCGTCGCTGGACCCAGGATTGGGCAACAAAGCCTTGGCAAATTCAAGCCCACGCGGTGGACCTAAAATGGCGTCTGGAGTGGACCAGGAGGGTCCGGGGTGCCTCTCTTGAAGAAGGAAGCAGGGGCCAGCCTGGAGCAACCAGACCAGCAGCAGAGATGTCGTTGGGCGTCGTTCAGAAGGCCACAAGCCAGCCGGCTAGTAGCCAAACAACGCGGTGCACAGCAAACAGCAGAAGGGCCCCACGCAGATCGTGGAGATGCAGGGAGGCTGACCTTGGGTGCTGGAGCTGCCCAGGGTCGGGGCTTCTCGGACCCCAAAGCACTCACCAGTGGAGGACACGGTGGGCTTGCAGTAAAGATGTCGTGCAGTCTTGGCGATCGTCGGTCCCTCGAGGTCTCGTCGCACTCACGGTTCTCAGCTTTGCTGTAGAGGTGAGTAGAGGTCAGAGGTGCCAGGGAAGCCGGGTCTCGTCGAGCTGGGTCGTCGGATTCGTGAAGAAGGACTTGCAGCAGACCGCAGTGTTTCTTAGGATGGTGCCCGCTTGATGCAGGGTGACTACTCCTTAGCCACAAGGGAGAATCTTGATGAAGAAATCGTGAAGTCCTTTCGAAGAAAGTCGTATCTTGATTCCAAAGATGATCTAATTTGAACAGGGGGCCCGCTCCTATCTTTATACTAAAAAAGGGGGCTGACCCGGTGACTAGGTCCTGCCTATGGGTGGGACCAGGAGGGGGGTGGTTACACCCCTCTCCCCTGCCGGACTTCCCCAGGCCAGGGGCTGGTGTGCCCCTGGAACTGGTTCTGACTGGCCTATGCGTAGTGAGCACCGGGGTGCCACTCAGCAGTCACCTTCCTGAAAAGCCCTGCCTACCCAGGATACACAAAACCATGTCTGGGATGGTGCTAGCACCGCCCCGGACAGGAAACCCTTTGTCCAGGCCTCCCTCGCTGGAAGGACTCCCAGCAGCAGGAGGTCAGACTCGTGTCTGTGGTGGCAGCGTCCATTTTGTGGAGCTGAGGCTTCTGTTAACTTTAACCGGGGTTCACAGTTACATACATGTCGTGTCCCTCTAGAAGGGTGGAATGCTAACCCCGTCGCCAGAATTGGCGAGGGGTTAGTATTCCAATTCGTATGACACCTTACTCGACATGTTTTGATAAAGCAATACCAAAGTTAGCATTTAACCGCGAGGATTATAATGCACTTAAGAGTATATGGTATGCGATATCATGGAACAGCTATTGGGACTTGATTCCGCAAGCTGCAGACAGGCTCAGCTCATGCCAGAGCACCATCTCACATGATTCCAAGCACTCTGCCTTCAGGATTGTTAAGGCCTGCCATAGGAGTGACTGATAGGAATCTGTGTGTCCATTTTAGGGTTAGGTATAGGTATACTACACCTACAGCAAAGGGTGATTACACGACTTTGCCTCAGCTGTCATGCAGCCAGTTGTGTCAAATTTAGGAGGCCAGCCAGGGGTGGCATAATACATGCTGCAGCCCCTGGCAGCCCTGGGTACACCTATGCCCTGAGTTACAGGGTCTGATAAGGTGGCCCAGTACCAATTGGTAAATGCACCTAGGGTACATGTGGTAATTTAGAAAGAGAACAGCCAGGCTGTGGGTCTGATTGGCAGGCCCACAGCCAGAGAAAGTCGTAAACCAGTGAAACAAAAGCAAAAAATCTGGGTGATCATAGGATTGCAGACCCTACTCTCCTACACATTGCAGGTTCAGTCTCTAAGGGAAGCAGATGTTAAAGCCCAGTATATAGACCTCTGAACAAGGTAGTGAGAGGCGCGTGCTGGTACTTTTTTTAACTCGCCTTATTTTAATAGTGTGTATAGAAGTACTATGTTAAACTGCGCAAGGACTTCAAACTCATAAGTAGGCAACTGAAATTATAAACCTGAACTTCCTGGCTGACTCACCGGCGCCCCGTCCACCCCGGCTGTGTGCAGTTTGTGTGGAGGGCGTGGTTGAGGAAAGCACGGGGCAGTATTTCAAGCACTTCATTTCCGGGGCGTGTGGCAGAGGAGGAGCCTCCCGCTCACTCCCTACAACAAGCATTTGCAATGCGATAGGTCTCGCATTAGGAAAGTTTGAGCTATTGGTATTGTAAATGACACATTTTTTATTTATGTGTTGGTTTTGAAAATAGCGAAATTAATAGCTTTGTAATTTACAAAACCAATAGTTTTAACTTTTGAAAACGTGACACCTATACTATAGCATTTGTAATGCAATATGTATTGTATTTACAGGATTTAGTTGTATTAATATTACAAATAACAATGGCTTATTTTTTTGATAATTAATAGTTAAATAAAAGTTATAGTAATTTATAATGGCAATAGCTTAAACTTTTGTAAATAACTTTTGGGAAGATTATGTTCAGTGTATTTTATTGTGATGAAAATCCAAGAACGGCAGTGAAATATTAACATCTTTTTGTGACATTTGTAATAAAGCTTGAAACATTGAGAGAACATATTCGAACCAGTTGTTGTTGAATGGTTGCACAGAGAGATGCTGTGGCCTTCAGTGGTGCAGAGTGATGCTGTGGCCTTCAGTGGTGCCGAGTGGTGCCAAGTGATGCTGTGGCCTTCAGTGGTGCCAAGTGATGCTGTGGCCTTCAGTGGTGCCAAGTGATGCTGTGGCCTTCAGTGGTGCCACGTGATGCTGTGGCCTTCAGTGGTGCCAAGTGATGCTGTGGCCTTCAGTGGTGCCAAGTGATGCTGTGGCCTTCAGTGGTGCCAAGTGATGCTGTGGCCTTCAGTGGTGCCAAGTGATGCTGTGGCCTTCAGTGGTGCCGAGTGATGCTGTGGCCTTCAGTGGTGCCGAGTGATGCTGTGGCCTTCAGTGGTGCCGAGTGATGCTGTGGCCTTCAGTGGTGCCGAGTGATGCTGTGGCCTTCAGTGGTGCCGAGTGATGCTGTGGCCTTCAGTGGTGCCGAGTGATGCTGTGGCCTTCAGTGGTGCCGAGTGATGCTGTGGCCTTCAGTGGTGCCGAGTGATGCTGTGGCCTTCAGTGGTGCCGAGTGATGCTGTGGCCTTCAGTGGTGCCGAGTGATGCTGTGGCCTTCAGTGGTGCCGAGTGATGCTGTGGCCTTCAGTGGTGCCGAGTGATGCTGTGGCCTTCAGTGGTGCCGAGTGATGCTGTGGCCTTCAGTGGTGCCGAGTGATGCTGTGGCCTTCAGTGGTGCCGAGTGATGCTGTGGCCTTCAGTGGTGCCGAGTGATGCAGAGTGATGCTGTGGCCTTCAGTGGTGCCGAGTGATGCTGTGGCCTTCAGTGATGCCGAATGATGCTGTGGCCTTCAGTGGTGCCGAGTGATGCCGAGTGATGCTGTGGCCTTCAGTGGTGCCGAGTGATGAAGAGTGATGCTGTGGCCTTCAGTGGTGCCGAGTGATGCCGAGTGATGCTGTGGCCTTCAGTGGTGCAGAGTGATGCAGAGTGATGCTGAGTGATGCTGTGGCCTTCAGTGGTGCCGAATGATGCCGAGTGATGCTGTGGCCTTCAGTGGTGCCGAGTGATGCCGATTGATGCTGTGGCCTTCAGTGGTGCCGAGTGATGCTGTGGCCTTCAGTGGTGCCCAGTGATGCCGAGTGATGCTGTGGCCTTTAGTGATGCCGAGTGATGCTGAGTGATGCTGTGGCCTTCAGTGGTGCCGAGTGATGCTGTGGCCTTCAGTGGTGCCGAGTGATGCTGTGGCCTTCAGTGGTGCTGAGTGATGCTGTGGCCTTCAGTGGTGCTGAGTGATGCTTTGACCTTCAGTGGTGCCGAGTGATGCAGAGTGATGCTGTGGCCTTCAGTGGTGCTGAGTGATGCTGTGGCCTTCAGTGGTGCCGAGAGATACTGTGGCCTTCAGTGGTGCCGAGAGATGCTGTGGCCTTCAGTGGTGCCGAGTGATGCTGTGGCCTTCAGTGGTGCCAAGTGATGCTGTGGCCTTCAGTGGTGCCAAGTGATGCCGAGTGATGCTGTGGCCTTCAGTGGTGCCAAGTGATGCTGTGGCCTTCAGTGGTGCCAAGTGATGCTGTGGCCTTCAGTGGTGCCAAGTGATGCCGAGTGATGCTGTGGCCTTCAGTGGTGCCAAGTGATGCCGAGTGATGCTGTGGCCTTCAGTGGTGCCAAGTGATGCTGTGGCCTTCAGTGGTGCCGAGTGATGCTGTGGCCTTCAGTGGTGCCGAGTGATGCTGTGGCCTTCAGTGGTGCCGAGTGATGCCGAGTGATGCTGTGGCCTTCAGTGGTGCCGAGGGATGCTGTGGCCTTCAGGGGTGCCGAGGGATGCTGTGGCCTTCAGGGGTGCAGAGTGATGCTGTGGCCTTCAGTTGTGCAGAGTGATGCCGAGTGATGCTGTGGCCTTCAGTTGTGCCGAGTGATGCCGATTGATGCTGTGGCCTTCAGGGGTGCCGAGTGATGCTGTGGCCTTCAGTTGTGCCGAGTGATGCCGAGTGATGCTGTGGCCTTCAGTGGTGCCGAGTGATGCCGAGTGATGCTGTGGCCTTCAGTAGTGCCAAGTGATGCCGAGTGATGCTGTGGACTTCAGTGGTGCCAAGTGATGCCGAGTGATGCTGTGGCCTTCAGTGGTGCCGAGGGATGCTGTGGCCTTCAGGGGTGCCGAGGGATGCTGTGGCCTTCAGGGGTGCCGAGTGATGCTGTGGCCTTCAGGGGTGCCGAGTGATGCTGTGGCCTTCAGGGGTGCAGAGTGATGCTGTGGCCTTCAGGGGTGCAGAGTGATGCTGTGGCCTTCAGTGGTGCCGAGTGATGCTGTGGCCTTCAGGGGTGCCGAGTGATGCTGTGGCCTTCAGTTGTGCCGAGTGATGCTGTGGCCTTCAGTGGTGCCGAGTGATGCTGTGGCCTTCAGTAGTGCCAAGTGATGCCGAGTGATGCTGTGGCCTTCAGTGGTGCCGAGAGATGCTGTGGCCTTCAGTGGTGCCGAGTGATGCTGTGGCCTTCAGTGGTGTCAAGTGATGCCGAGTGATGCTGTGGCCTTCAGTGGTGTCAAGTGATGCCGAGTGATGCTGTGGCCTTCAGTGGTGCCAAGTGATGCCGAGTGATGCTGTGGCCTTCAGTGGTGCCGAGTGATGCTGTGGCCTTCAGTGGTGCCGAGTGATGCTGTGGCCTTCAGTGGTGCCGAGTGATGCTGTGGCCTTCAGTGGTGCCGAGTGATGCTGTGGCCTTCAGTGGTGCCGAGTGATGCTGTGGCCTTCAGTGGTGCCAAGTGATGCTGTGGCCTTCAGTGGTGCCAAGTGATGCTGTGGCCTTCAGTGGTGCCAAGCGATGCAGAGTGATGCTGTGGCCTTCAGTGGTGCCAAGTGATGCTGTGGCCTTCAGTGGTGCCAAGTGATGCAGAGTGATGCTGTGGCCTTCAGTGGTGCCAAGTGATGCAGAGTGATGCTGTGGCCTTCAGTGGTGCCAAGCGATGCAGAGTGATGCTGTGGCCTTCAGTGGTGCCAAGCGATGCCGAGTGATGCTGTGGCCTTCAGTGGTGCCAAGCGATGCCGAGTGATGCTGTGGCCTTCAGTGGTGCCAAGCGATGCCGAGTGATGCTGTGGCCTTCAGTGGTGCCGAGTGATGCTGTGGCCTTCAGTGGTGCCGAGTGATGCTGTGGCCTTCAGTGGTGCCAAGTGATGCTGTGGCCTTAAGTGGTGCCAAGCAATGCCGAGTGATGCTGTGGCCTTCAGTGGTGCCAAGCAATGCCGAGTGATGCTGTGGCCTTCAGTGGTGCCGAGTGATGCTGTGGCCTTCAGTGGTGCCAAGTGATGCTGTGGCCTTCAGTGGTGCCAAGTGATGCTGTGGCCTTCAGTGGTGCCGAGTGATGCTGTGGCCTTCAGTGGTGCCGAGTGATGCTGTGGCCTTCAGCGGTGCCGAGTGATGCTGTGGCCTTCAGCGGGGCCGAGTGATGCTGTGGCCTTCAGCGGGGCCGAGTGATGCTGTGGCCTTCAGCGGGGCCGAGTGATGCTGTGGCCTTCAGCGGGGCCGAGTGATGCTGTGGCCTTCAGCGGGGCCGAGTGATGCTGTGGCCTTCAGCGGGGCCGAGTGATGCTGTGGCCTTCAGCGGGGCCGAGTGATGCTGTGGCCTTCAGCGGGGCCGAGTGATGCTGTGGCCTTCAGCGGGGCCGAGTGATGCTGTGGCCTTCAGCGGGGCCGAGTGATGCTGTGGCCTTCAGCGGGGCCGAGTGATGCTGTGGCCTTCAGCGGGGCCGAGTGATGCTGTGGCCTTCAGCGGGGCCGAGTGATGCTGTGGCCTTCAGCGGGGCCGAGTGATGCTGTGGCCTTCAGCGGGGCCGAGTGATGCTGTGGCCTTCAGCGGGGCCGAGTGATGCTGTGGCCTTCAGCGGGGCCGAGTGATGCTGTGGCCTTCAGCGGGGCCGAGTGATGCTGTGGCCTTCAGCGGGGCCGAGTGATGCTGTGGCCTTCAGCGGGGCCGAGTGATGCTGTGGCCTTCAGCGGGGCCGAGTGATGCTGTGGCCTTCAGCGGGGCCGAGTGATGCTGTGGCCTTCAGCGGGGCCGAGTGATGCTGTGGCCTTCAGCGGGGCCGAGTGATGCTGTGGGCTTCAGTGGCGGCGAGTGATGGCGAGTGGCGGCGAGTGATGGCGAGTGGCGGCGAGTGATGCTGAGTGGCGGCGAGTGATGCTGAGTGGCGGCGAGTGATGCTGAGTGGCGGCGAGTGATGCTGAGTGGCGGCGAGTGATGCTGAGTGGCGGCGAGTGATGCTGAGTGGCGGCGAGTGATGCTGAGTGGCGGCGAGTGATGCTGAGTGGCGGCGAGTGATGCTGAGTGGCGGCGAGTGATGCTGAGTGGCGGCGAGTGATGCTGAGTGGCGGCGAGTGATGCTGAGTGGCGGCGAGTGATGCTGAGTGGCGGCGAGTGATGCTGAGTGGCGGCGAGTGATGCTGAGTGGCGGCGAGTGATGCTGAGTGGCGGCGAGTGATGCTGAGTGGCGGCGAGTGATGCTGAGTGGCGGCGAGTGATGCTGAGTGGCGGCGAGTGATGCTGAGTGGCGGCGAGTGATGCTGAGTGGCGGCGAGTGATGCTGAGTGGCGGCGAGTGATGCTGAGTGGCGGCGAGTGATGCTGAGTGGCGGCGAGTGATGCTGAGTGGCGGCGAGTGATGCTGAGTGGCGGCGAGTGATGCTGAGTGGCGGCGAGTGATGCTGAGTGGCGGCGAGTGATGCTGAGTGGCGGCGAGTGATGCTGAGTGGCGGCAAGTGATGCTGAGTGGCGGCGAGTGATGCTGAGTGGCGGCGAGTGATGCTGAGTGGCGGCGAGTGATGCTGAGTGGCGGCGAGTGATGCTGAGAGACGGCGAGTGATGCTGAGAGACGGCGAGTGATGCTGAGAGGCGGCGAGTGATGCTGAGAGGCGGCGAGTGATGCTGAGTGGCGGCGAGTGATGCTGAGTGGCGGCGAGTGATGCTGAGTGGCGGCGAGTGATGCGACCGCTCGAGCCTGCACCAGGTGAGGTCTACCCACCTCCGCTGCTCCTGCACGCTGTGGCCAGGACCCTGCCCTGCCGAGTGCTGCGCACTGCCTTCTACCACCCCCGTTTTCGCCGCTGTTTGTCTGCTGCGGTGTGCCTGATTCCCCTCTGTTTTTTTCTGTTCGCCTGCTGCTTTGTACTGTCCACTCATCTCCCCTCGTATTTTCTCCTGTTTCCGCCCGTTTCGTTAAGCTTGCCTCCACTTGTATCTTCACCTGTTGTAGGAAGGTACCTCCTGACTATGGTTGCCCCCAACTTTTTGCCCTGTGTTTTAGCTGGTTTTGGACATAGTCGACCTGGGACCCTGCCAATCAGGACCCCAGGCCTACTGCTCTCTCTTTAAAATGGATTCCATGTACCCTAGGTACATTTCCAATTGGTACTGGGCCACCCTATCAGACCCTGTAACTCAGGGCATGGGTGTACCCAGGGCTGCCAGGGGCTGCAGCATGTATTATGCCACCCCTGGCTGGCCTCCTAAATTTGACACAACTGGCTGCATGACAGCTGGGGCAAAGTCGTGTAATCACCCTTTGCTATAGGTGTAGTATACCTATACCTAACCCTAAAATGGACACACAGATTCCTATCAGTCACTCCTATGGCAGGCCTTGACAATCCTGAAGGCAGAGTGCTTGGAATCGTGTGAGATGGTGCTCTGGCATGAGCTGAGCCTGTCTGCAGCTTGCGGAACCAAGTCCTAATAGCTGTTCCATGATATCGCATACCATATACTCTTAAGTGCATTATAATCCTCGCGGTTAAATGCTAACTTTGGTATTGCTTTATCAAAACATGTCGAGTAAGGTGTCATACGAATTGGAATACTAACCCCTCGCCAATTCTGGCGACGGGGTTAGCATTCCACCCTTCTAGAGGGACACGACATGTATGTAACTGTGAACCCCGGTTAAAGTTAACTGAAGCCTCAGCTCCACAAAATGGATGCTGCCACCACAGACACGAGTCTGACCTCCTGCTGCTGGGAGTCCTTCCAGCGAGGGAGGCCTGGACAAAGGGTTTCCTGTCCGGGGCGGTGCTAGCACCGTCCCAGACATGGTTTTGTGTATCCTGGGTAGGCAGGGCTTTTCAGGAAGGTGACTGCTGAGTGGCACCCCGGTGCTCACTACGCATAGGCCAGTCAGAACCAGTTCCAGGGGCACACCAGCCCCTGGCCTGGGGAAGTCCGGCAGGGGAGAGGGGTGTAACCACCCCCCTCCTGGTCCCACCCATAGGCAGGACCTAGTCACCGGGTCAGCCCCCTTTTTTAGTATAAAGATAGGAGCGGGCCCCCTGTTCAAATTAGATCATCTTTGGAATCAAGATACCACTTTCTTCGAAAGGACTTCACGATTTCTTCTTCAAGATTCTCCCTTGTGGCTAAGGAGTAGTCACCCTGCATCCGCAGGCACCATCCTAAAGAACACTGCGGTCTGCTGCAAGTCCTTCATCACGAATCCGACGACCCAGCTCGACGAGACCCGGCTTCCCTGGCACCTCTGACCTCTACTCACCTCTACAGCCAAGCTGAGAACCGTGAGTGCGACGAGACCTCGAGGGACCGACGATCGCCAAGACTGCACGACATCTTTACTGCAAGCCCACCGTGTCCTCCACTGGTGAGTGCTTTGGGGTCCGAGAAGCCCCGACCCTGCGCAGCTCCAGCACCTAAGGTCAGCCTCCCTGCATCTCCACGATCGGCGTGGGGCCCTTCTGCTGTTTGCTGTGCACCGCGTTGTTTGGCTACTAGCCGGCTGGCTTGTGGCCTTCTGAACGACGCCCGACGACAACTCTTCTGCTGGTCTGGTTGCTCCAGGCTGGCCCTTGCTTCCTTTTTCGAGAGAAGCACCCCGGACCCTCCTGGTCCACTCCAGACGCCATTTTAGGTCCACCGCGTGGGCTTGAATTTGCCAAGGCTTTGTTGCCCAATCCTGGGTCCAGCGACGCCGACAGCTTCTATCTTCGTGGGACAGCTCGATCCTCCATCCTGGTCGCCGACAACGCCTCCTGGTCCGTGAGATCGTCGAGCTCCAGCGTCACCCACTCACCTAGTCGAGGTGGCTACCATCCGGTGCCCTCCTGGTGCCCACTGACTACTGGCTAGTAGTCTCGAACTTGGTCCCCTCTGCTTTCAGGTGTCATCTATCTTCGAGATCCAGGCTTGGATCCAACTGAACTTTCTTCACTGGTCACCGGCCAGCATCTTTTCTTCCGGCTCCTGGTCCGTCTACGAGGATTCCCGACGTCTTTTCAGACCTATGCAGCTGCAGCCCCTGGGCTAGGTAACTTCGGCATTTCGGTGCCCCAGCATAGCCTCACTATCCAAGGGTCAGAATCTACTTTCGTTTTCTCCCTACCAGGTCGGGTTCGCCCGAGAACACTAACTTTCTATTTCCTAGCTACCATAGACTTTTGTCCGCATCTCGCGTGAGAGTGCACACACTGCACCCGAGTCCCCTAGGCCTCCTAGTCGTAATCTAACGATTCCCTAGTCAAGTCCTAGCGATTCCAAAAGCTATTAGTACTGTACTTACCTGCTAGGAATTTCACATTCCACTTTTAGAGTATATGGTTTTCCGTGCCCCTCGGGCATTTGTATATACCGTGCTAACTTAAGTATTTTTGTAAGAGTTTTGGTTTGTGCTTAGTACCCTGTCCTCATAAAGAGTACAGGGCTGTTGTGATCTTTAATAAATAACTGTTTATTTTCATAACACTTGTGTGGTGTCCTTTCACTGGGTATTCAAGGGGTATATGTGTGGTAAACAGCTGGCTTAACACGCCCTCTCGAGTCTTTAGCCTTAGACTGCTCGTATCCATGCTACTAGGATAGCTGGTCTATAAGGTTGACTTACAACCAATCATCAATAAGGGTTGCTGGACTGATACATAGTGGGCACTAGAATAGTGACCACTGCATATCAGGCCACCTTCTCACATTGGTGAGCAGCGGTTGGGATTTGAGCTTGCTGTTGTTTTACCACACGTATCCTAAGAATATCTTGTTGAAAGATCACATAAGTACTGTTAGGTACATATAACTAAAAAGCTTAGAATACTCTGAGTTCTACTGAACCAGCTGTTGTAGCTCCTCAAGGCTTAGCACACCTTGGCTGCAACTCTAGCAAGGGATCAGTAGGTAACACATAGTGTAGGTAGGTGCATCACTTACACCACACTAGAATCAGCATGTCAGACAAAGGAGGAAACTCTGAGTATCCCCTTGTGTCAGTGGACCTTCCACAGGTCACTTCTAAATATGCTGCTCTTAGCTTCCATGAGATGAGACAAGTGTGTACTCTCAGGAAACTAAAACAGGGGTCTAACCCCACCACTTCCTTTCTGATTGGTCTCTTAGAGGCTTATGATGCCAGTAGGGCTGGTAACCCAGACCCTTCTAATCCAGAAGGAAGTTTGCCCTCCTTACAGGGTCCCTTTGATATCCATCCCCTCCATGAGGCAGATGATGCTGAGGAGGAGGATGAGTTGTCTGGGGATGAGGCAGATAAGGGACAGGTAGAGGTCAGAAGACTAAGCAGGTCCAACTTAAGCAGACATGAGCTTGGTACTGGGGGACCCCTGGGCCCACTCTCAGGTCAGCTTAACATTGGGAATGGACGAATTAGGTCTCTATCAAGAGGCTCTAACAGATCCATTCAAACCAATGGCTCTCTCAACTCTTCTCACAGAGGAATGTCTTCCCCTAAGAGGAGAGTGTATGAAGCTGAAGAAAGGGCAATCAAACTGAGGATTGAAAGGGAAGAACTTGCCCTGGCCAAAGAGAGACTTGCCCTTGCTAGAGAGCAAGAATTGTGTGGGCTACAGCCCACTGGTGGCAGCAATAATCCTAGCAATAGGGAAAGGAGTTTTGATAAAAAGCACCTGAATAAGATAGTGCCCCCCTTTAAAGAAGGGGATGACATCCACAAATGGATTACTGCTTTGGAGAGAGCCTGCACTGTGCAGGGTGTTCCCCCAAGTCAGTGGGCAGCTATCTTGTGGCTCTCCTTTGATGGTAAAGGTAGAGATAAGCTCCTCACCACAAGGGTGGAGGATGCTAACAATTACAAAATCTTGAAGAATGTACTGGTTGATGGGTTTGGTTTAACCACTGAACAATACAGGATGCTGTTCAGAGACACCCAGAAAACTCAGTCTCAAGATTGGACTGACTTTGTTGATTGTGCCACTAAGGCTTTTGAAGGCTGGCTACTGGGTAGTAAGGTTACTGATTTTAAAGGATTGTACAATCTAATTATGAGGGAGCAAATCTTAAATAATTGTCAGAACCAGTTATTACATCAGCACCTGGTAGACTCTGAGTTGACCTCTCCACAGGAATTGGGTAAGAGGGCAGACAAATGGGTCAGAACCAGGGTTAGGCCTAAAAACCAGGGTGGTGACCAGAAAAAGGAATCAACCAAGCCTCAAGAGAAGGGTGGGGATAAATCCACAGAGAAGACTTCCCAAGGGCCCCAAAACTCCAACAAGGGTGGTGGGTCCCAGAACACTCCTTCAGAACAGAAGAAACCCTATTGCCATACCTGTAAACAGGTGGGTCATTACAAAAGTGATGCCAGTTGCCCTAAAAATGGTAATAAGGGAAATATACCCCCAGGTAATACTCCTAAACCTCCTGTTACCACTAGTGGTAATCCCCCAGGTGGTGGGAGTGCCCCCAAGAATGTGGTGGGCATTACTTTGGGCAATCAGGAGGACTATGGCCTAGCCAGGTTCCCTGACCACACTCTTGTCTGTGAGACTGGCATGGGGTTTGCCAACTTCACTACTGGACCCCACATTTTGGGAAAGTATAGACAAGAAGTTTTAGTGAATGGTCAGAAAGTTGAGGCATTCAGAGACACAGGGGCCAGCCTCACCATGGTGAGTGACCATCTGGTCCCCTCTGCTCAACTGACCCCTGGTTTTACTTATCAGGTGACAGACATTCATGGAGTGAAGAGAAGGCATCCCATGGCAGTAGTCAAGCTCAGTTGGGGTAATGTCACAGGGCCCATGAGAGTGGCAGTGACAGACAACCTACCTGTAGATTGCTTACTGGGGAATGACCTGGAACTCTCAGCATGGGCTGAGGTGGAACAAGAAACTCATTCCAGAATGATAGGCCTATCCAGACAGGTTAGTGGGGCAGTAATAGCTACAGCCCCAGTCCAAGCACCATTCCTCCCTGAAAAGGTTGGAAGGGCAGTGGTAGCCACTGCCCAGGCTCAGACAGACTTTCCAGAACAGGATAGGAGGGCTGTGACAGTCACAGCCCAAACACAGACTGAGTGCCCTCCTGAAAAGGTTGGCAAGGTTGAAATGGTCTCAGCCTCTACTCAAACAGATAGTGAGGTTGTGAAGCCTGAAACAATGGATCACTCCACTCAAACAGAGAGCATTGAGGAGGAAGAAGAGTCTTCCCCCTCCCAGACACTAGGTGAGAGCCAGCCTCCTCAGGGAACTGACTCTACCCCTGTTGAAGGAACTGCCCCAGAGGTAGTCAGGCCTAGCCTGGCAGAGCCCCTGATGGCAGTGGACCCTTCCCAGGTGGGACCCAGTCTGGAGCAGGTAACCTGCACCTCTCTACCCTGCCTCAGTCAGCCCAGGGCTGAAGAGGACAGGGAGGCCAGTGGTGGACCCCAGAGGGCCCCCTGTCCAAAAGAACCCCTTAATCAGCAGATTAGGATCACTGAAGCTGGTAACCCTAGCCAAGTGAAAATAGAACAGACTCCTGAGGGATCCCCCTTAAAAGTAGTTAGGGAACTCCCACAGCTGGACACTGTTGGGCACAGCCAAACATGGGGCCTAAAAACCCCAGGCCTGACCTGTCCCTCCAGTAAGCCAAACAGAGGGACTCAGCCTCCAGCTTTAGGTAGCCAGAGGCTGACCCTGAGAGCTCAGTGCATCTCAGCTAAAGAAAGAAAGGCACACATGATGAATGGTGGTTGGAGGAAGTTGAGCCCAAAGGTAGAGGAGCCTCACTTCAGTACTCCATCCCAGCATCAGCCTTCTTCTTTCCCAAGACACACCAGAGACAGAGATTCCCTATGGTGGAGACCCTCAGATACCCTTAGGGTGAGGGGTTGCCTAGTGGACCATGACACAGGGGGAAACCAAGCCAGAGCTGGTCCTTCCTTATATGGCCACTTAGGTAATAGAGGCTTACCTGGACAAGGATAGCCTTATCTCCTTTCGTTTGGGGGGGGGTTGTGTAGGAAGGTACCTCCTGACTATGGTTGCCCCCAACTTTTTGCCCTGTGTTTTAGCTGGTTTTGGACATAGTCGACCTGGGACCCTGCCAATCAGGACCCCAGGCCTACTGCTCTCTCTTTAAAATGGATTCCATGTACCCTAGGTACATTTCCAATTGGTACTGGGCCACCCTATCAGACCCTGTAACTCAGGGCATGGGTGTACCCAGGGCTGCCAGGGGCTGCAGCATGTATTATGCCACCCCTGGCTGGCCTCCTAAATTTGACACAACTGGCTGCATGACAGCTGGGGCAAAGTCGTGTAATCACCCTTTGCTATAGGTGTAGTATACCTATACCTAACCCTAAAATGGACACACAGATTCCTATCAGTCACTCCTATGGCAGGCCTTGACAATCCTGAAGGCAGAGTGCTTGGAATCGTGTGAGATGGTGCTCTGGCATGAGCTGAGCCTGTCTGCAGCTTGCGGAACCAAGTCCTAATAGCTGTTCCATGATATCGCATACCATATACTCTTAAGTGCATTATAATCCTCGCGGTTAAATGCTAACTTTGGTATTGCTTTATCAAAACATGTCGAGTAAGGTGTCATACGAATTGGAATACTAACCCCTCGCCAATTCTGGCGACGGGGTTAGCATTCCACCCTTCTAGAGGGACACGACATGTATGTAACTGTGAACCCCGGTTAAAGTTAACTGAAGCCTCAGCTCCACAAAATGGATGCTGCCACCACAGACACGAGTCTGACCTCCTGCTGCTGGGAGTCCTTCCAGCGAGGGAGGCCTGGACAAAGGGTTTCCTGTCCGGGGCGGTGCTAGCACCGTCCCAGACATGGTTTTGTGTATCCTGGGTAGGCAGGGCTTTTCAGGAAGGTGACTGCTGAGTGGCACCCCGGTGCTCACTACGCATAGGCCAGTCAGAACCAGTTCCAGGGGCACACCAGCCCCTGGCCTGGGGAAGTCCGGCAGGGGAGAGGGGTGTAACCACCCCCCTCCTGGTCCCACCCATAGGCAGGACCTAGTCACCGGGTCAGCCCCCTTTTTTAGTATAAAGATAGGAGCGGGCCCCCTGTTCAAATTAGATCATCTTTGGAATCAAGATACCACTTTCTTCGAAAGGACTTCACGATTTCTTCTTCAAGATTCTCCCTTGTGGCTAAGGAGTAGTCACCCTGCATCCGCAGGCACCATCCTAAAGAACACTGCGGTCTGCTGCAAGTCCTTCATCACGAATCCGACGACCCAGCTCGACGAGACCCGGCTTCCCTGGCACCTCTGACCTCTACTCACCTCAACAGCCAAGCTGAGAACCGTGAGTGCGACGAGACCTCGAGGGACCGACGATCGCCAAGACTGCACGACATCTTTACTGCAAGCCCACCGTGTCCTCCACTGGTGAGTGCTTTGGGGTCCGAGAAGCCCCGACCCTGCGCAGCTCCAGCACCTAAGGTCAGCCTCCCTGCATCTCCACGATCGGCGTGGGGCCCTTCTGCTGTTTGCTGTGCACCGCGTTGTTTGGCTACTAGCCGGCTGGCTTGTGGCCTTCTGAACGACGCCCGACGACAACTCTTCTGCTGGTCTGGTTGCTCCAGGCTGGCCCTTGCTTCCTTTTTCGAGAGAAGCACCCCGGACCCTCCTGGTCCACTCCAGACGCCATTTTAGGTCCACCGCGTGGGCTTGAATTTGCCAAGGCTTTGTTGCCCAATCCTGGGTCCAGCGACGCCGACAGCTTCTATCTTCGTGGGACAGCTCGATCCTCCATCCTGGTCGCCGACAACGCCTCCTGGTCCGTGAGATCGTCGAGCTCCAGCGTCACCCACTCACCTAGTCGAGGTGGCTACCATCCGGTGCCCTCCTGGTGCCCACTGACTACTGGCTAGTAGTCTCGAACTTGGTCCCCTCTGCTTTCAGGTGTCATCTATCTTCGAGATCCAGGCTTGGATCCAACTGAACTTTCTTCACTGGTCACCGGCCAGCATCTTTTCTTCCGGCTCCTGGTCCGTCTACGAGGATTCCCGACGTCTTTTCAGACCTATGCAGCTGCAGCCCCTGGGCTAGGTAACTTCGGCATTTCGGTGCCCCAGCATAGCCTCACTATCCAAGGGTCAGAATCTACTTTCGTTTTCTCCCTACCAGGTCGGGTTCGCCCGAGAACACTAACTTTCTATTTCCTAGCTACCATAGACTTTTGTCCGCATCTCGCGTGAGAGTGCACACACTGCACCCGAGTCCCCTAGGCCTCCTAGTCGTAATCTAACGATTCCCTAGTCAAGTCCTAGCGATTCCAAAAGCTATTAGTACTGTACTTACCTGCTAGGAATTTCACATTCCACTTTTAGAGTATATGGTTTTCCGTGCCCCTCGGGCATTTGTATATACCGTGCTAACTTAAGTATTTTTGTAAGAGTTTTGGTTTGTGCTTAGTACCCTGTCCTCATAAAGAGTACAGGGCTGTTGTGATCTTTAATAAATAACTGTTTATTTTCATAACACTTGTGTGGTGTCCTTTCACTGGGTATTCAAGGGGTATATGTGTGGTAAACAGCTGGCTTAACACGCCCTCTCGAGTCTTTAGCCTTAGACTGCTCGTATCCATGCTACTAGGATAGCTGGTCTATAAGGTTGACTTACAACCAATCATCAATAAGGGTTGCTGGACTGATACATAGTGGGCACTAGAATAGTGACCACTGCATATCAGGCCACCTTCTCACACCTGTTTCCCCCCGTTTTTCTAAACTTGCCTCCACTTGTTTTCTCCTGCTTCCCCCCGGTCTTTTAACTTGTCCCCCCTCGTATTTTCTCACCTCTCCCCCCTTTTTGCCTTCTGTACCCGTTGTGCTGCCCCCCCACCTGTGCTCCCTCGAGACGCCACACGACCCAGCCGCCTCTGAGCCGCCCTCCCTCCCGCCACTGACCCCCGGCGTCTCCGCCCCCCTCCTGCCCATTGGCCGCCCCGCTCCCGCCACCCAGCTGACCCGCCCTCCCAGCTCCTCACTTATGACGCCCCCAGAGCGACCGCGCAGCGGATGCGCGCATTGGACGCGCGCATTGGACGCGCGCAGCGGGAGCGCCGACTGAGCGCCGACTGAGCACCGAAGGTGCGTGAAAGGTAAGCCCGTCTGCGCCCGTCCGCGCCTGGACCGCGCCCAGTGCCAGGACCCCTGGCCCTCGCAGACCCCAGCCCACCTGCCGGACGTACGCCGCCGCCACCTTCAACGCACTCAACACCGGCCGATTCCCGGGATGCTACCGAGCCACCCCGAGACGCACCCACGGACCCTTCAGCTGCCGCTCCTGCGAGTTCACCTGCATCCGGACCTGCACTACACCCGCACCCACCAAGACCAAGACGAGCAACAGCAGCAGCCACCTGAAGTGCATCCTGCTCAACACCCGGTCTGTCCACAGACACGCCGTCAAACTCTGGAACCTGCTTGACACCACCTCACCAGACGTCGCCTTCCTCACGGAAAACTGGATGAACGCCTCTTCAGCGCCCGACATCGCCATCGCCATCCCAGACGGCTACAAGATCATCCGAAGGGACCGCATCAACCAGACCGGAGGAGGCATCGCCATCATCCACAGGAACACCATCCGCATCACGACCAACACCGACGACACCCTGACAACCGCCGCACACCTTCACTTCCACCACCACCAACAGGTTGCACGCAGAAGCTGGTACAAGATCACAGCCGACCAGCTTGCGACTTCCCTGAGCAAGAACCCACCCACCAGCGCAACGAACCCCAGCCAAGCGGCCTCCAACCTCACGAAGTGGATCAGCGACTGCGCTGACGACCTCGCCCCCCTGAAGACCCCGCCTAGCAGACCCGGCAGCAAGAAAGCCCCATGGTTCACCGAAGAACTCAAGAGCTCCAAGAAGAACTGTCGAGCCCTCGAGAGAACCTGGCGCAGAGACCCAACACTGGACAACATGACTGCCCTCAAGCTCGCCACCCGAAAACACCACCAACTCATCCACGCAACCAAGAAAACTGCATTCAAAGAACGACTGGACAACAACGCACATAACAGCAAGTAACTCTTCAACATCGTGAAAGAGCTCTCCAACCCCAACGCCGGAAACCACAACATCACCCCTTCGCAAGACCTCTGCAACTCCCTCGCCTCCTACTTCCACAACAAGATCGCGGACATACACAACAGCTTCAGCACTCAACCGACGCACGCCACGACCAAACCAGCGCCCCCACCACCACCCTCCTCGCCTGGACCCAGATCAGCACCGAAGACACCGTCCGCACGATGAACTCCATCCACTCCGGATCTCCGACCGACCCCTGCCCTCACCACGTCTTCAACAAGGCCGACGCTGTCATCGCACCCCACCCGCGGGACATCATCAACACCTCCTTCGACACCGCTACCTTCCCGGAGAGCTGGAAGCACGCCGAACTCAGCGCTCTACTAAAGAAGCCATCAGCCGACCCCACCGACCTCAAGAACTACCGCCCCATCTCGCTGCTCCCGTTCCCTGCAAAAGTCATCGAGAAGACCGTCAACAAGCAGCTGGCCGCCTTCCTCGAAACGAACGGATCCTTCGACCTCTCACAGTCTGGCTTCCGAGCCAACCACTGCACCGAGACCGCCCTGATCGCAGCCACCGATGACATCCGAGCACTGCTTGACAACGGAGAAACAGCAGCCCTCATCCTCCTAGACCTCTCCGCGGCCTTCGACACTGTCTGCCACCGTACACTAGTGCAGCGACTCAGCAACATCGGAATCCAGGAGAAGGCACTGGAGTGGATCACCTCCTTCCTCGCCGGAAGGACACAGAGTTTGCCTCCCTCCGTTCAGATCTGAAGCCACCGAAGTCATCTGCCGCGTTCCTCAAGGCTCCTCGCTCAGTCCAACCCTCTTCAACGTCTACATGAGCCCCCTCGCAGACATCGCACGCCAGCACAACCTCAACATCATCTCCTACGCCGACACCCAGCTGATCCTCTCCCTCACCAACGACCCCGCCACCGCCAGAGCCAACCTTCACGAAGGGATGAAAGAGGTAGCCGAATGGATGAAGAACAGTCGCCTGAAATTGAACTCAGACAAGACGGAATTCCTCATCCTGGGATCCTCACCCTCCGCCTGGGACGACTCCTGGTGGCGCCCCGCCCTAGGCAGCGCACCCAAACCTACAGACCACGCACGTAACCTAGGCTTCATCCTGGACTCCTCCCTCTCCATGACCAGACAAGTCAACGCCGTCTCCTTGTCGTGCTTCAACATCCTGCGCATGCTACGTAAGATCTTCCGGTGGATCCCCACCGAGACCAGGAAGACGGTCACCCAGGCCCTCGTCACCAGCCGTCTGGACTACGGCAACTCCCTCTATGCAGGAACCACCGCCAAACTCCAGAAGAGACTTCAGCGGATCCAGAACGCCTCAGCACGACTCATCCTGGACATCCCCCGTCGCAGCCACATCTCCGAACAACTGAGAGACCTGCACTGGCTCCCGGTCAACAAGAGAATCACCTTCCGTCTCCTCACCAACGCTCACAAAGCCCTACACAACCAAGAACCAGGATACCTCAACAGCCGCCTCAACTTCTACGCTCCCAAACGCCAGCTTCGATCGACCGGCCACGCCCTCGCCGCCGTCCCCCGCATCCGAAGAGCCACCACAGGGGGACGGTCCTTCTCCTACCTCGCCGCCAAGACATGGAACTCCCTCCCGACCCACCTCCACCTGACCCAGGACCACCTCTCCTTCAGGAAGCAGCTCAAGACCTGGCTGTTCGAGCAGTAGCGGATCCCCCTCCCCGAGCGCCTTGAGACCCTCTGGGTGAGTAGTGCGCTATATAAATGCTTTGATTGATTGATTGACTGAGTGGCGTCGAGTGATGCCGAGTGGCGTCGAGTGATGCCGAGTGGCGTCGAGTGATGCCGAGTGGCGTCGAGTGGCGTCGAGTGATGCCGAGTGGCGTCGAGTGATGCCGAGTGGCGTCGAGTGATGCCGAGTGGCGTCGAGTGATGCCGAGTGGCGTCGAGTGATGCCGAGTGGCGTCGAGTGATGCCGAGTGGCGTCGAGTGATGCCGAGTGGCGTCGAGTGATGCCGAGTGGCGTCGAGTGGCGTCGAGTGGCGCCGAGTGACGCCGAGTGGTGCTGTGGCGTCGAATGGTGCTGTGGCGTCGAATGGTGCTGTGGCGTCGAATGGTGCTGTGGCGTCGAATGGTGCTGTGGTGGTGCTGAGTGATAATGTGGTGGTGCTGAGTGATAATGTGGTGGTGCTGAGTGATAATGTGGTGGTGCTGAGTGATAATGTGGTGGGGCTGAGTGATGCGGGGTGGTGCTTAGTGGTGCTGCTGAGTGATGCTATGGTGGCGCTGAGTGATGCTATGGTGGTGCTGAGTGGTGCTGTGGTGGTGCTGCTGAGTGATGCTGTGGTGGTGCGGAGTGATAATGTGGTGGTGCGGAGTGATAATGTGGTGGTGCGGAGTGATAATGTGGTGGTGCGGAGTGATAATGTGGTGGTGGTGCTGAGTGATAATGTGGTGGTGGTGCTGAGTGATAATGTGGTGGTGGTGCTGAGTGATAATGTGGTGGTGGTGCTGAGTGATAATGTGGTGGTGGTGCTGAGTGATAATGTGGTGGTGGTGCTGAGTGATAATGTGGTGGTGGTGCTGAGTGATAATGTGGTGGTGGTGCTGAGTGATGCTGTGGTGGTGCTGAGTGATGCTGGGGTGGCGCTGAGTGATGCTGGGGTGGCGCTGAGTGATGCTGGGGTGGCGCTGAGTGATGCTGGGGTGGCGCTGAGTGATGCTGGGGTGGCGCTGAGTGATGCTGGGGTGACGCTGAGTGATGCTGGGGTGACGCTGAGTGATGCTGGGGTGACGCTGAGTTACCAAAGTGTTCGTTATACACATTGAGTGCACATAACTTAATAATTCCCTAAGTGTTTGTAATGCCTGCCAGCTTTGCCTTTAAGTAGACAAAAATGGCAGCCAAACGAAAAGTGAAAAGTAAATGTAGACAACAGACTAAACAGAGGCCACACAAAACCATTATACACATTGCATGAACATGACTTAATAGCTCACAAAGTGTTTGTAAGGCGCGCTAAATTTGTAATATATTACACAGAGATCCTAGCTAAACGTAAATATATGCGCTAGATATGCATTAAAGCACACAAAGATTGCAGATCAAAGTAAATCCCTTAGATAATGAAGCAAACAGAATCCATAGCAAAATGCGAAAGCAAAAAAAGTGGACCCAAAAAAATAACAGCCAAAACGTAAATACCTTTGGGAATGAAACAAACTGAATCATTAAAAAAAATGTGCGCTCAATTTGCCTCACAGTACACAGAAATTGCATCCAAACTAAAATACCTTCACTCAATTTGCATTAAATTAACACAATATCGCAACCCAAAGATGAATACATGCGATAATGAGGCAAACAAAATTCATCACAAAAATGTGCACTCTGTTTGCATTAAAGTAAACAAAGACCGCATCCAAATGTTAATCCCTTAGCTCGAGTTGCTTTAAAGTAAACAGACATCACAGCTAAACGTAAATCCCTTCCGTAAAAAAAATCATAAAACAAATCCCATTACAAAAATGCACGCTCGGTTTGCATTGAATTACACAAACAAGCATTTACAATGCAATGGTTTGGCCTTTGTTAAAGTTAGAGCTATTGGCATTGCTCTTGACATTTTTATTTATGTTTTTTTAACATAAATAAATGGCATTGTCATTTACAATGCCACTAGCTTTATCTCTCGCAAATGACACACACAGAGCCCCCCCACACACCCACACAGAGCCCCCCACACACACAGCCACACAAAGCCCTCCACACACACAGCCACACAAAGCTCCCCACACACAGCCACACAAAGCTCCCCACACACAGCCACACAAAGCCCTCCACACACACCCACATGGCACAAGCAGGCAACAGGGGCACATGGAGGCACAAGCAGGCAACAGGGGCACACGGACGCACAAGCAGGCAACAGGGGCACACGGACGCACAAGCAGGCAACAGGGGCACACGGAGGCACAAGCAGGCAACAGGGGCACACGGAGGCACAAGCAGGCAACAGGGGCACACGGAGGCACAAGCAGGCAACAGGGGCACACGGAGGCACAAGCAGGCAACAGGGGCACACGGAGGCACAAGCAGGCAACAGGGGCACACGGAGGCACAAGCAGGCAACAGGGGCACACGGAGGCACAAGCAGGCAACAGGGGCACACGGAGGCACAAGCAGGCAACAGGGGCACAAGCAGGCAACAGGGGCACAAGCAGGCAACAGGGGCACACGGAGGCACAGGCAGGCAACAGGGGCACACGGAGGCACAGGCAGGCAACAGGGGCACACGGAGGTACAAGCAGGCAACAGGGGCACGAAAACTGAGGCACAAGCAGGCAACAGGGGCACGAAAACTGAGGCACAAGCAGGCGACAGGGGCACGAAAACTGAGGCACAAGCAGGCGACAGGGGCACGAAAACTGAGGCACAAGCAGGCAACAGGGGCACACGGAGGCACAAGCAGGCAACAGGAGCACACGGAAGCACAAGCAGGCAACAGGGTCAGGAAAACAAGCACAAGCAGGCAAAAGGGTCACAAGCAGGAATTGTAATTTAGACGGGGCTGAAGTGGAGAACGGTCAGTAGGGAAGTAGTGCGGCTGGTGCAGTGGTACCAAGCCGAAAGGTGACAGTTTGGACAGTTTCCACTACCTAACAGGGATTGGTGGGAGGGGGGTGTACTTCTTGCTTGCTTTAGGGCTGTTACTTCGGGGATGCAGTGCACGCTCCTGCCTGCTGCCGCCGGGACACGACAACAGGCAGGGAGAGGACAGGCTGGAAATTCTGGTGGAAATGCAAGAAGCTGTCATGTCGAATTGCTCTCACCATGTCCGATATCAAACAAGTCTCTGCCACAGCAAAGCCAGGTGGAATAAACACGGAGAAGGCGGTCTCAAAGTCGTAGACCCCCACTTCCGGAACCAACCAGAGCTATCCACGCGAGATCAGCTTAACCACCTGGGGGGTGCAGTGAGCTCCTGCAGGGAGGGCTGTGAGGTGCAGTGAACTCCTGCAGGGAGGGCTGTGGGGTGCAGTGAGTTCCTGCAGGAAGGATTGTGAGGTGCAGTGAGCTCCTGCAGGGAGGGCTGTGAGGTGGAAGGAGGGCTGTGAGGTGGAAGGAGGGCTGTGAGTTGCAGGGAGGGCGGTGAGGTGCATTGAGCTCCTGCAGGGAGGGCGGTGAGGTGCATTGAGCTCCTGCAGGGAGGGCGGTGAGGTGCATTGAGCTCCTGCAGGGAGGGCTGTGAGGTGCAATGAGGGATGTGAGGTGCAATGAGGGATGTAAGGTGCTGTGAGCTCCAGTAGGGAGGGCTGTGAGCAGCAGGGAGGGCTGCGAGGTGCAGGGAGCTCCAGCTGGGAGGTCTGTGAGGTGCAGTGAGCTCCAGCTGGGAGGTCTGTGAGGTGCAGTGAGCTCCAGCTGGGAGGTCTGTGAGGTGCAGTGAGCTCCTGCAGGGAGGTCTGTGAGGTGCAGCGAGGGCTCAGGGCTGTGGGGTGCAGTGAGGGCTGTGAGCTGCAGTGAGGTCTGTGAGGGGCAGTGAGCTCCAGCTGGGAGGTCTGTGAGGTGAAGTGAGCTCCAGCAGGGAGGTCTGTGAGGTGAAGTGAGCTCCAGCAGGGAGGTCTGTGAGGTGCAGTGAGGGCTGAGGTGCAGTGAGGGCTGTGAGGTCCAGTGAGGGCTGTGAGGTGCAGTGAGGGCTGTGAGGTGCAGTGAGGGCTGTGAGGTGCAGTGAGGGCTGTGAGGTGCAGTGAGGGCTGTGAGGTGCAGTGAGGGCTGTGAGGTGCAGTGAGGGCTGTGAGGTGCAGTGAGGGCTGTGAGGTGCAGTGAGGGCTGTGAGGTGCAGTGAGGGCTGTGAGGTGCAGTGAGGGCTGTGAGCTACAGTGAGGGCTGTGAGCTACAGTGAGGGCTGTGAGCTACAGTGAGGGCTGTGAGCTACAGTGAGGGCTGTGAGGTGCAGTGAGGTCTGTGAGGTGCAGTGATCTCCAGCTGGGAGGTCTGTGAGGTGAAGTGAGCTCCAGCAGGGAGGTATGTGAGGTGCAGTGAGCTCCTGCAGGGAGGTCTGTGAGGTGCAGTGAGCTCCTGCAGGGAGGTGCAGTGAGGGCTGTGAGCTGCAGTGATGTCTGTGAGGTGCAGTGAGCCCCTGCAGGGACCGGCTCCAGACGTCTCTCCGAGGCCTGGAAGGCAGTGGTGCTCTGATGACTAAAGCAGGCGCGGATCGCACCGCCTCTGCGGCCGCCGCTGCCCAGGTGCGAGCCCCACCGAACATAATATATCTGCTACCGCAGCCTTATTTTTGTAAGAAAACCCCCAAAGCCGCTCCTTTGTTTTCTTAGGATTTAGAGCTTTTCCCCATGATCAGGGCCTGTAATGCCCCAGGAATTTATTTAAACAAGAAGCCACTGTTGTCCTAATAAATTCAACCCACATCCAGCCGAGCAGGGAACTCACTCCTGTTACTCACAACCTGTGTTTTGTGTTTCAGTGTCTGTTCCCCTTTGTGTCTTTCGGGGCGCGGGGGAGCCATAACAGGGAGGAATGTTGGAGTGAACCGGGAGGGGCAGAGGGTATTTCGAAATCCACCCCCAAGTCACATTCTGAACCAATAGCATCTTTTATCACAACTTCTGAAAACACAAATAATGCATTTTTCAGGGTGTTCAGTGGTCTCAGCGTCTCCCCCAAAAGGAGATGTTCTATTTTTCACAGAATCAAAATGGAGGCTTCCATCAAGGGAGACGAGAGCTGCCAGAGATAAGGGTTGGTACAAGGCAGCAGGGCTGGGGCAGGGTCGGTTACATGCTTAGATCAGCCGGAGGGCTGTCCGAGCCTTTTGCAGGCCCAAGTATCATAGAAGGACTGCAGCAGACATGCTAATTAATCATGTATATGTTTATCAGGAGCCTGGGAGTCGAAGTTCATACCCAAGGGTAGTGGGCGGGGCCACAAGTACAGCTATCATTCCACCTTGCTCCACTCCACCCAAAAGCGACGTGCACGACACAAAATAGTCCACAATTAGTCCATACACTAGCGCCTTGCAGGCTAAAGCGCCCTACCTCACTTACTCGCTTTTCAATATTCCAAGGCGCTGCAACAAAAGGACAATAGGAGTACAACTCTGGCCATCACGCACGACGCCAAAGCGCCCACAGGCACTCTCTACCTCCTTAGCACTACTATCAAGAAGCGTGCTCCTACCGCAGCTTGGCAGGGTTTGAAGCGCTATATAGAACCACATATAATGCAATGTAATTACAGCTAAGGGCATCAAATGAGTGCAGGCTCATTATTATATTTCTGATTCGCTACATGGCGTCGAGCTTCACGCTGGCTTGCTCTGTGCCAAGGCTCCTCGAAGTCAGTGGCGGGAGGAGCTCGAGGCATAAGCACTCCCACACTGTCACTAGGAGGTTTCCAAGAGATCCTACACCAGGGGAGAGGGGAAGGGGGGGTGTGGGGGGTGTCTCTTGCACACATCTCACCCGGCTACACTCCCACACTCTCAGTAGGAGGTTTCCAAGTCCTACACCTGGGTGTCTCTGATGCAGCCCTGCACGGCCTCACACCATCTCTGGGAGTCTATGAGCCCTCTACCACCAGCCCCCCACTCAACCCCACGCCTGCACTCTCCTGTTTTGCCTTCGCCCTAACTGCGACCCCAGCGCCTACTCTCACAATAGACCTCTAGCAGGCCCATACCCTCGCCTGTCAACCTCACTCACTTTCGTGAAACCACACTTATGATCACAGTGGTGCCTCACACTCCTGAATGCCGCTCACCTCCCATCTTCCAAACTGCACCAGACACGCATCTCTGACGGGCCTCCCAGCTCACTCTACTGTGCCACAATTCACTCTTTCCCTACGAGGTCCTGCGCTACAATTCACTCTTTCCCTACGAGGCGTCAAGGCGCTTTACCTGGCGCACCTCCCCGCACTGCAACAAAATCTACTTCGATTTTTAGTCAAAGTCCACGTTTTAAAGCGCAGCGCGTTACACTTTTAAGGTTCATATTATGACTGAATAAAGTTTACTGAAGTGCAGAGCTCCGGGCAGCCCCAGGCAGTTCGAGGCAAACCCCAGTGACTGATTGTGAAACACGACGACTGCAGGTGCACAGCCCTCTCCAAACGTTAAAGGAGGAATGGCAGCATTTTCACCTTTCATGCCATGACATATTTGCATGAATGTCTGTCCCACCCGACATGAGTAATAAAGTGACATTTGTCCGATCTGCACTTTACTGTACCTCAGGAGTGCACACCCATCGCCTGGCAGCATTAGCAGGTCAGGTATCTCAGCGGTCACCGAGAACGAAGACTCAGCTTTACATTTTTGGGAGATAAAAACAAACACTGGCAAGGCCAATGGGTTTGTTGCCGACTGAAACCCTTTAGGCTTTGTCATGCTTATTTTGTTTTGACATACATTTTGTAAAACTTTATTGGTGCGGGAGCTTTATTGGCCACGCCTGCATAAAGACAAAAGCATTTACAAGGGGCTGGAGACACAGACCGCGGGAGGGGCGGCGGGAACGGGCACACCGAGAGGGGGGGCGGGAACGCACAGCGGGAGAGGGGGGCGGGAAAGGGCACACCGACAGCGGGAGAGGGGGGGGGGGAACGGACACACGGGGAGAGGGGGGCGGGAAAGGGTAATCAAAAGGCAGAGCACTCACCTGGACTTCTTGGAGCAACGAGAAGAAATGCGTTACTTACCTGTAACAGCAGTTATCCCGTATTGGTGTCTTTCATAGATTCACATGCCTGAATCATTCCCAGTCGTCGAGACGGGAGCCTCCGGTACATAGAAAAGTAATGTCCTATAGACATACATAGAGAAAATAGGCCTAAGGGCCTCACCTTAGTAGCCTATCCTTGTCCTTATGTAAAAAGGACCAAACTCTTAGAGCCAGCCAATCAGCTATGACCTCCCTCTAGAACCTTCCTGGCAGGAGCCTCAGTCCCTCAGATTTTCGTACGCACCCAGCTAGGTAGGCATAATACAGTTAGAGAGGGATGTGAGTCCTTCCAGGGGAGGCGGGAGGGTTGCATGTGAATCTATGAAAGACACCAATACTGGATAACTGCTGTTACAGGTATGTAACGCATTTCTTACCCAGTATTAGGGGTGTCTTTCATAGATTCACATGCCTGAATCAGAGTAGTTAGCAATACATTATGCACATTTCTGATGTAATGTTGCCCTACAGGCATGTCAGATAATACACATATTATCATGCAACATTGGAACGATAGCATAAAGCAGAATATCATAAAGACAAAAAATGTGCATACCAGGATGGCAGGATGATGGAAGGCTCACCTCACTGGAATAGATGGCGAAGCACCGCCTGGCCCACTGCTGCATCCTTCTGAAGTTCGATATCCAGGCAGTAGTGCCTGGAGAAAGTGTGCGGTGACTTCCAGGTCGCCGCTCTGCATATGTCCAAGATCGGCACTCCAGCGAACAGTGCTGCAGATGTGGACATCGCCGTCCGGCCTTGTCATGGCAGAATGCTATCGCTGAGGAGATCCACCTTGAGACGCTTTGTTTCGTGAGAGGCATACCAATTCTTGGTCTACTGTAGGCTACAAACAGTTGTGATGATTTCCTGAAAGCCTTAGTTTTGTCTATGTAGAACTTTAGACACCGCTTAAGGTCCAAAGAATGTAGTGTTCTTTCTGCTGCGGTGGAAGGGTTCGCAAAGAAAGAGCGAAGGACTATCGGTTCATTGAGATGAAAGTCTGAGGGCACTTTCGGTATGAACTTAGGGTTCGGTCTCAGCACCACCCTGTCCAGTTTGAACTGCATGAAAGGTTCTTGAATGGATAGAGCCTGTAGCTCGCTTACTCTCCTGGCAGATGTTAGAGCGAGTAATAGAGCCGTCTTCCATGATATGTACTTAATGGATGCTCGATGAATGGGCTCAAAAGGATGCCTCATGAGTTGGTTGAGGACTAAGTTGAGATGCCATGTCGGAGGGACCCTTCGAGGTCTCGGGAAGGATCTATAAAGTCCCTTTAGGAACTGCTTTACCAGCCTACTGGACCACAGAGATGGTCCTGTGAAAGTCCTGGTGAATCGTGAGATAGCCGCCAGATGAACCTTTATGGATGCATGCGCCAGTCCTGACCGTGCCAAATGCAGCAGATATGGTAATATCTGTTCGGGTGTGATATGCAGCGGTCGCAGGCCTTGCTCTGAACACCAAATGCAGAATCTTTTCCATTTGAGAGAGTATGTTTTGTTGGTACTGTCTGCTCTCGCTTTTGCCAGCACGTCCCTGCATTCCTGCGGAATATTCAGGTTACAGAACTCTCTGTGCTCAGGAGCCAGGCCGATAACCTGAGCGATTGCATGTTCGGGTGTTGTACCTGCCCGTTGGACATGGTCAGTAGGTTCGGATGCTGCCGTAGACGAATCAGTGTCCTGATGGAGAGGCGATGAAGATCCGAGAACCAGTGCTGCCTCGGCCAGAAAGGGGCAATTAGGATCAGGGTACAAGGCTCCGCCTTCATCTTCCTGAGGACTCTTGGGATCATCGGAAACAGAGGAAAAGCGTACGCAAATACGCTGAACCAACCGATGGAAAAAGCATTTCCGAGTGACCCTTGATGGGGATGCCAGCTTGCGTAGTTTGTGCATTTGGCGTTCCCCCTGGTGGCAAACAGGTCGATTCCTGGGACTCCCCATTTGGAGAATATGTGGTCCAGTGCGCTCTTGTCCAGTTTCCCACTCATGGGAGAGGGATCTTTGCCTGCTTAGGGCGTCCGCAATGGTATTGTCCTTGCCCGGGACATAGTCCGCCCTGAGCGTGATTCCATGTAGTACTAGCCAGTTCCAGACTTTCTGTGATTCGCGCGATAGAGTGAGCGAACGCGTTCCTCCCGGTTTGTTGAGATAGTGCATCGTCGTGGTGTTGTCCGTTTTGACGAGCACTTGGGGAGTTCTGGATGCGTGGTAAAAAGGCTTGTAGTGCCAGATACACAGCCCTCAACTCCAAAAGATTTATATGGAGATGTTTCTCCCGAGTGGTTCATTTGCCGCTTATCCGAAGGTCTTGGAGGACAGCGCCCCAGCCTTCCAGGGAGGCATCCGTGGTGATCACCAGAGGTGTCGCTGGAAGTAGAAATGGTAGCCCCATAGATAGATTCTTGCGACATCTCCACCAGTCCAGACTCTTGGATATTTTTGGTGTGATCTTTACAATGTCCTCGAAAGAACCCGTACTCTGTGTCCATTGGTTCGTGAGGGCCTCTTGCAATGGGCGCATCCTGAGTCTGCAGTGAGGGATGAGGAGAATACAAGAAGACGTCATGCCCAGGAGAGATTGTAGGTCCGAACTTTCAAGGCCTTTCTTGATGCCACAGCCGTGGCCAGAGATATTATCTTGTTTGTTCTTTCCTTCGAAGGGAATGCCCTTGCGCACTCCGTGTTCAAGGTTGCCCCGAGGAAGGTAATGTTTCTCGTCGGGATCATGCAGGATTTTTCGAGATTGAGAGTTAATCCTAGCCGTTGAAAAAGATTGGTGCAGGCGTTGGAGGATTCGGTCACGCCTGTAGCTGAGGGTGCCTTTACCAGCCAGTCGTCGAGGTAGGGGAAGACTTGGTGACCCATTTGAAGCAGGAAGGCTGCCACCGGTGCGAGTCACTTTGTGAAAATCCGCGGAGCGGACTTGAGGCCAAACGGCAGGACCTTGAATTGGTAATGTTGTCCTGCGACTTCGAATCTCAGGAATTTCCTGTGACACTTGAGGATGGGAATGTGGTAGTAGGCATCTTGGAGATCCAAAGATGTCATGAAATCTCCTTTTTCCAGCATGCCTAGTATTTCTTGGATATTCACCACCCTGAACGATTGGCTTCTTAGGAAAGAGTTGAGCGCTCGGAGGTCCAGAATGGGCCTCCATTTCTTCTCCTTCCGTACAAGAAAGAAGCGGGAATAGAAGCCTTTTCCTCTTAGAGATGATGGAACTCGTTCGATTGCTCCCTTCTTCAGCATCACAGATATTTCCTGGAGAGGCGGCCGTAGATGTTTGTGTGGCAATCTGCGGGGAGGTGTTGTAGGAGGGATGGTGGTGAATTCCAGGGAATGGCCGAATCGTATTAATTGAAGAACCCACCGGTCTGTGGTGATGAGCTGCCAATTGGTGAGGAAATGGGTCAACTTTCCTCCAATTTGTAATGAGGGATAGAGTGGCTGGACTGGCTGGAGTAATTGGTCACTGGCGTCCGCCAGTGCCCCTTTTCTGATTTTTGCCCCTGAAGCTTGACCTGCCGTAAGAAGACTGACTACTCTGTTGCTGCTTTTGTTGGTATGGATTCCTGTTTTGGTAGGAATATGAGGACCTATTTTGATAGGAACCTCTGTAAGAGGATTGTCCCCTAGATCTGTTGCCTCGAAAGGACTGGTTCCGTGCCTGCAAGGTACCCAGTGCTCTGGCCGTATCGGTGTCCTTTTTTATGGTTTGCAGCGCCTCATCAATTTTGTCCCCAAAAAGGTGTTGGCCGTCGAAGGGCATGTCCAGCACTTTTGACTGCACTTCCTGACGGAATGACGTTGCCTTAAGCCATCCTTGACGGCGTAGGACTGCTGCTCCAGCAAGTTGACGAAAGCCGGTCATGGCTGCATCAATGGCACAGTCAATGATTTCAGCCGCTGAGGTTTGACCCTCTGTAAGCAGTGCTTTGACTTCTCCCTGCACTGTGTCAGGCAGTTCCGCTAAATAGGGGACTATATCTTCCCAGAGTTGGCGGTTATAACGCCCCAACAGAGCTATGGAATTGGCCACTTTGATGGTCATGGCCGATGTTGTCGTAAATCGTTTACCGATCGTGTCCAACTTCCTGCCTTCCTTGTCCGGAGGGGCCGACAGAGGAGAGGAAGGGTTGCGGGAGTTCTTTTGGGCCGCCTGTGTAACCACCGAATCTGGTTTCGGGTGCCCATTGAGGCAAGCTGCTGCTGTAAGTGGGGCTTTGTATTTTTTGTCCAGGCGTGGATCAATCGCAGGTACAGAAGCTGGCGTCAGCATTAGTTTCTTGCCTTGGTCCCATAGAAATTCTATTATTGGAATAGACTTCGTTGTCTTCTGCGTCTGCTCCTTGAAATCGTGCAAGAAGCACTCAGTTTCAGTCGATTCCATAACCATATGGAAACGCTTTGCCGCCCTTTCCACAATTTTATGGAAACCGCCAATATCCACAGGTGGTGAATCTGCCTGGCGTGGTTGGGGTGAAGCTGGGGAAGATGCCACATACTCTTCCTCCTCTCCACGGTCTGACTGGATTTCCTGGACTTCTCCCTCCTCCAGGTCATCATCATCATCGTCATCTGAGGACACTACCACCTGAGGTTGGACTCGCTCATGGCGGACTTGAGGGAGAGGCCGAGACTGTTTTGGGGCAGGCGCTGGATTACTTATGGTAGGCGTCTGGTTATCGCCTTCCGTTGTCGGTGTTTCCGGGAAGCGTTGCTTGTAATCCTGGATAAGGTATTTCAGGTCATTAACAATAGAAACCGGCAGGCATACCATTGGGGTGACTTCCGTGCGAACACTAGTGTGGACAGAGTGTTCATGGTAAGTCAACTCCTCCTGTTCCTCGTCTGTGCTCTGGCATTTGACATGAAGGTCCGAAATGGAAGTAGCTGGATCCAGGAGTTCCTCTTCCTCAGATTCTTCACTCTGGAAGATTTCTGAAGGCAACTGCGTTTGCACTTTACTCGGAGACGTGGTTTCCGGCGTAATTTGCTGCTTGGCAACTTTGCCAGACGCAGAACTTGATGTAGAAGTTCCTGCCGTCGTCGCTGGTGTCGTCGACGGTGGCAGCGTTAGAGACGACATCTCTACGAGCTTGGATTTCTTCCATGGCTCAGAAAGGGCCAGCGTCGACGACGAGTCACCCGTCGACGGTGTCTTCGTCACCGGTAAGGTCTTCGTCGACGGTATCTCCGTAGACGGCATTTTGGTCGTCGACGATGACCTCGACGTCTGTGTGGTCGTCGTCGGTGCACTCGTCGGCGCGTCACTTCTCGTCGACGGCGAGCCCGTCGTCGACGTCTTCGTAGTCGACGCCTTCGTCGTCGATGCCCTCGTCGACGATGCCCTCGTCGACGATGCCCTCGTCGACGCCTTCGTCGGCAGCGTGATCGTCGACGGTGGGCTCTTCATCGACGACGCCGTCGTCGACGAGGTTTTCGACGTCGACTACGATTTTAGCAGGATAATAGATGAAATAGGTCTACCTGCTGACGACGATGATGGAGTTGTCGTCGTCGATGGGGAAGCAGACGACGCCGTCGTCGTCGACACAGTGGTTGTCGCTGTGGAAATCCTTTGCGCATGCCTGCTAGATGACTGAGCAGGCTTCTTAAAAGTCTGGGTATCTTTGGCAGACACTGAAGATGTCGTAGATCTTGCCTCTGAAGACTTCTTTTGTGCCTTCCTAGGAGGAGTGTCTGAGGGGCCAGGGGAAGCTACCCTTGGCCTCTTTAGAGAGACTACTGAGGTCCTTGAAACGCTACCCTCTGAAGATTCCACGCTGTCTCTCTCTTTGAGCCTGTCAAGCCAGATGAGCAGGCGACCTTCCCTGTCCCTTACGGTCTTCTTAGGGAAAGACCTACATATCCTGCAGTCTGTAGGGACGTGGTCTGGATAAAGGCAATATAAGCACAGGGCATGCTTATTCTCCACATGTAGCCTTTTCTTCCCACATGAAGAGCAGGCCCTGAAAAGGGCTTTCTTCTGGGATTCAGACATTGTAGAAAGCAGTAGAAAGAAAACACTTACTGCAGAAATAAGTGGACTGAAGTAATCCTTGACGAGATGTAGAATGAAGAAATCACTTTCAAAAGTTAAGTAGATGGTTTTAAAGAAATCCTGAGGAGAACTCAGGCTGGAGACTCCCTAGCACAACGTGCGGTAGAAAATCTGAGGGACTGAGGCTCCTGCCAAGAAGGTTCTAGAGGGAGGTCATAGCTGATTGGCTGGCTCTAAGAATTTGGTCCTTTTTACATAAGGACAAGGATAGGCTACTAAGGTGAGGCCCTTAGGCCTATTTTCTCTATGTATGTCTATAGGACATTACTTTTCTATGTACCAGAGGCTCCCGTCTCGACGACGGGGAATGATTCAGGCATGTGAATCTATGAAAGACACCCCTAATACTGGATAAGTCGACGGGCCCCGGCGCCATCTTCGGCGCAATGACAAAAACATGACTTGAGGAAACCAAAAAAATAACCCCGCCCACCGCCGCATGACTACACAGAGGGTGAACGCCCATGGAAAAAATCTCGGGAACGCCCCCGAATCTTGTCCGTGAATGACGGACAGATCTCTGTTCCAATGGCTAGCTCCATTTATGGAGCTAGCCAATGAAACAGAGGGCGTATTCAAGTCCCCCATAACTGAAAACTAGAGATTTCTCCTGGGGGCGGAGCTAAAGCTCCGTGCCCCAGGCGAAACCTAAAAAGTACACGGAAATTGCAGCCAAACTGAAACTCCTTCGCTTAATTTGCATTAAATTAGACCGAGATCGCAACAACATGGAAAAAATAAACAAAGAATCCGCTCGCAAATGGAAATCCGCTTAAAGTTCAAAGGGGGGGGGGGGGGTGCATGTGGTCCAGAGAGAGCTGGGACAGGCGGAGCCGAGCCCGGCCTAAAACAACAAAGAACAAAAGCCGACCCCGATCCGGCGCGAAGAGTCTCTGCCCGAGGATTGAGTCAAGAGAGCTGCGGTAAAAACGATGCTAGACAAGGCGGGACTAAACCGGCCAAAAACAACAAAATGGAACAAGCTCTTGGCATTGCTGTGTGGGGAGCAGGGAAGCGAGCGTGGGAGGGGTAGGGGGAGTAGAGCAAATGGTAATCGCGTGCATGGGGAAGCTTTTACGCTCCAGGACACAACATGCATTTTAGGAAATCTGGCTGGTTCAAGAGACTTTGGTTCAGATGTAATAGGTTTTCGAGTAATTAAAATTACTCGACCTAATAATTAAAATTACTCTACCTAAAAACAGGAACAGGCCTGGGACCCCGCGCCCGCTTCCAGGAAAGTCCAACAGAAGCAAACAATCCAAGCAGACACATTGAATCTGTCAAAATCTCCGATAGCCCAAGGCAAGAAGCAGAACAGGAAACAAAGAGATAGGATGAAAATGAGAGGGCGCTGTGGGAATGTTTCTTTCCTGACCGCCTTCCAACATACACTATTTCATTATAAGAACCAGAGTGTTTGGCACGTACAAGAGCGTATTATTGCACAGGTAGCAAGGGCATGAGGTCCACAAATGGCCAAAAGGGGCTGCGTGTCATATTACATGCTGTGCCTCTTAAACAAATACACACACTGGTAACAAATAAACTACAAGTCCTATAATGCAAAGTGCTGTTCCCAAAAAAGGCATGACTAGAACAAATCGTTACACATGACAAGCAGCAACTGGAGCAGCTGTGCATATCAAAAATACATTTAGTCCCCAACCCCAAACTTGATCAGAGAGTTCCCTAAAACCTAAACTATGGTGACAATTTCGGCAATGGAATGTTTACATGCCACCAGAAAAAAATGAGCATTTTAACTGAAAGTAATAAAAAAAAAACGACACCAGGGATACCTTGTTCCACGCAAGTCTTAATTAAACATGTGAATGTATTTTGGGAGTTGTAGTGACTAAACACCCCTATAAGTACGAATTAGGCTATATAATTTAGATTACAGTGGTCTCTAGAGCGTATAACTGGGCTTGAACCTGGAGCTCCCGCTGACAATGTCGCCTGGCAATCTAATCTCTTATTAGAACAATAACAGCTGACACTTTCCAGCCGGAGTCGGTATTGCTGGCAGTTCTTCAGCTGTCAGCAATGGGCTGCAAAAACATATTTGTATCTGGTTTACTGAAATTTCTGCCATGACAACTTTGAGTCTGGGTTGAGATTAGAAAGACCCCGAAACGGCAGGATTTTCCACAAAAAGCAAATAAGTAAGTGAAAACGCGTCACCGCGAGAGGAGCGAGCTGCTGCTGTGCGGGAAGAGTGCAGCGTGTTGTGTTGGCATTTAGGTAGCGCTTTATGCCCTTGATGAGACGCAGAAGCGCTACAGCGTGAATGAGAAAGGCCACAACTGATCTTGGTCAATATGACTATTAAAAGGGACATATGTTTGAAATCAAGCAAATTTAAGTGGTCTTGTAAGTGAAAAGCCAGCGTCTGTAAAACGGTCTAAAGAAAAAACGTGTCTCACTCCCAAATGTACACAAAGCAGCTTCCACATTGAGCCTGTGCATTGCTGTGGGGGGGCGGGGCGGGAGCGCATTGGTGGGGGAGCAGCAACCTTTGATGTGCGAGCGAGTGGGAGGGAACACCATATGGGGTGTGATTGAGAAGTGAGGCCAAGCGCGGGCGCTGGGGAAGCGTCGCGCTTGAGTACCTCACATGCATTGGGGACAATCCTCGCTGGTTTCAAGAGTTTGTTTTGCCTACTATACTCTCGCAGAACAACGCATGCGTGTTGGTTCAGTGAGACCTAAAAAGAGTGCTATTCTGGCAATGTGCTATTGCCACCGCATTCTGACACTAAACAGCCCAAGATACTTGCAACCACTACTAACCCATTATACCCCAGGACGAAATTGAAGATCTATGGGTAAATCTTTGGTCATGGTACCAAGGATTCACAGAGCCAGAATAAGGGGGTTGCTCTTTTAGATACCTAGCAGCCAAGACTTGAACAGCCTTCCAATGACACTAAGAACAGAGACATGTGAAAATAGATTCCACAAACAATTAAAGACGTGGCTGTTTTCCAAAAAGGACTAGTAGGAAAGGTCATCATATCGTCTGACAGGTGTAACAGTTGACGTCTCTCTCTCTCTCGTAAGAACCCTGTTTGAGAGTCTTAGCGCGGGGACACACCGGCGGTGTAACAAGGCGCTTTATAAATTAATAAATTGATAAATAAAATAGTCTTGAAAGGAACACAAAAGGCTAAGCTCACCTGACATGATGGCACTGTATGAGCCGGGCTCTCTGCAGCTACTTTTGAGAACCTCAGTGGAGAATCCAACAAAGGAAGCTGAAGGATAGGCCCGCTTCCTAGAAGTTGATAAAGCTGTGAACTTCACCATTAAATCAAAAATGGTGGCTACCAACCGCAACTGACTTGGATCACTTAAAGATGCCTTCGTTTTCAATTGCTAACTGGTCATCTCATGTTGATTTGAACACGTTACTTACTTGTGGTAACACCTTATCTGGTAGAGACTATCTAGCCACAGATTCCTTACATTCGAATTATCCCCAGGAGTCAGACTGAATATGGAACTTTTTCTTGAATACTACCCCTGTACGCCAGTAGGTGAGATTGTTCGGCTCCGTCGTTAATTGCCATAAGTGACGTGCGCAATGCATATATAGGCGCAAACCCAGCATGCTGAGGTCCATTACTTTTCGCAACTTTCCACGCCAAAAGTGCAGATCCACAAAGTACGCTGACCACTGTGTGGCAAACTAGAGCCCCAAAGGAGGAAAGCCCTGTCACTTGAAATCCGTTCACAGAGCGGGGAGGATGGGTAGGTCGGTAAGGAATCTGCAGCTAAATAGTCTCTACTAGACAAGGCGTTACTGAAGGTAAGTAACTTGATCATCTGATAGAGACTTCTAGCCAAAGATTCCTTACCTTAGAATAAATACCCAACCAATACCTCTCAGGGGGTGGGTCTGCAGACCAATTTCACAAAAGGAAGTCCTGCAGGACCGAATTGGCAAAGTGCCCGTCCCTGCAGACCAGACTGTCCAGGCAGTAGTGTTTGGTAAACATGTGCAAGGAAGCCCACGTTGCTGCCTGGCAGATGTTCAGGACTGGAACTCCACGAGCTAACGCAGTGGTTGCAGTTTTGTCTCTGGTAAAATGAGCACGCAAACCCTCAATGTGAGAAGTTGGCCAGACAACTCATGCCTTCTTGAATTAGGGAACAATAAGCAGAGTGGCACAGGCCGAGAGGAGCATATGGGTCCGACCCATATGCTTGGTGAGGAGAGATTAGAGGATGAGAGAGGACAGCAAGGGAGTGAGAGAATTCGATTGAAGAGGTCCGGGATGAGGAGAAATGTGAATTACAGAGGAGAAGTGAGGACACGCAAGAAGTGAGGGTGAGCCAAAGGGGAGGGCTTCTGTTAGAACAAAGGAGAGATGTGAAAGTTTACTGGGGGGACTGGAGAGATGTAAGATACAAATAGACAATAATTTGAATAGAGAGATGAGGTGAATCAGAAGTGCTGAGGGGCACGGGAGGTGAGAGGACCAGAGAGGCCATGAGATAAATGCCAACGACTAAGAGATGAGGGCAGTGAAAAGAGAGAATGGCAAGAGGTGATTAAAGGTGAAGTGAGAGGTTGAATGGGGAGAGTTCAGAAGTTGTAAAAAGGGGTGAAAGAAAATGGCCTGCAAAGTGAGAGAGGGATCCGGGGTTAGGAGAGGAGAGAGGGATGGAAGGGAGAGGGTGAGAGGAAAGCTGCATGGGTAAACTGCTTAACTCTGCACAAAACCACCAGGTTTTTAAGGGACCCCTGCTTCTCCTGGCCAGGGCCAGGTGAGCTTCTAATGTGGCATCACATATTCCTGCGGAGTGGAAGGCCCTTCTCAAAGGTTGACTAGAAATCTTTGATGTTAATTGCTGTATTTTGGTTATAAACGGGTACTGATGGGGTGAAATCTTTCCTCAGTGTTACCGTGTGTAAAAATTGTAAAATATTGAAGCAATGCTATCCCAAAATACGCGGCATCACATAACATCACTTACATTTTCTTCCCACACATTTTAGTCAAGCCTGTCGTGTAATTTGGTCCTCACCTGCCTCATAATTCTAGTAGCCTTGGCTACAGGTTTAGAAATTTTTGTCAGGAGGGGTACCTTACGCCTCAAAATGTTCACAGGGGGGTCTCGGCATCCAAAAGTTTGAAGACCTCTGCACTAAGGGATCTTATGCATGAAAACCGCGCATGCGTTGCAGTCCTCGCTTCGGTGGTCGAGCAGAAGGCAAAGATTGCAGACTGGATGCTGTCCTTCTCCGAGTACTTGTGTCTGCAGTTCTCGCAAAATTTGAACAGTGTCTTGTCCATCACAGTGCTCAGGGTACCCCCTGTGCGTGCATCGTCTGTGGCACGTCGAAGAATTGGTTCTTTTCCCTCTTTAGTGGACTGGTGCTCCGGTCACTAAGTTGATATTCTGAGGTATTTACGTTGATTTTCTGGTGATTCCGTCTTCAAAGTTCTGGAGCTCCTTCGTTGACAATACAGACCCAACGGCGGGAAAAAGAATCTGAAGATGGCGACCACAAAAAGCGCGCCAACGTCAAAGGGGACACTAAATGGTAGTACGTCGACGCCCACCCTACCTGGGCCGAAAAAAAAAAGAAAAATGGGAAAATACGACAATTACGGACCCAAACACTAGATGGCGGAATAATGCACAGCATAGTGAATGCAGAAAGATTAACGCTGCAAAAGTAAACCTTTCAGAGCCCTATTTACATTAGGGGATTTGAAGAGCGATGGCTGATCAGGCAACCGTAGAAAATCGGAAATAGCATAGAGATAGCCCTTCAGAGAGTCCAGAGCAGAGCTCTCCTGGGCAAGGAAAAAGATGAAAAGGAGAACTTGAGAAAGGGAGCCAGAAAGGGGATCGATTTGTCTTTATGTACTGTAGGAAGCTGGCTCTGTATATGGTATGTCATCTGTGGTTATACCGTGCCCAAAAGTACACAGGGCTCAATGTAAAACTCAAAATGCTCTATTCATGATAGTGGGCGAGCAGCATTAGGTGCAAGACATTTATTGCACAACATTGATCAATAATGGACACAACTCAAAAAGGAGATCCACACCAATTTTTGAAAAATAAGCTTTGTTTGTACTCTATTTTAAGACCAGGATCTTCGCAATAAGGTCAGTATGTATTTAATTAAAAATACTTTTCACTTTCAAAAGTCAATACAGTGCAATTTCCAAACAGTTCAATGTTATCGTATGGAGGAAAACAATGCAGTTAAATAGGTAAGTATTGCACTTACAGCTCCTGTCTTCGGGAGCAATGGTCAACAAGGGGAAAGATTCAGGGGAGTATCAAAACGGCACTACCACCAGCACAGGATGCAGAGGTCAAAATTGGAGTTCGCACAATGCGTTTCAATGGAGACTAGGGGTGTTCGAAGCCCAACTGCTTGCAGGTAAGTAAATCTGTTGCAGGGGCCAAGCTTTGGGGTATAGACTGAGCATTGAATAGGGGTTCACAAAGCAGCACCAAACATACACCACCAGCAGCACATGGGTGGGTGGGTGCAGGGTGCAATTTCAGCTATCAGGCGCCCAATGCTTTTGCATGAGGATTCTGCTTTCAACAAACAGGCTGTAGGTGTTGCACTGTATGTTGCAGGAAGGAGACCAACAACAGCAGAGGTAAGTAGAGACGTAGAGGATTGTAGGGGCACAGTCAATTCAGCTCACTATGCACAGGCGCTTAGAGTGTAGGGGTGCCTTAAGACGTCAGAATCTTCTTACCGGAGCCGGTCGCGGTAGGGGCGAGCCTCTGGATTCAGGCTGCAGACGTTGTTGTGGAGTCCTGAAGGGGGTCAGCCAATCCTGGACTGGACGCCAGGATCTCTGGGGTACCTGGTCTGGGTTAGTAAGCCACCTGGACAAGGGCTTTAGGCATTGGGTGAAAGACTCGCGGATCCGCAGGGCACCTTAGTCCTTTGGGTTAAATTCTTGGTGACAGAACAGCTGTCCTCAGGAGTTATGGTTCTGGTCTTTTGCAGAGTTCAGGCAGTCTTCCTGGGGTTTCTGGAAGTCGTTGGCTGCAGAACAGGTATCATCTTCTTGCAGGATCTTGGAAGCTGGAGACAGGCCGGTAGGGCTGGGGCCAAGTCAGTCAGCTTTGTTGCACATCCTTTTCTTCGTCATTCTTAGGTTGCAGGCAGCAAGTTTCAAGGTCTGAGGGAGCCTCTTAAAAACTAAATTTAGGAGGCATTTTAAGGGAGTAGCAGGTAGGGCCAATGGGCACCTTACCTGGGGTGAATACACCCGCCATTTATGCCAACCTCCTGTGGGAGGGGGCATAGACCTAGGCCTAGCTGGAGGAGTCCTCAAACCCTCAAGATGGAGAGGACTGAAAAGTGTGTCTAACTTAGTTTTCTCCACCTGAGGGGTGAAGTTAGCAAAGGTGGGCACAGATCCTAGACTTTCTAAATGTTTCCACCCAAAATGGGGGTGTAAACCGGGGGCTGCCATCTGCTGCTAGCAGCAGAGGCGGTGGGAGGGGGGGGGGGGTCGCATTACAAAGTCGGCAGGCTATTGAAGCTTCCCCTTCAAGCATTGATCCTATCCTGGGGGGGGAGGTGTGACATCTGGCCAGGATGTCCATTGTTTCTGGTCTCGGAGAGCATAGGCTCTCCACACAGGAGTGCAGAAACATGTCAGTGTGTGACACACTGACTAAAGCCAGCCAGTGACCACACCAGGGTCGGCAAGTTTTCAGGGGGCACCTCTGAGGTGCCCTCTGTGTACATGTTTTAATAACTCACACTGGCATCGGTGTGGATTTATTACAAGGAGTTGTTTGGTTTTAGCGAAGCCATCATGGAGCTGAGGAACTAGAGTTGTTGAGGTTCCAGCCCATCTACTCCTTATGGTTCCCTGGCACTTATGATTTTTAAGAATTTACTTGTATTGTAGGGGCATATCTACTCATGCAGATATGCCCTCGCCTATAGTGCACCCTGCCTTAGGGCTGTGAGGCCCGCCAAAGGGGTGACTTACCTATCCCAACAGTCAGTGCTGGTTGGCATGGCACCCACACAAGATGCCATGTCGATTTTGTTGTTTTTAACCTTGTAAGGTCCTGCAAGCTGCAAGGGCAGTGGCATGGTTCTAGTGAGGGGGTTTCAGGGGATCCTCTTAAGCATCCAGGCACTAGGTACCCAGGGTACTACTTACTTGGGACTTACAAGGGGGTAGAAGTACCAATACGGGATATGTTTTAGGGAAGAAGCACTGCAACAGGGGACATGGTTGGCAGGGACCCTGTGCACCAAAATCAAAACCACATTGATTCCAGGCAAAAAAAGGGGGGCCTAACCACGTCAAAAGAGGCACTTTCTCCCAAATACACCATGTCACAAGTTTTCCTCAGTGGCAGGCATAAACCGTCTTGGTGCAGGGATGGCTGGCTGCCGAGATAATGTTATCGGCTTCAGGAAGAAAGTCTAAATCGGTCAACTGTCGCAGCTCAATCTCTACTCAAGAAGATGGAGAATTGACAGGTTCGCCTGGAGAAACCTTCCCTGCTGCTGTGACAGAAAATCCTCCTGAAGGGCCAGCCTGATCGAAGGATCGATGGCCATGCTCAACAGTTTGGAATACCAGACTTTCGGTGCCCAGTCTAGAGCCACAAGGATGACTTGGGCCTGGTTGTACCTGATCTTCTTGAGAACCCCGAGTAGGAGTGGTATGGGCCGGAAGGCAAAGAGCAGGCCTGAGCTTCACTCGATACAAAAACCATCTTCGAGCAGGAGCTGCCTTGGAAACTCAATCCCTCAGAGCTTCTGACGTGTGTTCTCGTCAGTGGTGAAAAGATCTAATCAAGGCTTTGCGCACTGCTGAAAGAGACCTTGCACCAACTCCAGATGGAGACACCATTCGTGATCCATTAAGGCGTTTAGAGAACCTACCAGATGTTGAACCACCAGGGATACACCCTGCTGTTCTAGCCATGTCCAGAGATGCAGGGCCTCTTGACAAAGGGTGCACGATCCCACCCCACCAGGTTTGTTGCAGTACCACATGGCGGTGGAGTTGTCCGTGAAAACTTGCACTAGCCCTCTCCTGATAGAGGGTAGAAAGGCTTTATTTATTTTATTTATTTATAAGATTTATTAAGTGCGAACAAATGCCCATAGGCGTCTCGGCGCTATGGCGCTATGACTCATTGCATGATTATCCGGTGCTGGTTCCAAAGGGGGATTACTGGTTAACAGCCATGTTTTTAGCCTTTTGCGGAATAGCAGAAGAGAGTGACTTGCCCTGATCGACAGTGGGAGGGTGTTCGATAGTCTGGCTGCAGTAACCGTGAACCGTCGATCTCCCCATGAGACAGTCTTGGTATGAGGAATCGCTAGTTGATTCAGTGTTATAGATCGAAGTTGTCTTTGGGGGCAATAGAGTGTCAGCTGATTTATGAGAAACTGTGGTCCTTGCTTGTGTACAGCTTTGAATGTAATGCAAAGTGTCTTAAATGTTATCCTGTTTTTAATCGTGAGCCAATGAAGATTCCGGATTGTTTCAGCAATGGGTTTGAATTTGGGGGTCCTGGAGAGAAGTCTTGCTGCAGCATTTTGTATTGTCTGCATTTTGTTAACCACACGGGTTTGAGCATTGGCAAGTAGGCCATTACAATAATCCAGTGAGGATAACACTGGCAAGCCTACCAAGGTTTTTCCGGCACTATCTGGTAGGAAAGGGATTATCTTTCTTATAAGTCTCAGCTTGTGAAATGCCGTTGATGCTATTTGATTGGCATGATCAACAAAGTTGAGGCTTTCATCAAAGACCACTCCACGATTCCTAACCCTTGGAACCAGTTTGGGAGGAGCTCCAAAGGATGAAGGCCACCAAGTGGGGAACCAGCCTGGTGAAAGTTTTCCAAAAATGACAACCTCCGTCTTCTCGGAGTTTAGCTTAAGGCAGTTGGAGGCCAACCAGTCTCCAATTGCTAGCAAGCCTTTTTGGAAGCATTCGGCCACCTTTTCTACATCATTGTTGATGGACAGCACTGAGTGTCATCTGCGTAGGAAATAAGGCTCATCCCGTGCAATTTGATGACTTTGGCTAGGTCCGACACATATGTTAAAAAGTGTCGGACTCAGGGATGAGCCTTGAGGAACCCCACAAGGCAGAGACAGGTTGGCCGACTGGAACGGGCCTAACATGACAGCCTGGCTTCTTCCAGATAGAAAGGAGGCAAGTAGGTTCTTTGCTACCTGTTGGATGCCCATCTTTTCGACACGGTCGATCAGAATAGAGTGATCGACCGTGTCGAAAGCAGCAGATAGGTCCAGTAACACGAGCACTGCTGTACCTCCCTGATCTCGGATGATTCTAATATCCTCTGCGGCTTTATTCAGGGCTGTTTCTGTGCCGTGAAATTTACGGAACCCGAATTGGGTATTGTCCAGCTGATGATGATCCTCGATAAATTCGGACAGCTGCTGGTTCATCGCTTTCTCTGCCACCTTTGCCAAGAATGGAAGTCTGGCTATGGGTCTATAATTTTTGAAGTCATTTTTATCCAGATGCGATTTTTTTAACAGTGGTTTTAAAAGGGTGTTTTTTAGTGTGTCTGGATAAATCCCTGATCTGAACATAGTGTTACATACTTGTGTAATTACAGTTATTAGGGAGTTCATGACCGGGGGAAGAACAAGGGTCCAGGGCTGATCCTGTTTTTATGGATGTAATAATATCCATTGTTTGTGACTCAGCAAGCTCTTTTAATTGAGTTAGCGAAAGTTCCAGTGGGATGGTACATGTGGAACATGTAGGAACACCGGTCTTGGACGAAAAGGCTTGATAAATGTCATTAACTTTTGTGAAAAAGATATTTGCCAGTGCGTCACAAAGGGGTTGAGAGGGAGGAAGGGCCAGGTCAGGGGTCTTCCCTGCTAGTTGCTTGGTTGTATCATAAAGTTGTTTGTTAGAGTTCTTGGCATTCTCAATTTGTTCAATAAAGAACTTTCTCTTGGCCTCAGTAATCATCTTTTTATATGTGAGAACGATCTCTAGTTACTGTTTTCAGGGGGACCAATAGATTAGTTGCATGGCCTAGCTATTCCAGGTATTGATTAGTGGCTATATTTGAATCCAAGGATATAGTGGGACGAGTACTATCCAATAATGTTTTTAATTGTACGTTGTTTATATCCTTCCAAGCCTTAAAAGGTTTACGACTAGAAACCACCGTACTATATGTGGGGGCATCCGTAGAGGTAATTATACACAAAATGGCATGATGATCCGACCATGGGAGCGGGAGGATATCTTGTATATGGATACCGTCTAGGTTAGAAAAAATACCTTCCAGAGTATGGCCGGCATCATGATTGGGATATGTAACCAGTTGAGGGAGCCCTAGGGTTTCCATATCTGATAGTAGAGATTGAGTTTCAGTGTTATCTAACTTTTCTAGATGAAAAGTGAAGTCACCTAGAACCGTTAGTGAATCTTCTATTGCTATAGATTCCAAGATAGTATTTAAATTTGAGAGGAATCCAGAGCGTGCACCTGGGGTCTTTATAGAAAAACTCCTTTAAAATTAAGCGAGGGGGTCAGAATAATGGCAAATTGCACGGCTTCACACGTTTGTGAGGGAATAAAAGATGTCCTCACCATGAAGTTGTCCAGATCAATTATTGGTAACCCACCCCCTATTTTCCCTTGTCTGTCCTGGTGGTAGACCTTATATCCTTGAGGGACGGCGATCACAAGATCTGGGTCGGATGCATTGTCCATCCAGGTCTCTGTTATAAAAAGTATATCTGTTTTCCTATCGCTGATGAAATCAGCTATATCCTGTCTGTGCTTAACTAGCGAATGAGCATTAATGAGCGCTACTGTGGTGTGTGTAGGTTTTCTATTGTTCGCCTTTCTAGGGTTGGCAGTATTGTTGATAAAAGGTATAGAGGACTTACAGTGGGGGCAGATTGCAAATTGGATCGCTCAAAGCTCCAACAGATTGATGTGGAGTCTGGATTCTGCAGGAGACCAGAGGCCTCTGATCTCCCCCTCTCCCAGATTGTCGCCCCATGCCAGGAGTGACACATCTGTCGCTACTGTAGGATCAGGTTGGGGGAAGGGAGAGGGGTCTGCCTCTGACCGAATCGCAATTCCGAAGCCATCACTGTAGGTCTTTTGCAGTTCCCTCCGAGATCTGGACCATATCGGAGATTCCCCTGAGCTGCATGCACTGGAACTTCAGATTCCACTGGAGAGCCTGCATATCCCAATGGGCATCAGACACCAGCAGGATGAAAGAGGCCATGAGGCCCAGCAGCCTTAGAATGAGTCTCACTGAAATACATGATAGAGCCTGAGACATCGATATCATAGCCTGAATATCCTGGACTCGCCGTTCAGGAGGATAGGCCTAAAACTGCACTGTGTCCAGAACAGCTCCGCTGAAAGGGAGCATCAAAGAGGGAGTCAGGTGTGACTTTGTCATGTTGATAGTGAACCCTAGCGAGTGAAGGAGGTCTGCCATACTCTGGAGATGGGAGACAAAAGCCTGGGGAGAGCCCGCCTTCACCAGCCAAGCATCGACATAGGGAAAGACTGCCCCCTCTGACGATCTCCGCAGATGAGCTGCATCCACTGCCATCACCTTGGTGAACACTCAAGGGGGGCTAGTGAGGCCAAAGGGGTGTACAGCGAATTGAAAGTGCTTGTGGCCCACCATGAACCACGGGTAACGCCTGTGGGCATGCAGGATGCCAATGTTGAAATATGTATCCTGCAAGTCTAATGCTACTATCCAGTCTCCTGCGTCCAGGGCAGAGAGGGCCTGAGCAAGAGAGCATTATGAACATCTCCTTCAGGAAGAAATTGAGAGAGCGCAGGTGGAGGATAGAATGAAGGCTTTAGCCATTCTTGGGCAGCAGAAAATAGTAGGAATAGCAACCATGACCCACGTCTGGCATCAACACTCTCTATGGCTCCTTTGGCCAAAAGAGCAGTCACTTCCTGGTGGAGAAGGTATAGGTGGTCCACCGTCAGCCTGTCATAAGAAGAGGGCATGGAGAGAGGGGTAATCTGAAGGGGAGGGAGTAGTCTCTTTGGACAATCTGCAAAACCCACCTGTCAGATGTTATGGACTGCCAGAGGGGTAGGTGATGGTGAATCCTGCCACTCACTTGGTGCCCATGATGGTAAAAAGGCAGACTAGGAGGGTTTGGAGGCTGTGGCTGCTGAAGGGGAGGTGGGGGTATGTGGACTGATACGACCACTGTCTACCTGACCTCCGGTGCCGGCCAGTACCGCATTCACAGCCGTGCAGAGGTTGGAAAGCTTGTGCGCTGAGGTAGCTTGGCAGGTATGGATGTGCCTGGACGCCCCTTCTGTGAAAGGCGGATTGAAGGTGACGGCGGGCCATGGAAATGCCCAAGGACTTAGCCGCAGCCCTTCTGCCTTCAAAGAGCCCCTTGGCCTCAATTATCAGAAGTTGTGGGTTGGAGACCATATCATATGCAGACGACACACATGTGATAGTCCCAATAGAGGAGAACCCTGCAGAAACCAAATTAAAGTTTAAAAACTGCATGTCTAACTGTATGTCTAATATAGCGAGATGGATGAGGAATTATTGCCTTCAGCTTTATTCCATCAAAACAGAGATACTGCTGTTTGGTAAAGCGGAGGAATTGTGGACCCCAGATTGGTAGCCACCAGAACTAGGAGAAGCGCCCTCCCCAAAAATATGGGCTAAGAATCTAGGCATCAGAATTGATAATAAATTGTTATGGAAGAACAGGTGAAGACGTTGTCAGGCACCTGCTTCGGAACAATGGGGATGCTTAGAAAGATCTTCCCTTGGATCCTTCTCACGCTTAGAAAACCTCTTATTCAGTCGCTCTTGGTTAGTCAACTGGATTCTGGAAATTCTTTGCTGGTTGGAATGAGGGAAGACCCGTTATAAAAACTGCAGGTAGTTCAAAATATAGCAGCCCGCCTTGCCCTCAATAAACCGGCACGCACCCCCCTCTTTATCTCTTCTCCGCCAACTACATTGGCTTCTTATCAGGAAACAAGCTATCTTCAAGCTGTTCTGTATGGTCTTTAAGTCTCTCCAGGGGACTGCCTATTTTAAGAACAAACTTAACCTTTATCAACCCGTGCGTCAGTTGAGATCTAGCAATCGCAATTTGCTCTGCACACGGAGAATGAAGAAGGCCAAAATGGGCGGTCGGGACTTCTCTCATCTAGCCCCCAGCCATTGGAACATTTTCCCCCCGAGGAGAACCGTGCCTGTTCCAACCTTTCTCTATTCAAGAAAATGCTGAAGACCTGGCTGTATTATACTGATCATAAGGTGTCCTCTCCTCAGGCGCCGAGAGATCTCCCCGGGGATGATTTGTTGCGCCATACAAATGAGTATACAAATCAGCCTGGTCTACGAAGAGACAGGAGCCATCAAAGGGCATGTCCAGGAGTGATGTTTGTCCATCCCTAGAAAAGCCAGTCGTCATCAACCAAGCATGGCATCACAGGGCCAACGTAGACGAAACTGCTCTGCCCAATGAGTTGGTGGTGTCCAGTCCACATCTAATGGTGAATTTAGCTTGTTCTGCTTCATTGGTAACGACCGGCATGGGTCTCCTCCGGGAACGTTGACAGCACCAGCGCAACCGTATCCCACAGAGCATGTGCATAGCAACCGAAAAGGTAGTTTTTACTGACCGCACAGCCAGATTGGTGGAAGAAAACATTTTTCACAGTTTTTCCTAACACCGGATGAAGCATGGTCATGGCTCGAGTCATATAACGCAGGAACGGATTGCAGGAATCAGGGGCCCAGTGCACAATATAAACAGCCTAGAATGCGCCAGTCACAGAGGATCCGCAAAAGAGAAAAAGCTAAAAAAGCATCCCAAGCCACGCAGTTAGCGGCGGACAGACAGGTCGCAGACGGAGAACTCGAATAGGGGCACAGAGTCTGAAGAAGACAAGCGTCATTCGGGGCCTGAGTTTTCGGACACGGATAGTATTAAAGGCCCGGACATAACACCCAGGCTGGCTGATGACTTGTAACTTTCGCCAACACCAAAAGGGTAAATACTTCCAACCTAGAGGAGAGCCTGCTGGGTCAGTTGGAGATCTTCATGAATATTTGGCTGCACCATAATATGTGGGGATTGCGGGCTGGGGGTTGGGGTGCGACCCGCCTCATGTCGGGCCTACGCCACCTCCCTGTAGCCCTTAAGGCGACCTGTGGTGGTGACTACAGGGTAGTAGTGTGTGGTTGTTGTGGAGGTTTGGATGGGGACTGATAATGTGTTATTGGGTCCTGTTCTGGGGGAGGGATGGGTGTTTTACAAAGTTTGGGGTTAAGGTTCATAGCTCTTGTGTGGGCTGGCAACGGGGGAGAGTTCGACGTGCCTTATCGATGGGGACATTACCTGAACTGAAATGTAGCACCTGGAACGTACGTGGATTGCATACTATGTCCAGAGGCCATAAAGTGCACGCATATTTGGTGAGGCGGGGGATCCATATAGCGTTGCTTCAAGAGACCCACCTAACTAAGCAAGAATGTACGGCATTACAGAGGAGATGGAGGGGTCAAGTGTTTGGTACAACATATTCAGCGTTTGCCAGGGGGGGTTATGGTGTGGGTGAGAGCGGGGACCCCTTTCCAGGTGACAAACACTGTGGTAGATCCGGAGGGCAGATATGTGGCGGTGAAGGGGAGGTTATGGGAAAGAGAAGTGGTGCTCTGTAGTGTTTATGCCCCGAACACAGAACAACCCCGGTTTTTAGATAAATTATCTGGCTCACTAGCACATGCTCTGGCTGGTACTGTGATAATGGGAGGGGATTTCAACTCCATAACTGATGTACTGCTAGACAGATCACACCCGCCACTGGTTGACGCCCTGGTCCGTAGAACAGCAAGACTAAGGGCAGACTGGCAAGAGAAATGGGGGCTAGTAGATATTTGGAGAGGGCAACACCGGACGATAGGGACTATTCCTTCTTCTCTCCACTACATGAGCTACACGTTAGAATTGACACGATCCTCTGTAGTCGGGCGCTGACTCCCTTGGCGATCCGCTCAGAGTATTTGACCAGGACGTTGTCGGATCATAATCCTCAGGTGGTGGCGTTTCAGTGGCAGCAAGAGAGAACTGCAATACCCACTTGGCGGTTGCGACCGGACACCCTGAAGGATCTGATTTTTTAGCACCAAACTACGTGAAGGGATTGATAACTATTTTGCAGTGAATGAGGGAACAGCAACAGCCAAGGGAGTGGAGTGGGATGCCTTCAAAGTAGTAATGAGAGGGCTATGTATTAGCAATCATGCGAAGGAGCGGAAGGTGGTGCTGGCTGATGTAGCGAAAGCAGAAGAGGGCCTGAGGGAACTGGAAATACAAAGACCAGAGCAGCCGGGGTTGCAGGAACGATTGATGGAGACCAAAGAGCGTGTGGCAGAGGAAACTGAGAGGTTACAATGTTTTGACTATAGGCAGTACACAGTGAAAGTCCATGCGGAAGGGGACAAGGTGGGGACGCTTTTAGCAAAATTGGCGACGCCAGTATCAGGGGGATGTTCGATTTTAAATATTAAACAGACACAGGGGAAGTGCTATACTCCCAATCGGAAATCCTTTCCTGTTTCTGGAGTTACTACACGACACTGTATTGTAGTCACCTGGAGGCTGGGGAAGTAGAGATAGTGGAATACCTGGAGGGGACCCCGTTGCCACAGCTGGAGAAAGAAGACGCAGAGCGGTTAGGGCGGAAAATATGATTGGAGGAAGTATGGGGGGCAATCAAGCAGATGGCTAGGAACAAGACGCCAGGGGTGGATGGGCTCCCGATAGAATTTTACGCAAAATACATAAACGTCCTAGCACCACTGTTAGTGGAGGTCTATAATGAAGCTGCGGAAAGGGGCCACTTACCACAATCTATGAGAGAAGCACTAGTGATCAACCTATTAAAAACTGGAAGGGAAGGTAGCGACGTGACTTCATATAGGCCATTATCAATGCTGACAGTCGACTATAAAATCTTGAGCAAAATATTGGCTACGAGACTATTACCCCACATGACTACGCTGGTACACACTGATCAGGCGGGGTTTATTCCGATAAGGAATACCTCGATTAATGTACGTCGACTGGTACGAGTGCTGGAATGTGGACTGGAGGATGACATGTTCCCGGCTGTACTGTCGGACATAGAGAAGGCATTTGACAGCTTGGAATGGATCTTCTTGGATAAAGTGTTAGAGAAGTTTGGACTTGGGGAGTGATTCAGGAGATGGACGGCCATTTTATATTCATTAGCGACAGCTAGGGTGCGATTGGGGCCTGTTATCTCAGCGCAATATCCGGTGCAAAGGGGCACAAGACAGGGCTGTTCGCTTTCGCCTCTGCTGTTCGCACTGGCCATAGAACCTCTAGCGGCCCGTGCCAGAACGGGGGGGCCTATGGTGGCATACTATGTAGTGGGGGACTACACCATATCTTGCTATATGCGGATGATCTGCTCCGGTTCTTGGAAGACACGACTGTGGCACTACAAGGAGCGGTGACCCTGCTGACAGACTTTGGGGCACTTTCTGGCCTCAGGGTTAACTGGAGTAAGACATGTGCTTTCCCTCTGAGGGCCGACATGCAGCAACCACCGCTGCCCACTGGACTGATATGGGAGAGATCATGTTTTACCTACCTGGGGGTCCGGATCTATCATGATACGGAAACCATGTTGGAAGGGAATGTAGGCCGCTGTATTAGGGCTTTGAGGGGCTGCGTGGCGTTCTGGGCTATGCTTCCTCGGTCGTTGTTGGGGAGAGTAACGCTGCTAAAGATGGTGGCTCTGCCTCGCCTCTTATTCTATTTCCGTACACTCCCATTCTGGATACCCCCAAGATTCTTCCGTGACCTGAGGACGCTCACGATAGATTTTATATGGGGGTATGGAAGGAGACGAGTAGCGCTTGATACACTACTAAGACCAAAATTGGACGGGGGACTGGCTTTCTACTATTTAGCAGCGCAGCTACAGATCCTCACGCAGAACGTTGCAAGGGAGTTCAGGGGTCCAGAGGAAGTCCGCGGGATGGGAACCCAGACCCATGTACTTTCTTACATTGTTATGCAACAAAAGCTAGAGTTAAAGGAGTTGACATCGGAAGAAAGAACCCTGAGATTGTGTTGGAACAGGAGTCAGCGTAGGGCAGGTGTGCTCCATCCGTACGCGCCTGAAATCCCTCTGGGCATGTTGACGGCGCTACCACATGGGGGGGGGGGGGACTGGTTGAGATTAATGGAATGGAAGGATTTCTGGCTCCAAGTGGTAGGAGACCTATATGCTGAAGGTGAGTTGTTGTCCTTCCCGGCACTACAAGACCAGTTTGTACTTCCGGATCGAAGTTTCCTGTTGCACATGGCTGTTGTATCCGCCATGAAGAAACACTGGAAGTCAGGGCAGGTGGAACCCAAAACCACGTTGGCCTGTCAGTATGTGGTGATGGCGGCGGGAACCTTCAAGGCGGTTACCGGTCTACAGTCTCGCTTGCTGCAGGAGGGTTTGGCACCATTTGAGGCACTTAGGCAGAAATGGGAAGAGTGTGGGGAAGCCCATACCGGATGTGACCTGGGCCCAAATACTGAAAAGGACGTGGAAGGGGAGCAGAAATGCTAGTTTCCAACAGGTGTACTTTTTTGTGCTGCACAGGGCATATCTCACTCCGGGAAAAATGAAGAAATATTTCCAGGCACAAGATACAGCTTGCCCCCGATTCTTGATGCCTGAGGTGGAGTTGGAGCACATGCTATGGGACTGTCCCAAGTTGGGACGCTATTGGGCGGAGGTAGGGGAACTGCTAAATGAAGCTACGGACAGACAGGTGGAGTACGACATGGCGACTTGTCTGCTGCTTTGGTTCCCCCATACGAAGAAGACTAGGATATCCAGTAAATTTATTGACCTGGGACTTATGTTAGCACAAAGGGAAATAACCGGGCACTGTAACTCGAAGGAGGGCCCCTCAAGTAGGAGATGGGCGAATGAGATGTGCAAATGGGCTAGTAGTGAAGGAGTGGTTAGACGTCGGCAGGCAACCCGCACAGCTAATGAAGTGTTTAGAAATGGCGAGAGCGTGGGAAGACTTGGTACAGACATTTAAAAACAGCTTAGAGACTGAAGACGAATGAGTTTGTAGGGTTCTGAATGGCAATTCCAGGATATACACTGTATATGGAATAAGGACGGGATGATCTCATCATTGGGTCAGACATTTAGATTAGCGAGGCCCACACCCCACACCAGTTGCAGTTAAGTGGGGGGGGGGGGAGGGGGAGGGACGATATGCGGCTGTAAGAGATGTTGACATGGGGGAGCGGCATGAGCAGTCGCCAGGCACAGGAGGTGGGTACTTTCATGCTGAACTGGGCCCACATGGGGGCTTTTGTCACCCCAAAACATCTATGAGATAGTTGGGAGGTTGAAGACAGAATTAGATGTATAGAGTCGGTGTGTGCTAGAACCTCCAAGGTGAACTACAGCGTGGACTGTCCACAGTTTGGGAGTTGGGGGGGGGGGGGGGGGGGGGGGGAGCAAGGGAGGGAGAAAATATTCAAAAAGCAGATACCAGATCCTTGACCGAATGAAGATCCTGATATCCCCTGCGCTATTGCCAGGGATGAGTGTTACCGGACCATGTGCCGCCCAGCCTCCGGGATGTGGGCACTAAGGCTGTGTAATGATTGCAGATGGGGAGTGTATGGCTGGGAGGACGGGCAGTCATATCGGTATGTACAGCTGTATGTTTCCTATTTAACGTCTGCAATAAAATTTAAAAAAAAAAAAAAAAAAAAAAAAAAAAGGATAGAGCATGAAGCTCACTCCCCCTGCAAGCAGAGGTGATAGCAACCAGAAATTCAGTCTTTAAAGTCAAGAGTTTGAGAGGACAATTATGTAGTGGCTCAAAAGGAACACGTAAGGTAAGACCAAATTCAAGTCCCACTGGGGCGTTAAGAAAGGAATAGGAGGAAATAGGGGAGTAATGCCCGTAGGAAATCTATTTACAAAAGGGGACTTGAAAAGAGAAGGCTGATCAGGAAGGCAAAGAAAGGCTGAAATGGCGAAAGATAGCCTTTAAGAGTACCCAGAGCAGAGCCCTGCTGGGCCAAACAGAAAATGTAGAGGAGAACCTCTGAAAGAGGTGCAGAAAGGGGATCCACAGCCTTTGCTGCGCACCATGCCACAAATTTGTTCCATTTACAGCCTATACTGTCTTCGTCTAGGGAAGCCTGACTGCCAAGATGACATTACAGATTCGGGGAGGAAGGTCGAAAGCTGTCAACGGTCGCTGCTCAATTTCCACGCAAGGCCCGGTCGCGCTTGATCTTCTTCAGCACCCTGGGCAGAAGTGGTATAGGCGGAAAGGCGTATAAAAACCCGCAATTCCACTCGTGACGAGAAGCATCGCTGAGCGAGTGCCACCTAGGTAATTCCACCCCGCAGAACTGCTGACATTGTGCGTTCTATTCAGTGGCGAACAGATCTAACCAAGGCTCTTCCCACTGCTGAAACAGATCTTGCACCACCTCCGAGTGAAGACGCCATTTGTGATCCATCAGGCAACAGCAGCTGACCTCGTCCACACTGGCGTTCAGAGAACCTGCCAGGTGTTGAACCACCAGGGACATACCTTGATGTTCCAGCCACATTCAAAAACGAAGAGGCTCTTGACACAGGGTCCACGACCCCACCCCACCCTGTTTGTTGCAATACCACATGGCAGTGGTGTTGTCTGAACAACTGCACCGCCCTTCCTTTGACAGAAGGAAGGAATGCCTTCAGTGCCAGAAGGATCGCCTGGAGCTCCAAAAGATTGATGTGGAGCTCGGACTCCGCCGGAGACCAGAGACTTCTGATCTCCGCCTCTCTCATGTGGCCGTCCCAGGAGTGACGCATCTGTCACCACTGTGAACTCGGGTTGGGGAAGGGAGAGAGATCTAACGTTGACCCATTCCTGGTCCGTTAGCCACCACTGCAATTGGTGTGCAGTGCCCTCTGAGATCTAGATGCAATTGGAAAGATTCCTCATATGCTGCGTTCACTGGCACTTCAGGTCCCACTGCAGAGCCCGCTATGCCACCTTGCATGATCCACCAGCAGGATGCAGGAGGCCCAGCAACCCCAGGGTCATTCTCACCGAAATCAAGGATATAGGCTTAAAAATCATTATCATAGCCAGAATATCCCGGACTCGCTGCTCGGGAGAATAAGCCCGAAATTGCGCTGTATACAGAATTGTTCCGATGAAAAGGAGCTTCTGAGAGGTAATCAGGTGTGACTTCGGCACGTTGATAGTGAACCCCAGTGAGTGCAAGAGTTCCGCCGTAGTCTAGAGGTGGGAGACGACCTTCAACAGCCAGTCGTCGAGATAGGGTAAGACTGGAACCCCTGATCTGCGCAGATGAGCTGCGACCACCGCCATCACTTTCGTCAACACCCGAGGGGCGCTGGTAAGGCCAAAGGGGAGCACAGTGAAATGAAAATGCCCGTGGCCTACCATGAACCGTAGGTAACGCCAGTGGGCTGGCTGGATGTGGAAGTAAGCGTCCTGCAAGACCAAACTACCATCCAGTCTACAGGGTCGAGGGCAGACAGGACCTGAGCTAATGTCAACATTTTGAACTTCTCCTTCTAGAGGAAGCGGTTGACATCCCTGAGATCCAAGATAGGACGCAGGCCTTTGTCCTCCTTGGGTACCAGGAAGTAGTGGGAGTAACAACCAGAACCTACTTCTGGAACAGGGACTCACTTGTTAGCTCCCTTGGCCAAGAGGGCTGGAACTTCCTGACGTGCAAGGGCCAAGTGATCCTCCGACATGCGATGGAGTGTTGGTGGCATGGAGGAAGCGATAGTCTCGAAGGGGAGGGAGTAGCCCCTTCGGACTATCTGCAAAACCCACCTGTCAGACATGATGTTGTTCCAGTGGAGGAGATGATGGTGAATCCTGCCGCCCACTGGCAACTGGTGACCCTGACAGGTAGGACTAGGAAGGTTTGGAGGCTGCTGCAGAGGGGGCACTGGTGGACTGGCCTGCCAGCTGGGCCCAAGACCCACAACGTTGGGTCCCCCGTCCACGGCTGTGCAGAGGCTGGGTAGCTTGCGCCGGCCAGTGGCCCTGGGCAGAATTTGGTGGGGCACCCCTCCCACAGCCACGAAAGGGGCGATAGGCTGAATGAACGGGGAGAGAAGTGGCAGCAAGGCCCAAGGATCTGGCCGTAGTTCTAGAGTCCTTGAAGCACTCTAGCGCCCTGCCCAACTTTGTCGCCAAACAGGTGACGGCCATCAAAGGGCATGTCCAAAAGGGTCGATTGAACGAAGCCATTGGAACTCAACCAGGCGTAGTGGCTCAAGACTAGTGACGTAGAAATCGCTCTACCCAGCGAGTCAGCGGTATCTAGCACACATCGAAGGGCGAACTTTGTTGCGTCTCTACCCTCTGAGACCGCACAGTAGAATACGGCCTGTGCCTCTTCCGGGCACTGTGGCAGCACTTGCGCAACTGTTTCTCACACAGAGTGGGCGTAACAGCCCAAGAGAGATATGGTGTTCACCGACCGCAGTAATAGGCTGGCGGAAGAAAACATCTTCCCAAGATGGTCCAGCTGCTTGGATTCCCTATCTGGAGGAGCAGTAGGAAAGGCGCCTTTGATGTTGAGGCTTGGACAACCAAGCTCTCGGGGGTAGGGTGTTGGGAAAGGAAAATTGGGTCGCCCGGGACCGGGTGGCCTCATTAAATGGCAGAAGGGGTTCCTCAGAGGTTGCTACCGGCTAAAGCATCTCAGTCAGGAGGTTAGTCCTGCCTGCCACCATAGGGAGCCCGAGGCCCAGGGCCTCAGTCGTCCTACGCAACACCGCAGCGTAGGAGGCTCTCTAAGGGGAGAAAGCATACCAGGGTATGGGGAGGTATTCAGACCACTGGCCTCAACCAACACCTCTTCCCAGTTCAGCTCTTCAAGCTGGTCTGCTAAAAGGTCAACAGACCCCTCCCTGTCCTCCTCACCCTACTCTGGCTGCCACTCAGATAGATAAGGAACGTCAGGATAGAACAGTGGTACAAAAGTACATGTCGGCGCCGGTCCGGCTCCGTGCCCAAGTTGGGATGGAGGCCAGGGTCAACACCAGCTATGGGCACACCCAGCATCGGAGCCAGGGGAAGGCACCATGAGGTCGACCGGCAATGATAAGGATCCAGGCCTGGATCCTTGGTGGCCCTGCGGAACTAAGGCCGGAGCCACCAGCCTCTAAGGCCTAGGGGCCCCTGCAGAGTCCGCGGGGCCCAAAGGCACGCCGGTGGAGTCGGGCTGCCCAAAGATGGAATGGAGGACTTCGTAAAATATAGGAAGCTGAGCAGGGGTGCACCGGCTCCTGGAAAAGGAGGGAAGCGCGGAGACGTCCTAGCAGGCTTCCAGGGCGGAGCCAGGGAACGACAACCCTCCATGTCCCTCGTCGCGTCAGCCAACGGACGAGATTAAGGTGAAGAGCGGCGATGCTTCTTTTTGAGCTTCGACTTACCTGAAGACGAAGCCTTTGCGGGCGACTGGTGGTGGCTCCGCGACAGGTCCCGCGACTGTCCCCCTCGATTGGGACCTCGTACAGCGGAGCAGACTGCCGGGCCTCCAAAAGCTTTCGGGACTGCTCTCGCAAAGACTCAAGATTCAGAGCACGGTAGTCGGAGCACGACTCGGGTCGTGGTCGCGCTCCAGACACCATAGGCACACGAGGTGAGGAACGATGACCGACATCAGCTTGTGACAGGAGTCACAAGTCTTGAAGCCAGGTCGAAGACTTGACATCCCTTGTGTACCAGGAGTCTAAACAACTTCAAAAAAGAGATCAATAAAAGTCAAAAAGGTTAGTCAAAAAGTGACTAAGGGTACCGCTCTCTGGATCTGCTCTGACTGGCGCTTAAATAGAAAGAATGGACGTCAGCGCGCAGGGGCGGCGTCTATGTAGATACGGAGACGTCATCCTGGCGCCAACGACGAACGTTGATGCGGAGTCGACTGATGCCACCACCTGAAGTGCAGGGGTATTGCTGAGAAAAAATTCTCCAGATCCAATCTCACGCCTGGGGCTAATTCTAAGGTAAGGAATCTATAACTAATAGTCTCTTTCAGATAAGGGCTACTTTAATGAGACCAATTCAAATTTAAAAAATAGTGGTAAAATTACCTTTTGACATGTCTTTAGAATAATTAAATAAATCATGAATTACAAAAACATTTAGGAAGTAGATTGGTCATATTTTGGCTGCCATTTGCGCAGGATACTCTGTCAATAGACAATAGTCAAAGTCAAGGATTTGGGATTAAATCAATAGAAACAACAAAACTGAATTCTTAACAGGCAATACGCTGAAATGGTAAACCATCCACGTCAACTGTTCCTACTAAAAAAAAAATCACTCGATATCAGGAAGAGGGTAGGGTATCCATGGCGACTCCCACCTTGTTTTGCGGATCATACGTGTTGGTAATGGTCCAAGGAACTTTTCCATCATAACCAAGTGTTCACGGTTTTCATGCGTCTGTGAAGTAGAAAAAAACATTACTTCCGTCCTGGTGGATAGGACTCAAATAAGGCAGAGAATACAGTTGAGAATGCAGTAATGTACTATTATTTATTTGTTGGTTATTTTAAAAAACGTGAATCAAGCACTTGAACTTAGCTGCATTAAAGCAAATGGGAGGGAAGGCAAAGAAATAGGAACAAGATGAACCTTTTTCAAAACACATATACACATATACAAGTAAATTGACCAACTCTCCCTTATCGCTGCCACATCTTTCAGTTTCTGCATAGGCAGAGTAGTATGGACAGGACCAACCCCCACACTCTATATTGTAAATTCAATTTTTTGTGAACCGCAAAGTAAAAACCTAGAGTACCTCAAGTGTGCAGGCTGTAGAGTTCACTAAAGAAAATAATTTAGTACAGGCGAGTATAAAACCAAACAAGGAAGGGCAGAACATCTTTCTCAATTAACATGGAGGAACGAAGGTTGGTTTGTGGTAGAAAATAGTAAAATGTTTGTGTGTAAATAAAATGGTGTAAGTGGTTGCAGAATTCTTGAAGACCTAATGCATTATGATGCAGTTAACTTTAAAAAGGTCGGAATTCAACTCTTTCCTAAATTGGAGAAGGGATAGGGTGGTCCTGGTGCAGAATGGGTTGTTGTTCTAGATCCTGCGTACGTACTACCAGCCTGTTTCTTGTTTTTTTCAGTTTTTACTCTCCTCTGTCCTGACTGCTGGTGTGCCGAGAGACACCTGAAATGATTACCTAATCAGTGAGAAAGGAGGGGGTGAAGATCCTGATGGCTTTGGAAAGGATGCCGCTGGTTTTGAAGATAGTGTGGCCCAATAAAAGGAACAAGTGGCGTTCCATCCTGAGTGGAAGCGGATTTGATCGCATTTTTTCCAGGAATGGAATAACCCTGATAAGTCCAAGAGCCAATCTGTTCTCATCATAAAGGCTAATGTGATACATTCAAAGAATCAGGTTTCAGCACCAGTGACAATTTGATTTGGAAATCTGTGTAATGGATTTAGTTAGTGTGCACTGGCTTTTGCGTATATACTACAATGATAGAGTCATGACTATTTTAAGCATAGACAGTAGGTACCAAACAGTTGGCAGTACTTGTAAAAACTGTTTACAACAAAGAGTTCATTGGGCTCAGGCAGTGTATTAGTAATGTGCTACTTCAGTACTATAAAAAAGGAATTATGCAGCAGGCACCGCAATGAATAGTAAAAAGAGGATTATTCTGTATGGAGAGTTTAATCCTACTCATGAATTTAAGTTGAGGTGGTTGATGATCCCTCGCAATTTGCCACCAAAGCGATATAAGCAGGTATCTGGGAGCAACTTACAAGGCCGCTGTGGATAACCCATTTTGGCTAAATTGATGTGGAGAGGCAAACAATGAGGGGGATCTGTTTGCAAGGTTTGCAGTACATATAAATTCGAGTTATAAGAATGCTGTGTTGTTTTGAAAGCTGTAAAGAGGGAAGGGGAACAATTGATAGGGCTATAGCATGGCAACACCTTGTGGATTGCTTGTTGGCCCCGAAAGATGACACTCAGATGTCAAATAGCTCCTTGATTTCTCAGGAGGACCTGGAGTGTGGTAACAACTAACCTTGCATGGATCATCTTGGGCAAGATTTGGAACTACTGTAGTGAACTTGGACGATGTTGGCAACTGTGGAGCACTACAAATGGCAGCTTGGCAAGGGGAAACTGTAGGTGAGGGAGTTGATGTTTGCTATTTAGAAGCTGTAGTGGCCTAATGATATGTTTGAATATGTTTTGCACTCAGACTGTACTGCCTGCAATTTTTTACCATGTTATAGGTTCTTGCTTGTAATTTTTAACCTATTATATGTACTTGCTCGACTCAATTTCACCCTATTATATGCATGTGCTTGCTTGTAATTTTTTTAAAACCTATTTACAATGCACTGTCGTAGTGCATTATTCATTTTTTGTACCGTACCCTGGTAACTAGTGCTTTATGTTTTTAATTGAAAACAAAATGCTGTTTCAAATAAATAAATTGAAGCGATAACTGAATTTGACCTTGAAATAGATGGGAACCTATAAAATTGCTGTAAGGGGCCCAACAACTGCTCACGGCCCACAAGACCAATGATGCATTTGGGTATATTGGTGGGCGAAAGAATAAATGGTGTTTCTATTTTGAGCGCACCAGACATTTGTCAGAGGACAGATTTAGTATATCAAATTAATATATTAAGAAAACCAAAATGGAAATGTTCCCCATACTGCAGACAAAGGGCCCACCACTGGCACAGTAATAAAGATGTAGACCAAACAAAACAAGATTGATCAGGTCTTAAAATGACATGAACACGAGTTTCTTCTTTGAAGAATAATGTAGGGAAGGGGAAAGAAAAGGGCTTCTGTGCTGGCTCAGTATTTCATGTTTGTACTGTACCTGAAAGAGAGTGAAGCCGCGGTAGTACTCAAAAAGGATGCAGCCGATCCCCCACACATCACAAGGCTGCGCCCAGCCCACCTCTGCAACAGTTAGAGAAGCTGACTTTAGTAAAGGTCATTTGAGCAGGCTCACGCTAACATATATTCTGTCGAGGGAGAAGGACGTTAATGGGGTATAGAAACAGAGTGGAAATCAGTGTGAGGGCTAGTCTCACCAAAAGAACTGTTCTCAAGCATAAACATTCTAAAGACAGTATCAGAGTAGTGTATTGGAACAAAATAATTCTAAGTGGTTATTAAGCGAGAATACAGAAAATTTAGAACTCCTAAGGAAGGAAAGCAACATGTTATTGTCTGGAAAAAGTCAGGAGAATCTGTATGGGAGGATTCTCACCCAAGATGACTTCAGGCGGGCGATAATGGCGAGTGGCCACAATGGTGGTATGATGCTCATAATCAAAGGTTGCACTGCCAAAATCAGCAACCCGGATACTGGAGTTCTTTAGCACCCTTTCTTCACATTTCTGCAGAATAATATAGATTTCAGAAATATGCAAGGAATTACATACTTAAATTACTAATAATGTATGCCTCCACCATCTAGTGGTGCCCAAGAACATACCTTTCTCTCGTTGTACAAAGTACTGAAAGCAGAGTTCACAAACAGGATATTTTCAGGTTTGAGGTCAGTGTGGGTGAGCTGGTTGTCATGCAAAACTGTAAAAGAATAATGTAATACATTTTCTGAACAAGAGTTATTCCACAAAACAGAAAGAAAATGGACATCAATTCGACTGAGTAGCCAAGAATTTAATAAAGACCATCCACCTCCTTGAATCCTTTAGGGTTTACTTAATGCACCCTTCCGTCCTGGTCCCAAGCTTTGGCTTGCTCTAAACCACCCATTTGTCCATTTTCTGCCCCCTACTATACTAAAGCAATACAGGCTGCGCCCCGTTTGTCTGCTGACTCTTTTTCTCGTCAGACTTCCTTGGTAACAACTTTACAAAGCCTCCATCTACCCCTTCTCAACACCATTTCGCTAAACTAATTTCCCTCTTCTATCCCCATCCTAAGTCTATTTTTTAGGCTACATGTAACATGTTATCAGGTCCATTTGGCAGGTGCAACATTGTCCCTAAAAATCACTGTAAAGTTTCTATTTGAAATAAGAGCCCCAACTTTTAGTAGGATTCCCACAGCTCATGTGGGTAACTTGGCATGCTATCCAAGTAGAATTTCCAGACTACTTATATATCTGTATTCTGTCTGGAAGAATAATGTATCACACCTTATAATGTAGATAGATTAAATATTTCCAGGCAACCAAGGAAAATCTACAATCTCAGTTCCGCAAATAAGACTATTATTTAATAATACATGCTCACAGTGAACTGGTAAAGAATACACCTTTTTCAGAAACATCTTGAGGCTTACTGAAAAGTTTGCAAGTTACAAACACATTTACTGGCAAAATGTGAAGGAAAAAAAAAATCAAAAGGCAAGCATATACATGTAGTAAACTATACCAAAAAGGCCACTTATTCGAATCAAACGGGAAGAGTCCTTGACACAAGAATTTTCTACACTAATCATTTAATTTTATCGAAGGCTGAAGGACAGAATCACCTAAGCTCAACAGCCTTTCACATGGTCTTTCCAGTTCCTAAATTATTTTTTGAAGTAACACAAGAAAACGTTCACAAGGGAAAGAAATGGCTGCCCAAACCAGTATTCACGACACACAGTCTGAACTACTTTAAGGGAGCCAACACAATATTAGACCTTTGGCAGTCATAACAACTAACATGTGTTTAAGGGAATTGCCCCTATAGTCAAGCTGTGCAGATTCAAACTTACATCTCAAGGCTTGGCACAGCTGGTATGCCATGTGCCGTACGTGACTTAGGGGGTACGGCACAAAATTGTTCTCTTTCAGAAATTCGAAGGTGTTCTTCCCCAGCAGTTCGAAGGCGATGCAGACATGACCATGGAAGTTGAACCAATCGGACATCAGAACGCACATGCTAGAAAAGATGGAGATAATGAGTAAAGTTTGCAGCAGTCTGATTTACAGATGCTGCAGCTCAAACCACAGAGCAAAGACTGAGAGAAACAAATTACTGGCCACCAATAATTCTTTTGTAACACTGGTTTCCCAAACAGTGCAGGAAGAACCCAGAACAGTTGTTGAACAGTGAAATCCCGTTTGCACCTCTTGAGCATCACTAAGGAATTAACTACAAGCTGCTCTAAAAATGGCAGAGGTTACAAGTCAGACATTCCCCATTCTCTACATTGTCTGTGTGAACGTAGGCAACTTGTTGATAGACATCAAAGCTGGTCAGAGAGGTGGGGCGCTAGATAGAGAGAGTCAGGCGAAATGGCCGCACATTAACCACATGGCTGCTGCCGAGGATCCCTCTGCTGTGCTGAGTGCCTTTGAATCCCCTCAGCTCGTCACGAGTGTGAGAAGGTGGCCTGATATGCAGTGCTCACTATTCTAGTGAACACTATGTATCAGTCCAGCAACCCTTATTGATGATTGGTTGTAAGTCAACCTTATAGACCAGCTATCCTAGTAGCATGGATACGAGCAGTCTAAGGCTAAAGACTCGAGAGGGCGTGTTAAGCCAGCTGTTTACCACACATATACCCCTTGAACACCAAGTGAAAGGACACCACACAAGTGTTATGAAAATAAACAGTTATTTATTAAAGATCACAACAGCCCTGTACTCTTTATGAGGACAGGGTACTAAGCACAAACCAAAACTCTTACAAAAATACTTAAGTTAGCACAGTATATACAAATGCCCGAGGGGCACGGAAAACCATATACTCTGAAAGTGGAATGTGAAATTCCTAGCAGGTAAGTACAGTACTAATAGCTTTTGGAATCGCTAGGACTTGACTAGGGAATCGTTAGATTACTTCTAGGAGGCCTAGGGGACTCGGGTGCAGTGTGTGCACTCTCACGCGAGATGCGGACAAAAGTCTATGGTAGCTAGGAATTAGAAAGTTAGTGTTCTCGGGCGAACCCGACCTGGTAGGGAGAAAACGAAAGTAGATTCTGACCCTTGGATAGTGAGGCTATGCTGGGGCACCGAAATGCCAAAGTTACCTAGCCCAGGGGCTGCAGCTGCATAGGTCTGAAAAGACGTCGGGAATCCTCGTAGACGGACCAGGAGCCGGAAGAAAAGATGCTGGCCGGTGACCAGTGAAGAAAGTTCAGTTGGATCCAAGCCTGGATCTCGAAGATAGATGACGCCTGAAAGCAGAGGGGACCAAGTTCGAGACTACTAGCCAGTAGTCAGTGGGCACCAGGAGGGCACCGGATGGTAGCCACCTCGACAAGGTGAGTGGGTGACGCTGGAGCTCGAAGATCTCACGGACCAGGAGGCGTTGTCGGCGACCAGGATGGAGGATCGAGCTGTCCCACGAAGATAGAAGCTGTCGGCGTCGCTGGACCCAGGATTGGGCAACAAAGCCTTGGCAAATTCAAGCCCACGCGGTGGACTCAAAATGGCGTCTGGAGTGGACCAGGAGGGTCCGGGGTGCCTCTCTTCAAGAAGGAAGCAAGGGCCAGTCTGGAGCAACCAGACCAGCAGTCGTGAAGTCGTCGGGCGTCGTTCAGAAGGCCACAAGCCAGCCGGCTAGTAGCCAAACAACGCGGTGCACAGCAAACAGCAGAAGGGCCCCACGCAGATCGTGGAGATGCAGGGAGGCTGACCTTGGGTGCTGGAGCTGCGCAGGGTCGGGGCTTCTCGGACCCCAAAGCACTCACCAGTGGAGGACACGGTGGGCTTGCAGTAAAGATGTCGTGCAGTCTTGGCGATCGTCGGTCCCTCGAGGTCTCGTCGCACTCACGGTTCTCAGCTTGGCTGTAGAGGTGAGTAGAGGTCAGAGGTGCCAGGGTAGCCGGGTCTCGTCGAGCTGGGTCGTCGGATTCGTGATGAAGGACTTGCAGCAGACCGCAGTGTTCTTTAGGATGGTGCCCGCTTGATGCAGGGTGACTACTCCTTAGCCACAAGGGAGAATCTTGAAGAAGAAATCGTGAAGTCCTTTCGAAGAAAGTGGTATCTTGATTCCAAAGATGATCTAATTTGAACAGGGGGCCCGCTCCTATCTTTATACTAAAAAAGGGGGCTGACCCGGTGACTAGGTCCTGCCTATGGGTGGGACCAGGAGGGGGGTGGTTACACCCCTCTCCCCTGCCGGACTTCCCCAGGCCAGGGGCTGGTGTGCCCCTGGAACTGGTTCTGACTGGCCTATGCGTAGTGAGCACCGGGGTGCCACTCAGTAGTCACCTTCCTGAAAAGCCCTGCCTACCCAGGATACACAAAACCATGTCTGGGACGGTGCTAGCACCGCCCCGGACAGGAAACCCTTTGTCCAGGCCTCCCTCGCTGGAAGGACTCCCAGCAGCAGGAGGTCAGACTCGTGTCTGTGGTGGCAGCATCCATTTTGTGGAGCTGAGGCTTCAGTTAACTTTAACCGGGGTTCACAGTTACATACATGTCGTGTCCCTCTAGAAGGGTGGAACGCTAACCCCGTCGCCAGAATTGGCGAGGGGTTAGTATTCCAATTCGTATGACACCTTACTCGACATGTTTTGATAAAGCAATACCAAAGTTAGCATTTAACCGCGAGGATTATAATGCACTTAAGAGTATATGTATGCGATATCATGGAACAGCTATTAGGACTTGATTCCGCAAGCTGCAGACAGGCTCAGCTCATGCCAGAGCACCATCTCACACGATTCCAAGCACTCTGCCTTCAGGATTGTCAAGGCCTGCCATAGGAGTGACTGATAGGAATCTGTGTGTCCATTTTAGGGTTAGGTATAGGTATACTACACCTACAGCAAAGGGTGATTACACGACTTTGCCCCAGCTGACATGCAGCCAGTTGTGTCAAATTTAGGAGGCCAGCCAGGGGTGGCATAATACATGCTGCAGCCCCAAGCAGCCCTGGGTACACCCATGCCCTGAGTTACAGGGTCTGATAGGGTGGCCCAGTACCAATTGGAAATGTACCTAGGGTACATGGAATCCATTTTAAAGAGAGAGCAGTATGCCTGGGGTCCTGATTGGCAGGGTCCCAGGTCGACTATGTCCAAAACCAGCTAAAACACAGGGCAAAAAGTTGGGGGCAACCATAGTCAGGATGTACCTTCCTACACAACCCCCCCCCCCCCCCCCCCCCCCCCAAACGAAAGGAGATAAGGCTATCCTTGTCCAGGTAAGCCTCTATTACCTAAGTGGCCATATAAGGAAGGACCAGCTCTGGCTTGGTTTCCCCCTGTGTCATGGTCCACTAGGCAACCCCTCACCCTAAGGGTATCTGAGGGTCTCCACCATAGGGAATCTCTGTCTCTGGAGTGTCTTGGGAAAGAAGAAGGCTGATGCTGGGATGGAGTACTGAAGTGAGGCTCCTCTACCTTTGGGCTCAACTTCCTCCAATCACCATTCATCATGTGTGCCTTTCTTTCTTTAGCTGAGATGCACTGAGCTCTCAGGGTCAGCCTCTGGCTACCTAAAGCTGGAGGCTGAGTCCCTCTGTTTGGCTTACTGGAGGGACAGGTCAGGTCTGGGGTTTTTAGGCCCCATGTTTGGCTGTGCCCAACAGTGTCCAGCTGTGGGAGTTCCCTAACTACTTTTAAGGGGGATCCCTCAGGAGTCTGTTCTATTTTCACTTGGCTAGGTTTACCAGCTTCAGTGATCCTAATCTGCTGATTAAGGGGTTCTTTTGGACAGGGGGCCCTTTGGGGTCCACCACTGGCCTCCCTGACCTCTTCAGCCCTGGGCTGACTGAGGCAGGGTAGAGAGGTGCAGGTTACCTGCTCCAGACTGGGTCCCACCTGGGAAGGGTCCACTGCCATCAGGGGCTCTGCCAGGCTAGGCCTGACTACCTCTGGGGCAGTTCCTTCAACAGGGGTAGAGTCAGTTCCCTGAGGAGGCTGGCTCTTACCTAGTGTCTGGGAGGGGGAAGACTTCTTCCTCCTCAATGCTCTCTGTTTGAGTGGAGTGATCCATTGTTTCAGGCTTCACAACCTCACTATCTGTTTGAGTAGAGGCTGAGACCATTTCAACCTTGCCAGCCTTTTCAGGAGGGCACTCAGTTTGTGTTTGGGCTGTGACTGTCACAGCCCTCCTATCCTGCTCTGGAAAGTCTGTCTGAGCCTGGGCAGTGGCTACCACTGCCCTTCCAACCTTTTCAGGGAGGACTGGTGCTTGGACTGGGGCTGTAGCTATTACTGCCCCACTAACCTGTCTGGATAGGCCTATCATTCTGGAATGAGTTTCTTGTTCCACCTCAGCCCATGCTGAGAGTTCCAGGTCATTCCCCAGTAAGCAATCTACAGGTAGGTTATCTGTCACTGCCACTCTCATGGGCCCTGTGACATTACCCCAGCTGAGCTTGACTACTGCCATGGGATGCCTTCTCTTCATTCCATGAATGTCTGTCACATGATAAGTAAAACCAGGGGTCAGTTGAGCAGAGGGGACCAGATGGTCACTCACCATGGTGAGGCTGGCCCCTGTGTCTCTGAATGCCTCAACTTTCTGACCATTCAATAAAACTTCTTGTCTATACTTTCCCAAAATGTGGGGTCCAGTAGTGAAGTTGGCAAACCCCATGCCAGTCTCACAGACAAGAGTGTGGTCAGGGAACCTGGCTAGGCCATAGTCCTCCTGATTGCCCAAAGTAATGCCCACCACATTCTTGGGGGCACTCCCACCACCTGGGGGATTACCACTAGTGGTAACAGGAGGTTTAGGAGTATTACCTGGGGGTATATTTCCCTTATTACCATTTTTAGGGCAACTGGCATCACTTTTGTAATGACCCACCTGTTTACAGGTATGGCAATAAGGTTTCTTCTGTTCTGAAGGAGTGTTCTGGGACCCACCACCCTTGTTGGAGTTTTGGGGCCCTTGGGAAGTCTTCTCTGTGGATTTATCCCCACCCTTCTCTTGAGGCTTGGTTGATTCCTTTTTCTGGTCACCACCCTGGTTTTTAGGCCTGACCCTGGTTCTGACCCATTTGTCTGCCCTCTTACCCAATTCCTGTGGAGAGGTCAGATCAGTGTCTACCAGGTGCTGATGTAATAACTGGTTCTGACAATTATTTAAGATTTGCTCCCTCATAATTAGATTATACAATCCTTTAAAATCAGTAACCTTACTACCCAGTAGCCAGCCTTCAAAAGCCTTAGTGGCACAATCAACAAAGTCAGTCCAATCTTGAGACTGAGTTTTCTGGGTGTCTCTGAACAGCATCCTGTATTGTTCAGTGGTTAAACCAAACCCATCAACCAGTGTATTCTTCAAGATTTTGTAATTGTTAGCATCCTCCACCCTTGTGGTGAGGAGCTTATCTCTACCTTTACCATCAAAGGAGAGCCACAAGATAGCTGCCCACTGACTTTGGGGAACACCCTGCACAGTGCAGGCTCTCTCCAAAGCAGTAATCCATTTGTGGATGTTATCCCCTTCTTTAAAGGGGGCACTATCTTATTCAGGTGCTTTGTATCAAAACTCCTTTCCCTATTGCTAGGATTATTGCTGCCACCAGTGGGCTGTAGCCCACATAATTCTTGCTCTCTAGCAAGGGCAAGTCTCTCTTTGGCCAGGGCAAGTTCTTCCCTTTCAATCCTCAGTTTGACTGCCCTTTCTTCAGCTTCATACACTCTCCTCTTAGGGGAAGACATCCCTCTGTGAGAAGAGTCGAGAGAGCCATTGGTTCGAAAGGATCTGTTAGAGCCTCTTGATAGAGACCTAACTCGTCCATTCCCAATGTTAAGCTGACCTGAGAGTGGGCCCAGGGGTCCCCCAGTACCAATCTCATGTCTGCTTAAGTTGGACCTGGTTAGTCTTCTGACTTCTACCTGTCCCTTATCTGCCTCATCCCCTGACAACTGGTCATCATCCTCATCCTCCTCCCCAGCATCATCTGCTTCCTGGAGGGGATGTTCCTGGCTATCAAAGGGTCCCTGTAAGGAGGGCATATTCCCAACTGGATTAGGAGAGCTAAAAAGTTTCTCAGCTTTCCTGGCATCATAAGTCTCTAAGAGACCAATCAGAAAGGAAGTTGTGGGGTTAGACCCCTGTTTTAGTTTCCTGAGAGTACACACTTGTCTCATCTCATGGAAGCTAAGAGCAGCATATTTAGAAGTGATGACCTGTGGAGGGTCCACTGACACAAGGGGAGACTCAGAGTTTCCACCTTTGTCTGACATGCTGTTTCTAGTGTGGTGTAAGTGATGCACCTACCTACACTATGTGTTACCTACTGATCCCTTGCTAGAGTTGCAGCCAAGGTGTGCTAAGCCTTGAGGAGCTACAACAGCTGGTTCAGTAGAACTCAGAGTATTCTAAGCTTTAGTTATATGTACCTAACAGTACTTTATGTGATCTTTCAACAAGATATTCTTAGGATACGTGTGGTAAAACAACAGCAAGCTCAAATCCCAACCGCTGCTCACCAATGTGAGAAGGTGGCCTGATATGCAGTGCTCACTATTCTAGTGAACACTATGTATCAGTCCAGCAACCCTTATTGATGATTGGTTGTAAGTCAACCTTATAGACCAGCTATCCTAGTAGCATGGATATGAGCAGTCTAAGGCTAAAGACTCGAGAGGGCGTGTTAAGCCAGCTGTTTACCACACATATACCCCTTGAACACCAAGTGAAAGGACACCACACAAGTGTTATGAAAATAAACAGTTATTTATTAAAGATCACAACAGCCCTGTACTCTTTATGAGGACAGGGTACTAAGCACAAACCAAAACTCTTACAAAAATACTTAAGTTAGCACAGTATATACAAATGCCCGAGGGGCACGGAAAACCATATACTCTGAAAGTGGAATGTGAAATTCCTAGCAGGTAAGTACAGTACTAATAGCTTTTGGAATCGCTAGGACTTGACTAGGGAATCGTTAGATTACTTCTAGGAGGCCTAGGGGACTCGGGTGCAGTGTGTGCACTCTCACGCGAGATGCGGACAAAAGTCTATGGTAGCTAGGAATTAGAAAGTTAGTGTTCTCGGGCGAACCCGACCTGGTAGGGAGAAAACGAAAGTAGATTCTGACCCTTGGATAGTGAGGCTATGCTGGGGCACCGAAATGCCAAAGTTACCTAGCCCAGGGGCTGCAGCTGCATAGGTCTGAAAAGACGTCGGGAATCCTCGTAGACGGACCAGGAGCCGGAAGAAAAGATGCTGGCCGGTGACCAGTGAAGAAAGTTCAGTTGGATCCAAGCCTGGATCTCGAAGATAGATGACGCCTGAAAGCAGAGGGGACCAAGTTCGAGACTACTAGCCAGTAGTCAGTGGGCACCAGGAGGGCACCGGATGGTAGCCACCTCGACAAGGTGAGTGGGTGACGCTGGAGCTCGAAGATCTCACGGACCAGGAGGCGTTGTCGGCGACCAGGATGGAGGATCGAGCTGTCCCACGAAGATAGAAGCTGTCGGCGTCGCTGGACCCAGGATTGGGCAACAAAGCCTTGGCAAATTCAAGCCCACGCGGTGGACTCAAAATGGCGTCTGGAGTGGACCAGGAGGGTCCGGGGTGCCTCTCTTCAAGAAGGAAGCAAGGGCCAGTCTGGAGCAACCAGACCAGCAGTCGTGAAGTCGTCGGGCGTCGTTCAGAAGGCCACAAGCCAGCCGGCTAGTAGCCAAACAACGCGGTGCACAGCAAACAGCAGAAGGGCCCCACGCAGATCGTGGAGATGCAGGGAGGCTGACCTTGGGTGCTGGAGCTGCGCAGGGTCGGGGCTTCTCGGACCCCAAAGCACTCACCAGTGGAGGACACGGTGGGCTTGCAGTAAAGATGTCGTGCAGTCTTGGCGATCGTCGGTCCCTCGAGGTCTCGTCGCACTCACGGTTCTCAGCTTGGCTGTAGAGGTGAGTAGAGGTCAGAGGTGCCAGGGTAGCCGGGTCTCGTCGAGCTGGGTCGTCGGATTCGTGATGAAGGACTTGCAGCAGACCGCAGTGTTCTTTAGGATGGTGCCCGCTTGATGCAGGGTGACTACTCCTTAGCCACAAGGGAGAATCTTGAAGAAGAAATCGTGAAGTCCTTTCGAAGAAAGTGGTATCTTGATTCCAAAGATGATCTAATTTGAACAGGGGGCCCGCTCCTATCTTTATACTAAAAAAGGGGGCTGACCCGGTGACTAGGTCCTGCCTATGGGTGGGACCAGGAGGGGGGTGGTTACACCCCTCTCCCCTGCCGGACTTCCCCAGGCCAGGGGCTGGTGTGCCCCTGGAACTGGTTCTGACTGGCCTATGCGTAGTGAGCACCGGGGTGCCACTCAGCAGTCACCTTCCTGAAAAGCCCTGCCTACCCAGGATACACAAAACCATGTCTGGGACGGTGCTAGCACCGCCCCGGACAGGAAACCCTTTGTCCAGGCCTCCCTCGCTGGAAGGACTCCCAGCAGCAGGAGGTCAGACTCGTGTCTGTGGTGGCAGCATCCATTTTGTGGAGCTGAGGCTTCAGTTAACTTTAACCGGGGTTCACAGTTACATACATGTTGTGTCCCTCTAGAAGGGTGGAATGCTAACCCCGTCGCCAGAATTGGCGAGGGGTTAGTATTCCAATTCGTATGACACCTTACTCGACATGTTTTGATAAAGCAATACCAAAGTTAGCATTTAACCGCGAGGATTATAATGCACTTAAGAGTATATGGTATGCGATATCATGGAACAGCTATTAGGACTTGATTCCGCAAGCTGCAGACAGGCTCAGCTCATGCCAGAGCACCATCTCACACGATTCCAAGCACTCTGCCTTCAGGATTGTCAAGGCCTGCCATAGGAGTGACTGATAGGAATCTGTGTGTCCATTTTAGGGTTAGGTATAGGTATACTACACCTACAGCAAAGGGTGATTACACGACTTTGCCCCAGCTGACATGCAGCCAGTTGTGTCAAATTTAGGAGGCCAGCCAGGGGTGGCATAATACATGCTGCAGCCCCTGGCAGCCCTGGGTACACCCATGCCCTGAGTTACAGGGTCTGATAGGGTGGCCCAGTACCAATTGGAAATGTACCTAGGGTACATGGAATCCATTTTAAAGAGAGAGCAGTAGGCCTGGGGTCCTGATTGGCAGGGTCCCAGGTCGACTATGTCCAAAACCAGCTAAAACACAGGGCAAAAAGTTGGGGGCAACCATAGTCAGGATGTACCTTCCTACAACGAGCACAGGAGCACTGTACTGCATGACGAGCTGAGCTCGTCATTAGCATGGAAGGGGTTAAGGCGGCTCTGCCTGGCTGATCTACAATCCGCCCAAAATCTGCATTATAACGACGCGTCACTGGTAAAATTCGACTGCTGGACGTGGAGTGACACCCCCCCCCCCTTTCCACAGCTACTGGCAAAATATTGGAGTGCCTGGGAGCACCACTTCTGAGAAGGACTGCTGAGGGAGCTGAGGCGGCCTGGCGATAAAATGGAGGCGGTCTGTGCCCCGGACTGGACTGACCTACTGCTTCTGCTCAGATTGCTGAGGTTGTGCACCCTCCCAATCCGGTCTGCACCCAATCCTGCTGCTGGGGCTGGAGTGGCACAGGGAGCTCTGGATGTGCAGGTGGCTGGCTGCTGCTGATTCCTGCCATGCTGCAACCGGAGCGGCTCTGCTGAGTGTGAAGCTGCGGAGGGACGGCGCGACTGGCCAGGCCAGGCACACTGGCGTGTGAGGTCTCAGGGTCCCCTGCGCCATAGATATTGCTGCATGCGCTGTCCCGCTATCGCTGACAGTGCGGAATAACCGGGGAGCTGATCTGGTGTGCCCTGACCCTGTGTGTGAGCTGCTGTGCAATCCTGTGGCGGTGAGTGGAGGACAACTTGACTGGTCCCGTGAGAGAGCAGGCGGGAGAGTAACGACGCATTGGGCGGCCTCCTGTGAGCCCTGCCTACATCCCTGCACACATCGGTGCAGTAACTCTGCAGACTGCACTCTGGTGCAGAGGCACCTCGAGATTGCTTGGCCCCCCCAGGGAGCTTGGGACATAGCTGAGTGCCATCATCGACTTGTGTTGCGGGAAGTTGTGAGTGGGGTGCGGCCTTTCTTGGGATGGTAGCTGCGTAGGTTGGTGCGGGCCTGAGCAGTGTGCTGTACTCTGCAAGCTTCGGTCTGTGGCGTGGGGAGGGGTGGTATTGTACATGTGGGTTTGCCTTGGGTGGGCGCTGCCCCTGCTGGTCTTGAAGCCATAACTTGCGCAGTGGCGTGCTGGACGCTTTCACATCAAACTTGCTGTGAATCCCCCATTTCTGCCGTTCCTCACGGCCTACTGGGCAGTATTAATAAAGACACGCTATCTACAGTTGGTTAACGGGAGTGCCTGTGCCTTACTGTGTTGCGGGGGGCTCCTACGGACACTGGCGCCTTGCTCCACTCTGCCATTTTGGTGAACTCTGTGCTTCTGGTACTCCTGGGTGTGGGTGCCCGGCTGGTGCTCCCTGCGTCTCAGGGGGAGGGCTATTGAGTTGTGCGATTCAAGGACTGTGGCCTGTGCCTCCTGGCATTCATAATGGGGAAGCCGGATAAGACGCAACCTCACCTCACTTTCGTAGCGTGTAAGTCTGGAAGGACCCATCAAAAAGCGTCATCGGACTCAGAGGCGGATGCTCAGGGGGAGGGGCCATCCACACTCTAGGTCTCGCTAATGGCTATGCAAACAAGCATTGGAAATGCAATAGGTCTCGCATTAGGAAAGTTTGAGCTATTGGTATTGTAAATGACACTTTTTTTATTTATGTGTTGGTTTTGAAAGTAGCAAAATTAATAGCTTTGTCAGTTACAATGTCAATAGTTTTAACTTTTGCAAATGTGACACCTATAGCATTTGTAATGCAATGTGTGTTGTATTTACGTGACTTAGATGTCTTGATATTACAAATAACAATGGCTTTTAATTTTGTAAATAATTAATACTTAAATAAAAGTTATTGTAATTTATAATGGCAATAGCTTAAACGTTTGTAAATAACTTTTGTGAAGATTATGTTCAGTGTATTTTATTGTGACGAAAATCCAAGACCATTGCATTTGCACCTACACACACACAGAGCCACACACATATAGATGTGGTGGTGGTGGATCTGGGGGATATGGTGGTGGTGGATGTGGAGGTGGTGGTGATGGTGGATGTGGTGGTGATGGTGGATGTGGTGGTGATGGTGGATGTGGTGGTGATGTGGTGGTTGTGGATGTGGTGAAAGTGGTGGTGGAAGTGATGGTGGTGGGTGTGGTGGATGTGGTGGTGGTGGATGAGGTGGTGGATGAGGTGGTGGATGTGGTGGTGGATGTGGTGGTGGTGGATGCGGTGGTGGATGCGGTGGTGGTGGATGCGATGGTGGATGCGGTGGTGGATGTGGTGGTGGATGCGGTGGAAGTGGTGGATGTGGTGGATGAATGAATGAATGAATGAAAATATTTGTAGAGCGCACGATGGCCAAAACGGCTTCCTGGCGCTGGGAGCTCTAAAGAACCGAACAGACAGGGCCAGGAGGTTTAGCAGGGGTAGGCCAGGGCAAACAGAAAAGTTTTCAGCGCTTTACGGAAATGTGAAAAGATAGGGATCGAACGCATAGAAAGAGGAAGGGAGTTCCAGAACCGGGGAGCAAGAACAGAAAAACGGGTTCCACCAGTGCGAGATTTGTGAAAGCGGGGAACAGTGAGGAGGGCAGAAGATGATGAACGGAGAGTGCGGGCAGGGGTGTGAAGGGAAATCAAAGAATTGATGAAAGCCGGTGCAGAGTGATCAAGGGCCCGATAAACAAGGCACCCTAGTTTGAACAGAGATCTCTGCAAAATGGGCAACCAGTGAAGGGATTTAAGGACGGGAGTGATATGATGGGTTTTGGGCAAGTGAAAGATAAGACGGGCAGCCTGATTCTGGATAGCTTGTAGGCGGCGGGTTTCATAGGCAGGAATGCCGGCGAACAAGCTGTTGCCATAATCAAGGCGGGAGGTGATGAGGGCAGAAATAATGATTTTAAGAGAGTCAAGAGAAAAGAAACGAGAGATTTTCCGGATCATTCGGAGGGAAAGAAAACATGAGGACACCACGGCACTGACCTGGCCGTGCATGGACAGGTCCTGTCTGACCTTGATGCCCAAAGTTTTAACAGAGGGAACGGGGGTGGGAGGGGGGCCAAGAATGGGAGGCCAGAAAGCAGGGGACCAGGGGCTGGATGAGCCGCCAATCAGGACAAGCTCAGTCTTATCTGGATTGAGCTTGAGGTGGTTGGCGCTCATCCACCCAGAAATAAAGACCATGGTGGAGTGGAAAAAGGATAAAGAGTGAGAAGGAGAGGAAAGATCAAAGACGAGCTGGAGGTCATCAGCGTAGTTATACACAGAGACCCCCAGCTCAAGAAGGGAAGAGATAAGAGGGTGAATATAGAGGTTGAAAAGAAGGGGAGAAAGAGAGGAACCTTGGGGGACCCCACAGGGCACCGGGAGGGGGGAAGCAGAAAAGCCGGGAAGGTGAACGGCTTGGGAACGACCTGTCAAGAAGGAGGTGATCCAGGAGAGGGCAGAACCTCGTATGCCCGCTGCGCTGACACGGTCCAAAAGAATGTTATGGTCGACCGTGTCAAACGCAGCGGACAAGTCGAGGAGGATCAAAGCTTGGGGGGAGTTGACGTCGGCCTTGGCTTTAAGCTCGTCAAGGACGGCTAACACCACGGTTTCGGTCGAATGACCCGAACGGAAACCGGCTTGGTGAGAAGCCAGGAGCTGGTTCTGTTCAACATAAACAGAGAGACAGGAAGTAACGTAAGATTCAAGGATTTTAGCAAGATAAGGGAGAAGAGAGATAGGTCTAAAGTTAGAGGGAAGAGAAGAATCGAGACCAGGTTTTTTAAGAATGGGAGAAACAATAGCAGATTTAAATGAAAAAGGGACCAATCCAGTGGAGAGAGAAGCATTAAGAAAAGAAAGAGGGGTATCAGGACAGGAAGAGAAAAGGGTTTTAAGAATACGGGCAGGGGCACAATCAGTGGGGGAGCCAGACTTGATTTTAGTGAGCAGAGCTAGAAAAGAGTCCAAGGAGAGGGGGGGAAAAGAAGAGAAGGAAGGTTTAGACGCAGAGGGAACAGGAACAGAGTGAGGAGGAGTAAAAGGAGTGACCAAGATGTTAGATTTAATTTTAACAATCTTCTCGATAAAGAAGTTGTTAAGAGAAGAGCAGAGGGCCTGGGAGGGAGTGAAGTGAGGGCAAGCACGATCAGAGGTGGCCAAGTTGTTGACCAGAGAGAAGATTTCTTTAGCTTTGTTAGCCGAGAGCGCCACTTGTTCGGAGAAGTACTTGGTCTTAGTGGCCAAAATGGCCATCTTGTACTCCTTAAGAAGAATTTTGTATTTGGCCTTGTGGTCGGGGCAGTAGCTACGGCGCCAAAGGCGCTCTGAGCGTCTAAGCTCCAGTTTAAGAGTCTTGAGCTCCGGGCTAAACCAACGGTGAGCCTCGTGAGGGCGAATGGACTTGACTAACTTGAGGGGGGCTACTAAATAACATGCAGAAGAAAGCCAATTACCAACTACAGGGGCCTGTGAATCAAGGGGAATACCAGTGAGGTCTGGGGAAGAAGAAGCAAGGGAGTGAGAGAGGGAGGCCAAGTCAACACGATTCCAGCTACGGGAGAAGACATTCTTGGGACGAAGGGGCTTGTGAGGGGAACCAGTGGTGATAGAAAAGGAAATGAGTGAGTGATCAGACCATGTACATGGGAGGATACTGGGGGGGGGAAACTATGTCCTGGGATGACCAAACTTGGTCCAGGATGTGTCCAAGATTGTGGGTAGGGACCAAGACATGAGACTTAAGGTTAAGACAGAGGAGAGTGGCCGTGAAGTCCTTGGATGCTGAGTCCTCCCTGGGATCGCCAGGCCAGTAGTTAAAGTCCCCAAGCAGGAGGACAGAGGAGTTATTAACCACCAGCGTGGCGAGGAGTTCCTGCAGGGAAGCCACGAACAGGGGCATGTTCAGGGGAGGGCGGTAAACAAGGACAACGGTGAGAGGTGCCAGCAGATTGGAGGAGCGAGCGACCAGGAAGTCCACTCCAGCGATGGGTGCTTGGGGGAGAAGCTGGAATTGAATAGTGGATCGGACAATCATGGCAACACCCCCCCCCGATCTTGTCCGCGGGGCGGTCAGCCCGAAGGACATAATAAGAATGGGGAAGGATGGCAAGAATGTCGGGGAGGGAGGCCTCCGAAAACCATGTTTCCGTTGATGTGGTGGTGGATGTGGTGGTGGTGGATGTGGTGGTGGTGGATGCGGTGGTGGTGGATGTGGCGGTGGTGGATGTGGTGGTGGTGGATGTGGCGGTGGTGGATGTGGTGGTGGTGGATGTGGTGGTGGTGGATGCAGTGGTGGATGTGGCGGTGGATGTCATGGTGGATGTGGCGGTGGATGTCATGGTGGATGTGACGGTGGATTCCACAGTGGGTGCGGCGGTGGATGTCATGGTGGGTGTGGTGGTGGATGCGGTGGTGGATGCGATGGTGGATGCGATGGTGGATGCGGTGGTGGATGCGATGGTGGATGTGGTGGTGGATGTGGTGGTGGATGTGGTGTATGGGGTGGTGGTTGTAGTGGATGGGGTGGTGGTTGTAGTGGATGTGGTGGTGGTGGTGGTGGATGCGGTGGTGGTGGATGTGGTGGTGGTGGTGGATGCGGTGGAGGATGAGGTGGTGGATGAGGTGGTGGATGCGGTGGTGGATGTGGTGGTGGATGTGGTGGTGGTGGATGCGGTGGATGTGGTGGTGGATGCGGCGGTGGTGGATGCGGAGGTGGTGGATGCGGCGGTGGTGGATGCGGCGGTGGTGGATGTGGCGGTGGTGGATGTGGCGGTGGTGGATGCGGCGGTGGTGGATGCGGCGGTGGATGTCATGGTGGATGTGGTGGATGTGGTGGTGGTGGATGTTGTGATGGATGTGATGGTGGATGTGGTGGTGGTGGATGTTTTGATGGATGTGATGGTGGATGTGGATCTGGTGGTGGATGCGGTGGTGGATGTGGATCTGGTGGTGGATGCGGTGGTGGTGGTGGATCTGGTGGTGGATGCGGTGGTGGATCTGGTGGATGCGGTGGTGGTGGTGGATGCGGTGGTGGTGGATGCGGTGGTGGTGGTGGATGCGGTGGTGGTGGATGCGGTGGTGGTGGTGGTGGTGGATGCGGTGGTGGTGGTGGTGGATGCGGTGGTGGTTGTAGTGGATGTGGTGGTGGATGCGGTGGTGGTTGTAGTGGATGTGGTGGTGGATGCGGTGGTGGTGGATGTGGTGGATGCGGTGGTGGTGGATGTGGTGGATGCGGTGGTGGTGGATGCGGTGGTGGTGGATGTGGAGGTGGTGGATGTGGAGGTGGTGGATGTGGCGGTGGATGTGGCTGTGGATGTCATGGTGGATGTGGAGGTGATGGTGGAGGTGGTGGTGGTGGTGGTGGTGGATGTGATGGTGGATGTGTTGTTGATGGTGGATGTGGTGGTGGATGTGGTGGTGGATGCGGTGATGGTGGATGCGGTGGTGGTGGATGCGGTGGTGGTGGATGGGGTGGTGGTTGTGGTGGATGTAGTGGTGGTGGGTGTGGTGGTCCTGTGGGTTCCATAAGGGTTTGTGACAGAGAAAAGATGATCTTATTTCAATAACATTTAAATTGGTGTCTGTATTTGTGTCTAAGACAGATTCAATTCTTCTGGAATTTAGAACAAAGAGTACATTACACAACCAACGGTGGAAGCCATCCCGAAAAAAACCAAGCATCCTGCTGTGAGTTAGAGGCCATTGAGGACCGTGCTGCAGAGGTTGCCTGGACGTCGCCTCCCATGGAAGGCTGAGAAGGCAGGCCAAGCGCCCAACGGGGCATTGGTGCTGTAGCCTACGGACGCCTAGGTTGGGAAACCCCAAGCAGGAAGAGCGCAGGAGTAGGTGAGGCTCCTAGTGCTAGCCATTGGTGCAGACTTCACGACACGGGCAGGGGAGGGGGCGGAGTGGGGAGAGGGTGTTATGCAGCAAATAAAATATATACAACCGGGCGCCTGCTAAAATATTAAGCGCGGCTCCCATGTAGTTAATACTTAAAGTTACAATGCAGGACAACGAGGAGCAAATAGTGGAAAAGCGAGCGCAGTGGTGCACATTAAGTGCGGCGCCAGAGTTGCCAAAAATAAAAAGAGATGTTAACAGAGTTGGGCAAGCCGTGCGGAATTACAATGAGAAACAAGACGGATTGAAGGCAGAGAAGGGGGGGGGGGGGGGGGGGAGGAGAAATGCGACACGGTGGGCAGGGGAGGTGGCGGAGTGGGGAGAGGGTGTTAAGCAGCAGGGGCCTTTGAAGTGAAGCTAAGCTTCACTTCAAAGGTGTGGGAGGAGTGCGGCTGAGGGAACAGACGGCGATTTGATGATGTGCACGCGCATTTTAGGTCAATGCGCTTGCGCATTGACCTAAAAGCCACGTGCACAGCACCAAATCGCCCAGTCTAGGTAAAGCTTATTTAAGTCCCTATATATCTTCGCTCCCGCTCAATGCGCATGCGCATTGAGATAGGTCGCTCGACCTAAAAAGCCTCCAGTCTATAGAAGGTGACATGTCCACTTCTGCGCATAGGGCAGACCATATGGCTGCGCAGCTGGAGAAAACAAGCATTAGAAATGCAATAGGTCTCGCAGCATTAGAGTTAGTGCTTTTAGAATTGTTTATGGGTTTTTTTGTAAATCTTTAGCATTTTTGTTCCCTGTAGCCAATGCTAAAGAATTAAAAAAAAAAAGCCATAAACATTTCTAAAAGCTCTAACTCAAATGCTCCGAGACCTATTGCACTGTGTGAGGGTGAGGGGTTGAGGGTGAGTGAGGGTGAGTGAGGGTGAGTGAGGGTGAGTGAGGGTGAGTGAGGGTGAGTGAGGGTGAGGGTGAGTGAGGGTGAGTGAGGGTGAGTGAGGGTGAGGGTGAGTGAGGGTGAGGGTGAGTGAGGGTGAATGAGGGTGTGGGTGAGTGAGAGTGAGTGAGAGTGAGTGAGAGTGAGTGAGAGTGAGTGAGTGAGAGTGAGTGAGAGTGAGTGAGAGTGAGTGAGAGTGAGTGAGAGTGAGTGAGAGTGAGTGAGAGTGAGTGAGAGTGAGTGAGAGTGAGTGAGAGTGAGTGAGAGTGAGTGAGAGTGAGTGAGAGTGAGTGAGAGTGAGTGAGAGTGAGTGAGAGTGAGTGAGAGTGAGTGAGAGTGAGTGAGAGTGAGTGAGAGTGAGAGTGAGTGAGAGTGAGTGAGAGTGAGAGTGAGTGAGTGAGAGTGAGTGAGAGTGAGTGAGAGTGAGGGTGAGTGAGGGTGAGTGAGGGTGAGTGAGAGTGAGTGAGAGTGAGTGAGAGTGAGGGTGAGTGAGGGTGAGTGAGAGTGAGGGTGAGTGAGGGTGAGTGAGAGTGAGGGTGGGTGAGGGTGGGTGAGGGTGAGGGTGGGTGAGTGAGGGGTTGAGGGTGCGGTCAGGTAGACCCAATGCTGCTTGGTTTAATAATTACTAGTCATGTACTGATTAATTAGTCAAATTCATGCTGCCCCTCGATCACCCTTTTATACTCCTGCCTCAACAGACCTACGGGAGCTCTGACACTAATTAAGCATTTTGTTGGTCTAATAGTTTGTAGCGAAAATGGAAAAGAGAGGTTGAATACGTGAACATGATGATCACACCCAACGACTTTGTAGCTCCTAGTCCCTGCCACTGTGGTCGGTGCAAAAAATATAGGTCAGCCTTGTCAAACCAGGTTTTGAAGCCTCCAAGTATGCACAAATGGAGATGTTTTGAGGTAGCCTGAACAACAGAGTCCTGGAATGGGTCAGAAAATACCAGGCCTTATTAACACAACTCGGCAAAGGAAGCACAAACCTGAAGTGGCAACACTAACAGGAAGGGACAGGTATACAAGAACAACCTTCCACTGCTGCAATGAAACAAAGAAAAGGGTACAGGGGCAGAGGTGGGAGCGGGGATGATGCGCCCTTGTGAGACTGCAGTACTGAGAGAATGGGTCTCAAGCGGGGGGTCTTGTGGGGGATGACGGTGTGAGCAAAAGGATGTTGAACAACCCACGATCTGACCCAACATCGTTACAGTTGGTTGATAAACGCAGCCTTTCAGTGGGCTTCAGTCTGGGTCGTGGGCATGACGAATGTTGCTTTATTGAAGGGGCCAAGATTTGCAGATCCTGCTGAACCAGATAAACGGCTCTGTCAGGGACCAACCCTACAAAAAAACAGCATTTAAAACAAGGCGGGAGAAAGAGCGCCGGGGCAGTGCCAGGAGATCGCACGAGCTGATGAGCGCGCACTAAGCAGAGAGGCACTAAGCAGAGAGCCACTTAGCAGAGGGCGCACTTAGCAGAGTCAAAAAAAATCAATAGCCGAAGGTGACACGCTGCTCTGATACAAGCCCAAAAAGTATTTGCAAACAAAAAGGAAGAAATGCGCAAGCAGAAACAAGCGAAACACTTGAACACTGAGGAAAATGAATGGAGTGGGGGACCACAAACAAAATAGCTTTCAAACCCAGGTGTACAAAGAAAACACCACTGAGGTGGGGGACTTGAAAACTCAAAGACACAAAACATAACCTTCCGCCTGTTAGCTCTCTGAAAGGTTCCAGGTGAGGTCCTCGCCAACACGTTCTCCGACAAGATCCGGAGAGAGTAAAAAATGGCTGTCACTTCCCCTCGACGGGACTAAACAGCTAAAAAAGAAGCCGGAGGGAAGAGAGGGGAGGGGGGAGGAGAAATGCGACACGGCGGGGAGGGGGCGGAACGGGGGCGGAGAGGGGAGAGGGGCGAGTAAAATAAACAAAAAAAAAAAGAAGCCGGAGGGAAGAGAGGGGAGGGGGGAGGAGAAATGCGACACGGCGGGAAGGGGAGGGGGCGGAACGGGGGCGGAGAGGGGAGAGAGAGTAGGCAAGGCGACACGGCGGGAGGGGGCAGAGCGGGTAAACAGACGGACATGCACGCGCCCGTGACTTTTAAGGTCAATGCGCATGCGCATAAGCTTAATGCGCATGCGCATTGACCTTAAAAGTCACGGGCACTGCAAGGAATCGCCACGATTCCTTGCAGTGTTGCCAAAGAGTGGATAACTCGCAATACTCTCGCCTTGCTCGATGCGCATGCGCATCGACAGGCGAGACCTAAAAATGAACGAATGGGGGAAGTGGAGCAGGGGGTATCCTCCACAGAGGAAGGCCTCAGCGAGGTTGCCCAGATGCTTGATATGGAAAAGTGCCTAGCACTTATTCAGGCTAAGAATGATGATTTGGAGGGAAGGTCACGGAGGAACAACATCCGCATCACGAGCCTTCCCGAATCTACGAATACTGGACAGATGGAGAAGTTTATGGAGAGCCTGATCAAGGAAATCTTTGGCCCTGAGAACTTATCAAACTTGGAATTTTATTGAGCGCGCCCATTGTTCTGAGGCTGCTCGCCCTGTTCCGGGTGCTCCACCCCGTCCTATAATTACCCGGACTCTGAACTATCGGGGCCGAGATACCATTTCAAGATTGGCTAGGGTTAAGGGCAATATTTGTCATCAGGGGAACAAGTTGTCTTTCTTCCTGGGCTTAATGTCGCGGTCCAGGCTGCGGGCCGGGAGTTCGGTTCAGTAAATAAATTCCTCCAGTCTGAAAGCATCCCCTATGCGATGTTATATCCTGCGCACCTGCGTGTCGGGTTGGAGGGTAACTTTAAGATCTTCACAGAGCCCAGGGCAGCTATGGACTATGTCAAGCAGCTGAAACGGAAATTACAGAAGGCCAACGCTGCCACGGATGCGGAGGAGCAACGCCGTTCGACAGGGGGGCACTAATTCGCTCTATCGCTTATTTTGTTGGTGAGACTCATTCAGTACTTGTCCTCCAAGTTCACGGTTGGTGTATAATGTTAGCCTGAGGGCAGATAACTTCCTGTAGCTGCAACTCCTGGATGCCTTTTGTTTTCTACATATCTTGTTGATTTTTGCACAGGTATTAGACCCGATCAGCCACCTACTGCACTGCGGGAGGATAGTAGCCTTCTGGTATCTCCAATATGGGAGATCCCCACTCTATGCACCATTTGGGTTTTGGGGGTTGGGGGTTGTTTTGTTCACACTGGGATGGCTTTGGCACGTTGGGCATGCCGAAGTGGGTGGGAGGGATTGGGGGGAGGGGGGGACAAGGTGGGCACAGTTGGCACTTTTGTATTGTTCTAAATACGAACCTAGGAAGCATGTTCTGAAAGTCAGATCTCGTATAACGATCTTTGATGTATAACCTTATACATGGGCAGTGATGTTAGATTCCTCACCTGCAATGTACGAGGCGCCAACAGTCCCAAGAAAATCCGTACTGTTTTAGCTTCTCCGGTACTGCTGGCTTTGTGGCTTCCTGGATATGAGAGGCCCCCGGTTTCTTGGAGATTGCAGACAACCTCCATGACGGACTCAGTGTTTAAGCACACAGTGAGCGAAGCCATTCAGAATAATTTCCGGGAAAATACTAGCTCAGTGAACAGTGCTGGTATTCTCTGGGAGGCGTTTATGGTGACTATCTGGGGGGTGGGGGGGAGGGGTGTATCGGGCACAGATAGGTGTTCTCCTTGAATGGCTTTGTCGAATCTGGAAACCAGCGGATAAAATAGTTGCTCTGGAGCACGGCAATAGCCCCTGCCATGACACCGAAACGCTGGCGGCTATTCGGGAGCGTGTGTCGTAACATAATGAGACGGTGGACCAGGAGATGGCACATAGATCACGCCGGTCTACTGCCCCCTACTACGGAGAGGTGGGGCAGCCTAGCTCAGAAATTGGTGGCACCGCGTAGTCAGGTTTACATTACTGAGCTATTGGATGCTGAGGGCAAGGCGCACTACGGTAATTCAGATATTACGGGGCAGTGCTTGCTTAGTACTCTAAACTATATGGAGAATGCGATCAACCTCATGTGGATGAAATCGCCCTGGGCTAGTTGTCTCTAACCCAACAGGAGTACATCACACAGCCATTTGATGATGTGAAACAGGCAATCAGGTCCCTCCCCACTTGTAAAGCAGCGGGCCTCGACTGCCTCCCTAGCGAGTTCTATAAGGCATTTGCAGATGTTCTGGCGCCGAGGCTGTTGGAGGTGTATGCTGAGGCGTACGAGTCTCTGGCACTTTGACTTCCTCACTTAAGGAGGTCTTAATTGTGATGTTACAGAAACCGGATAAGGCGTCAAATGTTTGTGATTCCTACAGACCCCGATAAGGAATATGCTACTTACCAGTATGCATCTGTTCTTGGCATGAAGGGCTGCTGACATTCATATCTGTGCATAGATCGCCGCCTAGTGTTGGGTCCGGATGATTGCACATTGTTGTCCTGGAAGAGTCTTCGAAGTATCACGAGATAGGTGGCTCCTCCCCTGGACGACAGTGCGCATGGGCATCCTCTCCATCCCCAGATTGTTTTTCGCCATTGTGGCAGAGATGGAGTGTAATACTGAAAGTGATGACCATGCCTGAAAATGCTTCTGAGAGCTGCAGCTGCGACAGGCACCAGGGAGGAGGGCGGGCGATATGAATGTCAGCAGCCCTTCATGCCAAGAACAGATGCATACTGGTAAGTAGCATATTCCGTTCGAGGCATGAGGGCTGCTGAATTCATATCTGTGCATAGAATAAATAGCAGTTTCCTCCTTACTTGCGGGTGCCCGTGCCAGCTGCAGCAGTCTGAAAGAGAGTCCTGAGAACAGCCTGTCCTACAGCAGCTTGCTGTTTGGAGTGTACATCTACACAGTAGTGTTTGGTAAATGTATGTATAGTGGTCCATGTGGCTGCTCTACATATGTCCTCTAGAGGAATATTACCCAAGAAAGGCATGGAGGCCCCGAACTTGCGTGTGGAATGCGCTCTAGGGGGAACTGTAAGTGTGCGTTTAGCTTTCTGATAACAGATCTGGATACATTTAACAATCCACCTGGCTATACCTGATTTGGAGATAGGGTTGCCTTTATGTTGTGGAGAGAATGCAACGAATAGCTGTTAAGTCTTTCGAAAGTCTTTTGTCCTGTCGATGTAATACAGGAGATCTCTTTTGACATCTAAGGTGTGCAGTGCTCTGTCCGCCACCGAATCTGGGTTAGGAAAGAAAACGGGCAGTTCTATATTTTGATTGATGTGGAACTGCGAAACCACTAGGCATGAATTTAGGGTTGGTGCGAAGCACCACTATTTGCATAGATTTGCAGGTAGGGTTCCTGAATAGTGAGGGCTTGCAGCTCACCGACCCTCCGTAGGGATGTAATAGCTATCAAGAAGGCCACCTTCCAGGTGAGGAACTGTATGTCACAGGAATGGAGTTGCTCAAAGGGTCGCCCCATGTGTCTGGTGAGAACGATATTTAAGTTCCAGACTGGTGAAGGGGGGTGTCTGGGAGGGATCACTCTTTTAAGCCCTTCCAAAAAGGCTTTAATGGCAGGTACCCTAAAAACGGAAAGGTGTTGCCTGTTTTGAAGGTAAGCGGCTATGGCCGCCAGATGGATCCTGATGGAACTGTACGCCAGGTTGCATTGGTACAGATTCAACAAGTAACATATGATGTTTTGCGTAGATGCGTCCAACGGGTTCACGTTATTGTTGGAGCAGTAAATAACAAACCGCTTCCATTTGGCCGCATAGCAGGCCCTGGTAGTTGGTCGCCTTGCCTCCTTGATGATGTCCATACACTCAGGAGGCAAGTTCAGGTATCCAAACTATGACCTCAGGAGCCAAATCGCAAGGTTCAGCTGTTGTGGATCTGGGTGCTGAATGTCGCCATGGCTCTGCGTGAGGAGGCTGGGAGTGAGGTGCAGCCGCTGGCGAGGCACCACTGAAAGTTCCAGGAACGTGGTGTACCAAGCTTGCCGTGCCCACGTTGGAGCAACCAGGATGAGTGTCATGGAGTGCTGTCGCAGTTTGCGCACCACCAGAGGTATGAGGGGGGCTGGCGGAAAAGCGTACGCAAATCTGCCTGACCAGTTCATCCATATCGCATTGCCCTGAGACTGCGGGTGTGGGAACCAGGCGGCGAAGCTTGGGCATTTTGCGTTCTCGCTTGTGGCGAACAGGTCGATGTCCGGATGACCCCACCGCTGGAAGTACGGATGGAGAACCGACGGGTGGATCTCCCACTCGTGCATCTGATGACTGTGCCTGCTGAGCAGATCCGCCATCTGGTTGTCAACACCTGGGAGATGCTCCGCCATGAGGAAGATGTTCCTCTGAATGGCCCACTTCCATATGCTCTGGGCTAGGTGAGACAGCTGCGGGGAGTTATACATGGCGGTCATGTTGTCCGTCCGGACTAACACGACCTTGTTGCACAGGTGCAACTTGAATGCTTTTAGTGCCATGAGGATCGCTGTAGGAGAGTAGGGTCTGCAATCCTATGATCACCCAGATTTTTTGCTTTTGTTTCACTGGTTTACGACTTTCTCTGGCTGTGGGCCTGCCAATCAGACCCACAGCCTGGCTGTTCTCTTTCTAAATTACCTCATGTACCCTAGGTGCATCTACCAATTGGTACTGGGCCACCTTATCAGACCCTGTAACTCAGGGCATAGGTGTACCCAGGGCTGCCAGGGGCTGCAGCATGTATTATGCCCCCCCTGGCTGGCCTCCTAAATTTGACACAACTGGCTGCATGACAGCTGGGGCAAAGTCGTGTAATCACCCTTTGCTGTAGGTGTAGTATACCTATACCTAACCCTAAAATGGACACACAGATTCCTATCAGTCACTCCTATGGCAGGCCTTGACAATCCTGAAGGCAGAGTGCTTGGAATCGTGTGAGATGGTGCTCTGGCATGAGCTGAGCCTGTCTGCAGCTTGCGGAATCAAGTCCTAATAGCTGTTCCATGATATCGCATACCATATACTCTTAAGTGCATTATAATCCTCGCGGTTAAATGCTATCTTTGGTATTGCTTTATCAAAACATGTCGAGTAAGGTGTCATACGAATTGGAATACTAACCCCTCGCCAATTCTGGCGACGGGGTTAGCATTCCACCCTTCTAGAGGGACACGACATGTATGTAACTGTGAACCCCGGTTAAAGTTAACTGAAGCCTCAGCTCCACAAAATGGATGCTGCCACCACAGACACGAGTCTGACCTCCTGCTGCTGGGAGTCCTTCCAGCGAGGGAGGCCTGGACAAAGGGTTTCCTGTCCGGGGCGGTGCTAGCACCGTCCCAGACATGGTTTTGTGTATCCTGGGTAGGCAGGGCTTTTCAGGAAGGTGACTGCTGAGTGGCACCCCGGTGCTCACTACGCATAGGCCAGTCAGAACCAGTTCCAGGGGCACACCAGCCCCTGGCCTGGGGAAGTCCGGCAGGGGAGAGGGGTGTAACCACCCCCCTCCTGGTCCCACCCATAGGCAGGACCTAGTCACCGGGTCAGCCCCCTTTTTTTAGTATAAAGATAGGAGCGGGCCCCCTGTTCAAATTAGATCATCTTTGGAATCAAGATACCACTTTCTTCGAAAGGACTTCACGATTTCTTCTTCAAGATTCTCCCTTGTGGCTAAGGAGTAGTCACCCTGCATCCGCAGGCACCATCCTAAAGAACACTGCGGTCTGCTGCAAGTCCTTCATCACGAATCCGACGACCCAGCTCGACGAGACCCGGCTTCCCTGGCACCTCTGACCTCTACTCACCTCTACAGCCAAGCTGAGAACCGTGAGTGCGACGAGACCTCGAGGGACCGACGATCGCCAAGACTGCACGACATCTTTACTGCCAGCCCACCGTGTCCTCCACTGGTGAGTGCTTTGGGGTCCGAGAAGCCCCGACCCTGCGCAGCTCCAGCACCCAAGGCCAGCCTCCCTGCATCTCCACGATCGGCGTGGGGCCCTTCTGCTGTTTGCTGTGCACCGCGTTGTTTGGCTACTAGCCGGCTGGCTTGTGGCCTTCTGAACGACGCCCGACGACAACTCTTCTGCTGGTCTGGTTGCTCCAGGCTGGCCCTTGCTTCCTTTTTCAAGAGAGGCACCCCGGACCCTCCTGGTCCACTCCAGACGCCATTTTAGGTCCACCGCGTGGGCTTGAATTTGCCAAGGCTTTGTTGCCCAATCCTGGGTCCAGCGACGCCGACAGCTTCTATCTTCGTGGGACAGCTCGATCCTCCATCCTGGTCGCCGACAACGCCTCCTGGTCCGTGAGATCTTCGAGCTACAGCGTCACCCACTCACCTTGTCGAGGTGGCTACCATCCGGTGCCCTCCTGGTGCCCACTGACTACTGGCTAGTAGTCTCGAACTTGGTCCCCTCTGCTTTCAGGTGTCATCCATCTTCGAGATCCAGGCTTGGATCCAACTGAACTTTCTTCACTGGTCACCGGCCAGCATCTTTTCTTCCGGCTCCTGGTCCGTCTACGAGGATTCCCGACGTCTTTTCAGACCTATGCAGCTGCAGCCCCTGGGCTAGGTAACTTCGGCATTTCGGTGCCCCAGCATAGCCTCACTATCCAAGGGTCAGAATCTATCTTCGTTTTCTCCCTACCAGGTCGGGTTCGCCCGAGAACACTAACTTTCTATTTCCTAGCTACCATAGACTTTTGTCCGCATCTCGCGTGAGAGTGCACACACTGCACCCGAGTCCCCTAGGCCTCCTAGTCGTAATCTAACGATTCCCTAGTCAAGTCCTAGCGATTCCAAAAGCTATTAGTACTGTACTTACCTGCTAGGAATTTCACATTCCACTTTCAGAGTATATGGTTTTCCGTGCCCCTCGGGCATTTGTATATACTGTGCTAACTTAAGTATTTTTGTAAGAGTTTTGGTTTGTGCTTAGTACCCTGTCCTCATAAAGAGTACAGGGCTGTTGTGATCTTTAATAAATAACTGTTTATTTTCATAACACTTGTGTGGTGTCCTTTCACTTGGTGTTCAAGGGGTATATGTGTGGTAAACAGCTGGCTTAACACGCCCTCTCGAGTCTTTAGCCTTAGACTGCTCGTATCCATGCTACTAGGGTAGCTGGTCTATAAGGTTGACTTACAACCAATCATCAATAAGGGTTGCTGGACTGATACATAGTGTTCACTAGAATAGTGAGCACTGCATATCAGGCCACCTTCTCACATTGGTGAGCAGCGGTTGGGATTTGAGCTTGCTGTTGTTTTACCACACGTATCCTAAGAATATCTTGTTGAAAGATCACATAAGTACTGTTAGGTACATATAACTAAAGCTTAGAATACTCTGAGTTCTACTGAACCAGCTGTTGTAGCTCCTCAAGGCTTAGCACACCTTGGCTGCAACTCTAGCAAAAGATCAGTAGGTAACACATAGTGTAGGATAGGTGCATCACTTACACCACACTAGAATCAGCATGTCAGACAAAGGAGGAAACACTGAGTCTCCCCTTGTGTCAGTTGACCCTCCACAGGTCATACCTTCAAGATATGCTGTGCTTAGCTTCCAGGAGTTACGACAAGTATGTACCTCTAGGAAGATTAAGCAGGGGTCTAACCCCACAACTGCTTTTCTGATTGGTCTCTTAGAGACTCATGATGCAAGGAGGGCTGGTAACCCAGACCCTTCTACTTCAGAAGGCAACATGCCCTCCCTACAGGGACCCTTTGATAGCCAAGACCATCCCCTTCAGGAAGCAGATGATGCTGATGATGAGGATGATGACTTGGAGTCTAGGGGTGAGGCAGACCAGGGACAGGTAGAAGTCATTAGACTAACCCGGACCAACTTAAGCAGACATGAGAGGGACTCTAGGGGAGCCCTGGGGCCACTCTCAGGTCAGCTTAACATTGGGAATGGACGAGTTAGGTCTCTATCTAGAGGCTCTAACAGATCCCTTCATACCAATGGCTCTCAACGTTCCTCTCAAAGGGGAATGACATCTCCCCAGAGGAGAGTGTATGAGGCTAAGGAAAAGGCAGCCAATCTGAGGATTGAAAGGGAAGAACTTGCCCTGGCCAAAGAAAGGCTTGCCTTTGCTAGAGAGCAACAATTGAGTGGGGCAGTCCCCACTGGTGGCAGCATTGTACCTAGCAATAGGGAAAGGAGTTTTGATACAAAACACCTTGGTAAGATAGTGCCCCCCTTTAAACAAGGGGATGACATCCACAAATGGATTACTGCTTTGGAGAGGGCCTGCACTGTGCAAGGTGTTCCCCCAAGTCAGTGGGCAGCTATCTTGTGGCTCTCCTTTGAGGGTAAAGGAAGAGACAAGCTCCTCACCACAAGGGTAGAGGATGCTAATGATTACCAAGTCTTGAAGAATGCACTGGTTGAAGGGTTTGGCCTAACCACTGAGCAGTACAGGGTGCTGTTCAGGGATACCCAGAAAACTCAGTCTCAAGATTGGGCTGACTTTGTAGATTGTGCCACTAAGGCTTTTGAGGGCTGGTTGCTGGGCAGTAAGGTTACTGATTATAAAGGATTGTACAATTTGATGATGAGAGAACAAATTTTAAACAATTGTCAGAACCAGTTGTTGCATCAGCATCTTGTTGACTCAGATCTGACCTCTCCCCAAGAATTGGGAAAGAAGGCAGACAGATGGGTTAGAACAAGAGTTAAACAGAACCAGGGCCAGAATCAAGGTGGTCAGAAGAAAGCAGACCAGAAGGGTAAGGATTCTAAGGGGGAACAAAATGACCAGAAGTCTTCGACAGGTCCCCAACAACCCAAAGAGGGTGGGGGTCAGGCTCCCCAAAAGAAGAAAGAAGGCCTATCTAAAAGGTGGTGCCAATACTGCAAAAGTAAAACTCACTGGTTTAGTGAGTGCACCAAGAAAGGAGGAGGGCAGACTCCTGCCACTGCAGCCCCTAAGGCACCTGTGCCCCCTAGTACAGCCAGCAGTGGTAGTGCACCTCCCAAGGGTTTAGTAGGGTTAACCCTGGGTTCTGAGGGGAGTGACAACTTAGTTGGCACCCTTACTCAGGCTGTCCTTGTCAGTACAGGGGATATGGATATGTCCCCTGACATCAGTCCCAATACTTTGGGCAAATACAGACAGACACCTTTTATTAATGGAAAAATGGCTCAGGCCTATAGGGACACTTGTGCCAGTGTCACAATGGTGACACCTAGCTTTGTGGACCCTGGACAGATCATGCCAGGTACAGAATTCCTGGTGACCAATGCAAGCAATGTCACTACCAATCATAGTATGGCAATTGTAGCTTTCTCCTGGGGAGGGGTAACTGGCCAAAAGAAGGTTGTAGTTAGTTCAGACCTCCCAGTGGATTGTTTGTTGGGCAATGATTTGGAGTCATCACAATGGTCAGAAGTGGAGCAGAGGACTCATCTGGAAATGTTAGGCTTGCCAGCACATGTGTTTGCTGTGACCAGGTCACAGGCCAGAAGATGCCCCACTGAACAGGTGCTGGATCCTGGAACAATGGACCAGACACCTTCCAAGAAAAAGAGCAGTAGGGTTAAGGCTGTGCCTTCCCCCTTGCCCCAGGTTGTGGATCAAGTCTCAGAGGAGGCTGACCTACAGGAATTGAGGGAAACTGAGCCTAGAGAGTTTGAACTTGATCAAGTTGAATTCTTGGGCTCAGGGGGACCCTCAAGGGAAGACCTGGGGAAGGACCAGTTAGACTGCCCTTCTCTTGAACCCCTCAGACAGCAGGCTGCTGCTGAGGCTGCTGGGAACGCCACAGGTACCCACAAGGTATACTGGGAAGATGGACTCCTGTACACTGAGTCAAGAGACCCCAAGCCTGGCATGACCAGGAGGCTGGTTGTACCCTTGTATCAGCGTGGTTTCCTACTTACCTTGGCCCATGAGATTCCCTTAGCAGGTCACTTAGGCCAGACAAAGACTTGGGACAGGCTTGTCTCACACTTTCACTGGCCTCACATGAATGAGGATACCAAGGAGTTTTGTCGCTCCTGTGTCACTTGCCAAGCCAGTGGTAAGTCAGGTGGCACAACAAAGGCCCCCCTTATACCAATGCCTGTGGTGGGGGTGCCCTTTGAAAGAGTGGGGATTGACATTGTTGGTCCAATGGAACCCCAGACAGCATCAGGGCACAAGTTTATACTGGTGGTAGTGGATCATGCCACCAGGTATCCTGAAGCTATTCCACTTAGGACCACCACAGCACCTGTGGTGGCAAGGGCCCTAGTTGGAGTGTTCTCCAGAGTGGGCTTCCCTAAGGAGGTTGTCTCTGACAGAGGTGCAAACTTCATGTCAAGCTACTTAACTGCTATGTGGAAGGAGTGTGGTGTCAATTACAAATTCACTACACCCTATCACCCACAATGCAATGGGCTTGTTGAAAGGTTCAACAGGACCCTAAAAGGGATGATTCATGGACTACCTGAAACCCTCAGGCGTAGATGGGATGTCCTGATGCCCTGCCTTCTGTTTGCTTACAGAGAGGTCCCACAAAAGGGGGTTGGCTACAGCCCTTTTGAACTTTTGTATGGGCATCCTGTGAGAGGCCCCTTGTGTTTGGTGAAGGAAGGATGGGAGAGACCTCTCAAAAAGCCTGCAACCAACATAATGGACTATGTCCTTGGTCTCCGCTCCAGGATGGCTGAGTATATGGAGAAGGCATCTGAAAACCTTAAGGCCAGTCAAGAACTTCAAAAAGCTTGGCATGACCAAAAGGCTGTCCTGACTGTTTACCAGCCTGGACAGAAGGTGTGGGTGCTGGAGCCAGTGGCCCCAGCAGCACTCAAAGACAAATGGTCTGGGCCCCACACAATTCTTGAGCAAAAGGGAGAGGTCACCTACCTGGTGGACCTTGGAACTCCCAGGAGTCCCCACAGGGTACTCCATGTCAACAGGCTCAAAGCATATGTCGACAGGAAGGACATGAGCTTGCTCATGGCCATAGATGAGGGACAGGAGGAAGAGAGTGACCCTCTCCCAGACCTGCTCACTCAGAATCCTGATGATGGGTCAGTAGATGGTGTTGTCTTTTGTGGCAGCCTCTCTGAACCTCAGCAGAAAGACTGTAAACAGGTTCTTCAGTCTTTCAGACATATGTTCTCTCTGACACCCAGTCAGACCACTTGGTGCACCCATGAGGTTGACACTGGTGACAGCCTGCCAGTTAAGAGTAAAATCTACAGGCAGCCTGATCATGTTAGAGACTGCATAAAAACTGAAGTGCAGAAAATGTTGGAATTGGGAGTCATTGAACCCTCAGATAGCCCTTGGGCTAGTCCAGTAGTTCTAGTGCCAAAGCCTCACACCCAAGATGGTAAGAGAGAGATGAGGTTTTGCGTAGACTACAGGGGTCTCAATGCAGTCACTAAGACTGATGCCCATCCAATACCAAGGGCAGATGAACTTATAGATAGATTGGCTTCTGCCAACTACTTAAGTACATTTGACTTAACAGCTGGGTATTGGCAAATCAGGTTAGCTGAGGATGCCAAACCCAAAACAGCATTTTCAACCCCTGGTGGGCATTATCAATTTGTGGTAATGCCCTTTGGTCTGAAAAATGCACCTGCCACCTTCCAAAGGTTGGTGAATCAAGTCCTTACTGGGCTGGATGACTTCTGTGCAGCATATCTAGATGATATTGCTGTCTTTAGCTCCACCTGGGAGGATCACCTGGTCCACCTGAGGAAAGTGTTAGAGGCTCTGCAAGCAGCAGGCCTCACTATCAAGGCCACCAAGTGCCAGATAGGGCAGACACAGGTTGTATACCTGGGCCACCTTGTAGGTGGAGGCCAGGTTCAGCCACTGGAGAGCAAAATACAGTCAATCAGGGACTGGGCTCCTCCAACCACCCAGACTCAGGTTCGAGCTTTCTTGGGCCTGACTGGATACTACAGAAAGTTTGTCAGGAACTATGGTTCCATTGTGACACCATTAAATGAACTGACAAGTAAGAAAATGCCAAAAAAGGTTCAGTGGACAGCAAGCTGTCAAAAAGCATTCGATGACCTAAAGCAGGCCATGTGCACAGCACCTATCCTTAAGAGTCCAGACTACTCCAAACCATTCATTGTCCAAACAGATGCTTCTGAGTTGGGTGTGGGAGCTGTTCTTTCTCAACTGAATTTTGATGGTCAGGATCAGCCCATTGCTTTTATAAGTAGAAGGCTGACCCCCAGAGAGAAGAATTGGTCAGCCATTGAGAGGGAGGCCTTTGCTGTGGTTTGGGCCCTGAAGAAGCTGAGGCCATACTTGTTTGGCACTCACTTCAAGATTCAGACCGACCATAAGCCCCTCTTGTGGCTAAATCAGATGAAGGGTGAAAACCCCAAACTGCTTAGGTGGTCCATTTCCCTACAGGGGATGGACTTTACAGTGGAACATAGACCTGGTACTGATCATGGCAATGCCGATGGGCTCTCCAGATATTTCCACTTAGAACAAGAAGACTCACCTGGTCAAGGTTAGCTTATTGTCCCAAAGTTTGGGGGGGGGTCATGTAGGAGAGTAGGGTCTGCAATCCTATGATCACCCAGATTTTTTGCTTTTGTTTCACTGGTTTACGACTTTCTCTGGCTGTGGGCCTGCCAATCAGACCCACAGCCTGGCTGTTCTCTTTCTAAATTACCTCATGTACCCTAGGTGCATCTACCAATTGGTACTGGGCCACCTTATCAGACCCTGTAACTCAGGGCATAGGTGTACCCAGGGCTGCCAGGGGCTGCAGCATGTATTATGCCCCCCCTGGCTGGCCTCCTAAATTTGACACAACTGGCTGCATGACAGCTGGGGCAAAGTCGTGTAATCACCCTTTGCTGTAGGTGTAGTATACCTATACCTAACCCTAAAATGGACACACAGATTCCTATCAGTCACTCCTATGGCAGGCCTTGACAATCCTGAAGGCAGAGTGCTTGGAATCGTGTGAGATGGTGCTCTGGCATGAGCTGAGCCTGTCTGCAGCTTGCGGAATCAAGTCCTAATAGCTGTTCCATGATATCGCATACCATATACTCTTAAGTGCATTATAATCCTCGCGGTTAAATGCTATCTTTGGTATTGCTTTATCAAAACATGTCGAGTAAGGTGTCATACGAATTGGAATACTAACCCCTCGCCAATTCTGGCGACGGGGTTAGCATTCCACCCTTCTAGAGGGACACGACATGTATGTAACTGTGAACCCCGGTTAAAGTTAACTGAAGCCTCAGCTCCACAAAATGGATGCTGCCACCACAGACATGAGTCTGACCTCCTGCTGCTGGGAGTCCTTCCAGCGAGGGAGGCCTGGACAAAGGGTTTCCTGTCCGGGGCGGTGCTAGCACCGTCCCAGACATGGTTTTGTGTATCCTGGGTAGGCAGGGCTTTTCAGGAAGGTGACTGCTGAGTGGCACCCCGGTGCTCACTACGCATAGGCCAGTCAGAACCAGTTCCAGGGGCACACCAGCCCCTGGCCTGGGGAAGTCCGGCAGGGGAGAGGGGTGTAACCACCCCCCTCCTGGTCCCACCCATAGGCAGGACCTAGTCACCGGGTCAGCCCCCTTTTTTTAGTATAAAGATAGGAGCGGGCCCCCTGTTCAAATTAGATCATCTTTGGAATCAAGATACCACTTTCTTCGAAAGGACTTCACGATTTCTTCTTCAAGATTCTCCCTTGTGGCTAAGGAGTAGTCACCCTGCATCCGCAGGCACCATCCTAAAGAACACTGCGGTCTGCTGCAAGTCCTTCATCACGAATCCGACGACCCAGCTCGACGAGACCCGGCTTCCCTGGCACCTCTGACCTCTACTCACCTCTACAGCCAAGCTGAGAACCGTGAGTGCGACGAGACCTCGAGGGACCGACGATCGCCAAGACTGCACGACATCTTTACTGCCAGCCCACCGTGTCCTCCACTGGTGAGTGCTTTGGGGTCCGAGAAGCCCCGACCCTGCGCAGCTCCAGCACCCAAGGCCAGCCTCCCTGCATCTCCACGATCGGCGTGGGGCCCTTCTGCTGTTTGCTGTGCACCGCGTTGTTTGGCTACTAGCCGGCTGGCTTGTGGCCTTCTGAACGACGCCCGACGACAACTCTTCTGCTGGTCTGGTTGCTCCAGGCTGGCCCTTGCTTCCTTTTTCAAGAGAGGCACCCCGGACCCTCCTGGTCCACTCCAGACGCCATTTTAGGTCCACCGCGTGGGCTTGAATTTGCCAAGGCTTTGTTGCCCAATCCTGGGTCCAGCGACGCCGACAGCTTCTATCTTCGTGGGACAGCTCGATCCTCCATCCTGGTCGCCGACAACGCCTCCTGGTCCGTGAGATCTTCGAGCTACAGCGTCACCCACTCACCTTGTCGAGGTGGCTACCATCCGGTGCCCTCCTGGTGCCCACTGACTACTGGCTAGTAGTCTCGAACTTGGTCCCCTCTGCTTTCAGGTGTCATCCATCTTCGAGATCCAGGCTTGGATCCAACTGAACTTTCTTCACTGGTCACCGGCCAGCATCTTTTCTTCCGGCTCCTGGTCCGTCTACGAGGATTCCCGACGTCTTTTCAGACCTATGCAGCTGCAGCCCCTGGGCTAGGTAACTTCGGCATTTCGGTGCCCCAGCATAGCCTCACTATCCAAGGGTCAGAATCTATCTTCGTTTTCTCCCTACCAGGTCGGGTTCGCCCGAGAACACTAACTTTCTATTTCCTAGCTACCATAGACTTTTGTCCGCATCTCGCGTGAGAGTGCACACACTGCACCCGAGTCCCCTAGGCCTCCTAGTCGTAATCTAACGATTCCCTAGTCAAGTCCTAGCGATTCCAAAAGCTATTAGTACTGTACTTACCTGCTAGGAATTTCACATTCCACTTTCAGAGTATATGGTTTTCCGTGCCCCTCGGGCATTTGTATATACTGTGCTAACTTAAGTATTTTTGTAAGAGTTTTGGTTTGTGCTTAGTACCCTGTCCTCATAAAGAGTACAGGGCTGTTGTGATCTTTAATAAATAACTGTTTATTTTCATAACACTTGTGTGGTGTCCTTTCACTTGGTGTTCAAGGGGTATATGTGTGGTAAACAGCTGGCTTAACACGCCCTCTCGAGTCTTTAGCCTTAGACTGCTCGTATCCATGCTACTAGGGTAGCTGGTCTATAAGGTTGACTTACAACCAATCATCAATAAGGGTTGCTGGACTGATACATAGTGTTCACTAGAATAGTGAGCACTGCATATCAGGCCACCTTCTCACAATCGCCATGAGTTCCAACACATTGATATGCATCCTCTGCTGTTGTGCAGTCCATAGCCCCTGCACCGTGTAGTGGAGGACATGCGCTCCCCAACCCTGGAGAGATGCGTCCGTCGTCAGCACTATTTGTGGGACAGGCTCTTGGAACGGTCGTCCCCTGCAAAGGTTTTGTGGGTTCCACCAATGCAGAGAGTTGTAAGCACGACCGGTCACCAACACTAGGTCTTTTAGATGTCCATGAGCCTGGTTCCACTGACGGGCTAAGCATTCCTGAAGGGGTCGCATGTGCAGCCTCGCGTGCGGGACTATGATTATGCAGGATGCCATCATGCCGATCAGGTGCATGAAAACCTGTGCTGGGAGGGATTGCTGAGGTCGGAACCTCCGGATGAGTGCTTGCATGCTGTTGACCCTGGCTGCGGTCGGCTGCGCTGTGGCCGACTGTGTGTTTATTGACGCCCCCAGGTACTGTTGCACCTGGGCTGGCTGCAGGTGAGACTTTGCGTAGTTGAGAGAGAACCCTAGACTGTGAAGGAGGTGAATGGTCCGCGACATGTCGTGGCCGCACTGTATGGCAGACTTTGCCTGGACGAGCCAGTCGTCCAGGTAGGGATACACGTGAATACCGTCCCTGCGCAAGTGCGCTGCCACAGTCGCCAAGCACTTGGTGAAAACCCTGGGAGCGGTAGTGACCCCAAAGGGCAGGACTTTGAATTGGGTGAATGGGAATGTGGAAATACGCATCCTTGAGGTCCAGGGTGGCTAGGAAGTCGCCCCGACGGAGCAGCGGCAGGACTTGTTGTAAAGTTAGCATGTGAAAGTGCTCCGAGAGGATGTATTGGTTGAGGGGTCTGAGGTCTAGAATGGGCCTTAGGGACTCGTCCTTTTTTGGAATCAAGAAGTACAGGGAGTACACCCCTGCACCCCTTTCTTCGGCAGGCACGAGCTCTATTGCCCCTTTTTGCAGCATGGAGAGAACTTCTTGCTGCAATAAGTGCGAGTGCTCTGCGGACATAGGACGGTTTCTTGGGGGTATGTTGGGGGGGTGGAGGTCAGTTCTAGACAATAGCCGTAATGGATAAGTTGTCTCACCCACCTGTCTGTTGTGATGTTTTCCCAGAGTGGCAGGAACTGCTGAAGTCTCCCCCCGACAGGTGTTAGATGGTCGGGGGGCAGTGACAAGAAGTCACTGTTTGTTGGGAGTGGAGGACCTGGCATTATTGCCGCGGCCTCTCCCCTTGGCGCTGTTCCCACGGTATCCACCTCTCGTGTTCTTAGTGTATTCAGACTGCGTGTTGCCCTTGGCGTACTGGGAGTGCTGTAGAGCTTGTCCTCTTGTTGCTCCCCTGTTACCGGAGCGACGAAAGGAACCGCTCCGAAACTGCTGTGACTGGAGAGCCCCCATGGACTTCGCAGTCTCAGTGTCTTTTTTCATTTTTTCGAGTGTTGTGTCAACATCGGGTCCAAACAGGAAGTCCGGATTAACCGGCTGATTGAGAAGAGTAGTTTGTATCTCAGGTTTAAACCCAGAGATGCGCAGCCATGCGTGGCGTCGCAGCATTACGCTAGTATTGATTGCCCTTGCTGCAGTGTCTGCTGCGTCCAGTGCGCACTTGATGGACGCATTGGAGATCAGTTTACCCTCTTGTATAACCATTTCCGCAGCCTCTCTGTACATATCAGGCATGTGCTGCATTAATTGTTCTAGGGTGTCGTAGTGCGCCCTGTCGTACCTAGCCAACAGGGCCTGTGTATTGGCTATTCTCCAAGTGTTTGCGGCCTGCGCTGCCACCCGCTTCCCAGACGCCTCAAAGATTTTGGACTCTTTGTCCGGAGGGGGAGCGTCCCCAGTTGATTGAGAGTTAGCCCTTTTGCGTGCGTTAGCCACCACAAGGGAGCCCAAGGGGAGCTGGCCTTTGATGTAGGTGGGGTCCACTGGAGCAGGCCTGTATTTCTTGTCGATCCGTGGATTGATAACCCTAGCTTTTGTAGGTTCCTTGAAAATAGCTGTGGCATGTTTGAGGACCCCCTTAAGCAAGAGTCTTGGTGGAGCGTTCAGATGTGGAGAAGGTGTCGAACAAGAAATCTTCATCCACTGGCTCAGCATGCATTTCGACGTCATGTTTGAGGGCTGCGTGCTCTATCAATGCATTGAACGCTGCAGTGTCCTCAGTTGGAGACTGTTTGACATTGTAGGACTGAGAGTCCGGGGCGGTATGGGGGTCATCAGGGTCATCGCCTTGATCCACTGCCCCTGACCATTGATTGGAAACATCCTGATCAGTGTCAGTATTGTAAGAGAAGCCCATGTGGCTATAGTCCGCAGTTAAGTCTTCCTCACTTTGTGTTGGAGAATGAACAGCATGGTGCGAGTAGTCCTGAAGAGGTTCAACAAGAACCGGAGAGGTGCTGGAGACCATCTTCTTTTTGAGGGGAATTTTGTAACCCTCCAAAGGATGTTCGGGCGCGATCTTCTGCTTGTGGACGGTAAGCCTGCCCGACTCCGAATCAATAAACAGTTTTGTCTGGTTGTCGTAAGAAGGCTCATGATAGACGACCTGTGCATGTGAGGACATCTTCGCCACCTTGGAAGCCTCTTGAGACTTTGGACGTGCAGTGGGCGTAAGGCCAAACTTAAGTGGCGTTGATTCAACCTGCTTCGAACCGAAAGCGCCGGCTTCGTGTTTCTTCGACGCCTGAGTAGGCCGCTCGCTTGAGCGCGTCGAATCGACCTCCTTGCGCGGTGCGCCTTCGACTTTGGGCGTCAACGAAAATTTCGGGGCGTCCTTGGCCGTGGCTTCGACCCTCTTCGCCAGCCCAGGCTTGAGTCCCGAGAGGGGTGGCTGGAGACCTTTCCCGAGAGGAAGTCCCTTGCCCTTCACGCTTTGTTTGGTAGTGGACGCAGGCACCGGCGCAAGGCCTTCGAGGCGACGGTTTTGGTGGCAGAGCCCTGCTTCGGAGTCCCAGTGTCGGCACCGACGGGTATCTTCGGCGTCGAAGGATCGACGACAACCTTCGAGGCGGGCGTCGACGTCGAACCGACCACCATCTTTAGCAGTTTCGGTTTCGCCTCCGTCTGTTTCGGTTTCGATTTCACGGAATCGACCGATGGCTCCTTTGAAAGGGTCTTAGCCTGGCTATGACGCGGGGCTGTAGACCGGAAGGATGGATCTTGGCTAAGGCCTTTCGGCGATGCCTCGACCGGAGCCGGAGCGGGCTGAATGTCAATGATAGGCCCTGGAGCTACGGGCGGACTCGGTTCACCACCGGAGTCGTCATCAACGGCCGCAAGGGCCTGATCGTCGTCCCCTACCTCGACGACATCCTGGTCGCGGCCGAACTTCTCATCTGTCTCGTCCACTTTGAAATTGGAGTCTTGCTCCGACGCCGGTTCCGACATTTCTTCGGGAACGTCATCTTCCGCCTCATCCTCATCTTGGAAGAGTTCCTCGTCCCCGGCATCGAAGATGTTTGCAGGTGCTGGAGCCGATTTTTGGGCCGACTGCCTCGCCGCGCGTCGAAGTTTAATAGTCTTCTTTGATCGGAACCTCGAGCAGGCGAAACATTTTGACTCGTCGTGGTCGGGGGACAAACAGGTGTTGCACACTGGGTGCACATCTAAGTTCGAAAATTTGGAATTACACACAGGACACCGCTTAAACGGGGTCCGTTCCATCGTCGATGTAGTCTGGGCCTGAGTCGTCGAGAGAATCTTTTTTCGACGCCGATCGAAGAATCGAAAGGGCCAGGCACCGAACGATACAATACCGACGCTAAGAAGGCCTTTTGGCCTTAGGAACAGAAAGAGTACAAGTTAAGTAACTGGAGTAAGAGATTAGACATCTGAACCCAATGGCGGAAAAAAACAATCTGGGGATGGAGAGGATGCCCATGCGCACTGTAGTCCAGGGGAGGAGCCACCTATCTCGTGATACTTCGAAGACTCTTCCAGGACAACAATGTGCAATCATCCGGACCCAACACTAGGCGGCGATCTATGCACAGATATGAATTCAGCAGCCCTCATGCCTCGAACATAATTAATATAGATGCTAAAACCTTGGCAAAAATGATTGTTACAAGGATCTAACCACTGGTTCCAAACCTGGTCCTCCCGGATCAGTCGGGCTTCGTGCCCTCTAGATCCACATCACAAAACCTCTGCACTATTTTTTCCACGTTGCATTATTTTGAGAGCGACTATCAGGCGGTGACTGGACAGCTCGATGCGGCTAAGGCGTTCGACTCCCTACAGTGGGAGTACATGTTTGTCATCTTGCTGCATAGGAGTCTACCCCCGTTCTTCCTGAAATGGATACATGCTCTATATACCGCTCCGGTTGCGCGGGTTCGTGTAAATGGCTGGGTATCTGCCGCCTTCTCCATCCAACGAGGCACGCGGCAGGGCTGCCCCTTGCCGCCAATGCTTTTTGCACTTGCACTGGAGCCTCTTACATGCAAACTGCACCAGCGACACGCCTTAGCAGCACTGATGTTCCGGCAGCAGCCCTTAATGGTGTCACTCTATGCTGATGATATGTTACTCTATGTGCGTGAGCCCGCCACATATTTGCCGGAACTATTGAGAGAGTATGTCAAAGAAGGGGGACCCCACGTCAAATGAAGGCCTGACATACATCCAAAAAGAGTTCGGAGAGAGACGGACGGTCAGAATACATATCGGAACAGCGAGTCAAGCCGAAAAGGGAGATACATCGCACTTCAGACTACATCATTAAACAGGAAGGCAAACAAAAGACTTAAAAATCTCAATTTAAAAAGAAAAAGGTAGCCGGAATTAAAATTAGAAATGTCCAGGACTCTGCTTCTGAACGGTTAATGGGTAGTGACTATGCTAGACAGTGAGGCAAAAGTCACCATAGCTCGCCAGAACCGGATGGACTTTCTTGCGGTAGCAGTGCTGAGTAAGCACCAAATGGAGATGGGACATACCCAATAAAATTGAAGCGTCTCTTTTGGAAGAACCTGACCTATGTTTACTACATTCTTTCGCCCGAAAAGGATTGGTCACCTGAGTTCGTAATGGATTGTTCTACTGGAGAAGTTATTTTACCTGCTTTTTCCGACCTTGTACCATAATCAGTTAAAAATGAATTTGCACAGAAGTGGGCTTTAGCTCCTGCACTTTACAGCAATCACGTTGGGTGGGATGATGAGTCACCTCCTCCTCCTATGTTATTTGTTGTTGGGAGAACACTTTTCTGGCCTACGCATTTATTGTACCACAAAGAAGGGGGACCCCACGTCAAATGAAGGCAGGTAGACGGGGAAAGTACAATGCAAAGAAAGGGAACATTACCTGCCCCATATATTAAAAGGAGGCCTATAAAGGTCCAACTATGTTCAGGTAAGCCTCATGCCACACAGAGAGTTCTTAAACACCAGGTTAACAAAATATAGAAAAAAACTTTATCATTATTTTGCAAGACAACAATTTTTATAGTGTTAAAAATAATTCAGAAAGATTTTTCATTATAGGTAGTTCACAAATGTTGAATACAAAAAGACTGTAGCAAAAATGAGTAATCCAATAAAATTCACACTATGGCCCTCACTCAAACCTACACAGTCATGCCAACATGCATACATCTCAATTCATACTAGTGCCACACATTCGTAAATCACTCCAGGCAGATGTATAATCAGTGAACAATAGGGGACAGTGAAAACAATATCCCAAATCACACGGACGATCTTCCAATGGTGAAAACGGGTGGAGTGATTTACAAATGTGTGACAGTAGCATGAATTGAGATGTATGCATGGCAGACTGGATGATACCAGTAAGCTAGCACACAAAGAGGCTGCTGTGTTTTCAGGGGGCAAGGTGCCCTCTGGGTACATGTTTTAATAAATCTACTATGGGCATCAGTACGGCTTTATTAAGACCTGGTGTTTGATACCAAACACCATGGGTTTAGCGAAGCCATCATGAAGCTGGGGAACTAATAATGACCAGTGCCCAGCACATATACTTAAGATGGCTTCCCTGCTCCATTGTACTATCTAGCAATTGAACTATCAGCACAGGGACATATCAGCTCATGCAGATAAATCGTCACATTTAATATAATGTATACTGCCTTAGGGCCAAGGTCTGCTGTAAGTGTGACTTACATATATTGCAACAGTGTCTGTGTGCAATGTAGCATTATCATTTTTTCCGACTTCCCAGAATTGGTAGCAGCTGCGGGATAGGGTTTATAAGCAAGATTAAATCAGACTGGCTTCAATGGTTATTATACTCCATTTTATGCCAGCAATAGTAGCGAGAGAGCGCCAGGGTCCAGCACTGCTTAGAAGATCTCCCACTGTGCAGGCTCTCTGGAAACAAATCCGCTTCAGCTGAGAAGGCATTCCTTATTAATTGGTTGTAGGTTATTCAAGCTTGTAGGATTAAAGGTACCCACACTGGGCACACCATAGCACTATAACTGATTGGCTAAGTACTACTGCTCTAAAAATGACCGAACAGGATGAAAACATTGGAGAACAGATAGATGGACTAAATATTTCAGAACATTGCAGACAGGCAGTTATCATGAAGTTTCTACAACATGGCCTGCCGGCAAGGGGTGGAGATGTTACCTTCGTGGATGTAGCACACGAAGCATGCAGAACAGAAGTATTCTTTTCTTGGGTTAAATTCCCATCTGCAGATGCACACACAATGCTATTTCATGAATACATTGAAGATGAACCACCTGATGAGTATTTTCCATACGTGGACTTAGAAGTCCCATTAACATACCAAGTGCACATTAATTAGTTCAAAGGCGCCCTACCCCATACAACAGAACATGTCAGACTGTCCGCTCAGTAGAGAAGAAGCGACTTGGTTAGTCTTAGCCTCATACACACCGTATCCAGACTTTGCTGCCTTAACACCAGCAGGAATGCCCAAACTTTACAGAAATTTAGTAACAACTTACTGAAATCTAACACAATATGTAATGAGAACATAGACAGTCCAACCTGCGGGGGCTGCTCAGGCTACATACCCACACATGGCTACCACAAACACTGAATTCAATTATGGGAAAGATTCCCACCAGTCAGGAAAAAATCATGTCTGGATATCACAAAAACAGCACAGCATGAAGCAGTCTTTCCCCATACCGCCCACAGAAAATTCACAGAATACGGACCATTTGCTTGCCGATGGGGATGCCTCCCCAGTTAGAAGACTGCAACACTTGGGTAAAGTCTTCTCTGCCAAATAAACCAGAACGCATGGTACCCCTTCAATAGCAGATATACCAGATGTACAGAAACAGATTCAGAATAAGTTCGGGCAGAGTCTACCTTAGATCTGGGAATAAAACGGATGGGCAATTTTGCCCAGGTATCTACCATTATGTTGGGTAACATAAAAGGGGAGGCATCAGTAGTGCCTATATGCCAATGCCTGAGGAAATTCACTCCCGCACCGCAGGAGCTCAAGTTACCTAAGATTATCAAGTATACATATGCCTCTCTAGGCAGAGATAATCTGGGAGCCAAACCTGGGAAATCAAAAGTTAAGAGTAGCTTGGAAAGAGGCACTCTAATCAAGCACCCGATTCTTCACAGAATAAATGGGATCATAAACAAAACAAAACACAGTCACGAGGTGGGTCTCCTCAACAGGAACACAATGACCTAAGATATAACTTGCAAAACCATGACAATATTAGAAAGCCTGACAGGTATCAGGAAACGCTCATCTCGTTCCTTTCAGGAGAATCCAAAAAGAGTTCGGAGAGAGACGGACGGTCAGAATACATATCGGAACAGCGAGTCAAGCCGAAAAGGGAGATACATCGCACTTCAGACTACATCATTAAACAGGAAGGCAAACAAAAGACTTAAAAATCTCAATTTAAAAAGAAAAAGGTAGCCGGAATTAAAATTAGAAATGTCCAGGACTCTGCTTCTGAACGATTAATGGGTAGTGACTATGCTGGACAGTGAGGCAAAAGTCACCATAGCTCGCCAGAACCGGATGGACTTTCTTGCGGTAGCAGTGCTGAGTAAGCACCAAATGGAGGTGGGACATACCCAATAAAATTGAAGCGTCTCTTTTGGAAGAACCTGACCTATGTTTACTACATTCTTTCGCCCGAAAAGGATTGGTCACCTGAGTTCGTAATGGAATATACTACTGGAGAAGTTATTTTACCTGCTTTTTGCGACCTTGTACCATAATCAGTTAAAAATTAATTTGCGCAGAAGTGGGCTTTAGCTCCTGCACTTTACAGCAATCACGTTGGGTGGGATGATGAGTCACCTCCTCATGAAGTCCCATCAAAATCAAATCCTCAACCTCAGACAAAACCCGATCAAACATCAAGTCAAGGAGATCTTAGATCAACTCGAATACCAGGGTGTGATAGAGAATTGCACCTCACCAATGATTAATCCTGTGTTTCCCGTAATGAAACCTGATAATTCATATAGTCTATTCTTAGATTAGACATTTAAACGCATCCAAATGCACATTTGCAGTAGAGAAGGCACACAGTACCGCACTAATAAATAACATTGTGCGGACAAAGTACAAACCACCACAAGACATCTCAAATGGATTTGTCTGCCAAAATATAGCACATGGAAGCAGATATTTTACAGCATTCTCACCTCTAGGATCTCAACGCCAATTTTGACGATCACCCCAGCGGTAGAGAACAGCCTTGGGTTGATTTCAGCCAGGGTAGCCGAGTTACTTCAAAATTTTGATAAAGAGGCATTGTATACGACGATGATATCTATTTGACAGACAATGAATTAATGGAACACGTGGCCAGAGAGAACCACATAATCATTGTGTTTGCTCACCTGCGTTACAAATTCAATTTTAAAAATCTAAAATTGACCACCTCAGTGTCCTATTTCTAGGGTGCGTATGGTCAGTTGAAGGCAAAATTCTGGTGGCACAATTTTTAGAAAAATGTCCACTGCTCCAACCTCAGAAGACTGTGAAAAGACTACAATCCATTTTAGGATTCTTGAATTTTGGCAGAAAATACATTTTTATACTACGCAGAAAGGGAGAAACCTTTCTACAACTTAATTAGACCTGATTTTTCAGAACGCCATTGGACACAGGAATATACTGATATGCTACTTTCTGTACAAGCGGACATGATAGCTTCCAAACATTTACACAGATGTGGCAACACGACTAACCTGGTGATCCGCGACGTCGCTGGACCAACCGGGTACACCTACATCACTTTCAATGAAGACGATGCAGTACCTATTGCATACAAATCACATTTGTACAAAAACGCTAAAATGCGCTTTGCACCAACTGAAAAAGAGAGCGTACGTTAGCGCAGGGGAAACGCATAATTGTAGTAACCGTGATACGGAGGCCGCTATGAAGGCAAGCATTTCGAATGCTAAAGCAATGCATCTACGATGGATTCAATGGGCTAGCTATCACTGCAACAGATGTAGATTACAGATTTGATTCTACATTACAAACACAAACATTCCTGCAGTATGAACAAGAACTTGATCGTTATGAATGTATCATTTATACCAATGGATCTGCCCAGCCGTAAGAACAAAACAGCAATATTCTGTGGCATGCTCAATTGTAAAAGGGCTCATGCAATACGGAAGGTTTCTACTTGGAAAAACTCAGTCTCTAGGAGACTGTATGGCGCAACAGGAGGAACTAAAAGCCCTGATACTGGTACTACAAAACAGATCCAGAATTCCCCATACTCACTTTGATTCATTTTACTGTGTCCAGTCGCACAAGTTACTTAACTTCGGTAACACTATATCTGTAAGAACCAGTAGGTAGTATTAGATTCCTTACCTTAGAATATCCCCAGGCGTCAGACTGGATCCGGAAACTTTTGTGTAGCAGTACCCTTGCGCGTCGGTAGGTGGCGACTGCCGCTCTGCGTCGTTGGTGCCGGGATGACGTCGCCGGAGTACTTAGACGCCACCCTCGCTCGCTGACGTCAGTTCTTATACATAGCTTTTCCGGACAAGAAACGCAGAGCCATGATAAAAACCAACACTGGTGCCATGAAACTAGGGCCCTGAAAGGGGATGACCTTAACCCTAGATATCGGTTCGCAGAACGGGGAGGATGGGTGGGGCGGTGAGGAATCTAATACTAACTACTGTTTCTTACAGATATATCGTTACCGAAGGTAAGTAACTTGTGCATCTGAAAGAAACAGGTTAGTATTAGATTCCTTACCTTAGAATAGATACCCCAGCAATACCAACCCCGGTGGTGGGTCTGTGAACCAATGATCACACCAGAAAGTCCTGGAGAACGGAACGGCCGAAAAAGCCATCTGTCCGGACTTGGCTGTCCAGGAGTAGTGTCTTGCGAACATGTGCAGCGAGGCCCACGTAGCTGCCTGACAGATGTCCTGCAAGAGGACTCCCCAGCCCAGGGCAGTGGTAGCCGCCGTGGCCCGAGAGGAATAGGCCTTCAGCCCAACAGGAGGCTCCTTTTTAGCCAAAGAGTAGCATACCTTGATGCACAACACGACCCACCGAGAGATGGCCCGCTTGTGCACCGCCCGACCTTTCTTAGCGCCCATGTTACCAACAAAGAGTTGGTCACCCACCCAGAACTGGCGTGTGCAATCCAAATAGAATGAGAGCGCATGTTTTGGGTCTAGATGGTGGAGCCGATCTTCCTCTTTCGAAGGATGCGGAGGTGGAAAGAAGGTGGGCAAGGTGATGGACTGCCCGATGTGGAAGGCTGGGACTACTTTGGGTAGGAAAGAGTGTCGCGTCCGCAACACAACCTTGTCCGGATGGAAAGAAAGGAAGGTGGGTTTAGATGAAAGAGCCTGGAGCTCACTCACCCTCCTGGCAGGAGTGATGGCAAACAGGAATGCAGTCTTCAGAGTAAGGAGACGAAGAGGACAGTTATGAAGTGGCTCGAAAGGAGCGCACATCAGATAGGTCAGAACAAGGTTCAGGTCCCACTGAGGCATCACGAAAGGAACAGGAGGAAACATATGAGTGATGCCCTTCAAAACCAATTTACAACTGGGGACTTGAACAAAGAGGGCGGAAATACCAGAGGTAGCCCTTGATAGTGCCCAGAGAAGAGCCCTGCTGGGCAAGAGAGAGAAGAGAGGAGAACCTCTGAAAGAGGGGCAGAAAGGGGATCCACAGCCTTTGCTGTGCACCATGCCACAAATTTGTTCCACCTGCAGGCGTATACCAATTTTGTGGAGGGACGCCTGGCTTTCCAGAATGACATTACAGACTTCAGGAGGCAAATCAAATGGCCTCAACTGCCACCGCTCAATCTCCACGCATGTAAGTGGAGACTGGACAGGTTCAGGTGAAGGACTGCCCCAGCTGCTCCTATGACAGAAGGTCCTCCTGAAGAGGCAGACCAATCGGGGGATCGACCGACATGCTGAGCAGCTCGGGATACCAGTATCTTCGTGCCCAGTCCGGAACCACAAGGCTAACTTGGGCCCGGTTGAGTCTGATCTTCAGCACTCTGGGCAGAAGTGGTATAGGCGGAAAGGCGTACAGCAGACCGCAGCTACACTCGCGACGAAAAGAGTCTCCGAGCGAGTGCCGCCTTGGAAATTTCAACGCGCAGAACTGATGACATTACGCATTCTCTTCTGTGGCGAATAGATCTAACCAAGGCTCTCCCCACTGATGAAAGAGGCCTTGCGCCACGTCAGAGTTCAGACGCCATTCGTGATCCATCATGCACAGACGGCTGAGTTTGTCCGCCCTGGCGCTCAGGGAACCTGCCAGGTGTTGAACCACCAGGGTCACGCCCTGATGTTCCAGCCACTGCCAGAGGCGCAGAGCCTCCTGGCATAGGGTCCACGACCCCACCCGCCCTGTTTGTTGCAGTACCACATGGCGGTGGTGTTGTCCGTGAACACCTACACTACACTCCCCCGGACAGAGGGGAGAAAAGGCTTCCGTGCAAGCCGGATCGCCCGTAGCCGAAGGTTGATGTGGAGCCGGGACTCCGCCGGAGACCAGAGGTCTCTGATTTCCGCCTCTCCCATATGGCCCCCCCAACCCTAGAGGGACGCGTCCGTCACAACTACGTGCTCCGGTTGGGGTGGGGAGAGGGATCTGCTACTGACCCAATCGCGGTCAGTGAGCCACCACTGTACCTGTCTTGCAGTGCCCTCCGAGATCAAGACATGGTCGGACAAGTTGCCCTGATGCTGGGCCCACTGAAACTTCAGGTCCCACTGCAGAGCCCGCATCCGCCACCGGGCGTGATGCACCAGAAGGATGCAGGAGGCCATCAGCCCCAGAAGCCGCAGCGTCAACCTGACCGAGACTCAGGATAACGGCTGAAAGATCGGAATTAGAGCCTGAATATCCCGAACCCGCTGTTCAGGAGGATAAACCCGAAACTGCGCCAAGTCTAGAACCGCTCTGATGAAGAGGAGCTTCTGAGAGGGACACAGGTGTGACTTCGGCACATTGATGGAGAACCTCAGCAGTTGCAGGAGGTCGGCCGTAGTCTGGAGGTGGCTGACGACTGTCCGGGGCGAGCCCGCCTTCAACAACCAGTCGTTGAGGTAGGGGAAGACTGAAACCCCTAACCTGCGCAGATGAGCTGCGACCATCGCCATCACTTTTGTGAACACCCACGGGTGCTGGTAAGGCCGTAGGGGAGCACGGTAAACTGCTCGTGCCCTACCGTAAAACGCAGGTAACGCCGGTGGGCCTGCAGGACGGGGATATGAAAATAAGCGTCCTGCAAGTCCAACGTTATCATACAGTCTCCCGGGTCCAGGGCAGCTAAGACCTGAGCCAGTGTCAGCATCTTGAACTTCTCCTTCCGGAGGAAGCCGTTGCTATTCCGCAGGTCTAAGATAGGGCGTACGCCCACTTTGCCCTTCTTGGTAACCAGAAAGTAGTGGGAGTAACAACCACACCCTACTTCTGGCCCAGGAACGCGTTTGATGGCGAACCCTGCCCCCCACCGCCGTCACATAGGCCTGAAAGCTCGGACTAGGAGGGTTTTGAGGCGGATGCTGCAGGGGTAGGTGTGGAAGGACCTCGCTGTTGACCCCGACCACGTCCGCCATTGCGCTGGATGTTAGTCTGCGGTCCGTGGCTCGCAGGACGTGTGGGGGCGCCCCTTCCTTGGCCACGAAAGGAGCGAAAGGCAACAGTTTGGTGGCGCGTGGCCGAGAGGCCCAAGAACTTGGCCGTAGCCCTGGAGTCATTGAAGCGCTCAAGCACACTGTCTGCCTTGTCGCCAAAGAGGCGACACCCATCAACTGGCATTTCCATAAGGATGTTTTGGACATCAGCCGAAATGTTGGCGGACCTCAGACAGGCGTGGCGACAAATCGCCACCGTCGTTGCCATCGCACTACCCAGCGAGTCCGTGGTATCCAGCCCACACCGGATGGAATACCGTCCCGCATCTCGACACTCCACAAAGGCTTGGGTGAGTTTAGTCCGGAACCCCTCCGGACATTGTGGCAGCACATCCGCGACCGTGTCCCACAGACGGATGTAACGGCCCAAGAGGCACGCAGGCTCTCTGTGGTGGGGTGGGTGGACAGGAAGCAAGGGTCGCTCGGAGCCGGGCGGTGGCGCCTGGCCAGGCTCCTATATACAGGCGGTCCAGTAGCGGGCTTGGACCAAGTGCCCAGAAGAATGTCTGACAAGGCCTCATTAAGCGGCAGCAGAGGCTCAGCCGAGCTTGCCTGCAGTTTAAGGACCTCAGTGAGGAAGTTAGTCCTCACTGCCGCACCGGGGAGCACAAGGCCCAAGGTCTTGGCAGCCCGCTTGAGCACCACACTATAGGCAGCCCCCTCCCCCGTAGCCATGGTAGGAGGGGAGACAAAACTAGTGTCTGGGGAGGTGTCCAGACCACTAGCCTCCTCTAGTTCACCTGCCCAGTCCTGAGAAGACTGGCGCTCACGTGCCAGAAGGTCCTCTGACCCCTCCCAATCCTCCTCGCCACCCATCTCCTGATATCTAGGGTCAAAGGATGGGGCTGGGTCGTATAAGTAAAAATCTCCTAGCGGCGTCGAATACAACGCCTGACCCGAATCGAGGGTAGGATCGGGGTCGACGTCGTCCTGGGACAGCGCCGTAGGAGACACCCTGGGGACCGGCGTCAGCGAGGTCGTTAGGTGGACTGGCGATGACCGGGATCCGGAACCGGATCCAACGGGACCCTGCAGCGTCGGGACCGAAGTCCCCGACGGCGTCGGGGCCGAAGCACCCGGCCCGCGTGGGGACCTTGTCGGGGAAGCTTGGGCCGAAGGCGCCGTGGAACCAGACAGAGGAGTGAGCGACCTCAGGGCCATGAGGAAGGCCTCGATCTCCTCCGGCGTCGCGTTCTGCCCAGGGACCGGCGGGTATGGAGCAGGGCGCGACGCCTGCGGAGCGGCGTGAGCGGTGTCGTGCGGGCATCGGGGGAGTCAATCAATCAATCAATCAGTGACATTTATAAAGCGCACTACATACCCGTAGGGTCTCAAGGCGCTGGGGGTGGGGGGGGGGGGGGGGGGGGGGGGGGGGGGCGGGGGTGCCGTTACTGCTCGAACAGCCAGGTCTTCAGCTTCTTCCTGAAGGAAAGGTGGTCTTGGGTCAGGCGCAGGTCGGTCGGGAGGGAGTTCCAGGTCTTGGCGGCCAGGTAGGAGAAGGACCTTCCTCCTGTAGTCGCTTTTCGGATGCGGGGGACGGCGGCGAGGGCGTGGTTGGCTGATCGGAGGTGGCGTTTGGGAGCGTAGAAGTTGATTCGGCTGTTGAGGTAGCTCGGTCCTTGGTCGTGTAGGGCTTTGTGTGCGTGGGTGAGGAGGCGGAAGGTGATTCTTTTGTTGACGGGGAGCCAGTGAAGGTCTCTCAGATGTCCGGAGATGTGGCTGGTTCGTGGGATGTCGAGGATGAGTCTGGCTGAGGCGTTCTGGATCCGCTGGAGTCTCTTCTGGAGCTTGGCGGTGGTACCGGCGTAGAGGGCGTTGCCGTAGTCCAGTCGGCTAGTGACGAGGGCCTGGGTGACGGTCTTCCTGATCTCGGTGGGGATCCACCAGAAGATCTTCCGTAGCATGCGTAGGATGTTGAAGCATGCCGAGGAAACGTTGTTGACTTGCCTGGTCATGGAGAGGGAGGAGTCCAGGATGAAGCCCAAGTTGCGTGCATGGTCTGTTGGTTTGGGTGCGGTGCCCAGGGCGGGAGGCCACCAGGAGTCGTCCCAGGCGGAGGGTGAGGAGCCCAGGATGAGGACCTCCGTCTTGTCCGAGTTCAGTTTCAGGCGGCTGGTCGTCATCCACTCGGCTACCTCTTTCATCCCTTCGTGCAGGTTGGCTCTGGCGGCGGCGGGGTCGTTGGTCAGGGAGAGGATCAGCTGGGTGTCGTCGGCGTAGGAGATTATGTTGAGGTTGTGTTGGCGTGCGATGGCCGTGAGGGGGCTCATGTAGACGTTGAAGAGGGTGGGGCTCAGAGAGGATCCTTGAGGGACGCCGCAGATGACTTCGGTGGCTTCTGACTTGTACGGTGGTAGGCGGACTCTCTGTGTTCTTCCGTCGAGGAAGGAGATGACCCATTCCAGTCGAAAGAGCGATGCGGCCTCTTCGACTTCTTGTTCCTCTTACCTGAGGACTTTGAGCCCGAAGACTGAGGACGACTCCCGGAACTGTGGTGACTCCGGCCCCGCGACCGGTACCTCCACCTCCTTCCAGACCGGGGCCTCGAGCGGCGCGGGGCTGACTGCCGGAACTCGAGTCGCTTGCGGGACCGCTCCCGTCTAGCTTTGGACGTCCGGGCCCGGCAGTCGGAGCAGGACTTCTCGTCGGGGCCCAGACAGTAAAGGCACCGGCAATGGGGGTCTGTAACAGACATCAGTCGGCTACAATCGATGCAGGGTTTGAACCCGGGCATCCCTACCGGCACCGGCAGAGTGGAGTGACTTCGAAAGATGATCAAAAAGGGTCGAAACATTTAGTCAAAAATTGACTATGGGTACTATTTTTTCCGGATCGGCGCTTGCTGGTGCAGAAAAAAGAAGAACTGATGTCAGTGCGCGAGGGGGGCGTCTAAGTACTCCGGCGAGGTCAACGCCGGACACGGAGCCGCAGATGACTCCTACCGATGCGCAAGGGTACTGCTATGCGACAGTTTCCGGATCCAGTCTGACGCCTGGGGATATTCTAAGGTAAGGAATCTAATACTAACCTGTTTCTTTCAGATACAAATAATTACATTATTGGGGCCAAAATTGATTTAGGGATTCCAAAGGTTGCACAGCAAAGCACAAGATGCTTTGGGAACAAGTGGCGAAGCTGAAAGGCCTGCTAATGCTCATGTTAGTCATACATTGAGTAATCAACGTGTTGGTGTTCACGTTGAAGGGAATTTAATGGAGGATGAGGCCATCAACACAACAGTGCGTACTGCTGCCATTGTTGCAATAAATAGCTCTAGCACGAGAATAGACGAAGGGACTATGATAGCTGTCAATGCAATACGTAACTGCTCAACCTGGCAAAAGGCTTTCCACTTAAGTACTCCTACAAAGTAGATGTGCAAAACATTCCGTATGCTCAAATTACTGGAGTGGGTGATAGAGTAATACCAAACACTGATCAAGTGTGACATCTGCCAGCAAATGAAGGGATCCACCGTAGCAAATCCACACAAACACTTTTTTTTTTTTTTTTTTTTTTTTGAAAACCTTTATTGAGCCTTCACAGAGTAGTACACAGCTCGTCGCCTACAACCCAACCGGGCCGGCCGCTAAGAAAGCGCATAGGCAAATAAATATGCATTAATACAGTACATGCGGTCGTGAGGACCTAAGGATGAGGCTCCAAAAGGAAATTGTGAAGAAGGAATCGCGAATGGTCCATGCCAAATTATGAGGTTTTCGTTTTCTGTTTTATACCTAAAAAAAGGAAAACATACAAACTTCGGGAAAACACGTTGCCATCGACACAGGAAACTTAATGCCAGTTAGGTGGAAGTGTGCTTCTGAGTCTATTCCAATAGCACTTTGCACTTCTCGGTAGATACCAAGCGATCGCCCCATTCCGTTATACCGCCCCCTCCCAGTGTAGCCCCCCCCCCCACCATCATGCCCTCCCCTCACATTCACACAAACACATTTATTGATCTCAGACCAACCTTTCGCTTGTGTCTATTTGGATCACTGAGCCCCTTAGACTCTGAGGGGGCATACAAGTACATCTTGGTGGCAGAGGTATTCATGCTCTATATTCCTGTGGGATCAGCCTCAGCACTCAGCTGACGCTCGAACTGTTATAAAGGATTTGCAAGTCTTTATCGGGACATACACAACTGGCACACTACATTCCGACCAGAGCCCAGGGTTTAATTCTCGGGCTTAACAAAGAAGCCATGGGAAGTTTGGGTGTGGCCTTGCGGTACTCCTCCGCCATCATCCTGAAGGAAATTCGGTAGTAGAGAGGAAAAGATGTGACTTAAAGCAGTCTTTAACAGCGAGGGTATTAGGCTAAGGTGGCAGTTGAGTCAATCACCTATATGGGGTCCAGAGAGCACTTAACATGCCATGAAGATATTGTTTGGTGGAAGGATGTTGGTACCCGACCTCTATAGGGTCAGCACAGTGGGGGCTGAAACAACATTCGACTTCAATGATCGTTTGGATGTTTTAAAGTGCCTACAAGAAAACAGAGTTTTATAAAGCAACTTCCAAGTAAAACGCAGCGCCACTGGAGAAGTGAAAACGGTAATGGCAAGACTTGTCTGAGTCCCAAATATTGGGGACCTGGTAAGAGAAAAAATAGTGGACAAAAAATAATTTGGGCCATCTTACAGAGTGCCTGTACCTGTTCTAACTGTCGAAGGAAAGAGAACTGTCCTACTTCAGCCCCTTGCCGGCCGCCGTGACAAAAGGTTGGTCTTAATTAAACTTATCAAATCACACCATGTGGCCGATTCTCAACAGTAGGCCACGTGGGCCCCGGTGTAGCTGCCGCACTCTGTCCGCTAGGGTACAAGAAGTTCCGATGGAAGCATTAATAACGACTGAAGACTCTACTTTCCATAAAGAATCTGTGAACAACAATTAAATGATGCTTCTCCCAGTTGAAACAACTACAACTGTACAGTAAACAAGTACAGAAATTTTAATTCGGAAAATTTACGACGTCTATGTCAACAAGCCACAGATCAAGTCATTTACCAGTTTTACAAAACCTGCTAAACCGCCACGGATAGACTGGATGGCGTCTGGCTACTTCGTGCAGAATGACGACTTCTCATCAGATCCAAGTGAACATGAGCTGCCGGCACGGCACCACCTCTTCCGTTCAAGCTTCGAGTTTATGATTTCTATCTTTGGCTGAAAAAGACTTACTTCATTGTTCCCTGGATATATCTATTGATTACAATTGGGTTACTTTGGATTGGTATAGTAACTGCCTTTTTCCTACTTCTGAATGGACACTTTCTCCCTTTACGCTCTGCAGTACAGCTTGTGAACTTGGCTCTTAAGCCAAATGCATCATCACACCGTGAACTAACACTTGTCCCTGGTGAGCATTACAGCGGTTCCAGTTCCTTCAGCTCCTGGTGATGTGAACAACGGCTGTGCTAACAAGTTGTGGGCTAGGAAAACTCCCTCAGTGGCTGCTGTGGGAACTAGATGGAGTCACCTTTGCTCCATAAACATGATACGAGGTGAGACTCTGGTAACGTCTGTGGATGTGGGCAACAGCAATGTTGCGTTTACCACTCGGAACACAAACAATTGGTCTTTTCTGTGTGGGAACAATTTCATTTTTTTTTATTACAAAATGTACCAAAACAGCTTTTTCTTTTTCTAGGCACAATGGCTTTCGGAGTGCTTGGGATCTCAAATGACTTCTAGAACTTTTTACACATTTTATTTGGAAGCCTGCTTTTAGATGTTTTTAAAGAGTATTTTATTAACGTTTTTAAAGCGGTCTGCTGGCTTTTTAGATATTGACCCCAAGTATAAGGACTGGGTGTTATATTCCCGGGTTAGGCCCATGTAGTGAAGCAGCTCATTTCTTACATTGTCCTCACAAATAAAATTTACAAGCTCTGACCTCTTCCGCAGATTTGCATGCATGACAATGTTGGATTAGTTTCTCTGAAATAAAATTTGCTTTACATTTAGCTTCGCAAAACATTATCACAATGCCCTAAACATCATGTACAAGGTCTCGTTCCTTACTATGTACAAATGTCATCACTATGTTCATCCATGGGGCGACAGGGCTATTTACATATCCACATCAGTAATCTATACGTACACTGCAAGTCTGCTATCTATTATAAAAGATGAGCATCCTGATAGATTAGTAGAGGAGGTAATACCGCGGACACGGATGGTCCTTGCATGCTGAGAAATCACCAAGCAGCGGTCGGACATCTTGTGAGGGGTGTCCAGTTCGTGACCTAGATGGGGTCCTTCGCTCTATCCCATCAGGTAATGAGGTTACATCGTCCCTTGGGGAATTCTTGGCTCTATACCTACACACACTCTAGGTATACTAGGGTTCACACTGTAGGAGTACGCTACATTACTGCCTTGTTTATATGCCTGCATATATACATTGTTTTAGCACCATGGTGGGACACTACCTACTATTTATGCATTTGGTGCTTGTAGAACAAGTTACTTACCTTCGGTAACGATATATTTGTAAGAAACATAGGTTAGTTATAGATTCCTTACCTTAGAATTAACCCCAGGCGTCAGACTGGATTTTGAAAGTTTTTTTCGCCAGCAGAACCTCTGCGCGTTGGAAAGTAGCGTTGGTCGGCTCCGCGTCAGTCGTTGGCGTCGTGTCGCCGGGATGACGTTGCGGTGGCTACTTAGACGCCACCATCGCGCACTGACGTCAGTTCTGTACACGACTTTCTGCGCAAGAAACGCAGAGCCATGCAAGACACGGACCACTGGTTCACAAAACTAGGGCCTTGAAAGGATATCCTTAATATTAAACTGCTTTTGCATTCATTTGCAACAGCTTATCGGTTGTCTTTAGAACAACTATATTTTAGCCCCAAGTGTTCTAATTGATGTGCTGCTATGCCCAATATAGATCAGCAGTTGCACATCTACCTCCATCCTGGATCACACTGGCATACACAATGGATCACACTGTGCAGCCTCTTCAGTTGTGAGATTTTTTTGTAAGACAACAAATATGTGCACGTATCTTGTTTGCCTAAATGATCCAATGGTAAGTGTTCTCTGCTGGCAAAGGTTCCTTGGGGAAATGCATTAAACACAACCCAAAACATTCCAGGGTTCTTGCGGTCATGATAACTCTTAGCTCAAACTCTCCAATAACTACAATGAGATCAGTAGTAAATGCCTGTCGTTTAATTTAGTGGTTAAAGACCAACAGCACTTACACTTCATGTGACGGGCATATCTGAACCCAGCCAAATATTATAATGACTATCGTACTAAGCTTTCAACAACTTTGGTCCTACAACAATGCAACCCTTGGGGCTTGGACATCTGGATTGGGAGTATCAAATAGAGGAATGTTTACTGCAAAGGATTCAGTTTTGTCTTTGTGCTACAAATGGGTTGGTTTTGGACTAAGTAGTAGCACTTATCCAGCTCTGGGTGCCAGGCTGAACACATCAGTGGGGGTATGAAACCCCAGTTCTTGAGTTTTAAGCAAGAAAAGAAATGAGTTACTTACCTGTAACTGCAGTTATCCAGTATTGGTATCTTTCATAGATTCACATGCCTGAATCATTCCCCGTCGTCGGGGTGGGAGTCCCCTGTACATAAAAACAGTAATGTCATATAGACATATTGCAAATGCTACTTACCAGTATGCATCTGTTCTTGGCATGTAGGGCTGCTGACATTCATATCTGTGCACAGATCGCCGCCTAGTGTTGGGTCCGGATGATTGCACATTGTTGTCCTGGAAGAGTCTTCGAAGTATCACGAGATAGGTGGCTCCTCCCCTGGACTACAGTGCGCATGGGCATCGCCTCCATCCCCAGATTGTTTTTAGCCATTGGCCGAGATGGAGTGAACTATGTGAGTGATGCCCATGCTATGAGCATATATAAATATGAATACTGCAGCTGCTACAGGCGCCGGGGAGGAGGGCGGGCGATATGAATGTCAGCAGCCCTACATGCCAAGAACAGATGCATACTGGTAAGTAGCATTTGCAGTTCGAGGCATGTGGGCTGCTGAATTCATATCTGTGCATAGAATACATAGCAGTCCCTCCATTAGCGGCGGCCGCCCGTGCCAGCTGCAGCAGTTTGAAAAAGTGTCTTGAGAACAGCCTGACCAACAGCTGCCTGCTGTTTAGAGTGCACGTCTACACAGTAATGTTTAGTAAAAGTATGTGTGGTAGACCATGTGGCTGCCCTACAAATATCCTCTAAGGGAATGTTCCCAAGGAAAGCCATAGAGGCCCCCAACTTTCTGGTGGAGTGGGCTCTTGGTGGAATAGTGAGAGTGCGTTTAGCCTTAGCGTAACAGATCTGAATGCATTTTACGATCCACCTAGCGATACCAGCTTTGGAAATAGCGTTACCCTTGTGGTGTGAGGCAAATGCAACGAAAAGTTGCTTAGTCTTTCGAAAATCCTTTGTCCTGTCAATGTAGTACATTAACGCTCTTTTAACGTCAAGGGTGTGGAGCATCCGCTCCGCCAGCGACTCAGGATTTTGAAAAAACACTGGCAACTCAATTGTCTGGTTTATGTGGAATTGAGATACCACCTTGGGTAGAAATTTAGGGTTAGTGCGGAGCACCACCCTGTTGGCATGGACTTGGAAAAAGGGCTCTTGGATGGTGAGAGCCTGCAACTCACTAACCCTCCGTAGCGATGTAATTGCTACTAAGAAAGCCACCTTCCAAGTCAGAAACTGAAGCTCACAAGAGTGTAGTGGCTCGAAAGGAGGACCCATCAGCCTTGTAAGAACCACATTGAGGTTCCATTCTGGAGCTGGTGGTGTCCGTGGTGGAATGACCCTTTTGAGTCCTTCCAGAAAAGCCTTGATAGCAGGAACCTTAAAAAGTGATAGGTGTTGCCTATTCTGGAGGTATGCGGCCATCGCAGACAGGTGAATGCGGATGGAAGAATACGCCAAATTGCATTGGTACAGATGGAACAGGTAACATATGATGTTCTGAATGGAAGCATCTAGCGGGTTAATGTCGTGGTTTGCACAATAAATGACAAACCGCTTCCATTTAGCCGCATAACATGCTCTAGTAGTGGGCTTTCTTGCCTCCCGAATGATGTCCATGCAATCGGGGGGAAGATTGAGGTAGCCAAACTCTAGGACTTCAGGAGCCAGATCGCCAGGTTGAGCTGTTGCGGATCTGGGTGCTGAATGTCGCCATGGCTCTGCGTCAGAAGGCTGGATGTGAGATGAAGCCTTTGATGCGGTACCACGGAAAGTTCCAGAAACGTGGTGTACCATGGTTGGCGAGCCCACGTTGGAGCAACCAGGATGAGAGTCATCGAGTGCTGCCTGAGCTTGCGTGCCACCAGCGGTATCAGAGGTGCTGGGGGAAAAGCGTACGCAAATCTGCCTGACCAGTTCATCCATATCGCATTGCCCTGCGATTGCGGGTGTGGGAACCTGGCGGCGAAGCTTTGGCATTTTGCGTTCTCCCTTGTGGCGAACAGGTCTATCTCTGGATGACCCCACCTTTGGAAGTACGGTTGGAGTACTGATGGATGTAACTCCCACTCGTGCATTTGGTGGCTGTGCCTGCTGAGCAGGTCCGCCATCTGATTGTCTTTGCCTGGGAGATGTTCTGCCATCAGGAAAATGTTCCTCTGAATGGCCCACTTCCACATGCTCTGAGCCAGATGAGACAGCTGCGGAGAGTGTGTGCCCCCCTGTTTCTGAATGTAGTACATGGCCGTCATGTTGTCCGTCCGGATCAACACGACCTTGTTGCACAGATGTACTTTGAATGCCTTTAAGGCCATGAAGATCGCCATCAGTTCCAAGACGTTGATGTGCATCTTCCTTTGCTGTAGTGTCCATAGTCCCTGCACTGTGTAGTGGAGTACATGCGCTCCCCATCCCTGGAGAGAAGCGTCCGTCGTCAGGATAATCTGTGGCACAGGCTCTTGGAACGGTCGGCCCTTGCAAAGGTTTTGTGGATTCCACCAATGCAGAGAGTTGTACGCCCGACCGCTCACCAACACTAGGTCTGTTAGTTGCCCATGAGCCTGAGTCCACTGACGTGCTAGGCACTCCTGAAGCGGACGCATATGTAACCTCGCGTGCGGGACAATGGAGATGCAGGAGGCCATCATGCCTATCAACTGCATGAACACCTTCGCTGGAAGCGAGTGCTGAGGTCTGAATCGTTGGATCAGCGTCTGAATACTGGCGACCCTCACTGAATTTGGCTGCGCAGTGGCTGCCAGAGTGTCTATTGTCGCGCCCAGATACTGCCGTATGTGGGCGGGCTGGAGATGGGATTTTGGGTAATTCAGTGAGAATCCCAGATCGTGCAGGAGATGAATGGTGCGGGACACGTGGTCGGCGCACTGTTGTTCCGACTGTGCTTGAATGAGCCAGTCGTCCAGATAGGGGTAGACGTGGATGTTTTGACGTCTTAGATGTGCCGCCACAGTCGCCAGGCACTTTGTAAAGACCCTGGGCGCTGTGGTGACCCCGAAAGGCAGAACCCTGAACTGGTAGTGCTGGTCTTGAATTGTGAACCTGAGGTACTTCCTGTGTGAAGGATGCAGGGGAATGTGGAAGTATGCATCCTTGAGATCCAGAGTAGCCAGGAAGTCCCCCTGCCGAAGCAGAGGGAGAACCTGCTGCAACGTGAGCATATGGAAGTGTTCTGACAGAATGTACCAGTTGAGGGGCCTGAGATCCAGGATGGGCCTGAGGGATCCGTCCTTTTTGGGGATTAGAAAGTACAGAGAGTAAACTCCTGTTCCCCTTTCTTGCAGTGCCACGAGCTCTATTGCCCCTTTTTGCAGCATGACTGTGACCTCCTGCTGCAACAAGTGCAAGTGCTCGCCGGACATAGGACGGTTTTTTGGAGGTATGTTTGGTGGAGTGGAAGTAAGTTCCAGACAGTAACCGTACTGGATAAGAGATTTGACCCACCTGTCCGTGGTGATGGATTTCCACGCGGGCAGGAACTGCTGAAGTCTCCCCCCGACCGGTGTTGTGTGGTCGGGGGGCAGTGACAAGGCGTCACTGTTTGTTGGTGGTGGAGGACCTGGAGCGGTTTCCACGTCCCCTGCCTTTGACGTTGTTGCCCCTGTAACCACCTCTACCCTTGTTGGTGTATGAGGTCTGGGTATTGCTTTTATAGTACTGCGTGGATTGCGATGCCTGACCCCTTGAGGTGCCTCTGTTATTGGAGCGGCGAAAGGAACCACCCCGAAACTGCTGGGACTGGAGGGCCCCCATAGACTTAGCAGTGTCCGTGTCTTTTTTCATTTTTTCAAGGGTTGCATCCACTTCAGGCCCAAACAGGTGGTCTGGATTAACTGTTTGATTTAAAATGGTTGTCTGTATGTCTGGTTTGAAGCCTGATATTCTAAGCCATGCATGCCTACGCAGTAACACGCTAGTGTTTACAGCCCTGGAGGCGGTATCGGCCACGTCCAGCGCACACTTAATGGAAGCGTTGGTGATTAGCTTCCCCTCCTGAATTAACATTTCAGCTCCCTCTTTGTACTGATCAGGTAAGTGTTGAAGAAGTGTTTCTAGGGTGTGGTAATGCGCCCTATCGTAGCGTGCAAGTAGGGCCTGCGTGTTTGAAATGCGCCAAATATTAGCTGCCTGCGCAGCAATAAGTTTTCCTGAGGCTTCAAAGATTTTGGATTCTTTGTCCGGGGGAGGAGCATCACCCGTGGTCTGCGAGTTTGCCCGCTTGCGTGCGTTGGATACAACCAAAGAATCCAGTGGCAAGTGTCCCTTGATGTACGTTGGATCAGTGGGCGCTGCCTTGTATTTCTTGTCAATACGAGGATTGATGACTCGCTCCCGAGTGGGCTCCCTGAAAACCTCTGGCGCGTGCTTCAGCACTCCCTTGAGCATAGGCAGTGTCTTGACTGACTTTTCAGCCACTGAGAAAGTGTCAAACAGGAAATCGACATCCACTGGGTCCGCATGGAGGTCGACATCATGATTAGCCGCAGCTCTCTCAATTAGAGCGTTGAAGGCTGCAGAGTCCTCTGTTGGAGAAGTTTTCGCTGCAAAAAGCTGCGGTTCGTGACTCGACTGAGGGTCCTCAGTGTCGCCTCCAGCAGACCAAGGTTCATTGACCTCCTCAGGATCCGAGTACGCTGGATAATTGTACTCGTCCTCCTCATCTCGGTCACCTTCCCCAGCGTTAGAATGAGTTGGTGAGAGTTCTAGATTTTGTGGAGATGCAGGCTCTATAGGGGCAGAAGTACCCGCAGAGTCCAACTTCTTTTTGAGTGGGATACGAAAATGTTACAACACCGGCTCCGAGGTGATTTTCCTCTTAAGGAGAGAGAGTTTGCCTGTGTTGGCGTCGATGACAACCTCTCGACGCTCCTTGTCCGCGAGCGGCTGGAGACGAGGCTTCGGCACCACCAATGACGGTTTAGGCGTCGACACCAGCTTCAAAGGCGGCAGCGTGAAGTGGATCGGCGCCTGCGCCTTTGCCGGTTTCTGTGAAGGCTTCGGCACCACATCCTTCGGTTCGGGAGCCGATGCGTCCTTCCGAATCCGTTGAAGGGATTCCGTGACCTTTTTGGTTAAGGACGGGGAGGGCTGGCCCGGCCCGAGCGAATCACCTGAGTCCGGAATAGGGTTGGCGATCAAAGGCACGGTCTTCGGAGCCGACGCATCGCCACCCTTGACCTTGACGACCGGAATCGGCGCAGCCAGAGCTTTGGGGTCGTCTTGACGCTTCTTCGAGGCCTTTTTCGGGTCATCGACCTCGACCATCTTCGGCGCCGACGCAGCCGCGTCGGTCGTCTTCGGCTTCGACACCGGGGTCTTCGGGTCGGCCATCTTGGCTTGGCTCTTGATGACGGCGGCCATTTTGGACCTCTTAGGCGCTGAGGCCTCTGGAGCCTTCTGTCCCACCAGTGCAACTTTCACTTTCGGTTTCGATACCGTCGGTGTGGACCCTGATGGTTTCACTTTCGGTTTCTTTACCGGGAGTGGCGCATCACCAATGTCCGTGGCCGGGCCCGGAGGCGGGGTCGTGGGACGAGTATCGAGATCTTGGGTAAGGCCCGAAGGCGATCCCTCGACCTGGGCCGTATAATGGGGATTGACCCCTGAGTCAGTCTGAGGATGCTCCTCCTCTGAGCTATCCTCCACGGTGGCAATGGCCCCGTCGTCGTCCTCTACCTCTCCGACGACTTCCTCAAACTCCTCGTCCCCTGCGTCGTAGTTGTCATCTTCCGACGCTGGGCTGGAGTCCGAAACTTGTAAGACGGTGTGGTCCTCAACGTCTTCCTCGAAGATGTTGTCTGGCGGGGGCGCTGATAACTGGGCCTGGAGTCTAGCGGCCCGACGAAGCTTGAGAGTCTTCTTACACCGGAACTTGGAGCAGGCCATACACCTGGCCTCATCGTGGTCCGGCGACAAACACTTGTTGCACACTGGGTGCACGTCGAGGTGTGAATACTTTGAGGTGCACACCGGGCACCTCTTAAACGGAGTTCGTTCCATGTTAAGTAATCTGGAGCGTCGTGTAGGCCCGTCCGCGCCGAGAGCACGTGGAAGGGCAGCAAGTGTTCGGAGCTGAGGAATAAACAGACCCGAACGATGAACGATACAGACGCCAATCCTAAAGACCTTTTGGTCTCAAGTAAGGAAAGTTAAACAACTATCGATTCCGACAGAGGGAACCGAAACACATACGAACCCAATGGCGGAAAAAAACAATCTGGGGATGGAGGTGATGCCCATGCGCACTGTAGTCCAGGGGAGGAGCCACCTATCTCGTGATACTTCGAAGACTCTTCCAGGACAACAATGTGCAATCATCCGGACCCAACACTAGGCGGCGAGCTATGCACAGATATGAATTCAGCAGCCCACATGCCTCGAACATACACTAATAGGCCGGAGGCCTCACATTAGTAACCTATCTGAGTCCTTTTGTAAAAAAGGACCAAACTTTGGCCAGGAGCCAATCAGCTACTACCACCCTCTAGAACCTTCCTGGAAGGAGCCCTAGTCCCTCAGATTTTCGTAAGCACAGTGCTAAGTAGTACTTACTGAGAGAACCAAGGTGAGCCCTTCCAGGGGAGGCGGGTGGGTTGCATGTGAATCTATGAAAGATACCAATACTGGATAACTGCAGTTACAGGTAAGTAACACATTTCTTATCCAGTATTATGGGTGTCTTTCATAGATTCACATGCCTGAATCAGAGTAGCAAGTAATAGGCAGCACATTTTGCATAATATAGCATGTAAGACACTTGATAATACCTTATCAATAGAGCAACAGAAAAAACTGCAAACAGTAGTAGGATAAGAAATGTGCAAATAGGAAAGGTGGGATGAAAGGAAGAAGGCTCACCTCTAATGAAATGGATGACGGAGCACCGCCTGTCCCACTGCTGCATCCTTCATTAGTTCTGAATCCAAGCAGTAGTGCTTGGTGAACGTATGTGGTGTCTTACATGTCGCCGCTCTGAAAATGTCGACAATGGGCACCCCAGAAAAGAGCGCCATGGAGGTGGAAACCGCTCTAGTGGAATGAGCCCGAACTTTGGCGGGCAGAGGATGTCCCGCCTGTTGGTGGCAGAAGGCGATGGCCGCAGAGATCCACCTTGGAATGCTCTGCTTTGTCAATGGTAGGCCGTTCCTGGGCCTGATGAAGGCAATACATAATTGGTTGGACTTGCGAAATTGTTCTTTTCTATGAATGTAGAATTTCAGACATCTTTTCAGGTCCAAGGAATGTAGAGATCTCTCCGCTGTTGAAGATGGATTAGGGAAGAAAGATCTCAGGACAATAGGTTTGTTTAGATGAAAAGCAGACGGAACCTTTGGTATGAATTTGGGGTTAATCCGTAGAATGACTCTGTCCTGTTTGAACTGAAGGAACGGGTCCTGAATACAGAAAGCCTGCAGCTCACTCACCCTCCTTACTGACGTGAGAGCCAGCAAGAGAGCTGTTTTCCATGACAAGTATTTGAGATCTGCTTTATGCATTGGCTCAAAGGGGTGTTTCATCAACTGCGCCAGGACAGTATTGAGCTGCCATGTAGGTGGTAAAGGTCTCACTGGAGGATAAGTCTTGAATAAGCCTTTCAGAAACTGCTTGACCAGTCTATTGGACCATAGGGAAACACTAGACGAAGAGTGTCTGAACCGAGATATGGCTGCCAGGTGGACTTTGATTGAGGCGTGAGCCAATCCAGAGTTGGCCAGGTGAAGCAAATAGGGCAGGAGTTGTGCCGGAGATGACGAGAACGGGTGCAGTTTGTTAGCTTTACACCATAAACAGAATCTCTTCCACTTAAGAGAATATGTCTTGTTGGTACTGTCACCCGGGCTTGGGCTAAGACGACCATGCTGTCCTGAGGGATATCTAAGTCCTGGAATTCTCTGAACTCAGGAGCCAAGCGGATAATCTGAGAGATGTCAGATCTGGATGCTGGTCTTGCCCCTGGTTCATAGTGAGGAGATGCGGGTAAGGCCTGAATGGAATCGGAGGCTCCAGCGATAGAAGGTGGAGTTCTGTAAACCAGTGTTGGCGCGGCCACGATGGGCTATCAGGATCAGTGTGCAATGCTCTGCTTTCAGTTTCCAAAGGACCCTGGGGATCAGGGGAAATGGAGGAAAAGCGTAAGCAAAGACGCTGCACCATGCGATCGAAAATGCATCCCCTATAGATCCTTTCTGGGGAAGCCAGCTTGCATAATGTTGGCATTTTGCGTTGATCTCCGTCGCAAATAGATCCAGGTGAGGTCTGCCCCATCGGGAGAATACTGCGTCGAGAGCATGTTGGTCGAGCTCCCACTCGTGGCAAATGGAGCGTTGCCTGCTTAGTGAGTCCGCCAGGGTGTTGTCTGCTCCTGGGACGTACTCCGCCCTCAGCGAAATGTTGTGTTGGAGTAGCCACTTCCAAATTTGCTGTGATTCTGGAGACAACGTCATGGATCGAGTTCCCCCTTGCTTGTTTAAATAAAGCATTGTGGTGGTGTTGTCCGTCCTCACAAGCACTGGGGAGTTCCTGATTCTGGGCAGGAATGCTCGAAGTGCCGGGTATACTACCCTCAACTCTAACAGGTTGATGTGGAGCAGTTTTTCTGCCGGCGACCACTGACCGTGTATCTGAAGTTCCTGCAGGAACGCACCCCATCCTTCCAATGATGCATCTGTTGTTATCACGTGTGGGGAGATTGGAAGCAGGAATGGAAGGCCCTGGTTCAGGTTTTTTGTTTGAAGCCACCAGTGCAGGGCCTTCACCATGAACAGAGTGATCCTGATTAGATCGAAGGATCCCGTACACTGGATCCACTGAGATGATAACGCCTCCTGTAAGGGAGGCATACGGAGGCGGCAGTGTGGTATTAGGAGGATATTGGAGGACATCATTCCTAGCAGTGACTTGAAATCGCACCTTGATGGTCTTCTTGACCTGAATGTGGGCTGCCAGCGACCTCAGTTTGACCTGACGCTCCTGTGATGGAAAGGCCTTCTCCTGATGTGTGTCTAGAATTGCTCCCAGGAAAGTGAGGCGCTGAGAGGGCTGCAGTACTGACTTTTCCTGGTTGAGTGTAAGTCCTAGACTCTCGAAGAGCTGAAGACAGGCGTTGGAAGATCTGTTTACGCCTTCTAGAGTGGGAGACTTTATGAGCCAGTCGTCCAAGTAGGGGAATACCTGGTGATGTTGCTGGCGAAGGTAAGCTGCCACTGGAGATAAGCCTTTCGTAAAAATGCGTGGCGCCGACTTCAGGCCGAATGGCAACACTCTGAACTGGTAATGTCTGCCCGCCACAATGAACCTTAGGTATTGGCGGTGACTTTTGTGGATGAGTATGTGAAAATAGGCGTCCTGGAGGTCTAAGGACACCATGAAATCTTTGGAATTGAGTAGCTGTAACACCTCCTGAATGGATACCATACGGAACAATTGTTTTTTGAGATATCGGTTGAGGTTCCTTAGATCCAGTATAGGTCTCCATTTCTTCTCCTTTTTTCGTATCACGAAGAACCGTGAATAGAATCCTTTCCCCCTCTGACCTCTGGGAACTCTTTCTACGGCTCTTTTCTGAAGCATTAGTGAGAGTTCCGCTTGAAGGAGATGAAGATTCTTGTGCTGCATGGGACATGGGGGGGTTCGAAGGAGGAGTTTCCACGAACTCCAGAGTATGGTCGAACCGAACCAGCTGGAGAACCCAACGATCCGTCGTTATTCTTTGCCAATTGTGGAGGAAGTTGGAAATTTTCCCTCCAACTACATAATGTGGAGAAGAAGTGGAGGCCTGTTGGAGAAAGAAGTCATTGCCTTCTCCCGGAATCTTTATTTCCTCCTCTTCCTCAAAAGGAAGACTTATTGTACGAGGACTGGCCTTGTTGCTGCCTCTGTTGGTATTGAGGCTTGTATTGCTAGGACGAGCCGTAGGAGGATTTGTATCCCTGATAGCCACCTCTTGTCCGCTGGCCTCTTCCTCTGGAGCCCCGAAAGGAAGTATTCTTGTACTGGAGGGTACCCAGGGCTTTTGCGGTCTCGGTATCCTTCTTGATACCCTGCAGCATCTCATCAATATGCTTCCCAAAGAGAAGCTCTCCGTCGAACGGCATGTCCAGTACCTTGGCTTGGACTTCCGGTCGGAAAGATGTAGCTTTCAGCCAGCCTTGGCACCTAAGGACCGCTGCCCCTACCAGCTGGCGAAATCCTGTAGAGGCAATATCCATCGCCACGTCAATAATCTCCGAGGCGGACCGCTCTCCCTCAAGGAGGATCTTCTTTACCTCTTCTTTCTGCTCCTCTGGCAGTGTGCCTAGGTATGGGGCAACATCTGCCCACATCTGGCGATTGTAACGCCCCAAGAGCGCTAGCGAGTGTGCCGCCCTGACAGTAATGGCCGACATCAACAAGAACCTTTTCCTGATGTTATCCAGTTTACGGCCTTCCTTATCCGGAGGCACAGTCAGCGCAGCAGCTGGGTTGTTGGATTTCCGCTGCGGCCTGTGTAATAACGGAGTCCGGTTTAGTATGGCCTGTAAGGCATGCCGGAGCAGTGTCCAGGGCCTTATACTTCTTATCAAGCCTGGTCGGCACTGGAAGTAGAGATGAGGGATTATTCATTATCTTTATCCCCTGGTCCCACATGTGTTCAATGACAGGGATTGACCGAACCGTCTTCTTGAATGGCTCCTTAAAGTCATATAGGAAGCAGTCCTGAGGTTGTGTGGTCATCTCTAGTTTGAACCTTGCTGCAGCTCGCTCTATAACATTATGAAATCCCCCGATATCTTCTGGAGGTGAATCCGCCTGTGCCTGGTCTGGGGATGCCAGATGTGAAATGATATAGTCATTCCACTCATCATCCTGTATTTCTCCCTCTTCCTGTTGACCTTCTTAGTCTTCTTCCACTGCTTCCTCTTCATCCGAAGATTGTTGAGGAGGCAAAGATACAGGATCCGGATTAATGACCAGGGGAGGTGGTCTAGGGCGAGGAGGAGCTGCTGGTGTCACGAGTTGTGGTGGCACTACTGAAGGTGGCGGAGTAGGCGGAAACCGCTGTTTGTAGTCCGCTATGAGGAATTGGAGGTCCGTGACTATTGAGGCCGGGAGGCACACCATAGGTTGTGAAGGAGAAGTCGATTGATATTCCTCTTGGTATGGGACTTCTGCCTGACCGATATCTTCGTAATCCGAACTCTCATGGGCCTTGACATTTAGCTGTGATGGACTAGTTGCAGTGTGGAACATGACACTATCATCAGAGTCCTCAGTCTCCAGTAAATGGACCGGTGGCAGTGGCCGGACTCTGCTAGGAGACGTAGCCTCTGGCGTCAGCATACGCGTTGACATCCTTTAGTGTGTATAGGTATACTTTAGCTTAGGAGAGTCTTCCGTCGACGGGGTGGTCGTCGACGGTGGGATGCTAACAGCCACAGTAGACCTCTCGGTCATCTTCGCCGACGTAGACGGTAGCGTCGTCGACGGTGGTTTCTTCGTCGACGGCAGTGTCGACGTTGGAGTCGTCGTCGACGATCTTGTCGTCAAAGGTCTCGTCAACGCTGGTGTCGACGTCGATGGCTTCGTCGTCGATGACAGTCGACGAGGTGGTTGTCTACGTCGATGGGACCTTCGCCGACGATGGTTTCGACTTAGTCGATGATCAAGCCGTCGACGACGGGGGCGTCGTCGACGCTCTTTTGACAGGAATAATAGATGTTATAGACCTACCGGACGACGACGATGCTGAGGTAGATGTCGTCAAGGCGGTGAAGGCCAAAGCTGTCGACGTAGAGATGGTTACTATCTACGCTGTCACAGGCATGGCAGAAGACACCAGCACAGGCATCTTGAAGGTGGCATCCTGAAGAGGAGTCTTAACTGCCATGGCTTTTGGACGACCCTCTGAAGACTTTGGCGTCTTCTTTTGAGGTGGCATATTAGACGGACCTGGAGATGTCAGTCTTGGCCTTTTGGAAGAGGAGTGTGAGCTCCTGAAGGAACACTCGCTCTCACCTGAAGAGACTGTTTGATCCTTGTCCTTCAGTCTCTGAAGCCACAGAAGCAGGCGTCCCTCTCTGTCTTTTAAAGTCTTGACAGAGAAAGTGTGGCAGACCTTACAATCCTTGGCAGAATGGTCAGGGTAGAGACAGTAGAGGCAGTCTTCATGTTTGTCATCTACATGCAGTCTCAGCTTACTACACGAGGCACAAGGTCTAAAGAGCCCTTTTTTAGGAGTGGTAGACATAGTAGACTCTAGCACTCCTCCACAAGAGTAAATTTGAAGAGAAAAATATGGAATAAATCCAGAAATACCAGAAACCTAAGCAGAACTCAGTGGAGACTCCCTTAGCATGACGTGCGGTAGAAAATCTGAGGGACTAGGGCTCCTTCCAGGAAGGTTCTAGAGGGTGTTAGTAGCCGATTGGCTCCTGGCCAAAGTTTGGTCCTTTTTTACAAAAGGACTCAGATAGGTTACTAATGTGAGGCCTCCGGCTTATTAGTGTATATATGTCTATATGACATTACCATTTTTATGTACCGGGGACTCCCACCCCGACGACGGGGAATGATTCAGGCATGTGAATCTATGAAAGATACCCATAATACTGGATAAAATATAGTTAATGATCCCTAGTCTCAAAAATCCATCACACTAGAAGGCCATTGCACCGTTCACAGTCTCTTGAACCCCAATGCCCAAAGTTATTGGTAGTTAGTGTCTAATCTTCACTGAAGTCTAAAAACCAGTTCAACTGAGTTTATGCCTTCAATGGCTAGCAGATGTAGGTGAGCACTTGGTGCCCTGTGAAGATACCTAAACTTCAAGGTTCTGAATATTAAATTCTACATGGGTCCATCTAAATTCTTCTGTGGCAAGGATGCCTACAGGACCAGAAACACCAAGTGTTTCTGGTCGCTAGTTCAAACTAGGAAGTGAAGGTTAATAACAGGATTCAACTTGGACAGTCAATATCTCCAAAACATTATGGGCTACAGAGATCATTCTAAATAAACTAGTGTTCCATGGACCAGCTGTATTTCACTGGGGGAGTGACGGCACACTATCTCCGGGTCCTTTTGCGACTGGGATAGAGACCATAAAGCCCCCATCTAAAAGTATAAGCAGATTGGGTACAGTGTAGGCTCACAAGCTCCAAGAGACATTCAAAGCTGCAGGCTCTCAATGCGAATGCAGATCAAAGCTGTGAAATTGCTTGTTGAGGAGTGGGAGGCATAATGTTTTTCCAAGTGAAGCAGTGGTCTTTTATCCCAATATTTGACAACGTTCTGGAGAACTAGTGCAAGATATCTTTTTCTAGTCTGGGTCATCTATAAAATGATAAACATTCAACAAAACAACTAATAGTGAAACCTACTGTGATGTGCTTTCCGCCAAGAGTACCAAACATTCTGGTCAAGGCTGAAGAGATAGTACAAAGTCACTCATTGTCTGACAACTTACAATTTGTTTTCTTTGTCTTTTTCTTTGATTTTCTTCAGGACGTTGATTTCCAATTGGGCCGCTTCCCTGTACTTGCCTACATTTCGAATGATCTTGAGAGCAATATGGGATTTACTACTACAGAGAAAAGAGAAGAAAAAGAGAAAGTGTGAGCAGGAAATTATGGTACACTACCAAGAAGCAAACAGAGTGCAATTGGAAATAAGAAGAGAAAAATAAACTAAATTTGCAGATAGGTCGGCTTCACAGCTATTTGGCCAAATATAAAGGATGAACATGTTTTTGAAATCCAAAAGTTGCAAAAATCATTCTTGAGGGCAATTCATTATATGAAAATGCACACACTATACTGCATCCATGCCACAACTTGGAAACTACCAGTAACATTAGTAAGGCACAGCCAGGAGCCCGGCCAACACTTAGAAACTAGTAATTCTAAGCATGTGTATCAAAGTTTTTAAAGGCACAACACAGTATGTACTTTCAGTCTGGGTAAGGGAATGGACCCAAATGGTGTCCAAAAATGCATGCAGACCACACAGTTGATCTTGAGAGAAGACAATATTATGTCATGTCAAAGAGAAGATGAAATGGAGAAGATACAGAGTCTTTGAGACTAGAAAACAGTACCCATCAGCCCACTCAAAAGCGGAGTATCGTCATCTGGGTAGTGGGAGAGAAGGTGTCCTATAGGCTCATCCTCAGCCGAAGTCTAAGGTTGCCTGATCATGGACCCTTTAGGTCGAAACATCCAACCCACAGAAGACAGGATGTGAGCAGACAGGGCAGAAAGAAAAAGTTGCAGTGCAGAAAATAAAGGAAAAGTGCTCCAAGTGTTTAAAAATGCCTAGTTTGATGACATAAGGTAACTTTATTGGGTTTGACCATCAAATTGGCATCATTAAAAGCAGTATGCTGATAGCATGGAAAAAATGTTTTGCTATCTGTCATGAGTGTTACTTGGTCGACATGTTTCAGCCTTTAACGGCTTTCTTCAGGACCATGATAAGCTACCGCAACACATACTTATCGTGAATAACGACCAATGTCCCATGGATTCAAAGGAAAAAGGTGTATCTTCTCCTGTATGTATAGTGTGGGAAACAAAAAACAAAACATCATGTTAAGATATATACATAATGTAATACACATATCATGATTATGCTGTCAAAGGCTATTATAATCAGCACTCACCCTAAATGCAGGGAGAGAAAACCTCACCTCGCCTGGCGACTGCTCAGGTAAGAAGGAGGCCACGCACTGTAAAAAAGTGCATGAAAAAGAAAGTTAATTTATCTTGAAAAAACGTGTTCCAAAAAGCAAAACCACTAAGGCAGATAAATAGGACCGGATCCCTAAGAGAGACCAGTAAAATCCAACTCTAAAAGAGACTGAGAGAGACTGGCAAAATCCCCATCTAAACAGAAGGGCCATTATAAACCAAAAAGGTTTCTTCAGAAAGACCGTAGCTTAAATCAGCATATTAGCGCTAAACAAATGCCAGGAAAAGCGCTCAGCTAGCTTTGGCCCTGAGAACCTGAAAGAGCGAGTAAAGAGCTCCAAATACCCTACCTCTCCGTCGTTGCCTCGGTCTGTAGACTGAGCCGAGGGGGAGGTAACGAACTCACGTAGTGTGAGTGTTTTTAGAGAAAAGCGGCGGACCTGAGAGAAGCCTCTCTTCAAAATCCCCGCTATTGGTTAAATGGCGTGAGCCAATCAGAAGAGATGTCAGCTAGTTAAACAGGAAGCGCGCGGATGACGCCTTTCAGATGGTTTGTATGCTATTTGGCTTCCAATCAAAACGGGCACGCCGAGTGGCGGACTTGAAAGGAGCCGATACTAGAAAAGAAAGCATTGGTTGAATAGATCAGCCAATGGTCGTGTGTCAATGAGTAAACATCGCGTGTTACGTGGTGTGGAATGATACGAGAAAAAAATGCTAATGCATTAGTATTATTGCCCCTAGAGAGTGAAATGTGTAAGTTATAATGATAGGGGGTGGTGGTTAATGCCGTCCACATATATGGGTATATATTACATCTAAAACGCAGCTGTACATTTTTCCGCTGCACTTACATATGTGAACTACCTCCACCCTTCGAGGTTGCTCTCTTAGTTATTTTTCCTTTATTTACTGCTGGATAAACTAGGGTCTAGATATCTCCCCACTATCCATCACGGTTACGCCTGACTGTCATTATACTGCTGTAGACTATGAAGATGTGAAACCTTTTGTGGACACATTCCGATGCAGATACTTCGCCCATGATCACAGGATGATGTCCGCTTTTTGGACACATCTGTATGACCCTGATAGTTATTCATGACCCCCTATCATTATAACTTACACATTTCACTCTCTAGGGGCAATAATACTAATGCATTAGCATTTGTCAAGGGTCTCTTGCCTATTGATAGCCTACGTGAGGTAACACCACGCTAGGCAAGGTTTGCCATGAACTTCAACATGACACTCGTCCCTGCATTTTCGGACGTTTTCCTCGGTATATACATATGATTTTAACAACTTCCGCTTTAGTTTATAACAAATACCGGGTTCAATGCAGTTACAAATGCGCGCCTGCATTTTTTTCTCGTATCATTCCACACCACGTAACACGCGATGTTTACTCATTGACACATGACCATTGGCTGATCTATTCAACCAATGCTTTCTTTTCTAGTATCGGCTCCTTTCAAGTCCGCCACTCGGCGTGCCCGTTTTGATTGGAAGCCAAATAGCATACAAACCATCTGAAAGGCGTCATCCGCGCGCTTCCTGTTTAACTAGCTGACATCTCTTCTGATTGGCTCACGCCATTTAACCAATAGCGGGGATTTTGAAGAGAGGCTTCTCTCAGGTCCGCCGCTTTTCTCTAAAAACACTCACACTACGTGAGTTCGTTACCTCCCCCTCGGCTCAGTCTACAGACCGAGGCAACGACGGAGAGGTAGGGTACTTGGAGCTCTTTACTCGCTCTTTCAGGTTCTCAGGGCCAAAGCTAGCTGAGCGATTTTCCTGGCATTTGTTTAGCGCTAATATGCTGATTTAAGCTACGGTCTTTCTGAAGAAACCTTTTTGGTTTATAATGGCCCTTCTGTTTAGATGGGGATTTTGCCAGTCTCTCTCAGTCTCTTTTAGAGTTGGATTTTACTGGTCTCTCTTAGGGATCCAGTCCTATTTATCTGCCTTAGTGGTTTTGCTTTTTGGAACACGTTTTTTCAAGATAAATTAACTTTCTTTTTCATGCACTTTTTTACAGTGCGTGGCCTCCTTCTTACCTGAGCAGTCGCCAGGCGAGGTGAGGTTTTCTCTCCCTGCATTTAGGGTGAGTGCTGATTATAATAGCCTTTGACAGCATAATCATGATATGTGTATTACATTATGTATATATCTTAACATGATGTTTTGTTTTTTGTTTCCCACACTATACATACAGGAGAAGATACACCTTTTTCCTTTGAATCCATGGGACATTGGTCGTTATTCACGATAAGTATGTGTTGCGGTAGCTTATCATGGTCCTGAAGAAAGCCGTTAAAGGCTGAAACATGTCGACCAAGTAACACTCATGACAGATAGCAAAACATTTTTTCCATGCTATCAGCATACTGCTTTTAATGATGCCAATTTGATGGTCAAACCCAATAAAGTTACCTTATGTCATCAAACTAGGCATTTTTAAACACTTGGAGCACTTTTCCTTTATTTTCTGCACTGCAACTTTTTCTTTCTGCCCTGTCTGCTCACATCCTGTCTTCTGTGGGTTGGATGTTTCGACCTAAAGGGTCCATGATCAGGCAACCTTAGACTTCGGCTGAGGATGAGCCTATAGGACACCTTCTCTCCCACTACCCAGATGACGATACTCCGCTTTTGAGTGGGCTGATGGGTACTGTTTTCTAGTCTCAAAGACTCTGTATCTTCTCCATTTCATCTTCTCTTTGACATGACATAATATTGTCTTCTCTCAAGATCAACTGTGTGGTCTGCATGCATTTTTGGACACCATTTGGGTCCATTCCCTTACCCAGACTGAAAGTACCTCCTGTGTTTTTTCGCTATATAAGTTGGGGGACTAGGTACCTATTCTGTCTATAAACCATTTCCCCTTGGACCCTCCAAATACTCTGTATATTGTTGACAACACAGTATGTTCCAGCTCAAAAAAGTCAGGGAAAGTATGTCAGCATGGCATAACCGATCGGAAAAGATTCTAGTAAAACTTTTAAAAGGCAAACCATTTTCATAAAGGGAAAGGAGGAGATTAATTTCTTGTAATGGAATATATAAAAGGGAAGACACAATGTGCCCCAAAGAGAGTCATTTGAGGAAAAAGAAGCAAAAAAAACTAAGTAGGTGCTTCTTTCTAAAACATGATTGGGGTTTCCCCATCTGCAGAGGAAGGAACATAACTGGATTTCCTATCATCCATTTAAACAGAAAGTGACTTCTATACTCTTCCCTACCAGGACCTACTTAATGGCAGAGCAGTGCAGACAAATGCACTGATGGCATGCCAAAGGCTAGCCCGTTTGCATCCATCCACTCTTGGACTGCGCCCAGCGCAAGGAAACCTGGTCCTCCCTGTAGGAAGCGGGCTCTTTTGTATAGTGGACCAAAAAGAGGTACTCTGTGTAAAGAGTCCAGGCAAACCACAAAGGAATTACAGAGGCACAAAGGTGAGCAGTTAGGCTTATCAGAGGGTTGTGCTAAGCTTTTTTTGCACACACAAGGGCAGAGAGTGAACCACACTCAAAGAAATCAGACACCAATTGATAAAAATAACATACGTTTCTATGAATTTAGATACCAAGCTCATCGGAATCAGTTAAGTACTTTTAGAGTTAATAATCGTAGAAAGGAGGCTCTGTATATACTATACCAAAGAAAGGCATGGTATGCACAGAGTCCAGTGATACCCCAAAGGTAGGCAGAGGTAAAAGTAGAGAACACCTTCCTCTTGATTTGTGGTAGTGTGAGCGGGCAGTAAGGCACTCAGGCAAGAAATTATGTCACACACTCAAAGACCAATTTGTTTATATAAAAATTATTATTTAGTTTCTATTTTATTTTCTAGAACCAAACCAGGCCTGGTACAGGTAAGTATAATAACACTTTGAAATAATAATGCAGTTAAATACAGTTTGAATGCCGTTGAATGCAATTGGATTGGTTACAGGTAAGTCATTTGTTTGTAAAGCAGTTTAAATTACTTTTCTGTTAACTTTTCAGATTACTTTTTCTACTTAGTGTGATATGTCTAGATTTCACAATGGGACATTTCCTAGAGAAAAGGTAAGTAATCAGTTTTTGTATATTTGCAGTTTCAAGCGTTTCATACAAACTAACTCCACACTTAGAACAATTTTCAAAGAGCGCAATTCAGTGAAGTCATATGGGAGAAAACAATGTTATCGGCTTAACAGTAAGTACTTAGGTTTGGGAGTTGGTTTTCTGGTGTTAGAACCAGGGTTCCCCCAGGGTCCAGGATGGACTCTCAAAGCACCCTCAGCAGCACTAGGGCGGAAGGGTGCAGAGTGCTGAGGCCCATTGTTATCCAATGGGGATAGGGTAGCCTCCAGTTGGTGGCTGCTCACTCGCACAAGCTTGTGGGCGCAAAGCTCCTGGACTTAGGCTCAGGGCAAAGGGGGATCAGAGTTAGCACCCAAGGTGCACCCACAGCGTTATTAGGGCGGCCGGGTGCAGGGTGCTGGTTTGGCATGGAGTGCCCTGTTTTTAATGGGAATTCTCCGGTTGCAAAAAAACACTGCAGGCTCGGGAATGAAGACCTTCTGGAGACAACCACTGGTTGGATAGGTAAGTTGGGATGTCTTGGGATGCCTGGACACAGTTGGTTGGGCCACCCAAAGCCAGGGAGATACGGGTGCAGGGGTGTCTTTTGCCGTCGGATTATTCTTACCAGCTTCAGTCACATTGGGGAGGATCCTCCAGAAAGGGGCTGCAGGAATTGGTTGGAGACTCGAGGTAGAGCAGGGATCACCAGATCTCAGGTCAGGATCGCCGGGGAGACCTCCTCGTGTTGTTGGGCCACTCGGGTTGTGGGTGCAGACTCGAGGATTTGGCCCAAGCAAGAGTCTGTGGGTGAGCAAATCCATGCTCACAGGAGACAGTCTGGTTTGGGATGGCAGGGCAGGTCCTCTGGGTTCTTGGGAGCTGCAGGACACACCACAATTTCGCTGTAGTCGGTCGAGGTCAGGACAGGCCGGTAGGTTTGGGGCCAAGTCAGTTGGTGTCCTCCTCTTATTCTTTATAACCCGAAGGAGTTAGGTCCATCAGGGCATGGGGTAGGCTGGACCCTTTTTAAACACAAAACCACAGAAGATGCCTACACCCCCATTAATTCTATACAATACTATTTATGAAGGCCAAACAATCAATTTTGTAGTTTGACCAGGTATTTTTATTTTCTACCATTCATTTTTTCTTTTTCTTTCAAAAATATTTTTTCTTTTACATGTCAAAAAAGTATCACTGTACATTTATATATTTACACTACTGTACATTACAACTTATAATCATTAAAAGAATAGAAAAACACTAAACATACATTTGATTTCAGTAAATCAAGGAGAGGAGTAAATGGTCAAACAAAGCTTAAATAACATTAGTTAGCTTAAACAATATTCATCTACTCCTCATCCTTTTGATTTTGTCTTTCATTTACTGAAATCAAATGTATATGAATTTATTATGAGAATTTTGTTTATGTGGCCTTCATAAATAGCATTGTATAGAATTAAGGGGAGTGTAGGCATCTTCTGTGGTTTTGTGTTCTCTTTTATTCAGCACAGCTCTTTGGTCCTTCTCGTTTCTTTTTGTCGGCGGAGGAAGGTTCAGGGTTGCAACAAATACCAGATTTAGGGGCGTAACAGGTAGGCACAGGTTGGGACTAATGGGTCCCTTCCTTGGGGAGGGTACATCCGCTATTATGGCAGTGGGAGGGGGGCATAAGCCTCACTCTGGTTCGCTGGGTGCCTCCCAACTTCAAGATGGCGGGGACAGAGTTGCGCTTCACCACGCCTCCCCAACCTGAGGGGTGAGGTTGGCAAAGGTGGGCACACCTCTCCTCCTAACTTGGATTTCCTGCAGATTATCCCACCCAAAGTGGGTGTCAGAACCAGTGAGGGCCAGTTGCTGGGAAGCAGCAAACGGCTGGGGTAGCTCACAAAGGCGGCAAGCATTTGAAGCTTCCCCTTTGTGGGCCCAGCCCATCCTGGAGAGAAGGCTTGGCACCTCATCCCAGGATGTTCGTTGTTTTTAGGATCCCGAGAGCAGCAGGCTCTCGACCCAGGGGCCCAGAAACATGTCTGGTGTTGGCAGCTGGCAAGCAGCCACTCAGCCAAGACACTAGAATTGTGTCGTTTTTCAGGGGGCATCTTGGAGATGCCCCCCTAAGTGCATTTTTCACTCAATCCCACACTGGCATCAGTGTGGTTTCAATGGGCTGAGAAGTTTGATACCAAACTTCTCAGTTTTCAGTAAAGCCTTTATGGTGCTGTGGAGTTCGTAATGACAAACTCTCTTACCATAGACTCTTTATGGCATTACTCCACTTACAATGTCGCAGAGGTGACTTAGACACTGTAGAGGTACAGGGCTCATGCACCTCTACCTTCACCACTGGTATAGTGCACCCAGCTAGAGGGGTGGTTAACCTATGCCAGGGCAGTGGATTGTAGGCATGGCAAACAGGGCTGGGTGCCATGTCGACTCCTCACTTTGCTTTGCACCGAAGCAGGCAGCCTGCAATGGGAGTGCGTGTGTGTAAAGGTACAGGGCCTCTAAGGGGGGTACCAGGAGTGCTGCAGCCCTTAGAGGCCTTCCCTGATCACAGGGGCCCTTGGTAACTGTGGTACCTTTTACAAGGGACTTAGATGTGGCCAAAGAGTTGCCAAATGGGGTTTGCAACAGTAAAGTTTGGCGAAAAAACATAGAACATAGGCCTTGGGTACCTGATTGACAGGAACCCGGGGCACACTCAGTCAACGTACATCAACATTTGGCAAAAAGCGGGGGCAACCATGCAAAAAGAGAGCACTTTCCTACAATAATTTTTACAGTTTATAAAAACTGACAGTGCAATTTCTGAAGCGGCAATGTTATCCTAGGAAGGAAAGACATACACAGCATATGGGTACTTCACAGTGACTTCCAGGACTATCTCCTGGACTTAAGGCAAGTATGGGGCAAGGTCCAAGGACACACTAACCAGGTCACCTTGAGAGGTTCTGGGGCATCCGGGTGCAGAGGTATGTCTCATTCACTTTAATAGGGAACGGCCCGGTTGCAAAGAGGCTGCAAGCTGGGACTGGGAGACCAGTCAGGCTGAACCAACAACGAGGCTCAGGTCTCACGATATTCAGAGACATGGGGACACCTTTTGTCATCTTCTCCTTACCAGAGGTCTTCAGACTTTTTTAGGGCCAGCCCTGTGAGAAGGTGGCCTGATATGCAGTGCTCACTATTCTAGTGAACACTATGTATCAGTCCAGCAACCCTTATTGATGATTGGTTGTAAGTCAACCTTATAGACCAGCTATCCTAGTAGCATGGATACGAGCAGTCTAAGGCTAAAGACTCGAGAGGGCGTGTTAAGCCAGCTGTTTACCACACATATACCCCTTGAACACCAAGTGAAAGGACACCACACAAGTGTTATGAAAATAAACAGTTATTTATTAAAGATCACAACAGCCCTGTACTCTTTATGAGGACAGGGTACTAAGCACAAACCAAAACTCTTACAAAAATACTTAAGTTAGCACAGTATATACAAATGCCCGAGGGGCACGGAAAACCATATACTCTGAAAGTGGAATGTGAAATTCCTAGCAGGTAAGTACAGTACTAATAGCTTTTGGAATCGCTAGGACTTGACTAGGGAATCGTTAGATTACTTCTAGGAGGCCTAGGGGACTCGGGTGCAGTGTGTGCACTCTCACGCGAGATGCGGACAAAAGTCTATGGTAGCTAGGAATTAGAAAGTTAGTGTTCTCGGGCGAACCCGACCTGGTAGGGAGAAAACGAAAGTAGATTCTGACCCTTGGATAGTGAGGCTATGCTGGGGCACCGAAATGCCGAAGTTACCTAGCCCAGGGGCTGCAGCTGCATAGGTCTGAAAAGACGTCGGGAATCCTCGTAGACGGACCAGGAGCCGGAAGAAAAGATGCTGGCCGGTGACCAGTGAAGAAAGTTCAGTTGGATCCAAGCCTGGATCTCGAAGATAGATGACACCTGAAAGCAGAGGGGACCAAGTTCGAGACTACTAGCCAGTAGTCAGTGGGCACCAGGAGGGCACCGGATGGTAGCCACCTCGACAAGGTGAGTGGGTGACGCTTGAGCTCGAAGATCTCACGGACCAGGAGGCGTTGTCGGCGACCAGGATGGAGGATCGAGCTGTCCCACGAAGAGAGAAGCTGTCGGCGTCGCTGGACCCAGGATTGGGCAACAAAGCCTTGGCAAATTCAAGCCCACGCGGTGGACCTAAAATGGCGTCTGGAGTGGACCAGGAGGGTCCGGGGTGCCTCTCTTGAAGAAGGAAGCAAGGGCCAGTCTGGAGCAACCAGACCAGCAGTCGTGAAGTCGTTGGGCGTCGTTCAGAAGGCCACAAGCCAGCCGGCTAGTAGCCAAACAACGCGGTGCACAGCAAACAGCAGAAGGGCCCCACGCCGATCGTGGAGATGCAGGGAGGCTGATCTTGGGTGCTGGAGCTGCGCAGGGTCGGGGCTTCTCGGACCCCAAAGCACTCACCAGTGGAGGACACGGTGGGCTTGCAGTAAAGATGTCGTGCAGTCTTGGCGATCGTCGGTCCCTCGAGGTCTCGTCGCACTCACGGTTCTCAGCTTGGCTGTAGAGGTGAGTAGAGGTCAGAGGTGCCAGGGAAGCCGGGTCTCGTCGAGCTGGGTCGTCGGATTCGTGATGAAGGACTTGCAGCAGACTGCAGTGTTCTTTAGGATGGTGCCCGCTTGATGCAGGGTGACTACTCCTTAGCCACAAGGGAGAATCTTGAAGAAGAAATCGTGAAGTCCTTTCGAAGAAAGTGGTATCTTGATTCCAAAGATGATCTAATTTGAACAGGGGGCCCGCTCCTATCTTTATACTAAAAAAGGGGGCTGACCCGGTGACTAGGTCCTGCCTATGGGTGGGACCAGGAGGGGGGTGGTTACACCCCTCTCCCCTGCCGGACTTCCCCAGGCCAGGGGCTGGTGTGCCCCTGGAACTGGTTCTGACTGGCCTATGCGTAGTGAGCACCGGGGTGCCACTCAGCAGTCACCTTCCTGAAAAGCCCTGCCTACCCAGGATACACAAAACCATGTCTGGGACGGTGCTAGCACCGCCCCGGACAGGAAACCCTTTGTCCAGGCCTCCCTCGCTGGAAGGACTCCCAGCAGCAGGAGGTCAGACTCGTGTCTGTAGTGGCAGCATCCATTTTGTGGAGCTGAGGCTTCAGTTAACTTTAACCGGGGTTCACAGTTACATACATGTCGTGTCCCTCTAGAAGGGTGGAATGCTAACCCCGTCGCCAGAATTGGCGAGGGGTTAGTATTCCAATTCGTATGACACCTTACTCGACATGTTTTGATAAAGCAATACCAAAGATAGCATTTAACCGCGAGGATTATAATGCACTTAAGAGTATATGGTATGCGATATCATGGAACAGCTATTAGGACTTGGTTCCGCAAGCTGCAGACAGGCTCAGCTCATGCCAGAGCACCATCTCACACGATCCCAAGCACTCTGCCTTCAGGATTGTTAAGGCCTGCCATAGGAGTGACTGATAGGGATCTGTGTGTCCATTTTTAGGGTTAGGTATAGGTATACTACACCTACAGCAAAGGGTGATTACACGACTTTGCCCCAGCTGTCATGCAGCCAGTTGTGTCAAATTTAGGAGGCCAGCCAGGGGTGGCATAATACATGCTGCAGCCCCTGGCAGCCCTGGGTACACCTATGCCCTGAGTTACAGGGTCTGATAAGGTGGCCCAGTAACAATTGGTAGATGCACCTAGGGTACATGTCGTAATTTAGAAGAGAACAGCCAGGCTGTGGGTCTGATTGGCAGGCCCACAGCCAGAGAAAGTCGTAAACCAGTGAAACAAAAGCAAAAAATCTGGGTGATCATAGGATTGCAGACCCTACTCTCCTACAAGCCCCCCATGCAATATTTTTTAGGAGCCGCCCCCCCCCCCCCCCCCCCATCACTATAATTTCAGGAAATTGGGATTGGGCCTCTTTTACAACCGGTTTATCCCTGAGGCGTCAGCTGACATCTAATTTTCACAATAGCAAAACAAGATTAGCAGGGTTATGTGAAGTTAAGATTTGGGAGTTGTAAATCTGGCCCACAATCACTGAACTCATTCAACACCCTTTGATGGGAAACTTTCTTTTGGGGAAAACCACCACAAGGCCAGCGCATGCATCCCCAACTTTCAGGACCACATATAATACCATGCAGCCTGATCTAGCTAACAAGCAGACTGATGGCAGACATGGCAACCACATCATTCTCGTGGGAAGGTCTTTGCTCTGAAAGTACATCTCAATCAACTGAAATTCTCACTACCATATATGTTAATTTTGTATTATCATGTGATAGCAATATAGATACACTGGGCCCTGGTACAGGTAAAAAAAATGACCTACTTGAGCTGGGATAAGAATAGACAGCAACTGTCAGGTTTTAATGGGCCGAAGCTACATTAAGGCTGTGCAGGAGGCTTCTTGACAGCACTATCACACATGAACAGGAATGGGTGTAAAACTGCAACAAATGACCTGAAAATGCTGTATTATGGAAAATACTATGGCAAATGGTCAAATGTAATTTCGTCTCGAGCTCTGAAACTGCCTGCATCACAGCAGATTTGCAGAAGCTAAACCCTTCTGGTGGTGTTTAAACCCACCCACGTTTCGTGAAAAATTCAGTTTTAAGTACGTGTACAGTCCATGGAACTGTTGCATGCCTGACGTGTGTGTGTATGTTTGAAAAAATATCAGCTTGTCTAGTAGTGTGAACACCTGTTGAGTGATTATGTTTGTACAAGGGCTGTGCAGTGAGGCAAAACTCAATTTATGTTTGGCAGTGGTAAAAAAACAGAAGTAGAGAGAAGATGGGGGGGGAAGGAGTAGTTTCTGTCCTGTAACTCCAGTTCTGTAGTAGGGGTATCTCTGTTATAGTCATAATCTAGTGAATAGTCCCGCCCATGTGCGTGGACCCCGGCAATCAAAAATAATCTCTTAAGTTGTCAAAATCATGCAGGAACTGCAAAGACACTTAAGAGAGAATTTAAAGACAAATAATGCAGCCTATATCCACAGGCTACACTGTCCAGTACTTCAACTAGAAATTCCACCAAAAATCACCACACACAGCCCAGCCTGCTAGTTTCTACCATAGAGAAACCTGCCTCCCCCAGTCCAAGACTCAGGAATGATAGAGAGGAAGGTAGGGACAGACAAGCCCCATAGGCTGCCATTATGTGGCTTAAATAGGATACTGTGCCTTTAAGAGAACTTTCCAGACTTCTCCCAGTATCCCAGAATGCATATCAGGTCCAACTTACTTTCAGTTCTTTTTGAAGGCGTATAAAACGCCAGACCTGCAGCATTGTTCACATGAAGAATTCTCCACCGGGGAGGAGGGAGGGCGCTTATGACTATAACAGAGATACCCCTACTACAGAACTGGAGTTACAGGACAGAAACTACTCCTTCTGTAGTAGGGGATCTCTGTGTATAGTCATAATCTAGTGAATAGAATGGCAAGCCCATCCCCACAACTAAGCGGCGGTGGAGAATAAATACATAATGCCACTATTGTGCGAACAAATTCCGCAGCGAAGCCTGTCCAACCTGAGCGTCTGCCCTGGCGTCAGTGTCCAGGCAGTAATGCTTAGCAAAGGTATGAACCGACTTCCAAGTGGCTGCCTTGCAGATTTCAGCAATCGGCACGTTACGGAGCAGAGCCGTCGTGGCAGCTTTGCCCCTGGTGGAATGAGCCTTAGGCTTACCTCCTAAGGTCTTATTAGCTTTCTGATAACACAATTGTATGCAGGACACAATCCACCTAGAGATGGACTGCTTAGAGGTCGCAAGACCTGTCCTGACCGATCCATAATTGATAAACAACTGGTCAGACCTACGGATATCTTTGGTTTTATCCAGATAAAATTTCAACACCCTCCTAACATCCAGAGAATGGAGAGACCTCTCCGCTGGGGATGAAGGGTTCTGAAAGAACGTAGGTAAAGTTATAGTCTGGTTGACATGAAAGTCAGAAATAACCTTGGGAAGAAATTTAGGGTGAGTACGCATAACAACCTTAGCAGCATGAAATACAGTATAAGGTTCATTACAACACAACGCCTGAATTTCACTCACCCTGCGGGCCGATGTAATGGCCACGAGGAACGCCGCCTTCCAGGACAGGTGCTGCAACGAAGCCTTATGAATAGGTTCAAAAGGTTTCTTCATCAATCTGGACAGCACCACATTCAATTCCCATGAAGGCGAGGGAAGCCTGACAGGAGGGAATACTTTCTTCAAGCCTTCCAGAAAATCTTTGATCACGGGGATCTGGAAAAAGGAAGTCTGTGAAGGGCATTTCCTGTAGGCAGTCAATGCAGCCAGATGAACCTTAATGGAATGCACATTAAGGCCAGACTGCGCCAAATGTAAAAGGTAAGGAAGGATGACATCTTCCTTACAGGTCGTAGGATCATGGTTCTTAGACTGGCACCAGATACAAAACCTCTTCCACTTGTAAGCGTATGAAGTCCGAGTGGAAGGTCTCTTGGACTCCTTCAGTATGTCCATGCAATCGTCGGGCAGATTCAGATGGCCATATTGTACTATCTCAGGAGCCATGCCGCCAAACTCAAAGACGAGAGGTTGGGGTGTAACATCCGTCCCCCGAACTTCGTGAGAAGGTCCGGCCTGCACGGCAACCGGATGCGAGGAAGGAGAGACCGGTGAAGTAGGTCCGTGAACCACCACTGCCTGGGCCACTCCGGGGCGATGAGTATCATCCGAGCCCTGGACCGGGCCAGCTTGATGAGCATCGCCGGAATCAGGGGAATGGGAGGAAAGGCGTACAGAAAGCTGTTCGTCCAGTCGATCCATAACGCATTCCCCAGCGTCCCTTGCTGGAAGTACCTGGAGGCGAAGTCTCTGCACTTGCTGTTTTCGGCGGTGGCGAACAAATCTACGTCTGGAGTTCCCCACCTTGCGAAGACTTCTCCTAGTACTTCGTCGTTTATGACCCATTCGTGGTTTTCCTGAAGCAGTCTGCTCAGTGCGTCTGCCTGAACATTCTGCACACCTGGTAGATGGGTGGCCGTTATCGTCAGTCCTCTGGCTAGGAGCCAGTGCCAGATCGCTTGCGCCTCCTGCGACAGAGTGCGCGATCTCGAGCCCCCCTGCTTGTTGAGGTAATACATCGTGGTGGTATTGTCCGTCTGTACAAGCAGAGAGTTGGTCTGGAAGGACGGAAGAAAGGCCTTCAGCGCCAAGTGAACAGCCCTGAGTTCCAGGAAATTGATGTGATACGTGGCCTCCATCGGTGACCACGTGCCTTGAATCTGTAGAGTCCCGGAGTGCGCTCCCCATCCCAGAAGAGACGCATCCGTCACGACAGTCTGCGTGGGAATGTCCTTGTGAAAGGGAACCCCTCTGAGGAGATTCTCCGCCGAACACCACCACTTCAGGGACTGAAGAGCATGCAGCGACAGGCGAATCTTGTCGTCCCAAGATCCTTTCCTCTGATCCCACTGGTCCTCCAAGCACTCCTGCAACGGTCTCATGTGCAGCCGAGCGTGCGGCGTCAGGAAGATACAAGAGGCCATCAATCCCAGTAGAGAAGACACCGTCCTCACTGTTGTAGATGGAGTCGTCATAAGAGCCTGAGCCTTCCGAAGGAGTGATAATCGTCGCTCTTCCGAAGGAGACACGCTTGCTGACAGCGAATTGGAGGCTCCCAAGTACTGTATGCATTGGACCGGAGTCGGGACAGACTTGGCCATGTTGATGTGCAACCCCAGCTTGTTCAAGAGAACGCACGTCTTCTGGAAGTGTGCTCGCGCTTCCGAGAAGGAGGATGCCTTGATCAGCCAATCGTCCAAGTACGGGTAGACGAACACCTTGTTCTTCCTCAGGTGTGCCGCTACCACAGCCATGCACTTCGAGAATGTCCTTGGCGCAGACTTCAGTCCGAATGGGAGTACTGTGTATTGATAGTGATTGGTGCCGACTTGGAACCGCAGGAACTTCCTGTGTTTGTGTGCAATGGGCACATGGAAGTAAGCATCCTGTAGGTCTATAGCGCAAAGCCAGTCTCCCTGTTGCAACTGAGGGTAGATCTGGTGCAACGACAGCATGCGGAACTTTTCTCTGCGAATCCACTTGTTTGCCTGTCGCAAATCCAGAATGGGCCTGAACTCGTTCTTGTCCTTCTTGCGAACCAGAAAGAACCGGGAGTACAGACCTCTTCCTCTCTGAGACAGAGGTACGTCCTCTATCGCCCTTTTCCTCAACAGGATATCCGCCTCCGCCTGAAGCTCGCGCAGCTGAAACTGCGAGCTGACCGGGGGAATCGCCGGAGGAGGGCTGGTGAACCGAAGACTGTATCCATTGCAAACAATATTCAGCACCCACTTGTCCTGAGTAATTTTTCTCCACTCTGCCAGAAAAAGTTGGATGCTTCCCCCTACCGGAGTGGGTAACGGATCCGGGGGAAGTAAGTTCCTAGGGCCTAGACCCCGCCTGGCCCTTGGGCGCCGGAGCCGACTGCTGGCCTCCTCTGCCCTTCTGCCGCTTCTGGAACGGCTTACGGAACGGCTGCTGCTGTTGCGAGTGCCCCGAAGCCTGTCCCCGTCCTCGGCCTTGTCCTCCGAACCGCCGTTGGAAAGGGCGGTACTGCTTCTTGGTTTCCTTGGGCTTTTCCAGGCCCACAGCCGTCAGCGTTTCGGCCTCCGCCTTCATGCGGGCCATTTCATCATCTGCGTGCTTCCCGAAGAGGGTCTCCCCGGAAAACGGCAGATTGGCCACCCTCTGCTGCGCGTCCGGTTTCAGGGACGTCAGCCGGAGCCAGGCGTGGCGCCGTTGGTTGATCCCGTGGCAGAACCCGTGAGCAGCCAACAGGGAAGAGTCCGCAGCTGCGCTGATTATCTGGTTGGCCACCAGCATCCCCTCACTCAGGACCTCCATGAAGTCTTCACGCTGCTCCCGAGGTAGATGCTCCGCAAAGCGCTCGAGGGAGTCCCAGAGGGCGCGGTCGTAACGCCCCAACAGAGCCGTGGCACTTGCCGCTTTCATGGATGTCGCGGAAGTCCCACAGATTTTTCGCCCCGCCGAGTCCATCCACCTAGACTCCTTGTCCGGGGGAACCGTGGAGGTCGGAGTGGTGGCGTGCTGCTTGCGGGCCGCCGTGACGATGACGGAGTCAGGCGGAGGCTCCGCTCTCAAGAAGGCCGGATCCGAGTCGGGAGCCCGGTATTTCTTTAGTAGTCTGGACGGGGCCGCTCTCGTCACAGCCGGGGTGAGAAACAGCGCCATAGCCGGTTCTTCCAAGCCCGGCACCAAGGGCAGGAGGGGACGAGACATGTGCCTCTGATGTAGAGTCTCGAAAATGACGGACGTCTTCGGAGTAGGCACTGTCAGTGTAATGCCTAGCTTCGCCGCGCCCCTCAACAGGACGTCTTGAAAGGCAACCAGGTCATCTATCGGGGACACTCTGGCGTCCGGTGACCCCGACAGCGTAGGTGAATAGTCCCTGGTCCCAGACGATCTCGTGCGAGAGCGAGATTCGCGCCTCCTATGGCGGTGTCTCGACCTCGTGGAAGATCTGCGCCTAGAGCGAGAACGAGACCTGCCAGCTCTAGGGCGCTCCTTCGGTTTGCGAGGAGGGGTCTTCCGTGGCTTCTCACGGGGACTCTTCGGATCCTCCCGGGGCTTCGGTTTCGGGGTCCCCTTGGGAGGAGCAGGCAGTGACGGCAGTGAAGTGGACCTCGGCGGAGGAACCACCGGCTGCGGGGTGGGCCCATGCGGTGGGACCGGAGGTGGAGCAGGATCCCCCGTAGGAAGTGGTGGTATGGGCGGAGGGTCCTCCTTCGGTACGGGTGGAGGAGTAGGAGTCCTGGGTCGAGATGGAGTGTACACTTCCGAGTACACCGAGCCCGGTGACCCTTTAGGGGACGGGTGCTGAGATCCATCCCCATCCGCAGGCGACCTCTTCCTCTTGCGTCCACTGGAAGCGGCGTGACTCCTGGGGCTAGAGCCCCCTCTACGCCGTTTGGGAGAGGGTGACCTACTCCTCGACGCTGACCGCTGTCTGCTGGACGCAGAACGACGCTTTTCCGGCGTCGAACGGCGCTTCCTGGACTCCGGCGTCGAACGTCGTCCCCTCGACGTCGACCCTCTCATCCTCGGCGTCGAACGCCGACTCCTCGACGTCGATCTCCTCTTGCGCGACCTCTCACGTCGCCCTCTCGACGTCGGGCGGTCCGCCCTCGACGTCGATAGTCGTCTTGATGTCCCCGACGTCGAGGAGCCCCTCGACGTCGATCGGCGGTGTCGCCTCGACGACGATCGGCGGTGTCGCCTCGACGACGACCGACTGTGTCGCCTCGGCGGCGAGCGTCGGTGCCGCTTCGACGGCGAGCGCCGATACACGTCCCTGCGCCTTCGGCGTCGGTATGAAGACCTCGACGAAGACGATGACGTCGACGGCGGCTTCGACGTCGGCTTCTCCTTCGCCGTCGGGCCGTCACGCCGTCTCGACCCGGAGCCCCGGGGAGACGGGGAGCACGCCGTCGTCATCCCTCTCGACGCCGTCGTCGAAGCCCTCGACGTCGACGGAGAATGGGATCGTTGGCTGGACTTCCTGCCCCCGGGGAGCCCCCCAGGGGCCTCAGCAGAGGCAGAGGGATCCCTCCCAGGCTGCCCAGACCCACCTGCAGCACGTTGGCGCCTATCCTCCAGGCCAGCCAGCCTGATCTTCAATCTGTCCCTGAGGGTCCTAGCAGAAAGTTGCTGGCAGATAACACACTCCTCAGGGCCATGATCTTCTGGAAGGCACACGATGCAGACATCATGGGGGTCGCTTTTGGCCTTCTTCCTCTCACATGCTGGGCACTTAACAAAAAGGCCAGGCATTTCGGAGCCCCAAAACGCCTAAAAAACAGCACAAAAGTGAGAAGAGAAAACCAAGCAGTAACTACAACACTTTTAAAAGTCAAAAAGTGCAAAAACGAATTCAATAAACCCTTGAAAAAGGGAGAGCTCAATGCCAGGGTCCTGTAAGCAGGAGCCGGAAAAAAGAACTGAAAGTAAGTTGGACCTGCTATGCATTCTGGGATACTGGGAGAAGTCTGGAAAGTTCTCTTAAAGGCACAGTATCCTATTTAAGCCACATAATGGCAGCCTATGGGGCTTGTCTGTCCCTACCTTCCTCTCTATCATTCCTGAGTCTTGGACTGGGGGAGGCAGGTTTCTCTATGGTAGAAACTAGCAGGCTGGGCTGTGTGTGGTGATTTTTGGTGGAATTTCTAGTTGAAGTACTGGACAGTGTAGCCTGTGGATATAGGCTGCATTATTTGTCTTTAAATTCTCTCTTAAGTGTCTTTGCAGTTCCTGCATGATTTTGACAACTTAAGAGATTATTTTTGATTGCCGGGGTCCACGCACATGGGCGGGACTATTCACTAGATTATGACTATACACAGAGATCCCCTACTACAGAATAAGGAAATTATACTGCAGGAAAATGTTTACATTTGACCTATGAGTCGCTGCAAATGTCTAGACAGCTGTGCAATGAACCGATGTAAAAGGCAGCAGCAAGGACGCCAAAAGGCACCAGCAAGAAAAGCTAAGGCCCGGGAAGATGCACCACACAAAGCAGCATATGTTTTTAAGTTTCATTTAGAGGGAAAGTGAAATTTGCTGCCATTTCCTGCCTTTTGTCTCGGATTAAAGGAAGGTCAAAGTTGAAGCCTCCACATATTTATTATTTGTTCTGACTGCTGCCCCCAGTCAGAGAGAGTCCTGTTTACGATGGCCATGATTCTCGAGAATAAACGTAAAGGGGATGTTTCCTCGCCCACCCCCCCGCGCTGGGGGGCGAGCCCCAAAGTTTGAAGACCTCTGCCTTAGGCCATTGCGGCTGGGTGCAGAGGTGTTCTTAGGCGTCAGGTTTTCGTCACCTGAGAAATTTGCGCTAGAGGGGGCATGTCAAAGAGGCTGCAGGCAGTACCAGAGAGCCCAATGTGGGCAAACTCAACGTGGGCTTTGTCTCTGGAGGGTCAGAAACTGGGGCCACAGTCCTCGCTTCTTGCAGCTTTTCAGTATCCTTCCTAGGCCATAGGATTCGGATTTACTGGTGCCAGGAACCCCCAAATACTAGATTTAGGCTTGTTACGGGAGTGTAGGGGAGTAGCCAATGAGCTACTTACCATTGGAGTCACTGCACCCAGGTTTTGACCACTTCCTGTGGGAAGTGGGTATAACCCTGTCCCAGAGCTCATAATTCTGCCATCACCAGAGTAGCAGACTTTTACATTTTGTATCCAAAATAGGTAGCCCATCTTAGGGGACACCTTTTAGACTACTATTTTTCCCATCTGTTCTGACACCAAATGGGCCTTTGTCAGGGGGTGTTGGCATTTGCTCACCTCTGTAGGAAGCCAGATTCACATACCAAAGGCTGTGGGCTCTTTGATGCTCCCTGACTTGAATACTAATTTAGCCGCCTTCCAGTAGTGTATAACACCTCCTTCCAGAGCAGGCATTGTTCCTGACCTGAGAGCGTGGTCTGGTTAGCAGACCTCAGTGCAAGGTTAGTCGAAAATCAGCATCTAGTAGCAACAAGCATTGGCATAGCCAATAGGTCTCGCCTTTGGGACCTTACAAGTGTTAAGTTCTCTAGCACAATATCCTTGTTGCTATAACATCAACTTTTGCATGGCTAAACACTTATAAGGTCCTACAGACGATCCCTATTGGCTATGCCAATGCTTGTTTTTACTGTGTCTAGGGTAGAGAAAACATGCATGAGGGGAAGGTAGGTTTGAGACCAGTAGCTGCAGTCGACTGGAGTCCTCAAAGCTGGTCAGTGTCAGGCTTTGACCTGGTGGATTATTATTATTATTATTATTAATGAATTTTATATAGCGCCTGGTTACCCTTGGACATCCCAGCGCTCATCCAGAGAGAAAACGCCACAACACTAGGCACATGAATTAGGCAGGAAACAGATGAGTTTTTAAAAGTTTGCGGAACCGTAAGAAACTCGGTTCCGAGCGCAAGCACAGAGGAAGAGAGTTCCACCTGGTGGCCACGTTTATAGAGAATCTTCTGCCACCAGTTCTTGCCTTCCTTACCCTCATAACCTGCTTTAGGTGTTGATGATCAGAACGGAGAGAGCGGGAGGCCTTATAAGGTTGAACCATATCCCGTAGGATAGGAGGGCCTTTCCCCTGCAGAATTTTGTGGGCCATACAGAGTGCCTTAGATCTCACCCTCTCCCTGACAGGGAGCCAGTGCAGCGCCTTCAGCGCAGGGCGAGCTGACTGGCGCCTGGGAAGGCCCGTCAGGAGCCTGGCGGCTGCATTCTGCACTTGCTGCAGTTTGTTTAGGGTGGATTCTGGGGCACCCAAAAACAGCGCGTTACTGAAGTCCAGCCGCGAGATGATAAGCCCCTGAATGAGTAACCTCCTAGAGGCCACTGGGAGGAGAGGTAAGATCTTCCGAGCTGATCGGAGCAGACCGAAGCACACGCCTGCGGTCTTTTTTGCGTGTGTCTTAAAGGAGAGGTCCTGCTCCAACCACACCCCCAGGCTCTTGATCTCCTGCTTGGGGGTGGGTGCAGCTCCCAAGCAGCTAGGCCAGCTGCTAGGTGAAAGGGAGGGAGGGGAATTCCCCAGCAGCATCAGCTCAGTCTTGGAGCCGTTAAGCTTGAGTGCTGAGCTACACATCCACGTGAAGATCTTATCCAAACACGTGTGCAGCCGGTCGGGATGGTAAGCCGACTGGGAAAGCCCTACCACCAGCTGAGTATCATCAGCGTAGCTGATGGTCTTAATACCCAGAGGCAGTACCACACTCTCCAGAGGGGCCATGTAAATGTTAAATAAGGTAGGGCTCAACGATGAGCCCTGTGGCACACCACACTGGAGAGGTACCGAAGATGATTTCTCGTGGCCTTCCCACACCTCAAATGTCCGGCCTTCCAAAAAAAGAGGCAAACCACTTGAGGGCCATCCCGGAGACCCCCACCCCCGACAGCCGTTGGAGAAGCACCTGATGGTCTACGGTGTCAAATGCAGCACTGAGGTCCAGGAGGATCACTGCCACCGATTCCCCTGAATCCAAAATGCTCCTGGCATTCTCCACGACTGCCAGCAGGGCAGTGTCGGTCCCCTGACCGGGGCGAAAGCCCGTTTGGGAGTCGCCCAAAAGGGAATTGGACTCCAGGAAGCCCGATAGGCAACTATTCACCAGCTTCTCCGCCACCTTGCTGAGGCCGGGGAGCAAGGAAATAGGTCTAAAGTTGGCAAGGTCGGCCGGGTCCAGGTTAGGCTTCTTCAAGAGAGCCTTAACAACCGCTCCTTTCCAACTAGGGGGCACCACTCCTTGGGTGAAAGACAGGTTTATAAGGTCCGTCACTGGGCCGCCGATGGTGGGGGCTACCTGCTTCAGATACTTCATAGGTGCAGGATCTTTCGGAGAGCCACTTTTCATGGCCGTCAAGACTGTGAGGACTTCTTCCACAGTGACGGGACCGAGAGAAACCAACTCAGCTGATCGCACCCTGGGCTGAGACCCTGAGTTACCACCCAAGGGTATCTCCTCGGCTAGCCGGGGGAGAGATGCCAAGATGTTATCTATTTTGGTTTTAAAGAAGGAGGCGAGTTCTGAACATTTCTCACGTAGGTCCTCGTGAATGACCTGAGGTTCGGGGGTTTTCAGAAGTTTTTTAATGACTCTAAATGATTCTTTCGAGGAGTTGGCCGCAGAGCCTATTCTCTCCTCAAAGAACCCTGATTTAGCTACCCGAATAGCAGATTTGTAGGTACTAAGAGCCACCCGATATTCTTTCCGGCTCGTTTCGCTCCAATCTTTCCTCCAGGTCCGCTCCAGCCTCTTGCAGCCCTTCCTCAGTGTCCTCAGCTCAGATGTGTACCAGGGCGCAGATCCCACTCTCTTACCCCTGGTAAGTTGTTTCTTTTTGGGGAGGAGAGTATCCAGCGAATTGGTGAGCCAGATGTTTAAATTCTCATCTGCGACTAGCGGGTTAGACCCAGGGGGAGGCCGGGACGCCTCCAGATGTACCGCCCAGGTGTCCACTGGGAGCCTAGACCAGGCTCTTTCCACGGTGTATACCCTGGGGGCCGGAGCGACTGGGACATCGAACTGCCATTGGGCAGGCACCATAAAGTGGTCTGTCCAAGGCAGAGCCAGCGCTGGCAGTGCTTTAAGGATATCCGAGTTAGAAAATATGGGGTCCAGCAAATGGCCCTTCCCATGTGTTGCGCCCGAATTAGCCAGGTTGATCCCAAAAGCTTTGAGATCGCCTTGCAGATCTACTCCCAGAGAGTTGGAGGGGTCATCAAGATGGATGTTGAGATCCCCTAGAGCTACAAAGTTGTCAGTAGAGGAGGCAAGGAGTGCAGCCGTTTCTAAGAAGGAGTTGAGAAAATTCCCCAGAGTTTCAGGCGGACGATAAATCAAAAGTCCCGCCATGGACGCAGTAGGTGACAAGCGAAGAGAGAACTGACAACTCTCACAATCGCTCATCCCTCCATCCTGAACTTTACAGACTAACGAGTCCCTGTAAAGGATACCAATTCCTCCACCCCGCCCCACAGGCCTATCCAGATGAGATATGAGAAAACCTGGGGGAAGTGCTCTAACCATGTCAGGGCCCGAGCAGGAGGAAATCCAGGTCTCAGTTAAAAATAACACATCCAGCTCGTGGTCCAAAATGAGGGAGTTGATTTCAGTGGCGTGACTTGGTAGGGACCGGCAGTTCAACAAAGCTATGGAGAGCACCGATTTCACAGGGGCCGTTTACTGACTCACAGTACATGTCCTGCAGGGCAGGAACGGTAGTCCTCCCGCATGGGCAAAATTACAGGTGGTAAGTTGCAAAGACCGCCAGGACATGAGTTCCTCCCTCCTATACCTGATACGAGAATGCGGTGGCTCCAATGGATTGGGCGTGGGGACCAGCCCTGAGCCCGTCTGGGCCCGGACGGGCACAGACGGGCTGAACTCTGGCGTAACTCCGGCATCAGTCCGGCGTCCCCGCTGCGCGTGCCCGCTGCGCGTCAGCATGGCTATCTAAGTACTCTCCGAGCAAGCTAGAGAGAGGACTTGCTCGCGCGCAAAAACCACTCACCTAAGATGGCCGCCACGAGACAGGGGCGAGGGACCCGCAAAACGCGGTGAATTAGCCAAATTAGAGTGCGAGTGTGATGGCAGAGGTGGGGGGTATGAGAGGCCAGGCTGATAAAAACAAGGAATAAGTGCCAAAACAAAATTAACGAAAATACAACAAGCATTGGAAATGCAATAGGTCTCGCATTAGGAACGTTTGAGCTATTGGTATTGTAAATGACACTTTTTTTTATTTATGTGTTGGTTTTGAAAGTAGCAAAATTAATAGCTTTGTCAGTTACAATGTCAATAGTTTTAACTTTTGCAAATGTGACACCTATAGCATTTGTAATGCAATGTGTGTTGTATTTACGTGACTTAGATGTCTTGATATTACAAATAACAATGGCTTTTAATTTTGTAAATATTTAATACTTAAATAAAAGTTATTGTAATTTAGAATGGCAATAGCTTAAACGTTTGTAAATAACTTTTGTGAAGATTATGTTAAGTGTATTTTATTGTGACGAAAATCCAAGAACATTGCATTTGCACCTACACACACACAGAGCCACACACATATAGATGTGGTGGTGGTGGATCTGGGGGATATGGTGGTGGTGGATGTGGTGGTGGTGATAGTGGTCGATGTGGTGTGGATGTGGTGGTGGATGTGGTGGTGGTGGCGGATGTGGTGGAGGTGGTGGATGTGGTGGAGGTGGTGGAGGTGGTGGTTGTGGAGGTGGTGGATGTGGTGGAGGTGGTGGAGGTGGTGGTTGTGGATGTGGTGAAAGTGGTGGTGGAAGTGATGGTGGTGGGTGTGGTGGATGCGGTGGTGGATGAGGTGGCGGATGAGGTGGTGGATGTGCTGGTGGATGTGGAGGTGGTGGATGTGCTGGTGGATGTGCTGGTGGTGGATGTGGTGGTGGATGTGGTGGATGTGGTGGTGGTGGATGTGCTGGTGGTGGATGTGGTGGTGGTGGATGCGGTGGTGGTGGATGTGGTGGTGGTGGATGCGGTGGTGGTGGATGCGGTGGTGGTGGATGTGGTGGTGGTGGATGTGGTGGTGGTGGATGCAGTGGAAGTGGTGGTGGATGCGGTGGAAGTGGTGGTGGATGTGGTGGTGGTGGTGGATGTGATGGTGGATGTGGTGGTGGATGCGGTGGTGGTGGAAGTGATGGTGGTGGGTGTGGTGGATGTAGTGGTGGTGGATGAGGTGGTGGATGAGGTGGTGGATGAGGTGGTGGTGGATGAGGTGGTGGTGGATGAGGTGGTGGTGGATGAGGTGGTGGTGGATGAGGTGGTGGTGGATGTGGTGGTGGTGGATGTGGTGGTGGTGGATGTTGTGGTGGTGGATGTGGTGGTGGAAGTGGTGGTGGAAGCGGTGGTGGATGCGGTGGTGGATGCGGTGGTGGATGCGGTGGTGGATGCGGTGGTGGATGCGGTGGTGGATGCGGTGGTGGATGCGGTGGTGGATGTGGTGGTGGATGTGGTGGTGGATGTGGTGGTGGATGTGGTGGTGGATGTGGTGGTGGTGGATGTGGTGGTGGTGATAGTGGTCGATGTGGTGTGGATGTGGTGGTGGATGTGGTGGTGGTGGCGGATGTGGTGGAGGTGGTGGATGTGGTGGAGGTGGTGGAGGTGGTGGATGTGGTGGAGGTGGTGGAGGTGGTGGAGGTGGTGGAGGTGGTGGAGGTGGTGGAGGTGGTGGTTGTGGATGTGGTGAAAGTGGTGGTGGAAGTGATGGTGGTGGGTGTGGTGGATGCGGTGGTGGATGAGGTGGCGGATGAGGTGGTGGATGTGCGGGTGGATGTGGAGGTGGTGGATGTGCTGGTGGATGTGCTGGTGGTGGATGTGGTGGTGGATGTGGTGGATGTGGTGGTGGTGGATGTGCTGGTGGTGGATGTGGTGGTGGATGTGGTGGTGGTGGATGCGGTGGTGGTGGATGTGGTGGTGGTGGATGCGGTGGTGGTGGATGCGGTGGTGGATGCGGTGGTGGATGTGATGGTGGATGCGGTGGTGGATGTGATGGTGGATGCGGTGGTGGATGCGATGGTGGATGCGATGGTGGATGCGGTGGTGGATGCGGTGGTGGATGTGATGGTGGATGCGGTGGTGGATGTGATGGTGGATGCGGTGGTGGATGCGATGGTGGATGCGGTGGTGGATGCGGTGGTGGATGCGGTGGTGGATGCGGTGGTGGATGCGATGGTGGATGCGGTGGTGGATGCGGTGGTGGATGCGGTGGTGGATGTGGTGGTGGATGTGGTGGTGGATGTGGTGGTGGATGTGGTGGTGGTGGATGTGATGGTGGATGTGATGGTGGATGTGATGGTGGATGTGATGGTGGATGTGATGGTGGATGTGATGGTGGATGTGATGGTGGATGTGGTGGTGGATGTGATGGTGGATGCGGTGGTGGATGCGATGGTGGATGCGATGGTGGATGCGATGGTGGATGCGATGGTGGATGCGGTGGTGGATGCGGTGGTGGATGCGATGGTGGATGCGATGGTGGATGCGGTGGTGGATGCGGTGGTGGATGCGGTGGTGGATGCGGTGGTGGATGCGGTGGTGGATGCGGTGGTGGATGCGGTAGTGGTGGTGGATGCGGTAGTGGTGGTGGATGCGGTAGTGGTGGTGGATGCGGTAGTGGTGGTTGTAGTGGATGTGGTGGTGGATGTAGTGGTGGTGGTGGTGCATGCGGTGGTGGTGGATGTGGTGGTGGATGTGGTGGTGGATGTGGTGGTGGATGTGGTGGTGGATGTGGTGGTGGATGTGGTGGTGGTGGATGTGGTGGTGGATGTGGTGGTGGATGTGGTGGTGGATGTGGTGGTGGATGTGGTGGTGGATGTGGTGGTGGATGTGATGGTGGATGTGATGGTGGATGTGATGGTGGATGTGATGGTGGATGTGGTGGTGGATGTGGTGGTGGATGCGATGGTGGATGCGATGGTGGATGCGGTGGTGGATGCGGTGGTGGATGTGGTGGTGGATGCGGTGGTGGATGCGGTGGTGGATGCGGTGGTGGATGCGGTAGTGGTGGTGGATGCGGTAGTGGTGGTGGATGCGGTAGTGGTGGTGGATGCGGTAGTGGTGGTTGTAGTGGATGTGGTGGTGGATGTAGTGGTGGTGGTGGTGCATGCGGTGGTGGTGGATGTGGTGGTGGATGTGGTGGTGGATGTGGTGGTGGATGTGGTGGTGGATGTGGTGGTGGTGGATGTGGTGGTGGATGTGGTGGTGGATGTGGTGGTGGATGTGGTGGTGGATGTGATGGTGGATGTGATGGTGGATGTGATGGTGGATGTGGTGGTGGATGTGGTGGTGGATGTGGTGGTGGATGTGGTGGTGGATGTGATGGTGGATGTGATGGTGGATGCGGTGGTGGATGTGGTGGTGGATGTGATGGTGGATGCGGTGGTGGATGCGATGGTGGATGCGATGGTGGATGCGGTGGTGGATGCGATGGTGGATGCGATGGTGGATGCGGTGGTGGATGCGGTGGTGGATGCGGTGGTGGATGCGGTGGTGGATGCGGTGGTGGATGCGGTAGTGGTGGTGGATGCGGTAGTGGTGGTGGATGCGGTAGTGGTGGTGGATGCGGTAGTGGTGGTTGTAGTGGATGTGGTGGTGGATGTAGTGGTGGTGGTGGTGCATGCGGTGGTGGTGGATGTGGTGGTGGATGTGGTGGTGGATGTGGCGGTGGATGTGGCGGTGGATGTGGCGGTGGATGTCATGGTGAATGTGGAGGTGATGGTGGATGTGATGGTGGATGTGATGGTGGATGTGATGGTGGATGTGATGGTGGATGTGATGGTGGATGTGGTGGTGGTGGATGTGGTGGTGGTGGATGTGGTGGTGGTGGATGTGGTGGTGGTGGATGTGGTGGTGGTGGATGTGGTGGTGGTGGATGTGGTGGTGGTGGATGTGGTGGTGGTGGATGTGGTGGTGGTGGATGTGGTGGTGGTGGATGTGGTGGTGGATGTGGTGGTGGATGTGGTGGTGGATGTGGTGCTGGATGTGGTGCTGGATGTGGTGCTGGATGTGGCGGTGGTGGTGCTGGATATGGCGGTGGTGGTGCTGGATATGGCGGTGGTGGTGCTGGATATGGCGGTGGTGGTGCTGGATGTGGCGGTGGTGGATGTGGCGGTGGTGGATTTGGCGGTGGTGGATGTGGCGGTGGTGGATGTGGCGGTGGTGGATGTGGCGGTGGTGGATGTGGCGGTGGTGGATCTGGCGGTGGTGGATGTGGCGGTGGTGGATGTGGCGGTGGTGGATGTGGCGGTGGTGGATGTGGCGGTGGTGGATGTGGCGGTGGTGGATGTGGTGGTGGTGGTGGATGTGATGGTGGATGTGATGGTGGATGTGATGGTGGATGTGATGGTGGATGTGATGGTGGATGTGATGGTGGATGTGATGGTGGATGTGATGGTGGATGTGATGGTGGATGTGATGGTGGATGTGATGGAGGATGTGATGGTGGATGTGATGGTGGATGTGATGGTGGATGTGATGGTGGATGTGATGGTGGATGTGATGGTGGATGTGATGGTGGATGCGGTGGATGCGGTGGATGCGGTGGGTGTGGTGGGTGTGGTGGGGGTGGTGGATGCGGTGGTGGTGGATGTGGTGGTGGTGGATGCGGTGGTGGTGGATGCGGTGGTGGTGGATGCGGTGGTGGTGGATGCGGTGGTGGTGGATGCGGTGGTGGTGGATGTGGTGGTGGTTGTGGCGGTGAATGTCATGGTGGATGTGGAGGTGATGGTGGATGTGGTGGTGGATGTGATGGTGGATGTGATGGTGGATGTGATGGTGGGTGTGATGGTGGATGTGGTGTTGATGTTGGATGTGGTGTTGATGTTGGATGTGGTGATGGTGGATGCGGTGGTGGTGGTGGATGGGGTGGTGGTGGTGGATGGGGTGGTGGATCTAGTGGTGGTGTGGTGGTGGTGGATACGGTGGTGGTGGATGTGGTGGTGGTGGATGTGGTGGTGGATGTTGCGGTGGATGTTGCGGTGGATGTCATGGTGGATGTGGAGGTGATGGTGGATGTGGCGGTGGTGGTGGATGTGATGGTGGATGTGTTGTTGATGGTGGATGTGGTGGTGGATGCGGTGGTGGTGGATGCGGTGGATGTGGTGATGGTGGATGTGGTGATGGTGGATGCGGTGGTGGTGGATGGGGTGGTGGTTGTGGTGGATGTGGTGGTGGATGTAGTGGTGGTGGGTGTGGTGGTCCTGTGGGTTCCATAAGGGTTTGTGACAGAGAAAAGATGATCTTATTTCAATAACATTTAAATTCGTGTCTGTATTTGTGTCTAAGACAGATTCAATACTTCACGGGCACAGCACCAAATCGCCCAGTCTAGGTAAAGCTTATTTAAGTCCTCTGTTCTTTCACCTTTACAAATTATCAGAGGAGAACATCAGCTAATGTGATAAACTGATTCTTTTTTTTTCAAGCTCCTATTGTGTAAAACCAAGGACCTGATCTGTTAGTAATATCAGTTCTCTCATTCCATGATAAGGCAATTTGGTGTTCTGTTTTGCAAAATATGCTTCACTTATCTAACAGTCTGTGATACTGTCAGAACGTCTGGTGTGTGCTTCACAGATGAAAATCTGTGCAAATAGCGTGAACATCGATGGCCGATTGTTATGTGCAAACAGAGATTTCCAGTGGTCATAGGCCGGCCATACACTTGCACCTCTAGAGCAGTACCTGTTCAAATCCTTACCTTTTCTCATTCCAGAAAAAGTTTTTTCAACTCTTATAAAACAGCACTGTATTATGATGGCTTTTTGTGTCTTTATCAGTGGTCAAATTCTCTGCAAGTTCCGCAGTTTGAAAACATGTAATTTATGATCATTTCTGGCCTGTGTTGAGTTTCTTCAAACAAAGACTCCGAGAATGAAACATCACGTCGGTGTAATTTTCCTTTAGACTGTGAATTTCTCATAAATGACTCAAGTTATCGTAGTGTTTCCCTCGGGTAGTGAGAAGCAAATGAAAACGTGTCTTTTTGGTGGTGAGGGCTGGGTGGGATAAACATGTCCTCCTTTCAGATGCACCCTTGCCACGGTGACGCTTTTGTCTTATTGATGTTCTGTTTTCGGACGACCGGTGGACGGTTGTAAACAGATAGATGCATCTCAAATGCTGACTTGGTCGGCAAACAGAGAGGCCTTTGTGTGAGAGAGTTGGCCCTAGCCCGAGTAAAATGGCTGCTGGTACTGCTGGTACTCGAAGCGTTAAAGTGCGGCAAGGCTACATCCAGACTGGGCTGAAGCCCTGGCAAAATTTGTTTTAGCGATGATGCCAAACCCTTGTGTCCTCCTTTGTTTGTTTCTTTTGGGGCATTTTTGTGTTTTTTTCACGCATGAAATTTTAAGACTGCGTTCCCTACTACATCTGCTCAGTAGACAACTTGGAAAAAGTTCCTGCCTGTTTGCACTTTCTCCGTTCAGGCGTTCGGCAGCCTTCCCCAACCAGGTTTTCAGTGAATTTTGGGAAGGAGGGAGACGGAGAGAGGGCGAGTGAGTGAGAGAGTTTGAGAATAGGAAAAAAAGATGGGGGTTGGCTTTATTCCTGCTCGGCCTGAGCCTGCCTCTCGATATTTGCCAACTTTTGAAAGCAGCCAAGAGGGACGTGTTGGAGATAGTGCAGGGGAGGGGGCGGAGTGGGGAGAGGGTGTTAAGCAGCAAATAAAATATATACAACCGGGCGCCTGGTTAACAGAGTTGGGCAAGCCGTGCGCAAGACGGATTGAAGGCAGAGAAGGGGGGGGGGGGGAGAAATGCGACACGGCGGGTAGGGGAGGGGGCGGAGTGGGGAGAGGGTGTTAAGCAGCAGGGGCCTTTGAAGTGAAGCTAAGCTTCACTTCAAAGGTGTGGGAGGAGTGCGGCTGAGGGAACAGACGGCGATTTGATGTGCACGCGCATTTTAGGTCAAAGCCACGGGCACAGCACCAAATCGCCCAGTCTAGGTAAAGCTTATTTAAGTCCCTATATATCTTCGCTCCCGCTCAATGCGCATGCGCATTGAGATAGGTCGCTCGACCTAAAAAACGGGTGATTTAAAAGCAGGAGCTGCCACAAACAAGCGCTACCAGAATAGCGCTCACGCTGGAAAAGGGCGCGCTACCAAATTAGCCTATCTAAGTACTCTCCGAGCAAGCTAGAGAGAGGACTTGCTCGCGCGCAAAAACCACTCACCTAATATGGCCGCAACGAGACAGGGGCGAGGGACCCGCAAAACGCGGTGAATTAGCCAAATTAGAGTGCGAGTGTGATGGCAGAGGTGGGGGTATGAGAGGCCAGGCTGATAAAAACAAGGAGTAAGTGCCAAAACAAAATTAACGAAAATACAAAAAACGGGTGATTTAAAAGCAGGAGCTGCCACAAACAAGCGCTACCAGAATAGCGCTCACGCTGGATTCCACTGCTATAAGGGATTGCAGCCTTCTCATCCATGCAAAGGCATTTGTCACTTTGAGTTTCTTGTTAGACTCCCCCTAAAATGAATGTTCCATGAACTCAGTAATGTACAAAATAGATCCAAGAGGTCTAGATTCAAGCCTGGTTTTTACATTAATCACTGAATATGGGAGTTCAACTGCGAATCGTATGCAAATGTATCTGATGAATATCTTGAAAATGAGGCTTGGGTCTAGCACTGCTAGATGTTCTTTTGACATTGTTGCTGTAGACAGCAAAAAAAATATTTTTTTGACAAAGTGGATAATTTGGCAATAGGTATCTTGTCCAGAAAGATTCCATTGGCCTGTCGAGTTTCCTCTGCACGTGCCTCCGAAACCCTTTTATGATGTGCATTAATATAGGGCAATGCCACCAGCCACAAAACTGTTCCAGAGGCAGTCGTCGCTATAAGAGAACAGTGAAAGGAAGTGAGTAGGTGAGACGAAAAATTCTAGGTGAACAGAAATGTGAGCCGAGAGCCTAGATAGAGATGGAGAACTGCGTCTTGACGCGAAAAAGCCCTATTGGAAATCATAGACAAAGAGCGCAACTTTTCATTCAAGACCTGTGAGCTGCATCCCTTCTGGATGACCTATAAATCAAGGAAGACCAGTTTAGAAGAAAACTTCTGGAAGGAAATGCTACCAATCTAAAAAAAAGGTCCAATCTGATTCTTGTCATTAACATTCTCTCGTGGGTACTAATCTGTAGTGTTAAGTACGGCTGGATAGAATGTGTAGCCTGAATCAGATTCGCATGACGGACCGAGGGTTTTGAGGACTCCGAAGTCAATCTCAAGGACTCTAAATGTCTAAGGGCCAATTGTTTCAGAACTCCCTCAGGAAGGTCAATATAGCTTCAGGTTGGAAATAGTATTTCTCGATACCAAGGTCTTTGAGGAAGTTTCTGATATAGCAAAGCCACTTTACTTTTGAGGATTGATCAAGGGCCATTGTGTCTACCACGATTGCCTGTGTCAGCGCATTTTTATCTGAAGTCCAAATGCGCCGCCATAGCATCAATGGTTGGATCTTTAGCAAATCCTCTAGGTAGGGGATTCCGAGTTCCAAATGGGATGCATAGGTTGAAGTGCATCTCGGAGTAGCTAGAAGGAATCTGAGGAAGGTGTTTTCTGCTACCTGAAGGGCGCTAACATCTACGTGTCCCCAAACGCCCGCTCCATACAAGGCAATAGCCTGACACTTGGCGCTATACATTTTTAATAGCTCCACAGGTGCCCTCCGCCCCAATCTCTGGGAGAAGCTCATCAGGGCCGCTATGGATCTCTTAAAACAGGTGGCGCCTTGCCTCTACTGATGGCCTCCAAGTCAGGCTTTCGTCGATCATGATTCCTAAATATGGATACTGGGCAGTTACCTCAAGTTTTTGATTATCGAGATAGATGTCTTTTACTCGTTTTTTCCCTCTGCCTGCTATCATAACAAACGTTTTTTTAACGTTCAGGTGCAGGTCCAATCCACCCATGAAAACCGTATATCTATTCAGGGATATCTGTAATTCTTGCGGAGTGCGGGTCAGGATGACAGCATCATCTGCATAGAGCAGAGCGGAAATCAGGCGCTGTTTTACCCGTGGGAGATCCGGGCCCCCCTCAACATCTCTAGCTCCAAGCCGTTGGTGTACAAGGAGAAGAGAAAGGGGGCCAGGACACACCCCTTCCCGACTCCACGCTCTACTCCAAAGGATGCCGTCAACTCTCCATTTACACCAAAACGCACCCTCGCCGATGCTTTAGAATAGAGCTCCCTCAGTAAGTCTAGGAGAGGGGGATCCACTCCCATCTGTCTTAAGACCGTCCAGAGTTGTGCGTGCGAAACGCAATCAAAAGCAGCGGACAGGTCTACATAGACCATATAAACCGTGTCCTTCTTTGCCTGGGTGTATTTGCCCAATATCAGGCTAAGATTAAGGGCCTGCTCTACCGTTCCAAACCCCTCTCGAAATCCGAACTGGAGGTCGGAGATAATGCCTCCCTCCTCCGCCCACTGCTGGAGTCACTTAAGTATTACTCTACCAACAACCTTACCCAGAGAATCCATCAATGAGATGGGGCGGTAGCATTTCACATTCTGACTGTCCCTTTTTTTAAAAAATGGGGACCATGATGGAATTGGTCCACGATTTTAACAGTCCCACATTTGCAGCTGCTGTAAACACTCTAGTAAGAATGGGGGCCCAGAGATCCAGATTGTGTTTAAAGAGATCCACTGGGACCCCATCTGGGCCTGGAGCTTTCCCATTTTTGCTTGTTTCTAGTGCCATTAGTAGATCAGGAATATCGAAGTGCAGGGGTATTGGATATATCCGACTATTGGGTGTATGTTTTCTGTCCCACCCGCTGTTGCAGTATTTTTAAAGATTTTGGAGAAGTGGGAGACCCATGTATCTTCATCTATAGTCACTTCTATCTTGGGACTATTATTATCTGTTAAAAAGGGTGATCTAACAGTTCTCCAGAAAGCCTCACTGTTTTTGGAAACAGCACTCGTATGGAGGTCTTCCCAAAGTTTCTGTTTCAATTCATGAATTCTTAATTTACGTTCCCTACCATAATGCCGCCTAAGGAGTTGAATCTGCCCCAAATCTCTGGGTGTTTTATAAAGGGCCAGCTTTAAGTTGGTTAGGGCCACGGTGCAACTATGATTAAACCACCCTTTACTAATTGGGTTCGCAGTCTGGTTTTACGGTGAGAAGTCCCTTGATTTTATTTAATATTTGAGTGAAATTGTTTAGGACTTCTTCATCAGTTACCGATAGATCCAGACATTTAATTAAATTTGGATATGCCACATTTACCAGTTTTTTTGTAATTTCATTTGGATTTATTTTTCCCCATTTTAATGTGTATCCATTTTGTCTGCCTAACTCTCGTTTATTCTGGGCAAGAGTTTTCACTATATCTGTGTTTCGGGGCTTGGGATTAGTCAAGTGAAGATCCATCCTGAGGGCGGAGTGATCACTGAGTGTATTAGCCATAACCTGAAAGGATTTAACTGTGTGTAGCAGTCCAGATGACCGGAGGATATAATCAACTGTCGTTTGGTGTCCCCTTCCCACGTAAGTCGGTTGGAGGGAATTTGAGCCTGAACTTGGGCTATTGACTATTACAAGATCCAAGTCAGACATCAGGTTATTCATAGCAATCCCCACCTTGGAATAGAAAAAATGCATTAGTGGAGCGTCGTGTTCGTCCGCTATCCCGCAGCAATTTATTTTAGCCTGTAGGCATGGGTGGAGATTAAAGTCCCCTCCCCATAAAAGATGAATTGCCCCTTGTCCTGCCTTCAACTGGTAACAAGTAAGAGTTATTCTCTCTTGAATGTCACACAGAAGAGACAGGAATTGACCATCCTCTAAGTTGTTATAGACATTAATTAAGAGGATGGACTCCTTGTTCGTAAAGGAAAGAGAGTACTTGGTAATTAGGGTCGGAGTCAACTATGGACACTTTTAGGTGGTTCACGGTGTTTGCAATGTACGTTGTTAAACCCCCCTTAGGTCTACCTACAGTACTGTGCAGGGCAGGAGTAAAATATGTTTTATAGCTCAGGAGGTGAAGCTCTGTCATAGACCATGTCTCTTGGAGGCAGATTATTTTACATGGCTCCAGGAAGTACATGGCGGTCCCATCCTCAATCTTAGGGCGTAAACCTGCAACGTTCCAAAAGAGGATAGGTATGGGCTGTGGCTCTAAATTAGTTACTACAGCTTCGTTTGCTGGAGAAATTGTTTTTATTTTAGGGATTGATTGGGGTAAGTTAGACTTAGTGGGTTCAAATTCCGTTAATGGTCAGTCGACCATTTCGAGACCGCTAAATCTATTCCTCGTCGAGATGCTGAACCAGGGATCCCAGCGAGGCGGTTCTCTATGAGCCGTTCTCAGCGTATATGGACCCCAGTCATCCCATCCTCCTCCCAGATGGCGCGGACTCACTGTGTGCCAGGAACTGTCATAGTCATGGTGACGGGAGCCCCCTATTTGCCTTGAATTGGCATATTCAAAGTGACGGGGTGCTACAACCCAAGGGGTATCATGGTCATAAAAAGGACCATTACGTTGTCTTGAGGGGTAGAAAAAGGAAAATGGTTTAGTACCTATACCTCCATTTACACTCGAGTGGTCCCAAGAGCAGATGTATTCTACTACTCGGGGTTTTCGAATGTAATCACGATGCCGTCTCCCGGGATTGTTTTTCTGCCATTTCCCACCCATGGGGTCCTACGTACCGTCAGAATCCTACCTTGCCAAGTTGGCGGAATGGGGCGATTGGTGTTTAGCCAATGTTGGGCCTTATTTTTCAGAGACCACATAGGTTCTGCGTTGTGGTCTGCTAGCTCGGGCACACCTGTCATAACTACTACAAAAGGGCATGCTTCCGGTGGCATGTCAGCAGGAAATCTAACTTCGGTGGGTCCCCTAAGGCCATCTCTATTGGAAACTGGGACCGGGGTTTTCGAGGCCGGGGTTTAGAGGCTGGAGTTTGAGTCGCCGGAGTTTTAGAAGCCGCTTTTTTTGATGCCACTGTCTTAGGTACAGGTGTTATTGATGACAGGGCATTTCCCTGTGACAGGGTTGTGGCGACATTGATAGATGGATTCACTGTGCTCTTATTATTCAATGTTTCCGAAAGTGTTAATTTGGCTATTGCAACTGGTGGTAAAGGTGCATTCTTTTGGGTAGTTGCAGGCTTAGGGAGGGTATTTACAGGCTTGGGGAGGGTTTGTTTATTCTGTTTGTTTCCCCCCATTTTTTGAGCCCCTGGCACTTGATTACATTGTGGGAGATTAGCAAACTTGGATAGCTGTATCTCTAGCTGCGCTAACTTTGCTTCTACTGGTTGAAGAAAGGATTTTAAAAGGTCAGCGATCTTATTTAGCAGCTGGGAGTTATTGCTATCACTTGATTCCTTACTACAGGATAGAAGAATAGGGGATTCCAAATTAATGGGGGCAGGAGTGTCATGTGCGGGATGATGGATAATCGCAGAAACTACCAGCTGGTCTGCTCCAGGGGTTGGATTCTCTGACATACTAGAGTTATTGCCGATCTCATTGAGGATTGGGTTTTTCGGACCGTTCTTTCTTTTCCTTATTGCGCCCTCCTTCCTCCCTCTTGCTTGCCTACTTTCATCTGACATAATTTGAGGTGAAAATTGAGGTACTAGCTCTGGTGTTCTTTCTAGATCTGAGCTTGTCTGGTAATTAGAGAGCTGGGAGGCCGACAGATCCACATTGTTTGGCAGGCTACGCCTGTCCTTACAAAGGGACCTCTGTCCTACATTGTTCTCAGGTGCAGGAGTTCTGGCTTCGGCTAAGTTACCCATAGAAGATCTCTTAGCAAACGCTAAGTCCAAGGACACCCTTTCCTCCATTAAAGAGATACTTTGATCAATGAATGAGTTTGCCTTGGTAATAAAATCATCCATGGGGCCTAACAGCTTACCCACATTTCCGGGGGCCTTGGTTTTGTTTCCTCTAGTTAGTACCATTTTTCCTATTAGACAAAGACAGGGGAAAGTTCTAAGATAGATATAAAATCAGCGAAAGAGAATATTTCGGGGGTCGCAGGGGCAAAGTCAATGAAAAAACAGTACATACGTTTCAGAAAGGATTGCAGGAAGTGAAAGTTAATGGGGTGGCCCAGTCCAGTCTCTCACGTCCTCGAACGGCCTCAAACGGCCCGCCCTTTGCCCGGGCTTCGCTCCGTGCTTCGTGCCGCGTGCGCGGGTAGTGGACGGATTACGTACGTGTACAGTGTGGGCGTGGCTTCCGGGGAGAGCGGGCCAGGTGTGTGGAATTGGCCTCGCAGGGACTCCTGGTCACTGGAGTCCCTGCCGTGCGCTCGCAGCCCAGTTGAGCCTCCACAGCCCCTGATGTATTTTCAGTGAAGCGGAACCCGCGGAGCAGGTCCGGCGAAAAGTTTTGGCAGCACAAGTGTTGCGATGCAGGTCAGTGTCAAGGGTCCTTATCTCCTAATTCTCCTCGTGGAAGTTTGGTATCCCACCAGTTGGGCGAAGGAGGTCTGGTTTTCAGAGTCCTGTGCAGTGTGGGCGTGGCTTCCGGGGAGAGCGGGCCAGGTGTGTGGAATTGGCCTCGCAGGGACTCCTGATCACTGGAGTCCGTGCCGTGCGCTCGCAGCCCAGTTGAGCCTCCGCAGCCCCTGATGTATTTTCAGTGAAGCGGGACCAGCGGAGCGGGTCCGGCGGAAAGTTTTGGCAGCACAAATGTTCCGATGCAGGTCAGTGTCAAGGGTCCTTATCTCCTGATTCTCCTCGTGGAAGTTTGGTATCCCTCTAGTTTCTTTGACTCTTTTTCTGGGGGAGGTGCTTCCCCGGTTGTTTGGGAGTTGGCCCTTTTACGTGCGTTGGCCACTACCAGTGAATCAAGTGGTAACTGCCCTTTGATGTAAGTAGGGTCTGTAGGGGCTGCCCTATACTTCTTCTCTATTCTGGGGTCGATTACCCTTGCCCTGGCTGTGTCCTTAAATATGTCAGGTGCATGTTTCAGAACTCCCTTTAAAATGGAAGTATTTTGCCACTTTTTTCTGATGTAGGGAAGGTGTCAAACAAGAAGTCTTCTTCAACGGGGTCATTATGCATATCCACGTTGTGGAACTGTGCAGCCCTATCTAAAAACTACTGTGTCGTCAGTAGCAGACGGTTTAGTAGGATAAGAGGACATGTCAGGGATGAGATGGGTGTTATAAGGGTCAGTTGGCTCTTCCCATGGTTCCTGATGGTCAGTGTTCTGTGGGAAGTCATATTCAGGCTGTGGCTCATCCCCTGTGTTACCCTAGTCGTCCCCGTGATGAGAGGGAGAGTAAGGAATATAAGGATTGAAAGGAGTAGTAGGTATGATTGGTTGAAAAGGAATGAAGGGTCTAGAAGGAGAAGTCCCAAAGTCTTTTTTCTTCAGTGGAATGGGGACTGAGGTTCAAAGTTTAAAGGCCTCTTTTTCCTATGCAGGATGGTAACTTTACCAGTCTGTGGGTCAATAAATATTTTTGCTTGGTCGTCTGAGGGATCTGGGTGGAAGAGTTCTTTCTCAACAGTCCTGGGTTGAACCTTAGGTTTTGGTTTGTAGACTACTTTAGGTTTAGGAACCGGCTTTTTCTGCTCGGGCCTTTTTTCGGGTCGACTGGCTTTCGGGTCGATGAGTTTTTTGTGCTCCGTAGGGTTCTTCGGAGAAGTGTTATCTCCCGAGTCGATGTTTTTGTTTGTATCGACTGGAGTATTTACTTTTTTCGGCTGAGCGTCTTTCCCGGAGTCGATTGTCTTTTTTGGATCGGCTGGCGTCTTCGGATCCGGTGTTTTCAGTCCGAGAGGACGTTCTGGCTTGGACGCGTGCTTTGGTACGGCGCCTTTTGCTGGGTCGATGTTTTTCGGTTCCGAAGGCTTGTTTGGGTCGGCAACCTTCTTTGGTTCGGCGCCCTTTGGTTGTGTGGCATTGTTCGGGTCGACAACGTGTTTCGGGTCGACAGTTTTGGGCTGTGTGGCCTTCTTGGGGTCGACAGTCTTTTTCGACTCAACGCTCTTTGGCTGTACGGTCGCTTTCGGATCGACCCCCTTCGGGTCAGCGACCTTCTTTGACTCTGGAACCTTCTTCGGGACGATGTTACTGGGCCCTGGGGTTTCTAAAGGTTTCGGTTCTGAGCCGGATGGCGGGGCAATTGAAACTTTATGATCTTGGCTAAGGCCTTTTGGCGATGCCTTGACCGGAGCCGTTGTTATTGGGGTAGATGGTGTCGGGGGCAGGGTACTCACGATTTGCCCCGGCGGGTTCTTGTCATCGGAGTCAGAGTAGTCCTCTACAGTGACGATCTCTAGGTCCGAGTCCGGCGCCTCTAGTAGTTCTTGGTCGTCATCGAAGATGTTGTCCGGGTCTGGTGCCTGTCGCTGCATTTCTTGCCTGGCTGCACGTCGGTTCCGAATAGTTTTCTTGGATCGAAACTGTGCACCGGCCGGACAGCTTTCCTCTTTATGGTCTGGGGAAAGGCACTTGTTGCATACTGAGTGCTTATCAGTATGTGGGAACTTGGCGTGGCATTGTTGGCACCTTTTAAATAGGCTACTTTCCATCGACGGTCGGCTCACGTGGCGTCGAAAAGGCCCAACAGCCCGCGTCGACGACTGATTGGAGATGGAAGGCTGGATCGAGTAGAGAGGTACCGATCGAGAACAATATTGTCGAACCGAAGGCCTTCTGGCCTTCAGAAAAGTTTTGTTTTCGCTTCTGAAGTTGGAGTATAGGAGTTTGCATCCGAACCCAATTGCGGAAAAAAACAATCCGAGGATGGAGAGGATGCCCATGCGCACTGTAGTCCAAGGGAGGAGTCACCTATCTTGTGATACTTCGAAAACTCTTCCAAGACAACAAGTGCAATCATCCGGACCCAACACTAGGCGGCGATCTATGCACAAGATATGAATTCATCAGCCCACATGCCTCGAACAGACTGGTATTCCCAAACACCGGAGATGGGCTAAGACCACCACCATCACCTTAGTGAACACTTGGAAGCACTGGTAAAGCCAGAGGAAAGCACTGAAAACTGAAAGTGCTCTTAGCCTACCTGAAACGGAAGGATATAGACATCTTGCAAATCCAATGCTACCATCCAGTCTCGTGGATCTAGGGCACATAGTCCTTTGGGCAGAGGTCTTAGACCTAGGATGGTGTGAAGGTCTCCAACCACTGGAAATAATTAGAACAGCAGCTAGTCCCGATCTCTGTAGCTGGCACCCTCCTCTCTATGGCTCCCTTGGCCATGAGAACATGAACTCTAACAAGTGGTCCTCTGGAAGGTTTAGTGCTGTGGGTGGCATAACCGGGAGATGAGGCAGGGTAGGGTGTAACTGTGTACCAAAACTTTATTGCAGGTGAAAGATAATGCGACCTCCTACTGGGCGATTGTGTGTGACCTAAAGTGGCTTTGTAGCAGCTACAGGAGCTGTGGTATGTGCAGATTGTTGCCCCTGGGGGACTGGACACTGGCAGCCGCCTGTTCCTTTGCTTCTGCCTTAAAAGGATTGGAAGGATTACGGTTGTAGAAAATCCCGTCATTGTTGGTATCACCTCGTGAAACCACGATAGGGGTCAAGCTTTTGGGGGGACCGGCAAAATGAACAAGGGAGAGCTTGCAGTGGCTCTGCTGTCCTTAAAATCGTTCATGGGCCAAGTCAGTCTTGTCTAGAAGAAGAGACAGTTCCCATCAAAAGGCATGACAATAAGTGACTGCTTAACATCACTAGAGAACTGGCATTATGCAATCCCAGCACAGCACCATGCTGTTTCAGACGGTTCTACCCAGGCAATTGGTAGTGCCCAGGCCTGACCTGATGGAGTACCTTGCCATGTCTTAGTCATCCTAAATAAGGGGCTGGAGTTAGGCCTCACATCAGGCACCGTGGGCAAAACGTCCGCCACCATGTCCCATAATGCATGTGTCTATCACCCCAGGAGGCAGCTGGTATTGACAGACCTGAGGGCAAGGCTGGTAGAGGAGAATACTAGTTTGGCCAATAGCTCCAGCGCTTCAACTCCTTGTCTGCCGGGGTGGTCAGAAGCACATTGGGATTTACATGGCTTGTAAAGGCCTTAAACACAAGGCTTTCAGGTGAAGGGTGCTGGAGAAGGAAGGGTCCCACGGGGAAGACCTGCGTCGCCTTGCAATCTGCCTACTGACTGGAGGGCAGGATCCTATTTTCACCCAGGTGCCCAACAGCGGTTCAGTAAGTGCCTCATTAAAGGACAGAAGAGGATCTTGGTTATTTTGTCTTGGAAGGTGGACTTCTATTAGTACGTGTGGATAAGAAAACAAGTTACTTACCTGTAACTTTAGTTCTCCAGTATTGGAAGCTTTCATAGATTCACATGCCTGAATCATTCCCAGTCGTCGAGACGGGAGTCTCCAGTATATAAAAAAGCAGTGCTTAGTAGTATAACAAACTGAAAAGAGGTCTTTGTTATGTAAAAAAGGCCCAAACTTTTCCCTGAACCAATCAGAGCTCCTCACCCTCTAGAACACTCCTGAGAGAACCTTCTGCCCCTCAGATTTTTCGCGCACTTATGCACCTCGGATTTAGCACTTCCTGTGCTAAATCCGAGGTGAGCCTCTCAGGGGAGGAGGGTGGGTGCATGTGAATCTATGAAAGATTCCAATACTGGAGAACTAAAGTTACAGGCAAGTAACTTGTTTTCTTACTCCAGTATTGGAACTTTCATAGATTCACATGCCTGAATCAGAATAGCGAGCAGTGAAAAAAAAAATAAAGCACATTTCTGATACATTTCAAAATCATGCCATACCATTTGAAAATGAAGCATAATCTCATATACATATATATATATATATATATATAAATATATAAATATTTATATAAAATGTGACTTTGTAAACAAGAGAAAGTATTGATGGAGGGATGTAAAAAAGGCTCACCGTTACTAGATGATATTCCGCAGTACCACCTCTCCCTCCTCTGCATCCGATTCTGCAGCTGCCGCCAAGCAGTAGTGCCTCGTGAAGGTGTGCGTAGATGCCCAGGTCGCTGCTCTGCAGATATCCTGAATTGGCACTCCTCCAAACAGGGCAGTGGATGTGGCCACCGCCCTCGTGGAATGGGCACGAACTTGTGCATTCAACGGCTTTCCAGCAGCTTGATGACAGTAGACATTCGCACTGGAAATCCATCTGGCAATTCCCCTCTTAGACAGCGGGAAACCTTTCCTGGGTGCGCTGAAAGCGACGAACAACTGAGAAGACTTGCGAAACGCCTTAGTTTCTTTCAGGTAAAATATCATACATCTTTGAACGTCCAGCGAGTGTAATACTCGTTCCGCTGCTATTGACAGATGAGGAAAGAAACGTTTCAATACCAACGGTTCGTTCAAATTAAAGTCAGTTGGCACCTTCGGACTGAACTTCGGGTTTGTCTTGAGTATCATTCTATCTTCTTGAAATTGTAAGAAAGGCTCCTGAATCGTGAGCGCTTGAAGTTCCCCTACACTTCTCACCGAAGTCAATGCAATGAGAAGGGCCACTTTCCAGGACAAGAACTTCGGGTCTGCCCTGTGTATCAGTTCAAATGGTGGCTTTATCAATTGAGAGTGTACAATATTCAGATTCCATAATGGTGGTGGAGGCTTCACTGGAGGAAAGACCCTGAATATTCCCTTCATAAACTGTTTGATAATCCTTGATGACCATAAGGATGGGCCTGACGATTATCTCCTGTAGCGGGATAACGCAGCCAAATGCACCTTGATGGAGGCATGTGCTAATCCTGACTTTGCCAATAGCAGAATGTAAGGAATAATTTGATGATGTGCAGCAGTAAGAGGGTGCACATTATGCCTCTTACACCACTGACAAAACCTCTTCCATTTCATCCTGTAGGTTTTGTTGGTACTTTCCGCTCTGGCCTTGGACAGGATCTCTCTACACTCATGTGGGATGTTCAGATGGCTAAATTCACAGTGTTCAGGATTTCGGGTCCCGATGGAGCACCTGCCCCTTGGACATTGTTAGAAGCGATGGAATTGGACGCAACCGAATTGGACGGTCCGTCGACAGTAGCAGCAGTTCCGTGAACCAGTGTTGTCTGGGTCACCACGGGGCTACTAGGATCAGTCTGCACGGCTCTTTCTTGATCTTCACCAGTATGCGGGGGAGAAGTGGAATTTGAGGAAAACCCTAGGCAAAGAAGCCGGACCATGCCATGGAAAACGCATTCCCCCAAGATCCCGTCTGGGGAAGCCAGCTTGCAAAGTACTGGCATTTTCTGTTTTCCTTTGTAGCGAAGAGGTCCACTATCGGCGTTCCCCATCTTTGAAAGACGCGGTCCAGGATCCCCTGGTCTAGCTCCCATTCGTGGCAGGACGATTTGAGCCTGCTTAGAGTATCCGCCTTGACAGTTTGATCCCCCGGGAGGTGTTCTGCTGCCAATGATATTCCTTGCTGAAGAGCACATTCCCATATCTCCTGGGCCTCCTGAGACAGGGAGAGAGATCGTGTTCCCCCTCGCTTGTTCACATAATGCATCGCCGTAGTGTTGTATGTTCTTATCAACACCGGCGAACCTCTTATCCTTTGTAGAAAAGCCAGCAATGCCAATCGGGTCGCTCTGAGCTCCAGCAGATTTATGTGTAATTGCTGCTCCTGCGCCTTCCAACGACTGCTGACTTGAAGGTCCTGAAGGAAAGCTCCCCATCCTTCTAACGACGCATCCGTCATAACCACTAGAGGAGCCGCTCTTGCCAGAAATGTCAGACCTTGAGACACATTTGCTTCTTGCATCCACCATTTTGCTGCCTGTACCATCACTGGTGTCACCCCTATTGTATCGTCGAAGGATCCCTCCGCTTGTCGCCATTGGAGATCGATCTGTTCTTGCCATGGTCTCATCCTTAGCCTGCAGCAAGGTACCAGGGGAATACAAGATGACATTGTGCCCAGTAAGGATTTGTGCCTGCGGACTGAAAGAGACTTTCTTTTTACAAAGTCTAGGAAGAGGGACACAATCCTTGGTTGCCTTTCCTCGGAGGGAAACGCCTTGTTGCATTCCGTGTCCAATTTTGCCCCCAGAAATGTGATCACTTTTGCTGGGCGGAGGTTCGATTTTCCCTCGTGGAGAGTCAATCCTAGTTTGGCGAATAAGTCTATGGAGGCCTGTGTGGACGCTCTGGCCTGTACCTTTGATGGTGCCTTGACTAACCAGTCGTCGAGGTAAGGAAATATTTGATGTTTTTGTTTCCTCAACACAGCCGCCACTGGAGCCAGGCATTTCGTGAACACCCTTGGCGCTGATTTCAAGCTGAATGGCAGTACCTTGAATTGGTAATGTCTTCCGGCTACCCAGAACCGAAGGTACTGCCTGTGTGCAGGATGTATCGACACGTGGAAATGCGCGTCCTGTAGGTCCAAAGTAGTCATATGATCTCCTGGGTTTAATAACGGAAGGATGTCCTGCAGAGACACCATCCTGAAAGATTGTTTCTTGAGATAGGTGTTTAAGGATCTGAGATCCAGAATGGGGCGCCACTGGAGCTTGTTTTTCTTGATAAGAAAAAACCGGGAGTAAAACCCCTTGTTTTCGTGGGCTTTCGGTATCGGTTCTATTGCTCCCTTTCGGAGCATTGTCCGAATCTCCTGCCGGAGCTGATGAAGATGGTTGGCTTTCTGGTGCATCGGTGGCGTACAAGGGGGCGCTTGAAGAAATTCTAAGGTATGACCGAATTTAACTATTTTGAGGACCCATTGGTCTGTTATTTTCCGCCAATTGTTAAGATAGTGAGCAAACTTTCCACCCAAGGGAGCATCTGACATTGTCGGAAGATGGAGGTTGTCATTGTCGACGGGCGATGTCCTTTCGTCAGCCACCCCGACCTCTTGGAGTTGATTTTGTGTATCCTCCTGATTGACGCTGGCTGTACTGTTGACGGTAAGGCTGCGATGAGGACGCATAAGAAAATCTACCCTGTTGGTATCCTCCTCTATACGAGGATTGTCCTCTACCCCTGGATCAACGAAAAGGGGCTTTCCTGTATTGAAGAGTTCCTAGAGCCTTTTCCGTATCCGTATCCTTTTTGATACTCTGCAGAGTATCATCAATATGCTTTCCAAATAACTCTTCTCCATTGAAAGGGAGGTCTAAAATTTTGTTTTGCACCTCCGGCCTAAACGCTGTTGCTCACAGCCATCCCTGCCTGCGTAGTACCGCCGCTCCTCCCAGGTATCTAAACGCTGTGGTCCATATATCCATAGCGCAGTCTATAACTTCAGCCGAAGTCTTCTCCCCTTCCATGAGAATCTTCTTCGCTTCCTGTTTCTCTGGGTCCGGCAACTGGTTGATGTATGGAGATAGGTCACACCACATTTGCCTGTCGTACCTTCCCAAGATAGCGAGGGCATTAGCAGCTCTCACTAACCGAGCCGACATTAAGGAAAACCTTTTTCACGCATTATCCAACCTTCTGCCCTCCTTGTCTGGAGGTGCTGCGATCGGAGCAGATGGGTTCCTGGATTTCTGTTGTGCCGCCTGTGTAATAACAGAATCCGGTTTGGGATGACCCAAAAGGCAAGCAGGAGCATCCATGGGCGCTTTATACTTCTTATCTAGTCTGGCCAGAACCGGCGTTACCGCCGCTGGCGTCTCCATGACCTGTAATCCTTCCTTCCAAATATGGGACACTATAGGTAGGGCTCGCACGGATTTCTGATACGAATCCTTGAAGTCGTATAAAAAACATTCAGTCTTCTACTCGGTCATGGTCAGTGCAAATCTCTTAGTGGCTCTTTCCATCAAATTATGAAAACCACCAATGTCCTCCGGTGGAGAATCTACCGGTTTCTGTGGAGGGGTAGACGGTGAGGGGGCGATATATTCATGCCATTCTTCACTTGTGTCCTCAATTTCCCCATCCTCATGATCGTCATCCGAGGAATCCTGGTGTGCTGTCGGTGGTGGAGACCTAGCAGTAGGCTCCGGCACAATCTTCCTCCTCCGAACAGGTGTCCCTGGTACCGATCGTGGACGTGGAGTAAGCTCTGGGGCCTGTTGAGCGACTGGAGTAGCTGGGTATCTCTTCCTATAATCTTCCAACATGCCTTGTAGATCCCTCAACAAAGAGAATGGCACACTTGTCCTCCTCACTTTGCTGTTGGCGATATCTGTGCTCCTGATAAGCCCCATATTCCTCCTCAGAATCCTCTTCCTGGTACTTGGCCTGTTATCCTCCTCATCTGAATCTTCCTCTTCCAGCAAGTGAGACGGCAGCAATGGGGAGACCTTGCTCGGAGATGTAACCTCTGTTGTTATAGGTTTTTTCCAAGGCATCAACCTTTTTTCTGGTGGTTTTTCCCCCGTCGACGAGCCCGTCGACGAGATTGCCATCGCCGACCAAGTCATTGTCGTCGACGCCACCGTCGACGTCGTAGTCACAGTCGATGCGGTCTTAGTCGACGCGGCCGTCGACACAGCTGTCGTCGACACAGTCCTCGTCGACGCTGCAGTCGTCGACGCCGTTGACGCGGTTTTCTCACTGGCTTTAGCATTATCCTTTGTCGACGACGGAGGTGTTTTTGTCGTCTTCGATGATCCCTTTTCATCGACGGTCCCGCCTACGGTGCTGAAACAGTACCCTTCTCCTCAGAAGGCGTAGAAAATTACCTCTTGATTATAATCTTGATTTTCTGGGGTGATTGTGGTGGATGTGAGGCGGATTTCACAATCTTTACCTCACTAGCAGAACCCTTCTTCCCCTTAGCGGAGACTGAAAGGGATTTTGAGGGACTGCGCCCTGAAGACCCTGGAGTGGTCTTTTTTGGGGCCTTCTCAGGTCTTTCCCCTGAGGAATGTGTCTGAGGAGATCTACTTCTCTTCTGAGATCTTAGACGCCACAGATTCCTCTTCACTCTCGAGTGAGAGGATCTCCTTTCTGGCCTTAACCTTCTGAAGCCAGATCAGTAGCCTTCCCTCACGTTCTCTCAAGGTCTTATTTGAAAAGGTACAACATACCTTACAATCTGCTGCCTTATGGTCTGGATAGAGGCAGTAGATGCAGTCCTTTTGAGGCTCATCGGTATAAAGTCTCTTCTTAGAGCAGGTGGAACAAGCTCTAAATAACCCTTTCTTCGCTTTCTCGGACATGGTAGATGAACAAACCTCAAATCTAGTCAACATACTGTAAAAAGTAAAGAATTTGAGGAGAGCTCAAAGGAGACTCCCTAGCACAACGTGCGGTAGAAAAATCTGAGGGGCAGAAGGTTCTCTCAGGAGTGTTCTAGAGAGTGAGGAGCTCTGATTGGTTCAGGGAAAAGTTTGGGCCTTTTTTACATAACAAGGGAAATGGGCCTAGGCCTCTTTTCAGTTTGCTATACTACTAAGCACTGCTTTTTTATGTACCGGAGACTCCCGTCTCGACGACGGGGAATGATTCAGGCATGTGAATCTATGAAAGTTCCAATACTGGAGTAACGTCAAGTACAGTGCGCAGGCTGTTATCTTTTTCACTGGTGCGAAGGAGGTTGACTACTCTGTGGCCATAGTAGGTAAGTGTGATTGGAGGGCATTGTCCGGGGATGTATCCAAGCCACTAGATTACTGCACAACCGGGAGTAAACTTTCATCAACGTCGACAATACTGGAGCTTTTACTGTCTTCAGAATTTTCATGGAAGTGGTACAGAAGCATTTCAGGGTTAGAGCTGGGGTATTCTCGCTGTTGAGACCAAAGTTGGAGTTGCTCTGGTTTCGTGTTGGAGTCTGAAATGATAATCACACCCCCTTCGCTGTTTATAACATCCAATTAAGTGTTGAGGTTGGACCGGAGTAAAAATGCACCTTGGGGCAAGGTCCAGTGGCACAGTTAGCACTAAGGAGTGGATCACTCAGTTGTACACAGATTTGAGGTCCCCTCAGATCTGTAGGGCCTGAAGATGCACTAGAAACATTCAGTCAGGTACCAAAAATGAGGTGCATGGCCACACAAGTCTTTTTGTTGCAGTGTTGCAGTGAGGCCAGGGATGTCGACCCAAATCAGGAGGAGGGTCCGAATCGGGTTCCTGGCATGGAGTTTGCAGTATCAAAAAACTCCGAATGACGGAAGTGGGCAATTAAAGAGAAGTGTTTGGGATTATGCTTCTTCGACTTTGTGGATATTCCTGAAGACTTCAACTTAAATGATGACTGGCCACAAGATCAGCCCGGAGTGCAGGAGAACCCTTGGCATCTACCAGAACTAGGCCTTTCTCGAATTCAGTCATTGCTCAGCAATGTACAGCATGACTTTAGGGTTGCGGATGACCTTGGGGGTCATGTTGGTCTACTTGTAGCACAATGTTGAGTTGTGTTTGGACCTCAGACACCAGAGACAGACCTTGTGAGGGTCTGTGTCTGACATCTGCTTTTGCCAGTTTTTGCATAGCTTAAATTCTGTCACTTTAGGATTATTATTATTATTATTCTGAAGAAGAAATTCTGGCATTCATGATGGATGCTAGGAATCTAGCTCTGTATTTACATCGTAAAGGCATTAAAAACAAAACAGATGTCAGCATGTGGAGGTGACATGGATAAAAAAGCCCCGCATCTGGGTCAGGAGTAACCGGACATGGAGCCGTACAGCGCTGCCTACCACCATACTAGGGAGTGGTAATGAAAAATCTTCTGGATCCAGTCCAAGGCCAGATAACATTTACAAGGTGAGGTATCTGCAGTGGGAAGTCTCCATCAGAATTTGACTATTTAACCATGCAGTTAATTACTGTCAATTAATGACTGTCCATTCCAAAATGAAAACCAAATGGAATAAACGTTTTCTGGATACGTGACTGAGAAGCACTGGTGAGGCCATTCTAAAGAGCAATTAAGAACAAGCTACTCGAAAGTGAAAGCAGTAAAGGGATCTAAAAGAGAAGCTTGTAACCATGTGGAGTGGTGTGGCTCACTGGTTAGAGGCGGCAGACCCGGAAGCAGAGGACGGCCCGGGACCAGGGTTCAATTCCCGACGCGGCAGGGTCGTGCTCCAGGGTCAGCGGACTCGATAATTCTCGCCTCGGTGCCTACTCTAACCAGGGATCACACTCGGAGAATCAGGGCATTAGCTTGCCTCATCTCCACAACGGCACCCCACAAACGCCGGGGATGCCTGGTTTCACATTGGAGATACCCAGGAGGGAACATCTCACAGGGAAAGCCAGGACGGGTTCCCCAGTGGTCTATAGCGCCAGGACGCCTCCGGGTAGCAGTGCGCTTTACAAGACACACACATTTACATCTACCATCTGCAAGTCTCGCTGGATGGGAATTTGCAATGCTCTTCACAACAGGACAGAGGATGCCACATTTAAGAGTTACTAACAAAGAGGAATTTCAAAGCTTCACAGAGCAGGAAGGAAAGGCATCTTGAGATGGGGTGTTGATGCGGTCACTAGTCCCCATTACATCACTAACACAAGTTCAAAGCTGTATTTCTGTAGAATGCTCTGTAAATTAACAAAATACTGAGGAGGTACGCTAGATCTGACAAAGAAATGAGTAACATGCAAGTTACAGGTTACACATTACTACTCTGCTAATCAAATATTCATCTTTTTTTAGGTTGGCAAAATGAACTGCGTGGAGCTGTATAACAAGGATTTCTGTACAGCAGCATGTTGAGGCAAAGGCAATGACCCTTCCAAGCTTGAAGCTTTAAGAGCAGACTCAATCCGTTTGTTTTCCAAACTTACGCCATCGCAGCCCTGGTACAGAAGATACAACTTGTTTATGTCTACAGTGGGCAAAGCTAGTGCTTAAATTGTAAAAGATAAACATGCAGGGGCCTAAAATGCTTCTTAGGAGCCTACAGTTGACACTACCAAACACAAAGCATGTCTAATCTCAATTCCACCTCATGCATCTTTATTCCCCCATCTGACACTTTCTCTCTATTCATCTCACTCTCTGAGGCTCTTTCATCCTTGCAATCTCCCTTTTCACTATTTTCATATTATTCATTTGTTCCTCCTTTTACCTTTGTTGCCCTTTTCTCTGCCTTGCTATGGGACAAAGAGCGATGATGAAAGATAAGTCAACAATCCCAAAATAGGAGTGCTGGTATCCTTCAGCCTCAACTATTGGCACAAAGAAAGCACCAAGCAAAACCTTACCTGTTATGATCCAAGCACTCCACCACTTTGCCAAAGGTGCCTTCTCCCAAGCCTCCAACAATCTCATCTGCAACACAGAAGGGCAAAGTGCATGAGAATAAGGGGAGTTTTGAGAGGGGCCAGGTGACCCCGAGTTTCACTACATAAATTTTTTTTAAAGGTGGTAGGATGGACATATGGCTACACTTTACACAGAAAGTTCTATGGCGTGTCTCAGGCAATTACTGATCGACCCATTTAAGAGCCGTATGCATTAGCAGCCCTTTCAGCACAATAAGATCTGGTCTAACAAGGGGGATAGATAGTAGAGAGGTAAAGTTTTACGAAAAGTGGCTGTACATCGCTCTTGAAGCCAATCGCCGGTCCGGCACACCAGATGGCCTTCCTTGTCATCTTCCACGCTCTTGCCACGTTTACTGCTCTGATGGCTTCTCTGTGCACACCGCCCCCCGAAAGCACCATCCAGCCCAATCACGCAGCGGCAGGCAGTTCACATGGGCAATGAGGAGTCCGTCAAAGGCAGAGACGACGAGGTGTGGTGGCGGTACGATTTTCCAGTTCCCAGCATGTCATAAGGCACACAGCATATATAACGATAGGGATATATTGCAAGGGACACGTCAAGACACAAACTGGCGTTTAGTTAAAATAAAATAAAAAACAGAAAAAAAACAAAAATAATAAATAGCTACAGGTATTTTAGTGAAGCTGACTCAAGCCTATGCCCTTAGAGCTACCTTTTCTACAAAATGAGAACAAGATAAATGCAATCATGTCAACTTAAAGGACGTTTTTCACTCAAGGCACTGTCATTCGTAACTTTTGGCAGAAAACACAACTAGCTTTGCTGTGGGGCCGGTGGCTGAAGCAAGCTTGGAAGAGTGTGGGTAGGGGAAATTTACAAATGTATATTAACACTGCACTTTAGCTTTCTCTCCATAGTGCCCCCAAGTGAGCAGTGTCTATTTTTGCTACGTAAGAGCAAGGAGACTTGGAGGAACATTAGATAGCACACTTTGAGGCTCTTTAAACTGGTGTGATTTGAAAATATGCTGAATACATTTTTGTAGGTTTCAGATGAAAGGGCTAACACTCAGCCTAGCAAGGCCACGTTGAAAAGCCAACAACCATCAAAACATATGTTTGCTCAGGTCTGTTGCTAGCATTAAAACATGATGTTCCTACTTGTTTGGATGTTAAGAATTACTAAAAGCGTACACCTTATTTCAGTTTTTATGGGAAATGTGTCTATCTTATGTATTTAAACTGCACTAATTTTAATACTCTACTCTCTCTGCACATTTAAACCTCATATCTGTTAAGGCTTTATTCTGTGCAATGGCAGGAAGGAGGCTAAAGCACGCAGAGAATAATTCTCAAACAGGGACCAATACTGGCTGAAGCATAGCTGCTAAGACAACACGCCATTAAAAAAAGGATTATGTTACTTACCCTGTAAGCATCCGTTTGTGGCATGGGGTACTATAGATTCACATGCTCAGCATACTCCTGCCATTTAGTGTTTGATTTGGATCTGTGCAAATTGTTTTTCTTTGAAGAATTCTTGCAAGTCACGAGGTAAAGGGGCTTGTTTTTTCGGTGGTATTGTGCATGGGCATTGACTCCTTAGTTAGATTGTTTTCCAGCAGGCGGGAGAGAAAGGAATGTAAGGAATATGTAAGAATAAAGATGTCCATACTTAATGAGAATGTATCAGAGAAATGTGTCAAACGCAAATGGAATGGACAAGAGTTTCGGGAGGTGGGAGGGAGAGTTTGAATCTACAGCACTACATGCGTTGAACAGATGCTTACAGGGTAAGTGACATAATCCGTTCGATGGCATGTGTGGCTTTAGGTACACATTCTCTGCGTAGACTAAGCACAAAAAAAATACAGGTGATAGACATAATGCTGAGCAAATCAAACATTCGCTGCCCAGTCACAGATTTGGGTTTATTCCATTGTTATTTTGCTCAACATGCCACCCCAGCTTGGACTCTTACACATGCAAATCAGTCTTGACCCTCCTCTCCATGGGAACAGTCCAGCCCAAAATGACCGGTCAAGTCCTCCCTGGACCGGATACAAGCATCCGGGGACTGGTTTTGGGATGTCACACCCTATCAGTCATCAGTCCATCATTTGTTTGCGCAGCAATTTTCACCCTCAGTGGGATGGGTTGTGCCCAGACGTGGGTCCCTTGCTCACTGTGCCACTGGATTTATGCCTGCCTGGCTGATGGGGGGTGATAACCCCCAAACTGGCCCCAGGATGCTAGTTTCCCTGTAGGGAGGACCTGGCTTGGCAATTCAGGCTGGACTGACCCCATGAGAAGCAGGGTCAAAACTGATTTGCAAAAGGATAGGTCCAAACTGGGGCAGAATGGTGATGAAAAGATGAATGGATTTAATCCAGATCTCTTGACTGTGATAGAATGTTTGATTTGTAAAGCATTCATTCCCTCATTTGTTTGCGTTGCATAGACTTTAAAGAAGTCCCTCCTTAGAAGCTGTGGTTTGTGTCTGGGAGTTGAAGTAGTTTTACAAAAGGCATGTAGAATTGCCTGCCCTACATTGGCCTGTTACAGTGCTAAAACGTAGTCAAAGGGAAATCACTGGGTATGCACTACAGCAACTGCGTGTTGTATTGCTATATGGGTTCTAACTGCTCATCCGACCATTCATTCCAGCTATATCAAGGGCAAAATTCTTAGGGAAGGGAAGCATTAGATGAAGAGTTCCACACTAAAAAGTGAACGTTCACAATCTCTTCATTCTTTATAAAATTAATAACTTCAAAATTCAATTAAAAATCCAAAGAAAATTCTTTGAACAGGTACAATAAAATTTGAACAAATAGTTAACAGTTCATTACACACAAACACAGTATCACAATCAATAAAATTATACCACACAGAAGAAAAATAATCCTCACTAGTACAGTACATAAGCAAATAAATCCTTTTCACAAACCCCCTAACACTGCGGCCTGCAGATTCTCCTGCCACTACTCATATAGATCCACTGGCCCTTTCTTTGATAGTGGTGGTATAGTAGACAGTATCAAAAATACATGAGTATCTGCTACTCCCTTGGCCTTGTTTGGATTTTGGTAACAATTGCGTCGACGCGTTTCGGTGTTCTATTGCTTGATGTCATAACACCTTCAGACAGTCGCCACGCCACGTTGGATAATGGCTAGTTACCCATTGGTCTGATGTGATGGACTCCCAGACCAGGTAAAAAGGTGCTGGGTGGTCGAGGAGAAGGAGCGGGTAGTCACTGCTTTGCAGTGAAGGTTGCTACACGTACAGCTAGGGGTGTGGTGCAGCAGCCAGGGCAGCTGACTACGGAGCACAGAGTTCATGGTTCGATCCTCCGCTCCGGCGGCAGCGCAGTTCAGCACCATGTGACTCTTGGCAATAGCTCACTTAATTTCCACGACGTCCCCCAGTGCCTTGAGACCCGTAAGGGTGAATAGTTTGCACTTTACAAATACAGATGTACTTTTTACATTTACAGAGGCGCCTCTTCTCTTATCGTTACCGCCTCTGAAGGAGCCCCTGAAAAAACCATTGCCATTGGTGGATTGCCCTGCTTTTGCTGAGTAGTGGAGGTGTCTGCAATGGTGGATTTGTATCCGTCCCTGTAGCCGGAGCTGCTAAAGGAACCTCTAAGTGTAGGAGTTTGTAAGGCTCCCATAGCTTTAGCAGCATCTGTGTATTTTTTCATTGAGTCTTATGTGGCGTCCACATGTGGCCAAAAGATAAGTTCCTTGTCAAAGGCATGTTGAGAACTGCCTGCTTAACCTCTGGTTTAAAACCCGAACATCTGAGCCAAGCATGTCTCCTAAGGAGTACACTGGTTTTGACACCCATTGCAGCTGTATGCGCTGCATTCAATGCACATCTAATCAAATTGTTGTAATGGCCTAACTCACTGATACAATTTGTTACCCCCATTTACGATGCTCTTCAGGGGCATATTGTAGTAACTCCTCCATTTCATCCCAATGGGCCCCATCATAACGTGCAAGAAGAGCCTGGGAGTTGGCAATGCACCATTGATTAGCTGCCAGGCTGGTACTCTTACCTGCAGCATCAATACGTTTGCTCTCCTTTTGAGGAGGTGGCATATCCCCAGTTGCCTCACTGTTGGCTCTCTTATGAGCTGTAGTAGAAACTATAGCATCTGGTCGCACCGGACTGCGTATAAAAGGAGAGTCCGAGTAAGCCATCATGTACTTCTTGTCAAGCCGCGGGATATAACACGGGCACGTACTGGTTCTTTAAATATATCTTCAGCATGCCGCAACAAGGCAGAAAGCATGGGAATACACGGTCATTGTGGGTAGATGAGAGTATCAAAAAGGAAGTCTTGCTCTAAAGAGTCCTGGTATAGCAAGAGCCCCTTGATATGCAGCTGCCCTGCAATAATTTGCTGGTAATTACAAGCATCTCCAGGAGGGGAGGGCCGGGCTGGATATAGATCTGGATCATTGGGAGTGATGGGACCTGTATCATGTGTGTCCAATGGATCAAGATTCCCCCAATGGTTCTCTGAAACCATCATTGTGTGACTTTGGTGACCCTGGAGGCGTAGCATTAAGGGGGGGCATGATGTGGAGAAGAAGAGGGGGATGATGGTGAAGGCGTTGGAGGAGGGTGTGCAGGATGATGAACAGAGATGGTAGCCTTGCCCTCTTTTTGAGAGGTACTGGCACATCCAATGCATCCTCAAAAGTCAATTGCCTCTTAGGAGGAGGAGAAGCAATTATTCGCACAGTGCCTTCGTGTATATGGACCTTTCTCTGTTTAATGTTAATTCAAGGATTGGCTCGATAGGAGACATGGAAACTGAAGAAAGGTTTGAGGGTTTCATGTCCGTTGTTTTCGGAATAAAGGCTATGGAAGATAAGGAATGTTTTTTGGTTGGCACTGAGGGAGCTGTGGTCGGTTGCCAATTTGGTCTCGAAGGCAGGGTTGAGAACGAGGAATGTGATTGATCTGAGGAGAACGAAACAGAGGATTTAACCTTGGTGGATGTTTTTGGTGTATGGCCCGAAGGAGGGGCTTCCAAATGTTTTTTACAGATCAGACAATGGCCCAGTGGCAGTCCGGCGACTACTAATAATGGAAAGGGCGAGGGTTTGGAAGTCATTTTGGGTGGTGGAGTAGAGTCTGGGTCGACAGTACTCAAGCGCTGTACTATTAGGAACACATCTTCAGCACAGACGGTGTACATGGGATGGTAGGCCTGAGACGCGCAGAACCCTGTGGGGCATTCGGTTGGTGTCCGAGCCGACAAACTTTTAAGCGGCACAGCAATGGAAAAGCGGCAGCGGGATTATGATATCGTTGAAGACAGGATAGGACTGAAGACTCATACCGAACGGAATTGAACACAGACGAAAGGCACACAGTTCCAAACCAAATAGCGGAGAGAAAACAATTTAACAGAGGAGTCAATGCTCATGTGCAATATCACTGAGAGGAGGAGTCACTCTACCTCAAAAGAATTTTTAGGGAAAAAAAAAAGTTAAACAACTCCGAACCAAACACTAGATGGCAGGAGTATGCATAGCATGTGTTTCTACAGCCACACATGCCGAAGAACCTAATGTTTCACTTATGTTCATAGCTTGCCTCACAGTCAAGCCTCATCTTGATCTTATTTCGGTTCTTCAACTAAATGCCATTTTTAAAGTGCTTAAATGAGTACGTTCGAAAAATACACCGGTTCTGCTGCAGACTACACAGTAAGTACACCATTGATTATATCCACACAACACACTTAACTATTAACAGTTTACCAAAATTAAGGTTAAGGTAATATGTGTGTGTGTATATTATATATATATATATATATATATATATTCCACCAAGAAAAGATTAATGTCCGCACTCGCTCAATACATTAACTTGGGTTTATTTAACAAGAGACTGCAAACAATCCCCTTCACCTACGCGTTTCGACCGCAGGTCTTGGTCACAGTGTTACCACTAGTCCATCATTGCCTTCTAGTTTATATACCTGAGAATTATTAACTACTCTTATGTTGACAGGTATAACTGGATATCAAACACTGTTTTTTCTGCAAAACAAATGTTGTATTTCTTTATGTGTAACTTTAAAACTACCTGACCCATAATGCATCATTATATGCATTTGGATAGGAAGGTATATAAACTAGAAAGCAATGATGGACTAGTGGTAACTGTAGGAGAGTAGGGTCTGCAATCCTATGATCACCCAGATTTTTTGCTTTTGTTTCACTGGTTTACGACTTTCTCTGGCTGTGGGCCTGCCAATCAGACCCACAGCCTGGCTGTTCTCTTTCTAAATTACTTCATGTACCCTAGGTGCATCTACCAATTGGTACTGGGCCACCTTATCAGACCCTGTAACTCAGGGCATAGGTGTACCCAGGGCTACCAGGGGCTGCAGCATGTATTATGCCACCCCTGGCTGGCCTCCTAAATTTGACACAACTGGCTGCATGACAGCTGGGGCAAAGTCGTGTAATCACCCTTTGCTGTAGGTGTAGTATACCTATACCTAACCCTAAAATGGACACACAGATTCCTATCAGTCACTCCTATGGCAGGCCTTGACAATCCTGAAGGCAGAGTGCTTGGAATCGTGTGAGATGGTGCTCTGGCATGAGCTGAGCCTGTCTGCAGCTTGCGGAATCAAGTCCTAATAGCTGTTCCATGATATCGCATACCATATACTCTTAAGTGCATTATAATCCTCGCGGTTAAATGCTATCTTTGGTATTGCTTTATCAAAACATGTCGAGTAAGGTGTCATACGAATTGGAATACTAACCCCTCGCCAATTCTGGCGACGGGGTTAGCATTCCACCCTTCTAGAGGGACACGACATGTATGTAACTGTGAACCCCGGTTAAAGTTAACTGAAGCCTCAGCTCCACAAAATGGATGCTGCCACCACAGACACGAGTCTGACCCCCTGCAGCTGGGAGTCCTTCCAGCGAGGGGAGCCTGGACAAAGGGTTTCCTGTCAGGGGCGGTGCTAGCACCGTCCCAGACATGGTTTTGTGTATCCTGGGTAGGCAGGGCTTTACAGGAAGGTGACTGCTGAGTGGCACCCCGGTGCTCACTACGCATAGGCCGGTCTGAACCAGTTCCAGGGGCACACCAGCCCCTGGCCTGGGGAAGTCCGGCATGGCTGAGGGGTGTAACCACCCCCCACCTAGTCCCACCCATAGGCAGGACCTAGTCACCGGGTCAGCCCCCTTTTTTAGTATAAAGATGGGAGCGGGCCCCCTGTTAAAATTAGATCATCTTTGGAATCAAGATACCACTTTCTTCGAAAGGACTTCACGATTTCTTCTTCAAGATTCTCCCTTGTGGCTAAGGAGTAGTCACCCTGCATCCGCAGGCACCATCCTAAAGAACACTGCGGCCTGCTGCAAGTCCTTCATCACGAATCCGACGACCCAGCACGACGAGACCCGGCTTCCCTGGCACCTCTGACCTCTACTCACCTCTGCAGCAAAGCTGAGAACCGTGAGTGCGACGAGACCTCAAGGGACCGACGATCGCCAAGACTGCACGACATCTTTATTGCAAGCCCACCGAGTCTTCCCCTGGTGAGTGCTTTGGGGTCCGAGAAGCCCCAACCCTGCGCAGCTCCAGCACCCAAGATCAGCCTCCCTGCATCTCCACGATCGGCGTGGGGCCCTTCTGCTGTTTGCTGTGCACCGCGTTGTTTGGCTACTAGCCGGCTGGCTTGTGGCCTTCTGAACGACGCCCGACGACAACTCTTCTGCTGGTCTGGTTGCTCCAGGCTGGCCCTTGCTTCCTTCTTCAAGAGAGGCACCCCGGACCCTCCTGGTCCACTCCAGACGCCATTTTAGGTCCACCGCGTGGGCTTGAATTTGCCAAGGCTTTGTTGCCCAATCCTGGGTCCAGCGACGCCGACAGCTTCTATCTTCGTGGGACAGCTCGATCCTCCATCCTGGTCGCCGACAACGCCTCCTGGTCCGTGAGATCTTCGAGTCAAGCGTCACCCACTCACCTAGTCGAGGTGGCTACCATCCGGTGCCCTCCTGGTGCCCACTGACTACTGGCTAGTAGTCTCGAACTTGGTCCCCTCTGCTTTCAGGTGTCATCTATCTTCAAGATCCAGGCTTGGATCCGACTGAACTTTCTTCACTGGTCACCGGCCAGCATCTTTTCTTCCGGCTCCTGGTCCGTCTACGAGGATTCCCGACGTCTTTTCAGACCTATGCAGCTGCAGCCCCTGGGCTAGGTAACTTCGGCATTTCGGTGCCCCAGCATAGCCTCACTATCCAAGGGTCAGAATCTACTTTCGTTTTCTCCCTACCAGGTCGGGTTCGCCCGAGAACACTAACTTTCTAATTCCTAGCTACCATAGACTTTTGTCCCGCATCTCGCGTGAGAGTGCACACACTGCACCCGAGTCCCCTAGGCCTCCTAGAAGTAATCTAACGATTCCCTAGTCAAGTCCTAGCGATTCCAAAAGCTATTAGTACTGTACTTACCTGCTAGGAATTTCGCATTCCACTTTCAGAGTATATGGTTTTCCGTGCCCCTCGGGCATTTGTATATACTGTGCTAACTTAAGTATTTTTGTAAGAGTTTTGGTTTGTGCTTAGTACCCTGTCCTCACAAAGAGTACAGGGCTGTTGTGATCTTTAAATAAATAACTGTTTATTTTCATAACACTTGTGTGGTGTCCTTTCACTTGGTATTCAAGGGGTATATGTGTGGTAAACAGCTGGCTTAACGCGCCCTCTCGAGTCTTTAGCCTTAGACTGCTCGTATCCACGCTACTAGGATAGCTGGTCTATAAGGTTGACTTACAACCAATCATCAATAAGGGTTGCTGGACTGATACATAGTGTTCACTAGAATAGTGAGCACTGCATATCAGGCCACCTTCTCACATTGGTGAGCAGCGGTTGGGATTTGAGCTTGCTGTTGTTTTACCACACGTATCCTAAGAATATCTTGTTGAAAGATCACATAAGTACTGTTAGGTACATATAACTAAAGCTTAGAATACTCTGAGTTCTACTGAACCAGCTGTTGTAGCTCCTCAAGGCTTAGCACACCTTGGCTGCAACTCTTAGCAAGGGATCAGTAGGTAAACACATAGTGTAGGTAGGTGCATCACTTACACCACACTAGAAACAGTATGTCGGACAAAGGAGGAAACACTGAGGTTCCCCTTGTGTCAGTTGACCCTCCACAGGTCATCCCTTCAAGATATACTGCGCTTAGCTTCCATGAGTTACGACAAGTGTGTACCTCTAGGAAGATTAAGCAGGGGTCTAACCCCACAACTGCCTTTCTGATTGGTCTCTTAGAGACTCATGATGCAAGGAGGGCTGGTAACCCAGACCCTTCTAATTCAGATGGCAACATGCCCTCCTTACAGGGTCCCTTTGATGCCCAGGACCATCCTCTTCAGGAAGCAGATGATGCTGATGATGAGGATGATGATTTGGTATCAGGGGATGAGGCAGAAAAGGAACAGGTAGAAGTCAGCAGACTAACCAGGTCCAACTTAAGCAGACATGAGATGGGCACTAGGGGACCCTTGGGGCCACTCTCAGGTCAGCTTAACATTGGGAATGGACGAGATAGATCTCTATCAAGAGGCTCTATCAGATCCCTTCATACCAATGGCTCTCAACGTTCCTCTCAAAGGGGAATGACATCTCCCCAGAGGAGAATGTATGAAGCTAAGGAAAAGGCAGCCAATCTGAGGATTGAAAGGGAAGAACTTGCCCTGGCCAAAGAGAGGCTTGCCTTTGCTAGAGAGCAACAATTGAGTGGGACAGTCCCCACTGGTGGCAGCATTGTACCTAGCAATAGGGAAAGGAGTTTTGTCGCTCCTGTGTCACTTGCCAAGCCAGTGGTAAGTCAGGTGGCACAACAAAGGCCCCCCTTATACCAATGCCTGTGGTGGGGGTGCCCTTTGAAAGAGTGGGGATTGACATTGTTGGTCCAATGGAACCCCAGACAGCATCAGGGCACAAGTTTATACTGGTGGTAGTGGATCATGCCACCAGGTATCCTGAAGCTATTCCACTTAGGACCACCACAGCCCCTGTGGTGGCAAGGGCCCTAGTTGGAGTGTTCTCCAGAGTGGGCTTCCCTAAGGAGGTTGTCTCTGACAGAGGTGCAAACTTCATGTCAAGCTATTTAACTGCTATGTGGAAGGAGTGTGGTGTCAATTACAAATTCACTACACCCTATCACCCACAATGCAATGGGCTTGTTGAAAGGTTCAACAGGACCCTAAAAGGGATGATTCATGGACTACCTGAAACACTCAGGCGTAGATGGGATGTCCTGATGCCCTGCCTTCTGTTTGCTTACAGAGAGGTCCCACAAAAGGGGGTTGGCTACAGCCCTTTTGAACTTTTGTATGGGCATCCTGTGAGAGGCCCCTTGTGTTTGGTGAAGGAAGGATGGGAGAGACCTCTCAAAAAGCCTGCAACCAACATAATGGACTATGTACTTGGTCTCCGCTCCAGGATGGCTGAGTATATGGAGAAGGCATCAGAAAACCTTAAGGCCAGTCAAGAACTTCAAAAAGCTTGGCATGACCAAAAGGCTGTCCTGACTGTTTATCAGCCTGGACAGAAGGTGTGGGTGCTGGAGCCAGTGGCCCCAGCAGCACTCAAAGACAAATGGTCTGGGCCCCACACAATCCTTGAGCAAAAGGGAGAGGTCACCTACCTGGTGGACCTTGGAACTCCCAGGAGTCCCCATAGGGTACTCCATGTCAACAGGCTCAAAGCATATGTCGACAGGAAGGACATGAGCTTGCTCATGGCCATAGATGAGGGACAGGAGGAAGAGAGTGACCCTCTCCCAGACCTGCTCACTCAGAATCCTGATGATGGGTCAGTAGATGGTGTTGTCTTTTGTGGCAGCCTCTCTGAACATCAGCAGAAAGACTGTAAACAGGTTCTTCAGTCTTTCAGACATATGTTCTCTCTGACACCCAGTCAGACCAATTGGTGCACCCATGAGGTTGACACTGGTGACAGCCTGCCAGTCAAGAGTAAAATCTACAGGCAGCCTGATCATGTTAGAGACTGCATAAAAACTGAAGTGCAGAAAATGTTGGAATTGGGAGTCATTGAACCCTCAGATAGCCCTTGGGCTAGTCCAGTAGTTCTAGTGCCAAAGCCTCACACCCAAGATGGTAAGAGAGAGATGAGGTTTTGCGTAGACTACAGGGGTCTCAATGCAGTCACTAAGACTGATGCCCATCCAATACCAAGGGCAGATGAACTTATAGATAGATTGGCTTCTGCCAACTACTTAAGTACATTTGACTTAACAGCTGGGTATTGGCAAATCAGGTTAGCTGAGGATGCCAAGCCCAAAACAGCATTTTCAACCCCTGGTGGGCATTATCAATTTGTGGTAATGCCCTTTGGTCTGAAAAATGCACCTGCCACCTTCCAAAGGTTGGTGAATCAAGTCCTTACTGGGCTGGATGACTTCTGTGCAGCATATCTAGATGATATTGCTGTCTTTAGCTCCACCTGGGAGGATCACCTGGTCCACCTGAGGAAAGTGTTAGAGGCTCTGCAAGCAGCAGGCCTCACTATCAAGGCCACCAAGTGCCAGATAGGGCAGACACAGGTTGTATACCTGGGCCACCTTGTAGGTGGAGGCCAGGTTCAGCCACTGGAGAGCAAAATACAGTCAATCAGGGACTGGGCTCCCCCAACCACCCAGACTCAGGTTCGAGCTTTCTTGGGCCTGACTGGATACTACAGAAAATTTGTCAGGAACTATGGTTCCATTGTGACACCATTAAATGAACTGACAAGTAAGAAAATGCCAAAAAAGGTTCAGTGGACAGCAGGCTGTCAAAAAGCATTCGATGACCTAAAGCAGGCCATGTGCACAGCACCTATCCTTAAGAGTCCAGACTACTCCAAACCATTCATTGTCCAAACAGATGCTTCTGAGTTGGGTGTGGGAGCTGTTCTTTCTCAACTGAATTTTGATGGTCAGGATCAGCCCATTGCTTTTATAAGCAGAAGGCTGACCCCCAGAGAGAAGAATTGGTCAGCTATTGAGAGGGAGGCCTTTGCTGTGGTTTGGGCCCTGAAGAAGCTGAGGCCATACTTGTTTGGCACTCACTTCAAGATTCAGACCGACCATAAGCCCCTCTTGTGGCTAAATCAGATGAAGGGTGAAAACCCCAAACTGCTTAGGTGGTCCATTTCCCTACAGGGGATGGACTTTACAGTGGAACATAGACCTGGTACTGATCATGGCAATGCCGATGGGCTCTCCAGATATTTCCACTTAGAACAAGAAGACTCACCTGGTCAAGGTTAGCTTATTGTCCCAAAGTTTGGGGGGGGGTCATGTAGGAGAGTAGGGTCTGCAATCCTATGATCACCCAGATTTTTTGCTTTTGTTTCACTGGTTTACGACTTTCTCTGGCTGTGGGCCTGCCAATCAGACCCACAGCCTGGCTGTTCTCTTTCTAAATTACTTCATGTACCCTAGGTGCATCTACCAATTGGTACTGGGCCACCTTATCAGACCCTGTAACTCAGGGCATAGGTGTACCCAGGGCTACCAGGGGCTGCAGCATGTATTATGCCACCCCTGGCTGGCCTCCTAAATTTGACACAACTGGCTGCATGACAGCTGGGGCAAAGTCGTGTAATCACCCTTTGCTGTAGGTGTAGTATACCTATACCTAACCCTAAAATGGACACACAGATTCCTATCAGTCACTCCTATGGCAGGCCTTGACAATCCTGAAGGCAGAGTGCTTGGAATCGTGTGAGATGGTGCTCTGGCATGAGCTGAGCCTGTCTGCAGCTTGCGGAATCAAGTCCTAATAGCTGTTCCATGATATCGCATACCATATACTCTTAAGTGCATTATAATCCTCGCGGTTAAATGCTATCTTTGGTATTGCTTTATCAAAACATGTCGAGTAAGGTGTCATACGAATTGGAATACTAACCCCTCGCCAATTCTGGCGACGGGGTTAGCATTCCACCCTTCTAGAGGGACACGACATGTATGTAACTGTGAACCCCGGTTAAAGTTAACTGAAGCCTCAGCTCCACAAAATGGATGCTGCCACCACAGACACGAGTCTGACCCCCTGCAGCTGGGAGTCCTTCCAGCGAGGGGAGCCTGGACAAAGGGTTTCCTGTCAGGGGCGGTGCTAGCACCGTCCCAGACATGGTTTTGTGTATCCTGGGTAGGCAGGGCTTTACAGGAAGGTGACTGCTGAGTGGCACCCCGGTGCTCACTACGCATAGGCCGGTCTGAACCAGTTCCAGGGGCACACCAGCCCCTGGCCTGGGGAAGTCCGGCATGGCTGAGGGGTGTAACCACCCCCCACCTAGTCCCACCCATAGGCAGGACCTAGTCACCGGGTCAGCCCCCTTTTTTAGTATAAAGATGGGAGCGGGCCCCCTGTTAAAATTAGATCATCTTTGGAATCAAGATACCACTTTCTTCGAAAGGACTTCACGATTTCTTCTTCAAGATTCTCCCTTGTGGCTAAGGAGTAGTCACCCTGCATCCGCAGGCACCATCCTAAAGAACACTGCGGCCTGCTGCAAGTCCTTCATCACGAATCCGACGACCCAGCACGACGAGACCCGGCTTCCCTGGCACCTCTGACCTCTACTCACCTCTGCAGCAAAGCTGAGAACCGTGAGTGCGACGAGACCTCAAGGGACCGACGATCGCCAAGACTGCACGACATCTTTATTGCAAGCCCACCGAGTCTTCCCCTGGTGAGTGCTTTGGGGTCCGAGAAGCCCCAACCCTGCGCAGCTCCAGCACCCAAGATCAGCCTCCCTGCATCTCCACGATCGGCGTGGGGCCCTTCTGCTGTTTGCTGTGCACCGCGTTGTTTGGCTACTAGCCGGCTGGCTTGTGGCCTTCTGAACGACGCCCGACGACAACTCTTCTGCTGGTCTGGTTGCTCCAGGCTGGCCCTTGCTTCCTTCTTCAAGAGAGGCACCCCGGACCCTCCTGGTCCACTCCAGACGCCATTTTAGGTCCACCGCGTGGGCTTGAATTTGCCAAGGCTTTGTTGCCCAATCCTGGGTCCAGCGACGCCGACAGCTTCTATCTTCGTGGGACAGCTCGATCCTCCATCCTGGTCGCCGACAACGCCTCCTGGTCCGTGAGATCTTCGAGTCAAGCGTCACCCACTCACCTAGTCGAGGTGGCTACCATCCGGTGCCCTCCTGGTGCCCACTGACTACTGGCTAGTAGTCTCGAACTTGGTCCCCTCTGCTTTCAGGTGTCATCTATCTTCAAGATCCAGGCTTGGATCCGACTGAACTTTCTTCACTGGTCACCGGCCAGCATCTTTTCTTCCGGCTCCTGGTCCGTCTACGAGGATTCCCGACGTCTTTTCAGACCTATGCAGCTGCAGCCCCTGGGCTAGGTAACTTCGGCATTTCGGTGCCCCAGCATAGCCTCACTATCCAAGGGTCAGAATCTACTTTCGTTTTCTCCCTACCAGGTCGGGTTCGCCCGAGAACACTAACTTTCTAATTCCTAGCTACCATAGACTTTTGTCCCGCATCTCGCGTGAGAGTGCACACACTGCACCCGAGTCCCCTAGGCCTCCTAGAAGTAATCTAACGATTCCCTAGTCAAGTCCTAGCGATTCCAAAAGCTATTAGTACTGTACTTACCTGCTAGGAATTTCGCATTCCACTTTCAGAGTATATGGTTTTCCGTGCCCCTCGGGCATTTGTATATACTGTGCTAACTTAAGTATTTTTGTAAGAGTTTTGGTTTGTGCTTAGTACCCTGTCCTCACAAAGAGTACAGGGCTGTTGTGATCTTTAAATAAATAACTGTTTATTTTCATAACACTTGTGTGGTGTCCTTTCACTTGGTATTCAAGGGGTATATGTGTGGTAAACAGCTGGCTTAACGCGCCCTCTCGAGTCTTTAGCCTTAGACTGCTCGTATCCACGCTACTAGGATAGCTGGTCTATAAGGTTGACTTACAACCAATCATCAATAAGGGTTGCTGGACTGATACATAGTGTTCACTAGAATAGTGAGCACTGCATATCAGGCCACCTTCTCACAGTAACACTGTGACCAAGACCTGCGGTCGAAACGCGTAGGTGAAGGGGATTGTTTGCAGTCTCTTGTTAAATAAACCCAAGTTAATGTATTGAGCGAGTGCGGACATTAATCTTTTCTTGGTGGAAAATATAATTGTGGGGATGTTCATCTCCGCTGTCCTGCACCGGCCGTGCAAAGTGTGCACTTGCTAAATGAACACTTTGGTGGAATATATATATATATATATATATATATATATATATATATATATAAACAAATATTACCTTAACAGTATGCCAACGTAGCACAGATCAGCTATTGCAATTAGTTGGAGTGAGAGGGAAATAGCAAACCTTGAAAACACCTGACATTGGACTATATAGATATGGGCTAACTTTTACTAGGATGCAGATGTTAACCTACAGTGTAGGTTACAAAGAAATTTGAGGGCCCAGATAGCTAAAATAAAAAGTACTTGGCGGGGTAGGCAAATGCTTGGTCTTTATGCGAGCCATACAAGATGGTTTCTAACACAACACATCACTGAACAAAGAAAAGACAATGCCTGCTAAGGGCATCAAGTAATTCATTTGATCAGTTCTTCAATCCAATACCCCTTTCCCAACCTACGCAAGAAAACCACAATGGCCAAATTATTCCAGGGAATAGGTCAGAGAAAAACATTTCCCACCATTATCTGAATGCTTGAAAAGGACCAATTAGAGATTAAACAAATTCTCTGGTCTTACCCAGAAAGTGTGCTTTCAAATAGGTGAATCGGATTCTGCTACTTGTGAACAAAATGCTAGGAGCTCCCAAGGGCAGATATACGTTACATTCATCGACATACAGTTCCAGATTCAATGAATCAGAACAGTTTTAATGATTAAAAACTGGGATTCTTAGCCAAAGCATAAGAATGACCCTATTTCAAGTGTTAGAAACTGACTGAGCAGTATTGCAGCTGAAGCACTAACGCATCAACTTCGGAGATTACTGCTGAATCTGACATATGTGACAAGAACACTTTGGCCTCAATAATCTACTGAGCACCAAAGGGCGTGCAACACAGGAAGGGCAAGCTCCCAACACAAAGACGGGGCCAATACGAGAAGTCAACTGAATCCGGAAACTACAAATAAATTTAACTACAATTAAATTAAAGAGGGTGGGGAGGAAGGGCAGCTAATTTTAGTAATTGTGGCCCGAGATTAATCCTCTGTAATACAGAAGAGCAGCATCTATAACCAATGAGACGCTAGTCATCAGGTCTGGGTTTATTCAGTTTAAAATAACACTGTCTCCTAAAGCACTCAGTGATTACAAGAGCATCACCTAATACAGAATTTTCTCTTAAAACATAGTGAGAATGTAGATGTTCCACAAGTGCACACAAGCAAAGACATATACATTTGCAGTTTGGCATATAAGTGAGGCACAGTTCTTTAGGTATCCTAGAAGCCTAGGTAGGCATCTGTCAAGCACTAAGTCACAGGAGGCTTTTTCTAGCTCTAGGAATCTTTGAAAGTCGTTCTAAAGGGCATAGGACTTCTAGGAAGACAAACTGCATAATTTTAGTTCTTAGGCTATAATGGAATGGCTATGTGCCCCTCACAAATGTACATAGCAAATTAGTGAGGAGTCCCGATAGCACATCTTTTAGCTGACTGAATGCACCTCTACTCATTCCATGCCCTCTAAAAATAGAAGGGTTAGAAGTGCATATAATTTCAGCACGACCTGTGAAGGTCAGAGGCTGCTAGAGTTTCTGCTCAGAGCGAACATGGTTTAGGAGTTTGGAATAGACTATCCTTTTTTCCAGTTGGTCCTAGATTGATTTCAATGTCTGGTCTTTTTTAATGGCACAGACAAACTTAAAAACAATAGACTGTAGCCGTACAGGCTCGCTTTTAAGAACTGTGGTTTATACAGACCTAAATATTTGAAATCCATCATATTTGTGCGATGGTGTTCATGAGACTTACTGATATGCACACGTATGAATGGATGCATTGCTGGGTTTGTAGATCTGACAAAATAGTGAGCTGTTTTCATTTATTTGAAGAGTGAGGCATGAAGCTCAGATTCATTATCTAAATGGTGTTCTCAAAATGATAAACTCAACTGAAATCTAGATGCTGCTCCTAAATTGATATCCAATTAAACACTACACTACATAAATCATTCACAAAGTATGATCAATGTTGTATAATACATGTATAATAACACATGTATAGCTAGGTAAAGAAATCTGTCACTCTTTCTTTCAATAACTTGCACACAGAGAACATCATGCTCCCATCTCTAAGATCAGAGTCAAGGGGGCAATAGTAGCTTCGGTCTAGGCTATGTTCAGCCGTTCAAGCAAAATTATATGCTGCTAAGGCAGAAAGCCATGTCGTCACAGTTCTGAACTACACTCTCAGCCAATTTATGCACACAATAAAAAAAAGAAGGCACAATACTCACCCAAGCAAAGGACAGCTGAAACAACAAGAGAGACATTAGACATGATTATTCCACCTGACCCCAAGGATACTCACCGATGACGTGCTGCTACATGACCTGGTTTTACGCTTCCGGCAGCGATGCTGGTGTTTTCTCTTGGTCCTAGGCCTGTCTTGATCCCTCGAGCGCTGGCGGTGATGAGATCGTGTGGAGTAGCTGTCATCGTAGCAGGAACCAAAGTCTTCTGACCTATCGCTGGGTCGTCTTTCATGTCTTCTTCGGTGGTCAGAGTCTCGCTCATGGCTGTATTCGAGAGATATATATGACAAGATCAATAACAGCTAGATATGCAAAATTACTAATCAATGTTTCAACATGAAGTGCTTGTGTAACATTCTTGAGCCAATCAGTGTTTATTTTTTTAACTTTACTTCGAAAATCCCACATTACCCTGGACAACTTTCTTCAGACACTCACAGAACAATATGGTACAGATCACAGTAATAAATGCAATAAATTATTTTGGTTATAATCAACAGAGCACCTGAACTACAGAAGCTCAGATAATGCAACACTGAGCATTCTAGAGATGGCAGTCTAGCAGAACAATTAAAGGAAGCATAATATTCATGAACAGTATAGAAACACAAGGAAGAGAAATGGATCAAGACAAGCTAGAGGATGTGGAAATAACAGGCACAGGTATATTAGCAACAAGAGAAAAGCAAGCATTGGCATAGCCAATAGGTCTCGCCTTTGGGACCTTATAAGTATTTAGTTATGCAGCACAATATCCTTGGTGCACCAACATCACTTTTGCATGGTTAAACTCTTATAAGGTCCCCAAGGCGAGATCTATTGGCTATGCCAATGCTTGTTTTTGTTAGGCACAGGGAGATTAAGTGATTTGCCCAGAATCACAGGATGTTCAGTGTCGTGTCCGAGACTCAAACCCAGTTCCCCAGATTCGAGGTCTACCGCCCTAGCCGTTAGGCCAACTCCTCTCCCTTTCAGCTAGGAGGTTAGACTGCTTAGACCCTGCTAAACTGCGCCTGAGACTCTGGGCCCCTAATAATGAATGGGTAGGTAACCAAGCTTTATACTAATTAGAACAGGAACCCTAAACAAGCATTTGCAATGCAATAGGTCTCGCATTAGGAAAGTCTGAGCTATTGGCAATGTAAATGACAATTTTTTTATTTATGTTTTGTTTTTGAAAATAGCGAAATTAATAGCTTTGCCATTTACAATGCCAATAGTTATAACTTTCGCAACTGTGACACCTATAGCATTTGTAATGCAATATGTGTTGTATTTACGTGACTTACATGTATTGATATTACAAATAACAATGGTTTTTAATTTTTTTAATAATTAATACTTAAATAAAAGTTATTGTAATTTATAATGGCAATAGCTTTAACTTTTGTAACTAACTTTTGTGAAGATTATGTTCAGTGTATTTTATTATGACGAAAATCCAAGAACAGAAGTGAAATATTAAACATTTTTTGTTACATTTGTAATGAAGCTTGAAACATTGAGAGAACATATTTGAACCAGGTGTTGTTGAATGGTTGCACAGATTGATGCTGTGGTGGCGCCGAGTGATGTTGTGATGGCAAACGAGTGATGCTGTGGCGTGGAGTGATGCTGTGGTAGCGCATAGTGATGTTGTGATGCCCCCGAGTGATGTTGTGGTAGTGCTGAGGGATGCTGTATGCTATTCTATGTTTTGTTTTGCTATCCTATGTTTTGTTTTCTTATGCTATGCTATATTTTGCTATCCTATGCTTTGATTTGTTATGCTATGCTGTGTTTTGTTATGCTATGTTTTGTTATGATATGCTATGTTTTGCTATGTTATGCTATGTTTTGTTGTGTTTTATTGTGCTATGCTTTGTTTTCCCATGCTATGTTTTGTTATTCTATGCTATGTTTTGTTGTGTTTGGTATGCTATGCTTTGCTATGCTATTATATGTTTTGTTTTGCTATGCTATGTTTTGTTGTGTTTTGTTAAGCTATGCTATGTTTTGTTGTGTTTTGCTATGTTTTGTTATGCTATGTTTTGTTATGTTATGCTATGATTTGTTGTGTTTTATTATGCTATGCTTTGTTTTGCTATGCTATGTTTTGTTATGCTATGTTATGCTATGTTTTGTTATGCTATGTTTTGTTATGTTATGCTATGATTTGTTGTGTTTTATTATGCTATGCTTTGTTTTGCTATGCTATGTTTTGTTATGCTATGCTATGCTAAGCTTTGTTTTGTTTTTGCTATGCTATGTTGTGTTTTGTTATGCTTTGCTCTGTCTTGTTGTGTATTGCTATGTTTTGCTATGCTTTGCTGTTTTGTTATGTATGCTATGTTTTGCCATGTTTTGTTATGCTTTGTTTTGTTATGCTATGCTTTGTTTTGGTATGTTATGCTATGTTTTGTTATGTTATGCTATGTTTTGTTATGTTATGCTATGTTTTGTTATGTTATGCTATGCTATGTTATACTATGCTAAGTTTTGTTATGCTTTGTTATGTTATGCTTTGTTTTGTTATCCTATGGTTGGCATGCTATGCTATGTTTTGTTGTGTTTCGTTATGCTATGCTTTGTTGTGTTTTGCAATGCTATTTTTTGTTTTGTTATGCTATGTTTTGTTATGCTATGCTATGCTATGTTTTGCTATCCTGTGATTTTTTTTGTTATGCTATGCTGGTGAGGGTGAGTGTGTATGAGGGTGAGGGTGTGTGAGGGTCAGGGTGTGTGAGGGTGAGGGTGTGCGAGGGTGTCTGAGGGTGAGAGGGTGAGTGAGGGTGTGTGAGGGTGAGGGTATGAGGTGAGGAGGTGTGAGGGTGTGAGGGTGAGGGGTTGTGAGGGTGTGAGGGTGAGGGGTTGTGAGGGTGTGAGGGTGAGGGGTTGTGAGGGTGAGTGAGGGTGTGAGAGGGTGAGTGAGGGTGAGAGGATGTTTTAGGGGGTGTGAGGGTGAGTGAGGGTGAGTGAGGGTGTGTGAGGGTGTGTGAGGGTGTGTGAGGGTGTGTGAGGGTGAGTGAGGGTGAGTGAGGGTGTGTGAGGGTGAGTGAGGGTGTGTGAGGGTGGGGGGTGTGAGGGTGAGGGGGTGTGAGGGTGAGGGATTGAGTGTGAGTGAGGCGTTATGAGGGGGGTGAGTGAGGGTGTGTGAGGGTGAGAGGGTGTGTGAGGGTGAGTGAGGGTGAGAGGATGTTTTAGGGGGTGTGAGGGTGTGTGAGGGTGAGTGAGGGTGTGTGAGGGTGTGTGAGGGTGTGTGAGGGTGTGTGAGGGTGTGTGAGGGTGAGTGAGGGTGTGTGAGGGTGAGTGAGGGTGAGTGAGGGTGAGTGAGGGTGAGTGAGGGTGAGTGAGGGTGAGTGAGGGTGAGTGAGGGTGTGTGAGGGTGAGTGAGGGTGAGTGAGGGTGGGGGGGTGAGGGTGAGGGTGAGGGATTGAGTGTGAGTGAGGCGTTATGAGGGGGGTGAGTGAGGGTGGGGGGGTGTGAGGGTGAGGGGGTGTGAGGGTGAGGGATTGAGTGTGAGTGAGGCGTTATGAGGGGGGTGAGTGAGGGTGTGTGAGGGTGAGAGGGTGTGTGAGGGTGAGAGGGTGTGTGAGGGTGAGAGGGTGTGTGAGGGTGAGAGGGTGTGTGAGGGTGAGAGGGTGTGTGAGGGTGAGAGGGTGTGTGAGGGTGAGAGGGTGTGTGAGGGGGTGTGAGGTTGAGGGGGTGTGAGGGGGTGTGAGGTTGAGAGGGTGAGGGGGTGTGAGGGTGTGTGCAGGTGAGGGTGTGTGCGGGTGAGGGTGTGTGCGGGTGAGGGTGTGTGCGGGTGAGGGTGTGTGCGGGTGAGGGTGTGTGCGGGTGAGGGGGTGTGCGGGTGAGGGGGTGTGCGGGTGAGGGGGTGTGCGGGTGAGGGGGGGTGCGGGTGAGGGGGGGTGCGGGTGAGGGGGGGTGCGGGTGAGGGGGGGTGCGGGTGAGGGGGGTGCGGGTGAGGGGGGGTGCGGGTGAGGGGGGTGAGAGGGGTTATGAGGGGGGTGAGGGGTGTGATGGTGTGATGGTGTGAGCGTGAGGGGTTATGAAGGTGAGGGTGGGTGAGGGTGTGTGAGGGTTAGGGTGTGTGAGGGTGAGGGGCTGTGAGGGTGAGGGTGTGAAGGTTAGAGGGTTGTGAGGGTGAGTGGGGTGAGGGTGTGAGGGTGAGTGAGGGTGAGTGAGGGTGAGTGAGGGTGAGTGAGGGTGTGTGAGGGTGAGGTGGGTGAGGGTTAGGGTGTAAGGGTGAGGGGGTGTGAGGGTGAGTGAGGGTGTTTTACATTTAATAAGGGTATCTATACCCAAGGAGCTTGCATGTTTGTCATAAATGTATTTAACCACGGCTCCGCCTACCCTATAGAAGGTTTTGTAGACCTCGTGCTCATCAGTAAGAAAATTGAATGGTGAATGACCGTTTTACTCCATGCATTACGAGCCTCCGCAAAAACGCCTGCATGCAGAGCAAATTAAATAATATAATGTGGGTCTGCGCCCTGGAGGGAATGTTGATTCTTAAACCGCAATGTTGTTCATGGTAGTGGGAAAGTACCTCTAGATGGCACCATTGGTTTAGTACGTTTATGTCCACTTTTTGACACTTGTGTGAGCCCCTCTCTCATGACGACTCAAGACATTTCTCGGCCCCTCCATGGCGACTCCCGCCAAACAAACATGCGCCATTTGGAGGCTTAATGTTGCCGAGTGTTTACTGTTTGCGCTGCTACTTAAGTGTGCTTAAGTGTATGTATTGAGGCAGTATTGAAAACTCGTTTTAGTGGCTTTTGTCTTGGGGGAGTGAAGGGGTTAATCTTTAGTATGACATTACATTTCCATCAAACCTCGATCCCATGCCTACAGTGTAATTAATACTCGAAGCTTTGCCGTACATTTATTTGATTCACCAACTACTCAAGTGTGGGGTTCATAGAGATGGTAGGGCTAATTTGAAGGGTGCACTCAGTGTTTTTTCAAATCGCAACGTTCCGAATTTTCATTATGTTGGTGAAACTGGTTTACACTACACCCTTCACCCGCACAATGATTCTCCACAGTCACAAGTTTCAAGCGAGCGGTTAGCTCAGTTAACTAATGGTAGCACCCAGAGGCAAACTCATGGGTTTGATTCCTTGTACCAGTTGATTTTAAGTATCCCGAGTCTTGTAGTTGTGCTTGTTTTGTGATCGGGCAGGCAATAGTAGACCTGGTCAAAAGATGTATTTGCAACGAGATTCTGGCTTTGCGGTGTTTTCACGACGCCATCACTGATTTTTGGGAAACAACCGAAGGGAGCGCATGCTGGCCTGCAAACAGATGTCCAGAGACTGCGAGGGTGAACGAGGCACAGGGCAGGGAGTGTCTGTGATGCATGTACTCACTTCTGAAAAGATGCTGCCACCACTTTTGCTCTGTGACCGCGGCGGCTGGGACATGCTAGTAGCCAGAAGGAGGCATGCTCGCGACAGGCTGGGGAGCACGCGCACACGTTCCAGGCAGCGACGGAGGCGTGGCGCGCACCGCCTCCCCGTGTCGCGCGCTGTGGATCTCGTCCCCTTTTGCTCTTCCCAGTGTGCGCACCGCGGGGGCCTGTTTACTACGCTGGGGGCCTGCAACCGCCGCGCCCTGCGATGTTGGCGGAGGCTGGCGGGGATGCGCCCCCGGTCTGGGGGAAGCTGCCGGTTTTGCAGCCACTCTCGGTCCTTCCCCTGAAGCCGGGCCCGCCTTCCCATCACTGCCTCCTCCACCCGGAGCCTCCGGAGCTGCAGAGGAGCCTGACTCTAGACGGGCCGGAGTACGAGGAGGAAGAGGTGGCGATTCCGCTGACCGCTCCGGCGCCTAACTAGTAAGTACCGAGATTCGGGGGTATGGCAGATCTCCCGATGCATGGGGCGGGGGGTGTATCTGTGTGCGCGTGCAGGGGGGGTAGGGGGCGGCGGCGTGTGTATGCTGCGTGTCTGTATGTGTGTGTGTGGTGGGGGGGCGGCAGCGTGTGTACGTGTGCCTGTGTGGAGGGGTGTGGAGGCTGGCTGTGTGCGCACGGGAATATGAGGCACGAGCGTGGGCGCGCACAGCGCCGTGCCCCTAGGTCAAATCTGCGCTTGTGCCACTCTCGTGTCCACATTCCCAAATACGGCTGACAATAGTTGTCTAGCTGACAGCAATCAATGCTTTCGCATTGAATGCAGGTCAGCTCGACCTAATAACCCAGGAGCAAACGATTGTACAGGAGATAGTGAAATATCAACTGTCAAAGGTAAGCATGTCAAGCATACAAACTTCAACCAGTATTAGCTTTTAGCTACCAGTATGTTTGTTGTTTGTTGAATGCTGGGAAATGAAGTCCTTACTCCCAATGAGAACTGTACAGTTAAAATCCTAGCCATGCAAAGTGTGTGGTACAATGCGCTGGATTTACACCCAGTATAGCTATTTGCCATTCTCACTGCCTGTGTCTAGTTGACATCACAATCTAAACAATCCACTGCATGCTGGAGTTAGCACAACACCCAGTCACATGTTACAATGCTTGCTGCACGCTCAAGACACTGATGTTGATCAAAACAGTGCAAGTTACATATGTATTGAAGGACCCTTATTTGCCGCAGTGGCATTGCAACCTCAGTATTTCAGGACCAAGTGTGTCTTGCTGCAGTGTATGATGGCCACTAAAGGCCACTAAGGGTCACTTGTTGTCTTGCATACTGGGTAGTGCAGGATGCAGTGTTACTCTCCACATTACATGATAGGTACTGCAGAACCCAGCTTGTTGCACTGCCGACTGGGTATTTTAGGACAAAGTGTTACTTGCCGAATTTCAGAATGGATATTGCAGACCTCAGGCTAACGTGTTGCCATGCATAATTTGTACTGCCAGATAAAGAGTTTTTTGTTGCACCGTTACTGGGTAATGCAAGGCCCAGTGTCACTTGCTGCATTTTAAGCTGAATATTGCTGGACTCAGCGTGACTGGTCTGGCTGCACTGTATACTGTCTGCAGGACCCAGTGCCATTGTTTGCAGGGCACCTTGGGTAGCCCAGGATAGAGGTCAATGATTCCACTGCATGCTAGATATTCCAGGACCCAGTGTCGCCAATTTTCCATGCATGCTGGGTATTGAAGGAAACAGTACCCTCTCTACAATGCATGCTGATTAATACTGAACTCAATATCGCTTGGCATACTATACTGCATGCAGGATCCGGTAAATCCAGTTTCTGAATATGCTGGACTGGCTGCGACTGATCCTTTTTCCCGCATTACATATACCCTCAACAATTCACCTTTGCACCGATGCCCGCCCGTCTTCAGCCTATCTCTACTTGCTCAAACAAAACATATGTAGTTATCTACCAGCCCTCGCGTCTCTCGTCCATCAATGTTAATACCTCGTTCACTGTTGTAGGTGTTAATACCTCGTTCACTGTTGTAGGTGTTGTAAAGTGCAAAGCCTTTGTGGCTTTGACAATACATGACTGCCAAGATCAACTCTTCCGTTCAAAGTACTTCGGCTAATCGTGAAATAACACTGTGTCCGTGTCACATTGAGCATGGGGTATGTGGATCGGCCCTTGTTGGGTATTACTGGACTGGAAATCACTGGCTGCAGTTCATGCCAGTCGTTGCGGGATTGAAGGTCACCGCTACAGTGTATGACTGACTGAATGTTGCTGGTCCCAGCGGGTGCTAACTATTGCAGTCCTAATCTGTGCGTTTTTCCCATTCTGTGGGAAATAATGGACACAAATCTGTATCTATTTACCACTAATTTTAAGCAGGTGTTAAGTGAATGAGGGAGATTTGTCTTTCCTCATGGTGCTTACGGCAGAGAGCACAGGACAAGGGGGAAAATTATCACTAGAGGAGAGAGCTGGGGAAGAATTTTCTGCTTCCCAAGTGCTGCAGTAAAAAGGGCAAGGTGCCTCGCCACTACCTCAAGAGCAATCTCTGTCCAATTCTTCACAATCAGGCTCCAGAGCCAGCCACAGCACTGATACAGCCTCATCACCACCACGGACAACATACGCCTCATCACTAACAAGGTACACACTGCAGAACCTCATCCTACTGGACCCCCTCTGCAGCCTTCGATGCCATCACTTAACCTATTCTGAGACTCCGTAAAGCTGTTATCCAAGGCCCACCTTACAATGAATCACCTCCTTCCTCACAGGACACCATCAAACCTCTAGCTTTGCCTCCTTCCAGTCTGTTGCCCCTAAGCTGATCTGCAGTGTTCCACAGGTATCCTCACCAAGCCCCACCCTCTTCAACGTCTACATGGGCCCTTTCGCCACCATAGTCTGTTACCATGACCTCAACATAGTATCCTATGCGGATGACACACAACTGACCCTCTCAGTCTCAGAAGACACACCTACTATACTAACTCACATCTCCAAACTCTTCAACGGGCTCTCCATCCAGAAACGCGCTACCTTTAAACTCTCACGCTCACCTTCAAGATGCTACACAACTTAGTCTAAGCCTACTTTAATGACCACAAAGGTATCCACGTCCCGTCCAGACACTTGTATGCTGTCTCAATACTGCAGATTTAAGCAGGAAATGAAAGTGATAGAAATGAGTCTTCTCTAAACCTGGACAGAGTTCGGAGTTGTGCTATGCAGAACTCTGCGAAGTGCCAAATAAACTCTGCCACACACCTTTGAGTTCCACAAGTGGAGGAGTGTGGTAAGTTGTAATGATTGTTAGCAGTAAGAAATTGTCAAGTGCTGTAAAATCAGCTCAGGTGCACCATGCGCAGCGCCAGAGGGTGCTGCTTCTTTCTGCTGATCGAGTGGATGTTCTACTCGAGCAGCAGCGTCCTCAATGAAAGCGGCAGGTTTCTCAACACGAATGGAGTCCTGCTGTAACCCTCCATGCTGAGAAATCTCGTTGGGAAGTGGTCTATCGTATGATTTTCCCCTCTCGCCAACTTAACGTTGGCAAGCCTTGTAAAAGGAAAAACTCTGCTCTATGAAGTTTTTTGTAACTCTGCAAAACACTGCGAACTCCGCCGGCGGAGTGGAATTAGTCACCTACCCCTAGCTTTCTTAGAGATGAAGTTTCATTTTGAAAACATTTCTCTCCCTTGTATTGCCATGAATTTCAATCCTTCCTCATGCCCGAGGAAGATGGCTATGCTGGACCTTTTTCTTAGAGCTGCTATAGCTACAACAGACTGGCCTGTTATGGCTGGGCCCTAATTAATAAAGACTCTACATTTGGAGTGCTAGACTTTAAAATTTGATTGCATAAGGAAAGAATGTTCCATAGCCAAAGTTGGGTTTCACTTGTATGAGGAGTGACATCTGGAAAACAGTCCTTTGGCGGAAGGTTTCACCCAAGTCAAGGCCTGTACGGCCTTTAGCAGAGCAGCATATTCCATTGTAATTGAATTGGACATATATTGCTTGCTACTACTAAGGAGGAGTTGAAGTGGTTTATGGTGAGAAGCGCAGCATGGTTTTATTCAGGGTCTGCCTCTACTGGAGCCTTTTCAGACAGTTTGCCATGCAATAGCAATCTGTTTAACGAGTTCAGGTGGTAGATCTGGAGAATGGACTGAGTGTGTTTTAAATGTCTCTAGACTGCAGGTAGATACTGTTGCTCTGTTGAGGGTATCAAATTATTACAGTGGATTGCCCGAGTCGTGTTGAGGCAGGCTGGCAGATATCTATCGTACACCCCTGCAATTGGCTCTGTTAAATAGCCCCCTTTTCGATTTACCCGAGACGTTATTCTTTCAACTGATGTTATCTTCAAATGTTTCTATTACAGGTGTAAAAATATATCGGCCTCTAGGCCCCAAAACTATCTCAGAGAGCAAGAGGCGAATTTATCTTGCCACATTTGCTTAACGACTCCAGCTCGCTTGTATTGGGAGATTATAACATGGCTTGCAATAACTTGTAACGCAGATACTTGTACTCAGATTGATTCTTTGAATGCTCTATTTCTCATCCAGTTAGTTTTGTCTTGTACATATTAGGCAGAACACATTTTAGAAACCATCTTTTCAACTAACAAGTTGATCTCTATTGACACTCCTTTAGTGTTTCCTTCGACTGATGATCTGTGAATCTTTTTCCACCAACAATCACACAGTCCTGCACATACTTTTTAAAACTTTAAGCTCATCAACTTCTCTCTCTCAGTCATAGCTCTCTTGAAATAGCTGTAGTGCCTCAGTTGTGGAAAGGAAGAATAGTTGTTCCATTATAAAAAAAAAAACAACAACAACAAACAGCAGACCAGTTGATATAGAGCAACTGTCATCCAATGTATCTTCTTTCTATCCCTTTATAAAATCTAGGAATCAGAAGTTAATATCTAGCGTTTGGCTTTATAGAGGATAACAAAAGTCTGAACACTTCATAAGCGGGCTTTAGCCCTCTACAAAGCACCAAGTTAGCTCTAATCACTATCATAGATAACATACTTATGATGTTGGAAAAGGGAGGGAAGGCAGTGCATGTACTTTTGGATATCAGTTGCCTTGGATTCCATCCATCAAGCCACACTTTGCCAAAGGCTACATTCAGTCAATGTGTGAGAAAAAGCACTGCAATTGCATTTTTATTTGACCAACCGCTCCAAATCCATTGTTCTGAAGTCATACCACTTTGACCCGAGTCTTCAGTATACAGGTCACCCAAGGCTCATCAATAAGTCTTCAACTTGTTAGTATCCAGCTTGCTGCATTAGATGAGCTAACTTGCAGCCTCAGTTTCTCTCTAACGCCCTACTACACAGACTGCGATCTCACTTTCTCAGGAATCCCCAGCCTCTGCCAGCAACTTCCATGCTCGTTTAACAGTTGTAGTGCCTGGATAAAAAGGCATTATCTGAAAGTGAACAGAAATAAAACTGTGCTACTCCTCGTTGGAGAGGCTTCCATGGCTTTGTCCCCCTCATTATGGCCTTTAGTACTGGGTGACGCTTCACTTCATAAGCCTGCAAAACATCTAGGGGTGAATATAAATGTTTAACTATCGCTAAAAAGATGAATTCTCCAGATTCTCCAAGCTATGTATGCTACTAAAAGTACTGCTTTTGCTTACTTTAGAATCCAGTAGTTCAAGCAGAATGTAGTAGTGGGGGGGCGGGGCAGCCCCTACCTTCCATACCCCCTGCTCTACTCCTGCCGAGACGAGGCTTCAGTGGTCCACTCCTCAGACACAGACATTGGGGAAACGTGTAATCCATCCTCAGACGCGGCCTAGTGGAGAGGCTTCTGACACAAGCGATAAAGCGGCGCCAGACAGAAACCTACTGCATGCGGTGCCTGGGATGTGAGTGATTTTAGAAGATATGGAGGCAGGACGCAAGAGGAGCGTTAGAAGCATTAATGAAGAGGGATGGACAACATATTTCCGGAGTTGAGGAAGTGGGTCGTTTTAAGCTCATGTCAGGGAAAAGTAGGGAAGGGGAAACAAGTTGGGGTTTACATGTTTAGTTGCACACAGCAGGCCAGCGTATAACACGTACTCGCACAGACACAACATGGCAAGAGCTATCTTGCGCGACCGACAGGCGCCTGATGCGGGGGGATTATGGCCAGAATCTACACAATAGCTAAGCAGACGATGCCACACATTGACCCTATCGTGGTATGTGAACGGAATGGGCTGTAAAATAAAAATAAGGAATGTCACCCGGTACCTCTGCAGACAATCTCCAGACCTGGTACTCCTGCATGAGACACACCTGCTCGGGAACACTTATAGAGGTCTGCAAAAAGGCAAACACACAGTACTGGCTCATGCTGGCTACACAAAAGGCTCCAGGGTGTGCCAATCCTTGCTACAATAAATCCCTCTGTCCAAGTGACAAAATCCTGGTTAGATCCGGAAGGCTGCTGTATGGAGGTAACGGGCAGATGGCACAGAAGGGAGATGCTCGCTGTGAATGAATGTGCCCCCCAAAGCTATAGAAGAGAATGCTGGGGAGGTTCGGCCCTATTCTCATAGAAACGCACAGCGACTTCCAGGTTATGGGAGAGGACTTTAATGAGGTCCTGGACCGTCAACTAGACAAACTCCATCCGGCCGACACTCACCAATCCTCCCCCAGCGAAACACTTCACTCATGCGTAGGGTGTTTATGATGCCTGGCGAAACCCACATCCAACATGAGATACAATATTCGTTTTTTTTAAAGTTTCAAAAATCTTTATTGCTCAATTCTGTAATCATACACAGCCCGTAGCCTACAACCGGGAGGTCGGCAGCAGTGGGATCTTAAGTCAAAAAGCAAATATTTTCCAAAAGTTCCACAGCCTGGTAGCCGACAAGCCTGGGGTCCGGCGGCGTAGCATACATGCAGTTTCCAAAGCAGTCAGTGTATGTTCCGATTGAAGGATAACCTATTATTCCCCCCCAAAGAGAGCAATTGGCCCTTATTCCGCCTCTCTCTACCTGGCCCTACTTCTTACTACGCTGATCATACCATTCTGAAACTTAAAAACTAACCAAGAAACAAATCTTAACTACACCCCATTCCCAAAACACACATAGCCCTCCCTGTTTACTCGAAGTCGTAGATGTTGCACACCATTAAGCTCATCCTATGCGATATCTTGTTCCCAGACTATGTTCCTGGTTCTAGCCTAGCAGCTGGCAGTGCTGTGTGGCCCGTCTCACCTCTCTCTAAGAAGCCCCCTGAGTTTCCGCTGTGTGTTGCTATTTGATCGCACCTCATCCCCACTAGTATCTGTCCCCCTCCGTTGGTCCTTCTAACTTATTGCTTTGTTCTCCGGTACGGTTATACGTTCTCTGTGGGTGTTATTGTGTCTGGCAATGCACTCTCATTATCCACCTCCTCCTCCACTGTGTGTTCTGTATCTCTAGCTCTCAGATGCGTTTAATATAGCAGGGGTGTGGAATTCCTATAGCCCGATACCCAGGACATATTGTTTGAGGTCAAGGGCAACACGTTTTCATGTGTTTTTTGCCCTTGGGACAAGGCCAAATCCCCTACAGCAAAAACCCTTTGGCTACCAGTTTGCAGTCCCACATTATGGATCAGGGAAGGGCACTGTCTACAGTTAACACCTTCCACGCTCATGACGAGCTCAGCTCGTCATGAGGTACACCTCTCGTACACTCATGCCGAGCTGAGCTCGTCATGAAGAATGGAAATAATTCAAAGTCTGCACAGGAGGGGAAAACCATCAGCATTGATGGTGTTAAGGTAATATTTTTGTCCATATGTTAATGCTGTTCAAACTTGTATTTATGCTTCAATAATTGAAAGTCTTTATTATTAGGGTGAGCGCTCTAAGTAAACGTTGTAAGCTTCGAGTGCACTACTGACAGTGGATCCAATATAAAAATGTGCACACACGTTTTCAAAGTTTGGCAATAGGAGGTTATGTATAATGCTCCCAGAATACTCTGAGTTGATGCAAATATTTCCAGAAGCTTGAAAACAAGATTAATGGTTCTTTTCTTTAAAAATAAAATGTTCATTAAAAAAATAAAAGAATACATTTTTTTGCTAAACTACTGTAAAATTTGAGGTATCATTTCTTTGGAGAATCATTTAGTGAAATATGTTGATGCATGCTAGTATTTCCCAAAAATATTCATCATGGAAAATCAGTGTAACCAGTTTCAATAGGGTTATGGGAAACAAAAATAAAAAAGCATTGGCTAAGCCAGTAGGTCTGAAATCGGTGGTCAGCTTTTTTGTTTCGTTAGTGTGTGACTTGTTTTGGCATGGTTTTTGTAAAACCTTACTGCTGTGGGAGCTGCTGTGCCCCCACCATTATAACAAACACTGGCAAAAGCAAAAATATTTTTTAGTCTCAAAAAGCACACACTGCCACAGTATTTACTGGCATTAGTCAAAACTACTTTCTGTGCTGATATGCTCCTTGTGAAACAGCAGAATGCTGTCACTCACAGTGAAGCCAGCCGATACAGAAAGAGACAATTTTAATAAACACAAAAGGTCACGTCAACGCCTGACCAAATTAGGGCCCCTAGTATTAAAGAAAGTCTCAAAATTGCACCTATGGTATATGTCCTTGCATTAATTTCTGCTATACGGTTTTTGTGAATTACCAAGAATTTAAAGTAGGACAAGTTATAGTAGTCCTACAAAATATTTGTGAACTGCATTTTATCATGAGCAATTATGCATGTGTAGATTTGCTCATGAGAAAATCTGAGTGCTTGCAAGTTTACTTTCCATCAAACCACTTTTTTTTCCAAACTCTGGAAGAAGGTTTACGTCTGCCATTTTCAGGAGTAAATTTCCAACATTTCTCAGTATGGGAAAAGATTGGAGAAGAGTTGTTGACAACTCCTAATACATGCAAGTTAGTAGGTTTGCACAAACTCAAAAGGGCATTCTAACCCTGGAATTATAGCTTACCACTACCTTCAGCCCCATTATGTAGATCTGTAGAAATGTAGTAACATAAGGTGATTGCAGGTATTCAAAAACTACTATGGTATGAACCCTGGCATAATGAGAGGCTATATCCAAGCCCTTATATTATGAGATTGCTGCCATAATTTGTCACCGCATTACATGGCGCCAAAGTGGATTTTGTTACAGGACAAGTGGATTTATGAAGCAACCTGCCCATGGACAAGTAGGTAATTGATTAAATTCTACACCCCTGTATAGGCCCCAAAAGTTCTTCGGTCGGCTTGTAGGGGGCAGCAGCTCGCTTCAATGTTCGGATTGTGTGCAGCAGTATAGCACATCAAGTGCCCACCTCTTGGCCATCGGGAGCGGACCCCTCATCCAACAAAATGCCACCACCCGCCTAGCTATTAGCATTCCCATATCGACGAGTCGCCTAACCACGACTGGTAATCCTCTGGAGTGGCCAAGTAGCGCTAGCGCCTGGTCCGGAGCCAACTCAAGTTCCAGTATCGTGCTCATTGCTGTGAAAATGCTGTCCCAATATTTCTGGACCCCCGGGCAAAACCACGCAAGGTTCATGAAGTCCGCTACCGGTTCGTGGCATCGCTCGCATGCTGCCGACTGCCTGAGTCTGTATCTGTGAAGTCCCTCAGGGGTGTAATACACTCTTTGAAGAAACTTGAAGTGTACCAGTCTGTGCCTACCGTTCAGTGATATCTTTTTAGTATTCACACAGCAGTATCGCCACATATCGTCATCAATTGTGACCTGTAAGTCTCTCTTGCAGGCCACTCTAGCTTTCATAAGCTGTTGCTCTCTATGCGCCATAGCCGTCTTGTACAGGTTCGTGATTAGCTTACGGGGAGTTTCCGTTTTGATAACGTATGTGAGTTCCGGGACCTCGAGCGGTTCCGCCAGGTCTGGACCCAGAAGGTCTAATAGCGCGCTGTGTACCCTGTGGTATTGGAAACTGAGCAGCAATGGGGCATCGCTGCCCTCTGTCGCGACCTGGTCCCACGTTTTAACTCTTCCATCCAAGAATAAATCTCCCGCCTTGGTGACCCCTAGTTTGTGCAGCGCTTGTACCACGCCCTTTCTCCAATTGGCGATAGCCATAAAGCCCACTCTAGGGGCATGCTAGGGGAGTATAGCAGTGTGCCGCTCTGAGCCTGTAGGAGGGAGTGCCAGGCATGATTCGCGGCAGTTATGGAATCCAATATACCCGTTCTGCGATCTACCGGTCTGAAAACCGTAGCCAGGAGAGGTAGAGGGTCTGCAAAGATTCGTTCCATGCGAACATGGGGAATATGCGTGTCTCCATGTATCCACATGTGAAGGTGGGCTGCCTGTGAAACCCTGTAATACAGCTCTAAGTCCGGAGCTCCCAATCCGCCCATACCATACGGCAGCGTGAGAAGAGTCCACTTCGCTCTAGGTTGCTTGCCTCCCCACGGTAGCTTAATCATGAGCTGTGTCATTATCTGAAAAAAGGCCTTCGATAGCACCATCGGAATGGCACTGAACAGGAATAGGAATTTGGGCAGTACCACCATTTTCATGATGGCCATGCGGCCCATTAGTGATAGCGGCAGCTTGCACCACGCTTCCATGTCATCTTCCAGCTTGCTGTACGCCACTCCGTAGTTTTCTCTTAGCAGTGTTTCCGAGTATGTGTGTAGCCGAACTCCTAAATATCTTACCGACTCCAGAGACCATTGCAGTGGGTATTCCATGTCGAACTTACTGGTCGCTGTGGTTAGGGGGAAGGCCACCGACTTCGTCCAATTTACCCTCAAGCCGGACAGTGCCCCAAATCGTACAACTTCTCTAAGCATTGATGACAAGTTGTTCTCTGGATCTCGAACATATAGAAAATGTGTCATCTGCGTACGTCAATACCACGATCTTATACGTTGGAAAACTGACAACCTTGTTGCCGTGGTATTCACGCAGCGCACTGGCAAGTGGCTCTGCCACTAGTGCGTAAAGCAGCAAGGATAACGGGCAGCCCCGTCTAGTTCCTCTGCGAGAAGGGGTCCGTCACCAGGTCACCTAAGCGGAGCCTTGCCGTCGGTTTGTGGTATAAGGCGCCAAGCATTTGGAGAAACTATTCGCCCAGTCCTAATTGCTGCAATACCGGTGTCATGAACGGCCATTCAACGGAATCAGAAGCCTTCTCCAGATTGAGGAAGACCGCGATGGCTTTCGCGTCCTGTTTAACATGTTGCATAGTGCCCAATACCGTGCGGATATTATAGGTTAGATTCAGACTAGGAATGAATCCCACCTGTTCTGGTGCGACTAGCTTGGGGACGAGCAGTGCAAGATGAGTTGCCAACACTTTTGCATATAACTTAGCATCTATATTGAGTAGGGATAGAGGCCTATATGAACTGCACTCGTTATGAGCCTTACCAGGCTTGAGGATTGTGACTATTAGCGCTTCCCTCATGGATTGCGGCATGCTGCCCTCTACACAAATGTCGTCAAACAGCGTGGACAAGTGTCGGATCAACTGTTCCTGCAATGCTGTATAGAAGCCCACCGTAAGCCCATCAGCACCAGGTGCGCTACCGGACCGCATGCCCGCTAGAGCCTCTATTACTTCGTTTTTCCCTATAGCCAACATGAGGAATTCACTGTGCGTATTCGTGAGCATAGGCAAGTCTATGTGGTCCAGGTATTCCGCTATATCGTCAGAGAGGTCCCCACATTTAGAGGAGTACAGGTCTGGATAATAACTCCTAAACCTGTTCGCTATTTCTGCCTCATCAGTGACAACTTTGCCGTCGGTCGTCTTTAACTCAGAGATCTGCGCCTTCCCTCTGGTGCCCTTCAGTACTCTAGCTAGGAGCAAGCTAGGACGTTCCCCCTCTCCATATGTCCGAGCTGTCGCATATTTCCCCATATGCTGAACTTCCCTGTCTGCCTCTTCGTTATATTCAGTAATCAACAATTTTATTTCCTCAGCAACTGCTGATTCTGGATGGCTCTGCTGCCGCCTCTCAAGTGTCGCTAGCTGTTTTTCTAGCAGCGATAGTCGTTGCCGGATGGATTTGAGAACGCTCGAGTGTTTAGACATGGCTATACCCCTCATGAAAACCTTAAAGGCCTCCCACACTGATTAGAAACGGTCTACTGATCCCATGTTGGTGTCGAAAAAAACATCAATCTCTTTCGCTAGCTCCCCCGGAATTGCGTGTCTAACAGTGAGTATGGAGGAAAACGCCATGTAAATGGTCTGATCCCCTTCGTAGGGGACTCCGGCACCAGTAGGAGTGGTGAGTGGTCAGATAGAGTACGTGTCAGGACTGCACATGCCTTTATGTGCCCCATCAAGGAGGAGGACGCCAGCCAATAGTCAATTCTGGTATGAATGTTGTGGTATGCAGAATAGTGTGTATAACACCCCTGGGAAGAGTGTCTGCACCTCCATACATCCTCCAGATCCAGACTAATGAGCTCTGTTTGTAGCGCTAGCGCAGCGGCTGAGGGTATATGCAGTGGACCTGCTGATCTATCCAATGCCGGATTGAACACCAAAATAAAGCCCCCCGCACCCCCGAGTATCTGTGCAGTGGAGTAAGTGCGTGTGATATTCGCTAGGTTACTATAAAATTCCAGGGAGTCATAATTAGGGCCATAAACATTGATAACTATTAGGTCAAACCCCAGCCCTTTACATTGTGATATCACAAAGCGGCCCTCCAGGTCCGCCTGCAGTAGAGTCAGAGTTAGCTTCGATCTAGGGTTGACCCGGGTCAACACTCCCCTTGAATGGGTCGTAAATCCAGCAGCTTTGGCATTACCCACCAAACCTCTGATGAGTAGAATCCTACTTGTGAGTGGAAGATGTGTCTCCTGTAAGAGGGCTAAATCCACCTTCTGCCGCTGCAGGTAGCTCAGAACCTTCCTAAGTTTGCGGTAATCATTGAGGCCACTTACATTCTATGTGAGGGCCCAAAGCGCAGCCAGCAAATCACTTGAAATCGCATTATTTACACTTGTCATCTCTCCAATGTATGTTTAACTTGTGTGGCAGATCATGTCGTGGGCTCAGTGTGGGCAGTGTGTGCAAACAGTGGCATAACAAACTCCCCCCCTCTACCTTGTGTAGATAACCACCACAAAACAGTCCCTCCCCAAACACACAGCAGACCTCCCCCAACCTGGCCTTGCCGAGCCCATACTCACCCGACCCCTCTCTTCCCCTCCCTCAACTTTTTAAAAGAAAACTCCAGGGTGCATTGCATGCGGGGGCCAAGGTCGCCAAGCAGCCTATTTCCACTAGTGTCGCACATTTCTCTGGTCAAGCTGCGCCCCCGCTGCCGCCACATCCTGCAGAGTGCATCATTAGAACACTGAAACAATACTAATAATTACGCTCATTAAGTCCTGTCCCGACACCCACCCCTCCCCCCCATCTGACAGTCATCCCTCCCTGTACATCCGTGAGAAGATGAGTAGACGGATATCTAGTCTTCAGTTGTGTCCATATATTACAGGGATGTGGAATTCCTACAGCCCGACGCCCAGGACATATTGTTTGGGGTCAAGGGCAACAAGTTTTAACCCCTTGCATGCTCATGACGGAGCTGCTCCGTCATGATCCGCGGTTGCGCTGTGCTCATGACAGAGCGGTTCCGTCATGGCCCTGCCGCCGCGCCTGCGCGGCGCTGATTTCGCGCCTGCGCGGCGCTGATTTCGCGCCTGCGCGACGCGTTCTATTGAGCGGGCGGGGCCATGACGGAACCGCTCCGTCATGAGCACAGCGCAACCGCGGCTCGTGACGGCGCTCAGCCCCCCCCAGCGCTGCGGCGGAATTGCCGCCGCAGCGAAGGGGTTAATACGTTTTTTGTCCTTGGGACATGTAGGCCCAACCCCCTGCAGCACAAACCCTTTGGCTGCCAGTTTGCAGTACCACATTAATGCTCAGGGAAGTGTACTGCCTGTAGTTAAGTTAATATTTGTGTGCATGTGTTAATGCTGTTCATACTTGTATTTATGGTTCATTAATTGAAATTCTTTATTATTAGGGTGAGCACTCCAAGTAAATGTGTGTTCTGACTGCACTACTGACAGTGGTTCCAGTATGAAAATGTGTACACACGGTTTCAAAGTTTAGCAACATGAGGCTATGCATGATGCTCACAGAATGCTCGCCGATTAGGTGCAGATATTTGCAGAAGCTTGAAAGCAAGATTAATGTTTCTTTGCTTTCAATATAAAATGTTCCTAAAAAAATGGAAGTATGGAAAAAACATTTTGCTAAACTAATGTAAAATTTCAGGTACCATTTCTTTGCAGCATCATTAGGAAAATGTGTTGATGCATGCTAGTATTTCCCAAAAATATTCATATTGGAAAATTTGTGTAACCGGTTTATGGGATTAAAGGAAACAAAAATAAACAAGCCTTGGCAAAGCCAGTAGGTCTGACGTTGGTGGTCAGCTTTATAGTTTTGGCAATGCGTGACTTGTTTTGGCATGGCTTTTGTAAAACCTTATTGATGTGAGAGCTGCCGGGCCCTCGCCATTATAAAAAACATTGGCAAACGCAAAAATAATTTTTGGTCTCAAAAAAAGCACACACTGCCACATTAGTTATTGGTACTGAACAAAACTACTTTGTGTACAGATATGCTCCTTGTGAAAGAGCAGAATGCTGTCACTCAAAGTGAAGACAGCCAATTCAGAGAGAGAGAGAATTTTAATAAACACAAAGGGTCATGGTTAACGCCAGACCAAATTAGGGGCCCAATTCTTAAAGAAAGTCTCAAAAGTGCACCTTTGGTATATGGCTTTTACATTAGTAGGACAAGAAATTGTACTTCTACAAAATATTTGTGAACTGCATTTTAGCATGAGCAAATATGCATGTGTAAATTTACTCATCTGAAAACCTGGATGTTTAACAAGCACTGGCGTTGCCAATAGGTCTCGCAGTAGGAAAGTTGGAGCTATTACAATTGCAAATAACCATGCCTTTTATTTTTATTTTGCATGTTAAAAACATAAAGGGCTTTGTCATTTACAAAACCAATATCTCCAACTTTCCTACTGCGAGACCTATTGTGCACTGCGCTGCGTGGGCGAGTGGCGCTGCGTGGGCGAGTGGCGCTGCGTGGGCGAGTGGCGCTGCGTGGGCGAGTGGCGCCGCGTGGGCGAGTGGCGCCGCGTGGTTGAGTGGCGTTGGGTTGTTGAGTGGGGTTGGGTTGTTGGGTGGGGTTGGGTTGTTGGGTGGGGTTGGGTTGTTGGGTGGCGTTGCATGTGTCAGAGGCTAAATGTAGCACAGGGAGACCTCCAGCGGTAAGACAATCAAAAACAACTTAGAAAACATTTCACAGTATGAAAAGATCAAACTCATGAACGAGCGTGATACACCTCAGCTAAAAAAAATCATGATAAATAACAACATACATTAGAAGTGAAACTGCAAGTACAGAAGGACCAGCTTTGCTTGTTTAAAACTCCCACTTCAGGCAGATGAGTGTAATGTGTAAAGCGTCTTGTGCACATGAGCAGATCGTGGAGTCTGAGAATGGCAGCCGAAGCAAATACAAACAAGAGGAATGACTGTGAGGCGCATTGGTGTGAAGCACATCAAAGGGCTTCTCCTCCCCTAATTAGGTGAGGAGAAGCCGTTTCGGCGAACTCAAAATACGGCCGGCCTTCGGACCGCCATGAATAATTAGGGGAGGAGAAGCCCTTTGATGTGCTGGGCTGGCTGGCCCTGAATGCGCGTGCATGTTATCACATGGTTCACGTGAACAGCATGAAAACCGCGGGGCTGTAAGCCCTTTGGTTTGAAGATGTTTTCGCCACTTGAATTCTCGCTCCGCTCGATGCGCTTGCGCACATCGATAGGTCGCGAGACCTAAAAATGTATTTTCCCTCCAACTACTTTTTTCCTAACTCTGAAAGAAGGTTTATGTCTGCCACTCTCAGGAGTAAATTTCTAACATTTCTCAGTATGGGAAAGATTAGAGAAGATTTGTTGAAAACCCTTAAAAACATGCAAATTAGTAGGTTTGCACGGACTCAAAAGGGTATTTCATCCCTGGAACTACTGCTTACCACCATCTTCAGTCCCAATATGTAGATCTGCGGAAACGTGGCAACATAAAATGATTACAAGTTATCAAACACTACTATGGTATAGGCCCTGGTATAATAAGAGAGGCTATATAAGAGCTCTTATATAATGAGATTGCTGCCATAATTTGTGGCAGCACTACAAGGCACCAAAGGGACAAGTGGATTTTGTTACAGGACAAGAAGATTTATGAAGCAACCTGCCCCATGGACAAGTACATATTTTAATAAATTCCACACCCCTGATATTAACCGGGCTCCAACCCCTCCCCCCCCCCCCCCCCCCCCAACATCAGCAGTCACAGTGTCTCTGCGTCAATCCAATGGCAGTATACCCAAAACCGCCATAGGTATCGCTCCCAATAACTCTCTGGGGCATTAACGTACAAATAAGATATACCAATCGATGTTGGCAAGTCCTACCATACTGCGCGATGCTCAAGGTCACTCATGTTTGTCAAGTTGGCTGCTTCTCTCGTCACCTTCCTGCGATCTGCTTTCGCCTCTAGCCTGTTCCCTCGACCAACTTTTCAGCGCTTGTTGAAGGGCCCGTGGGTCAGTAAAGAGGTGCGAGTGGCCCTGTCGGTTCACCCGCAGTTTAGCCGGGTATAACATTGCGTAGTCCAGACCAAGTTCTCCGAGTTGTTTCTTAAAGGGGATAAAATGCTTACGCGCCTCCTGGACCCTAGCTGTGAAGTCGGGATAAAGTGAAATCTCGGAGTCCTCAAATTGCAGTGTTTTTTAGCCCTTGCCAGCCTGAGGGCAGTGTCCCTGTCACGGTAATTAGGTAGCTTAGCGATTATGGGGGGAGGTGGTGCTACGGGGCACGGGCGAGGGCCCAGCGAGCGGTGTGCTCGTTCCACCACGAACATTGGTGAGAACACCACCTCACCCAGAAGGGTGGTGAGGAGTCTTTCCACAAACGTCTCCATAGTGCTAGTCTGCGTGGTTTCTGGAAGGTCCGTGAAGCGGAGGTTACAGCGCCGTGAGCGGGCTTCCAAATCCTCCATCTTGTCTTCAAGGGCTTGCATGATCTTATCCAGTTTCCTGTGTCCCGAGTCCAGTTCCGTCTGAGATTCCTCTACTACAGTTATCCTTCTCTCCGACATGTCAGGAAGTCAGCTAGCTGCTGCGATCTGTGACACACCAATCCGCGGCCCCACTTGGTTTATTTAGGACTGCCAAGCAACCCCTACTTTCAAGCCCAGGGCATCAACAGTGAGACTCTCAGTGTCCTTTTCAGGGCTGCGCAGTCCGTACTCAGCAGCAGGGCCCACCACACGGGAAGGGGGCGGTCTGTCCAACCCAGAGGCTCCCTGGCAAACCGTGCCGATACCCCCACAGCGTGAGCCCCTCTCTGTACCTCGAGCCTGTGTCTGTGTCCCTCAACACAGTGGTGGCTCCAATGTCTATCGGGAGTGCACACCCAGATGGCGCCAACTTACTGTGCAGGCCCCTCGGACTCCTACACGCTTCACTCCTCTTGGCGTTATTGCGACCTCACCCGAGGGCTCCCGCCGCAGCCAGTCACGATCCTCCGTCTTCTGGGGCAAGTGCACTGTGCTCCGGTCCCTCTCTGGTAGTCTCTTTCCTGTTTCCTCACCACTGCGTCTATAGGGGCACCTGGGACCTCCTAGCAATATTGCCGGAAGGTCCACGCGTCGCAGGGGCGAAGCGGCGCTCTTCGCGCTACCTTCCCCCTGTCACCACATAGAAGACGCCCCCGCGCCCACATCGCCTTACTTTCCAGGCCTAAATGTGTGATTTGCAGCGTTTCCCCGAAGGACTTCTTCAGACTTGAGGTTTCACCTCCGTAGCGCTATTACCCATTCTGCCAGTTTCTAAAGTCTCTAGACATCCCTACATAAGGAGCACATCAAGAACAGACGCAAGATTCTATTTGTGTTTGTTTAATTGATTGGACCCCTCCTGAGGCGGAAGCTGGGAGGTAAATTGCTGTGTAACTCTGCTGAATACAAACAAGCGTGTGGTTTCATTGAATTTTAAAAGCGGCGAATTTTAAAAATATATTTGCACATCCCCATAGCATTTATTATTATTCGGTTAGTTATTCCCTTTCCCCTGCACTTAGGCGGTCACAGCCGATCTTAGGGCTGAGCACCGAGTCCGGGAGAATATTCCCAACAGCGGACATCTTGGGTGGGAGGCGGCAGCATTGTCAGAGCTCTAGACATCCCTACATAAGGAGACGGGTGTTATCCGCGTAGCGGACGCGTTTAGTGGGCGCGCCGCAGTAGCGACGGAGTCGCGCCAGATTCCAGCCCGTCTGTGCCCGTCCTCGCATCGGATGAGCTAGGACGAGTTTAGGACCATGGCCCAGTTTCCATTACTATATGATGAGCATAATCAGGTAACATCTTTTTTTAGAAATATGAGTACGGAAAGACACGCACACACCCATAAAATATAACTCCGAGCAGTTGCGGGCTCCTTGTTAACCACATGCAGCCCACTGCACTTAGGTCGAAAAAAGGCAGTATGTCCAAATTGTAATTTCCTTATAACCCCAGTAGAGACCAAAGCTATGGAAAGTAGAGATAGAACGAAGACGTATCTTGAGTCCAACTCAAAAACTTTCTCTTTTTTGAGTTTGAACTGTCGTTCTCTACCAAAACACAAAATGGAAATTTTTAACTTACTGATAGATGAAGAACCTGACGCCTTGTTCCTAACGGAAACATGGCTCCAGGAAAGTTCAGGACCGGAAACCGCCGAAGCCCTCCCAGATCAGTATGCCATTCTAAGACTAGATCGTAAAAATCAGTTGGGTGGAGGGATTGACATTATTTTTAAGAAAGACTAACTGTGAATTCACTAAATTATCTTTACCCTGGCTGTGAAGCAGGCACTTTTAAACTCACTCTCGCCCCCAATTATACACTATCAGGCGCACTCATATCGTCCACCAGGGATAGCGACAAATTGGGTAGCAAGCCTCCCTGAATTTGTTAGTCCTTTGGTTATGAAGACGGCTAATTTTACTATTATTGGTGATATGAACCTTCATTTAGACAATTTGAATTGTCTAAAAGCTGCAGAATTCTTAGCTGACCTGGCATCCCTCAATTTAACCTTGAGGAATACTGGACCAACACATAGTGCCGGACATTTTCTTGATCCGATCTTTTCAAACATTAATGATATGGTCACCTCCCCTGCTTTACCCATTCCTTGGTCAGACCATTATCATCAAATTTTCAATTCAAATTGTGTTGTCAAATAAAGGGTACACATCTATGCAAACTCAATTTATTAGAAATTGGAAGAAACTAGATAAACACTTTAAATACCTTTCTTGACACACACACACCTTGCTCCAAGTCATCGGTCCAAAACTTGTCTGGGACAGTCCAAAAATGGCTCATGACGGCCATTGATGCATGCCTACCGAAAACTAAACTAAAATGCAAAAATCATCGATCCCCTGCTCCATGGTTTAATGATATATTGAAACAAGAAAAAACTAGTTGCAAAAATTCAGAATGCAGGTGGAGAAAGACTTATTCTCCAGAAGCCAAAAAAGAATATAAAATCAAATTAGCCAAATACCAAGTGCTCTGTAGTAAAGCCAGAGTGGACTTTACATGTACTACCATTACCGAGGCTCTAAATCAATCAAAAACACTCTTTAAAATGGTGAAAGAGCTAGCTGGCTCAAAAACAGTACAAACTCCGCCAGATTTAAGTAAACACCAATGTGATTTATTAGCTGCATTCTTTGTCAATAAAGTAGATACAATTTACCAAGGAATAGAACAAGCTCAGAATCAGGCTAACACGACTTCCCCTAATTCATCGACTGATGCACTAAGTAGTCATATCGATAAACGGCTTCCCTATGCCCCTATTAACGTACTTGAAAGTTGGCCTGTGCTTAGCACTGATACGGGGTAGTGGTGGGGATAGAATCAACGATCCTCAAGTTTACGCGCTCAGTTATACATGAAACAGTTATGCTTCTTCACAAATTTTTCTTTATTTGTGTGTTTTTTACAACCAATTCTTCATTCATTGGTACATCCGATTATTTCATATTCGTTTCTTTGCGAACATAATGTACTCCTTATGTCGCCATTTTAACAGTTAACTTGCATTTATCATCACCCAATGCATTTCGGGTCATAAACCTCGACCCTTCGTCAGGGGTCTGTGGACAAGGGATAAGACAGGACCAAAATTAGTTGCTGCCACAAGTGTCATAATGTCTAGATAAGGTAGTTGACAAAAGCGTGAAAAACGGAGAAACAGAAACGTAGAGAAAGTTTTGAGCAGAGTCTGGAGGGTGGGGAGGTCAGTACGTGCATTGCTAAGCAAACGGCGGTGCATAACAAACAGAAGTGTAACTCCAAATGGACGTGGTAAGAAACCCAGTGCTCTTTAAAAATTACGAGTGTGTACACCAAAGTCCCAAGCAGTAATATCACAAAAACTTACGGAAAAGCGGCAAAAGCCGTCGCCTTGATCAAGTCTCGGTAAACCTCGGCGTGTAATGGTTAGTGCGGAGAGCGTTTAACACAGGGTCATGTGATCGGCAAAACCACCAATACGAGAACGGAAAAGAGAAAGCCCAATAGGAATGAAGTATAGAAAAACGTGTACAGCCGAAAGACTCTGATCATGTGATATGAGTGTGAAGGCTTCATTAGGGAAGCGGGTGGCAAAACGTAAACACAAATGTCAAAAACACGATAATAGATTATACAACAATAGTGGAAATAAAATATATCACATAATTGACGGACCGAATAGGTCAAAGACGAAAATGCTGTTGGTCTTTTAAAGAAAACATGAATGTTCCACACGGTCATTCATCCCGAAGGGGTGTGTCGAATTCAGTTTTTTAATCCAATGGAATTCTGATCGTAATCTTTGTTTCAGTGGATCCATGTCAGGGCGTTGTGGGAGAATTTCCAGAACCGTGAATTTAAGTTGGGATATCTGGTGTCTGGCTTCATTCCAGTGATTAGCTAGGGATGATTTCATGTTAGACTGACGGATATTGCTTTTGTGTTCAGTAATGCGTATTTTTATTTTTCGCTCAGTTTGGCCAACATAAACTTTCCCACAAGGGCATTTGATGGCATAAATGCAATTAGTAGTGTCACAGGTGCTTGTGTGTTTGAGTTCAATGGGATAGCCTTTAGTTGGATGAGTGAAAGTTTTTCCTAACATGACATTATTGCAATGAATGCAATTCATGCACTTGAGCATTCCTTTCCAATTGGCGTTGACTTTCTTGCGTGTTTTTAGAAGTTCTTGTAAGTTCTTCGATCTCTGGAACGCAAATGTGACCTTGTCACTGAATAGGTCTTTAAGGTCAGGTTCAGATTGAATTAGGTGCCAATGTTTGTTGACAATTCCCTTGATTTTATTAGATTCTGTAGAAAATTTAAGTACACACACTGTCTTTTTCTCATCAGTTTTTACTTGAGCTTGTAGTAATGAGTTCCGTTCTAATTTGTTTACTTTTTCCAAAGCTTTGGATATTATGTTTTCTGGATATCCTCTTTCTTGATATCTCATTGCTTGGTCATTCAGGGCAATCTGTAAATCAGTGTCACAAGATGTGATCCGTTTCAACCTGATGAATTGCGACGTAGGCAGGTGTTTCTTCAAAGAATCTGGGTGGAAACTCTGAAAGAGCAAGCTGGTGTTTCTATCGGTTGGCTTTTTGTAGACTTTAGTGCTGATGGTGTTGTTGTTTACCATTACTTGTACATCCAAAAATGAAATAGATTCTTTCTCAATGTTATGAGTAAATTTGATGCGTGCATTCTTGGTGTTGAGAGTGTGAATGTTCAACTCTAATCGTTCTTTTGAGCCTTGCCATATGACAAAAATGTCATCGATGTAACGTTTGAAGATTGTTAGTCCATCCATCCAGTCAGGATTTTGTAGAATATGATCAGTTTCAAATTTCTGCATAAAAATATTCGCATATGAGGGGGCCCCCCCAAAACCCATGGATGTACCGTTACATTGGTTAAAAAATTGTCCTTGCCATTCAAAATAGCTGTGATATAGAGCGAATTGCATGAGTTCTAAGATGAACACTCTTTGAGATTCTTCTAAGTCACTATTCAATAGGCTCCATTCTAGAGCTTCAATGCCCTCACTGTGAGGGATGGATGTATAAAGAGCCGTGACGTCAATAGTGCACAACCAATACGAGAAATCTTTTTGTAGTGATACTGAACTCAGTAAGTTTAGGAAAGTTGAGGTGTCCTTGATGTAGGTGACACTTTTTTGAACGATAGGTTGTAGAAATTTGTCAATGAATTTGCCAATTGGTTCTGAGATTGACCCACAGGCAGAGACGATGGGTCTGAAAGGTGGATTCACTGGGTCTTTGTGGATTTTCGGCAACATGTATAGTTGCGGTCTCCTTGGAAATTTCATCATGAAAAATGTATGGGTTTTTTTATTGATCCAATTCATGGTTAAGGCATGATCAATTATGTTTTGTAGAGTTTGTTGGTATTCTCTTGTGGGATCACTCTCGAGTGGGAGATAGATGTCTTGATTATTAACGTGTAGATTCACACTGTTGATATAGAAAGACGTGTCCATTACAATTAATGCTCCTCCCTTGTCTGCTTTCTGAAAGGTTAACTTCTCTTCCAGACTTAGATTTTTTAAGGTGTTCCATTCTTTTGGTGACAGATTTGGTTTCTTAGGTTTATTGAAAGGTATCTTTTGAACTTCAGTGGTTACGGACCTTTCGAAGGCGTCAATGGTTTTGTGTGAAAACGGTGCACAGAAGGAACTTTGAGGTCTGAAATCTTTATCCCACGTGTCAATGGGTTGTGGTTCTTGTGCGTCTTTAAAGAAATACCTCAGTTTAAGATTTCTGAAAAATTTAAACAGAGCGATTTCTGTTTCTGCTGCATTTGACCTGTAGGTGGGTACGAAGGTGGTACCTTTGTTCAAAAGGTTGGTTTGTGCCTTGGTTAGTTGTTTCGAAGAGATGTTGATGATTAAGTTGTTTTCGACAGCTGGCTCCGTGTCCTTTTGGCTATTTCCTCCTCGGTTTCTTTTACTCCTTCTTGTGGTGGGGCGTTTGCTGCCGGGCTTACATCTAAAAAAGCCGGTTGGTTTTGGCCTGTTTTGCTAGTGGACGGTTTTGTAGATTTATCCGTTGTCCCTACAGGTGGTCTGGTTTGTGAAATTTCAGAATCTGAAACAACGCTTTCTTGAGAAGAAGTGGTGGCTGTTTTTTGAGTTGATTGTTGAGGTTGCCATTTTTTCTGGTTATATATCTCAGCCCACGTGTATACCTCTTCCAATTTATAATCTAACGTGTCTCGTCGATATTTCCTCACTTTTCTTTCATTGACCTCTTTTGCGTAGCGTTCTAGTTTTTTATTGATGTCTTCTAAAGTTTTGTCTAGGTCTGGGATTGCATTCATTTGTGTCTTTAGTGCGTTGATCTCTTCCTCGATTTCTGTAAGTGCTTTGGAGAGTTCCTCCACGATTAATAGAATTAGATCTAATGAGCATTTGTTTAAAATTTGGTACCATTTCTCGATAAATTTCTTATTATTTTTACACAGCATTGGTTTGAGCGCTATTCTAAGTCCTCGCGGTATTCTTTGGTTCTTGTGATAGTGAATGAGGGTGGTTGCATGCAACCTTTGATTTATTTCCTTCTTACTGATATATTCAAATTGTTTGAGCAGTTGGGCTGTTGTGGTTTTTTGTGGAGCAAATTTGATGGTCTCCTGAATTAACCCATAGATTTCCTTCGCGGCTTCCGCCGTGTATACAAGAGTCTCTGCCTTGTTGGTGGTAACGCTATATCGTCGAGTTGCATTTTGTGCAGGTGGTGCAAAAGGGATAGGGTAGACTTATAGAATCAATAGACTTATAGAATCAATGAGAACCAGTACGAGCACTGATACGGTCATTGAGCTACTTGGTTCCATCTAATCAGGATCGCCCAATGACCCTCTCCTATGTTCAGTGCTTAAACAACTTAATAAAAAGTCTATGGCTATAATCACAGACCTTCTAAATGCATCTCTTCAGGAAGAATATGTGCCAAGTGAATGGAAACACGCCATGATTCATCCTTTATTAGGGCTCGCCTACGACGAACGTGCTGAAAGCGCGTTCTCACAAGCGAGAACTATAGTCGTCGTCTCAGCAGTCTGAGACCGATGAAGGGAGACAAGACCTGGACGCGCGCAGCGTTTCCCCATAGGATAACGCTGTGCGAGCGGCCAGGTCTTCTCTCCACAGCATGGCAGGAAAGGATCAGATCGCGTCGAGCGCCTCTCTGGAATGCAGGCGGAGTCTGCAGAGAGGCGCACGGCGCTGATAAGCAGGCTGGTTCTTTGTGTAAGTCAGCGTTGTCCTTTTATAATTTGTTCACTTATATCTTTACTACTCCTATTGCGAAGCGCTCTGCCGCCTTCGGGCAAAGTCTGCGATACACAAACACGCATAAATAAATAAACAATTACCGCGCATCTAGTAGAGTAACGTGCAACATCTAACCCGCCAGCCCTCGCAACGAGCTGGGCGTCTGTGGAATCCCCCCTGCTGACCCTCTCATCCGCAAGGCTGCTCAGTCTCTCCCTCCGTCTCTCGGACACCAGGGGCTTAAGGCCCCTTCCTTGGAGATGCTTTTTTGGCCTCCTTCCATGGGACAACACTGTACACTACATATGCTAAAATAAACAATACTCTCTTCTGATGGGTTTATGTGGCTAACTTGTTTTTTTTTTTGCTTTGTGTGTATCTAAATTTCACTCGGTCCGTTTGCTTTGGGTGGATAGAACACATCAGCCGTTAAGATCTTGGCAGTCGGGTGAAGGAGAAGTAAAGCTGTAGTGGATAGCGCCCGGACACAGGCCACACGCAGTGAGACGTCATAGCTGTAGAAGCAGAATGGCTTATGGCATCCACCCGTAATTAGCCCCTCGGATGAGACACAGCGCCTGGAAGGTGAGCAGTGGTCCGATCAGGCTGGAGCGCGAACCCGCGATACATGTACGCCAGACAGTAGACTACCCGCCTACAGACCACAGAGAGGACGGCCTTGAAAAACTGAACACCGGAGCACAGGTGACACAAGCCCGAGCGGACGGTCATCACAAGGTGCACACCTACTCTTACCCACCTCTTCTTTTCCTCCTCCAACTGAAAGACTTGTGCCATGTGGAACCAGGTGGCAGGTTAGGCCTAGACCACGGGGTACAGCGGTAGGGGGGAAGCCACAGCCGGCTCCCTGTAGGTGGAAGGCTCGTATTCAACTGGCCGTGATTCTTCGAGCGTTGCACACTGTGACACGGGACCTGTAGATAACGTACCGGCTAATCTTAAGCACTGCACCACCATGTCCTGAAAGCAGCGCGATACCAGCAGAGCAACCGATGACCCGGTCGGGCCTGCTCTCTTTTTGCCTTGCTGCCCGGTGAGTGGGGCATTGACCCACTGTTGCATTAAGTAAAGACTGCCCTACTGCTACCCGACAGCCAGTATGCCTGGGGCGGTCAGCCAGGTGCGTGCCCAGGAGTCTGGCAGCCAGCTGTGCTGTATGCCCGAGGTCTCACTGTAAAGCTGCAAGTCCAGGTATGACGACCAGCTGGATCTTCACAGTCTGGTCCTTGACCAGGAGTCTGACAGCCAGTTGTACTGTCAGCCGAATCCGTGCCCAGGAGTCTGACAGCCAGCAGCTTCGCTGAATGCCCAGGACCTCACAACCGGGTGCGTTCCAGGAGTCTGACATCTAGTTGCGCTGTATGATTGGGGGCCTCAGACGGCTGCTTGTGCATAGAAGTCTGACAGCCAGCTGTGCCATATGCGCGGGCCTCACAGCGGCTGCGTGTGTGCGAGGAGTCTGACAGCTGTTCTGTGCTGTATGATTGGGGGGCTTGTAGCCGGCTGATTGCAGGAGTGCCCTCACATCTGGAAATCCCAAAGGAGTCACACAACCGCACAACACCACAACCCCACACACACAACCACACACACACACACCCAAATGCACACAACCACACCCACATAAGCACACAACCACACACACCCACACACAGACCTCAACCACACACACAACCTCAACCACACACACAACCTCAACCACACACACAACCTCAACCACACACACACACAACCTCAACCACACACACACACAACCTCAACCACACACACACAACCTCAACCACACACACACACAACCTCAACCACACACACACACAACCTCAACCACACACACACACAACCTCAACCACACACACACACAACCTCAACCACACACACACACAACCTCAACCACACACACACAACCTCAACCACACACACACACAACCTCAACCACACACACACACACAACCTCAACCACACACACAACCTCAACCACACACACAACCTCAACCACACACACACACATCCTCAACCACACACACACACATCCTCAACCACACACACACACAACCTCAACCACACACACACACAACCTCAACCACACACACACACAACCTCAACCACACACACACACAACCTCAACCACACACACACACAACCTCAACCACACACACACACAACCTCAACCACACACACAACCTCAACCACACACACAACCTCAACCACACACACAACCTCAACCACACACACAACCTCAACCACACACACAACCTCAACCACACACACACACAACCTCAACCACACACACACACAACCTCAACCACACACACACACAACCTCAACCACACACACACACAACCTCAACCACACACACACACAACCTCAACCACACACACACACAACCTCAACCACACACACACACCTCAACCACACACACAACCTCAACCACACACACACACAACCTCAACCACACACACACACAACCTCAACCACACACACACATCCTCAACCACACACACACACATCCTCAACCACACACACACACAACCTCAACCACACACACAACCTCAACCACACACACACACAACCTCAACCACACACACACACAACCTCAACCACACACACAACCTCAACCACACACACAACCTCAACCACACACACAACCTCAACCACACACACAACCTCAACCACACACACAACCTCAACCACACACACAACCTCAACCACACACACAACCTCAACCACACACACACAACCTCAACCACACACACAACCTCAACCACACACACAACCTCAACCACACACACAACCTCAACCACACATACAAAACCACAACCACACATACAACCACACACCCACAACCACATCATCAGTGCACACTTTCACCAGGCACAGACACCATCCGTCGTCAGTGCACACTTTCACCGGGCACAAACACCACCAGCTGTCAGTGCACGCTTCCACCAGGCACACACCACCAGATGTCAGTGCACGCTTTCACTAGGCACACACACACCACAAGCCGTCAGTGCACGCTTTCACCAGGCACACACCACCAGCCGTCAGTGCACACTTCCACCAGGCACACACCACCAGCCGGAAGTGCACTCCTCCACCAGGCACACACCCCACCAGCGCACAATTTCTACAGGCACACACACCTCCAGCCATCGGTGCACACATCAATTGTTAACGCATCCACAATTAACTATTGTAGCAATTGCAGTATGGCGCACTTTACTTTTAAATATATTCATCTAAAGCTCAGCATGCCACCATTGCTACTAAAATAAATACACTTTTTTTGGCCTACAATTTATAGACTTTTGTTGCAATTGGTGTTGCAATATTTAGCAATGCCAATAGCTCAAACTTAATTAATGCGAGACCTATTGCATTGCAAATGCTTGTTAAAGAAGGCTGGAGCTGATCCAAACTTGCCCGCTAATTTTCGACCGATCTCTCTGCTACCTATATTTGCAAAAATACTTGAAAAGGATGTACATCGTGCTCTAACCGAATTTATTACAGCCCAAGACCTACTTCCCCCCCAACAGTCAGGCTTTCGTTCAGGTTTCTCTACGGAGACAACCTTACTTGGTGTTACAGAGAACATTCGATCTATGTTGGACAAAGGTGAAACGGTGGCACTAGTGTTATTGGACCTTAGTGCCGCATTTGACACGGTATCTCATACGGTGTTAATGCGGACATTATATTCTATGTTTTAAGTCCCAAGTTTTGGATTTTTGATATCTAGGCACCTTTAAACCCACCACCCAGGGGGGGTTAGAACTCACTCAGACTGGGTCCGAGTGCGGGTTCAAGAGGGTTGGAGCCTTTTCTGTTCAACCATGCAGGGGTAATGGATTAAGCCGCCTTCTAAAGGCTTTGATTGGGAGGCCAGTCAACTAGCCCTTGAAGTCACTCTGGTAGTCCTGGGTTCAAAAAGTGGAACAGAGCTCAAACAGTAGGGCAGGCATCTAAGGGTTCAAGGCAAGCTCCATGCAGCACCGCAGACCTTCCAGGTGCAGCAAAGTAATCCGAACTTCCTTCCGCAGGTCCAGAAAGGGAACTAAAGAGTGGGCCTGAGGGTCCTATTTAATACCTGATGCCTTCTTTAAAGTAGGAGAAGTTTATAAAGAATGTTCTTTGAAGTTCTTGAGGTTTCCTTTTCAAACTCACCAAGTGTGAGCTAAATTACAGGTAAGAGAATGTCAGGCTCCAGTTTCTATTCATTCCACCTTTGTTCCCTGTGAGACTGCCAAAAAGTACTGCTACCTCTGCTTCGATCACAACACAAGCAAAGCCAACAGATTTGACACTCATACTCAAGCACTGAAAAAAGCAACAAATAATACCTGCTGCGGAGTGAAACCACAAAAAAGGACTTTTATGCAATGCATGAATGAGTTAAAGATTCAAATGCGTGATAACAGTGTACTTTCCAGATGTAAAATAGTCCATCATGCAAAGCAATGGATCAATGTATTCAACTGTGCCAAGTATCCCCAATGCGTTTCGGACCCCTATTGGTCCTTCGTCAGAGGGTATTCATGGCCATAGATTATTCTGTGCATCCGGAACGGATTACAGAACACAGAGGGTGCACAAAGGAATTAGGGTACACGTACCCCCCCCTGATAAAGGACCAACGGGGTCTTAAAAGCTTTTTTCTTTTTTTAAAGAGTTTTATATAGCCCAAACTTGACCCGAATCGGGGATCAGAGCGCTTTACATAGCATTGGTTGCATTACATTAGGCATGGGGAGATTAAGTGATTCGCCCAGAATCACAGGATGCTCAGCATCATTGCCGAGACTAACCCAGTTCCCCGCATTCGAGGTCGACCGCCCCAGCCGTTAGGCCAACTCCTCTCCCCTGCATTGGAATGTATGAATACACTGATTGTACTGATCTGTACCTAGGCACAGATCAAATAAGTATATGGCTTCAACAGCAACAAATCATGGATGAATACTTATCAGTTTGGCAGGACAAACTTAGTTTAAGATGGACGAGAATGGAATAAGAGGGAGATCCTATGTGGTACAAAACAAGTAGTGCACCTGGGGAGAGCGATCTGGGGAGGATATGTGAATAGACCTTTCTAGTACTGCCATACCCTAACTCCGGTCATGGGTGTGACTGGCCAGTGCTGTTTTCAGAGATTGCTTGGCAGTTTCTCAAAAGACAATTAGACTATTGTTTTTCAAGAGGACAAGGCAACTGCACTAACGCATTTACAAGCCTCTCTTAGATAGACTGCACTGGCTCATTATCACATTTCAAAGGAAATAATGTTATCCTTTTCTAGGCCAGCCCAAAAAGTAAATATTTTGCAGAAGCGGTCTAAGGAAAGTACAATTCAACACTCAGGACAAGTAAGGATTATTTTCTACGCAATTCAAAACAGGTCTTTTCAAAACAGCTAAATTAGGAAAGGTTACCAAAGCAAGTAAAGAGACAGAAATTGTGAGAATACGTTAAAAGGCTATTGAAAACAGCATTAACATACAGTTCACCTCCCAAACTTAATTTGTGATAAGACTGCACATACACCATTAGTTAGAACAATTCCCTAATGGGAAAGTACTTATTATATATGTTGACAAGTGAAGGCAACAAATATCCAGCAATAAAAAAAAGAAAGGCCATAGCATACAAAACTAAAAATGCTGCAGGGACCCAGAAAGGGCTCAGGCATGTTTTGCGGAGTTCAATTTAAGAATAAAATCTCACCTTCTGGAGCGTGATCGTCTCGGCGGCTCCCATTCATGCTGGTGGTGCTCTCTGCCATTTCGATCCCGACTCTGGGATCTCCTGCGCCTCTTCCATGTGTGGTTTCGGTGACTTTCCTGCTCCGGTGACCAGTACCTCTTATTGTGATGCATCTAAAATAGAAAGAAACCACATGATATCCAAAGCACAATGGGATTTACAAATGACTACAAAAACAGAAGTAGGTTTTTGTTAACCTATGCTTTAGTGATTCTATTTAAAGAATCATAATACAATAGCTAAAAATGTGCCAATCAAGGTTGTTATCTTAAAGCAATAAATATCTAATATAGAAACAAGAAAGATTATGAAAAGTTCGTCAAAAATATCAATTAAAGTACACTAAAACAAAGTTACCATCCCTCTGTAGGTCAACATAAGATTTAAAAAGCTCCCACATAATATATGAACAAAAGCTAGAATAATATTGATCACCTTTACATGGTACGAGAATAAAGTATTTACCTACTCCCTCTACTCCAGTTTAGTTTTGCGTTTAATCATCCTGCCGCACCAAAAATAGGAAACCACGATTGCGTTGATCAGTACTGAATCGGTTCCACAACACAATACATAGCTTCATAGTAGATAGTTAACACCTCTATAGGTCTAAAACAATAAAATAAGTCTCATTCAGAAAGGATTGCACTGCCAACATAAATACTGTACTAGCGTGTTTAATTCTGCATTAAATTTAGTAGAATGCACTCATAAAGAGGTTTTTCTGTATATGCACGCAGTGAAGCAAAAAAGGCCGAACACTCCTACAGCATTAGAATCTTGCACCATTATGCCAAAGCTAAACATCCATGGCTCCCAATTCCCTCTATGACACCTATGTAAATTCTGCTCTTTGCTCACATATTCTAAAAACTAATACAATGTACATTGATTACCATGCATTGTACAGCACCCGTTACCTACATGTGTTAACCTATGTTCCAGCACTCAACATGAGCCTATACACAAATGAAGAAAGAACAAACAAATTTCCGATAAAAACACTTATAAGAACAAGTGCCTTCCGAAAATAAAGACTAGTGTTAGTCAGTCAGTCAAATATCTTTATTTCGGTTAGTTAAAACCATAAAAGCAATACAGAGTTCATTATTTAAAGAAATCCATACAACATACAAGAATAAAATTACAATTAAACAAATATACACCTGATTGCAGTTCCTATGTGCGTTCATTTAAAAACAATTTAAAAATAATTTAATTTAAAAAGATTAGATACAGAGGATAGATACTAAACAGCCTAGAATCGCATAAGGCACCAATTCCCAATATACTTGGCACGATTCCCCAGAACGTATATGACAAAATATCAGCCTTGATGGTTATTTGTCTGGGAAAGTCTTGTTTTATTTAATCGAGCTGCTGCTACCAAAAAACTAGCTACACCATATGTGACCTGCACGGAGAAAAGCATTTGCAGGTGTAAGAGTGCAGGCCTCACCTGAACAAAGTTTAGGTCTTTCAGGATTGGAAACCAGAATTTTTTACGGGCCACCAAATAGTGTCGCAAAACATCACTAAATGAAGCGTGTCCTGTGTAGAAAAGCTATCACAGGGTGGGGTATTTTCTGGAATCTCCCATTTTGTATAGGCTCCAAGCACGAGATGAATGAGGTTGAACCTAAACCTTAGTAAAAGAAAACAATGGTATGGTTTTGTTACAAATTTTAGGTAACGTTCCATAGCTGGGGAGGTAGAAAGTTGATATAATGTCCTCACCATTGGTTTACTAAGTTCAACCTCTTCCCTCTCTGTCTCCAACACATTTCGGAAATGCAACTTGACCCACCTTACATCCTCTTTCTTGAGGCCCTGTGGTGAAGAATACATGTCCGGACGCCCCAGCCTCGCGCATGCCGCTCTAACATACGCCAACCAGGGTATGCTGTCCGCTTTATCCAGGGCCATACAATCTTTGAGTATGCGGTGATTCAACGTAATCTCCTCGTTTGTCCAAGTTTTAACCCAGCATAGCAGCGGGGCCATTTTTAGGAGATCAGTGATGTAACCCAAGCCCACTTCACTATGGATTGAATATGTAGGAGATGACTTTGGGAGTGACAACAGACCTCGTATGAAATGGTTTTCTATAATTTGGATGCCTGGGGATGAAACATAACCCCAGATATCTGCCCCCTACGATGCAATTGCTACACATTTGGATTTATAAATACGAATCATGGCCTCCATAGGTCTCGAACCAAGTCTTTTAGAAAAGTTCATGAGGGCTGTAGTAGATCTAGCAACTCCATTTCCCTTCAGTTTCAACTGGGGACCCCAACTTCCTCTTTCGTATAAAGTGACACCTAAATAACAAAAGAAAGGTACCCTCGAGATGGATGTTTCGTTGCAACTAAAGGTTTTAAGCTTCATGTTTTTCTTGCGTGAGCCAGTTACCATGACATGGGATTTTGCTTTGTTGATCTTTAGATCCATGGCTTCCATAAAAGATACAAAATCGTCTAACAGTCTTTGTAGGCCAGAAACCTGTGCGAGCTATAAGGACGGCGTCGTCCGCGTATAGGAGGACCGGAATGGGAGACCCTCCCATACGTGGCACGTCCAGGGTAGCTACATTCAGGGATTTACCCAGGGAATTGATGTAGAGTGTAAATAGGAGAGGGGCCAGGATGCAACCTTGTCTGACCCCTCTCCCTGATCTAAATTTCTCGGTACACCTGCCTTCCCTTGTTACCCTGACAGAAGCGAACAAGTTCTGATGGAGATCGTGCAGAAAATTAACCAAAGTAGTGTCCAAACCCAGGTCCCGCAAAATAAGCCATAGTTTTGAGCGATTAACCAAATCAACGGCGTAGGATAAATCCATGAAACCTAAATATAAAAGCCCCTCCTTCACCACGGTGTATTTACTAATAATAAGGTGAAGGTTTAAGCATTGGTCCATGGTCCCCCTATGTGCTCTGAAACCATACTGCAGGTTGGAGAGAACCCCACTCTACTCAAGCCAATCCCCAAGTCTTTGTAAGATGACTCTGCCCAAGATCTTGACGGCAGAGTCCAACAAGGAGATTAGCCTGTAGCAGGCAGGATCCCCCCTGTTCCCCTTCTTGAAAATAGGAACAATGATAGAGGTGGACCAGGAAGATGGGAAGCCGGCCGATGGTATCGCATTAAAAACATTTGTTAGTATTTTTGACCAAAATTGCAGATACTGAATGTAAAGATCGACAGGGACCCCATCAGGTCCAGGGGCCTTACGTTTACTTGTGTTTTTAATCGCCCTTTCCACCTCAGAGATGTTAAATTCCATGTTCATGTTGTTTGGAGCAGGGGCACTAACTGAAGAGATAGAAACCGTGGTTTCATAGATTTGTTTAAAGTGGTGAAGCCATCTATCATCTTCGATCACACAGTCCATGTCTGTTTTCCCATCCTCTGTAAAAAAAGGCTGATTAACAATGGCCCAAAATTTTTTGCTGTCTCTCAGTACATCTGTTGTTAATAAACTGTCCCAAGCTTCCTCCTTAATTTTAGACTTACACTTGGCAAGTGCAGATTTGTATTCCTTTCGGAGGTGTGCCACTAATGTCCTATCTCTGGGTCTCTGTTTAAGTGCTTTCAACAGGGCACTATGCGTTTGCGAGCATTCTTTATCGAACCATTTGTGAATGTTCTTATTGCCTTGCGCACCATTCCTAGACTCCAGGTTCTTAGAAATCCTTGCGCATATCTCGACATAGGCGGCCAAGACATCGGTGCCCAAGGAAGTGGGATCTAAGCAGACTGCCATATTTGCCTCAGTTTCCTGTGCTAATGTATGGAAGAAATGTTCGGGGACAATCTTCTCCCACTTTATCCTCCTACCCTGGTCCTTAGTTGACAGATCTCTAGGAGCTACCGCACCAGACTCTCTACCATTCAGGAAACAATCTAGGTCCAACGTTAATAGGACGGGGTTATGGTCGCTAAAGGTGGCAGTCACGACCCTGTATTCCCGTGCCTTTACTAAAACTCCCGCTGATACGAAGATGTAGTCAATGACGGTGTTTGCGTCTCTCCCAATAAATGTGGGCGCTCTGATCTCGTTATTTCCATGGCCTAATTCAAATAAGTTTAAGTTAGCAAGAAAGGTCTCGAGCCCCTCACCCTCCTTAGTATGTTCAAAGTGGGGAATGCCCTCGACCGGTGATCCCCCGTATCTGTCATTATAACAATCCCCCTCATAGGGGTGGATATCAAAATCACCCAGGATAACCATCTCTGAGACGGAAGTGCAATCGTGTCTGTAGACTGACAAAAAATCTAACAGGGAAGTCAGATGCTCATTCACAGAAAAACCCTCCCTAGAATTATAGAAGTTAATAAACAAAAAGGTATGAGAGTCCGAGATAGTCCACTCAATTATTAATGTATTCATGGGCGCTGGATCTATTTTTTTTTAAAAACCCCGCCAAATTCAATGAAAACAGTGTGAGTAGGCCACCCTTGGCTCTCCCTCTTGCGCCCGAGACTGCTGGGGTAAAAAAGCTATGAAAGCCGTCCAATGAGAAACTAGTTGATGTATCCCATGTTTCTTGGAATGCCAAGATGTCGTGTTGTTTAACAAACCCCTGCCAGATGGGGTCTGAAGCCTTAGCAGTTAATCCCGCCACATTCCAGGTGAGGATTTTACAGGTTGGCTTGTTGGAATTAGGCGGGTTATGCGTCCCCCTACTCTCAACAACTACACAGCCCTTATCAGAGATTGGAGTTAAATTTAAATTCTGCGAGTCCAGAGAACTAGTTTCCTTTAACAGTTGGGTGGAAGTCAACCCAGTCCGTGGATGACAGACATTCATAACGATTAGCAGTTGGAAAGTTGTAAAAGTTATCTTGCCCATTTACGAACTGGTGATGATAATGGGGTTGAGTGTTTTTTGGCCCTGCAAAGAAACCTCTTTGGCGCGGTCTGCCGCCTCTTCCTCTAACCAGGTTCCATTCCACGCCCCCCCCCTCCTCCCAGCCATAGGGTTGCGTTTCCCATGGGGGGTTAAATCTCTGTCTGGGTTTTGAGACTTGTGGTCCCTTTAGCCAACTCCATCTGTTGTCTACTTGGTTTCCTGGTAGGTAGAAATAGGAGAGCGTTTCCTGGTAGGTAGAAATAGGAGAGCTAGCTATGCACAGAGGCAGAATTAAGAAGCCAAGCTATATAACGAGAAATGACATCACACAACAACTCAAGTGTCCATCCAGAATGTAAACGCATTGAAACTTAAAACAAGCATTTACAATGCAATGGTCTCTGCATTATTAAAGGTAGAGCTATTGGCATTGCTCATGATTTTTTTTTTTTAAATCATAAATAAATGGCATTGTCATTTACAATGCCAATAGCTTAATAACTGGCAAATGCATGACCTATTGCATTTACACCCACGCCAAGCCACACACACAAAGCCACCCACACACATACAGCCACACACACCCAGAGCCCCACACACACACACACACACCCAGAGCCCCACACACACCCAGAGCCCCACACACACACACACACCCAGAGCCCCACACACACACACACACCCAGAGCCCCACACACACACACCCAGAGCCCCACACACACACACCCAGAGCCCCACACACACACACCCAGAGCCCCACACACACACACACCCAGAGCCCCCCCACACACACACACCCAGAGCCCCCACACACACACACCCAGAGCCCCCACACACACACACACCCAGAGCCCCCACACACACACACACACCCAGAGCCCCCACACACACACACACACACAGAGCCACACACACACACAGAGCCACACACACACACACAGAGCCACACACACACACACAGAGCCACACACACACACACAGAGCCACACACACACACACAGAGCCACACACACACACACAGAGCCACACACACACACCCCCAGAGCCCCACACACACACCCCCAGAGCCCCACACACACACCCCCAGAGCCACACACACACACACCCCCAGAGCCACACACACACACACCCCCAGAGCCACACACACACACACCCCCAGAGCCCCACACACACACCCCCAGAGCCCCACACACACACACCCAGAGCCCCACACACACACACCCAGAGCCCCACACACACACACCCAGAGCCCCCCCCCACACACACACCCAGAGCCACACACACACACCCCCAGAGCCCCCCACACACACACACACACACACACACCCAGAGCCACACACACCCACCCACCCAGAGCCACACACACACACACCCACCCACCCAGAGCCACACACACACACACACACCCACCCAGAGCCACACACACACACACACACCCACCCAGAGCCACACACACCCCCAGAGCCACACACACACACACACACACCCCCACACACACAGAGCCACACACACACCCCCCGAGCCACACACACACCCCCCGAGCCACACACACACCCCCCAGAGCCCCACACACACCCAGAGCCACACACACACCCAGAGCCACACACACACCCAGAGCCACACACACACACACCCAGAGCCCCCCCACACACACACACCCAGAGCCACACACACACACACCCCCAGAGCCCCCCACACACACACACACCCACACCCAGAGCCACACACACCCACCCACCCAGAGCCACACACACACACACCCACCCACCCAGAGCCACACACACACACACACACCCACCCAGAGCCACACACACACACACACACCCACCCAGAGCCACACACACACACACACACACCCACCCAGAGCCACACACACCCCCAGAGCCACACACACACACACACACCCCCACACACACAGAGCCACACACACACCCCCCGAGCCACACACACACCCCCCGAGCCACACACACACCCCCCAGAGCCCCACACACACCCAGAGCCACACACACACCCAGAGCCACACACACACCCAGAGCCACACACACACCCCCCAGAGCCACACACACACCCCCCAGAGCCACACACACACACACCCAGAGCCACACACACACACCCAGAGCCACACACACCCAGAGCCACACACACACACCCAGAGCCACACACACACACCCAGAGCCACACACACACACCCAGAGCCACACACACACACCCAGAGCCACACACACACACCCAGAGCCACACACACACACCCAGAGTCACATACACACACCCAGAGTCACATACACACACACACACACACACACACACACCCAGCGCCACACACACACACCCAGAGCCACACACACACACCCAGAGCCACACACACACACCCAGAGCCACACACACACACACCCAGAGCCACACACACACACACACCCAGAGTCACTTACACACACACACCCAGAGTCACACACACACACACACACACACACACACACAAGAGAGCAGGCACAGCCAGGGGGCAGGGAAGCAAGCACAGTCAGGGGGCAGGGAAGCAAGCACAGCCAGGGGGGCAGGGAAGCAAGCACAGCCAGGGGGGCAGGGAAGCAAGCACAGCCAGGGGGGCAGGGAAGCAAGCACAGCCAGGGGGGCAGGGAAGCAAGCACAGCCAGGGGGGCAGGGAAGCAAGCACAGCCAGGGGGGCAGGGAAGCAAGCACAGCCAGGGGGGCAGGGAAGCAAGCACAGCCAGGGGGCAGGGAAGCAAGCACAGCCAGGGGGCAGGGAAGCAAGCACGCCAGGGGGCAGGGAAGCAAGCACAGCCAGGGGGGCAGGGAAGCAAGCACAGCCAGGGGGGCAGGGAAGCAAGCACAGCCAGGGGGGCAGGGAAGCAAGCACAGCCAGGGGGCAGGGAAGCAAGCACAGCCAGGGGGCAGGGAAGCAAGCACGCCAGGGGGGGCAGGGAAGCAAGCACAGACAGGGGGCAGGGAAGCAAGCACAGACAGGGGGCAGGGGAGCAAGCACAGACAGGGGGCAGGGGAGCAAGCACAGGCAGGGGAGCAAGCACAGACAGGGGGCAGGGGAGCAAGCACAGACAGGGGGCTGGGAAGCAAGCACAGACAGGGGGCTGGGAAGCAAGCACAGCCAGGGGCAGAGAAGCAAGCACAGCCAGGGGCAGAGAAGCAAGCACAGCCAGGGGCAGAGAAGCAAGCACAGCCAGGGGCAGAGAAGCAAGCACAGCCAGGGGGGGGGGCTGTATTCCTTAGCGCACAGATGCATGAATGAGTGACTCACTGTTTGGATGTGTTTTGAAGACAGCCTGTGTGCAGGACTGTATGGGTGTGTGTATGGGTGTGTTAGTGAGTGAATGACTGTCAATAGTATCTTTATGAGTAACTGCATATGTTTTAAACTAGTATATGTGAGTATTGATGTATATAAAGGAGTATACGTGAGAGTGAGAGATTGGAAGAGTTCCTGTATAAATAAGTATGTGTTTCTATTAATGATTGTTTAATAGAGTAAGTATGTGTATGTTTCTGTAGAAGAAAGTGTAGTGGTGTGTGTGTGTATAGCAGTATATGCAAATAAATGGATGTTTGATAGTTTTTTTGCATGTGTGAGTAACTCTATGGATGAGTGTCGTCTCGTCATCCTGCTTCAACAAACTCCAGAAAAGATTTCAGCGCATTTAGAACGCTCTGCACGACTCATCCTGGACATCCCATGTCACAGCCACATCTCGGCCCATCTGAAAGACCTGCACTGGCTCCCCGTCAGCAAGAGAATCGCATTTAGGCTCCTCACCCACGCACACAAGGCTCTCCACGACATGCGCCCTAAATACCTCAACAGTCGCCTCACGTTCTACACGCCCACCCGCCAGCTCCGATCCGCCAGCCTCGCACTCGCCTTCGTCCCACGAATTCGCAAATCCACCGCCGGAAGATCCTTCTCCTACCTGGGGGGCAAGACAATTAACTCCCTCCCCACCCACCTACGGCTGACCCAGGACCATCTCTCCTTCAGGAAACAACTCAAGACCTGGTTGTTCGAGCAGTAGCGACCCCCCCTCCTCCCCTACTCCAGCGCCTTGAGACCCTAGCGGGTGAGTAGTGCGCTTTACAAATTTTGCTGATTGATGGATTGTGCAACAGGATGTATAGGTGTATGAGTACATATGATGAGTGAGTACATGTATGAGTGACTATATACAACTGTTGGTGAATGAGTGGATGTGTATGTAGAATTGGATTTTCCGAATAGGTTGTTGTAACTGGTATTGGTATCTCCATTTTTTTGAAAATGTTAGTTTCTCTTTTTGAATGTGTGCATCAAAGGTTATTCTAGGGTGAGAGGAGGTCTGCCACTCTTTCACAAGGATGAGGTCATCAGTGATGTCATGAGTGATGTCACTGACCATGTCATGAGTGATGTAATATGTGACATCAGCAGTGCATTGCGGGCGCGCAAGTTAGTTAGCTGATCTAACTATAACGGGGAAAACTCAATTGTTTTGTAGGAATGCCCAGCTAACTATAACATGTTGGAAACCTATGGTTTTTTTAATTAATTTCTAAAGTTTTTTAAATGTCAATTCCTAACTATAACATGTGTGAAACCTATGGTTTTTTTCTGTGAATTTCTAAGGTTTTTTAAATGCTAATTCCGAACTATAACATGTGTGAAACCTATGGTTTTTTCAGTGAATTTAAAAGGTTTTGTAAATGACAATTTTTTTAATGTATTGCTATTTTTTGTTTATACTGATTTACTACATTGTTTTAAACAATTTAGATTTTTTTTTAATTACATTATATATTTTTAATATAAAGTGAAAAAATGTGTTTAAAAATATTAAAATTGTAATATATTTTTTATATATATATTTTTTTTAATTTATATATATTTTATATAGCAGGCAATGATATCCTATGGAAGGAAATTCAAGTTACTGGCAAGTACGGTTAAAATTACTTTTCAGGATCAGTACAGGGTTGAAAGATTAAGCACTGAGGTCTCTCTTGATAACAGGCGAGTAAATCGGAATTCGTAGTTCGGCTGATTTTTGAGGAATTTTTTAAAGTTCCAAAACTCCACACTTAGAAGAATTTCCAAGTGAAACCAGTCAATGTTAGCCTATGGAGGGAAATTCAAGTTACTGTAAGTATGGTTAGAATTACTTTACAGGATCAGTAGTGGGCTGAAAGATGCAGCACTGATGTCTCTCCTGATAACAGGTGAGTAAATTGGAATTCGTAGTTCGCCTGATTTGAGAGGAACATTTTGCTCAATAGTGTAGGAAGGGGGCGGGGTCTGAGGTGACATGTGTGCCTCGTTTTAAGTTGGGGAATTCATTCTTATTCAATCCTGAGTTCCCCTGTGGGCCAACTAGCCCACCAGGTACCTCCAGTATGCGCGAGGGAGCTGCGTTGCAGAGGTGTTCAGAGGCAACGCCCCCTTTTTACAACACACTGCAACGCAGCTCCGTGGCGCTTACTGGAGGTACCTGGTGGGCTAGTTGGCCCATTAGGGACCTCTGGATTGAAGAGGAATTAATTCCCCAACTTAAAACGTGCCACAGGGCATGTTTGCACGCATCACCTCAAGCCCCGCCCCCTACCTTCACCACTGTGCAAACACGCCCCGTAGTGCGTTAGTTGGGGGATTAAGACCCCTTCTATACTGGAGGTCCCTGGGGGCCAACTAGCCCACCAGGAACCTCCAGTATGCACCAGGGGCTGTGTTGCAGACAGGTGTAAAAAGGGCCGTGGCCTCATTACTCTTCTCTGCAACGCAGCCCCCTCGTGCGTTTGCAGAGGGGGGGGGGGGAACTAATTCCCCTTGAATACTGGGAGTCAACTAGCCCACCAGGAACCTCCAGTATGCGCCAGGGGGCTGCGTTACAGAGAGGTGTAAAAAGGGGTGTGGCCTCTTTACACGTCTCTGCAAGGCAGCCCCCTGGCGCGTTTGCAGAGGGAGAACTAATTCCCCTTGAATACTGGGGATCCCTGGGGGCCAACTAGCCCACCAGGAACCTCCAGTATGCGCCAGGGGGCTGCGTTGCAGAGAGGTGTAAGAAGGGGCGTGGCCTCACATATCCTTGTGGAACTCCCTGAGCAGGCCTAGGTGGTCAGGGTCTTTCTACCCTGCCCTCTTTGCGTCTTTTGCGCACTTTTTTATCACTTTTCTTGTACCTCAGTTCTACCCAGACACAAGATGGCTGCCAACACTTCCTGCTTTGGAGTGTTGACAGTTTTCAGCCAATTAGGATGCAGCTCGTGCTCGTAATGGTTCCCGTACTGTCCTCGGACGGTACGCATACGGTACAACTTCGCAAATATATCTATGATTTTACTTTTGATTTTCTAAGGAACTACTGAACGGATTTAACAAAAAGCGTAATCTGTGAAATAAACTCTACCTTTTTGCCAAATTTGGTGTCATTCCGTTCAGCAGTTCGGGCTGTAGCCTCAGTTAAAGGTGCCTTTGGAAAATTGCATGGGGAAAACATGTGTTGGGACCCCCCCTTTTTTAGGTCTCGCCTGTCGATGCACATGCGCATCGAGCTTGCGAGACTATGGGGGCTTATCCACTCTTGAACCAACTTGCAAGGAATCATGGCGATTCCTTGCAGTGCACGAGAAATTTAAGCTCAATGCGCATGCGCATTGAGCTTAAAAGCGCGTGCACATGCCCCCAGCCGCCTGCCTTGCCTACTCTCTCTCTCTCTCTCACACCCTCCCCCAGCTCCGCCCCCTCACGTCTTGATTGCACGGCCGCTAGGCCGTGCCTCCCCTACTCTCCTCCCCCCTCCTCCTCCTACTCTCCTCCCCTGCCTGCTCGTCTTTAGTTTGCCAATGGCGCCCGCGTTTCTTTTGTAAAGGGGTTTTCGTAAGCGGTAGCAGCACGTTATTATGTGAAACTTTTTGATTTACCTTTATTTTGAAGAAGGTGGCCGCCTCGGTGTTTAGAAGCTGACTCACTTCTTGATTGCACGCCTCCCCTACTCTCCTCCCCCCTCCTCCTCCTACTCTCCTCCCCTGCCTGCTCGTCTTTAGTTTGCCAATGGCGTAGGACATTGCTACTCTGGGAGATTCACCTACATTAAAGTAAGTCTTGCGCGCACCCGGCCCTTTGCCCGTTGAACAATGAGACTACTAGCTGCCTATATTATTATATATATTATTCTATCGTTTGTTCCGACTTGGCCCCATCTTTTAAATACGAGGGGAGCCGATCTCTCATCTTGCCCTTACCTGATCTCAATATCGGAACAACGTCGTTGCGCCTATATTGTAAGGGGCTTTAACTAGGTTAGTGCATTCAGAATGATCCTATCCGCTAAATCACGGGACTTCCGCCTTTTTCCTCCTCTTGGTGCGGCCTTTGTTAGATAACAAAACCAAGCTTACCGTTATTCTCATTTTGGGATTATGACTCCTTCGGAGTCTCATGGAATGTTATACTAAATGTTTGCGAGCTCACATCAATGCGCCCTATTACACCCTGCAGCCACAGGTCACCACTGATTTATGTTTTGAATTACCAATATACCATAATAAGAGACCAACACTCTCGTTTAAGGGGCTTACTTTATAATCAATAAAACTAGAAACTATTCATCCTGTCCTAAAACAATAGCGATACAATTATAGGGCTCTTAACCAAGCTCTGCCTTTTTATTTAAATAGCAATAATAAAATCGATGGTTATTTACAAAATGATACAAGATGTATAGACGGGTAAAATGTTTTATGATGGTGAACTACACAATTGTGAATGTATTGAAAATCATACATTTTCCCTTACAGAATTGTATGTATAAAAACATCTTTGTTGACACTGTGCATTGGCAAAACTGAAAACATCTATTGAATGACTAAACCAACCTGATATAGGTATTAATAATAATAATGATGTATTTTATAGCTTTACCTTTTTTACTAGTACTTTGGGTGTCTTTCTGCTTTCTCACATAATACTCTATCCCTAAAAATAAATTTGAACTATATAGGGATCTCCACACAGGACTGCATGCACTATCTGAAACATACACACCTCACCCTCACTCACTCACCCTCAACCCCCACTCACCCTCAACCCCTCACCCTCACTCACCCTCAACCCCTCACCCTCACTCACCCTCACCACCCTCAACCCCTCACCCTCACTCACCCTCACCCTCACTCACCCTCACCCTCAACCCCTCACTCACCCTCAACCCCTCACTCACCCTCAACCCCTCACTCACCCTCAACCCCTCACTCACCCTCAACCCCTCACCCTCACTCACCCTCAACCCCTCACCCTAACTCACCCTCACCCTCACTCACCCTCAACCCCTCACTCACCCTCACCCTCACTCTCACTCACCCTCAACCCCTCACCCTCAACATCAACCCCTCACCCTCACTCACCCTCACCCTCACTCACCCTCAACCCCTCACCCTCACTCACCCCACCCACCCTCACCCTCACCCACCCTCACTCACCCTCAACCCCTCACCCTCACTCACCCTCAACCCCTCACCCTCACACAGTGCAATAGGTCTCGGAGCATTTGAGTTAGAGCTTTTAGAAATGTTTATGGCTTTTTTTATTTGTAATTCTTTAGCATTGGCTACAGGAAACAAAAATGCTAAAGATTTACAAAAAAACCCCATAAACAATTCTAAAAGCACTAACTCTAATGATGCGAGACCTATTGCATTTCCAATGCTTGTTTTCTTAATCGGCCCCCACTTGACAAATCACCCGAAACTTTCAGGGAAGGAGCGGAGCAGGCCATCTTCTTTGAGAATTTCACGAAGATTCGTTGACCGGCGCCAAATTTATTCGAAATAGAATGTTGTGGACTTCCTATGGAAACTAGGTCCTAACTATAAGTACCTACTGGCGACCGCTAGTAGGATATCTCTCTCTCTCGGACCTAGTTACCATAGGAATTTCCGAACATTCTATTGGGAATAACTTTGGTGCCGATTGAGGGATCTGCCTGTAATTTTCCTTAAATTTGCCTCGCTGCGCTCCGCTCCTTCTCTGAAAGTTTCAGGGGGATTCGTCAAGCGGGGGCCGAGAAAAAAGGGGGGTCCCAAAGCGTGTTTTCCCCATGTTAATTTCCATAGGGACATTCTGACACGGCTACAGCTCGAACGGCTGAACGGAATTAAACCAGATTTGGCAAAATGGTAGGGACTGGTATGTAGCAGTGCCTTTTGTATGTTTGGTGTAAATCCCTCCAGTAGTTTTTGAGAAAATTGAATTTGAAATTTTTTAAATGGCATTTTCTATGGGACGTTTAGACACGGCTACAGCCCGAACGGAATTACACCAAAATTGGAAAAATGGTAGGGGCAGGTATGCAGTAGTGCCATTTCTATATTTGGTGAAAATCCCTCCAGCAGTTGTTGAGATAATTGAATTTGAGCAAATTATATATCTATATGCGCTCAACATTCTATTGGGAATAACTTTGGCGCGGATTGAGGAATCTGTGTGTAATTTTCCAGAATTTTGGCCAGCTCCGCTCCGCTCCTTCCCTGAAAGTTTCGGGGGGATTCGTCAAGCGGGGGCCGAAAGGGGGGTCCCAAAACATGTTTTCCCCATGTTAATTTCCATAGGGACTTTTAGACACGGCTACAGCCCGAATGGCTGAATGGAATTACACCAAACTTGGCAAAATGGTAGGACCTGGTATGCAGCAGTGCCTTTTCTATATTTGGTGAAAATCCCTCCAGTAGTTGTTGAGAAAATTGAATTTAATCAAATTATATATCTATATGGGCTCACTGTACACGTACCATACACGTACGTGCGCGAGCGAGTTTCTGATTGGCTGGCAGTCGACTCAACATTTCAAACTGTCCAAACCTGGAAGTGTTGGCCACCATCTTGTTTTTCAGGAGAACTGAGGCACAAGAGAGCCCAAAACAAGAGTGGAAAACACAAATAGGGGGCAGGGTAGAGACCCCCCAACCCTCTAGCCCTTCTCAGGGGGTCCCAAAAGGACCACCAAAGGCAACAAAAAAAAAAAACCCGCAATTTAAAAAAATAAAAATTTTTTTGCACTTGGTGGTCCTTCTGGGACCCCCCGAGAAGGGCTAGGGGGTCAGGGGGTCTCAACCCTTCCCCTTTTTCCACTCTTGTTTTGTGCTCTCTGGTGCCTCACTTCTCCTGAGAAACAAGATGGCCGCTCAGGTGGTCCCAGAAGGATAAGAATATATAAACGTTATCCACTAATAGAATTAGCATTCACAAAACCTTTGAAGTGTATTGAAAAAAATATAGGTTTCACGCCCGATATAGTTAGGAATTGGCATTTAAAATACCTTGAAAATTAACTCTAAAAACCATAGGTTTCAGGCCTTATATAGTTAGGAATTAGCATTTTAAAAACCTTGCAAATTCAATTAAAAACCATAGGTTTCAGGCCTTATAAATGTTAGGAATTACCATTTAAAAAAACATTGAAATTGCTCCTATATAGTTAGTTGTACTAACTATATTTCGCGCACCCGCAAACCACTGCTGATGTCACATATTACATCATTCAGGACATGGTCAGTGACATCAATGATGACATCTCAAATGACATCACTGATGACATCTCCTTTGACATCACTGATCACATCACTGATGATATCATTCATGTGATAATACGATGCACCTCCTCACACTCTAATATAACCTTTGATACACCCAGTGTTAAATACAGACTACCATTCTTGAAACCATCGACACACCAATACCAGTTACTACATACGCACTCACTGATTCCTAAGTCTACACACAGATTCACTCATTCACCCATAGAATCACTCATACATACAGTCACTCATCAATACAACACTATCATATGCACTCATACACCTATACAGACACTCACACTCTGCCACTCATCCATGGAGTTACTCACACACCTAGTCAGTCATGCAAAGAATCAATCACACTTCCATTTCCTCAACTATACAGTTACACACACAACACCTTACTTATTCAAACATATACTAACACATACTTACTCTCTTATACAATCACTGATGCAAGTACACAATGATCCATACAGCCACTCGCACATTCACTGGCTCTCATGTATAGTCATTTATATATGCCAACTCTCACATGCACTGTGTTTTACATATGTACTTACTTGGACATGTAGCACTGAGATATCCATTAACTCACCAACACACCCATGCACACAGTCAACCGCCCATATAGCTGTTTCCACATGCACTCTTGAACTCATACACTTAGTGAATCAACTGCTCACACATCTATGCACAGAGTCACACACCTCCCAGCCACCCACACGCACACACTCGGTCTCTCATTCAAATACTTGGGCAACCAATCAATAACCTATATAGCCACTTATATAGCTACAGATTAACACATGCAGCAGCTTACACAACAACAGACATACTGATGCACACATTCAGACAGTTAAGCCACTAACCCATGCATTTAGTAAGACACATTTAATCACTCACTCATACAGTCAGTCACGCACCTACTAAATCCTTCATCCAGACATTTATACATCCGCTTATTCTTCAATATGTAAAACAAATTTTAACTTTACAGAAACACACAGTCACTGGATTATGTCATCAGTGATGTCAAATGAGATGTCATCAGTGATGCCATTTGAGATGTCATCAGTGATGTCATTTGAGATGTCATCAGTGATGTCATCAGTGATGTCACTGACCATGTCATGAATGATGTAATATGTGACATCATCAGCAGTGGATTGCGGGTGCGCGAAATATAGTTAGTACAACTAACTATATAGGAGCAATTTCAATGGTTTTTTAAGTGCTAATTCCTAACTATATACGGCCTGAAACCTATGTTTTTTTTATTGAATTTGCAAGGTTTTTAAAATGCTAATATCTAACTATAGAAGGCCTGAAACCTATGGTTTTTAAGTGATATATATATATATATATAGATAGATCACACACACACACACACACACACACACACACCTTTTAACTATCCTTTCCTGTGTGGATCAGGAACAACCAAGTCAATATCGGCATATGTAGGGTATCTCCCTCCCTAGTAGCCACAATGCGCCAACAGGCAGTCCTCCATCTGGTCGCCCACTGGAGTGGGACAGCCAAATAATAAGAGCACGAAATCCTGTGCTGACAATCCCCCCTCATCCCTTGGAAGTTACTCACCCTGCGTCTTACTACTGAGCCAGATCAAATCTTTGAGCATTCGATTAATTTCATGAAATAATCGCACAGGTATCGGTATGGGTAGAGATTAAAAAATATATAACAGCCTAGGGAGGAGGACAATTTTAATGAAAGCCATTTTCCCCAACACCAGAATGTTTACTGAATGCCAGAACTTGACAAACTGGCATAGCAACAAGAATGCTGCTACAACGTACCTCTTCAACAGCCCATTTTCTGTCCGTAAGATGCACACTCCCAGATATTCAATGGTGGTTATTTACCAATGTATTTCCTGCCCTACTTCCTGTGAATACTCGCCCCCTTGTAGGTCTTGTATTAAGTAGGCAAACGATTGACCGCAGTTCATCTTCAATCCTGACAGTGTGCCCCGTGAGAATAGCTGGTTGAAACACAGGACTTACTGCCAGGAGAGACTATAGGGGTACTGGTCACTTTTGTCGGCTATACCTCGCCCCCAGGATATTTGGAGTCCCCTCTGCACCAACTTGGCATCACAAATGCGATAGTAAAGAAGTTGTGTGAAGCTGGTGGTTACCACAAAGGCCCGAGCACATAAACACTACTTAATGTCACTGTAAATGCACCGAAAGATTACTGGGTGTTAGTCATATGTACTTGAAGCAGTACAATTCTCCGATATAACGGTTTCTTTTTGTTGTTACTTCTTTCTGTGAGTTGTAAACAATAAAATAAAAATATATATTTTTTTAAAACATACTCACATTTTGCTTGGGAATAAACCCTTTTTGGTCTGGGTGAATTAAGTCCTCTACTATGGGGAGGAGCCCATTAGCCAATAGCTTTCTCAGGATTTTACCAAAAGTAAGTACCTTATATTGATAATGCTGGTCTGATATGGCAAATCTCAGGAATTGTTGATGGCTCTACCATTTTGGTACACAAAAGTAAGCATCTTTCAGATCCAGGGTGGTTTGAAAATCTACTGGAATATTAACAGAAGTATGAATTGCAGTGTTGTAATCTTGAATGACATGTTTTTTTTAAAGTTTTAATGTATTTACAACCTGCTACACCACGATTATTAGATGTTAGCTGGAGCCGGAATACATCGATTCATGCTACTGCTGCAACATGTCGGCTGAGGCATTAAAGCAGGGTAGGATTTACACACAGCGCCGCTCACAACTGAAACCCGGTCCAGGAGCACAACATAACAAACCTACCTTAGTGTCCAACTGAAATGAAAATAGGAAGAATGAGCCGTCAAAAATCAAGGTTAAAGCCAGGAAGCAAGGCTATTGAATATGGACAATAAAAATATTTTATAGAACATATTTGTAAGCTTGTTCTCGAGTGACAACACTCGCTCGGAGATAAAGACTGCGATGAAGAAACAAAAAAATGGAGGAGGACAGAGGAAATGGTAATAGGTGATGAAAGCAGAAATGCGGACAATAGAAAAGGCACTCTCACCCATACCCAAAACAGGGGTGGGGAATTTGTATCTCCCGACGCCCTGGACATGAGGATTCTTGTTGCGGACAAGAAGTTTTATTGTCTGCTTAGTCCTCCGGACAAGTAGACATTCTCTTTAACCCTTGTGCCTCTAATATAATCACAAACCAGTTATTATCCGATTGGAATATGAAATCTTAGTGAATGCGCCTTTTTTTTAGGTAATTACGGTAACTAAAAGCCTGGCTGCAGCTGTGAGAAAGTTTGTGCTCACTGTCAATCTGAGGAGATCTCACACTTCCGTTGTTTTAATCTCCCCAACGGGATGATCTCCCCTTGGCATCTGCACGCGTATTTAACCCTGCAAGTGCATTTGCAAAAATAAACTTTTGGCATGTCTTTCTGAGCTCCCCAGCCGGCCCTGCCAAAAAGCCAAAAAATGCACCGTGCGTTGACTTGGAAAGGGCGCCCTGTTTGCAAATATATTATGGCTTGAAAACCACCTGCTGCCTCGTTCCTTCCCTCCAGCAATTTTCAGATATCAATAAAAATGTCAAGATTACTCCGGTGATTAATGTTCTTCCTGGAGAGAGAAGGAGTTTTGTCTAGTGGAAGTTTGACGACTGGTAAGTTAGCTCAGAGGGTTACTATGCCTGCTGCTAAAAACGTGTGCCATGCAGATTGCAAAGTGCATGTAATATTAATAGGTAAATAGGTTACTGCTATTGTCAGAGATATTTTTGTTATTTTGCAGTTTATAAGTTAGAATCCTAATAGAAAACAATGAGGTATTAACTGTCAAAGGTCTGCATGCATACTGCAGGGTTTATATTAGACCTACATGTTTTTTTGCCCGGCTTTTCCTTAACATGATCTAGCTAAAAAGGTTCATTTGGGTAGAAATTAATTATTACTATTGAAGAAAACCCCTAACAATTAGTGTTATGTTTTAAATTCTGAATTTGTGCTTTTCCAGACCAAGGACTATATCTGCCTATCAGTAAAGTATGGATGACATGTGACTCTTACATCTTGTAATCCTCTGTCTTATGTAACCTGTTTCTTATACACTGATTTACACGCGTGATTGTCTCTGTTAAATGTGTGTATGATGTAAAGTGCTCTGACACCTCACACTGGTATGATTGGCGCTATAAAACGAAATGAATCTGAGAGACAGGTTATGGAGATTTGAGGGGCACTGTTCACTGGTGGTAGTGAGGGAATAGGAATCTGTGGTGGAGATGGTCACTCGAGGGCGCCAACAAACATTGTCGCACAGGGGGCCACCAATGCTAAAGCTGGCCCTGAGGTCTGTGTTAGAACACCGGCTCCCATATTAGTTTTGCTTCCGGGTGCTAAAAGTAGCTGCACATGCGCTCTTAGTTGAACAATAAAGATATGCCACTAGTGGTGCTGGGTAGATTCCCCTGCAGTGGTAGATGCCTACGTGAGCGGGGTCATGAAAGGTGCATGTCGTATGTTACAATTCCTTGAGAGTGTACAGGAATGCTGTGTATGCAAATTCTCGAAAGAGTTAGAAGTCAGAATAGCCCTGCGAGCTGAAGTTGAAGTCAAGGAAGCTGAACAAGGAGGATGTGGTGCCACTGGACGCCCTCAATTACATAAAGGGTTACGGATATAAGATGTACTTGTTTGATAAACATATACAGATTTCTCACTGCTAAAAAGCCCCTGAAGTTAGCTGTGTGTGAACTATCACCAGAGAGCCTTAAAACCAGTAATTCAGGAAATATTTGATGCACTTGTAGAGAGTTCTGAAGTCCCCGATTCAAGGAACTGCTGGGACATTCCTCATACTGTGCAGAAAGATGCATGCTGCCATTTTAAGGCATTTGTGATGCCATTTTCCACAGGAAAGCAGTTTCTGTCCAGGGGAATAGATCGTCTCATTTGCGTAGGCTCAGTGTCAAGGTTGATAAATATGAAATGCAGGAGCTTCCAGGAGACACTTGCCGAAAGCACAAAAAACTCAACTAGAGGGAACAAAATCCCAACCAAGAGGCAGGCAGCAAGCAACGGAGTGGGACATTGGGCGTGTTTCAAAATGCTCAATGCTTCTTTGACTACATTGTCTTAAAGGCATATGTTTCCCAATGGAGGTGGTACTGACCTTTCTTCACTGGGAGCTCGCTGTTGGTGGTTAATGCACCCTCTGTGTCCCCTAAGGTGCCCATTCCTCTTTATCCCTGTCTTCCCCAGTTTTCTAACTTCACTGTTTTTTTTTCCCGTTCAAGTAACCTATCTGATCAGCTGCTAAAATGTGTGTTTCACCATACGTGGCTCACTTACCCTGAGCCCGAGCCTAGACTCTCATGGGGATTATCAGGCTCCCCGGGCGAAACACTAGTAGTCTGACCTGCTCTGCGCGCTCTCCCCCACTTTCCTCAGGTATTTGGGTCCTTTTTTCTAAATACCTCCTTTGTTTAATGCCACACCCTAATCCTAAATGCCCACCTCAAGCTGTTCTCTAGCGCCCACATATCTGCTTTGAATCCTTATTTTGCTTGTGCCCAGCCTGTCTCTTCGTCCCACCAGATTCACTGAACTTTCAGCACCACATTCTACAGTGCTATATCTCAGTCGTTCACAAGTTCTCCCCTACTAGCCAGTACTTGTTGTTGATATTATAGTGCTGCACACTTCACTCGTGTTCTTTTCAAGCACTATAAAAACAGACTTTACCACTACTTAATCAGATGATAATCAGTGACCTTAGAAGGCTGAATGACGGAGGCTGCGATGCCAGGGTTTTAGTAATCTTCTCTTCCAGCTCAAGCCCAAAACTAAGAGAACATTTAAAGTGCCATCATCCCTCCTTCTGTTCGAGTATAATCCTGGGTGGAAGCTATCTAGATCCTAACACCTAAATGCCACAGTAATGGGGGAAACAAAGGCACACAGCTTGTTATCACTTAAGTAAAAAAAGCTAAGATTTGGAGGCTGGTTTTTTATTTTCTGTTGCTCCTATATGTAACACATATGCATGCACTGTAAACATTTCAGCTGTATAAGTACGTATAAGTATTTATAGGAATGGCAAAATAAATAGCAATTCCTAACTTTTGTAATTTAATACTTTCATAGCACTACTTATCCCACTGTAAGGTGTCAGAGCGCTTTACATCTCACACACATTATACACTGACTATTAATCATACAAGTGTGTAGTGTCATAAACAGTCTTTACTGGTAGGGATTATATGCCACGATTGTTTGGCTGGTAGAAATTGAAAGTTGGGGTTTACAATATGACACTGCCTGGGATGGTCTATTAATAATGCTCAAAAAATCTTTTTAGCAGCCTTATAATAACAGATTGAGAACAAACAAGGTTCTAAACCCATGTCTTGCAGTTTACATGCAGGTGATTGATGCCAGTTTATAGCTCACTGAATATTGCCTGGTGATATTTCCAATAATTCACAGCTTGCTTGGGTGTCTGTTCTCTCCACCTCAATCCAGCCTGGTCCCCTTGAGGTCTACCTCAGTGCCATCTGTGAGTCTCATAACATTCCCTTCATTGATTCGGGTACTATGCTATTGAAATATCCACTCTCAGAGCTGTATTGTGCAGGCTTCTCAATTTTGACTCCTTTCTCCGTTTCTGTGGAGGCAGTTGGCAGGGCTGATGGAAGGCAGGAAGCAAAGTGAGCTGGTTAAGGTAAAAGGGTTGCTCAGAGCGCGTAGATGAGATCGCAGAGGGGGGGGGGGTAAAGAAGGCTGAGCAGCCTGTGATAAGCGGAGGCAAGGTAGCAACAGTAGACAAGAGAGGGTTTTGGAAGGGATGAAGCCTATGGTGAAACTGGAGATAGAATAAAACTTCTTATGAGAGGGGAGGAGAACTTGTAGTGAAATGTGCAAGGGGAACAGAGCCTGTGATGAGGGAGTGGAGAGAAGGTCTTGGGATGGGTAGTGAGAGGGATATCCATTCCAATGTATATAGTGTGAAGGTATATTTGTAGTAAGGGAGTGGTGTAATTTAACAGTAAGTGAGTGAAACCCTTGTTGTGAGAAAAGAGAATAGGCGGGTTATGAACCCTATGATGAAGATGTGGAATTGGTATGGGCCCTATGGCAAGTTAGTGGAAAGGCAAATGATTACTGCTGATAGCAAGAAAACAGTGTGGAAGGTAATACTTTATAATAAGAGAGTTTGCAAGGGCAAAGAGGCAGAGATGGTCATGTATACTTTGGGTTTTATAGTTGACTAGTAATAAGTCCCTGCTAGTCTGTATAGCTTTTGGTTTTATAGAGTGCGTGGGACTAGTGGATTTCTTTACAGGGCTAGAAGATTATTGTATCCCTTTGTCCCTTGGACAAGTACAGTTTTTCAAAAATTCCACACCCCTGCCCAAAAGTAATAGATTGTAGATAATCATCTACATGCTAACTACTAAACTCAATCCAAATTGATCAGCTATTTTCTTTCTCTCCCTTCACACATATATTCTACTTATAGATAAACCTACCAGACCTTCTAGCCCCACTTCTATTGCATCCCACATATGTAATGTAATGTAATAGGTTTTTGTATAGCGCTACTATCACCCTACGGCAGAGTTCTTCGATCTGTGGGGCGTGACACCATCCGAGGGGGGGCGCGCACTCCAATCTTACCTTTGTTTGGAGAACTCTGGTATGGCTGGAGGCGGGTGCTAGGGGAAACCGATGGGGCACTAAGTGCCTGTTCTTTTGTCTGGGTAATCTCCGAGGAGGGGGTTAATTCACGGAGTTGACAGCTTTAGCTGCAGTGCCAGGCAAGGAGTCTCCTCTGCTAAAATCAAAAGTAAACAAACAGACACTTTTCGGTTTTAGCAGAGAAGACCCCTTGCCTCCCCCTGCAGCTGAAGCTGTCAACTCCGTGATTTAACCCCCTCCTGGGAGAGTTAGCTCTTCCCAGAAAGGAGACAAAGTTTCCAGAGAAGTTTTAAGGCATGGGCAAAGTGGGCTCTGGCCCAGGGCCCCAGCCTTTCAAAGGGGGTGGAAGTGAAGAGGGGGCGGGAGGGGGAGGGGAACAGAGTCTTGCCCTCATGACCTTGAGTAATTTTTAAACACAATGTTGTAAATAGCGTTTTTTATCATTCATATTTAATGTGTATTACAGACATTTTGCAGACAAAATATGTTATACAAGGAAGCCATAGTTGCAATGATAGAAACAGCAAAATACCAGTCGCTGCACATTATGCTCAGTACATATTTTTAGCTTCGGTGTTTTAAGACACGCCCTTAATTACATCAGACAGGCCCCTTGGAGAGACCCCCATTTTTTTCATCCCACTTAAAGCCTTGGAAACAACACCATGTCACAGTCACCTGAGGTCCTGGCACTGTGCATTATGCATGACTCATGACTTCCAAGTTTTCAGATTACCTATGTGCAGGGGCATAGTGAACCCTCCACTCCCCCCCCCCCCCCCCCCCCCCCCACCCAAACCCCCCCCCCTCACCCCACCCCTTGCTTTAGGAAATACAGCAGGGGCTAAGTTCTTGATGGGCCTCTTCTGTCTGCAACTCTACAGACAAAGGCTTAGCTCATAATTAATGTGAAAAGAATGGGTGAATAGCTGGATGGATTAGTGAAAGTATGAATGGATGAGTGGAGGGGTGAATGGAAAGATGAGGGAAAGTATGGATAGATGAGTGAATGAGTGGAAGGATGGATGAGAGAAAGGGTAAATAAATAGATGTATGGGTGGAATGATGGATGGATGGATGGATGGAATGTTGGGTGGAATGGTGGATGTATGGGCGAAATGGTGGATGTATGGGTAAAAGGGTGGATGGATGGGTAAAAGGGTGGATGGATGAGTGAATGGGTTGATGAATAATGAGTGAAAAGGTGAAGGGATATGGAGCGAAAGGATGGATGCATGAGTGGAAGGATGAGAGTAAATAGATGTATGTATGGGTAGAAGGGTAGATGGATGGGTAAAAGGTTGGATGGATCAGTGAAATGGTGGATCAATGAAAGGATGGATGATGGACGAGTCAATGGGTGGATGGATGAGAGAAATGATGGATGGATTGATGTATTGATAAGTGAAAGGGTGAATGAATGAATAGATGGATGGAGGAGGGAAAGGGTGGGTGGATGTAAGGATGGGTGAGTGAGTAGGGTAGATGGACAAAAGGATGGATAGATGAGTGAAAGGGTGGATGAGTGGTCAATGGATGGATTCATGAGTGGATGAGTAAATGGTTGAGTGGGTGGATGGGTGAAGGGTGGATAGAGGGATGGGTGGCTAAGTGAAAGGGGAATGGAGAGAGAAAGGGAGGATGGATGAGTGAACACATGGATGAATGATTGGCAGAATGGATGGGCAAATGTGTGCATGGATGAGTGAAAAGAAGAACATTAAGATGGATGAGTCAAAGAATGCATACATGAGTGAAAGGGAGGGTGGAGAGCAGGAAGAAAGGATGGATGAGTAAGTGAAAGGATGGCTGGATGGGTGAAAGGGTAAATGGTTGGATGGATGAGTAAATGGATGGATGGGTGGAAGAGTGGATTAGTGAAAGGATGGATTGGGTGAAAGGAAGGATGGATGATGGATGGATGAGTGAAAGGGTGGATGGAGGGATGGATGAGTGAAATGATGGATGGAAGGATAGATGATGGATAGGTTTGCAAACGGTTGAAAAGGTTTGGATATGGATGGGACACAGATGAAAGGACAGAATGGGCCTCATTTCCACCCTTAGCCTCCATCTCAAAGGACAGAATGAATGGTGAAAAATGAATAGATGACAAAATGTACATGATAAATGGGGAGGGTTGTGATGACTTACTTTGCTTTCTTGGTGCCATAAGAGCTGTAGTTCAGAGTGGGAGGTATTTAAATTGTCGGGCTACTCCCTTGCCTATGTGTTACTATTCTGTATTCTATGTGTGCTCAAGTGTGGGATCTATACATCATGCATATGACATTTTGCGTGACATCCAACTGCTACTTGAATGCAAAGCCCCCATAAGCAAAGGCAGGTTCTATAATTTAAGTTCCACTTAATGAAACACCCATAATGTGTTCCCTATAGTGGGTTCATCACAGCAATCCTCCCTTTAGTTCACTTATGCATGGTGCTTTACATCTTAAAATTTATTTATTAAGGAGTTTGTGAGATTGGGTTCTCAGCACTTGCGGTATTAAAGACTAAGTACCGTTCAAGACTGGATGTGGAGCACAATCGGAGGATGGCAGTAGCAAAAATCCACCCACAGATTGATAGTCTAAATGTGGCTAAACACCGGCACACCTGTCACATTCATGTTGGTGGTGTTATTATTAGTCTATGTTCTGTGTAAAACAAAGTATCCTAGTAAAAAGAATGTGCGCACATTTTATCCTGGAAAATTATGTTTTGAGCTGTGTAATACTCCTCTCATTTCACCACACCCACTCACAAACCTGCAGTTTACTAAACACTCTTATTGTGTTGAACATTATTTGCCGGATATGGCCTGTAATATGCGCGTGGCAGTCAATCATGTAGTGTACCAGATTCCAGAAACTTCTGTCAGGTGGTGGGGGGCTCAACATCTAAAAAAATTCAGCTGATGGGGCTCAACCGAAAAAAGTTTGAAGACCTCTGCCCTACGGGTATCCTGGCGCTCAGACAAACATGGAACAACTGTACCTGCGGCTCAAGTGATAACAGATTGACTAACTTCTAGGAAACAATAGGGTTTTCAAACCCTTTCTAAAATCCATCAAGGAATCAGCTAACCTAAGATTCAGTGGCAGCCCATTCCATAGTTGTACAGCTGCTACACTGAAGGCTCTACACCTCATTCTGGATCGTTTAAATCTGGGAACCGATATTAAGCTTGTGTTAGCAGACCATAAGTGTCTGGCAGGCTCATGCCAGTTGAATTTATCCACAGGGGTAATGGTCCATATCCAGGAACCGCTCTGAAAACAATGCATAATGACTTGAAGCTTATCCGCTCTTTTATTGGCAACCAATGGAGATCCCTCAGTGCTATAGTCATAGTTGTGGAGGAGCTCCATGACCTATTCAGAGCCACCTTAGCTGCTGACGACTGCACCCGTTGCAACGCCTGGATGATATACTGGGGAGACCCCAGATATAGGAAGTTGCAATAATCCAGCATGCTTAGCACTATGCTCCTCACTACCAATGCTGGGGAATCATCTGGCAGTAGAGGGAGGGTCTTTCGCAGCATGCGGATTAGAACAAAACAGATCTGAATAGTTTTGTTAGCTTGGGACACCATTTGGAAGTCGGCGTCCATTAGTACTCCGAGGTTTCATACGGTATTAGTCGGGCTTAGAGAGTCTTCCTCTGGAGTGAGCCTGAACTCAGTCGGGGGGGTGCTTTGGAATTTTTGCAGCTGAGCAGTACATCACCTCAGTTTTCCCCCCCATTAGGTTGAAGGGAGTTACCTCTGAGCCAGCCAGCTGTTTTCCGCATACACTCCTGGAAAACCTCAAGCGATGTCTCCCGTTTACCCTCTAGAGAGAAAATCAGTTGGGTATCATCCGCGTAGTTGATCACGCGGACACCAAAAGACTGAATGATGGACAATAAAGGTCTCAGATAAACGTTAAACAGGATGGGACTTACTGATGATCCCTGTGGAACTCCATAATGGACAGGAGAGACATTTGATGTATACGGTCCTAAAGTCACCGTCTGTTGGCGACCTAAGAGGTAGGATTGCAGCCACTCAAGAGATCTTCCTCTCACCCCGTTGTTCCACAGTCTTTGCATCAAAACGGCATGACTCACAGTGTTGAAAGCCTACAATACAGTCCAATTAGGCAAGTTGGGGACATTATTCCTGACCCTACTGCTGTGCAGGCAAACGGGTTACTGTGCGTTTATTTAATAGGCAACCCGATCTTCCATTTAATTATTTACAGTACATCAGCAAATACCCTCTCATGCATAGTCCCCTAGGTGTCTTTATGCTACCCTATCCTGCATGGTGATAGCTATATCCTATTCCTCTGTAGCCTTCCCTGATGTAAACATACTTAACTTCTCTTTGTTTCCCCCCTGCATTTTAAAAGAAATCCTTGAAGTATTCAAATATGGTTCATGCACAGTAATGGGGTGCATCACTTCTCCATGGAAAATTAAGCATACTTTGGGGGGCGCTAGGTGGCGCACATACAAGATGGCCGCACACCTGTGAGACTCAGGAAGCTTGGTATAATAATCCAGCTTTAAGCCTCACTTCTACTACAGGGGCGAAGAAATTATTGCTGCCTACCTGGTCATGCGATGACAACTCCCTCCAGGGAGAAAACTGAGGCTCCCATAGCTTTCCCGCTCCTGCTGTGCTGAGGTGTGTGCTGGGCGCGCTGGGGCGGAGGTCTCCGCCATGGGTATGGATGGCTGCTGCCGCTACTTGAATCCGCGGCGTGCCACAAGGAGACGGGCCACGGTGAGACCGGCCCAGATTTGCGGCCCGTTGCCGAACTTCACCTCTCCCTCGGCTGTCTGTGATTCCGGCATTGCCACTGCCTGTGCGAGCCTGCGCTCATATCCTGCGGTGGAGCAGAGTGAGGACTGGGATCGCCAACACGCATATCCTTGATGGGAGCCGCGCCAATATAGAGGATAGTATGTAGCAGCTGGCGCTCAACGCAACCCTTGCTCAGCACCGGGGGGAAACGTCAGACTGTGGAAAAAAAAATCACTATCTACCGGCTCGCCCCCCTCTTGACTTCCTCTGCGGACATCGTGCCAGCCGCTCGTATCACTTGCAGGAATCTGGACCCTTTCCCTGTGACGGAGCGGCGTGTGGCGCTAAGACTCGATTACATTTCTCCTCAGAGTGCGCCACGCTAATACAGTGCCAGCCGCGTGATTGAAAATGCGTCACACAGCCCTTGCTGAACACTGGAGGACACATCACTCTGTGCAGCGCCCCGGGAAGGCCAATATAAATTTTTACCTGTCCGCTCCCATCTCTTCAGGCTATCCTGCTAATCTGGGGCATTAGTGACCTGCTCTGGGCCTCATTTCCACCATTAGCCTCCATCTTAAATGGACTTTCTACCCGGCTGAAGGCTGCTTTTTTTCACCCTCGAGGACCTTAACACCGGGGCAGTGTGGGAGGCGGTGACTGGGACATCGTCACATTTAGATGGGTGATGTGCCTGTTCTGAGACACCCCCCCCTGCCCTGAGGACTCATTTTTAGGTCTTGCTGGTGTTAGCAGCGTGAAGCGCTGCATCCAGCGAAAAACCTATTGTTGTCGGCTTACCGGGAATGTGGGACAGGGGATGTGCACGTGCAAGCCTTCGGCAATTTCATCTCGTGGGCGGGCACACCCAGCCCGGTGCCGTGCACATCTCCTGTCTCACATGTTGCTGGAAGGTCGCGCAGGGCCGTTTCAGATTTCAGCGTGTGTGCGCGCGCGCGCTTTTGTCCTTCGTATCGCGTGCACAGGCAATCTACCGCCGCCTTTTCGGGCACCAGACTCCCACCCTCGTGCACATTAAGTGCTTCCCCCACCCCTGTCCACTGACCGCGAAAATACCCAGATTTTAAGCTGCTTTTGCTACCAGCTACAGCGAAAGATGCGATAGCAGATGAAACAGCACAGTAATAACACTTACATATTCAGTTGCATACCATTGAGTACTTTTCAGGTCACAAGTGTCTGTCTGTCTGTCTCTCTCTCTCACACACACACACACACACACACACACACACAGACACAGACACAGACACAGACACAGACACAGACACAGACACAGACACAGACACAGACACATTTCCACCACTCACCTGGCACTTCCGCCTGTCCCTTTCTCCCTCGGCAGGCAGCGGGTCAGTCTCGGCATGGTAGCCCCGCAGCCCTGGTCTACACCCGGGCCCCCTCCTGGGACGCGGGACTTCAGCTGCCGGCGCCGGGCTCCCTCTTCATAAGAAATAGCGCGCATGCGCGGGCAGCCCCCGCCCTCTCAGTCACAGCCCGGTTTCAGTTTCGCTGTCCTCCGTGTTCGCCGTCCGCGTGAAACCCCTCCTTCTAGAGCTGGGCTGCTGTAGACAAGGGTCGAAGGGTGAGGGGCAGCACAGGGGCTAGAGGCCTGGGAGCTTCGACGTTCTTGGGCCACCAACATTGCGTGGCATAGGTGGAGCAGGGCAGGCTTTGGAGTGAACATTGTTGAGTAGGAGCAGTCCACAGTCAACGGAAGGAACAGCGCTGTTTCCAAGTCTGGTAAGTCTGTCTTGAGAGTAGAGCCTTCTGTCTTGTTTTATACTGGCTCATGAGTCTTGCCACACCAAGTCTTGCATTAAAGTAGTAGTTTTTTCCTCAGCACAAACGGCAATTCACAAAGGAAGGTTTTAGTTACATATTTTTGCTAAGCATCTCTTGATGAGATCCCATGAAAGTTGGGATGAGTAAAGTTTGTCGGATCTAGCGCATCACCCATTTCTCTAGTGACTTGGAAAACAGATTAGCTTATTAAAATTATATCGGCCAGGTACATTGGAGTATTGTTCAGTGGCCTGACTGTACCAATGGATCTCCGTCAAAGATTTTATGAGTGCCATTTGATACAGGAGATTTCCTTCTACATTTCTTTCAGAACTTACTCACTTACATGCTGAGGTGACTGCAGTCGGGATGATGGATCTTTCTGATTTTATGACTGTGAAAAATGTAGGTTTCCTAGCAGCGTTTTTATTATCTCTGCTTTAATGCTGACCATTTTCCAAGACTTTTTTTTTCCGTGAAGGGATTTGCACTACAGCTAATGTTTCTTACTGGTGGATTTTGAAAGCACTATGCCATTGATTAGAGATGCTCAGTGTAAGTTCTGTGTGTGCGCCGCCACATGGATTTAAAGAACTGTATTCAATGGAGCGGATGGGGAAAATATGGGGGTTAAGGGTCTGTTTCTGTTGTGGGTTCCCGTGTCTTTGCTTTTCATATTGTTTTTTTTTTTTAAAGTGTCTGAGTTCACCCTACAGGAGAACACTGATACATTCCAGTGGAACTGAAGCTTCTCAAAATGTGCTTCCCTAATTTCCCATGGATTAAATTGAGCCCATGGCCTCCCCAGTAGTGTATCCACTGTGGAAAGCCTTTTGGAGATTAGATGATTCACACTTCTTGCCCCATAATTCTCATCACCGAGATCACAAATATTTTTTCCTACTGTGAATTGTGTATTTTTCCCAGGTTTTTGTACACAAATGAACCACTACAAATCTCACTTAACTCAGCAGTCTTCTAAGAGGGAGGTTGCTGAATGGACATGGAAAGACCACTCCACTCACTGCCTGAACACTTTGAACACTTATCTACAGCAGGATACCAGTAAGGGAAGTGTACATTGTTGAGACTGCCACACCTTGGTGCTATCAAATCTAAATTTTCCGTTCCTAATTGTCCTGCATTAAGTTCTGTAGCACAGTGCACTGTGCAAGAAACGTTAATGCCTTAACAGTTTGTGTATTAGAACTTTAAGTTTATTAGTTTCGCTGCTATGCTGATTATACATTATCCCTGTGTTCTCAATATTGTCACTTTATCAGCACTAAGGTATCACCCTAAAGTTTAAACAAACTTAGATCCGATTCTGTTCTACACACCTCACTCAGCAAAGACTTGTACTGTATTTGCTAGTGTAAACCTTAAACTGTTAAATTAGTAGAAACTTCTTGCGGGGCAAGTAGATTTGGAGCCAGTTGTGCCATTTGCTGTAAGGATCGCTTATGTCAAATCTTATTGCCCATGTAAGTTATCAGTAAGAAACGTACGTCAGTTGTGCCATATAAACTGAATCCGATGTAAATTTGTATGACTGAAATGGGATACCTTTTCTGATGCCGTAAATAGACCTTTGTTTTTACCAGCACTACAAAAAAATCTAGCTGGTTGTTCCTTTTGTTTCTGTATGAAGCAGATTGTTTTGTTTACTGCTGATACAAGGTGACAAAAGTTAATGTGCTAGCATACTCCGAACCCTGAGTGGAGTAAATTCAGAACTGCTTTCAGATCCATCAACAACTGTAGCTTATCAAACAACAAGCATTAGGAATGCTTTAGGGCTCGGGTGTGTTTGAGTTAGAGATAATGGCATTGTAAATGGCAATGTGTATTAGGCATGTGTTTTGGAATGGAAACATGTGGTGTGTGTTGGAGATATGTGTGTTGGATTGGAATGTTATCAATGGTGACATGCTGCACTTTAACGCAATATCTTTAAAAGGTAAAGTGCAGCATAGTGCGATAGGTACAATATTAATTGGTGGATGCGTTATCAATTGGTGTGTGCATTGATGTGTGGTGGATGTGTGTGCCTGTAGGAATTGTGCAGTGATGGCTGTTGGTGTGTGTGTTTGGTGGAAGCGTGTAGTGGTGGCTTGAGGTGTGTATGACTGGTGGTAGCGTGCAGTAAGAGCTGTTAGTGAGTGTGGCTGTCAAGCGTACAGAGCTGGATGGTAATGCGTGTGGTTGGTGAAAGGGTGCACTGACAGCTGTTGATGATTGTGCCAATTGATAGTGTGGCTGGTGCACTGTCAGCTGTTGGTGTGTGTGTTTAGTGAAAGTTGCACTGACATTGTTTGTTGTGTGCGTGAGTGTTTAGCGGCACTGATGCATGGTCGTGTTTGTTTTTGGTGAAAGCGTACATTGATAGTTGTTGGTGTTTGTGCCTGGTGAAAGCATTCATTGACGGCTGGGGGTGTGTTGTTTTGTGTGCGTTTTCTGTGTAGTGGTGAGTGTGTGGTGGTGAGTCTGTGGGGGTGAGCCTGGGGGGGGAGGGGGGGGGGGGTGAGTGTGTTGTGGTGACGAGTGTGTGGTGTTGAGAGAGTGAGGTGTGTGGTGTGTGTGTGGTGTATGTGTGTGGTGTGTGGTGTGTGGTGTGTGGTGTGTGTGTGTGTGTGTGTGTGTGTGTGTGTGTGTGGTGTGTGTGTGGTGTATGTGGTGTTTTCTGCACTCACACACTGCCCCTACACATTCACACACTGCTCACCCGCACACTCCCAATGTCACCCTGCATAGTCGCACACTGCTCACCCGCACACTCCCAATGTCACCCTGCATAGTCACACACTGCTTATCCTGCACACTCATTCTGCACCCTTACACACTGTCTCTGCCACACTGTTTATACTGCACACTCATTCTGCACACTAACACAATGTGCACCCTTCACCCTTGCACTCTGAATCTGCACTCTGAATCTGCACTCTGAATCTGCACTCTGAATCTGCACTCTGAATCAGCACACAGCACTCTTCAGCACACAGCACTCTTCAGCACACAGCACTCTTCAGCACACAGCACTCTTCAGCACACAGCACTCTTCAGCACACAGCACTCTACGGCACACAGCTGCACACAGCACTAAATGGGAAAAGAATGCACACGTTTTTAGTGTAAAATGTAAACAAATTGTCAACCGTTATATTCCCTAAAAGAAAAACCGAGCACCATTTTGTCGACATTGTGTAGCAAAATGCCGTGTTTGCCTAAGCAGTGGAAATGCATCTGCGCATTTTGGTCATTAAATAGACTGGAGTGTGCACTGTTTTATTCGGTACCTAAACGGAACCAGCACTGATTTACTCAGTAGGGGAAATAATCTTGCACTGCTTTAGTCCAGAATTGAAAGTGCACACGTTTTTAGTGTAAAATGTAAACAAATTGTCAACCGTTATATTCCCTAAAAGAAAAACCGAGCACCATTTTGTCAACATTGTGTAGCAAAATGCCGTGTTTGCCTAAGCAGTGGAAATGCATCTGCGCATTTTGGTCATTAAATAGACTGGAGTGTGCACTGTTTTATTCGGTACCTAAACGGAACCAGCACTGATTTACTCAGTAGGGGAAATAATCTTGCACTGCTTTAGTCCAGAATTGAAAGTGCTCTGTTTATTCCTGGACGTAACGGAGTGTGGCCTGTTGTGCTTCTGTAACCCAACGCAACGTGCCGAAGTTTACTTCCGAAATACACTTGAATGGGGACCCTTTATTCACTAATGCAAAGGAGTGTGGACCTTTTATGCTTCAGTAAGGAAAGTGCACTGAGAAGCGAGCATCATTGGCCGTCTCTCTCTCCAAAATACATCATCATATTTCATAGATGGTTTCAAATTGTATATTTTTGGGTGGGAGTTGGTGGGGTAAGGTTGGACCCAGGGACCATCCCCTTGAGTTTTGGCAGCACAACAGTGCGTTTCATTTGATGTTAACATCTACCCTTAAAAATCCTGTACTTGCCAATTGATGTTGAACATCAGTGGCATTCAGTCGAATTTAAATAGGTTTATTTTTTTTTAAAGGCTGGTCTTGATTGCTGTCAAATAAGGTGTATATTGGCGAAAGCAGTAAACAGTGCTGCAACTACAGCGCAAAATGTTTTCATTGGTGGTAATATTTGGTCGGACTTTAAAATTATTGTGGTGGATGCTGTTAATAATGTGCTACAGTAACCTGAAGACAGTGTGTTTGCAAATGAAATGGTAGCCTAGGTACAATAATTGTATGATTTGGATGAATACAGGTCTGTGTAATGAGCACTGCAAATAGTTATATACTACTACAAATCATACTAAAAGGTTAAAAGAAAGATGGCTTTCCCAATGGTACAAAAACGCGAAAAGCGTGGCATCTGCCTTCAAATACCGGCACCTCTGACAGCTCGTAATTGAGAATTCATGGCATTCTCCTGGCCGGGGAGACAGCATGCGAGCACCTACAGCTCAAGAAAACTACAGAGTTGTGAATCCGCGAACGGACCCTGACATCTGGTAATTGGGAATTTATGGCATCTCATGCGCGTTCTGGCACGGAATATGCACGAAGTACAGAGAGCAACATTCCTAGGGCCTATTGCGTGAAGCCTTACAAAAACACAGCCGTGAGAGGACCAATTGCCATGCAGATGGCACAGAACACCACGAAAATTCACGCGCACTGAGGAATTTTAACTTCACTATTCTGAGCCCCTTAACAATACGGCTCGGAGCTCTGCCCCACTGCTGACGTAGTGGTGACGTAGGCCGAGCCCTAAAAAGCACCAGCTTGGGTATGGCAGGTAACCCATTTAATATTTTGTCGGTCTTCAGAACAGTGTAGCACCAATATGCAGCAAAGAGTAATCTATTCTAGGGTGCCTACTTGGAGTTATGGGAATGTGGGTGGTGATACCTTTGTTCAGAACATAGGAGTTCTACAGGTAAGTACCTTGCAGGTATCGAAGTTAACGTGAAAGACGCAAAGAAGTTGAGAAACCACTCTTAAAATCCTTACCAACTTTGTCTGTGGTTTCAGTCTGAAAGGTATCTGTATCTTTTCAGCTCATTGTCTTGAGGAGTTGTGTTGCTCAAATTAAGTTTAGGACAGCCCACATAGCCAAACTATTTCTTAAGTCGGTCATAAAGTCAAGCACCTACCCTAAGTCAGTCATCGCAGCCATCCTCTGAGTGATAGGTTTGGGCTAACTCAAACTAGAAGTGCATGACATTAAGTGTCAATGGGCTGGTGAATGATACTAACGTTAGCCTAAGAAACAGGATCTTTGTTTCTCTGTGGTGAAATTTTCAGCCATTTGGATTACATAGTGTTAATTCCTGTGTATATGCTCCGATGCCTCCTTGTGGCAAAAGTGGAGCCATTAGTCTGAGTGACTTGTAAATTATTTTTTTATTCAGTGAGTAAATGGGCAACTTTTATTTTTATTTGCTCCACAGTTACACATTTCTTCATTTAACTCACACTGAACATAATCTTCACAAAAGTTATTTACAAAGGTTTAAGCTATTGCCATTATAAATTACAATAACTTTTATTTAAGTATTAATTATAAAAAAAAATAAAAGCCATTGTTATTTGTAATATCAATACATCTAAGTCACGTAAATACAACACATATTGCATTAAAACATTTCTTGGTTCTTATTGTGATAATTTCCTCCCGATTTGCGAGCTGTGCTAGCCTGGTTTCTTTTGAACTTTTTGGGTGGGCAACGAAATGTCGGCACGATAGGGGTGCCATTGTGGGTGGGGGTGGTATGGGGACTTTTGGGTTGCTGTGGGGGCCGTTTGCTGAATTGTTATGTTTTGTGGGGGAGGGAACGGGATGGGAACTTCTGTTATTGTGCTAATACATATAGGACAAATACAGCTAGACAGGGCTGCAACCATGTGAACGGACACACCATTTTGCGACATCTTTTTCATCGCACAACATTGCCACTATTATCCAGTCAACACAAACTAATCTTCCTTGCATTAAATTGATTACATGGAACGTCAGGGGGCTTCGAGACCCGCGCAGAAGACGACCGGTGCCTACCTAGACAGGCACCACATACAAATAGCTATGCTCCAAGAAAACACACATGGACCCTCGACGCCCCTCCTATTTCGGCACTAAATGGGCTCCTACACGTATTCTCATCCTATTCCACATATTCACGGTGCACATTAATACGGGTCAAGAAAAACACACCGTTCGTACTGGGAGCCACGTATAATGATCCCCCTGGACGCAGCTGTATACTTTGGGGGACACTAGCCACACAATCTGTCACCTTTGCTTAGCTACGGACCAAACACAGATGACCCAGACTACTTTGCTACATTCTGGGGGCACATACTGAAAATAGGCTCCACACATGTGATATGGGGTGGTGACCTCAATGTTACGATCTGCCCTTCCATGGACCGCTCCAATCCTCTACCTCACCACTACACCATCGCTCATGAGACTCTTTCTGGCCTATTTGAGGTACACAGCCTAGTCGATGCCCATCGCTCATGAGACTCTTTCTGGCCTATTTGAGGTACACAGCCTAGTCGATGCGTGGAGACACATGCACCCAGCAAGTAAAGAAGGCACTTTCTATACAGCAGGACACTCAAATTGGTCTAGACTAGATTATTGGAGTTGCTCCCGTGGAGTAACCCCCTGGATCCACACTGTTACCCACTTAGCTCACACACATTCAGATCATGCACCGGTTTGCCCTGAACTGTTACCCCCAACTCTATTGCTACTCCGCGCCACTGGCGACTCGTACCCCGAGGTACTATTAGACACAATGTTTCCGGCGGAACTAGGAGAGGAGATCACAGCGTTATTTACTAGGAACAAGGGTTCTGTCAAGGATCCGAGTATACTTTGGGAGGTATTTGCGGTTACGATAAGGGGTATTTGCATATCGAAGAATTTTGGGGTGCTCCGGGATATCCGGAATAGTCTAAAACTCCTTGAATTTGAAATAAAGTGACTTGAGGCGGACATGTGAACTGCAAATTCCAGCGACAAACGAACCACCACACTCCGGGAAAAACTCACGGAATATACTAACACTGCTGCTCAGGAGGTGCGATTCAGGGGTAAATACTTCACAGCAAGCACCTATGTGAGGGCGAGAGACCTGGCCGCGTACTGGCGAACGCTATTAGGAAACCTCGGTTGTCTAGCTATGTTCTTGATGTGGTAGATGACGACAGGGTAAGACAGAGATAGTCTTACCATACTAAACGCTTTTGTCGCATATTACAAAGACTTGTACTGCTCGCACCGCACTGCACCTCACCTCCCCCCCTGACTTTGCTTCTTATTTAACAGACTCTTGGCTGGCTGAGAGACTCGCAGCAAAATTCCTGGCAGCTCCATTTGAGGACGATGAAATGCGCGCACAATAATGCAGATGGCATCGGGAAAGGCACCTGGCTCGGGTGGCATGCCTATCGATTTTTACAAGGCATATGTAGACCAGTTTATCCCAATTCTAAAGGAGGCCTTCATGGAAGCCCAAGAAGCACAGATTTTACCTGCCTCATTGAGGGAAGCGCTGGTCATATCACTGTTGAAACCGAGTAAACCTGTGGACCGATGTGTGTCTTACAGACCACTATCCCTTATAAATACGGATACGAAAATCCTTGCTAAATTACTGGCAAAATGTCTTAGCTTGCTGATGGAGAAACTGGTACTCGCGGACCTTTTTCCATCCTCCAGACCGTAGATCCTAAACTGCAGTTGGTGGCGGTTTTTCTCAACGCCTCCAAGGCCTTTGATTCAGTGGAATGGGATTGCCTATTCACCATTTTGCAATGTATGAGGCTTCCTGTAGGCTTTATATCGTGGATCCATCTCCTATACACCACGCCAACGGCGAAGGTACTGATCAACATCATTTTTCGTCCCCATTCGCCTTATCCTGAGGCACACGCCAGGTATGTCCACTCTTTCCCCTTCTTTTTGCCTTAATAATGGTACCGATGGCAGCAATGATAAGGCAGCACTATAATCACATAGGTCTGTTGCCTACGGCGTCGCATACTCATCTCACTCTACGCGGATGATGTTACACTATATGTTAAAGACCAGCACCAAAATCTTAACCCATTGTTGTGCGAATTTGTTAAATTTGCGCGGCCAATCTGGTATCCACATTAACTGGTCCAAATCACAGATATTCCCTCTGACCAGTTATGTTACTCCCTTTGACACAGATTATCCACTCAGGTGGTGTGAAGCTGATGTCAAGTACTTAGGTATCCCTGTAACAGAAGACCGGGATGAGTTGATGAGGATCAATTATGGCTGTGCAATGGAACACATCTCAAGCTGCATTGCTCAGTGGATTGCCCTTCCCTTAACTATGGCTGAACGTATATCTCATTAAAATGGTACTGCTCCCAAGGTTTTTGTATTTGTTCCTTAACATTCCCTATGACCCTGGCCGACACTTCTTTGCCACCCTGCACTCAGAGCCGATTCGCTTGGTTTGGGGCGGCAAGCAGCCAGGCATTCAGTGGGACACATTAATGCAGCCATAATAACAAGGCGGCTTTGATATACCCAACTTTGAGTTGTATTATATATGCGCTCAGGCACACTATGCGGATTTTTGGTTCCACCCACCCCGGTACACACCCCACGTCGCACTGGCTTACAGACCGTATCCCACTCGATGGGCCCTGTGAACGTTGTCCATCTTCGGTAGACTGCGCGGTTGCAGCTTGATCCCGTATCCGAGACCATATGCATGCGCCTGGTCTATACTCCCCCTTTTTGCCGCTTACTTATCATCCAGACATATCTCTACTGCAAGAAGATCTTTTAAGGAAAATTGCTTGTACTCTGAACATCAAATGCTGGGGAGACCTATATATTAATGGTACATTTTATACCCTCCAACAACTGTGCCCTGACCCCCTCACCATCCACTATGAAAACGTTTTTGTATGCTTGCCTCTGCCATGGCATCCAGGCCTGTACCACTGACAGGCCTGACTGCCTGACTGACTGGCCTGTTCCAGCCTGCAACGCTTGCCCCTCTCCACCAGGTCTTGCGTGCTCCCACTGCTTCGCACTTGGTATCCACACTTTACCGCACACTATATAATGACTATGACTATCCGACATGCGCGGCTCGTGTCAAGTCGGAGACGGAATTAGGCCAGGAACTTACTGATGCACAATGGCTCTTCTGCTGCAAACAGACAGAACAGATCTCCTCCGATAGCCGTCTTCACATCATCCACTATAGATTTCTACACCGTAGCTACTACATTCCAGCTAAACTTCATAACTTTGGTTTGAGAGACACAAGTCAATGTGACAGATGTAAAATGGAACATGCCGATTTGTTGCACCTAGCTTGGGAATGCTCAGACATACACACTTATTGGGACCACGTCCTTACAGCCCTCGATGCCATGATCTCTGTGCCGGTCCTCAGGTCCCCTATTGTTGCCCTCTTGGGAGATACTCAAAAGATCCCAGTTACACACCGAAAATGTGTCTGTTTCAGCCTCGTCATAGCCAAGCGACGAGTGGCCTACAGATGAGGGAGGGGACGCGCGCCCAAATTCAAAGATTGCCCGTCAGATATGATCCTTTGGCAAGACCAACTTTGCACTTACGATGAATTACTTCCACGCTCCTTCCATCGGCGGGACATATGGGGCCCTCTACAGACGTACTTATTGGAACACGCAGACAACGATGCAAGCACACCTTAGGGATTAGCTCTGCTTTCCATTGAACATACTTATCTGCCCATTATATGTCCCGCCCTGCTAATGCCTCTGCTGGGTCATATCCGTTTTCTTGTATAACTATGCCCTCCCTGACGTTCCCATGCTACTACAGTTTGTGATGATGCATATATGATGTCATGGTTGCTTGTTGCATAGTGTATACCCACTGTAATGTATACTTGTCAGCACTGTTCATTCATGTTCCAGCTCGATGGCCCACATGTACTGTATTCTATGTATGCTACAAGTATTTTTTTTTCTATGCTCTGGCTGCATGCCCACCATGCATGATGATTTAAGAATTGTACACTTGTTTGGAAAATTAAGAAATAAATGATTTTTTAAAAATGTTTTTAATTAAGCGTACGTTTATTAGAACAAGGTGTGCTGCTTTTGTTGTGTCTACTTTCAGGAATAAAAAGCCATCCCCAACAAGAGATTTTCTCTTGGATTGTGCATGTCGAGACCAACCCTGCTAATGCTTTGGTGCCCCATTGAAGGCCTGTAGTGCTTTCAAAATGCAATTATTTGGTTTTTCCCTCTTGCACCCCATATCTGTGCAATTTGCTCCTCTCACGTGCCACACCGAATCAAGAAGCTTCACATCATCACATCAATTCCCATATCTGTACCATTTCTCTCCTGCATTGTTATCTGTACCCATCTTCCAATTCTATCACAACACTAAATCGGTGTACATTCAACTTGTTATCTCCCTTTCTGTAGTCTCCCCTCATCTCTACAGAACCATATCCTTTAATTGAATCCCTCCATCAGCTCTATGCAAATTTACAGATGTTCAATATATATTTTCATATAAGTGCACACAATGTATACCAGGGGTCGCAAACCTCATCTGTATGAAGAGCAACTTATGTTCAATGAAATGATCCTGAGCTACTAATAATAGCGCTGTTATAGTGACCATATCAGACAAGATTACATTTGAGAACACCATAAGCAAGGTTAACAGCAGTGAACACATTGGTGCATGAGAGAGGGTTACTAACAGTAACAAACAAGCACTTACAATGCGACGGTCTGGCCTTTGCAGAAGTTAGAGCTATTGGCATTGTAAATGAAAAACATTTTATTTATGTGTTGGTTTTGAAAACAGTTAATAAATGGCGTTGTCATTTACAATGCCAATAGCCTAATCTCTCGCAAATGCCACACACAAGCACACAGACATACACACACACAGAGCCCCACCACACACACACACAGAGCCCCACCACACACACACAGAGCCGCACCACACACACACACACACACAGCCCCACCACACACACACACACAGCCCCACCACACACACACAGAGCCCCACCACACACACACAGAGCCCCACCACACACACACACACACAGAGCCCCACCACACACACACACAGAGCCCCACCACACACACACACACAGAGCCCCACCAAACACACACACACAGAGCCCCACCAAACACACACACACACAGAGCCCCACCAAACACACACACACACAGAGCCCCACCAAACACACACACACACAGAGCCCCACCAAACACACAGAGCCCCACCAAACACACAGAGCCCCACCAAACACACAGAGCCCCACCAAACACACAGAGCCCCACCAAACACACACACACAGAGCCCCACCAAACACACACACACAGAGCCCCACCACACACACACAGAGCCCCACCACACACACACAGAGCCCCACCACACACACACAGAGCCCCACCACACACACACAGAGCCCCACCACACACACACAGAGCCCCACCACACACACACAGAGCCCCACCACACACACACACACACAGAGCCCCCTACACACCCAAAGAGCCCCCCTCACACCCACAGAGCCCCCCCTCACACCCACAGAGCCCCCCCTCACACCCACAGAGCCCCCCTCACACACACACACAAAGCCCCACCACACACAAAGCCCCACCACACACACACAGAGCCCTACCACACACACACAGAGCCCCACCACACACACACAGAGCCCCACCACACACACACAGAGCCCCACCACACACACACAGAGCCCCACCACACACACACAGAGCCCCACCACACACACACAGAGCCCCACCACACACACACACACAGAGCCCCACCACACACACAGAGCCCCACCACACACACAGAGCCCCACCACACACACACACAGAGCCCCACCACACACACACACAGAGCCCCACCACACACACACACAGAGCCCCACCACACACACACACAGAGCCCCACCACACACACACACAGAGCCCCACCACACACACACAGAGCCCCACCACACACACACAGAGCCCCTACACACACACACAGAGCCCCTACACACACACAGAGCCCCTACACACACACACAGAGCCCCTACACACACACACAGAGCCCCTACACACACACACAGAGCCCCTACACACACACACAGAGCCCCTACACACACACACAGAGCCCCTACACACACACACACACACAGAACCCCTACACACACACAAGCACAGAGAACCCCTACACACACACAGAACCCCTACACACACACAGAGCCCCTACACACACACACAGAGCCCCTACACACACACAAACAGATCCCCTACACACACACAAACAGATCCCCTACACACACACAAACAGATCCCCTACACACACACAAACAGATCCCCTACACACACACAAACAGAACCCCTACACAAACACAAAGAGCCCCTACACACACACAGCCCCCCTCACACACACAGAGCCCCCCTCACGCACACACACAAAGCCCCACCACACACAAAGCCCTACCACACACACACACAAAGCCCCACCACACACACACACAGAGCCCCACCACACACACACACAGAGCCCCACCACACACACACACAGAGCCCCACCACACACACACACAGAGCCCCACCACACACACACACAGAGCCCCACCACACACACACACAGAGCCCCACCACACACACACACAGAGCCCCACCACACACACACACACAGAGCCCCACCACACACACACACACATAGCCCCACACCACACACACAGAGCCCCACCACACACACACACAGAGCCCCACCACACACACACAGAGCCCCACCACACACACACAGAGCCCCACCACACACACACACACACAGAGCCCCACCACACACACACACACAGAGCCCCACCACACACACACACAGAGCCCCACCACACACAGAGCCCCACCACACACACACACAGAGCCCCACCACACACACACACAGAGCCCCACCACACACACACACAGAGCCCCACCACACACAGAGCCCCACCACACACAGAGCCCCACCACACACAGAGCCCCACCACACACAGAGCCCCACCACACACACACACAGTGCCCCTACACACACCCACAGAGCCCCTACACACCCACAGAGCCCCTACACACACACACACAGAGCCCCTACACACACAGAGCCCCTACACACACAGAGCCCCTACACACACAGAGCCCCTACACACACACACAGAGCCCCTACACACACACAGAGCCCCTACACACACACACAGAGCCCCTACACACACACAGAGCCCCTACACACACACAGAGCCCCTACACACACACAGAGCCCCTACACACACACAGAGCCCCTACACGCACACACACAGAGCCCCTACACACACACACACAGAGCCCCTACACACACACACACAGAGCCCCTACACACACACACACAGAGCCCCTACACACACACACACAGAGCCCCTACACACACAGAGCCCCTACACACACACACACAGAGCCCTTACACACACACACAGCCCCTACACACACAGAGCCCCTACACACACAGAGCCCCTACACACACACAGAGCCCCTACACACACACAGAGCCCCTACACACACAGAGCCCCTACACACACAGAGCCCCTACACACACAGAGCCCCTACACACACAGAGCCCCTACACACGCAGAGCCCCTACACACGCAGAGCCCCTACACACACACGCAGAGCCCCTACACACACACGCAGAGCCCCTACACACACACACACAGCCCCACCAAACACACACACACACAGAGCCCCACCAAACACACACACACACAGAGCCCCACCAAACACACACACACACAGAGCCCCACCAAACACACAGAGCCCCACCAAACACACACACACAGAGCCCCACCAAACACACACACACAGAGCCCCACCAAACACACACACACAGAGCCCCACCACACACACACAGAGCCCCACCACACACACACAGAGCCCCACCACACACACACAGAGCCCCACCACACACACACCCACAGAGCCCCACCACACACACAGAGCCCCACCACACACACACACACACACAGAGCCCCACCACACACAGAGCCCCACCACACACACACACACACACACACACAGAGCCTCACCACACACACACACACAGAGCCCCACCACACACACACACACAGCCCCACCACACACACAGAGCCCCACCACACACACACAGAGCCCCACCACACACACACACACACAGAGCCCCACCACACACACACACACACAGCCCCACCACACACACACACACAGAGCCCCACCACACACACACACAGAGCCCCACCACACACACACACACACACACACACACAGCCCCACCACACACACACACAGAGCCCCACCACACACACACAGAGCCCCACCACACACACACAGCCCCACCACACATACACAGAGCCCCACCACACACACACAGAGCCCCACCACACACACACAGAGCCCCACCACACACACACAGAGCCCCACCACACACACAGAGCCCCACCACACACAGAGCCCCACCACACACAGAGCCCCACCACACACAGAGCCCCACCACACACCCACAGAGCCCCTACACACACACACAGAGCCCCACCACACACACACCCACAGAGCCCCACCACACACACAGAGCCCCACCACACACACACACACACAGAGCCCCACCACACACAGAGCCCCACCACACACACACACACAGAGCCCCACCACACACACAGAGCCCCACCACACACACAGAGCCCCACCACACACACAGAGCCCCACCACACACACAGAGCCCCACCACACACACAGAGCCCCACCACACACACAGAGCCCCACCACACACACAGAGCCCCACCACACACAGAGCCCCTACACAGAGCCCCTACACACACCCACAGAGCCCCTACACACACACACAGAGCCCCACCACACACACACACACAGAGCCCCACCACACACACACACAGAGCCCCACCACACACACACACAGAGCCCCACCACACACACACACAGAGCCCCACCACACACACACACACAGAGCCCCACCACACACACACACACAGAGCCCCACCACACACACAGAGCCCCACCACACACACAGAGCCCCACCACACACACACACAGAGCCCCACCACACACACACACAGAGCCCCACCACACACACACACAGAGCCCCACCACACACACACAGAGCCCCACCACACACACACACACAGAGCCCCACCACACACACACACACAGAGCCCCACCACACACACACACAGAGCCCCACCACACACACACACACAGAGCCCCACCACACACACACACACACACAGAGCCCCACCACACACACACACACACAGAGCCCCACCACACACACACACACAGAGCCCCACCACACACACACACACAGAGCCCCACCACACACACACACACACACAGAGCCCCACCACACACACACAGAGCCCCTACACACACAGAGCCCCTACACACACAGAGCCCCTACACACACAGAGCCCCTACACACACAGAGCCCCTACACACAGAGCCCCTACACACACACACACACACAGAGCCCCTACACACACACACAGAGCCCCTACACACACACAGAGCCCCTACACACACACACACACAGAGCCCCACCACACACACACACACAGAGCCCCTACACACACAGAGCCCCTACACACACAGAGCCCCTACACACACAGAGCCCCTACACACACAGAGCCCCTACACACACAGAGCCCCTACACACACACACACAGAGCCCCTACACACACACACACAGAGCCCCTACACACACACACACAGAGCCCCTACACACACACACACACAGAGCCCCTACACACACACACACACACAGAGCCTCTACACACACACACACACAGAGCCTCTACACACACACACACACAGAGCCCCTACACACACACACACACAGAGCCCCTACACACACACACACACACAGAGCCCCTACACATGAGGTAATATAAATTTTATGGTCATGTTGTGTTCCCTAGCGAGTACCCCACCGACTCCATGTACGAGTTAAAAGTGCATGTAACTTCCCTCCTGTACCAGCTATGAAGACGCAAATACATTTGCGTCCAACGTTAACTTGTCCTCTTTCAGACCCACCATGAATGGGTTTGATGGTCCGTTCCTAAGTATGCTATGCCAACGTCTTTTTGAAGTGTACTCCTACGTTTTTCAGCCTGGCTGAAAGTAGGCCCTGAATCTCTGCCACCGAGCCTCTTTTCTGGCTTCTGACTGCGAGGGCCTCTGCCCAAGCAGCCCCCGTACCCGTGAACTCTGACTTACTTCTAGCGCGGCCCTCCGTGCTCAGCTCAGCCTGCCAAGATTGACTATAACCTTCGAGTTATCTGTTTTCCTCCCCGAAGATACATTCCGGCCTGCTAGCTTCAGTAAACATCCTTCCTCAGCTACAGGGCTAAAGGGCCGACCTGTCTTTACGCAAGTAATTCATAGCCTCTGTTGCCATGCTTCCATGGAAGGCCCCATGCCCCCACGCTTCTCATACAGACACTCAGGCGCTTATACACGCACTCACAGCAAGTATAGAATAGCTTCTGCTCTAGAGACCTTTCTGCCCAGATAGCTTAGTTCCTAAACATCAGATATCAGATATGATAGAAGCACAAGTTGATCTGACATGCCAGACTTCTGTCTCTTTCCGCCAGTGTAAATGTCAAGTCCCCTGCACCCCGTCTATCACACGTCATGCAGCTGCGCGCGCATCCAAGCTTCCGATTTCTGCTGACATTGCAACATTCTGTTAGCACCACCCCTTGGTGCCACCCACTTGCGTCACCTATCAGTGACGTTTCTAGCACACACGCCTAGTTTACGCCTCTTGATGATGTACTAGCACCACGTGTATACTGTTATCTTGTCTTCTCTCAGCTGTTACGCCTCTTACATTGAACCTTATGATGTAAATCAAGTATATAAGCTATGTATTGTCAATAAACGACGGCGCGCTCATCTATCCCTTCTGACATCCTGTGTGGTGGTCAGAACATGATATCCTGATTCCTTTATGAGGAATAAAACCCTTAGAAACTCTTACACCACGGACTCTGTTTTCCTTCATTTCGATTGAGTTATTATTGATTAAGTACTTACCTGCATAGAAATTAAGAGAGTAAATTAATTATTTACATCATTTTGGCGCCCGAATAGGGACCCCTCCCCCACCTCACGCGCCGGAAGGTGCGTTGCAATCCGTGTCCCCTGCCATCAGTTAGACGGACCACACGTGTACTGGCAGGATTTCCTGCATCCCCCTCTGACACACGGAGGTGACGAAGACTGCGATCAGTGCCCAGACGAGGCGGTGAGGAGTGCGGAGGATCCCGACCAGAGCCCAGCCGAAGGAAGCAAGGTCCGAGGTGTGAAGAGGCCCACCAGTTTTCCGAAGTTTTCCGAAGTTTTCCGAAGTTTTCCGAAGTTCCGAGTCGAGTCCAGTCGAGTTTTCCGAGGCCTTCTGTTTTCCGTGCTTCCCGGTGAGTACCATTGCTGGGTCGTATCTAGACGGGTTTGGGTACGCAAGTCCGGTCTGCACTGTTTTTAGGCAGTGTATCTGTACTGTTTAGCAGTATATAAAGTATTCCGAATTTCTGCACTGTTACAGCAGTGTATCTGTATCGTTGAGCGGTACATTCAGAGTAGGGGGAAGTTAGCTATGTCTTTAAATGTTTCATGTGATTAATGTCGTGGTATGAATGTGATTGTTTTTGTGCATTATTGTGTTTTTTTGTTTAAATAGTTACAGTTGACATTCAAGTAGGCACAATGCCGTTTTTTAACAAATTAAAGCAGATAGGAACTAGGAAAGGGATGTTAGAGGAAGAGATTCCAATCCCCCCTAGGGACACTCCAGGTAATTTCATGTATAATAAGCATGGCATAGACGCCATCTTGTATCTAGAGTTATGGACAGATTATACCAAGCACCTAGAGGAAAGATACCGATGGCCAGTTAACGGAACATGGGATGCCGAGTGCATCATAAAGGTAGAAGAAATATTACGGAAAAAGAAAGCTAGACAATCTCAGAAAGACGCCATAGAATTTTGGCGTAAGGAATCACGTAAGCGTGCTGATAGAGCACTCCGTAGAGAAGACAGGCTTAAAGAATCAGAAAAGGCCCAAGAAAACGAATTAGTTACTGAGGGAATTCGAGTAAAAGTAGAACAAATAGATCGTATCCTAAATGGCAAAGTGAACAACATGTATCTTTTGGCCGATGGTACCCCTGACGCCATTTCAGAAATACCGAAAAATTTGCCGTCACCATTAGTTCCAACTAAAGTAATGCATAAGACTACTAAAGACATATTCCTAAATTCATATCTCGAAGATGTAGCGCCAGCTTACACCAATCTGCCTGTTCGTGCCCTGCCTACTGACAGGGCCGGGGGTGGTACTGCCCCCCAAGATCACTCTCAGCCGACACCGAAAAAGACTAGTTCCGTTCCGCCAGCTCCGCCACTTCCCTCACCTAAAACTGATCTGCCGAAACCACTTCAATCAGATCCTACTAAAAGACAAATTCAGATACTGACTACACACAGAGATAATGCCCAAGTTTCCGCTTCAGGAGGTGCGACCGCGGGTCTCCAGACCCCGCCACCGACTCACAGATTAAATCTCAGAGGTATGCAGAGTCCTCTTACGCACAGATCCCCCCGTTCTTCTAATTCATCCCGTCTTGATGCACTAAAAGAAAATATGTCAGTTTGTAGATATGATCCAGAACCTGGACAGGACGACTTAATGATATTAGCGTCTTTACGGTTAAGATCTGCTACTGATAGTTTGTTATGTTATGCAGGAATGAAGGAGCGCCTAGATAGAATATATGAGTTCGTTCAAACGGGAAAGGACCCCGACAGTATTAAGGATGCCCTGGAGAAACAGAAAGTTAACATGCAAGCACTGATACTACGATTTTTCATAAATTGTCTAATAAGAGAACGAGACAGGCCCGGAACAGAGCAGAGTGAATTAGATGCATTGAACAAGTGGGGTCAAAATATAGCCGATGGAAAACATGACAGACAAAATTGCATAGAGGCCATGTATAAAAAGATTAAGAAAGCAGTGATAGCAGTACACGAGAAAGAGAAAGAAAAGGCTCCCTCCGAGGAGGAAGAAGAATCTGAAGAACTAGAACCGACTACAAGCACTATAGCATATGTAGGTAAGGGAACTTATCTTAGGAAGGGTATCCGTCCAGAAAGCAAGAGAGTTTTCTTCTCTGCCTTAACGAATCCGAATTCTGCTGAACATCAGTTCCAGGAAACTGATAAACGGCTTCGAGATCGAGTTGGGTACCATGTACTCAATTCTATGGATGAACAAGAATTAGCCCGATCAGCGGTATCATGGGCCGAAAATGCAGACATATATAATGATGACACCGTAGCACAGACATTTCTGAACCTCTCCCCCGACGAACAGAAATTAGCAGGGGTATATATGATTCAGCACCTTCTCATTAAGTACAGAAAACATTATTCCGATCCAGGTCCCTTACATGAGACACTAGAAGCACTACTGATGGATAGATGGAGAGGCTTAAGCACTAAATTAGTTCAAATAATTCTAGAACAACGACGCAGATATGACACCTTTGTAAGTCCTGAATATGTTCCCGCCCCACCTCCAGAAAGGAAAATGTACCATATGCAGTGCGGGGGTGGTATTGAAAGTCAGAACCCCTTGCGAGAAGTGCACCCTGTTATGGGTGAGGATAAAATTTTGAAACGCGTGTATGTACACACGCCTCTAACTAAATTAGAACTGTTAGAAATGAAGAAATTAGTACCGTGCCATGATAAAGACCCTGCAGGTTTTCATAGAGAGCTCAAAGACATGTTACTGATGGGGGACTACACATATGATGATATCATGAAAATGTTGAAAGTATTATTGCCTACGGGTATATTCGAGAAATTAAAGGAAAAGGACTGGGAGGTGGGAGACGCAAAGATTGCCTGGGCAGAAATAGAGGATGAAGAAAAGAAACGGGTTCCAGGGTTAGGCCTTGGGGACAAAACTAAAGCATTACCAGGTTTGATAGTACAGGTCCTGCCCAGATTATTGACAACTAGAAAGGAGGATTGGGATGCAATCTCGTCCTGTAAACAGAAACATGATGAAGATACTAGCGACTTTTATTCAAGATTCGAGAAATGTTTTATTATCAATAGTGGCCTCCAGCCAAGTAGCGAGTCGTACCCACATCTTTTTGTATCAAAGTTAGTCGAGAATTCCCTACCGTTAGTTAAAAATAGAGTGTATAAAGTCGAGAGTACATGGCAAGCAAATACGCCATCCCAGATGTTACAAATGTTACAATATCACCAGAATAGAATTAGGGAAGAACAAGATCAGGAACAGAAGCGCATGAAAGACACGAAAATGAAAATGTTAGTAGCCCAGACGGTCCCATCCGACAGTCACAGGAAAGGTACGACCCAGACAAGTCACGCTGCAGCTCCTGTTAAAGGGACATGCAATTATTGCAAGCAGCCAGGTCACTACGTACACGAATGTGCAGTTCTGAAACATAACATAGCGACAGGTAAAACTAAAGAGAGACCGCATCCGCCTAGACAAGACCATAACCAGCATCAGTCTACACAGAATACACAGCCCATGCATGCATCCGCACAGACAGCACAGACCGTAGCAGTACCACAGCCACAGCCCATTGCTGCAACTCAGCAAGTCTCACAACAGATGTACCAGTATGCCCAGTCAGCTTACCCCGAATATTCCCGATATACATGAAACAGCCTAGAGAGGGAAGGTGGCTTGCCTCTTATCGAGATTCCTGTAGATCAAGAAGGTCCTTATGTACACAGTCAGGTATTGGGGAAAGATAGAAAGTTTTTAATTGACACAGGGGCAAGTCGCACTACAATAAGTCATGACGAAGTTCCAGGGGCACCCCTCTCAGGCTCACAAAATGTTTCCCTTGGTTTTTCAGGACAACCTATTGTAAATGAAGTATCAGAACCAGTTCCCCTGGCTGTGGGTCCATTATCACGCGTTACAGACCTGTTACTAACAAAATCATGTCCGGAAAATCTATTAGGAATTAAAACACTGAAGGCTCTAGGAGCCATAATATGCTGCTCCCCGGAGGGGGTTAGACTCTTTCTGCGGGATTTCAAGGGTCATTACGTCCTTCGTGAGTTTGACGTCAGATTGAAAAATGTACCTGATTACTTGTGGGCAAAAGGCCCAACTGATGTAGGATGTATGCACATTACACCATACCGCGTTACCCTCAAGGCAGGTGTTGTATTACCCAGAATCAGACAATACAAGTTACCACCCGATGCTGTAGCGGCTTTACTGAAAATCATTGAAGAGCTCATTGCCCAAGGAGTGGTCGTCGAGACCGACTCCAATATCTGTAACTCACCCATCATTCCGATTCTTAAACGTACTGATCCCAATGCACCGCCAGTATATCGGCTGGTGATTGATCTTCGAGAATTGAATAAATGCATTATCCCACAGTATCCTGTGGTCCCCGATATATCATCTCTCTTGACTGCTATTGATTCAGAAGCAACGTTCTTTACTGTAATTGATCTCAAGAACGCCTTCTTCAGCGTGCCTATTGATCCAGAGAGCCAATATCTCTTCGGATTCTGTTTAAATGGACGCAGTTTCAAATTTTCGCGCGCACCTCAAGGATTCACAGAAAGCCCCAGCATCTATAGTCAAGCACTGAAAAGACAACTAGATTGTATTCAAATGCCAGTTAACACCGCTTTACTACAATACGTCGATGATCTGCTGATCACCGCACGAAGTGAGCCCGAATGTGAAAAAGCATCACTGACAGTTTTACATTTCCTGGCCGACAAGGGACACAAGGTGTCTCCTTCGAAGCTACAATTCTGTGTTCAGCAAGTTGTGTACTTGGGTCACTTGCTGTCCAAAGTGGGGAGACAGCTCACTCCCGATCGCATTCAGTTAATTGTGAACATGCCGCAACCCAAGACACAAAAGGAAGTGCGGGCCTTCATAGGCCTCACCTCGTACTGCAGACAATGGATTCCCCAGTATGCATTTCTAGCTAAACCACTCATCCAGTTAACGACACAGGAGGCAGCGACTTCGACTGTCCTCCCTTGGACTCAGGAACACACACAAGCTTTTGAAGAATTAAAGAAAGTTTTATGCCAAGCACCAGTTTTAGCGACACCATGTTACAGCAAACCGTTTACACTTTTTGTTACAGAACGTGATGGCACAGCATTGTCTGTCCTCACTCAAGACCAAGCAGGTTCACATAAGCCTTGTGCTTATTTTTCTAGTACATTGGATTCAGTAGCTCAAGCACTCCCTGCGTGCTTAAAGTCAGTAGCAGCAACAGCGTTAGCAATAAGACAAAGTGATTCAATTGTTTTAGGTCATCAGTTAACAGTTCAAGTACCACATTCTGTAGAGGTTTTGTTAAACAGAACCCAGACTCAACACTTAACTATAGCACGACTGACAGGTTATGAATTAACACTATTCCAGCCACACATAGAAATCAGACGTTGCAGCATCCTGAACCCCGCAACACTGTTACCTACAGTTATGACAGATCCAGCTCCGCATGATTGTATAGAAATAATTAATGCAGTAACTAAGCCTAGACGAGACTTAACAGATGTCCCATTGACAAATCCAGACCTGACACTTTATGTGGACGGTTCATGCATGAGAACAAGTACAGGAGCATTAGTGGCCGCGTACGCCGTGACCACTGAAACTGAAATTAAAGAAACACATCGTATTGACACACTGTCTGCTCAAGCAGCAGAGCTCATCGCTCTGACCCGAGCTTGTATTCTAGCCAAGAACAGAAATGTTAACATATACACAGATTCCCGCTATGCCTTCGGAGTTGTACACGACTTCGGAGTCCTCTGGCAAGAACGAGGTTTTCTGACTTCTCATGGGGCCAAGATACAACATGGCCCCCTCATTCAAGCACTGTTAGAAGCAATACATTTGCCCTCGGGCATATCAGTCATGAAGTGTAAGGCACATACTAAAGTCACAGATTCTGTTTCCCAGGGTAACGACCTGGCAGACCAGACAGCAAAACATACAGCATTGACTTACACCCAGACTACTGATGTGACACAGACAATAGTACAAACACAGTGTATGACAGTTAGAGATCCCGCCCTAGACGTAATTGACATCCAGACACATGCTACTCCAGAGGAGATAAAGAAATGGACTGAACTAGGAGGGATTCAGACAGATCAAGGTTGGGTGACGAAGGGAAAATCTATATGGTTTCTCCCCGACTCAATGGTTCAAGTCATGATAAATACAGCACATAGTCCTGCCCATCTTGGAGAGAAAGCCATGTTAGACAGTTTACAGAATCTCTGGTACAACAAACACTTACGAGCAGCAGCAAAACAGAAAGTGCGTACTTGCATGATCTGTTGTCAGTTCAATCCAGGTAAAAGCGTCCCTGTTGAGCAAGGTGGATTTCATCCTCCCGATCACCCTTTTGAAGTCCTCCAGATGGATTATATCCAGATGAATAGCTGTAGAGGATTTAAGTATGTCCTTGTAATTGTTTGTGCTCTGTCCCGCTGGACCGAAGCATACCCAGTCCCAGACTACACTGCTCCGACCACTGCCAGACAGTTGGTTCGTGAATTCTTCCCACGGTACGGTTTGCCCCGTGTCGTGTATTCAGATAACGGACAGCCGTTCTCGTCCGAGCTGATGAGACAAGTTTCCCTCTTGCTAGGATATCAGTGGAGGTTCCACTGTGTCCGACATCCCGAAGCAGCTGGCCTTGTAGAAAGGCATAATCAGACACTAAAAATCCGTCTTGCCAAGATCTGTCAGGAAAAAGGGGTCGACTGGATAGTCGCCCTGCCCGTGGCACTATTCTACATGAGAATGGTTGCCCACTCGAGATCAGGGCTATCTCCGTACGAAGTGGTCTTTGGAAGACCGCCGAATATGTGGGGGACGCCCGTTCCGAAAAAGATCACTGATATTGATTGTAACATGTTGACAGATTACCTTGCCTCCTTGATGTCTGCACTCCAATCATGTCGTTCACAGGTTGCCGCAGCCTTCCCTGACAACACCGATGTAAAGGCGCATGAGGTCCGTCCAGGGGACCTGGTAGTCGTCCGGAATTTCGACCGGAAAAGTCCGCTGGAGCCCCGCTGGAAGTCTCCAAAGACCGTTCTGCTTACCACCAGGACCGCCGTGAAAATCGAGGGGAGAAAGGGGTGGGTCCACACGAGTCACATCAAACTATGCAATGAACTAAAAAACGGACTGAAACAGGACTCTGACTCGTCCACCCCCACCAAAGACTGTGTTGAAGCACAAGACGTTACTGTGCCTAAAAGAGAAAAGACTCCTCAAGAACTTTACCGTATGAAGCTTCGATCTAGCAAGTCAGACAGTTTAATTGTTTAAGTCCTCCCCTAGGTGAATCGGTTAAATAGTTTCTGACATGTATCCCCTAGATCGAGTTAGAGAGAGAGAGGAAAAGAGAAGAACATATTGCAAATCACTTCGTAGTCACTGCATAGTGACACTAATAATCATGTTTATTCTGAGTATTCTAATTATTATTGCCAGCATTCTGCTTCCTATGTACTGGCCTATTTTCAGGCGTGAACAATCTGCTTACAATGTCTCTGCTGAACACACTTTTAGTGAACTTCCCGCACATGAACTCTCTTACAGACTTGCGCTGCGCAACAATACATTCATTAGTATGTTACACCATTCCCATCAGACAAATAATGCTACAGACTGTTGGATATGTGGCCGACTCCCTCCCTACCAGAATTACAAGGGAGCTCTGCCCCTCTTTCCGTACCCATTCACTCACAATGGCTCCTGTGGAGCATGGTTTAAAATAATTAATTCTTTAGATCCTGATATTGCTGTTTTCGATGGGGGCTGGGTTTGGGGAAACTTGAACTTAGTCCTGCTCAACGTCTGTTATCCTGATCAAGAAGGACTTCCCACTCGAATAGGAACTGATCTAGAAAATGAAGTATATGGATTAGGTAATTACACAATTAGCCTTATGATCCTCACTGTTGAATCTGAAACTGCTCCAGTTCTGCCCCATATGTTAGTACTACCAGTCACAGGTGAATTATGTGTTAGCAAGAAAGGTTCAGTACACGTAGGTCATAGTAAATGCACTACTGTGGTCGAGTTCAGTGACCATGGTAAATCGTCTTTTAAAGCTACCAGTCATTCCTACTTTGTTTGTGGTCATACCGCATACATACGTTTGCCCCCAGATTGGGATGGTACCTGTTACATTGCATTCCTTCTGCCACCTGTTTTCCTAGCTCCTCCTGATTACCATAGAAATACGAATCTAGCACCGAATAGACCCAAAAGAGATATCCCCCTTGTCGACTACACAGAAACGGCATGGGAACAGTACACTGATTTCAATAAAGGATTCTTTTTCTTCCTAGGACCTGTCCAAAACAGTAAATTAATACGCAGATTAACGAGAACACTCGAAGCAGTAGTGAACGAAACTGCCTCCGCTCTAGGTAACTTAACAGAGGAGCAGTCTGCTATACGGACTGTTGTCCTTCAAAATCGTCTTGTGATTGACGTCATCTTGGCAGATAGAGGTGGAGCTTGTAAGGTCATCGGGTCAAGTTGCTGTGTTTTCATTCCACAAAACGCACCATCTGTCTATCAAGCTATCACCCGTTTACATAAAATTGCAAATCAGATACATCAGAATCCAGGCACCTGGACTTGGTCCGGTTGGTTCTGGACTACGTTAACAGCTTGGGGATGGAAGATCTTATCGTTCCTAGGCATTGGCCTTGTTATAGTATTCAGTTGTTGCCTGTGCCTGCAGTGTGGGCCAGCGATATGTGGACTGTGTGCCACATCCTGCATTGAGCATTCCAGTTGCCTCTCAAACAGTCAAAGAAAGAAAGACGAACATATAATGTTACAAGAACAAACTGATCGATTTATGAGGATCGATATATCATGAAGGGTCCGTAGGGAACAAGGAGGGAATGAGGTAATATAAATTTTATGGTCATGTTGTGTTCCCTAGCGAGTACCCCACCGACTCCATGTACGAGTTAAAAGTGCATGTAACTTCCCTCCTGTACCAGCTATGAAGACGCAAATACATTTGCGTCCAACGTTAACTTGTCCTCTTTCAGACCCACCATGAATGGGTTTGATGGTCCGTTCCTAAGTATGCTATGCCAACGTCTTTTTGAAGTGTACTCCTACGTTTTTCAGCCTGGCTGAAAGTAGGCCCTGAATCTCTGCCACCGAGCCTCTTTTCTGGCTTCTGACTGCGAGGGCCTCTGCCCAAGCAGCCCCCGTACCCGTGAACTCTGACTTACTTCTAGCGCGGCCCTCCGTGCTCAGCTCAGCCTGCCAAGATTGACTATAACCTTCGAGTTATCTGTTTTCCTCCCCGAAGATACATTCCGGCCTGCTAGCTTCAGTAAACATCCTTCCTCAGCTACAGGGCTAAAGGGCCGACCTGTCTTTACGCAAGTAATTCATAGCCTCTGTTGCCATGCTTCCATGGAAGGCCCCATGCCCCCACGCTTCTCATACAGACACTCAGGCGCTTATACACGCACTCACAGCAAGTATAGAATAGCTTCTGCTCTAGAGACCTTTCTGCCCAGATAGCTTAGTTCCTAAACATCAGATATCAGATATGATAGAAGCACAAGTTGATCTGACATGCCAGACTTCTGTCTCTTTCCGCCAGTGTAAATGTCAAGTCCCCTGCACCCCGTCTATCACACGTCATGCAGCTGCGCGCGCATCCAAGCTTCCGATTTCTGCTGACATTGCAACATTCTGTTAGCACCACCCCTTGGTGCCACCCACTTGCGTCACCTATCAGTGACGTTTCTAGCACACACGCCTAGTTTACGCCTCTTGATGATGTACTAGCACCACGTGTATACTGTTATCTTGTCTTCTCTCAGCTGTTACGCCTCTTACATTGAACCTTATGATGTAAATCAAGTATATAAGCTATGTATTGTCAATAAACGACGGCGCGCTCATCTATCCCTTCTGACATCCTGTGTGGTGGTCAGAACATGATATCCTGATTCCTTTATGAGGAATAAAACCCTTAGAAACTCTTACACCACGGACTCTGTTTTCCTTCATTTCGATTGAGTTATTATTGATTAAGTACTTACCTGCATAGAAATTAAGAGAGTAAATTAATTATTTACATCACACACACACACACACAGAGCCCCTACACACACACACACACACAGAACCCCTACACACACACACACACAGAACCCCTACACACACACAGAACCCCTACACACACACAGAACCCCTACACACACACAGAACCCCTACACACACACAGAGCCCCTACACACACACAGAACCCCTACACACACACACAGAGCCCCTACACACACACACACACAGAGCCCCTACACACACACACACACACAGAGCCCCTACACACACACACAGAGAGCCCCTACACACACACACACACAGAGAGAGCCCCTACACACACACACACACACACACAGAGAGAGCCCCTACACACACACACACACAGAACCCCTACACACACACACACACTGAGAGAACCCCTACACACACAGAGAACCCCTACACACACACACACAGAGCCCCACCACACACACACACAGAGCCCCACCACACACACACAGAGCCCCACCACACACACAGAGCCCCACCACACACACACACACAGAGCCCCACCACACACACACACACAGAGCCCCACCACACACACACACACAGAGCCCCACCACACACACACACACAGAGCCCCACCACACACACACAGAGCCCCACCACACACACACAGAGCCCCACCACACACAGAGCCCCTACACACACACAGAGCCCCTACACACACACAGAGCCCCTACACACACACAGAGCCCCTACACACACACAGAGCCCCTACACACACACACACACAGAGCCCCTACACACACACACAGAGCCCCTACACACACACACACAGAGCCCCTACACACACACACAGAGCCCCTACACACACACAGAGCCCCTACACACACACAGAGCCCCTACACACACACAGAGCCCCTACACACACACACACACAGAGCCCCTACACACACACACACAGAGCCCCTACACACACACACACACACAGACACACACACACAGAGCCCCTACACACACACACAGAGCCCCTACACACACACACACACAGAGCCCCTACACACACACACACAGAGCCCCTACACACACACACAGAGCCTCTACACACACAGAACCCCTACACACACACACACAGAACCCCTACACACACACACACACACAGAACCCCTACACACACACACACACACACACAGAACCCCTACACACACACACACACACAGAACCCCTACACACACACAGAACCCCTACACACACACACAGAGCCCCTACACACACACACACACAGAGCCCCTACACACACACACACACACAGAGCCCCTACACACACACACACACACACAGAGCCCCTACACACACACACACAGAGAGCCCCTACACACACACACACACACACACAGAGCCCCTACACACACATACACACACACACACAGAACCCCTACACACACACACACACACAGAGAACCCCTACACACACACAGAGCCCCTACACACACACAAACCGATCCCCTACACACACTCACACACACACACAAACAGAACCCCTACACAAACACACACAAACAGAACCCCTACACAAACACACACAAACAGAACCCCATACACACACACAGATCCCCTACACACACACACAGAGCCCCTACACACACACAGAGCCCCTACACACACACAGCCCCTACACAGCCCCTACACACACACAGAGCCCCTACACACACATACACACAGAGCCCCTACACACACATACACACAGAGCCCCTACACAGAGCCACTACACACAGAGCCCTTACACACACACAAACACACAGAGCCCCTACACACACAGCCCCTACACACACACACACAGAGCCCCTACACACACAAACACACAGAGCCCCTACACACACATACACACAGAGCCCCTACACACACATACACACAGAGCCCCTACACACACATACACACAGAGCCCCTACACAGAGCCACTACACACAGAGCCCTTACACACACAAACACACAGAGCCCCTACACACACAGCCCCTACACACACACACACAGAGCCCCTACACACACAAACACACAGAGCCCCTACACACACATACACACAGAGCCCCTACACACACATACACACAGAGCCCCTACACACACATACACACAGAGCCCCTACACACACATACACACAGAGCCCCTACACACACATACACACAGAGCCCCTACACACAGAGCCCCTACACACACAAACACACAGAGCCCCTACACACACATACACACAGAGCCCCTACACACACATACACACAGAGCCCCTACACACACATACACACAGAGCCCCTACACACACATACACACAGAGCCCCTACACACACATACACACAGAGCCCCTACACACACATACACACAGAGCCCCTACACACACATACACACAGAGCCCCTACACACATCGGTTGAAGGATGCGGAGGAGTAACAGAAACTGAAGGGCAAATGAAAAACCTACGTTAACCTAGCTGGTATTTAACAGTGATGCTTTAAATCTAGAGTTGTCAACTGACGGACCATAGACCATTCCTTGGATTGGTTACTACACTAGAAGCCGTGGGGAAGGTGGTGGGGGGAGGCTGCGGTAGGGCCATTCTTTAGGCGCAATTTAAAGTCCTCATGTGGCAAAATTAGAGCGGTCTGTAAAGTGCCAATGCGAGCCTGAGCTTTTGGCTTGAGTAAGCTGGGCAAGCCCAGGTGCAAAGTTAACAAGGTGAAAGCAATAAAATGCGGTGCTCTCTCTCTACCCAAAAGTAATCCTTAACTTTTATGCCCCCAAAAACAAAACCCTTCTATCTTAAGAGTTCCCACGATCACTCAATGTGTTACTTCTGAAAGATCGCTGCACCTCACGACAAGGGGAGGGCACACCCTCCGCGGCTTGTAGGGTCGATTCCTCTATCAAAGACGTTATCATTGCCTGGTAAAAAACCAGCGCTGTGCATTCCTCGGGCGGCGTGCTTCGGCCTATCACCGAAAGAGTCCACCCTCAACCCTGGGCTGTTTAATACACGCAAAAACGGCGGCTGCACCGAGAATGAAAGAGAAAGCGAGCGTCTCTATAAAATGACCATTGAGGAAGCAGATTCACGTTTAATTTCCAGAGACATACATGATGCTAAACAGTTTTGTTTACTTAGATAACTTTGCCAAAGAGGTAAAGTAGAACAATTCGGGCAACGATTGTTGCCCGCCGCTTGGATTACCTGTCCAGAGCATCAGAAGTCAATGTGCCATGTTGACGCCTCTGACGTCCGACGGTAATAAGATGAAACAGACCGATAATGAACCTGGTCAAGGTTTCATTAGGAGTCTATTTACATGCTTTCCATTCAAATACACTGGAAAGGCGCAGACCAGTGATTTCTTGACAATGAGCCCCATGGGTATGTCTGGTGCTTCAAGCAACAAGCTAACCCGGGTAAATACCCAGTTTCAGACACTGAACAAAAAGAACCAAATAATATTCACACATGACACTCCCTGAGGTCCTGAGTGCAAAATGTGGCGCAAACCAGCTTCGAACGTGCAGTGCATTCTCTGAAGCCAAACTGTGCTTGTGATACGGTTTCCTGGGATTGCAGGGCACAACCCCCGCTCTGCAGCAGACACACTGACCACAGGTCAGCCCCACGTTTACAAGCAGGTGAGCGGACAAAGCTCAACGTCTGAATTAACACCCATAAAAAGCCAACAAAGCACCACTTCATCTGAAAGTGCTTTTCAGGGAACACGTACGGCCGGGTTTTGTCCTGTTCTATGTGGAGAAATTGAGAGGTTTCAGATAAATTTAAGTTAAGCAGCATCACAGTCACGATGCGTCTGCAGAGGCTCAGTGTTTTGCACCAGGGTCACCATTTCTCGGTTTCATTCAAGGAGTTTCGTTTAGGGCTAAAAAAACAGGGCTTTGCAGCCTATTCGGAGCACTATGAGGTGGACTCCATTTAAGACTGTTATTTCCAAGCTCTGGTGACAGGGGCAACGCCAACATTTTTTCGGACCTGTGGAATCTTGGAGATGTCTTGGGGGTGCTATGCACCAGGAAGGAGGGTCTTCTTGATCCGTCACTGGTGGGGAAAAGGCATTGGTGGTTTTTTGGGTGCTTTATATAGCACGAACTCGACCAAAGGTATCAGGGCGCTTTACATGAGCACCGCTTTCCATTCAAATACACTGCATTGTGGGTGTTTATGAAACACCAGCTGTCTGTTGAAGCAGGAAAGTTTTTTTTTGTTAGTATATTTGATATAATGAGGGCAGAGGTTTCACATTAAAACTGCGAATCTAGTGACAAGGCAAGCGGAGTAAAAGAATAACGAACGACTTTGATGACTTCCTAGCCAGCAGAGAAGTACGGGATTTTCCAACAAGCGCACGCCATGACACAGCAAACAGCCTTTTGCCTTTGAGCCCTGTCCCTTTCAGACTGGGCGCCTGGACTTCCTGCTGGGGTAAAATAATCCTCATCTTCTTTATGGGGCCATCTGGACCCATAAAGAAGATAAGAAACCTTTTACTTCAGCACTAAGTCAAGGAACCCAATCTGAAAAGGACGGGGCTTAAAGAGAAATTACAATGTCACTAGGACCTCTTCTCCCATGGCTGGCCACCGTTTAGGAGGCCAGCCAATGGAGAAGAGGGGTGGGGTTTAACCTCGCTAGTGATGTTCTCTCTATCTCATTAAATCTCACCAGCGAGCCTGCGTAAGCGCAGCCATCGCAGGCTGAGACCTAAACAGCGCAGCCATCGCAGGCTAAGACCTAAAAGTGGGTTGGTCAATGTCCAATGCCTGTACATGGGTAATACGTAACAGGCATAGTTGTAATGGCCATGGCATTAAGGTAATATTAGCAATAAGTATCGCCAACATTGCATCATTTATTATTAACATTAGCTTCAAATATATTATGGATAGTAAACCATTTTTCTCCAAACATCAGCTTAGGAGTTCTGAAACATTTTCAATTGTGATTTACACATATAAATTCATTTAAGCAAAAGCTTCTAATTTAGTCATCTGGGCTACACACAAAAGAGCAACCGAGGTACTCTTTAGAGAAGCCTGTTTTATACCTTACATTTCCATATCCAGCAACATTTCCCCTACCTGGATGTTCTTCTACAATAAGTATTTGCATCACATTTTAACGATATATGTATATATCTTGATTAGGTGCTTTTATTGCACAGAATACAGTGGTAAATATAATATTTTTATAGGGAACTGTGAAATATGGATTTTATTGTCATGACAGCCCTCAAACCACTCTGCAGAGATTTACAGCTGACAGGGCTACTAGAATTAACAAGCATTTGCAATGCAGTAGGTCTCGCATTTGCAAGGGTTAGAGCCCTTGGCGTTGAAAATGATTATGTTTTTTACCTTTTGAATTTTGTATGCAATGGAGTGGTGTTTGCATAGCGCTATTGCGTCCGTATGACCTTGCGGCGCTGGAGAACCATAAAATGGGAAATAGGTTGTGAGGGAGGGAAGACCAGAGTAATATGTAGGCTAGAAAAAAAACACCATCCTGGAAATAGCAAACACTCATAGGGAATGCAAGATTAAGTAAAGCATGTGAAATGTAAGCAGCAACAACATAGTTAAAGATGTCACCACCCCCTTTGATGGCTCCTTTAAAATTAAAATGGGCAAGTATGTCATACACTGAGAAGACCCAAAAGGTTAACAAGCATTAGAAATGCAATAGGTCTCGCAGCATTAGAGTTAGTGCTTTTAGAATTGTTTATGGGTTTTTTTGTAAATATTTAGCATGAGGTTGAGGGTGAGTGAGGGTGAGTGAGGCTGATGGGTTGAGGGTGAGGGTGAGTGAGGGTGAGGCTGAGGGGTTGAGGGTGAGGGTGAGTGAGGGGTTGAGGGTGAGGGGTTGAGGGTGAGTGAGGGTGAGGGGTTGAGGGTGGGTGAGGGGTTGAGGGTGAGGGGTTGAGGGTGAGTGAGGGTGAGGGTGAGTGAGGGTGAGGGGTTGAGGGTGAGTGAGGGTGAGGGTGAGTGAGGGTGAGGGTGAGTGAGGGTGAGTGTGAGTGAGGGTGAGGGTGAGTGAGGGTGAGGGTGAGTGAGGGTGAGGGTGAGTGAGGGTGAGGGTGAGTGAGGGTGAGGGTGAGTGAGGGTGGGTGAGTGTGAGTGAGGGTGAGTGATTGAGGGTGAGGGGTTGAGGGTGAGTGAGGGTGAGGGGTTGAGGGTGAGTGAGGGTGAGGGATATGCTGTTTGATACAGATGTATTACACACAGAGATTGCAGTCTGCCAGATATGCAGTCTGCTATACACATTTATTACACACAGAGATTGCAGACTATGGGATATGCTGTTTGAGACAGATGTATTACACACAGAGATTGCAGTCTGCCAGATATGCAGTCTGCAACACACTTATTTCACACATAGATAGCAAGCTGTACGATATGCAGCATGCAGCACATTTATTACACAGAGGTTTCAGGCTGCAAGATATGCAGTCTGCAGGTGGAGAGTATGTTACCGAATGCGCGGCAAAGACAATGGAAAGAGACCTCTAAAGACGTCAAACTTCAGAGCATTGGATGTGTTCCCTCTTTGCTTCAAGGAGTTCTTAATCTGTGTAGAGGGGTAACAAGCGGTGACACTGACGATCGTGGACTCATGAAAAACACAATCGGTCATCGACATACCTACTACCCACCTCGCTTCAATAATAAATGTGAGAAAACAAAATCTGTCCGTCATTTTTGAGGCCAGGAAATGTATGACAACAACATATATCAGTGACCCTGAAGAAAGGACACTTCTGAAACAGCCCAAGTCAGCGACACAGAGTCAGAGAACGGGAGGGAGGCCGGGACATGGTCCGGGATGACTGAAAGGGGGAAGTGGACATGGAAGTTTAGGGGGGTGCTGGGAGGTACAGAGGAGGCTGAAAGTACAGACGGAGTTTAGAAGGTACAGAAAGAGGCTGGAAAGTCTAAAGGCGAGCGGTGGACTCGAACCGGGGGAAGTTAGACGGCGCAGACGGAAGGAAGAGAGGGGAGGGGGGAGGAGAAATGCGACAGAGGTTTCAGGCTGCAAGATATGCAGTCTGCAGGTGGAGAGTATGTTACCGAATGCCGGATGTGCGGCAAAGACAATGGAAAGAGACCTCTAAAGAAGGGCTCGAGGTTTGATCTTGGGCACCAGTCTCCGTAGCCCTTCTTTTCAGGAACAGAATAGGGAGGGTGAGGAGAGGAGAGGGGAGGGTATGCCAAGAGGAACCGGAAGTGGCTGGGAGCAAGCATCCCCGTTCCCAGTAGTGCAGTGTGGACTGTGGAGGCATGGGTAAGGGGTCGAGGGGTGAAGTAAAGAGGACAAACGGCAGAGTATGCAGAGGAGCAGACAGCGAGTCAGAAAGGAGAGGGGTGTCGGCACGCGCATACACCCGAGGAAGTAAAGAGGGGGTGCAGAGGAGCAGACAGCGAGTTAGAAAGGAGAGGGGTGTCGGCACGCGCATACACCCGAGGAAGTAAAGAGGGGGTGCAGAGGAGCAGACAGCGAGTCAGAAAGGAGAGGGGTGTCGGCACGCGCATACACCCGAGGAAGTAAAGAGGGGGTGCAGAGGAGCAGACAGCGAGTTAGAAAGAAGAGGGGTGTCGGCACGCGCATACACCCGAGGAAGTAAAGAGGGGGTGCAGAGGAGCAGACAGCGAGTTAGAAAGGGGAGGGGTTGTTGACACGTGGCTGGTGTACAGAAGTACTGAAGTGCAGAAGTACTGAGAGCAGCCTTCTTTGACCTCACAGTACCGGGCTGCGAGGCGCTACACATGCATACACCCGGGGAAGTAAAGAGGGGGTGTAGAGGAGACAACGAGTTAGAAAGAAGAGATGTTGTTGACACGTGCATGGTGTACAGAAGTACTGAGAGCAGTCTCCTCTGGCATCACAGTACCGGGCTGCGAGGCGCTACACATGCATACACCCGTGGAAGTAAAGAGGGTGTAGAGGAGACAACGAGTTAAATAGGGAGTGACCGCATATCTATACCTCACTGAGAGCAGCGGGTTTGATGTAGTTGGCGCTATGAAAACCCCAAATGCCAACAAATTAAGAACGGGTCATAAATTGCTAAGGAGGGCAGGGGCATACACACAGCACGTGCTCTCACAGCCCAGCAGGGCCGGGGCGGGTAAACGTGCTCATTAGAGGAAGTGATGGCGAGTGCTTGGCAGCTCCGCCTTCCAGTCGCTACCTGATAGTTACAGGGGGTCTGGAGGGGCGAGGGGGGGGGGGGGGGGATGGGCGAGGGCGTGCAATCATCACGGGGCCCCTCGAAATCTGCGTGTCTATGGCTCTAATGAAGGAAGATTACTCACTCGCTCAGGTCACCGCTTGCCCGATAATCACCCCCTCCGGGACATTAGCCCCCGTGGGGAGCGTGTAGGAAGTGCTCCGGGGCAAAGCTGCCCGCGGGGGATCTGAGGAAGGCGCTATGCTCACGCCCAACACGAAGCGCCTGGAGCCGGGGACCCCGTGCTAGCTTTAGACAATAAAGTCATTTAAAACAAGTAGTGAGGGGGCGGAGCTGGGGGAGGGTGCGAGAGAGAGTAGGCAAGGCTAGCGGCAGGCAGGCAGGGGAGGAGAGGAGGAGGGGGGAGGAGAGTAGGGGAGGCACGGCCTAGCGGCCGTGCAATCAAGTAGTGAGGGGGCGGAGCTGGGGGAGGCTGTGGAAGAGAGTGGGCAAGGCGACACGGCGGGAGGGGGCGGAGCGGGTAAACAAAGACGGACATGCACGCGCCCGTGACTTTTAAGGTCAATGCGCATGCGCATAAGCTTAATGCGCATGCGCATTGACCTTAAAAGTCACGGGCACTGCAAGGAATCGCCACGATTCCTTGCAGTGTGGATAAAGAGTGGATAACTCGCAATACTCTCGCCTTGCTCGATGCGCATGCGCATCGACAGGCGAGACCTAATGATATTAGTAAAAGATGTTTGGTAGAAGGCTGTCAAGGTACTGAGACAGCAGGTCAAAAGAATCACAGGGGTCCTGCACCACATATTGAGGGGTATCGCCATTTTTGACATCACCAATGCTTCTAAAGTCCTGTGTTAACATGGTGAAAGTAACACAGATTATGCAAATGTTTGACATTGCACTATATATATATATATATATATATACACACACACATATACAATAAAATGATGCTTGAGAACTCCAACAACTACTGAAATCTGCACTGCACTAGACCAGGGGGGCAGAGCTGTCCTTGTCCTCCTTGACTTATCGGCAGCTTTCGACACGGTGTCCCATACCATATTATTACATCGCCTAGCCAAGGCAGGTATAGGGGGCACCGTGTTGAACTGGTTTACGAATTTTCTGCTAAACCGAAAACAAATCATCAGGCTAGGACAATTCTACTCTAAGGAGAAGGAGATTGGCTCAGGGGTACCTCAGGGCTCCAGTCTGAGCCCTACCTTATTTAATTTGTATATGGCTCCCCTGATCAGTCTGATTGAGTCCTTCAATGTGAACACGATCGCATACGCCGATGACACTCAACTGGTCCTGATGCTGGATAAAGATATAGCCAAAGCAGAACGAGACCTAAAAGAGTGTTTGACGGCGACCTTCAAGTGGATGCACGAAAACCACCTGAAATGCAACTCAGCAAAGACAGAGATCATACCATTCGGGAAAAATAACCTATTTTCCCCACTCACCTGTTGGCCACCCGATGCGGAAGCTCCCCCAGATACCATCAATGCCACTCGAAATCTGGGCATAAAATTCGACAACTTGCTTTCTTTTAAGCAACAATCCAGAGAAATAGCAGCTGCCTGTTTTAACATCATGAAGGGATTACGCAAATTTTTTGACTACCTACCATTGCCCGCCCGCCGAACAGTAGCGGTCGCCTTAATAACATCCAAAATTGACTACTGCAATAGTCTGTATGCTGGAGCAACAAGATCTACCCTACACAAACTACAGACCATTCAAAACGCGGCAGCGAGATTAGTCCTGAGGTTGCCCAGAAGATCATCAGCATCAGCTGCCCTGAACAAATTGCACTGGCTTCCCATTCAGAAGCGGATCTTATTTAAAATCATTGTGATCACTTTCAGGTGCTTTCACAAACAGGGCCCAAAATATCTAAATGATAGATTCCACAGGTATTATCCATCGAGAGAACTCAGATCAGCCACAGCCAACTTGATCACTGTCCCCAGGTTTAAACTCACCACCAAGGGGGGAAAATCACTGACAGTTCTGGGGGCCAAGGCCTGGAACACGCTCCCTACAGAACTTCGTCAAATAGCATCAGAACAGACTTTCAAAAAATCTTTAAAAACTTGGATATACAGACTCCCAGAATCCAAGTGTAAAACTTTGGTCTGATTATACCCAAACATCCCAAACACAGTCAAAACATCATACTACCGGTCAGCAATGAAAATGAAGCGCCAGGATGCTCCCTGGAGTGACAGAGCGCTATATAAAACACCATAAACATCAAACATCAAATCACCTGAAAGCGTTCAAATGATTATGGACGGTGAACTTTGAATCCCTAACTTAAAAGAAGCCTGTGTTCTATTTGGCTGAACGTCAATCAACACATGATTTACTAGTGTTATTAATTGGCCTGCTGTAGAGATTTAATCCTCACATATATGTCATGCAGTAGTCATCTAGCAACTAAAAACGGAGCTGCAATAACCATAGATACATTTTTTTATAGTGTCGGTGTTACCGGTAAATGCATTCCATCAGTGCATTCCATCAGTGCATTCCATCAGCCCAAACATTGAACAAATCGTTCATCTCATTATACACGGTCACGTTTGCAGTCAGTGCCAAGAGTTAACGCACAGTTGGACAAAGAAATGAACATCCCAGTGGCTGCCTGGGGTCTTATATGGCAGAGGCAGTTAGCCAGTCCATAGTATGCAAGCCACAGGAATCCTGAGTGAAGCACCAGCCACAACTGTAATTTATTTGACCTCCACCATGCAAAATAATATTTAAAAAGAAAATGAAACCAAAGCAGCAGTGGAGTTACCCCCTAAACAAACATGTTACTCCTCATCAAAAATACAATGCATCGCATCTCTGCATACTAACACGTAAACACCTACATGTTAAACAAGCATTGGAAATGCATTCGGTTTGGTCCTGCTGCCGTACATGCGTGCTTCAAGGCTGGGGAAGGGGGGTGAGGAGGGTTGGAGCAGGGGTGGGCAGAAGTGAGGAGAGGCACCTTTATGCTACTCCTGAATATAACATACAGTGCTATTGTAAAGCGCTCCGACACCTTTGGTGAATGTCCGCGCTATATAAAACTGCATAAATGAGTGACCAGACGTCCCATATTTCACAAGGCTGTATAGGTTTTCAGAGGCCTGCTGTGGTGATTTTTCCAAATTCAAATACAGGTTCTTATTTTAAAAGACGGAGTGAGCATTTGAATCGATGCATTTTCTCTGACAACACCCACAACCACCACCCCGAGCCCCATGTGGCTCATAATACGGATGGGATTGTGCAAAGCGTTAAGAGTTAGTGGCATTTGTATTTTTTGCTGTATCCGTATAACTACGGCACCTGCTGCTAGCACCAACGGGAACACGACCAGCTACTTCATAGCTGCGTGCGAATGGATTTCTCGTCTCCACATAACAGACTAAAACTGTACGCAAACTCCTCTGTTCACTTTGTGACCGGAGCGCTGGGCTGCAGAGCAAGAAGTCAGCTGACTGGCTCCCTGGCTGTCCAATTTATCCAAAAACAGCTTGGCCCCGTCTGAAGAATCAACTGAGACTGACTCAGCAACCCAACCCACATGGGGATCACGTGTTACCCGCCGCCTTCATAAAGTCCTTATTTAAACAAGCATTGGCCGCGCAGCAGTAAAGCTGCACGGTCGTGAAAGGATCATCTGCAACAAACATAACCAGCACTGCCTCTCCCCTACCTCCTCCACTGCCCAGGAACGTGCTGGAATGACGGCACAAACGAAACAAAAAAAAAAAAAAAAACGGGGCAGGAACAGAATACTGAATCCCGCCCCTCCAGGACTCCGTGGTTGCCAAGGCAATATTTCTGAAAATATTGTCGTGCTACCGTAAGGCAGGTCATGGAGTCCTCGAGAGGCGGGATCCAGAACAGACAAATCTGCTAAACAGGAGCTTTTTCCAATGGCAGGCCTCTGTTTCGAGAGGCCTGCCAATGGAAAAAGGGGGCGTGGTTTCACGCAGTACTGAAATTCTCCTGTTCACAATAAGTCTTTGCCTCCAGCAGGGCCATGCCCTGCAATTGAGGCTTCGACCTAAAAAGTCAGGTTACCATATGGAGAAAAAAAATTGCAAACTAAACAACACATTCTCTTTGTTTCAACCATTTGAGCTTGAAACATTTGTGAAATCTGCAAAATATGTTTCAAATACAGTAAATCCATACCAATACTGTAATTGCAGCAGCCACAAAATCGCATACATCAAACTGCTTTCACCGCTGTTTAAGCAACAATGTATTTAAGGTAAACAAAACCTAAACATTCTAATTCCTGTTAGTAGCCATTGGTAACTATACTTTGAGGAAAGTGGCTTTCTCTGGTTAACTACCCCAAAATACACAAGTAATACAAAAAGTCAGTAACGGACAACATGTTACATATTGCTAAACTTGTACTGCCATTTCAGGGGTATTGTGACATTTACAAACCACTCAGCCTCGGGATTTAAAATGTTAACCTGAAGCCCTTGGTGCAATACTGCAAGTTATATATCATCTTCCTCCACAGGGATACCTCAGACTCCCACCCGTCTCCGGATGCGGCCTAGATAGTTGTATAAACTAATATGCATTTTAGCCCTTAACATCTATGTACTCCTAAACAAACAAGTCCTTTGTCGGGTCCAAACTGACAGGCCTTGCATAGTTGACAGCACTTTGTATGGTGCGTTTTGAGTGAATATTTTTAAAAGGAAAGGGTAAGATACATATAAGCGAATGGAAATGACGTGGAATAAAAATACCACAATTGCTAAATGGCGCCTACATAATTTCCCTATACGTTTGCATTCGGAGGCATCGACAGATCAACCAACGTCTTCAAGTGCTATCGCCCTACCCCCTAAGACGGACCAAGTTCGATCGCCAGTGATTTAGTGTCTTTATTTTCCCAACATACATTTCATGCACTTCAAGCACAGTCTCGACAGAGCATAGCAGAGCCGAGCCTCTCCCAGCCGTGACCTAACCCTCTCCCCAACCAGCGGCCCAAATCTCCTCAAAAGAGCTCTACACTCACTTCGATCCACAAAATAAGCTTCAAGATGTTCGTGGTCCTCCTGTGGGCCCTGGGAGGTAGCGCTGGAAGCTGAAGCGCCTCTCAAACCCGGTTTCCACCAACCTCAATCCGCGGAAGACATGGCAATGACGTCATAGAGGCGCTCCCTCCGCCGAGGATCATAGAGATGGCCAGCGAGACGAGAAATAGGTGTAGCACGGAAGAGTACTCAGACGGCCATGTCGAAGCTGTGCCGCATACGGATTTCTGAAGGAATGATGCAGCAGCGACGGGGGAAATACGTTTAGAACCTCGTAGCGAAGCAACAGGAGTGGACCGCTTAAGCAAATCAGTGAAAATAAAAACTCATTCATTAGACTTAAAATGAGCTCTTCAAACGTAGTCATTCTTTTTGATTTTTTAAAGGATAACGTGGATAGATTAGCGTGGATATTTTAGCGATACAGTACTGTTTTTAATACATATTGTTAATTGTGATATGACGCATCACCACTGAAGATGTTTACTTCATGTACACGTAAATAAAGGGACTCGGCACCGGGAAGAGGCGAGCGCTGTGACCCTCCGAAGCCAGGAGGCCATTTTGAAACGCACCTGTTTACTTTTCGCTTTTGTTTATAACAGTGCGCAGCCGCAAGTCACTTGTGTACTGTGACTTCAAATTATATAATTCGATGCAAATTATATAATTCGATGATACTGGAAAATTTCGTTTTTATTATTTGCAACGTTTTTAATTCTGTCACGGTCGGAAAGACGAGAGTTTACACTTTTTTCTCTTTACTCCCATAGTCAGCACCATTAATAAAAGTTTAAAAAAACAGCAATATAAGCATGAGGACCACATGTGACGAGGCCAGTGCTGCAGCCACAGCACCTTCACCTTACATAATTTGCATTAGACTTCAGAGTGCAATATTGTGTTTTGGGAGCACAATGGGATGCCCAAGGCTACACAAATCAACTTGGATTTTAAGATTTAGCTTGACAGTCCAGCTGGCATGGGACCTGACGTGGTCAACAAAAAATCACTTGAGTCTGTTTTTCCATTATTTTTACGAGCATTTGTTGTTTTTTGTAGTCTTCGAAGTGTTATTGATAGGTGCTTTGCAGAGTTGTCTGTAATTGTGGATTGTTCACAGGTGCAAATAGAGAGGCAGATTTACAAGAAAGTGACGCATCTGTAGAGATATATCACTTTCCCTGCGCCACCATGGATGCGTCGGATTTACAATACGGCGCACCATGGTGCAAGGATTGACAGATGTGACAGAAATTCTGATGCGTCTGCTGGCGCAAAAGACATGCACTGCTAGAGTCGTGTCGAAAGCACAACGCAACTCCAGCAATACTTGATGAGGGCCTAGCCTCATTGTGCTGCGTCAGGCGTAAGGTATTGACGCAGTGGCGTCCTAGAAGTGATCCAGTGAAATCTTGTAGATTTCACTGCGTCACTTTTATGAGGCTTTACTGTGTGGGAACGCCCACCCTGCATACATTATTCCTGTCACAGCTTTAATGTGACACAGGGCTGTACAACGTGACTCATCTCCCTAAATGCATCACGTTGTAAATGGGCCGCATTTTAACGCCGCTTCTGCGTCACTAAAAGTGAATCAACAGTTGCGCAAAAATGACGCAATGGGCTTATAAATCTGCCCCATAATATCTGGCATATGCCCTGTGCAGTGATTTGCGCCAGAAATGATTTGTTGTTGGTTGAAGGCTTCAACGTTGGTTGTGATAGCTGTGGTTTGTTGTTGAACCATATGTTGTGGTTTGGGTGGTCCAGATGGGTGTTGGTTATTGTATCAAATAGGAAATATTGAAAGTTGGCATTGCTGTGTGATGGTACGTATATTAAGAGGAAGGAGTACATAATAGTAGGATGGGGTGACATCTTATCATCAAGGACTCACAGGCATTGGTTAGGTTTTTAGTTATTTATAGAGTTTTTTTCATGGATGACAGCCATGCCTCCTTCAATTTTGCCAATTTGATTTCTGTTAATGATGTGAAAATATGTAGGGATGGCTTTGTGATTAGAGTGCAGAATCTTTTTGTACATTTTTTTTAGATTTGTATATAGCTCGAACTAGACCCGAAGATATCGGGTATCAGAGTGCTTTACATAGTACCAGTTTCGTTACATGAGGACACATTAATTTTTGTTAGGCACGGGGAAATTAAGTGATTTGCCCAGAATCACAGGATGTTGAGGTTTGTTGCCAAGCCCTCAAACCCGGTTTCCCAGTTTCGTCTTCGACCGCTCTAGCCCTAAGGCTACATCCTCACTTCACTGAGCTATGTTTCTGTAATGAAGCTGAGACGCAGTGTTGTTTCCTAGAGTAGACTAAAGATGTTAAAGCTATTTTTGTTGTTCATGGATCTTGCATTGAAGAGTAGGCATTTTAGCTATTGTTTTTCTTTCTTGTTCGTGTCCTGCACCATGAATGGAGATGGAGAGGCATGGGTCATTTTGATGTGGCTGATTTGGGTGTGTATTCAATCAATCAATCAAAAGCATTTATATAGCGCACTATTCACCCAGAGGGTCTCAAGGCGCTAGGGGAGGGGGGTCCGCTACTGCTCGAACAGCCAGGTCTTGAGTTGCTTCCTGAAGGCGAGGTGGTCCTGGGTCAGGCGGAGGTGGGTCCGGAGGGAGTTCCATGTCTTGGCGGCGAGGTAGGAGAAGGACCGTCCCCCTGTGGTCGCTCTTCGGATGCGGGGGACGACGGCGAGGGCGTGGCCGGTCGATCGAAGCTGGCGTTTGGGAGCGTAGAAGTTGAGGCGGCTGTTGAGGTATCCTGGGCCTTGGTTGTGTAGGGCTTTGTGTGCGTGGGTGAGGAGACGGAAGGTGATTCTCTTGTTGACCGGGAGCCAGTTCAGGTCTCTCAGGTGTCCGGAGATGTGGCTGCGACGGGGGATGTCCAGGATGAGCCGTGCTGAGGCGTTCTGGATCCGCTGGAGTCTCTTCTGGAGTTTGGCGGTGGTTCAGGCGTAGAGGGAGTTGCCGTAGTCCAGACGGCTGGTGATGAGGGCCTGGGTGACCGTCTTCCTGGTCTCGGTGGGGATCCACCAGAAGATCTTACGTAGCATGCACAGGATGTTGAAGCACGACGAGGAGACGGCGTTGACTTGTCTGGTCGTGGAGAGGGAGGAGTCCAGGATGAAGCCCATGTTGCGTGCATGGTCTGTTGGTTTGGGTGCGCTGCCTAGGGTGGGGGGCCACCAGGAGTCGTCCCAGGCGGAGGGTGAGGATCCCAGGATGAGGACTTCCGTCTTGTCCGAGTTCAGTTTCAGGCGGCTGTTCTTCATCCATTCGGCTACCTCTTTCATCCCTTCGTGGAGGTTGGCTCTGGCGGTGGCGGGGTCGTTGGTGAGGGAGAGGATCAGCTGGGTGTCGTATTGTGCTTTTGACTTTTGCTGGAAGTGGGAGAGATGTTGTTTGGTTAGAGGAGTGAGAATACTGAAATATGTCAGTGTGTACGGGGGCTTTTTGGGGTCAGTCATGGTGTTGTAACTGCTGTGTTTGGGGATTTGTGTAGACTGTGGGAGGTTGTGGTGGGTAGGTACGATTAGGGAACTTTGTGATCATACATTCACTCCTTCGCATTTATTTTATTTTCCTTCTGGGAAGTGACATAGTGTTTGTAGGTTATTTGAGTTATGCCACCCTTGATCCTGTTCTTCTGGCAGGTCGCTCCCCACGCCGCACAGCACCACATGTGTGTCCGTGCCCCTTAGCCCGCTGCTGCCGCTTTCTAGAAGTTCGAGGCCTGCCTCCACCCGCAGGCTATCACCTGCACCTCATCCCTGGTGGCCAGTGGTAGGCCGTAAGTTCTGTGCGCTCGCTCTGCCCCCTTTTTGCTGTCTGCCTTGATGTGATTTTGCTTTCTGTTACTGTGTTGTATTCTGTTCTGATTCTGTTATTGTGTTGTGTTCTATTTTATTCTGTATTTTTCCCCTTTATTCCTCTTGCATTGTACTGTGACCTTCTGTTTTTCCGCCTGTTCTAAACTCCAGTTGTTCCCTCTACTGCGTCCACTGCGGCCCCGCCCCCTGCTTGCCCATTCGCCGCCCGCTCCCGCCTCCCAGCTGCTCCTCCCTCCCACCTCCCCTTATATGGCGGCCGCTGGGCGGTGAGGAGAGCAACCCTTGACCCTGTTCTACGAGCAGGTCACTCCCCACGCCGTTCAGCACCACCTGTGTGTCTGTGCCTCTGAGCCCGCTGCATGCTGCTTGCTAGAAGTTCGAGGCCCGCCTCCACCCGCAGGCTACCACCTGCGCCTTATCCCTGGTGGCCAGTGGTAGGCCGTAGGTTCCATGCGCTCGCTCTGCTCCCCTTTTGCCTGTCTACCTTGATGTGATTTTGCTTTCTGTTACTGTGTTGTATTCTGTTCTGAATCTGTTATTGTGTTGTATTCTATTTTATTCATTTTTTTCCCTCTTTATTCCTAAGGCAAGCCCGTCTGCGCCCATCCGCGCCTGGACTGCACCCAGTGCCAGACCCCTTGGCACCGCGAATGCCCAACTCCTGATGCCGCTACGACACCAATACCTACACGCACTCAACACCGGACGACAACACACCTGCTTCCTGGCTGCCCCGAAGCACACCAAAGGACCCTTCTCCTGCTGGAGCTGCAGCTTCATCAGCCTCCAAGCCGCCAAACCGCCCACCGCGGCTAGACGCAACCACCTCAGATGCATACTACTGAACACCCGCTCCGCACGCAAACACGCCGTCAAACTCTGGGACCTGCTCAACACATCCTCCCCGGGCATTGCTTACCTGACAGAGACCTGGATGAACATCACTTCGGCACCCAACATCACCTTAGCCATCCCGGACGGCTACAAGATCACCTGCAGGGACCAAACCAATGGAGTAGGAGATGGAATCTTACTTTGAAAAAGAGGGTGGGGCCCTTGACAAACAGATACTACCCTGTCAAGGAAAACAATAATATTGGGAAAAGGGGGGAGTTTTGCACCGGGTTCAGTGCTGGATATTTTTGTTGAAGCTCATGACCAAACGACCACTATTCAATCAAGATACATAAAACAATGTGTATAGAAAAATATATATTTTTATATTATTTTTTCATCTCATTAAATCTGGTTATCAACAATTTACAAAAACAGATAATTAAGTATAAAAGACATGAGTTAAACATTAAATATCAGACTTGATTGATTATCCATAAGTTATACAAGTAAACATCAAAATAGTGAATATTCAAACCACCGAATGACATAACAAATGACCCTGGTTTGGTCATGCGTGAATGGACTACATGATCCCTCAAATTCCTGTTACGTTTATATGCAAACATGGGTTTAGTAAGTGATCCTGTATCAGAATGTAGCACATTTAAAATTTGCCAGCTGGAGTAAACCGCCTGCCTGATTCTATCATTCAACATGGAGTGTCGAGTGATAAAGATTAAAGAGGACTCTGACTTTTTTTTTTAACATTCTCAAGTAGGTGCTGGCGGTCATAAAACCTAGCCCTTTTATATGAGTCTCTCACAATCTTTTTCGGGTAGCCCATGGCCAGAAACTTGTTTTTCATCATTTCTGATTTCGCATCAGAATCACAGATGTTTGTGCAAAAATACACCAAATGGTATGCTGTTTTTTTGGATCGCCGGGTGGAAACTATCATAATGAAGTAAAGTATTCCTAGCAATTGACTTAACAAATAAATCAACTGCTAGGACACCTGAGTTATGTTTAAACAAAACATCAAGATATTTCACTTGCTGAGTACTCACATTATATGTAAAGCGAATGTTGGAATCAAACAAGTTTATCCAATCCAAAAATTGATGTAAATTTTCCAAGCTGTCATTCCATATAAAGAGAACGTCATCTATGAATCGGGACCATTTCGTCACCGACTCATAGAAAGGAGCTATTTCATTAAAAACATACTTTTTCTCGAATCGGGACTTGTAAATATTTGCCACAGTAGGGGCACAAGATGCCCCCATGCTGACACCCAGATTTTGTCTGTAAAGTTGGTTATTGAATTCAAAGATATTATCTGAGAGTACAATCTTAAGGCACTCTAACACAAAAACTGATGGGCAGTTGATCTGATATTCATGAATGAACCAATGTACCGCTTCAATAGCTCCATCGATTGGAATGTTGCTATAGAGCGCTTCAATGTCCATAGTAACAAGATACTGAGTCTCAGGTCAAAAAGGCATATTTTCTACTAGGTTGATGATATGTCTGGTGTCCTGCACAAACGCTGTAGTGTGGGAAACGTGAGAGCATAATATCGCGTCCACATATTTCGCCAACGGTTCCGTAGCCGAGCCTATCGTTGTGACTGTAGGCCTTAGCGGTGGATCTACGATACTCTTGTGGACCTTAGGTAGACCGTAAATACTAGCCATTCTTGGTGTTTCAATATTTAAACAGAACCACTCCTTATCACATATATCACCATTATGCAGTGCTTTACCTGTGACTTTCCGTATTCTATTTACTACTGCCTAGTGGGGTCTCTGGTGATGGGAAGATAAAAACGAGAATCAGTCAGCATTTCTTCCATTTTTGACAAATACGTAGTTGTATCATAGACAACAAGTCCACCTCCTTTATCGCAGGCTTTAATCACTTTGTCTGGATTGGATTTCAAATCTTCGAAAGCTCTATATTCCTCTCTGTTTAAGTTGAAAGGATTTTTTTGGACACGATTAGTTATGTTGACAAACTTTTTGTATAATACTTTTTCAAAAACCGCCACCTCTGGTTGTAGTTGGTCAAGAGTGCGGGTAAAAATAGATTTGGGCAAAAGCACTGACAGATTAGAATTGTCAGGGCCCTGGTTTGATTACTGAAAAAAATCCTAAACCTAATTTTCCTGAAAAAGGATTGCAAATCTCGGAACAATTCAAATTTATTTAGACCCAAGGGTGGAACAAATGTTACGCCTTTAGATAACAGTGACACTGTTTTCGGGTGAAGAACCAATCCACTCAAATTAAAGATCGGAATGTTATCTATTCCCTCCAGTATCTTTTGTTCCGTATCTCCAGATATTGGTCGAATTCCATCTGAGGATTGGTTGGAAATTGATTGTACTGCTGATGTGGATTGACCGGGAGTCTCTGTTGGTACTGGGGTCTCCAATCATCTCGTTGGGGTTGGCTTCTCCCTAAAAAAGGCTGTGGCCCTCTTCGCCCACCCATAAATGTCTGGGCTGGGAAACCATAATTGTTAAATTGCCCCTCCCCATCCGAGTTCAAGGAATCAGAAGAATTGGTTACTTTCTGTCCATACCCATATTGTCTATTAGGATATTGTTCATATTGTCCCTGTTGACCATCTGTGTGACAATAATATTGATCAGCTAAATAAGGGTAAGTTGACTCCTTGCTGAAAAACCTTATATCTTATTTAATTTGTCTATTTTTCTTTTAGTGAGATACTCTGTATAGGAGCTGAGATCTTTCTCAATCTCTTCCAACTTCTTTTTAGATTCCTCGACTATACCTAATGCTTTAATCTTATTTTCTAGTTCTAATATATCAGAGGCTAGCTATTCTAAAACTTCTTTTGCCTTCTCTACAATGAGCATCATATAGTCGCGTGAGCAACGATTAGAGATCATGGCCAATTGCTCTAGGAATTCTTTGATTTGAGTGAATAGCCCTGGAATATTTCTGACCCATAGTCCTTGTGGGATAACTCCGCCTTTAAGTAATCAAGCATATATTTGACATGTAGTTCTATACGCTTCATCTTTTTCTTGAGTGCAAGCAGAGTGATGGCATCTTTATTCTTATCTATAGCCATCGATGCTTGGTTCCCAAATCTAGTAGAACAACCTACCATATTTGCAAATTGATCCTCAGTATTACCAAAGGTGGGTAAGTCGGACATGTTGAGAAAAATCTGTTATCTTACTCACTTATTAGTCAACCACAACTAAAGTTAAAGGGAAGACCTATTCACACCACCAACCAAATGTGCACGTGAGTTGAATCACCATTAACTACAAAAACAACAGTGATTTGTGAGACACAATCAGGGTCAGATTACAGCTCAAAGACCATGTGAACAAACATTTGAAAAGTCGATATATAACGAACCCCTCACAGACAGGCTGCAAGTTATTCACTTTGAAAAAGAGAGTCGGGCCCCTGACAAACAGACCTGTCAAGGAAAACAATAATATTGGGAAAGGGGGGAGTTTTGAATCGGGTTCAGTGCTGAATATTTTTTTGAAGCTCATTACCAAACAACTACTATTCAATCAAGATACATAAAACAATGTGTATAGAAAAATATATATTTTTGATTTATTATTTTTTCATCTCAATAAATCTGGTTATCAACAATTTACAAAAACAGAAAATTAAGTTTAAATGACATGAGTTAAACATTAAATATCAGACTTGATTGATTATCCATACGTTTTTCAAGTAAACATCATAATAGTGAATATTCAAACCACCGAATGGCATAACAAATGACCCTACTTGAATCTATATCTGCAAATGAGATACCATAGTTATCTATTCAACACTCTAGTAAATTTTGCATACAACTAAGAGAGAACAAACCCCGACCAAGCCGCCGCCAACCTCACCCTATGGTTATCCAACAGCGCCGACATCCTAGCACCACTGAAAAAACGACAAAGCAAACTTGGCAGCAAGAAGGCCTCTTGGTTCAACAATGATCTTAAGAAATCCAAGAAACTCTGCCGCTCCCTTGAAAAGGCCTGGAAAAAAGACCCAACAACCAGCACCAAGGACGCCTTCAAAAACGCCACCCGCATACACCACCAACTGATCCGAAAGGCCAAGAAAACCGCCTTCAAGGACCGACTAGATAACAACGCCCACAACAGCAAGGAACTTTTCAACATCGTCAAGGAATTTTCCAATCCCTCGGCCAACTCTAACGACATCACCCCCTCTCAAGCCCTCTGCGACGCCCTAGCCTCATTCTTCCACAACAAAATTGCAGACATCCACAACAGCTTCGACAACCAACCCGGAGACCAACCCACCCAACCATCTGCTGGACCTTCACCCCCCTCGAACATCCTTAATGATTGGAACCCAATCTCCACTGAGGACACCATCCGTCTGATGAACTCCATCCACTCAGGATCCCCCACAGACCCATGCCCTCACCACATCTTCAACAAAGCAGACTCCATCATAGCACCGCACCTCCGAGACGTCATCAACTGCTCCTTCAACTCCGCCACCTTCCCGGAAAGCTGGAAACACGCTGAACTCAGCGCCCTTCTGAAAAAACCCACAGCCGACCCCACCGAACTCAAAAACTACCGCCCCATCTCGCTCCTTCCATTCCCGGCCAAAGTCATCGAGAAAGCTGTCAACAACCAGCTCTCCGCCTTCCTCGAAGCCAACAAATCCCTCGACTCCTCACAGTCCGGCTTCCGAGCAAAACACAGCACTGAGACCGCCCTCATCGCAGCAACAGACGACATTCGAACTCTACTAGACAACGGAGACACAGTCGCCCTCATCCTCCTCGACCTCTCCGCAGCCTTCGACACAGTCTGCCATAGCACCCTTCTACAGCGCCTCAGAAACATCGGAATCCAAGGAAAAGCACTAGAATGGATTACCTCGTTCCTCACCGGAAGAACCCAGAGAGTCCGCCTTCCACCATTCAAGTCAAAGGCCACTGAAGTCATCTGCGGCGTACCACAAGGTTCTTCACTCAGCCCCACCCTTTTCAACGTATACATGAGCCCCCTCGCAACCATCGCCCGCCAACACAACCTCAACATCATCTCCTACGCGGATGACACTCAACTGATCCTATCACTCACCAATGACCCCAGCACCGTCAAAACTAACCTACACGAAGGAATGAAAGAAGTAGCCGAATGGATGAAACACAGCCGTCTAAAACTGAACACGGACAAAACAGAAGTCCTCATCTTAGGTACTTCCCCCTCTGCATGGGACGACTCTTGGTGGCCAGAGGCCCTCGGAAAAGCACCCATCCCTACAGACCACGCACGGAACCTGGGCGTCATTCTGGATTCCTCACTTGCGATGAACAGACAAGTCAACGCCGTCTCTTCATCCTGCTTCAACATTCTTCGTATGCTCAAAAAAACATTTCGCTGGATCCCCACCGAAACTAGGAAAACGGTCACCCACGCTCTGGTCACGAGCCGATTGGACTATGGAAACACCCTCTACGCCGGTACTACCGCTAAACTCCAGAAAAGACTCCAATGAATCCAAAACGCCTCAGCCAGGCTCATATTAGACATCCCGCGTAAAGAACATATCTCTGGCCACCTGAAAAACCTCCACTGGCTTCCCGTCAATAAGAGGATCACTTTCCGGCTCCTAAACCGCGCACACAAAGCACTCTACGAAATCGGACCAGAATGCCTCAACACACGACTGTCCTTCTACACCCGCCCCCGCCAGCTACGATCATCCAACCAAGCCCTTGCCACTGTACCTCGCATCAACAAAACCACCATGGGAGGTAGATCCTTCTCCTACCTGGCAGCTAAAACCTGGAACTCACTTCCCACTTACCTTCGCCTTACCCAGAACCACCTAGCATTCAGAAAGCAACTTAAAACGTGGATATTTGACAAGTAATTCCCCACCCCTCCTCTTAAGCGCCTTGAGACCCTCTGGGTATGTAGCGCGCTATATAAATTCTCTGACTTGACTTGACTTGACTTGGCTACCAGCGCGTTTCGGCTGAGCCTTCGTCAGGGTTTTCTTTAACAGTGGTTGCTACAAAAGAGAAAATTACAATAAACATTTCAACTCATTTGGTCGGAAGATTCCATTCAACATAAGGTCTATGAGCTTACAACTATATTACCAAATGTACAAAAAGGCAAACCTGCACCTTAAAATCCATAATTTTGTTAGAGAGGTCATTTGAGCTTTGAATAAGACCATGAACGTGCCCACCAACATTTAACATTATACAACAAATAGAAACATTTACTCGCAACAGACAATCACCATTTTGCCATTGGTTCATTGGAAAGGATTCAACACAGGACATATCAATAAATAGAGACCTTATAAATCACAACCAATAGGTTGATCAATTAGATCAAAAAGATAGGATTAGCTGAAAGAAAGTCAATATTTTGTACGGACACTCACCCAATGTTAATTACTCTTTATTGTATATTCTTTTAGATCAATTCTGCTAGCACTTCTGATTCAAAGGATTATCTAGATTCAGAGAGTAGGGGACACAAATTTGTAGGTGTCACTTATTTATACATTTGGATGGAGAAAAAAACTCTAATCTACCTGTATCTATATCCTTTATCATATTAACTACACAGTAGTGTCTCATTCATTTACAACTTTAGTTGCTTCAAGGGGTATATCGTATATTTACCGATCTAAAATAGGCCAAACATAAATTCTAATGGATTTATATGTGAAACATTACCTATTGATATTAGACTAGCATGCAATTGTCTTTGACTGGTACAAAGGGCCTATATTGCATACAAGTTGATAGGGTGCAACGCCTACTCATACCTGGATTGAAATTCATTTTCACTCCATAATCTTTGCCTGGATCTAGAATAATAACACTAGCCTTATGATGTGACTACCTAAAGTTCAAAAGAGGCTAGAATATGTCAATTGTTTACAAATCCCCTTATCCAATCTTACTCGTGCCTCCGACTTAACTAAGTGCATAGGAGTTATATTACCTTATGAAAAGCCTTGATATGTACAACCTTTGGAGGATAATCAGACTGCTCCCCGAAGGTGGTTATGGATTAAATCACTGAGATGTAAATCTGAAACGGTAGATGTTAATCATTAAATCTATAGTGATTAGCTATTACCTTCCTTTTCTGTACTAATCACACAATAATACTGACATCTTATCGGCAGTCGCAGTTACTACTGTATATAAATAAAGGTGCTCAGTCTCCTCCTGTGGCATTTATTCAGTAAACGATCCTAAACCTTGCCAGGCAAGGTCAAAAAGGAATGAGAATTGATATATGTGCATAGTATAATCTCCCATGTAATTACTGACACTGTGCAAATACAAAAGAATATAATAGAGCCGTGTATTTTCATATGTGGTCCCTTTGTTAAATTGAGAATATCAAATATTCATTTCATGGCTATGTCTCCTATAGTCTGTAGCTACGTGCATGTGGTTAAATAGCTAATAGATATAAGTCTATTTCTCTACACGTCAGGGGTTACCACATGGTCAGCCGAATAGATAACAAGTGGAACATAAGAATCCCCGCATACTTATTTGGTATTGTATACGTTGTAGATACCAACACCGGAATATGTGATATAAGGAAAGTGACTAGGCCTTATAATAGCCAGTTTTTAGTAAGAGTTATCTATAGCTATTGCTAGCTTGCTAACACTATCCTTATATTTAGTGATCTGTCCCTATGAGTAAACTCACCTTCATAGGCAGCGAAACGGCCTCCTCTGGCTCCAATTCAGTATCCGGCAAGATTCTCGATAACGCTGGATCCACACTTTTTATTAGTGCCGCTGTATGCGTATACATAACGTGGGTGGTGTATATAACAAGGACCCCTGAGGTACAAATTCTTACAATTCCTACATCAGGGACAAGAATATATGAGAAGTAACAACCTAGGCAACTCAAACAATTAGATCAACTTGTCTGTACAATGACAAAAATGAGAGGTAACACATAAACAACTAAGGTTCTGCTTTTTATTAACTTTAAAAATACATGTTGCTTAAAAGATTTGTATCTAAAGGAAATTAGACCAAATCACATCACTATATAAAAACAAATTCTCAAATTCATAAAGAAAACAATATAAGGGGGAGGCAAGATGGCCGCTGACAGACTGTAGGGAGAGGACGTGTTCTCCCTTCTCTCCCTGAGGCTATTGAATGAGAAAGGGATTGATGCGTGTTTTCCATCTGGCGGATGAAGCTTTTTGATCCTTTGGAAAAGGATAGAAGATATAGTGTATAGCCCGGTGAATAAGGATTTCTCAATTGTGACAGAGCACAAGCTGTATGAAAAAGTATCGGTCTCGCTAACAGTGAGATCTGTGCTGGCGTGGACACGGGCTCATACAAATCAGCTTATAGCTAAAGTTTCATATTGGAGTCAACAGCGATATCAAAGGGCAGTGGAAGCATCGGCCAGCCTGCGGGGGATGATGGCTCCGAAGATCGCAAAAAATACGAGGGAGGAGAAAGAGAGAGCCGCTTGGAGCGAGTCGGATGCTCCAGCGGCTAATCTCAGAGCGAAGAAGTTGCTGCGAGCACAGGAAAACTCGTGTAATTTCGAACAGGGGAAGAGCGCCGGTGGAAACAATGTATCTGACAAGACGACGGAGAGAAAGAAGAAGAAAGAAAAAAGCAAGGCGGTATCTTCCAAAAAAGGTAAAACTACCGAGCAGGCAAGCATGAGGCAGCCCTCAGTGTATGAGGCGTTCTTACCTGCTACCGCTACACGCGGGACGACGGCGGCTGCCCCGACTTCTGTGGATCCCGCTGTGAGTGCATCAAGTGCCGACTGCCCCGCAACTCAGCAGCTGGTTCAAGACGGGTTCGCTGCCACGGGCTCAGCAGGGAAAACCCTCGAGACAAGCGCTGAGGTAATTGGCGGGGTGAGTGAGCAGGGGGCGGAGCAGGCAATTGCGGAGCTGTCAGGAGGGGTAGCGCTGCAGGAGCAGGAGCAGGCGGAGGATGCAGAGCGAGGGAAGATCAGGAAGGAGAATGCTGCCCGGGGAGAGCAAATGAATAGTAAAACTCGAGCTGAAGAAGCTGAAGAAGTGCCGGCACTATTTAAAAATGGAAAAGAAATGGCAGGAAATTTTGGCAATAATAATTATCAGGCTGGGGAGAGTACTATGCCTACTATGTCTACTATGTCTGCAGGTACTTATAAGTCTCCTGTACCAATAGAGGTATTGGCAGAGGCACTAACAGAGGCACTAACAGAGAGTCACAGCACTGATAATTTAAATAATTCGGATGAAATATCGGCTCAAAATCTGGTAGCTATTACGGGAGAGACAAACTATGGACCTAATATGAATGATTTGGAAGTACCAAGGAAAGATGTGGCTGTTTTAGACACAGATGGCCCGGCAATACCAGGCTCTCCATCCGATGAATGTTTTTTTTCGGTAAATGAGGGCGAGGTTGAGGAGGATGTGGAAGAGGAGGTGGAGGAGGAGATGGTGGCGGCTGGAGAAGAGGCGGACTCAGAATCCTCTTCTAGTGCTGAGGAGACGGAGAGCGATCAAACAATGTCGGGGTTAGAAACAGAGACAGTAGCCACATCAGAGTCTGGAGAGGCTTCAGTCCAAGAGATTTCTGTAAAACGTAAATCCAAAATTTTGACTAAAAAACGAAGGAAATCAAAGGGCATTTTGAGTCCTACAAACGCCGATGTTGCAAAGAGACTTGATTGGGACTACTCAGCTACGTCACAAATGTATCAAGAGGCTACTGGGGGGTCAGTAGATAAAAATATGGGCACTCTGGGGTCACTTGAGCAGAGTATGAGACAAAGATCTAGGCAGAGCCATAGCCCAAGCCAGAGCCAAAGTCAGAATCAGGGTCAGCCTCAAGAGCAGTCATCACCAAAAGGGTTTGAAATGATGTTTGCAATGTTGAAGCAGATACAAACTGAGGCGAGAGTGGAAAGTCGTAGAGCTAGGCACGAAAGCAAAAAGATACAAGGATCTCTCCGTAAAGTAAATAAATTATATGCAGATTTGTCAGGGAGAGTCACAGAGGTAGAGGAAAGAACTGGGGTGTTGGAAGATGAAATGAAGGGTTGGAAGAAATTTAGACAGGAGCAAGAGAAGATTACAACTGATATGTTATGGAAGATGGAAGATTTTGAGAACAGGCAACGCAGAAACAATGTTAGACTTTTGGGTATTGCGGAAGGCAGAGAGGGGGAAGATGTGAGAGCTTATGTTATAGAGCTTCTGAAGGGTGCACTCCCCGATATAAAAGGCTGGGATTGGGAGTCAGAGATACAGCGAGCACATAGATTTCCATTCATCCAGAGAAAGGTGGATGCCTCAAATAAGCCTAGAGCAATACTTATATATGTCGGAAACTACTTGTTGAGAGAGGAGATAATGGCGAAGGCAAAACCACAGACTAAGTGCAGATATAAAGATGTTGAGTTTTTTGCTAGGCCGGACTTCTGCCATACAACGGTAGAACGGAGGTGGAGACTACGGGAATTAATCGCACCATTTCAAAAAATAGGTTGCGAGGCATATTTGATGTTTCCCAGTAGGCTGAAAGTGGTAAGGGGTGGACAGTTTAAAATCTTCTATTCTGAACTTAAGGCAAATGAGTTTCTGACATGGTTGAAAGAGAATAACCCACTGTCCCAGACACAGCCTGATAGAGAACGAGCAGTAGCTGTGGTTGCCAAAGGGAAATAGGAATCAAAATATATATACAATGGAAAAGAGAACAAAACAATAGAGCAAAGTAATGTAAGAAAGCTGAATATATACATATAAAGATGATATAGGATGGCATCACCCTGTTTGTATATGGTGTTACTAAGAAAGGGGGAGAGGGGGCGCGGTGGCCCCACACAGTCACAGCTGTCACACATAGGTCCTATGGACCTATTTGCCTGTAGGGGGGGTGGGACAGTCAGGGTGGGGACTCAGGGGGGGCAAGGGGGGGAGAGGGGTGAGGAACAGCAAATACTTTGGAAGTATTGCAGAGGAAAAAAGGAAGCAACCCGGAAGATAAGGACCAGTAGAACAGGGAAAACTTATGAGTTTTATATAGCTGTTAGCCCACTATGTATAAGCAATGAGCTGTGTAATGGTATAATTAATATTGACCTACTTAAAAACCCAGGATGAGTACTCGGATAATGACATGGAATGTCTGTGGACTAAATGACAAATTGAAGAGGCAGAAGGTGGCTATCTTGATTAAGAGCCTCAGGCTAGATTTTCTAATACTGCAAGAGACACATATCCAAGAGTCTGAAATTCAATTACTCGAGCAATTAGGCCTTACTGTTTTAGCGTATTCGAGACAGGGGGCCAGGAATAGGGGGGTGGTTGTAATGGCAAGACAAAGAGATATTACTACCAGGAAAAAATGAGAGGACGCTTGGGGGAGATGGGCTCTGATAGAATGTTTGGTAGGAGAGCAATGGGTAACTCTTGGATCTATATACGGTTCTACAGGGGACGATGCGGAAAACTTTGAACAGATCGATATTGAGTTGGCAACCTGGGCTCCATATGTAGTAATAGGAGGGGATTTTAACATCAATGGTGCTGGTGGACTAGGCTTGGGGTTAGGACCTCCAGTTAAATATAAAGGAAGGAAGAAAAGAGTGTTTCAAGCAGTTTGTTATTTAGCTAGGAATAATGGGCTTCTGGATGTCTGGGATACTCTTAAGCCGGGAGAAGATGGGTATACATATTATTCAGCACCACACAAAGTAAGTGCAAGATTAGATTACTTTTTGATCAGCAGTCAGGGCATTGATGGTGCATTTATTGAGAGACTACCAAGATTACTGGCGGATCATAATCCTTTAATTGTTACCTTAAAGGGACTGGTAGTGGTAAGGGGGGCTTCAGTGTGGACTTTTGAAAGAGCACTGTTGGAAGATGAGGCATATATCCAACATATGAAGAGGTGGGTAATAGAATTCCTGACAATCAATAGAGACACAGCAACTGTAGGGATGGTATGGGACTGCTTCAAGGCAGGGGTAAGGGGTGAGACTATTAGTTTTGGAGCTAGGAGAAGGAAGCAGGAGAAAGAGAGAAGTGAAGCCCTAAAGAGGGAGATACTTTTAGCAGAGGAAGAAGTGAGTAAGAGTCCAGTTTCTGCCAATGGCAATGGAGATGCCCTAAATCCTGCCCTTATGAAGTTATCAAAACTACGAATGGAAGCAGAAGAAAATATAACTGTGAAGGCAGCAAAACAATATGTGGCTAATAGGGAAAATTGTTATGAATTGAGTGAACAAGGTAAAATGTTAGCAATCAGAGCAAGACAAAAAGTATCGTTTGGGGAGATAAAAGCTATAAAAGATAGTTCAGGAAAGATTGTAACAAGCGTGCAACAAATTAGAGAGGTTTTTAGGAAATTCTTTACGAATTTATACCAAGAAAACGACGTAAAAGATCCTGAAGAGATAGCAGCCTACTTGAATAACTATGAAGGGGCTGAGCTGGATGAATCAGAAAAAAAGAGGTTAGATAACCCATTAGATCAACAGGAGATAAAAAGTGCTTTGAAGAATCTTCCATCTGGCAAAGCGGCTGGACCGGATAAGATTCCGCTAGAATTCTATAAGGTGTTTTGGGAGGAGCTAGGGGAGGATATGGTACGTATTATGGAACAAGCACAGATGGGATTGTCAATACCAAACTCTTGGTCTGGGGCAGAAATAGTTGTTATTTTAAAGAAAGGAAAGATACCCACAGATCCGGGATCGTATAGACCAATTACGTTGATGAATACCGACACAAAGATCTACTCAAAAGCACTGGCAATAAGATTCGCCAACGTAATAACACCATTAGTCACTATTAGTCAGCACGGCTTTATACCTGGACGAGGAACTACGCACCACACACGAAAATTAATAACACTTATGGATAAAATGGAGGTTACTGGGGAACCATTTTCGGTTTTATTGCTAGATGCTGAGAAAGCATTCGACCGTGTATCATGGGTGTATTTGTGGAGTGTGCTAGAAAGGATGGGCTTTGGAAATGGGTTCCTCACGGCAATAAAGACCTTGTATAGAGACCCAGTGGCTACGATAAGAATAAACTTGGGAACAACTGATCAAGTGAAAATTAATAGGGGTACTAGGCAGGGATGTCCGTGCTCCCCGCTACTTTTTGCTATATATTTGGATCCACTAATACGCAGAATGGAAGCAAACGGGAGTATACCCCCAGTTGCCACACCTAGGGGGGATTGTGAAGATACTTGCTTATGCCGATGACGTGGCTGTCGTAACACCAACACCCACAGAGGCTATTAGACACGTGGAGCTGGAGGCTATAAAGTTTGGAAAAGTGTCAGGATATTCCTTAAACACTGGGAAAACACAAATTATAAAAAATAGTAAAGCAGTATGTCAAGATTCACGAGTGGTCCACACAGGAACATATTTGGGCATAATCATCACTGCAGAATTAGAAAAAGTAGTAGAGCTGAATATAGATCCTATTATAAGAAAGGTGGGAAAAGACCTAGATAGACTTGATAATCTACGTCTTACAATAGTTGGCAGAGTAAACATCATAAAAATGTTAATATTACCGAAATTTTTATATTTGTTGAGAACAATTCCGTTATGGTTTGACAACCTTTGGTTTAAAAAGATTGAAGGAATGATTAATAGATTTATCTGGTCTAAAGGTAAAACTAGGAGAGCAGCTAGGTATATGGTATTACCAAGGGAGAGAGGAGGATGGGCATTACCGGATTTGAAATCTTATTATTGGGCTGCAGCCTTACAATACATGGTTGGTTTAATAGGGGGAGCAGAAGCGGAAGGAGAAGATGATTTAGGTTCATTAGCGATATATGGTCTATTGATGGGGGAAGAAGTTAAAAATATATTTTTGAAACACTTTGACACAGCTTACTTTAAAAGAACGCGATTTAGGACTATTTGGGGAGCGCATAATATTTGGAAGGCCTTTACTAAAAAATATGGATTGGGGAAAATAATAGATATACGAGAATAAAAGACAATACAGTATTTCCTGAAGATATATTTTCAGATTTAGTGTACATAGAATGGTACCGGAAGGGGATAATAAAAGTGGGGGATTTGATGGCACCACAGGGGATGAAACAATTTGTGCAATTGCAGGAGAAATACGATTTGGCAACAAGACATTTTTTCAAATACTTACAAGTAAGAAGTTATTTGCAAAACAAAAGGGGGGGAACGAGTGGGTTTGAGAAAAATCATATACTAGAGGCAATACATAATGGAGTAAACTGCACTATTAAAAGTTTTTATGCGGAGCTAATCGAATCAAAACCGGATGATATGGTTAAGTGGGGGGGAAAGTTGGTCGGCAAAGCTGGATATAGAGCAGGAATGTTTTAAAATGTCAGTAGAACTAGGAAATAATATACTGTGTTCTGCATCTCTGCAGGCTCAGCATTATAAAACCATATATCGGTTATATTATACTCCAGCAAAACTTGCACAATGGGGGGCTACTACTGGTATAAATTGCCCCAGATGTAGAAGTCTAGAGGCGGATGTGATCCACATTTTTGCAACATGTCCATGTCTATCGACAGTATTGAACGACATAGAAATGTTTCTTCAAAGGGCATTGAAATTAACTGTTAGTTTATCACCTACGATTGTATTATTGGGAATAGATTCGGGCAGTGAGCATGGAGAGGGGAAATATTTCATCTTTGTTGCTATGGCAGTGTTTAGATTATGTATTGCCTCAGCTTGGCTTGACCAGTCAGCACCAGTATTTCACCAATGGTTAGCTAAGGTTCTAAGTATATATAGTCTGGAAAAAGCAATATACTCAAGAAAAGGAAGGAATGGGAGGACGCTAGGATTGAAAATATGGGAGCCAATATCAAAATGGAAGGAAGAAATATAATGTATACAATGTACATAATGTATATAAGGTTGTAAAGTTTATTGGGTTATGAGAGAGGGTCACAAGGGTTCTAAATGTTAAGAAGAAATAACGTGCTGTATGATTTATTACTATGCAATAGAAGAAGAAGTACAATGTATATACTGTATATATGATAAATACGGCCTGTAAAAAATATTAGGGCAGGAGGCAGGAATTTCAGGAGTCTTATTCGCAATAATGTGTCATGTGTTGTTTATACGTTAAGTTCACATATTATTTCTAATTTTTCCGGGCGGAAATATGATTGAACTGATTTTGTAAACTGTTCCTCACCCCCTCCCGGCGCAGGGGGGGGGGAAATTCAATGTAAAAAGCTGTTAATAAAAAGATGTAAAAAAAAAAGAAAAGAAAACAATATAAGAGGCACAATAATACATTTGACGCTCATTTCGGCGAACCAGCGCCTTCTTCAGGAGTAGCCACGTATTTCCTAAAATAAAAGATGTACAGTAAAATATCTTGAATACAAACTTTAAATTTCACAAGTATAATTACAATTAACATGATTCAAAAATAATAAATAAAAAGGACATTAAGCAAAACCTATAGTAGAACAACATGTAGCAAAATTGTGGCCTCTCAATTGATAATAGACGAGAAAGACTTATGATGAATACAGTCCGATTAGTACCGTTTATTTCAGTGTTTATATTGATCTAAAGAACATAAATCTATAATCGCAATACAGACCTAAATATCTAGAGCTCATTTGTTTAGAGACTAAACTCAGGTTTATATATTCAGGTTTATATATTACCTGGCATTAACTGCCATATTATATATTTCACACATCTACATACATAAGGCTATGATTGTATCACTATTCTATAAGTGTTAGCCACATTTTTGAATATACCCATATTTAAATAATTACTTACTGAATAGGTAGATTTAACAGGTCAGATAGCGAAGAACACACTCTTATTGATAAGCTGATAAAGTAGTCTGCAGGAAATAAGCTGATAAAATAGTCTGCAGGGAATAGACAAAACATTCAATGTAGATTATAAATATATTTAGTCTTATTTAATATCCTAAATCGTTCTTGATTACCTTTGGATTTAGCTTATTACTCACTTTATTTAGTATGTTCGTTAATTCTCTATATTATCCTATTCTTTAGATCTCACTCAATGCTCCTCTTCCAAGGACTAGAGCGGCTATAATTCCTTTGAAAGTAGTGTAGATTGGACCCGTATTCGACTTTGATAAAACAGGGTCACTTTTCACAGAAGAAGAACTTTATATAGACTCTGTGTATATAAAAGATCTGCATGTCACAATCCGTAGGATTTCACATCTGCATAGAATTGTGGTTTTGGGTTCAAAGATATATTCAAAGGAGAATTGATGCAATTAGTATTTCAATTAAAATTACCTAATATCTTCCCACTGTAGAAAAGACTTCCTGATGCGTTTTTCAATAATCAGTAAACTCGGTAAAACACAAAGCTGCAATTACAAATAATATATTCGGGTCCATAAAAGATTTAAGGTACCTAGGTGGATAAGCAGCACCAAGATTCGAACCGACCAATCCTGAACAACCAAAATCCAGTAATGAAAATACTGATTGCATGTGCTTCATGCCGTCAGAAATGCAAAAATGTAAAAAAGATAATTACCTAATCATTTAAAAGAACATAACAAGGATGTAATTGTCTCACTGTCTAAAAGACACGACTAAAATAGCCCTTTTATACATAAAACCGACACACTGCTTTGCGAGATTTAAAAAAAAAATAAGGAGCTACGTAGGTGGTATTTGCATCTTATATATTAAAGACATCTTTTTGGATGGAAATATATATAGCTTACAGGAATAGACTACCTAATGTGTCAGGGTCATTTGCTTCAAGGAATGTTTTCAAGGCACGATACTACAAAAAGGATATAGAAAAAAAAATACAGAGAAGCAAAATGAAAGACTGTTTGTAACATTGATCTAAGAAGCCTAACTAAAATCCAAGCGCTTACCTATGTTATTTCTCGGCCGAAAATAACCAGAGGCGGACAGCATCCTACGTGAAGTTCTTGCTGAAACAAAAACGATAGCAAACAGAAGGCGAATTTCGAGGCCTTTAAATACCTCTGAACCGTGGAGGTTCCGGCCAACCACCTGATGAAAATTGTGGTATGATTGCGAGCAAAGGCAAAAAAATAGAAAACGGACTGTTGATAAACTAAGCACACGCCTATTAGGTACATGCAAGTAGGGTCATAAAAATAAAAAACGGACTGTTGATAAACTAAGCATACGCCTATTAGGTACCTGCAAGTAGGGGCAAAAAAAAAAAAACGGACAGGTGGTAAACTATGGACATACCATTTAGATACCTTTAAAAATTCAAAAAGGTTTTAGCCCAACAAACCTTATGATGCGGTTCAATTACGCTGAAACCACCTGATGGAACTAGTGGTTTAATGGCGATCAGGGGCATAAAATTAAAAAACGGACTATTAGATGAACTATTCACATAACTATTAGATACTTCCAAACCGGGGCATAAAAAAAAGAAACAGACTGATAATGAACTGTTGACATAACCCTTAGGTACCTGTAGAGATTCCAAGAATGGCTTAGATCGACGGACCATGTGAAGCGGTTCATTTACGGTTTGGGCAAAACCCGAACAAAGTCAAATTAATGAAAAGAATACTAAAATATGATAAAAACCAAGAATCTACATAATGAAGAAAAAAGACGACATGCAGTATGTCTTGTAGCATAAGGATATAAAAATCACCACTATAAAAGAACAGAGCAATATAACGTCCAAATAGGACATAATTTCAGACAGCCCAACTAGAAACCTTAGAAGCCGTAACTAAATAAGTTTGGGATACATTAAAAAACGCATGGATACTAGAATTAATTAACTAATTGCATTTTCCCAAGGAATATCTCAATTTCATCCGTTTTTAAACGTGTCCAGAATGAAGATCCAGAAGACTTCTTGTTTTTTTCTTATTGGCATACCACCCTTGGATTCTGGTGTATGAATGTTTTCCATTATTCGCCATTTAAAATCATCAGGTCCATGATTGTGTTCTACAAAATGTTTTACTATTGGTGACAATAACTTTTTTGTCCTTATTGCGGAACGATGTTCCGTCAATCGTACCTGTATAGACCTAGAAGTTTCTCCAACATATCCAAGAAGGCAAGGACATTGGATAAAATAAATAATGTTGGAGGTTTTGCAATTCCACATTTCGCTAGCATTGGTGGTATAGTCATTATGGGTAAATTGTTCAACAGCAAGAATATTACTGTAAGATTTACAAAAAGAACAAGGCACAGTGCCTTTGATCGGCTGATTAGTATTCATTGATTTCTGTACAAAGTTCTGTTGACTATGCAGATCTTGAAACTGTGAATGTACGATTTGATCTTTAATGTTTCTATTGCGCCGATGCGCAAATTATGGTTTGGCCAATTTTTGATCTGTTGTACAGTTACTGTTTAAGATATGCCAGTTTGAATTTATTATTTGTTTGACTTTCGCATTTAAGGTCGAATGCTTCGTAATGCAGACTATCTGTTTGTTTTCTTTGAAAGATTTAGATCTAAGAAGACAATCTCTATCAAAGTATCTTCGTCTTTTATATGAGTCCCTTACCAGCCGGTGAGGGTACCCTCTCTCCAAGAATTTCATTTTCATGAGGGCTGCCTGTTTATCAAAGTCGGCAAGATCTGAACAGTTGCGTCTCACCCTCAAGAATTGTGAAAAAGGAATACTATTCTTTTGATTATGGGGGTGGAAGGGGTCGAAGCCCCGATAGTGCAGCAAGGTGTTTCTCACTGTAGGTTTTACAAATAGGTCAACTTTATGTTTTCCATGATCATTCATAATTATAATGTCTAAAAATTCGACTTTTTCAGCACTTATATGAGACGTGAATTTAAGGTTAGGATCTGCGGCATTAATCCAATTTAGAAACTCAAAAAGAGTCTCTCTCCCATTGGTCCAGACAAAGAAAATGTCGTCAATGTATCTTAACCAATGGGAGACAGACTCATAAAATGGGGCAATTTCATTGTATATAAATTTGTTTTCAAAAGCAGCCATAAATGTGTTGTGGTGACGTCATATGTAGGCGCTATGCACAAGCTCGACTGCTTGATAAAGCCACACGAGTCGCCATGATAGAATGGCTTACGCGTCTACATAATACGAGTAATTCTGCTTGCGTTTTGGATAATATGCAGATAGAATGTCCAGCATATGATAAAAACAATCATTATCCTTCATTAAAATTGGGTTAAAAAACAAATCATGTATTTTACAAATTACTGACGGTCTCTACCTTATTTTTTATCAGAAGTTATGTACTGTTTTATCCTAATGCTATTAAAGGCACAATATTAACTGTGTGAACAATAAAGTTTGATTCAATCTACGAGCACTGTAATGGCTATGAAAACAATAAAACTTAGCACCAAATTGGCCGGCAATATAGTCCAGCCGCCCAGCTGGACTATATTGACTTGCCTGAATCTATTTAATTGCCTGATCCCAGGGAATTTCCATATTCAAGCCATGTGTCACAGTGCCCAAAATAAAAATCCAAAAAACTTCACTAAATTTCCTATTTGTTTTGGTACTTATGCCCTCTCTTGGAATAATTCTTTCTAATACATACCACTTCATATCATCAGGTGCATGGTTCTTTTCTAAATAATGATTAACCATGGGAGCTGAAGATTTTTGCGTTCTAATAGCCGACCTATGTTCCGTCAGCCTTACATTGAGGACTCTCCCAGTTTCACCCACATAACCCAAATTGCAAGGGCATATTATTAAGTAAATAACTTTAGATGTTTTACAATTGTTAAGGCTAGTAGATGTTATAACCTGGCGGTTAAAGTGTAGAGCAGGGGCTTCTAAAGCTGTAGTACACAACTTACAACCAGTGCATTTGAATGCACCCACTATTGGGTGGACCCCAATAATACTGGTTTGTTGAAAAGTACCTGGTTTGGTCATGCGTGAATGAACTACATGATCCTTCAAATTCCTGTTACGTTTATATGTAAACATGGGTTTAGTAAGTGATCCTGTATCAGAATGTAGCACATTTAAAATTTGCCAGCTGGAGTAAACCGCCTGCCTGATTCTATCATTCAACATGGAGTGTCGAGTGATAAAGATTAAAGAGGACTCTGACTTTTTTTTTTAACATTCTCAAGTAGGTGCTAGCGGTCATAAAACAGAGCCCTTTTATACAAGTCTCTCAGAATCTTTTTCGGGTAGCCCATGGCCAGAAACTTGTTTTTCATAATTTCAGATTTCGCATCAAAATCACAGATGTTCGTGCAATTACGTCTTAGACGCAAACATTCGTCTGCGAGGAGGTGGAATCGCCATCATCCACAAGAACGCCCTCAGGGTCTCGACCAGCACCGATGACACCCTCAGCACCGCCGAACACCTGCAATTTCAGATCCACACTGATCCCAACACCACCCTCAGAGGAACTCTCATCTACAGACCCCCGGGCTCAGTTCAGCAAATCCATTGCCAACTTCATCAGCACGCACGCCCTTGCCTTGTCAAACTACATCCTCCTCGGAGACCTGAACTTCCACCTCGAGAACAAAAACGACACCAACTCCACCACCCTCATTGACAACCTCTCCAACCTGTGACTCAGACAGCTTGTCACAATGCCCACCCACTCTGCCGGCCACACGCTTGTTCCCATCTTCTCCGCAAGCCCCCACGTCACCTTCAGCCACACCACCAAACTCCACTGGACTGACCATCGCTGCATCCACTTCACCTTCTGGAAACGCACCACCAAACTCAACAGATCCCCCGCCGCAGCTGGAGCAAAATCACCGAAGACCATCTAAACACCACACTCGCCCTAAGCCCACCCGCTGATGCCAACACGCCCCCCGCAACCTCAGACGTTGGATCGACAACTGTGCTAACACTCTCGCTCCAATCAAGAAACCCTCCAACAGACACACTAACAAGAAAGCCAACTGGTTCATCGCAGACCTCCAGGCCTCCAAGCAAACCTGCCGTAAACTAGAGAAGAAATGGCACCGCAAACATACACCAGACAGCTACGCAGTCCACAAGAACGCCATCCGCAGACACCATCACTTCATCAGATCCGCCAAAAGGGCCTCCTTTAAGGACCGACTCGACAACAACACGCGCTACAGCAAAGAGCTCTTCATCATCGTGAAGGAACTCTCCAACCCGAGCTCCTACACCAACGACATCCCACCATCACAAGACCTGTGCGACTCCCTTGCCACCTTCTTCCATCGCAACAGCTTCAACAACCTGACCACCCCAACAACCACTGACACCTCAGACCCCGCGGCCACCACCCACATCGTCCCCTCCTTACCTGGATCAATATAAATGACGACGACATCATCAAAATCATGAACACCATCCTCTCCGGCTCTCCGTCAGACCCTTGCCCACACCACATCTTCAACAAAGCTAGCGCCACCATTGCACCCAATCTCTGCAAGGCCATCAACATCTCCTTCAAGACCGCGACCTTCCCAGAGAGCAGGAAGCATGCCGAGATCAACGCCTTATTGAAGAAACCCACGCCGGATCTGAGGGACATCAAGAACTTCTGGCCCATCTCCCTTTTCCAGCGAAGGTCATCAAGAAGATAATCAACAGACAGCTGACCCGCTACCTCGAGGAGAACATAATCCTGGACCCGTCCCAGTCCGGGTTTTGCAGCAACCACAGTACCGAGACTGCCCTCATCGCCGCCACCGATGACATCAGGGCCCTGCTGGACAAAGGTGAAACCACGCCCTCATTCCCCTGGACCTATCAGCCGCCTTTGACACTGTCTGCCACCGCACGCTACGCACACACCTCCACAACGCAGGGATCCAAGACAAGGCTCTGTAATGGACCACCTCATTCCTCTCTGGCAGAACACAGAGCGTCCACCTCCCCCCTTTCTGCTCCGAAGCATCCGAGATCATATGCGGCGTACCCCAACATTGTTCAACATCTACATGGCACCGGATGACCGCAACATTACCTCCTATGCCAGTGGTTCCCAAACTTTTTCAACCCAGAGCTCCCTTGACCTATTCAGGCTGTTGGCCACAGCTCCCCATTATGTTACTTTTTTTGGGGGGTGGGTAGAGAATCTAAATCTGGCCTTGGGAGTACCTCCATTTTTCTCCCTGAAAATAACTGGGATGAAGCCAATGAAAGTATTAAAAACATGAAGTACTGCAATGATGTAACGTGGATAAAACAAAGCTATATTTATGATGGGTAGCACTATATATCTATATCTATCAAGACTCCCCATAGTCGAAACGTGTAATATCTGTCTGCCATTATTTAAAAAGGAAATCGTGAATATCAAAGATGGAGCAGCAGTTATTCATACATATATATAGATATATATATAGATAGATAGATATCTCCTCCTGCACCAGACAGACCAACTTAAACAAAACCTGTTCTATAACATGCCACCAATGTAAGGAAGCAAGGGCAGAAGATATATGAACCCATTGCTATCTTGGCAGCACAATTTGTAGCTTCTCCTCAGTGAATTGAACACGTGCAGGTAGAATGAATTACAATGGTCCAGACCATTGCAATAACACCTTTCTCAATTTGCACTTTTGTGGAGAAAAAGAACAGCTACTGGGTATGTTTTTGAGTGCACAGTTGGAAAAAACAAGTACTGATGATAGTAGTGATTTGACTAAGCTTTACACCAAGGTAGGAGGGCCAGATTGACAATTCCCAGAAATACACACAATAGTCATAGGAGCTCCAGCTACTCGCCATTCATCTATTTAAAGCACATTCTTGGTCAAGCAATTGTGCAAATGTGAGATACAACTGGTAACATTGTCTAAGAGTTTAATTTAATTTTGATGATTAGTTCAATTAATGCGTTTATAAATCGAAAAACTCTGATGGAATTCAGAAAATACGGGCAGGCACAAGAAATGCAGGAACATTTTGAAGAGATCTCTGAAGCACCAAGGGCATGTGAAACAGGGTACTTAATTGTATTCCTGATTTACAGAGATTCATGTGATGTAATATCAGAAAAAACTCTGGGACCCTACCTCTCCAAGTAAATTGGCAAAAAGCATTCTTCCGGAGTATCCTGGCAGTCTGCATATTTTTGTTGGCCTTTGAGTTCAAGCTAACTTAATCTTCAGTTGTTCTGTCTCCTCAGACAAATACATATATTACACTTCCATAATTGAAATTTGAATGTGGTCTTCATACCTTTGCAAAAGACGGGCTATAGGAGTCGAGTTTCTAGCCACATCACCTATTAATACCCAGGCTCCTATGGGAGAAGCTCTCCCTAAGTTACTACATAAACTATTGTAGACCTTCGTATGTGTACAATGCACAGAAAGTTAGCAGTGAGTGTATGCTGAGATTTTTGCAACAGTTATTTCTTGTGACTTTTTAAAATGTCATAGTGACGCTTTCCTCTCATGCAGATCTCTCACACGGAACGTTACAGGAAGGTGATAAATATAGCAGACGTGCCTTGTTCACTAATAACCCCTTTGTTAAACATTGTTTCACCAAAATGCATAACTTGGAGGAGAACCTGCCCGTCCTAATAAGTCGCAAGGCAAAGGCCGTGAAACACAGACGTGTTTACATGCAATCCTTGGCAGGCAGTTGTATAGGGGAGGGGGGCGAGGCCTGTAATAAAATGCAGCAGGGCACAAGCATAGCAAACGGCGCCCTAGGCTGGTTTTGATGGTGCACCAGAGCGCCGTTGCGCACAGTTTGGGGACCACTGTCCTAAGCCAACGACATCCAGCTGATCCTCTCCCTCACCAAGGACCCCCTCACTGCCAAAACCAACCTCCAGGAAGGAATGAAAGCCGTCGCCAAATGGATGAAGAACAGCCGTCTGAAGCTGAACTCGGACAAGACAGAGGTCCTCATCCTCGGCTCCACCCCCTCAGCCTGGGACGACTCCTGGTGGCCGTCCACACTGGAGCAGCACCAACACCCACCGACCACTCACGCAACCTGGGGTTTATCCTCGACTCAACACTCCCCATGACCACGCAAGTCAACGGCGTCGCATCCTCCTGCTTCAACACCCTCCACATGCTCCTCAAAATCTACAGATGGATACCCACCGAAACAAAAAGAACGGTCACCCAGACCCTCGTTAGCAGTAGGCTGGATTACGGAAACGCCCTCTATGTAGGAGCCTCGGCCAAACTCCTGAAACAACTACAACGCATACAGAACGCCTCTGCTCGCCTGATCCTCAACATCCCGCTCCACAGCCACATCACACCACACCTGAGAGTCCTGCACTGGCTTCCCGTCAACAAGAGGATCACCTTCAAGCTCCTCACCCACGTACACAAGGCACTCCACAACACCGGACCAGCATACCTCAACAGACGACTCACCTTCTACACCCCAAACTGACAGCTCCGCTCCGCCGACCTTGCCCTTGCCACCGTCCCCCGCATCCGAAGAGTGACCACTGGTGGCAGATTGTTCTCCCACCTCGCCGTCAAGACCTGGAACACCCTCCCGATCTTCCTACGACAGATCTAGGACCTACTAATCTTCAGGAGGCTTCTCAAGACCTGGCTATTCAAGCAGTCGCTGCATCCCTCCCCCCAGCGCCTTGAGACGCTCACGGATGAGTAGTGCGCTTTACAAATGTACTGATTGATTGATTGATTGATTGATAGTATTGAATTGTTGTAGTTTTGTGCTTTACATCACTCTCCATCTGTTTTTCGATTCCAGGAACTGATGCGCCTCTGTACGTCCATCACATGGTGTAAGACATTTTCCTTTCATCACAACTTCCTGCGTTAATTGCAGTGGAGTCCAACAGTATGAACAACTGTCTAACACCAGTAAAACCGGTTCTGCATTTGAAAGAAAAAAAAAGCAAGAAAAAAACTTTAAGTACTACCTGCCTATTTAGCCTGCCTTTCTATAGTCAATTGTAACAGTGGATATTTGTTAAAGAAAAAAGAGAGAAAGAGATTTTGAGACAATATATTAGATATTGACATCATTGCTTTTGTGACTCCTTCTCACATAAAGAACGTTTATGGAATTTCACAAAGGTCAATGATTCTCGAGTGTATTTCTCAATACAATTATTCTTCATTGTTCTTCACTGTATTATTGTTTCTGCTTTTACTGTTATTTAACACATGTTTCATCATGCTAAATGTCACTGTGCCACCTGTCTTACTGTTGTCCACAGGTGAACCTATCATTAGGTGGGAAAAGTGCCAGAGTGAATTGTACTTCGTTAAGTATGAAGTAAAGAACCTCACTGCTTCTTCATGTTTAGTTCTGGAGGGACAGGAGGTGTGTGTTCATCTTCCTGAGCTGAGCAATGAAGAAGCTGCAGATCTAAACAGATTTGAGGTGTGCATCAAGAAGTTGGGCAAACATTATCTTCCAAAAGTTAGCACCATTCCTGAGGGATGTCACTTGAGTAAATGGTGCAGAAGGCTAAGAGTTGATAGAAAACTATGTAACACAGGAACAGCATATTAGAGACCAATTTATTTTAGGTTGCAGCATAGAGCAAGTCAGAGAGGACATTTGGCAGAACAATTATCCTAGTCTTGATGAAGTTATAACCATTGCAAAAACAACATTGAATACTCTCTAGCTTGTATAGATGTAATTAAAAAGGACAATGGGATTGGCAATATGGAAAAGGTTCCAAGTATTGCACATGACTAAAGAGTTTTATGCCGAATTATTACGGTTTGGCAATTACCCAACTAAAGATGGAATCCAAAAATGGGAGTATAAATGGTCATCGAACATTTGTAGGCTTTGTGGGCTACGTGAGGAAACTTTGCAGCATGTAGTAACTCTTTGTCCAAATATGCTACAGGAGCGGAAGTCAGTTTTAAAGCCCATTTTTAAAGAAATGGGAGTCAGAACGTGTAGAACGGCAATTATATACTGTTTACGCGGTGTCAATATTCATTCTATATATCAATTTGTGCAGTTCATCTTCAAAGTGGAAAAGATATTACATAATGTTGAGATCTTAAGTAAATGATATATCTGTAAGGGTAATGATATAATGATTTTTCTTTTAAACATTTTTTATTATGAAACAAGTCAACAGCAGGGCATATATAGAATTACATTGTGCATACATAGAGACCGGCACACTTAAACTCATGGCACAGAATCATACGATAAGAAGCATGGCAATGAAGGCATGTGGATACAATACGTGTCTGCCCGCAGTCCCCCCCCATCCCCACCCCTTCATTCAGAATCAGTGTCGCTTTCCAACGCCGGAGGGTCACATATATGTACCCTGTATCCATTCCATGCACCCCAGAGCCGGACCCATTTCTGCGGACACTTTCGGTTCAAATACACTGCTCGTTCGGCCAGCATTGCAAGGTCAAGGTCTGTACACCAGTCCCTGAGTGTCGGTATTGTTGGAGAACCCCAGTATTTAGCTATATTTCTTTTAGCATACATTATTCCTAATGTCATCCAGTCCTGAGAGGAGTGAGTGAGGTCATTGGGTTCCCAGATATTTAAAAGACAGCATTTAGGGTTCGGTACTAATGAGTCGGCAACTACCTGTGACATAGTCCTCATTATTATTCCAGTACTCTGCAATGTCTGGACAATTCCAGATAGTGTGAAAGAACGTCCCTTCCTCCCCACACCCTCGCAAACAATATTTGTGGTCAGCTCTCCCAATCGTGTGTAGCGTGACTCTGGTATAATATACCCGATGTAGTATTTTCAGTTGCATTAGGCGAAGTCTGGAAGGGATAGCAACCTCCCGAGGGGAGGAAAGCGCAGACTGCCAGTCTGACTCGTCTAGTTCTCCCACCTCCAAAGTCCATTTGTCCCATGCCCGGGACCCCTTACTGTTACATAGACGGCCTAGTTTGCACGATAGCCAAAGTGGAGTCATTTGAGTAATGACGTTCTTACACTTAAGGCGGACCTGGGCCTCGTACCATAGTTTAACCATGTGAGCCGTAGAGCCGAGCAATGCAGAGGCGCTTTTTTTTATCATAGAGTGCGGCTAACACTCCCCCGTTACCTAGGTCATACCTATCAGCTTTGAACGCCGGCTCTCAATGGGGCGCATGCAGCCATTAATTGATGATCTTTAACTGGGCCGCCCAGTAATATAGTTGGATATCGGGGAGAGCCACTCCACCGTCGTACCAACTCCGGACTAACTTTTGTCGGGAGATGGGTGCCGGTTTATCTCCCCAGAGGAGACTTGAAACCAGCGCTTCTATGGATCGGAAATATTTTGGAGAGTCAGGGAAAGGGGTGTTTTCGAGAATATAGAACAGCCGGGGCAGTGTCTTCATTTTGTATAGCGCCGCTTTTCCCAGGAGGGTCAAGGGCAAGGTGCTCCAGTGATTTACATCAGTGCGCAAGCGCTCCAGAGGGGGTGCCAGGTTACGGCCGAAAAAGTCCTCTTGCGTAGGTGTTACCCAGATCCCCAAGTATTTAAAGGGTTCTTCAGTAATGATCAGCGGACAGTCTGCCGGAAGTTGTGGTGGGGGACCTTTGAGGACAAATAAAACAGACTTGGACCAGTTAATAGTATAACCAGAGACTCGGCCAAAAATGTCGAAAATGTTAAGCAAAATTATAATGGAGCGTCTGGGCAAGGTCAAATATAATAGGATATCGTCCGCAGGTCGCGGTCCAGCTAAGTCCCTTTATCATGGAGTCCCACCAGATCCACGCTGCCATTGGTTCGAGAATTAAAGCAAAAAGCAAGGGCGATAAAGGACACCCTTGTCGTGTGCCGCGACCAAGTGGAAAGGCCCTAGAGATATGGCCGTTAGCCACTACTTGAGCCAGTGGTTTAGTATAAAGCAGCTGTACCCATGCACAAGGTTTGGGTCCAAAGCCAAGGTGCCTGAGGACCGCAAATAAATAAGGCCATTCAACCATATCGAACGCCATTCGGGCATCCAAGGACAAAACTACTGCAGGCTCTGAGAGACTTGGGACCTGTGCCATCACCGCATGGACTCGTCTCAGGTTAAGAGCAGTGTTTCTATTTGGCATAAAGCCGGACTGATCTGGGTGGATCAATGTCTCTAAGTGTGGGGTGATCCGGTTGGCAACCATTTTGGCTAATATCTTGGCTTCCGCATTAAGCAAGGAGATTGGATGGTATGAAGCACACTCGTCCGAGGGTTTGCCAGGTTTCGGTATTGCAACAATTGTGGTAATCCGTTGATCTTGGGGCAATTCCTCTTTACTCAAGCTATCCAAAAACATAGCCAAGAGGTGTGGGACGGTCAATTCGGATACTCGCTTATATAGCTCGATGGGTATCCCGCTGGGCCCCATGGCCTTACCCGATTGCAGGGAGTGAATCGCAGCTCAGACCTCTTCCTTTGTAAAATCAGATTCCAAAAGTAAAGCGTCGTCTTCCGATAGGGACGACCTTTTTATGTCTTTAATATAGGTTTGCTCCTCTACCGTCGACAATAGCGAAGTAGAGGTATAGACTTGCTCATAATGGTCAGCTAGGGTGGCAACAATGTCTACTGCGGCGGAGACAACTACGCCCGCGGGGGTGCGGAGCTGTGCTATCGTCCTCTGAGCCTTCTCCTTCTGATCCAACCAAGTCTAAGGCAGTGTGGGTCTAAGACAAATAGAGGGCTATGTGTGTGTGGAGATGACTATGTGTATGCTTTCGAATTGGAGCAAATTACCGGACATTTACCCTATATGAAAAAATGTCCATCAGTTACTCTTCCTGTGCCGCCCAATTCATAATTTGGTCTACTTCCCATAGTAGGTAGTCCGTATTTTGCCATGTCCCAAGATATTACAAAGAGATGGTTGGTTTTGGTGATGTTGTTATCAAGGATGATTGGTGGATGTTGTTTATTCGTAACTGAAAGCAGTGCATATGTGATTAGTGAAAAGAAAGGAATATGCTAGTGATAAAATTGGATAGTGTACGCAATATTATTTTATTCTGTAGTCGTGCACTTCCAACAATAAAAATAATAGAGTGCAAAAAAGTCAGATGGTTCAAACAAATAACTTCTGACTGGGTTATCTGGTCGACATGTTTCTGCGGATATTTAAAGGTCCAACTCGGTACCTACCGCTTCTTCAGGACCCATAAACTTAATTGCTACTGCTCTTAAGTGATGAACTATAAATCAATAGTGAACAACAATGATAAATGTCTCCTGTTCACTTCTGGTAGTCCTCCTTGTTTGATGGAAGAACTCCAGAAGGCGAATCACCACAGCACCCACATATAGACAGACACAAGAACAAAGTAGGATAACATACCATCGTTAGTATGGGTTACCACTAACTTAACTAGATTATTGTTCTTATCAAATGCGGTCAATTGACCTTCATGTATAACCACCTATTTTATAAAGTACCATAGGCTCACCTTAGTTTCAAGGGGAACGTGCTTCTCCTCACCTGGCAAGCAGCTCAGGACAATGGAGCACCGCTCTAGAGTGTAGAAAGTTATATAGTTGTAATGGACTATGTGACTACTCAACAGAGACTCAAAGGAACGATACACTAGAAGAATTAGCCTGGTATTCGCTCTCCTGTATTTTTGTGATTGCATAGGCTCATTTTCTAATTGTTATCTATAATCTGATTTGTAAGTGATAACATCTTAGTTAGTTGGTCAAATAGCTGGGCGTGTTGTGTCAGAGATCGAACTAATGTTACTGAGCATACCTCCGAATTAAGAACTCCCCGGATTAAGCAATGGGAGGGTCCGATGCATTATAGCCTATGCGGAAATGGAAGGCTCGCTCTTTGCGTGTTATTATGTCAAATAGCTGGGCGTGTTATGTCAGAGATCCAACTAATGTTACTGAGCATATCTTCGAATTAAGCACTCCCCGGATTAAGCAATGGGAGGGTCCGATGCATTATAGCCTATGCGGAAATGGTAGGCTCGGTCTTTGCGTGTTATTATGTCAGAGATCGAGCTAATGTTATTGAGCGTAGCTCGGAATTAAGCACTCTCTGAATTAAGGACTGGGAGGGTCGGATCTGCTCCTCTCACATGCACGCTATAGCCAATGAGCGAGTGAAAGGCTTGCTCTTTACAACAAGGGCACTTTACTGAAACCCATGCCGGGGGCCCATGTTTGAAGGACACAGCGAGATCTAGCAGCTTATTATAACTTCTCTAGTGGTCAAAGTGAGTTGCGCGCTTTTTGTAACTTAGGCTGCATTGTATCACTCTGGATCGTGTCTTGTATTTAACAGCTTAAGCCTATCGCATCTATAACGCGCGCATCGCTCGCTACGGGACAGTTGTATCGCTTAGCCCTTACCTGTCCGTCGGTACTCCTGGCAGCCTACTGGGCTGTTTGGGAAGGTACCGCGTACCACAGTTACTTTTTGTGTTATATATCTGTACAGTACAGCCTAAACGTTACATTAGAACCTTACAACACCTCATAACATGTCTGATTAATCGGTCAATTAAACACAGTATAAACCCAGAGTTCACTGAAACCCAGCATAATCACAAAGGTCCGCGCCATTTTTGGAAACCGTCCCCCACCCCCCCAGTACTTGCGTGTGTCCTCGATTTCAGGGCCCCCAGCAATCAGGAGTACGTCCTATTCCTGCTCATTCAGACCGCTGGATCCCGCCTCAGTCTCCGTCACTGCTCGGTCAGGACCAGCACTGTCCCTTCGCTCCTCTCCATCCCAATGTCCTCTGTTCTTGCCACCGAACTTCGTCCAGCCCTCCATCCAGTCCCAGGCAGCATCTGGTGAATCAAAGAATCATGGTTTACCTTCCCATTTCACGCGTAGTTTTGCCGGGAAAAGCATTGCATACTTTACATCTCTGCTAAGCAGTTCTTGCTTGACTCCTTGAAAACTTCTACGCTGTGCCTGGACACGGGCAGTAAAATCAGGAAAGAATGAGACTTCATATCAATTTTGAGCGGGGCCAGTTCTGGAGGCCTGCAGGATGCTGTCCCTATCTTGAAAATTAAAGACTCTGGCAATCAAAGGTCGCGGCGGGACTCCAGGCCTGGGCCTTCCGCCAGGAACCCGGTGGGCCTATTCTATCGAAAAGTAGGCAGAGAGCGCCTTGGGTTTTAAGTGTTTCGTAATCAATTCCTCTACATAAAGATCCGCATCTCCGTTTTCTCCAGAACACCAAGGATTCTTATATTATTTCGACGGGCCCGTCCTTAGTAGTCATCCAGCTGCAGTGCCATTCGAAGCTGCTTGTTCTCCATTTCGTACATTTGACGTTGAAGCTTGGAGGTGTCTTCCCGCAGTGCGGTCGTCGCTATTTTGAGCTCCTTCACCTTTTTATTCATCTGCTTAAAATCAGCTCGGAGCACGGAAAGCTCCACCGTCACTGAATCCATTGACGTGCGCATCCCTCCTATAGCAGCCAGGACGTCACGGAGTGTAGGCTACGGGTCCGATTGCAACGATTCCTCTGGGCCTCCCTTGTCCGCCCTCGGCAAGTCTCCCTTGTCACCACCTTTAGTCCATGCGAATTTGGATAGTTGTTTCTGAGTCGTATTTCTTGATCCCCTGCGCCCTGTCGCCATTGTCGAAGGCACCGCAGGAGCACACCAGGAGAGAAGGGGGGGATAGAAGAGCAGGAGGGAGAGTGGAACAACAGTGTCAGTGCCGTCTCCCCTACCACCCAAAAGCGCCGTCTGCAAGCAGTTCGGGATTCAGTTCCGCTACCACGTCGCAGGTACCTCCAGCAGACTGTCAGAGCAGTCGTGAGTCTACTGTAAAGACGCACTCACGTCTTCCACATGACCTCCAGGGGAGTCCATTGATCAAAGTATCACACAGGTAAGTCAAACAGATCCTCACAGTCAGCAGCTATCCAGTATGAGAGGGGGGGAGGCCTCTCCCTGAGAGCATCCACCGTTAGCAAGTATGAGTTGGTGGGTTCCCCTTTCTCACGCAGGGGCGGATTCAACCTAGTCCCAAAATGCAGCCTCCAAGCGCCGGTGGCATGTGGCACCTCCCCAAGCCTAGGGAGCAATTCACCGAGAACAGGGTGTCTCTAGATCCCCTTAGTCGGGCCCCAGAGATCCGTGGGCCCAAATCCTCACCCCGTACCACACGCGGGTGCTCCGCCACTCTGTCAGTTCGTAGCCTCAATTAGGCTGCAGGTCGGGGCCGAAACCGGAGTTCCGCACCCAAGCCAAAGACCGCACTCCACCAATGCCCCCAATCCCAAGGAACCAGCTTCTTCACTCGGCGGGCGCCGGCGATTTTCTCCGCAGCGACGCGGCCGGAATGCACGTAGGCCACAGGCGCAAATAAAGCTCGCACAAGTTCGGGTCAGGGAGTCCAGCTGTGCCACAATCCTGTCCTCCCTCAGCGTGTGTGGTGGTCAGGTCGTGGAATTTCCCCACGGGGGCTCAGGGCCGCCCCTACGCCCGCTCGTCCCGCTCCAGCGCCCTCCGGCCGGATCGCCGCTTCAGGTAGGCCACAAGTTGGGGTCTCAGTTAGGCTCCTGCCCCCAGGCAAAGTCCGCGATCAAGGAGGCCCCCAAACATCGGAAAACAACCCCTCTGCTCAACGGGTCGGCCGTACACACCTCCTTCGGCCACAGGCAAATTCCAGCCGGGGGGGAGGGAGGAGAGGGGGAAGCTCCGCGATGTAGGATTCACTGCGGGCAGCCGCCCCGGTCCGCCATTGCCGCCATCTTTATTCTCCTCGGATCCGATACACTCCGACCCGAAATACCCCCCCCCCCTCCCCCCGAGGAGGGTGTTGCGAACTCAGAAGGCAGCCCGCCGCAACCACGGTGTTGCCTGGTTAGTGTTCGGGCTCCGTAGCAGAAATCGGGATATTTTTATAGGCTGCACCAGGATGATTTTGCCACAAACGAGACGGAGCTCGCTAAAGCTGCAGCCATATCCCTCGGCTCCTAGCTGATGTAATGATTTTTAATGTTTTTAGGTGGGCTGTTTTATTGTATTTTTTAATTCATTTTGGAAAAGTATTTTTAGGACTATGGTTGGCACGTCATTTTCTTTGATTTTAATGATTAGAGCAGAGGCACTTCTTCCACGATAGGAGTTTTTTATTATCCATTATTTGTAATGTAATAACATCACATAAAATCTTTATGCTGCTAGCATAAGGCACTTTTAGTTTTGCCGCTGGAAAAATGTAATGCACTTTATATCTTGCTGCTAATAGCTGAAGTCGCTTTAGCTTCGTGGCTGAAAATCTAATGCACTTTATATCTCGCTGCTAACTGCATAAGACACTTTAGCCTTGTTGTTGAAAATTTAAAACACTTTATATCTTGCTGCTAATAGTTACAGACAATTTGTTAAAATGTTAATAATTGTTTGCTTCTCTTTTTTCCTGCTAATTGGTACTGAAAAATTACTAATATTTGCCGTTAGCACAACGATCATTAGTTTAGGTGTCGTGAGCACATCACACTTTATTCAGTCGTGGTTAACTGGTACTGACAAATGGACAAATTTGTTTTTAGCACAATGCATTTTAGTCTGTAACTGGAAAATTGCTAAACATGTTGTTTAACTAATGTTAAGGCATTGTTCCTGTATATGTTCAATCAGACCTGATGCTTGATATGTATTTTCTTTTTTTTTGTAATGATTTTAATTAATCAACAAATAAATAAACTGCTACTACTACTACATTGCAAAAACAACATTGAATACTCTCTAGCTTGTATAGTTAAAAAGGACAATGGTATTGGCAATATTGAAAAGGTTCCAAGTATTGCACATGTTTAAAGATCTAAAACTGAGTTTGCATTTGTGTTACTGGTGCATGCTGGGATTTGTATCCTTGTAAAAGATCATTATTCCCCTTAGTGGGTCACATGCCACATCTTTATTTTAATAATCACCACGCTCAGATTAAAATACCTTTAGTAGGCCCCTTGATATCAGCCGGTCTGTGTTTTCTTGCAATGACTGTGCTGGCCGCATGCAAATATAAAGAAGGGTGCATGGTTGGAAATCTATGCCGCATCTTACTAGCTGCCTGATGATGAGGCTGGAGCCTCGAAACGCGCCGCAGCATCGAAATCACTGAAATAAAGCCTGGAAATATAATCGCTGGTTTTTCTATAGTGTACTGAACCGAACGGTTCGCATTGGCTGTGAGTGCTTCCTTCAAATGCTTGGGCTCTTGGTTTACATAAAGTCACACAGCAGTCCTGCCGTGGAAGGTTGCACCGCTTCGTACTTCAAGAAGGGCTGCGCAGTAACGGAACTTTGCCAAACTGCGGCCAGCATAGTCATTGCAAGAAAACACGGACCGGCTGATATCAAAGGGCCTACTAAAGGTATTTTAATCTGAACGTGGTGATTATTAAGAATAAAGATGTGGCATGGGACCCACTAAGGGGAATAATGACTTTTTCCAAGGATACAAATCCCAGCATGCACCAGTAACGCAAATGCAAATATAAAGAAGGGTGCATGGTTGATAATCTATGCCCCATCTTACTAGCTGCCTGATGATGAGGCTGGAGCCTCGAAACGCATCGCAGCATCGAAATCACTGAAATAAAGCCTAGAAATATTATCGCTGGTATTTCTATAGTGTACTGAACCGAACTGTTCGCATTGGCTGTGAGTGCTTCTTCAAATGCTTGGGCTCTTGGTATATATATATATATATATATATGTATATATATATATATATATATATATATATATATATATATATATATATATATATATATATATATATATATATATATATATATATATATATATTACCTACTGGCGTGTCGCCAGTAGGTATATATAGTTAGGATTTTTTGTCTATGGAACTTTTGAAAATTCTATGTCTAATAACTTTGGCGTTTGTGGACGGAATCGGCTGAAATTTTCAGGAAAATGGCACATTTTGTTTCTGAGCAGCCCCTGAAAATTTGGGGGGGTTTCGTCAAGGGGGGGCCGAGAAAAAAGGGGGGTCCCAAAACACATTTTTCCCATGTTAATTTCCATAGGGCCTTTGGCCTCACTTTTAGCTCGAACGGCTGAATGGATTTGCACGAAACTTGGCAAAATTGTAGGCACTGTTAGCCCGATGTGCCTTTGCTAGTTCTCAATATATGTGCTCCAGTGGATTTTGAGAAATTAACATTCAAAACAAGATATATATCTGTAACAGCGCTCCGGGCTGCGCTCCGGTCCGCTTACTTTTCGCAAAACGGAACTTTGCGATGCGAAGCTGATTGGCTCCCCGGTGTCTGTCAACATTCTAAACAGTCCGGAGCGGCCGCCATCTTATCTCTCGGTAGGATCGAGAGAGAAGAAGAGGTGAAAAACGAAGGGGGAATTTAATGAAAGGGGGCAAGGTATACCCCTCTTGACCCCCTAGGAATGTTGTTGGGGTTATTAAAGGGTCCCGTGGGGAAAATAAAAAAATATATATTTTTCACGGTAGAAGCGCTTCCCGGGCCGCGAACTGGGCCGCAAACTGGTAGCGAAACGGGAATTCGCCATTTTGTGCTTCGTTTTAATTAAATTACTAGGTATAAGGGGGTGCGGGAGACGTATCCTAATCCCTTATGTTTTCTGAGGGTGGCTGAGGAGGCTCATATATGTTGATACATGTCTTCCAGGGCTGTGCGCGAGCTTTTTTTTTTTTTTTGCTGCTTGACGTCTGTTAACGTTCGATTCGATGGAAATCAGGAAGTGTTGACCGCCAATTTGTCAGTGCGATAAAATATTTTGTTATAAATGAATCCTTATTGATAAACATTGTCTGCGCCATCTTGCCTTTTTTCCAATGCCACAATTTTGTCGTGCACGGCAGCCATTTTAGATGCCAGGCCGGTCCCAGGCTATCACCTAGCCCTGCGGATGTAGTTTATGGCCCCAGCTGTAGAGAATCCAGACATGCCAACCCTCCCGATTCAGGCGTGAGACTACTGATTTCAGTGCTAGTCTCCCGCCTCCCGATTTCTGCAAGCAAAAACCCGGGGGCATATTACCAACAACTAGCGATAATTTTTGTCTCTAACTTGTTTAGAGACAAAAATTATCGCCGCACATCGGCGATTTTTATCGCAGATAAACCTTGCTATTAGCAAGGTTTATCGCAAATGCGATAAAAAACGGCCGCAATGCATGAATATCGCTGAAAAGTCAGCGATATTCATGCATTATCGAGCAAATGCTCTTAGCCATGTTATCCACCTCCCATTGGATAACATGGCTAAGAACTGCTCAGGGCAGGTGTTAGCTTTTGGAGATATTCGCGCTTAGCGCGAATATCTCCAAAAGTTGGTAATAGGAGATAGCGATGTTAGGGACTGTTTCCAGTCGCTAACATCTTGGCACGCCCACTTTGCATGTCATTAGTGATAAATATCACTGACATGCAAAGCGGGGCCCAAGATGGTCGCTATCTCCTTTTAGCTGTCACTAACTGGTGTTAGCGACAGCTTGGTAATAGGGAGATAATTTTATCTCCGCTTTCTTGGCTTTTAAAGCCAAAAAAGCGGAGATAAACCCCCTTGATAATATGCCCCACGATTCCTCGGGGGTTTCAGCTGACAAGGCTTGGTATTGTGTTACGTGGTAATTGTTCCAGGAAACGTCAGAGGGTCGATGCAGGGGTTCTAGAAGGGGTGATAAACCATTTAAGCCTGATGAACAAGCGCATGGTCTTTTAAAGATCTGTGAAGTACTCGGGGCGGCGGTGTGTGTGTGTCCTCTTTCAGGAGTGGGCGGGGGGGGGAGGCACTGCCAGCAACTTGCCAGGCCAGGCAGTGTTCAACACTTGCATCACCCTTTCTCTGCCTGCTATTGCGCTCCATGCTTCGGAAAGGTAAGAAAAACAACGTGCATTTGAGTTTGAAATGTCCGATCCTGTAGCAGTACACTTGCAAAGCCCACACATGACAATAACCCGATTCAAGGCCCCATTCACCCGATTTTTAAAAAATATATAGCACTCCAACAAAGTAGGATTATAAAACTTTATTAACTTTTAAATATAACGAACGGAACAAAAACTGTAAAAACATTTAAACATTTTTTACAAAAAAAAGCAGCAATGGTCAGAAGCTGTCTTTTGTGCGAATAGTCCCAAGGCAGCACAACGTGCTGAGTTCTGGACGGCACCCAGGTGATTTCACCTGGGTGCCGCACTGGTTTTTGGGATCCTAAAATGCAGCTGAGAAAAACAGCGTGGGGCGTCCCGGGTGGTGCGGGGGGAGGCCTTGTCAGTAGCGGTCTGTTGTGCGAATAGTCCCAAGGCAGCAGAACGCGCTGAGATGTGGATGGCACCCAGGTGATGTCCAGTAAACTGCCGCACTGGTTTTGGTATCCTACAATGCTGCTCCGAAAATTGGCGTGGGGCGGCCCGGGGGGGGCGTGGGGGAGGCGGCGTGAACGGGCCTCCCCAGGTGGCGGCCATCCAGCTGAGTTGCGCCCGCTCTTGCGGCTACAGCGTCTCGCTCACCATGTAGTTGACTTCCGCCCACTCTTGCAGTGCAGCGATAGGCGGCTGCTACAGGACTCTTAAAATGGCGGACGGCTCTTCGGTTTTGGGCCTGGTCCACTAAAATGGCCGTGGGACACCTTGGAACTCGGACGCTTGCCTGCTAGGGCTTGGGCTCCATTCTCGAAAGCGTCCCCTCAGCCGTGAAGATTCTACAAAAGTCTTGGGGGCCCTCGACTCCTGCAGGCTTCCGGTGGGGAGCGGCTGCCATGATTGCTCGCGGAATGACCACGACGGAGCCACGAGATGGTGGTGCTCTCATGCTGACGCCAGCTTCAGTCTGAATCATCCAGAAACAAGGTGGGGCTTTCATCGTTTGGGAAAAAAAAATGTTCTAAACCAATGAAAAGTGTTATTTTTAGGTCATATGACCAAGCCTTCCATCTTTAGGAAACCAAAAGTAAAATGAACCAATGAAAAGTTTTATAAACAAGTCACATGACCTGTTATGCGGCATAGGGCTACAAAAAGCGTAGGAAATCTGTTGGCACATGAGGCGGCGTCAGTAGCGGACCGATGTGCGAATAGGCCAAAGGCAGCACAACGCGCCGAGATCCGGATGGCACCGAGTTAGTGTCCAGCAAGTTGCTGCACTGGTGTGGCTATCCTACAATGCTGCGCCGAAAGTCGGCGTGGGGCGCCCCGTTGGCCTGTGAGGTCGCGTCAGTCAGTGGGGGCTGTGCGTCTCCCCCAAGATGGAGGCTCCTCGGCTGCAGTGGGGCGCCCCTTAGCGTTTCACTCGCCGTCCAACTGAGTTGCGTCCGCACTTGCGGCTACAATAGGCCGAAGGCAGCACAACGCGCCGAGATCCGGATGGCACCGAGGTGGTGTCCAGCAAGTTGCCGCACTGGTGTGGCCATCCTACAATGCTGCGCCGAAAGACGGCGTGTCCAGCTGAGTTGCGGTCACTCTTGCGGTACAGTGACTCGAACGCGCCGAGATCCGGATGGCACCGAGGTGGTGTCCAGCAAATTGCCGCACTGGTGTGGTCATCCTACAATGCTGCGCCGAAAGACGGCGTGTCCAGCTGAGTTCCGGTCACTCTTGCGGTACAGTGACTCGAACGCGCCGAGATCCGGATGGCACCGAGGTGGTGTCCAGCAAGTTGCCGCACTGGTGTGGCCATCCTACAATGCTGCGCCGAAAGTCGGCGTGGGGTGCCCCGTTGGTTTATGAGGTGATGTCAGTAGTGGACCGATGTGTGAATAGGTCGGAACCAGCACAAGGCGCCCTGCACTGTTGAGCCTTTTTCAATGCCTGTTTTTTGTTGTTTCCCCTCCATCAAAAACAAAAAAAATATATAAAACTGTGCAAAAATACAAAAAAATGTTTAGAAAAGCAGTGCTTGTAAGACTGTCTGAAGCTTATTTGCACCTGCTGCAGCTTCACTATTGCCCTGGTGTGGCCAAAGATCGCCCATGACATAGGCGGCCGGCTCCCGAGGTCCGGCGGAACTTTTTTCCTTTTCCTTTCTGCTTCTTGTCCCACAGTCCGTTTCACCTGAAGACACGACCAGGTCCCTGAATGTGTGCAGGGGGACGCTATTGATTGAATGAAAATGGCGGCTTGACACAAAGCTGACTCAAGCGTTGCTGTTGATGCTATACAGACAAAAATTGGTTTTCAGTTTGTACATTCTTCAGGATTTTTTTTTCCATCCAAGGCTGATTGAGAGTTTGTAAAAAAATGGCTTCAGATTTTCCACATATTACTCTTCAACATTCTTCCTAAATGTAACAATGTGAGACTCACTAGGAGAACGGCTGTTTATCTTTCCTTTCAAAATGCTGCCAACAATATTTTCTGAATGGAAGACACCATCTTGTAGCATAAAGGGCCGAAAGGGGTTCTGGTCTGGCCGATGGTTGGTGGAGACCTTTTGACTATATATTGGACCTGCCCGGCCTCGCCCAAAATGGCGCCGGTATAAATGGGACTCGTAACTCCTTGTTGTGTACTGGTTGAACAACCTTGATATCACGAGATATGAATGCAGTTTTGATGCTCATGGCGGGCGGGGACGAGAATTGATTGAATATTTCGACATCCCTATTGATATTAAGTTCTGATGTGTTATTGATTACTGTACTATTGAAAGTTCGAATTAACGTCACTCATGGTACTTGCCCGCAAATGTATATCTAGATAACTTTTTTGTAAGTGGCCCTGTCGTATTTTAATTACAAAATGTACGTCCACCGATTCCGCAACTGTTAGACACCTTAGTTCTTGCAACCTAATGGCCCGCTCGTTACGTTCCTCTATAATGTAAATGTCTCCTCATCATATACGATTTCAGTTTGCTCCGTGGCCGGCCCACGTGGTTATAGGCCCGTATTTGTATGCTGACATTTTCACAATAAAGGTTTTTAAAACAAAACATGGTAGTAGTATTTACATTGGTAAAGTTTTTACTTTTAGTCACTGTTTTCGAATCAGTAAAAGGCAAGTGAAATAAAGCAGTCCAATTACATGACGGATAAAAGGTATAATACGTAGGAACGCAGTAAAGATAAATGGTCAAGGGCAGTTGTGTTTTCCACTCCTGCAACATAAAGTGATCGATAAGAATCTGATAATCAGGCGTATCGGCGACTAAGACAGCAGGCCGAGTCTCTTTTACTCAACGGCTCCGTCATGGAACGAAGAAACGCCCTTTTTCTCGAAAAAGGAATATATTTTACTTGCAGGACAGTTGTAAATTTTCCGGGAAAGTACATTAGCCTGGAATATTATAACATATATGTTTTAAAAAAAAAAGATCGAAATCAATAAAAAGCGTACTTTTTAGGTCATATGACCAAGCTTTTCATTATTAAAATAACAAAAGTAAAAGGAACCAATAAAAAGTTTTATTAACAAGTCACATGACCTGTTATGCTTACGTTACGCCCTGCGCGCCGCGCCCCGGATCACTTCCGGGTGCGCTAACGCGGCGTGTCATATAACGCATTACGCGACAACGTAGGTCAAGAATATAGTCACAATGTCTCCACCCACCAGCGTTCGGAACACAACCCCTTTCAGCAGTCCAAAAAGTTCTGTAAAATGACAACAGAGGGGACAGGCAACAAGAACCATCAGTCAAAGAGGGGAGGGCAAGTTCTTCTCTACCGGGTCATGTTGGGGCGCTACCGGAACTGATCGAATTGGTAGTCTACAGTGTTTCTGGATGTTTCAGACTAAAGCTGGCGTCAGCATGAGAGCACTACCATCTCGTAGGTCCGTCGTGGCCATTCCACGAGCAAACATGGCAGCCGCTCCCCACCAGAAGCCTGCGGGAGTCGGGGGCCCCCAAGACTTTTGTAGAATCTTCACGGCTGAGGGGACGCTTTCGAGAATGGGACCCAAGCCCTATCAGGGAAGCGTCCGAGTTCCAAGGTGTCCCAGGGCCATTTTAGTGGACCACGCCCAAATCTGAAGATCCGGCCGCCATTTTGAGAGTCCTGTGGCAGTCGCTTATCGTTGTATCGCAAGAGCGGGAGCAACTCAACTACATGGTGAGCGAGACGCTGTAGCCGCAAGAGCGGGCGATAAACAGCTGAATGGCGGAAGAGGCACAGTGTAGCAAAAGCGGGCGGAATGGCAACTAAAACGGTAAAGGGGCGCCCCACTACAGCGTGTCTTCAGGTCAAACGGATTGTGGGACAAGGCCCAGAATAGAAGAGTCATCAAAAGGCAAAAAGTTCCGCCGGACCCCGGGAGCCGGCCGCCTATGTCGGGGGCGATCTCAGGCTAAACCGGTGCTATAAGACTTGGGGAGGGGGTCGGAGCCAAGCGTCTTCTCCGAGTCCGTGCCATCAGACCGCCCCTCGGGGGCCTCCGTCAAGCGGTTTAGGGAGGTACCATATCACATTGTTTTCAAATGCAGTCAGGTCCACAAACGACCCTCACTTACTTTGAGAATAGTGAAGCTGCAGTAGGTGGAAATAAGCTTCAGACAGTGTTACAAGCACTGCTCAGAACTCTGAACTATGGCACCCAACATCCAGAACTTATGCCATTTGAGAATGGCAGTGACATCGAAGCAACTCAGGGACCAAAACCATTAACGTACTTTCACGTATGAAAATCTTACTTGGGGAGGGGGCAGGAGCGAAGCACCCCCTCCCAGTCCGCGCCACCACACCGTATGTTGAAAATCTGAAGCCATCGTTCTACAAACTCAACCAACCTTGGATGGAAAAATCTAGAAAAATGTACAAACTGAAAACCAGTTTTGGTCTGCATAGCATCAGCAGCAACGCTTGCTATCAGAGTGCATGAGTTTCATGCTCGATCGATTGAGCTAGCCGGATCGGGCAATAAAAAGTATAAAATAGTTATGTAAATAGTTATTTAATAAAATGTTTTACCCTGTTTCTTTGCTGGTGTGTTGTATATATTTTTAATATTTGCATAGGGTTTGTCGTTATTTTGGGCAGGGTGGGTGACGGAGCCGAGCTGTCTTGCAGCCCTCATGGTGTGGAGCTCAGTTCATCTCACTATTTTCGTATTTCTCATGAAGGGTTGTTCCTAATATTTCTATTTTAGCGAGGTCAAAAAGAGATCCAATTAGTGGCCTACTGATTTTGCTCGATTACTTTTATTTTTTTACACGATTTTTCACGATTTTTCACTATCTGCAAAGACTAAACAGAGTATTGCGACTTTGTGCTTGTTTGTAAATAGAGAATGAACCAAAGAGAATCAATTGTAAAACAGTAAATGCTTGGATAACAATCAATCAAATGGAGAGACAAGCAGGCACGACGGATTACAACGGGGGTAAAGGCCTGCGTTAACTACTCTTCACTATCTGCAAAGAGAGAGTACTACTAAGAGAAAAGAGGGGAGGGGGGCAGCGTTCAAAGCACATCAGCGTGCATAAACACGAAAAATGTTTTACCTATCACGTACTTGACATTTGACAGCTTTTGATATTTGCTATTAAAAAACCAATGAAATTCACTGAAAAAACCATAGGTTATAGACCATATATAGTTAGGAATTAGCATTTACAAAACCTTAATTTACTCGCACAAAACCATTGAAATTCGCATATATAGTTAGTTGCGCTAACTATATATCGCGCACCCGCAATCCACTGCTGATGATGTCACATATTACATCATTCATGACATGGTCAGTGACATCACTGATGACATCACTGATGACATCTCAAATGACATCACTGATGACATCACTGATGACATCTCATTTGACATTACTTATCACATCACTGATGACATCATTCATGTGATTATACTATGAACCTCTTCAGACTCTGATATAACCTTAGATACACTCAGTGTAAACAGACACTCACAGACTGTCACTCATCCATGGAGTTACTCACACACCTAGTCAGTCATGCAAAGAATCAATCACACCTCCATTTCCTCAACTATACAGTTATACACACCTTACTTATTCGAACATATACTAACACATATTTACTCTTTTATACAATCCCTGATACAAGTTCACAATGATCCATACAGCCACTCACACATTCACTGGCTCTTATGCACAGTAATTTATATAAGTGAACTCTAACATGTACTGTGTTTTACATATGTACTTACTTTGACATGTAGCACTGAGATATCCATTCACTCACCAATATACTCGTACACAGTCAACCACCCATACAGCTGTTTCCACATGCAGTTTTGAACCCATAGATCTAGTGAATAAACTGTTCACACATGTATGCACAGAGTCACACACCTCCCAGCCACCCCCACACACACACTCACTCTCCCATACAAATACTTGGACAACCAATCAATAACCCATACAGTTACTCATATAGCTACTGATCAACACATGCAGCAGTTTGTAGAACAACAGATATAATGATGCACAAATTAAGACAGTTTAGTCACTAACCCATGCACTCAGTGAGACACATTTAATCACTCTCTCATACAGTCAGTCATGCACCTACTAAATCCTTCATCCAGACACTTATACATCCACTCATTCTTCAATATGTAAGACATATTTTAACTTTACAGAAACAGACAGTCACTGGATGTTGTCAACAGTGATGTCATCAGTGATGTCATTTGAGATGTCATCAGTGATGTCATCAGTGATGTCACTGACCATGTCATGAATGATGTAATATGTGACATCATCAGCAGTGGATTGCGGGTGCGCGATATATAGTTAGCGCAACTAACTATATATGCGAATTTCAATGGTTTTGTGCGAGTAAATTAAGGTTTTGTAAATGCTAATTCCTAACTATATATGGTCTATAACCTATGGTTTTTTCAGTGAATATATATATATGTGTGTGTGTATACATATACATATATACATATATATATTGAGAATAAGAAGCACATTCACTATATATTAAGTATATATTTCTAAAGAATAGTATCAACTGGCCCTGCATCTTCAACTCCTAGCTGGTCCAGTAGATCCCCCTTCCCTGTCAATTATGTTGGCCAGCGGTGCGTCACTTGCTGCTGGGTGCAGGAGATCCCATTGTAGCTGTGCTCACATGCTGCACCGCATCAGCCGACATCCCGCTAGTCTGTAGCCCTGTCTTCCACCTACTGCCAGCTGCGTATATAAAATAGCGCCACCAGCTCCGCCTCCCTAAAAATGTGGCGTGCGTCTCCCGCTCATGCCACCAGTGCGTTATCCCCGGCACTGCCTGCCTCTGCCATAGCTAGGGCGGGTTGGGAGGGACGGGTATGAAACACAAAACCACGCTAACTGGAAAAAAGTGTAAAATAAACACACAACGGAGGATGAGGAAAGTAATCTAAAAGTGAAAATATATTGAAACAAGCATTGGAAATGCAATAGATCTCGCATTAGGAAAGTTTGAGCTATTGGTATTGTAAATTACACTTTTTTTATTTATGTGTTGGTTTTGAAAGTATCAAAATTAATAGCTTTGTCAGTTACAATGTCAATAGTTTTAACTTTTGCAAATGTGACACCTATAGCATTTGTAATGCAATGTGTGTTGTATTTACGTGACTTAGATGTCTTGATATTACAAATAACAATGGCTTTTAATTTTGTAAATAATTAATACTTAAATAAAAGTTATTGTAATTTATAATGGCAATAGCTTAAACGTTTGTAAATAACTTTTGTGAAGATTATGTTCAGTGTATTTTATTGTGACGAAAATCCAAGAACATTGCATTTGCACCTACACACACACAGAGCCACACACACACACACACACACACACATATAGATGTGGTAGTGGTGGATCTGGGGGATATGGTGGTGGATGTGCTGGTGGTGGTGATGGTGGATGTGGTGGTGATGGTGGTGGTTGAGGGGGTGGATGTGGTGGTGGATGTGGTGGTGGATGTGGTGGTGGATGTGGTGGTGGTGGTGGTGGATGTGGTGGTGGATGTGGCGGTGGATGTGGAGGTGATGGTGGATGTGATGGTGGATGTGATGGTGGATGTGGTGGTGGATGTGGTGGTGGATGTGATGGTGGATGTGATGGTGGATATGATGGTGGATATGATGGTGGATGTGATGATGGTGGATGTGATGGTGGATGTGATGGTGGATGTGATGGTGGATGTGATGGTGGATGCTGTGAATGTGGTGGTGGTGGATGCGGTGGATGTGGTGGTGGAGGATGCGGTGGTGGTGGTGGATGGGGTGGTGGATGGGGTGGTGGATGTGGAGGTGATGGTGGATGTGATGGTGGATGTGGTGGTGATGGTGGATGTGCTGGTGGATGCTGTGAATGCGTTGGTGGTGGATGCGGTGGATGTGGTGGTGGTGGATGCGGTGGTGGTGGTGGATGGGGTGGTGGTTGTGGTGGATGTCATGGTGGATGTGGAGGTGATGGTGGATGTGGTGGTGGTGGATGTGATGGTGGATGTGGTGGTGATGGTGGATGTGGTGGTGGATGTGGGGGTGGTGGATGTGGCGGTGGTGGTGGTGGATGTGGCGGTGGATGTCATGGTGGATGTGGAGGTGATGGTGGATGTGGAGGTGATGGTGGATGTGGAGGTGGATGTGGTGGTGGTGGTGGTAGTGGTAGTGGTGGTGGTAGTGGTAGTGGTGGTTGTAGTGGATGTGGTGGTGGGTGTGGTGATGGTGGTGGATGCGGTGGTGGTGGATGCGGTGGTGGTGGATGTGGTGGATGTGGTGGTGGATGTCATGGTGGATGTGGAGGGGATGGTGGATGTGGCGGTGGATGTGGTGGTGGATGTGGTGGTGGATGTGGTGGTGGTGGTGGATGCGGTGGTGGATGCGGTGGATGTGGTGGATATGGTGATGGTGGATGCGGTGGTGGTGGTGGATGCAGTGGTGGTGGTAGTGGTGGATGGGGTGGTGGTTGTAGTGGATGTGGTGGTGGATGTAGTGGTGGTGGGTGTGGTGGTGGTGGTGGATGCGGTGGTGGTGGATGTGGTGGATACGATGGTGGTGGATGTGGTGGATGTGGTGGTGGTGGTGGATGTGGTGGTGGATGTGGCTGTGGATGTCATGGTGGATGTGGAGGTGATGGTGGATGTGGATGTGGTGGTGGTGGTGGATGTGATGGTGGATGTGATGGTGATGGTGGATGTGGTGGTGGATGCGGTGGATGTGGTGGTGGTGGATGCGGTGGTGGTGGTAGTGGTAGTGGTGGTTGTAGTGGATGTGGGGGTGGATGTAGTGGTGGTGGGTGTGTTGATGGATGCGGTGGTGGTGGATGCGGTGGTGGTGGATGCGGTGGTGGTGGATGTGGTGGATGTGGTGGTGGATGTCATGGTGGATGTGGAGGTGATGGTGGATGTGGCGGTGGATGTGGTGGTGGATGTGGTGGTGGTGGTGATGGTGGATGTGGTGGTGGATGTGGTGGATGTGGTGATGGTGGATGCGGTGGTGGTGGTGGATGCGGTGGTAGTGGTGGATGGGGTGGTGGTTGTAGTGAATGTGGTGGTGGATGTAGTGGTGGTGGGTGTGGTGGTGGTGGTGGATGCGGTGGATGCGGTGGTGGTGGATGTGGTGGATGTGGTGGTGGTGGATATGGTGGTGGATAAGGCGGTGGATGTCATGGTGGATGTGGAGGTGATGGTGGATGTGGTGGTGGATGTGATGGTGGATGTGATGGTGATGGTGGTGGATGCGATGGTGGTGGTAGTGGTAGTGGTGGTTGTAGTGGATGTGGTGGTGGATGTAGTGGTGGTGGGTGTGGTGGTTGTGGATGCGGTGGTTGTGGATGCGGTGGTTGTGGATGTGGTGGTGGTGGATGTGGTGGATGTGGTGGTGGATGTCATGGTGGATGTGGAGGTGATGGTGGATGTGGCGGTGGATGTGGTGGTGGATGTGGTGGTGGATGTGGTGGTGGTGGATGTGGTGGGGATGGTGGATGTGGTGGTGGATGTGGTGGATGTGGTGATGGTGGATGTGGTGATGGTGGATGCGGTGGTGGTGGTGGATGCGGTGGTGGTGGTGGATGCGGTGGTAGTGGTGGATGGGGTGGTGGTTTTAGTGAATGTGGTGGTGGATGTAGTGGTGGTGGGTGTGGTGGTGGTGGTGGATGCGGTGGATGCGGTGGTGGTGGATGCGGTGGTGGTGGATGTGGTGGTGGATGTGGCAGTGGATGTCATGGTGGATGTGGAGGTGATGGTGGATGTGGTGGTGGATGTGATGGTGGATGTGATGGTGATGGTGGTGGATGCGGTGGTGGTGGTAGTGGTAGTGGTGGTTGTAGTGGATGTGGTGGTGGATGTAGTGGTGGTGGGTGTGGTGATGGTGGTGGATGCGGTGGTGGTGGATGCGGTGGTTGTGGATGCGGTGGTGGTGGATGTGGTGGATGTGGTGGTGGATGTCATGGTGGATGTGGAGGTGATGGTGGATGTGGTGGATGTGGTGATGGTGGATGTGGTGATGGTGGATGCGGTGGTGGTGGTGGATGCGGTGGTGGTGGTGGATGCGGTGGTAGTGGTGGATGGGGTGGTGGTTTTAGTGAATGTGGTGGTGGATGTAGTGGTGGTGGGTGTGGTGGTGGTGGTGGATGCGGTGGATGCGGTGGTGGTGGATGCGGTGGTGGTGGATGTGGTGGTGGATGTGGCAGTGGATGTCATGGTGGATGTGGAGGTGATGGTGGATGTGGTGGTGGATGTGATGGTGGATGTGATGGTGATGGTGGTGGATGCGGTGGTGGTGGTAGTGGTAGTGGTGGTTGTAGTGGATGTGGTGGTGGATGTAGTGGTGGTGGGTGTGGTGATGGTGGTGGATGCGGTGGTGGTGGATGCGGTGGTTGTGGATGCGGTGGTGGTGGATGTGGTGGATGTGGTGGTGGATGTCATGGTGGATGTGGAGGTGATGGTGGATGTGGCGGTGGATGTGGTGGTGGATGTGGTGGTGGATGTGGTGGTGGATGTGGTGGTGGATGTGGTGGTGGTGGATGTGGTGGTGATGGTGGATGTGGTGGTGGATGCGGTGGATGTGGTGGTGGATGTCATGGTGGATGTGGAGGTGATGGTGGATGTGGTGGTGGATGTGGTGGTGGATGTGGTGGTGGTGGATGTGGTGGTGATGGTGGATGTGGTGGTGGATGTGGTGGTGGATGCGGTGGATGTGGTGATGGTGGATGCGGTGGTGGTGGTGGATGCGGTGGTGGTGGTAGTGGTGGATGGGGTGGTGGTTGTAGTGGATGTGGTGGTGGATGTAATGGTGGTGGGTGTGGTGGTGGTGGTGGATGCGGTGGTGGTGGATGTGGTGGATGCGGTGGTGGTGGATGTGGTGGTGGTGGATGTGGTGGTGGATGTGGCGGTGGATGTCATGGTGGATGTGGAGGTGATGGTGGATGTGGTGGTGGATGTGATGGTGATGGTGGATGTGGTGGTGGATGCGGTGGATGTGGTGGTGGTGGTGGATGCCGTGGTGGTGGTAGTGGTAGTGGTGGTTGTAGTGGATGTGGTGGTGGATGTAGTGGTGGTGGGTGTGGTGATGGTGGTGGTGGATGCGGTGGTGGTGGATGCGGTGGTGGTGGATGTGGTGGTGGATGTGGCGGTGGATGTCATGGTGGATGTGGAGGTGATGGTGGATGTGGCGGTGGATGTGGTGGTGAATGTGGTGGTGGATGTGGTGGTGGATGCGGTGGTGGTGGTGGATGCGGTGGTGGTGGTAGTGGTGGATGTGGTGGTGGATGTAGTGGTGGTGGTGTAGCGCCAAGAAACCGATGGTGATAGTGCGCGTTATAAATGTTTTTTAAAGTAAAGTAAAAGGGTGTGGTGGTGGTGGTGGATGCGGTGGTGGTGGATGTGTTGGATGCGGTGGTGGTGGATGTGGTGGATGTGGTGGTGGTGGATGTGGTGGTGGATGTGGCGGTGGATGTCATGGTGAATGTGATGGTGGATGTGGTGGATGTGGTGGTGGTGGATGTGGTGGTGGATGTGGCGGTGGATGTCATGGTGGATGTGATGGTGGATGTGGTGGTGGATGTGATGGTGGATGTGATGGTGATGGTGGATGTGGTGGTGGATCCGTTTTAGCGTGAAACAGGGGAACTCGAGCATTACTGACTAAAAAAAATGCGAAAAAACAAAAGTACCCTATTTTTAGGTGCATACCTCGAGCCTGAGCTGTTGATCTGAAGCAAACATCTCCTTTTATTTTCTTATATTTATTATGTAGCGCTGCACAAAGCGCTCGTGTTGTCGTTGCGCCGTACAGCGTTTTACAGATGCACACTCAGATGGATGCATGCCTGCAACTCCATCATTCACCCGGATAACTGCGCAGCCCAGTGCATCTTTCAAACATTGTTTACCTTTCAACATCGAACATTTTCTTGGCTGGACGGTATCCAGAGTCAAACTGGCGGACTCCTGGACAATCCCAGACACATTCGTTCAAACATACATTAATATTTATTATTTTCAAGAAGCCATAGCGTTGAATAAAAGCTTGAGATTTGCACTGTGCTTAAATGACTGTAGCATCCGCCAGACTGTGTTTTTCGCAGCTAACTGTAAGTAGTAGGGGCCTTCCTGATGAAGATTACATTTGACAGCCCAAGTGGAAAATCCGCCTGCTTCAGTGTCAGGCTGGTGACAGTGTGTAAACACGGGCATGCGAAGCCGCTGTGCCACTCGGGTAGAATAACTCTCACAAAATCAGTGAGGGCAGCTGAACATGTGCACACACACGCACAATTATTTACAAACGACTGAGAAAGATAGTGTGAACAGTTTGGAGAAAATACGGTCTAAGATTAGGGGAAAAAGAAACAGGGCTAAAGGGCACAGGATAAAAGGAAGTCCGTAAAACGCAGGCAGGGGAGGGGGCCGAGTGACGGAAGAAAGGCAGAGAAGGGGGGGGGGGAGAAATGCGACACGGCGGGCAGGGGAGGGGGCGGAGCGGGGAGAGGGTGTGAAAGCTGCAGGGGTCTTTGAAGTGAAGCTAAGCTTCATTTCAAAGGTGTGGGAGGAGTGTGGCTGAGGGAACAGACGGCGATTTGGTGATGTGCACGCGCATTTTAGGTCAATGCGCTTGCGCATTGACCTAAAAGCCACGGGCACAGCACCAAATCGCCCAGTTAGGTAAAGTCTGTTTAAGACGCTATAGTCTTGCCTCTTCAATGCGCTTGCGCATTGAGAGGCTCGACCTAAAAAGAGTGACTGGTGGAGCAGAATGGGGTGGATTAGGTTGGACGAGGCCTAGGGAGCAGGAAACACGAGGAGATGTGTAGGCAAGAGAAGGCCTCAAATGGTGGTGTGCTGGCACATCGTGAATTGCCTTTCTTTTTTAGTGCTAAGGGCATCACAGGTGTAATTTTTGTGATACAATGTGTGCGAGAGGCTTCTTGCATAATTCTGCATAATCTTGTGGAATAATTTTGCATGTTTACGCTACACAGAATTACGTGAGTTATGCCCAGGCCTACGCTTTATGACAAATACTGTGCCTGATAAACTGTCGTATAATATTTCTTCTGTTTTACAATAACCTTTGTGTGACTGCTTAGTGAATAATGTGAAGACAAACAAGGGGGTGTGTATGAAGGTCGTTTGCAGGTTATGTACACGTCTGTTGAGGTGCATACGAGGGTGGCATGGGCCACTGGGGGGCGCTGGGTGGTTCCGTTGGGGGCTTTATGATGGACTCTCAATGGGGACTGTCAGGCTATACGGAAAGAATCTTGATTTGACTATGTGGGACCTTTAGAAGCTATGTGGTGTTTGTGATGAATTGTTGCAATGCAAATGTTATAGCATAGACTACACACATCAACTTGATCTGTGGGGAATTCAACAAAAACGAAAGAAAGAGGTCAGGGGTGAAAAGGGCATTTTAATGCTATGCCACCTTTATGTATAGGCTTCACACGATGTTAAGTCGGTTTATTATTTTGCATAGCATTATGCACCTCTTTGGGCTACTTCAAAGCACCGATGATAAATTAAAGAGGGACGGAAAAAATAAGGACATAGCGTGGTCATAAGAGAAAGGAAAGGAGAGGATCGGAAATATTTATTTCCTTTTTGAATAGCGCATACCGCTGTCCTTTGCCCTTTTCAAAGCACTGTAATGTGACGCTGACTCACTTCAAGTACAGATTAATTACAAACCGCAGTCTGTAAAAGTTAATTTAAGAGGACAACATGTCAAATGATGAACTCATAATTCCCTTAAAGAGACATGTTGGTACCAGTTTCGCACAGATAGACAAAGATAGCGACGTCTACGGACCTTTTGGGGGATTCTCAAAAGAAGTGAGGTTTTTCCACATTTTAGGTGGCAATATAGCGCTTATCTTGTACTCGCACCTCTTTTTAGTAAGTACTGGGTTGTGAAGGTTTGTGTGTTTGGGAGGGGTTGTTTAATGACTTGTCTATAATGCACAACTGCTGGGCTTTTGCCAAGCACACTTCATTCAGATCAGTACAAACCAGAAGCAAAACATACTTACCCTTGTAAAGCCCAGTATTCACTTTCATACAAGGGCTGTATGCTTGACTCACCAGTAGGCACCTGCTGTCCACACTATGATGTCACTGCCCCAAATGGTAGTGTCTTTTTTGCAGCATTATACATTCTAATGAGGCGCATTCTGCTCAGTCTTTGTGGCTTTTTTCTGTTTTGCCGAATGTCTCCTCCTGGCCTTATTAATATTCTGTGCAGGTGACCCCCTGCTTTACCTTGGCCCTTTGTGCCACATTTGCTTCACTGGTTGTGTTTACCTCTTCTGCCTCCTCGAGCACCAGGTTCAAGTTCTGCTTCATCATGCTCTACTTTCCTTACCCTGCTCCCCTTCATGCTGCCTTGCTGACATGACCTTGCAACCCTTTGCCTCTGCATTGCCTCTCTTCCACTGCTCCCACTTTTCCTGTGTGTCCCGTTTGCCTCTACCTTAATGTCATCTCACCCCAACTCCACCTCTGAGCATAGTTCAAGTGTCATCATTATTATTAAGAGGGCTCTCCACTCAAGGGCTGATGGGAGCAAGTCTATAAAGCTGAAGTCCATTCAACACCTGATACCTTGAGGGAAGCTTGCATTGGTTCTGCCAATGTGGCTCTTCTGCTGTATGTCTTACTAACGTTTTATTACATTTCAGTGTACAAGATTCTTAAAATTCAGGTAAAACCCTTTTATTCCCTCAGGCTGAAAGACTTCTGCTGGTATTATCACCTTTTTTCTTGTAGTTTCCTGCTATCTCAAAAGCATTATTCGTACTCAGCTTGTAGTGAATCGTGTATGTCCTCTTCAATGCCCTCTTGAGGGGTATTGACCTTGGGGTATGTTTTGAAAGACCTACAGCGCAGTACCTGAACACCTATTGTACTGCTATCCGGGGCCAAGTATGAGATTTTGTTTGTCCACCATATCTTAACGCTTGTTTTTCCCCCCACTATGTTTGTGATCCTTTCCTATTCTACATCACCACTGACTTTTGCCTGAACTCAGGTGACGCCCCTTTCTTTTTCATGTGTCACGTCTTTTCAACATAGATAATGTCATCAAATCGCTGCCATCGAAGGTCCTGTTCCTGACACAAACTCATTATTTAAATTGATATCACTGTAGCATGTTGAAGGTTTATAACTTCCGAATTTATCCATGAAATGAGCAAGAAAATATAAAGCTATATCATTAAAGGTCAGTAGTTTGTGATTTGGAAATATAGGTGGTTTAGTGAAGGGTGGGTTAAAGACAGATTGCTGTGGTCCCTTTGTGTACTTTGTGGGGATGGGGGCCTTCAGGTTTCATTGCACCACTGGATGGTAACTGTGACAGGGACCAGGTTTGGCTCCATGTTGGTTGAGGCAAAAATGCCATGCCCCCCTGTGAGGTAGGAAGGGATTGAGTAGGGGCGGGCGGGGGGGGGGGGTGCGGGGGGGGAGAATCCGCATCCACCCACAGCCTTTAACCCAGATTTAAAAAAAGAAGCCAAGGGAGGGGACTCCATTTCCCTTCACCCATCTGCACAGGAAGTGACATAAAAGAATGAATGACGATTTGTTAAACACGCACCTGTCAAGCAGACGTCCCTGTGGTACATTATGGCTGAAATACGAAGAGTACAAACCAATTATCATAACTGAAATAACCAGATTTTCAGTTGTTTTAAGAAAATCAGATTTGTTGCATGAAACTCCAATTTGGATTGGAAGGGCATTCCATAGTTTAGGGGCCAAATAAGAAAAAGACCAGCCTCCCATACCGGCATGACGTACTGTGGGTACTAGCAATAGCGTTAAAAAAGGGAGATTAGGAGGGTCTAAAGGGGTTCACTTTAACGACCCCGACATCTCAACACTCCAACTCAAATGTAATAACAACGAGAGAGAGATGTCCGGTCAAAAACATGTGTGCTGTACTGAAAACTAAAGACAAAATGGGGTTTGTATAGCAACAAAATGAAATAACACAGGGCTGAGAACTCCCATCAGACCACCCTTATGGCGGAATGTCATCATGTGGGATACAGATAGTAAATCCAAACCTCGCCCAACCCATCAGTTGATGGTGCAGAGATGGATTTCTGAGGTGGAATCTCTAGCCACAGTGTGATTCAGATGATGCTGATGGTGTGCAGTGCTGTGAAAATGTGAGTGAATGATAAAATTGGCTACTGGGACAAAAAATGAAGTTTAATGGGTATTGTCCTAGTTTCAAGGTTAAAATGACACCAAATAGTCTGAAAGTATGACTATGTTGTGGCGCTAAGCAGTGAGGTCAACCTCACTCATACCCTCGAGCAATCTTAGTTTATTTTAGAATTTTTTTGCTAAGGCAGACGGTGGCGGAGAAAGCGAGACCTGATCATAAATTGATATATAATGACCTTTCATATTTTACAAGACCCGACTTTTGCCATGCAACGGTCGAAAGACGCTGGCGGCTGCGATCATTGATTAAGCCTTTCCAAGATAAGGGAGCCCAAGCTTACTTGAACAATCCTGCTAGGCTTAAAATTGTTTGAGGTGGTCAGACAAAATTTTTCCAGTCTGAGATTAAAGCAAAAACCTATCTCGATGAATTGACTTAAAAAGGGTTGATTGGGAAGTTGATTCCATTATATTCGTACAGTAACTTCTAGGTTTGATAAGTTTATAGTGTAGTGACTCGACTACGGTAATTGCAGGATATTCATGTGGGTGCTGTGGATATGTCTTATTGGGCTTGGGTTAATATTTAGTAGCACTCTGCTAGATTTTTGTTGCTTTTTCTCTGGTTAGGTTATTGTTTTTACATATCTCACGCATTAGATGGCGGTAGCTCAGATGTTGTGCTGCAAATTCATCATCCAGACTCTGTTTGAGTCTGAACGCCTACTGTTTGGGGAGGGTGGTCACGGGGGGTGTTGGGGGTGGGGTGGGTGGGGGGTTAGAAGGGGGGGTTGCAGAAAAAATTCAAAAAGAATCAGGTTTATTAGCAAGAGGCTTTTTGTTTAGTACTTATTGTCAATGTTGTCAATATTGCCGCATTCATTTCACTAAATTGAAAGTAATTGGAAAGGAGCTAGAGCAACACGTTAAGCAATACATGTTGAAAGTTTTTCAGCTATCTGTCCCTATGAAGCAATGGGTAGGTTAAGTGTCCAAACATGGAATGTAGGGGGTCTTCTGTCCGGCGATAAACTACGTCGATTGGGCGAACTAACAAATCTAAATCCTGTAGATATACTCTGTCTCCAAGAGACACATGTGCCCTGGGCCAAGAAATCCTCACTGAGCCTCAATGGGTATAATTTGTTGATAACATCTACTCAATCATCGAATATAAGGAGTGTAGCGATCCTAGCGAAAACACGTCTTGGTTTGGGAGTACGTCATCTTTCAGATCCCCACGGCAGATGGGCCATTGTTAAACTTGCAATTGGCATCACTATTTGCACCATTTATGCCTCCAATCACGACGATCCCGTAGTTTTGAAGTGCTAGAATCTGAACTTGCCACCTGGCAGGGCCCACTAATTTTATGGGGCGACTTTAACATAACACTCCAACCTTTGCTCTGTAACTCTGCTTTGAAACAGAAATATGTTGGTCGCAAACCAAAGGTATATCAGGCTGTTAAAAGACTGGTAGATAGCTTTGATTTAATCGGCGTGTGGGTGCATAACAATCCTCATGACCCAGGTTACACATACTTTTCGCATCCACACCAAAAACACGTCCGGATTGATTATATGTTTGTTTCCAGTGACATAGCATCTCAATCATTAATTAACAAACCTCCGGAAATAATCTCAGACCACAACGCACTTGTTCTCCTGATCACAGTTGGCGCCTCATTTACACAACGTCGGCCCTGGTCGTTTGATCGGAAGCTTCTGTCTAATAACGAGTACATTACTTTAATTAAAAAATGGACGGAAGAATTTTTTAATATCAACCGATTTAGCGCCTCAAGAAATACCGTGTGGGGGAAACTATCAGTTTTCAAAAAAGACCAGAAAGCAACAAAGAAATGAATATGAGGTAAAGGTCTCAGCCCTGGCTAAAGCCGAAGAAGATCACACCCTAACGATCTCACAGGGACAAGCTGCTAGTCGCTTGATGTATCAAGTAGCAGTATTGAAGTCTGAATTAAATACCAGTCTCAGTCAGAAAGCCGCCCAAAGTTATAGAGCCCACAGGAAAAAAGTGGTGAAAGGGTTGGTAGGCAGCTGGCACTTCGCACTCGTCAGAAAAGTTTAATAAATAACATCTCTTCAATAACAGCGGGCAGGCCTATACCCAAGCGGCAGACATTATCTATCGGTTCCAACAATATTACCAAAAATTGTATTCTGAGGAAGTGGTTGCAACTGAGAACGACATAGAAGGATATCTTGATAATCTTCTTAATAATCTCGAGGCTGTGAGGCTGTTAGATGACATCACCAGGGAAGAGTTAGAAAGTGAAATCACACTGGCCGAGGTGATAGCTGCATTATCTTAATTAGCGCCCGGCAAAGCGGCGGGCCCAGACAAACTGCCAATTGACCTCTATAAAATTTTAAGTCATCAATTATGTCCCCTTCTTCATGACTTATTTCTAGGGGTTCAGTGGAATGGGGTTCCCCCTGAGTCTTGGGATCAGGCTAATATAATTGTTTTTTCGAAGAAAGTGAAACCCCCCGAGCAACTAACCTCGTACCGCCCTATCTCCTTAATTAATTTGGACTCCAAATTGTATGCCAAGGTGATGGCTGTCAGGCTCAGTGGGGTCATTGAACATCTTGTCTCTCCGTGGCAGCATGGTTTCGTCCCGGGTAAGGGGACCACTGACCATACACGCCGGGCTATAGCTCTGTGCGATGCCATGTCTGTCTCGGGGGTTGGATGTCAATGATCGTACTGGACGCTGAGAAAGCCTTCGATCGCGTCTCATGGAACTTCCTGTGGGCAGCCATGACACGTAACAATTTCGGCCCCAAATTCGTGAAATCAATCAAGTCTATGTATTTACTCCCCAAAGCAAAACTTCAAATGTTAGGATCAGAATCTGGATACATCCACATTGCAAGGGGCACCAGGCAGGGGTGTCCATGTTCACCCCTGCTCTTTGCTTTGTACATTAATCCGTTCATTCAGAAATTTTTGGAGAGCAATATTATTAAACCAGTGCTCAGTGGTCAATTTGAGACAAAAGTATTGGCTTATGCCGATGATATCGCGGTTATTACACCTGACCCGATTGAGGCTATTCGTGAAATCGAGAAGGTGACAATAGAATATGGTAATTGCTCGGAATACTCCCTTAATAGAGAAAAGACAGTTATTCTGTGTACCGACAACATTGTATGCCCGGATCAAAGGAGAGCCGAGAAGGCCACCTATCTTGGAGTAACCATCTGTTCTAACACTAAGCTATTAGCGAAGCTTCATTTTGATCCTCTCCTTGATAAGATAAAGAGGGACCTGGACAGGGTAAACAGTCTTCACCTTTCGATCATAGGCAGAGCCAATTTCTTAAAAATGAATGTGTTACCCAGATGTCTATATTTATTTTGAGCGATCCCTCTAGCTGTAGATCATAAAATGCTAATAATGATTAATTCTCTCATGTCCAAATTTGGGTGGCAGCATGGTAAGATCCGGAGATCCCATAGCCTCTTGTCGCTACCACTTGACAGAGGTGGGCTTACAATACCCAATATTATTTTTTATCATTGGGCAGCATTTCTTAAACAACTCACCCCTTTAATTAACTTCCCAACCGAAGAAAGTATGATAGACACGGATCTAATATCTTCAATTTATGAGCTCCTACTTGGCCAGGATGCTAAAGGTTTACTTCTAAAACAAACTGAGGCAAAGTATTACAAGAAACTTAAGGGAGAAATCATTATCAGTGCCTGGAGAATCTGGGATAAAGTTACTAAACACATGCACATCGGGAAAGTTAATCGGTACACATCTCTGTGGCACTCAAACGTAACACATGGTCTTGATTTTGATTCTATTGCAAAGAAATGGGAAAGGGTGGGTATTAGAACAATTAATGATTTTTTGTTAAATGACTTTGATACTACCTTTTCGGATCTGAAACTGAAACATGATTTGTCTAACGGAGATTTTCTCAAATTTGCACAAGTATTTGCTAAACTTAAAGCTAAAGAGTCTATAATTTGTTTGTCAAGAATTTTAATTATTGATGTTATGTTTAGAGTAAATACTAGAATAGGAACGTTTTACAATATTCTTTTGACTAAAACCCACAATGACCTGGAAAAAAACTAAACAAAATGGGCGGCTAAATTAAATAACCCTAATGTCGACGTAGATAGAGTTTTGGAGTTGAGCCACTATCTTTTTATGGCTAGTAACTTGAAAGCACAGCTTTTTAAAACTTTATTTGACCTTTATTATACCCCGGCCAAATTATTCGCTTGGGGCAAAAGAGAGAATGATCTGTGTCCCAAATGCTTACAAGGACCTGCGACTCTTATTCACATGTTTAGTAATTGCTCTGAGCTGGTCTCAATTAAAAGTAGGATCTCAGCCTTTTGGGAAGAGCTATTTGAACATAAATTACCCGAATCAGAAACCCTTTTTGTATTGGGACATGATAACTTGTTAAAACTATCAAAAACCGAAGAAAGACTGCTATTTATTGGTACAGCGGTCTTAAGGTTAATTCTGTCAGCTCGCTGGAAAGAGCCCGACTCACCCAGCTTTCAGATGTGGCTAGCCTGCTTTCTAGCGGTTTATAGTTATGAAGTGGCCATTTATGATACTAGAGGATATAAATCAAAGAAGCGGGGGGATGCAATTTGGCTGCCTGTCACTAACTGGAAAGCAGGCCTAACCCCTGCTTTTGGGAGTGGATGATTCTGCTGATCCCAATAAACATTGTTAATAATTTCGCTGGGTGAAATTTTTACATCTTGCCCCAGTTAATATTGTCTCTCATTCCCTCTATTGCCCTGTTGTTTTTTTTTTCTAGTTAAGTTTTCTCAAGTGTTTATGTTGCATTTATAATCATTGCTCTATGTATTTTGTGTGTAGCTACTCTGTTTTTTCTCTTATATGTCTCGTGCTGCTCCTGGTTCAAATAAAAAATAAAACAAATTAAAAATTAAAAAAAAGGAAGCCAATGTAGGTTCCTCAAGTGTGGTGAAATGGGTTCCTGTCTGGGAAGATTCAGAAGCAGCCTTGTGGCTGCATTCTGTAGCAACTGCTGAGAAGTTAGTCTGGAAGATCCAGATATAAAGCATTGGCATTATCCAACTGAGAGGTAATCAAAGAATATACAATGGTTTTCCTAGTGAATTCAGGAGCTAATCTAAGAAACTGTTTTAGGCTTTTTAGAAGAGCAAATCATGAACCTGTGACTGTCTTCACCTGTGGAGTAAAGGAGAGATGCTTGTCAAATTTGACTCAGATGTTCCTTACCTTCTGCATTGGAATAGGAGGGGTGCCATATTCTAGAGGCCACCATGCACTAGATGAGACTAATGGAGAACATCGAAAGAGCAGTACTTCGGTTTTAGCAAAATTTCTTTTTAGACAGCTGCTCTCCATCCAATCAGCCACTCTCACAAGGCAGGATTGAAAGGAATTCTATAATTAACAGTTAGCATCCAAAAAAAAAAAAGCAGCAGTTGTGTATCGTCTGCATATGACACTACCTTCAGAACAAATGGTTCGATAATATCTGCCAAGGGGGCCTTATAGACGTTAAGCAGGGTAGGGCTTAAGGACAATCTCTGCAGATCACCCTTTTTCAAAAAGTTGCCAGAGGATGTGAAAGGCAGCAAATGGACAGATTGATAATGGCCAGATAAGAAAGGTTTATGTCAAAATAGTGCAGGTATGCAAATGTGACTTTTCTCTAAACCAAGTAGCAAATTCTGGTGTGAAACAGTGTCAACTGTAGTTGACAGATCTATTAATACCACTGCAGCTGCATAACCTTGATCTAAATTGAGCTTTGTGAACTCAGTAACTTCTAGCAGAGCCAATTCAGCAGTATGACTGTGAGCCATGCAAAAGATCACTGGCCTCGAGATAGCAGTGGATCTGGACATTAACAATTTTTTTCTGCATTTTCGATAATGCTAGTAAGGAAGTAATAGGTCTTCAATTTGCTAAGATCGCAGGGTCCGCTGAAGACATTTTCAACAGAGGGACCAATTGAGAATGTTTCGACAGCTTGGGAACCAAGACTTGTTGCAGTGAGTGGCTAAATAAATAATTTATCAGTTGTTTCAGAATTTGCACATCTTTAGTTAAAACTCTAGGAGGACAGGAATCCAAGTCCTAGAGCGACATTCTAGAATGGCATGAACCGAGGCTTCAATACATATACTTTCAAAAGAGGATAGAATAGTGCCACGTGGCCTATTATTCACCAAGAAAAGAATGAGGCAACTCCGGATCTGCCATTCCTCACAGAAATATGGCTAAACGTTGCTTACAAGATCACTAAGCAAGGCTATCATCACAGCCAACTTCTCCCTTGACAGAGCCGTCGTAGAAACCAGGAACCAGATTTCGCCAGCGACATCACAGACTTTGTTGCTTCCCTCATCATCATTGCAGCACCTTCATCCTCCCGGCAGACCTCACCTTCACCTAGAAAAGCACACAGACGCAAACTCTACACCCCTCCTAGAAAACTTCAGAAACCTTTCTTTTTTTTAATTTCTTTATTGGCATTTTCAACCTGAACATCACACTGTGAGATCCACAACACCAGGCACATGAAGAGAAAACTAAAAAAGGAAAAGGAGGAAGGGGGGAAATAATTCCTGCACATGCATTATGCTGAAGAGAGGAACAGCATGTCGATTTTGACATGTTACACATTAGCATTTCCGGCAGCGTTCACAATTTCCGCAATTAACAGAAGCATAGGGCCCATGCCCCGGTGCAGTGCCAATTTGCTTAAAAACATACTGTCATATACTATTGGTATCGGGGGCTAGTATTACTCTATTGGCATTACAGGTGGGGTGGAAGCTCGTGTGTGCATAAATTATAGGAATGGATCATTTACGTGTGCCGAATAAAGCTTCATGAATTGAATTGGATCCCAAATATCTTTGGGGCGGGACTGAAGAGGCATCATCTCCCAGAAGTGGGCCAGCTGAGCTGGTCCTGACAGTAAGCGGCGTCTCTCAACCATGTCGACGCTGGTGGGACCGCCCTTCCACCCCAGTCCTAGGCAGATTGTGCTTAGCTGGTATTAATAGCATTATGATGAGGGGCGGAAGGTGGATGGCTCCTCCCTCGCATACCCAATGAGGCAGAACAGCGGCATAAAGGGAATAGGATTGCCGATAATTTCATGGAGGGTACAATGCGCCAGTAGTTCATGATTAAGGAGCATTCCCAACCAGGTGCTAAAACGAGGCCTGGGGCGCATAGCATCTCAAGCAATTAGCCTCCTCTCGCAGTCCTATGTGTGTGGTACAGCCTATGTAAGAACTTAAAGTGTATAAGGCGCAGACAGTAGATACGTGAAAGGGTTGCAGTTTGCACACAGCAATATGGCCATTGTTCATCAGTCACAGGAGGGTCTACATCCCGGCTCCATTGGACCTGAGCGGTGGGGACGCATACCGGTGCTTTATCTTGCATCACCGTGTAGAGTCTGGTGACAAGTCAACAGTGCAAACTGCGTGTGTGAGAGTATATGTTCTAGCGCATGTAGTGTCCGCGGAGGAGCCGGAAAGGTCGAATGAAGTGACCGAAATGCGGCCCTAAGTTGTGTGTAAAGAAGAGTATCCAACATGTTAGGTTTAATGGTATCAGTCGGTACAGGTGCTGCTTAAAAATGATAATCTGGGTACAGGTCTGCAAGTATAATGAGGAGTTTATTATTGGCCCAAGGAATAAACGTAGGAAGGGTCAAATAGGGCTATATTTAACGACCAAAACCACTCATGCCCTAAGAGAAACTGTCAATAAACACAAAGTGGCCTGGTCAGAAACCTGTAAGTGTGCCGCAACTGAACTAGTGCCCCAAGACCATTAGTAGCACTAGAAGTGATAACCCTGGTCTGTTAAGAAAAATTCCCATCAGCCCACCCATGTGGTGGAATGTCGTCATGTGGGAGATGTCACCAATCCAATTCTCAAACAGTGCACCTAGTCATGGTGCAGAGATGGATTAACATGGTGTAAAATACAGACCACTGGGCTTCACTGGTGATGCTAATGGGGTGCAGTGCAAAAAATTAAAGTAAAAAACGTGAAAGTAAAATTGACTCCAAGGGCCAAAATTAATTTTAATCGGTATGGCGCTCGGGTCAAGATTAAAATTTGCCAAAATAGTTTGAAATAATAACTATATGTGGGCAAAGTGAGTGAAGGTCGACATGTTTCAGCTGTATTGACTGTTGGTCTTAGCTTTCTTCAGGACCATTTAGGAAACTGCGACTGCATATCAAAAATTAGTGATGCACGCTAATGTACATTGGATAAGTCCTACCAGTTCCTCTGAGCCCAGATGAATACTGTAGGAAGTCCAGAACTTTATGTATCTCCTAAGGAAGAGACATAAGCGTGAATCAAAAACCATGTAGTGCACAACAGATTTTAGGAAAACAAGCACAAGATGCTAAGCACACAAACAGGGCGATGGAGACAATCTCTCCCCGCTAAATATACTACTATGTTTTAATCAGTGTATAAAATCACACATATGGGAGTGGATGTGGTAACTTACCCAGCATTATGTGGGAGTACGCCTCACCTCACCCGGAACCCACTCGGGAAAAAGGGGAGGCCCGCTCTAGTTAAGGAGGGAAATGGACAAGAAAGTACCTTTGAAAAATAGCAAAGGGACTAACAACAATAATAGCTACCATTTCCAAAACTATTCTTAACAAGACCTAGCTTTAAACAGAAAAAAGACTCAACCAAGTATAAGGAAATTGACTATAAGACTCTGCAAGGATTAATTAACCAAAGTTGGAGTGCAGGGCCACTCCTTGGAGGACTCTGGCTAGCGATGTAATAACTAAAAGAGGCACTGGCGCTATCAGTAACCAAGTATTAGGCAAATGGCTGAAGACTTAAGGTAGGCAGAGCCACTCCTTAAGGGACTCTTGCTAGTGCTAAGATGACTCGCCCTATAGGAATAGCAAATGATGGTGTGTTGCCCTACCTGTCCGTCGGTACCTCGTTGCCGGCGTCCGAGAAGGAACGGAGGTACCGACGCACAGCGCGCATGTCTATTTATACCCTGGTTGATTGGGTAACGGGCTGCAGCTGTTTCTATTATCCATCGCGTCCGCTTCGTAAAAGGGATGCCCGCGCTATAGTGCGCATGCGCTAGGCATCCCAGTGGTACGACGCGTGAGCAGTGAACTGTAACGCGCATGCGCGCGGCACTTCGGCCGCAATGCGCATGCGCGGGCTCTGAGCCATGTGAATCGATCCGCGCATGCGCCAGAGTGTACTGCGCATGCGCCGATATTAGAACACATCCAATGGCGATCCCATTGCCGGTGTGTACTACCACAAAGTAAAAGGAGCGTTACTGTTGTCAAACAAACAGGCAGAGGCACCAAAATATAGTTAATTCTGAGTGCATGCGCTGAAAGGGGATCATATGTGCTCATTTATAATCCCTATTACCAATATGGGAAAAAGTAAGTATTTATGTGTAGATTGAGCCAAAGTAGAAGCAACAGTGCATATACTCCTAATGACTACAGGTAGTAACAATTGGACTATATGTGCTAAAAATAAGCAATTATATGTGTGGAATAATGTATCAGGCGCAAAATGACTTAATTTGGTCTGAGATGGAGTATCTTGAATGACCTCAAAGATGATAACAGGATGAGTCAATGTAGAAGACAGATGACAAAAACTCAGGACTAATTGGATTACAGCGATGTCCATGGTATGTCATCGTTTAAACCTTGCATGTGACTTTTCAAAAGAAAAATCCATTTCTGCTCCTTCCTGAACAGAAATTTGGCCACGTCACTGATGTGAGACGGAATAAATGGCCGTTCTAAAATGACCCATTTCATTTCATCAGCAGTGTGTCCTTGCTCCAGAAAGTGGTTTGTTAGTTTGGTAGCCTGTTTGCGACACCTAATGGTGCTTTTGTTCTCCCCTATTCTTATTTTAATCTTGCGGGTGGTATAGCCAACATATCTAAGGGAACAGGGACACGTTATCATATAGATGGTGTTGTCGGTGTTACAATTTGTATGCTTCTTGAGCAACCATGTCCTCCCAGTCCCTATGTCGACTGTAGTGGTTTTCTCAGTCTGGGGGCAGACACTACATGACCCACAAGGGTAGTGACCAGAAACTGGAGGAAGGTTCCATAGGGTTGTTGAGCCGTCAGTCTTGGTAGTCCTGGGTCTTGTATGGACAAGAGTGTCTCGAAGACTAGGTGCCCTTTTAAATTAAAACAGTGGTAATGGAAGGTTTGCCCCAGTACTGTTCAAAATCGTCCAGTGCTTGCGAACCATTTTCTGGACAGAGTTAGACATTGTACTGAACGTACTAACAAATGTCAGGCGCTCCATTGGTGGTTTAGATGGACGTTTTTCAATCAGTGCCTCGCGGTTGTTGTTCGAGGCACGTTTCCATGCTTTGTTCACAAGATGCTTGGGGTAATAGCGTTCCTCTAGATGAGTGGCTAGTGTGGTTGCATGTTTGTTGAAAAGTTCTCTGGATGAACAATTCCTCCTGACCCTGAGGAACGGGCCCACCGGAAGGTTCTCCCTCAGTGAGCGTGGGTGATGACTGTTAAATGACAAGAGTGAGTTTCTTGCCATAGGTTTGGTAAACAACTCACTACGGAGACTTCCATCCTCGGGGAAGATAGATAGGTCAAGGAAGGGGAGTCTTACATGACTGTACTCAAGCGTGAACTTAAGATGAGGATTGCATCCATTGAGCCAAGTATGGAAAGCCTGTACTTCAGGGATAGAGCCTCGCCACACTACCAGGACGTCATCTATATACCTCTTCCATAGCACCAGGTGTTTAGAAAATGGGTTGCTATGGTTGAGGATATGAGTCTGTTCCAATTGGTGTACATAAAGATTTGCCAGACTCGGGGCAAAGACACTCCCCATGGAGGTCCCGGAGATCTGTAGAAACAGCTGTTCTTCAAATTTGAAATAGTTTTGCTTCATTGCCAGTTCTGCAAGAGATAGAATAAAGTTAACTGGGGTTATGCTGTCCAGATCTTCCATTGACAGAAGACCTCTGACTGTATCCAACGTATCCTGTTGTGGAATACAGGTGTAGAGTGATTCTACATCAAAACTGACCATGAGGTCAGTTTCCACGTTGTACTCAATAGTTGGTAATAACCTGAGGACATCGGCTGTGTCCTCCAGATACGTGGGCATTTTCTTAACCAGAGGTCTAAGAAAATAATCTACAAAAGTGGAGAGTGGTTCCAAAATGGAACCAATCCCTGAGATGATGGGACGGCCTGGTGGTGGTCTCGTGGCCTTGTGGATCTTGGGGAGACAATAGAAACCTGGGATAGTGGGTTTCTCTGTTACAAGGAATCTAGCTTCCTGAGGTGTGATCCACCCCTCCATATTCCCTTCGTCCACCAAAGTTTTGATTTCAGTAAGTAAACTTTGGGTGGGGTCTGAAGTGAGACGACGATAGAATTTATCATTGTCCAGCTGTCTAAGGCATTCCTGACGGTACTGTTCCAGGTCCATAACAACAGTGGCTCCCCCTTTGTCCGCCGGTTTTATGATGATGGACGGATCTAGTGAGAGATTTTTCACCGCCTGCTGTTCAAGTTTTGAGAAATTGTGGAACGTACTCCGTTCGGTATTTTGCAGCTGCGAAATATCGTGTCTGACCGCTTGTTCAAAGGTAGTGACGAGGGAAGGAACTTGATGACTCAAAGGAGTAAAAGTGGAAGGAGGACGTAGTCCTGTGTTCTTAATAGTGTCATCACCTGATTGAGAGTCATCAGTTCTATCCTTAAAGAAAAAGTGAAGGCGCACTTTACGGAAGAATTTCTCAAGTTCCGTTCTTAGAAGAAATGGGTCTCCTACATTAGTTGGCACAAAGCCCAGACCTCTCTCCAAGACTGACTGCTCGACTGGAGTAAGAGTACGAGAGCTGAGATTTACAACTAGACTCCTGTCGTCTCCGAGCTGTTGTTCTCTTGAGCTGCTCTCCTGCTCCGAGTGTTGTGGAACGTCTGTTCGGCTTCCCAGTGGACAGTTTGTGGTCCTTTTCTTCTTCCCCTGTTCTGGCCCCGGCCACGCCCTAAAAAAGGCTGGTTAGGGAAAAACTGGGGAAAAGGAGTGTATGGATTCATTGGTGGCGGATGTGGCTGGAAACCCCATGGGCCTGGTGGCCACCAAGGACCAGGATGTTGGTAATTGCCTGGGTGTTGATTATACATAGCACCTCTCTGTCGACCACCCCTCTTGAATGGTCGTTGTTGAGACCCAGCCCCTCTCTGGGGAGCTCCAGACGTGCTGGGTGCCTCTGAATCACTAGAGTAAGTGTCGGAACCAGAAGATGAGTAGTTGGATCCATACTGTTTGCCTCTGCTATTGAAGCTAGGGGCTACATAGTTGTCACTAGTGTATGGATAAGTTTTCTCCATAGAAAAACGATCTAAATCTTTCTTAAACTTGTCCATCTTACTCATCAAGATGTTATCCTTGTAGTCTTTATTTGTCTTGTTTGTTTCTTCTAACCGTTTCTTGAACAGTGTACTACACGCAGCTTTAATCTGACCTTCAAGAACCTGGATTTCTATGAGAATTGCATCCGCTATTCTCTTAGCTGTGCTGATTATTAATATCAACCAGTCCCGCGTGCAGCGCCACGCAATGAGGGACCAGTCTCGTAGAAAGGCTTTGTCAGTCAAAAAAAGACGTGGTGTGTTCGTGACAATAAGGCCTGTAGGGGCACACTTGCCTCTCAGGTATTGTGCCATAATGGTTCCATGGATAGAGGTGCGTGTATGTGATTTTTTTAAATTTAACAGTGTAAGCCAATCATCTTACAGGAGTCAGGAGGACAGGAGTCTAGTTGTAAATCTCAGCTCTCGTACTCTTACTCCAGTCGAGCAGTCAGTCTTGGAGAGAGGTCTGGGCTTTGTGCCAACTAATGTAGGAGACCCATTTCTTCTAAGAACGGAACTTGAGAAATTCTTCCGTAAAGTGCGCCTTCACTTTTTCTTTAAGGATAGAACTGATGACTCTCAATCAGGTGATGACACTATTAAGAACACAGGACTACGTCCTCCTTCCACTTTTACTCCTTTGAGTCATCAAGTTCCTTCCCTCGTCACTACCTTTGAACAAGCGGTCAGACACGATATTTCGCAGCTGCAAAATACCGAACGGAGTACGTTCCACAATTTCTCAAAACTTGAACAGCAGGCGGTGAAAAATCTCTCACTAGATCCGTCCATCATCATAAAACCGGCGGACAAAGGGGGAGCCACTGTTGTTATGGACCTGGAACAGTACCGTCAGGAATGCCTTAGACAGCTGGACAATGATAAATTCTATCGTCGTCTCACTTCAGACCCCACCCAAAGTTTACTTACTGAAATCAAAACTTTGGTGGACGAAGGGAATATGGAGGGGTGGATCACACCTCAGGAAGCTAGATTCCTTGTAACAGAGAAACCCACTATCCCAGGTTTCTATTGTCTCCCCAAGATCCACAAGGCCACGAGACCACCACCAGGCCGTCCCATCATCTCAGGGATTGGTTCCATTTTGGAACCACTCTCCACTTTTGTAGATTATTTTCTTAGACCTCTGGTTAAGAAAATGCCCACGTATCTGGAGGACACAGCCGATGTCCTCAGGTTATTACCAACTATTGAGTACAACGTGGAAACTGACCTCATGGTCAGTTTTGATGTAGAATCACTCTACACCTGTATTCCACATCAGGATACGTTGGATACAGTCAGAGGTCTTCTGTCAATGGAAGATCTGGACAGCATAACCCCAGTTAACTTTAATCTATCTCTTGCAGAACTGGCAATGAAGCAAAACTATTTCAAATTTGAAGAACAGCTGTTTCTACAGATCTCCGGGACCTCCATGGGGAGTGTCTTTGCCCCGAGTCTGGCAAATCTTTATGTACACCAAATGGAACAGACTCATATCCTCAACCATAGCAACCCATTTTCTAAACACCTGGTGCTATGGAAGAGGTATATAGATGACGTCCTGGTAGTGTGGCGAGGCTCTATCCCTGAAGTACAGGCTTTCCATACTTGGCTCAATGGATGCAATCCTCATCTTAAGTTCACGCTTGAGTACAGTCATGTAAGACTCCCCTTCCTTGACCTATCTATCTTCCCCGAGGATGGAAGTCTCCGTAGTGAGTTGTTTACCAAACCTATGGCAAGAAACTCACTCTTGTCATTTAACAGTCATCACCCACGCTCACTGAGGGAGAACCTTCCGGTGGGCCAGTTCCTCAGGGTCAGGAGGAATTGTTCATCCAGAGAACTTTTCAACAAACATGCAACCACACTAGCCACTCATCTAGAGGAACGCTATTACCCCAAGCATCTTGTGAACAAAGCATGGAAACGTGCCTCGAACAACAACCGCGAGGCACTGATTGAAAAACGTCCATCTAAACCACCAATGGAGCGCCTGACATTTGTTAGTACGTTCAGTACAATGTCTAACTCTGTCCAGAAAATGGTTCGCAAACACTGGACGATTTTGAACAGTACTGGGGCAAACCTTCCATTACCACTGTTTTCATTTAAAAGGGCACCTAGTCTTCGAGACACTCTTGTCCATACAAGACCCAGGACTACCAAGACTGACGGCTCAACAACCCTATGGAACCTTCCTCCAGTTTCTGGTCACTACCCTTGTGGGTCATGTAGTGTCTGCCCCCAGACTGAGAAAACCACTACAGTCGACATAGGGACTGGGAGGACATGGTTGCTCAAGAAGCATACAAATTGTAACACCGACAACGCCATCTATATGATAACGTGTCCCTGTTCCCTTAGATATGTTGGCTATACCACCCGCAAGATTAAAATAAGAATAGGGGAGCACAAAAGCACCATTAGGTGTCGCAAACAGGCTACCAAACTAACAAACCACTTTCTGGAGCAAGGACACACTGCTGATGAAATGAAATGGGTCATTTTAGAACGGCCATTTATTCCGTCTCACATCAGTGACGTGGCCAAATTTCTGTTCAGGAAGGAGCAGAAATGGATTTTTCTTTTGAAAAGTCACATGCAAGGTTTAAACGATGACATACCATGGACATCGCTGTAATCCAATTAGTCCTGAGTTTTTGTCATCTGTCTTCTACATTGACTCATCCTGTTATCATCTTTGAGGTCATTCAAGATACTCCATCTCAGACCAAATTAAGTCATTTTGCGCCTGATACATTATTCCACACATATAATTGCTTATTTTTAGCACATATAGTCCAATTGTTACTACCTGTAGTCATTAGGAGTATATGCACTGTTGCTTCTACTTTGGCTCAATCTACACATAAATACTTACTTTTTCCCATATTGGTAATAGGGATTATAAATGAGCACATATGATCCCCTTTCAGCGCATGCACTCAGAATTAACTATATTTTTGTGCCTCTGCCTGTTTGTTTGACAACAGTAACGCTCCTTTTACTTTGTGGTAGTACACACCGGCAATGGGATCGCCATTGGATGTGTTCTAATATCGGCGCATGCGCAGTACACTCTGGCGCATGCGCGGATCGATTCACATGGCTCAGAGCCCGCGCATGCGCATTGCGGCCGATGTGCCGCGCGCATGCGCGTTACAGTTCACTGCTCACGCGTCGTACCACTGGGATGCCTAGCGCATGCGCACAATAGCGCGGGCATCCCTTTTACGAAGCGGACGCGATGGATAATAGAAACAGCTGCAGCCCGTTACCCAATCAACCAGGGTATAAATAGACATGCGCGCTGTGCGTCGGTACCTCCGTTCCTTCTCGGACGCCGGCAACGAGGTACCGACGGACAGGTAGGGCAACACACCATCATTTGCTATTCCTATAGGGCGAGTCATCTTAGCACTAGCAAGAGTCCCTTAAGGAGTGGCTCTGCCTACCTTAAGTCTTCAGCCATTTGCCTAATACTTGGTTACTGATAGCGCCAGTGCCTCTTTTAGTTATTACATCGCTAGCCAGAGTCCTCCAAGGAGTGGCCCTGCACTCCAACTTTGGTTAATTAATCCTTGCAGAGTCTTGTAGTCATTTTCCTTATACTTGGTTGAGTCTTTTTTCTGTTTAAAGCTAGGTCTTGTTAAGAATAGTTTTGGAAATGGTAGCTATTATTGTTGTTAGTCCCTTTGCTATTTTTCAAAGGTACTTTCTTGTCCATTTCCCTCCTTAACTAGAGCGGGGCCTCCCCTTTTTCCCGAGTGGGTTCCGGGTGAGGTGAGGCGTACTCCCACATAATGCTGGGTAAGTTACCACATCCACTCCCATATGTGTGATTTTATACACTGATTAAAACATAGTAGTATATTTAGCGGGGAGAGATTGTCTCCATCGCCCTGTTTGTGTGCTTAGCATCTTGTGCTTGTTTTCCTAAAATCTGTTGTGCACTACATGGTTTTTGATTCACGCTTATGTCTCTTCCTTAGGAGATACATAAAGTTCTGGACTTCCTACAGTATTCATCTGGGCTCAGAGGAACTGGTAGGACTTATCCAATGTACATTAGCGTGCATCACTAATTTTTGATTTGCAGTCGCAGTTTCCTAAATGGTCCTGAAGAAAGCTAAGACCAACAGTCAATACAGCTGAAACATGTCGACCTTCACTCACTTTGCCCACATATAGTTATTATTTCAAACTATTTTGGCAAATTTTAATCTTGACCCGAGCGCCATACCGATTAAAATTAATTTTGGCCCTTGGAGTCAATTTTACTTTCACGTTTTTTACTTTACTTTTTTGCACTGCACCCCATTAGCATCACCAGTGAAGCCCAGTGGTCTGTATTTTACACCATGTTAATCCATCTCTGCACCATGACTAGGTGCACTGTTTGAGAATTGGATTGGTGACATCTCCCACATGACGACATTCCACCACATGGGTGGGCTGATGGGAATTTTTCTTAACAGACCAGGGTTATCACTTCTAGTGCTACTAATGGTCTTGGGGCACTAGTTCAGTTGCGGCACACTTACAGGTTTCTGACCAGGCCACTTTGTGTTTATTGACAGTTTATTATTGGCCCGCCTACACATTCCGCCATCCATCATTGTAGGTGTACTGACGGAGCCACCCGGCCCGTCCACACACGCACGCACGCACGCGCACAGCCTGAGGGCGGGTCACGCCCCAGGTATAAATAAACGGGCGTGAGACCGCCTCGGGGTCTTCGGCCCTAACTGCTAGCTAGTGTCTGTGTGCTTTATTACACTCACGTCAAGTTAGGCCCCACTCTGTGGCATAGGTTGTCCATACCCCCTGCCAACACTACACTGGCAACAAGGTGGGTACTCTGCCCACGCCTCGCCCCGCGGACACGCTTGTTGTGTCCCGCGGTGCCCTGGGTGCCGCGCTCGCGCTGCCTGCGCTCGAGCCTGTGGCTGCCGCTCACCTCATCACCCACGTGGGTGGCCCTGCTGCCTGGGCCTGTCCGGCCCCCCCTCGGACCACCAACGAGGTCATCGCACCTGCCTTGGCGCTCAGGTGAGCCCCCCCCCTTCTCGGGGCATTACCTTGCTTTCGGCAGCCGCCCGCTGCGTGTCCTGGGAGGGGCCCCGCCACACGCCCCCATCCCCGACGGTTTCACGCCGCAGCGCGAGGCCCATAGGCGCTGAACCACGCGGGTGCCTGAAAAGCGTCAGCCGGGGGGAGGTATCAGCCCCAGACGTGCACCCCGCCTCCGCGCTCGAAGGTCGCGGACGTGCACAGCCCGCTCCGGCGTTCCCTCACGCATCATGCGGGCGTGTGTTTTCCCGCCCTGCCAATCCTCACGCATCTCGCGGAGGTCCGTTTTCCTGCTGAGGGAAGCGATTGGTGCTGCTCCAGTGACCGGACCCTGCTTCCCCAAGGCTCTACAGCCCCTGTGGCCGACGACTGTGCAGTGTGTGCACGCCCGACACCCCGGCAGCTGCGGAAGCACACCTACACTTTCACTACCTCGGACGGCCGAACGTCGCCGCACAGGGTCGCATCCGCACGTAGCCTGCGCGCTACCACCTGCCAAGGATGAATGTGCAGGCGGATGGCAACCCGGTTCCTCCGGCCCCAGCCCCTCAGGCTCCGGCCCAGCAACATGCGGCACCACCTAATGTGCAGGCTCTGGCCCCCGTCGCCAACGCCCCACCCGCCCTGCCCGGCCTTGCCATGGCCGCACCACTCCCGCCCTTCAGCGAGCTGGCGGACCCGCCCACAGCGGCTGCGCGGTGGCGCCTATGGTTAGGGCGGCTGGAACACTACTTCGTGGGTGTGCGGGAAATGGACGCAAAAGTGAAGCGCTCGCTGCTCATGTGCTTCGGAGGGGATGAACTGTACGAGCTGTTCGAGACCCTGCTAGACAGAGGTGATGAGGACGACTACAAGGCTGCGGTCGCGGCGCTCAATTGCCATTTCGACCCACGCGCCAACCCGGACTACGAATGGTTCAAGCTGCGTCAGGCCCGTTAAGCGGAAGGCGAGCCGATCGACGTATACTATGCGAGGCTTCGCAAGCTGGCTACCTCCTGTGAACTACCGGACCGGACGCTGGAAATCAGAGCACAACTCATACAAGGCTACAGTTCGGTTCAACTGAGACGCCTCATCCTACGCCAGCCCCGGATAAGTCTGGATGAGATCCTCGTCCTGGCCAGGTCGCATGAACTTTCCAATGCCCGGGCAGATGCAATGCAAGCCGCGCTCGACAGGCCCGCTGCACCAGCGAAACACGTGTCGGTGAAAGAGGAACACGTTGATGTCCTCCGCAGGAGGCCATTCCAAAACACGCAGAAGAACCAACAACCGACTTCATCGCGATCTGCCTGTGGGAATTGCGGGATGGACCACCCGTCGAATGGCCGGTGTTTCGCGAGAGGGAAGACGTGTTCCAACTGCGGAAAACTGAACCACTTCGCAAAGGTGTGCCGCAGCAGTGGCAATCGACGGACCAGCCAAAGTGGGAGAAGCGTTGCCCAAGGGGTGCGCCAACTCTCGCTCGAAGACCCTGGCCCCAGTGATGACGCCGCCCAGTCGGCATGCAGAATAGACGACGACGATGACGAGGTGTTCTTTGTCTCGTTTGTGGGAAGGGAAGGTTTGAGAAGACGGCCCCCGCCCATGTGCGAAATTCAGATTGAAGGATCCCCGGTGCAAGCATTGATCGATACCGGGGCATCGGTGAATGTGATGGACAACGTACAGTATGAACAACTGTCCCCTTGACCACCACTGTCACCCTCAAAAGCAAGAATATACACGTATGACAGTGATGATCCACTACCCCTGCGAGGAGTAATTGATGTGACTGTTGCTTGCAATGGCCAGGAAGTAAACACCACGTTCCATGTGACAGGCGGCAAGCGGGGCACGCTCCTCAGCTGCCCCACAGTGGAGGACCTGCAACTGGTATTCTTCGCCAACCAGATACACGAGCGACATGCGGATGCCATGCTGGATGAGTTCCCAGCGCTCTTCCAATGTTTAGGCCGCCTGAAGGGAAAGATGTTCAAGTTGCACATCGACCACACGGTGAAACCAACGGCACTACGGCACCGAAGGGTTCCTTTTCACCTGCGGCCACAGGTGGAAGCGGAGCTGAAGAAATTAGAGGAACTCGGGGTGATAGAGAAAGTATCCGGGCCCACTCCCTGGGTATCGCCCCTGGTGGTGGCCCCCAAACCAAAGCAGCCAGGTGCCATAATACTCTGTGTGGATATGCGCCTCCCTAACAAGGCCATCAAGAGGGAAAGGCACCTCATGCCAACGATGGACGATATAGTGGCAGATTTGAATGGAGCCCGCTGGTTCTCTAAATTGGACCTCAATGCTGGATATCACCAGCTCGAGCTACACCATGACAGCCGGAATATCACAACCTTCTCGACCCATGTAGGCCTCTGCAGGTACAAGCGTCTGAGCTTCGGTGTCTCCTCGGCCGCCGAAGTATTTCAAAATGCAATCAGGGAGACACTATCAGGACTTCCAGGAGTCATCAACCTGAGTGATGATATCCTTTTCTTCTCCAAGACGCTAGAAGAGCACCACGGACACCTTCGGGCCACCCTCCGGAGGCTTGTCGAGCAAGGCCTCACCCTACACAGGGAGAAGTGCTCCTTTTACAACGAATCGGTGGAGTTCTTTGGATACATATTCTCCCGAGACGGGCTGAAAGTAGACCCGAAGAAAGCAGACACCATACGGGCAGCACCGAAGCCGACATCCGCGACCGAAGTCCGCAGCTTCTTAGGCATGGCCACTTACTGTGGTCGCTTCATCCCCAACTTGGCGTCCCTGTCGGAACCCCTACGCACACTCACTAAGTCTGGGCACCCGTGGTCATGGTCAGGGAAGGAGGACGAGGCATTCCAAGCAGTTAAGGACGCACTCATCGACGACAAGGTCATGGCATACTTCAGACCGCATAGACAAACGGAGGTCGTCGTAGATGCGAGCCCTGTGGGGTTAGGTGCAGTCTTGATGCAAAAGACGGAAAGCCAGGAATGGATTCCCACCGCGTATGCGAGCCGAGTACTGACACAGACAGAGATGAGGTACGCGCAAATAGAAAGGGAAGCGCTCACTATCAAGTGGGTGTGTCAGCATTTTCACTTGTACCTATTTGGCCACGAGTTCAAAGTCATCACGGACCACAAGACGCTCGTGCCGCTGTTCGGAGGCTCTGCCAGGCTCGCGCCACCCAGAATCGAAAGATGGGCCGTCCAGCTTCAACCCTACCGCTTCGAAGTCATCTTCCACCCCGGAGCCGACAACCCGGAGTATTTCTTGTCAAGACACCCGGGGCAACCCTCTCCCGCTTCTGAGCTAGAAGACGGAGAGGAAGTGGAGGAGTTCGTCAGGACACTGTCACAGGACGCATGTCCCAAAGCGCTCACGCTGGAGGAGATAGGTGCTGCCACGGACCGAGATGAGTGCCTCCGTAGGGTAAAAGCCACCCTTGAAAGTCACTCCTGGAAGCGTTTCCTAGATGGTTGCAGTGCACTCACGCAGGAAGAACAGACTTTTCGGCAACAGATGTGGCGAGCTCAGAGTGAACTAAGCATGGGACCCCATGGTGTGGTGTTGAGAGGCACCACTATTGTGATACCAGCGAGCCTGCAGAAAGAAGTAGTTCGCCTCGCTCACCAAGGGCATCAAGGGGTGGCCAAGACCAAGGCCCGCCTGCGTAGCCGGGTATGGTTCCCGGGACTAGACAGCGCGGTGGAAACAGAAATCCAGAACTGTCACTCGTGCGTCATCACCAGTAGAGAACCAGCACCGCACCCAGTCATCACGGAGGACCCGTGCGAGACCCCGTGGTCAAAGATCAGCATGGACTTCGGATCATTCCCTGATGGACGACAAGCCCTGGTGCTCATCGACTCATGCTCCAAGTTCCCGGTGGTCGAGGTGATACCCTCCACTGCATTCAGCCACGCAAAGCCCGCACTGGACCGTACCTTCGCCATGCTAGGTTTCCCAGACGAGATAAAATCGGACAATGGGCCGCCTTTTCAAGGCAATGATTTCAAGACATATCTAAGCAGGAGGGGAATCAACCACAGGAAGATCACGCCTCAGTGACCACAGGCAAACGGCGAGGCCGAGAGGTTCATGAGAACCATGAACCGAGCCCTCAAGATTGGTGTGGAGCACAGAGAAGCGCCGGAAGAGTGCCTGGCCCAGTTCCTAAGCGCCTATCGACAAACCCCACACTGTACCACCAAGTGTGCCCCGGCGCACGTAATGTTTCGGAGAACACCGCGAGACTGCATACCGATGAGCCCTGCATGGAGAGCCCCCGAGTTAGACCACGAGGCAACGCAGAACCGCAGGAGAAATACCAATGAGAGAGCCAGCAGAGCACGACACGCCCAGGTCAGACCACTCGTGGTCGGTGACCGTGTGGTGTTAAAGACTCGTCAACACAACTGGAAATATCAGACCGCATTTGAGCCCGAGGTATGGGAGATCGTAAACATCCACGGCACGATGGTATCGGCCACACGTGGCAGGAGGGCCGTGACGAGGAATGTGTTATGGTTCAAACGAATCTCCGGAGAAGGGACCTCGAACGAACAAGGATCCGAGGACATGGAGGGAGGCGACGAAGACCTAACGCCCCCTGGGACGCCGACCGATCAGTCAATTAGGGAAACATCAGTGCCCAGACCTGCCTTGGAGCCGAGTATCAGTCCTGCAAGCTCAGCAAGTAGCCCAGCGGAGACGGAAGTCGAAGAGTCCATTGCCGAGCCGCGGAGCCGGATGTATAATCTTTGACCCAACCCAACCCCCAGTCAGAGACTTAAGGACTACGCATGGTGTCTCCGTGTCTCTGGGACAATAAAGTAACCGGGACTAAAGAACTGTGAGTTTGGAGGGATGTACTGATGAGCCACCCGGCCCGTCCACACACGCACGCAAGCACGCACACAGCCTGAGGGCGGGTCACGCCCCAGGTATAAATAAACGGGCGCAAGACCGCCTCGGGGTCTTTGGCCCTAACTGCTAGCTAGTTGTGTTGACAGGGTTTTTGGCCCTAGTGGGCAGTAGTATAGACTTTAATCTTGCTCACATCTAGGATAGGTATTCTTAGCTTGTGTTGGCCCTTTTAAGCCCTTTTTCCAGACCTAGAAGAGGATAGCTGCTTAATATGATGATAGATCCCTTATTCTTGACTCTAATCTGTCTATTGCCTATTGGCTTTGACATTCTTGCTTATAGTAGAGGTTGGATCCTGTGGTCCTGACTTTATATTACACATTGGTATGGTTTATGTAGGTACTCTGACAGAGCTAAGGGGTATTTCATCCTTCTCAGGCGTATAGGCCCAGAACTAGACAGACTCCATGTTGATGAAGCTGAGAGGCTTGCAAGGGTAAAGGTAAAGTTTATAGTTAAAGCTGTTGTTCGCTTGGAGAGAACCGGCTCAGGCTGGCCCTTATCGAAGGAATGTATTTTTCTCCACTCCGAAGACACAACTTCAGGCTGGCCAGCTGGGAACGTGTCCTTGTTACGGGGAGGTACAAGAATTTGGTGGGCGGCAGGTTACTGGCCGTAACTTTCCATGAAAGGACAAGCTTCCATATTAGCAAGCTACAGGAGAGGAGGAGTGTTCAGTCCAGCTTGTGTGCAGCTCAGCTTGGAGGTCAGCTCAGCTTGGAGTCAGAGCAGAGTGGTTCTTGCAGAGGAGAGAACAGGATGTCTGCTGGAGCTGCAGAATAGAGTGCAGTTCTGGAATGGAGAAAGAAGGCAGATGATTGCTGAAGATGAGGAGAGAGAGCAGTGCAGAGAGCATCAAAGAAGGCTGTCAGCTGGAGCAATTGAACCAGAGGCGTGGTGATGTGGTGACGGAGGGAGAGACAGAGAGAGCCCTGATCCCACCAGAGTCAGAGAGAAATCTTCCTTCTAATAGGTGAGGTAGTCTGAACTAATCCCCTTCACACTTACATCTTAATCTTGTCTTTATTCCCTAGGCTTTTGTATTGCTAATCCTTTTCCTTGCAGCGGTGTGTTCTATCTATAGTCTTTGTCAGTTACATGTGGATGTGTCCATTATAATACAGATCTGTGTATGTGTCTTTATCATTGTTACAATAAAGTGACCCCATTTAATTAGTGAACTAGTGTGCATGAGTTTGTTTATGATAAAGCTAGCCTGTCTTCAGAAGGGAGTAGGAGCGCTTAAATCAAGGAATAACTCAATCACATAGTGTGTATATTTTTGTCCCTATACAGTGAGGGTAATCTAGTTTTCTAGTCAGTTATTACTGTTTGAACAGATGCTACCCCTGATCAGGTAAGTAATAGTGAATAATTAGGGAGATAGAAGACCTGCAACTAAGGGATAAAGGTTTATACCAATTTCTATTATTGTAGTAGCAAGCCCTTAGTGAATAGTGAGAGAGACTTCCCAACATATAGAGAGAAAACCATAGGTGTCCATAGGAAAGTGGTCGTCATTGGTAAGTGGCGTTAGTGAGAGCACTGATTGTGGTCAGTGTGTATACCCACAGGATTGTGGCTTGTGTTAAGTGAGAGCACCGGAAGGAGACGGTGTGGAGGCCTGCTGGATTGCGGGCTGTGTGTAAGTGAGAGCACCTAAGGTAGAGAGGTGTGTAGGTCTGCCGGATTGTAGACCAGATATAAATGAGAGCACTGGGGCTGCAGACCCATGTGTGTAATGAGAACACCAGGGAGGATCCTGGTGTGTAATGGTAGATAATTAGAACTGCCCCAGGGTAGAGTAGTCTGGACCCATGTGGTCGCGAGACTATAAGGTATGAGTGTGGTGTAGGGCATGGATGTCCTTAGTAATCAGTAAGCATTCTTAGTATCCCTATAGATTTAGTGGTGTCTCTGATAATATGAGCTTGTATATTGCGAGTTCCCCATCCTCAGGTAGGTACCCAGGTGCCTGGATAGATGGTCCTGAGGAGGGATGTGGTTACGTTTTGGCTGGGTTAGAGGGGCCCCTAGGGGCGGATCCCATCTAAGCAGAAAATCTGGCCATTACATCTGGCGTAGTCGACTGTTTACGAATCCTGTGTGACCTGCCATGTGCTTGGAGAGTTTCCCATGTGTTGTGAGGGAGTGCCCTGATCGCCAGTTCCATCTGGCGTAGTCGACTGTTTACGAATCCTGTGTGACCTGCCATGTGCTTGGAGAGTTTCCCGTGTGTTGTGAGGGAGTGCCCTGATCGCCAGTTACATCTGGCGTAGTCGGCTGCTTACGAATCCTGTGTGATCTGGCCATGTGCTTGGATTGTTTCCCATGTGTTGTGAGGGAGTGCCCTGATCGCCAGTTCCATCTGGTGTAGTCTTGCAGTTTATGTAGCCTGTGTGACCTAAGGGCTTGAACAGTTGCAGTGTGAGGAGATTGCAGTACATCATGGCATTTGACTTACGCAGGGTGGAAGAAATGGTTTTCATTTTGGTGTTTGAACTGTCAGGGTTGAAGGATGACATTACATGAGGGAGCCAGTAACATCTTTGTGATGATCCACTTGTAGAAATATGTGTAAAAAATGCTTTTAAATTGCCCATTATATTGCTTGCTGCATCTGCTTATGCTGTGCAATGTGAAATGTGTTCAATGTAATATGATTTGTGGAGTTCTTTGTAAATAGCCCCTTGTAAATATGGCTTGTGAATACCGCCATGTAATTGTGGCTTGTGAGGAGCATGTTCTCATTCTGACTTGCTGTGTTCCTTGTGAATTGCGCCTTGCAAGTATTCTTTGTGTGGAGCATGTCATTTTTTGAACTTGTTGGCTTTCATTGTAAATATGGCTTGTGAATAGCGCCATGTAATTGTGGCTTGTGAGGAGCATGTTCTCATTTTGATTTGCTGTGTTCCTTGTGAATTGCGCCTTGGTTGTATTACTTGTGAAGAGCTTGTCTTGTAAATATGGCTTGTGAATAGCGCCATGTGGTCATGGCTTGGACAGGGCATGTTATCATTACGTTAGGCAGGAGAGAGCTGGATCTCTTTCGGGTGCTTGGGGATAACGTTTTGAAGATGTGCGTACATGTTATGTGAAAACGTGGAGAGGTACTATCTTGAATTTCCCATGTACTACCGTCATTGGGAAATGATTTTGTTTGAGCTGCCAAAGGGTTAATATCTTGAATTGAGATGGCAGTATTTATTTTAACATGCTGTTTAACATGCATGGTTATTTGAGCTGACTATAAAAGTCAGTGAGTGTTTTGATGGTTGATGATTTGATTTGACTTTTATTGGTTTCTGAGTCTGCCTATGTGCTTTGTCAGCTTCTTGATGGAAAGGTAACATCTTGTGCTGAGCGTAGGGCTCTGTTCAGTTAACATTCTTTTTGAATTGCGTCTACGAATTTGTGTGGGTTTGCCTTGGAGCTGATGTTTCATGTGTCTGACTCTTAGAGGTCGGTAAGTTATAAATCAACCAGTCGGATTGAGATAAGGGTTTGCACGGAGAGAGCAGTGTTCTTTTAAATGTGCTACTTAATATGCATCCACAGACGTGTGGAGAATTATTTTTGAATGCATGATTTAAAATGAGTGTAATATTAGAAGATGGCCCAGTTGGTGTGCGCACGCTACGGGCTGTTTTCATTAATTATTTCTTTGAGGGTTTTCCATCTAGAAAGGAATGTGCTGGCCGGTGTTTTGCAATGATCACAGGTTGAGAATAATAAATCTTGCCCAACAGTGCACAGTAACATGTGCTTTTAATTAGTGACAGGCAACCATGTGCTTTTAAAACAAATGTGTTCTCATTATTATTTTTCCCTGATGCAAGCTGAACCTTTTTTTTTTCAAATGTAGTTGTTTTAATATGCAGCAGTCCAGCATACGTAATTTAACCCACTCAGTTGGAAAATAAATGGCTGTTTGATAATATATGAATTTGGCCCTTTTCCTAGGTTGAATTGAAAGGCTTGCACGATAAATTATGCTGCAATGCAAAATTACATGTTGCCCCTGGTTGACAAAAAAAAATCAATGATGAAATGTGTTTGCATTTTATGTTATTTTAATATTATTCCCCTTTCAACAGCTGCAAGTATATTGTGATTTCGTTTTTTATTTTTTGGATGGTAGTGTGTATAGTTAGGGTGGAGCAGAATATATTGTTCTATTTTGATTAAAAATGATAACTATGACACACTACCATCTTAATACATTGCTATGTGTCCCTTACATTAGTTTAATTTGCATTTAGTTACAAGGCTCGCCTATGTACTTTGACAAGCTGTTGATAGAAAGGTAATACCTTGCACGGTAAAAGCAGTGTTCATTAAACATGCTGCCTGATATATTTATGTGCAGAGAAATATTAAACCCAACAGTCCATGATAATTCGTTTTTTCAAATGCAAAATGCATAGTCTTGTGTGCAGAAGCAAATTGCCCCTTTCTGTGTGTTGATCTGCATGCTAAATAAATGCCCATGTTTCAAATGTCTTGCCCTCTAGTTGAATTAATTAGACAAAAGTGTTTTTTAGAAAGTGGAGCTTTTAAGTAGCAGTACACTGTACCAGAATTATTTTAAATTGCTTGCATATGACTGTGTTACAGATTACTTTGCTTTTTACCACAGTTGAATTTGCTTTCGTTAGTTAGAGAATCAGGCCTGGGAACAGCTTACAAAGAATGTGTTTGTCGACCTTGGCAGACCAGCTGGTTTGTGAAGGCGGATTTTTTCCTCTGCAGGCTCCGAACACTGCCTGTCTTGTTATGATTGGCCAACATCCAATTTTGTTCCGCGGACGGAATGTTTATGTAAGGGGGGGTCAACTCGCTTCTCCTGGCTGTCGGCGCAGACAGCTTCATTGCCTGCTGATAAGGGATCCTTGCACATGCAGAGTAGTTGGCAGACTCCTGGCCCTTGGAGTTAGTTAGATACAGTAGGCCTGGGTAGGCTTCCCTGATTAGAGACTAGAGATGCTTGGATCGAGTGCTTGGCAGTGCCTTCCCCTTGCAGTGAGATCAGCCCTTGGCAGTGATTCAAATTATTTCACACTGTAGCCTGGCTCCTGCGTATTCTGAAGGGAGGGGCTGTCTCACAGAGGATTAGGGTATTATTAGACCCTTCTGGCTGTGTATGTAAAAATTACATTTTGCCAAAACAAATTTAAAAGTATATGATTTTAATTATGTCTTGACTTTAGAAGAATGTTTTTAATTAATTAAGTTGTTTTTTTTTCGACAATGAAAAGCACTTGGGGTGCTTTTTAAATGGAAAATTTTATCCTGCAAGATTAATGATACTTGTTTTCTTGTCCTAGGTTGCTGGGTTGTGGTGTTCGGTGTGTGCGTCGGCCCACCCCCCTCCCACTCCCTTTATTATGTTAGTTTTTTATTTTCGTGTTTTTATGTTAGTTTATTATTTTTGGAAGATGGAACCAGACCAGACCAGACCGGATTGGTGGTGGATCAACGGCGGAGGACGTGCTTCCTTGCTACCGGATGCAGACGCAGGGTGGTGACCTACACTGATATCCCAAAAATTGACTATTCCAAAAAACATTGACTGCCCTTAAATCTTAATATTAGGACATTGGACTTACAACTTGCAATTGGATTTTGATAATGTTTCCCGCAAAAGGATTTTGTTATGCAATTCCTTGGCCTGCATTATTCCCATGTTTTTCTTTGCAATCACTACGAACAGGCCCCACTTTTAAACAAAAAGAAATGTTTTCATGGTTTTGATGTTTATGAAGTACTATCTTTGCTTTTTAGGATGCAGTCACCTATTAGAGTTTTCCTGTTTTCTGCAAAACAGTTTTTGAATTTTTAAATGATGGTACACACATGTGTTCCACAGTGTGATGAAAACTAGGTGCTAACTGTTTTGTGCTTTTATGTATGCACCACGTTTAGATATATGTCAATGCTTAGTGCTACATCAGCTATCTTGTAGGAATGGGGTTGTCTTTATTTTCCTGTTATTACACTTTCTCTTTGATTGATCAAAGGGTGGTTACCCTAGACTTTAGGTTGTCCTGGGAGGTGTGTCTTTTAGTATGATTATGTCCTATTTTTATTATTAATGTTTGCCCAGACCTTGAGAACAATTTATCATGTTTATTTCTCAGATTTCACCAAATGTTTCCTTAAGTTGACCTATGCCAGTAGGCCTCATTTAGGCCCATTGTTATTTTTATTCCACAAACAAGCCCCTACGCCAATAGATTTCATGAGTTATCATTAGCTTAAGTTGACCAAAGTAGGTAGGCCTCATTTAGGCCCATTGTTATTCTTATTCCACAAACAAGGCCCTACACCAATAAATTTCATGAGTTATCATTAGCTTAAGTTGACCAAAGTAGGTAGGCCTCATTTAGGCCCTTTTGTTGTTTTATCATTAGAAGTTGAAACACATTTAGTTCTTAAGTTGTCCGAAGTAGGTAGGCCCCATTTAGGCCCCTTGCTGTTTTTATTCAACACATGAGTCCCTACATCACTAGATTTCATCAGTTATCACTAGAAGTTGAGGCACATTTAGTTTGAGGATGCTTTGGTTAGTTTCTGTTGTTATCAGATCAAATCTTAGATATGTTTCAGCATTCAAGTCAAGGGTGCTTTGATTTGTTTTTAGTTAGTTGTTAGATTTGTATTCCCTACATTAAGTTTCAGGTGGAATTTCTTTAAGTGGTCATTCATTTTAGAGAGTTTTTTGGTTTTTGATTTGTTGATAGTTTGTGTTGATGTTTGTTTATATGGATGTTATTGTTTATAGATGTTCGCAAAATAAAGTCTAAGGGTGGAATGTGTTGACAGGGTTTTTGGCCCTAGTGGGCAGTAGTATAGACTTTAATCTTGCTCACATCTAGGATAGGTATTCTTAGCTTGTGTTGGCCCTTTTAAGCCCTTTTTCCAGACCTGGAAGAGGATAGCTGCTTAATATGATGATAGATCCCTTATTCTTGACTCTAATCTGTCTATTGCCTATTGGCTTTGACATTATTGCTTATAGTAGAGGTTGGATCCTGTGGTCCTGACTTTATATTACACATTGGTATGGTTTATGTAGGTACTCTGACAGAGCTAAGGGGTATTTCATCCTTCTCAGGCGTATAGGCCCAGAACTAGACAGACTCCATGTTGATGAAGCTGAGAGGCTTGCAAGGGTAAAGGTAAAGTTTATAGTTAAAGCTGTTGTTCGCTTGGAGAGAACCGGCTCAGGCTGGCCCTTATCGAAGGAATGTATTTTTCTCCACTCCGAAGACACAACTTCAGGCTGGCCAGCTGGGAACGTGTCCTTGGTACGGGGAGGTACAAGAATTTGGTGGGCGGCAGGTTACTGGCCGTAACTTTCCATGAAAGGACAAGCTTCCATATTAGCGAGCTACAGGAGAGGAGGAGTGTTCAGTCCAGCTTGTGTGCAGCTCAGCTTGGAGTCAGAGCAGAGTGGTTCTTGCAGAGGAGAGAACAGGATGTCTGCTGGAGCTGCAGAATAGAGTGCAGTTCTGGAATGGAGAAAGAAGGCAGATGATTGCTGAAGATGAGGAGAGAGAGCAGTGCAGAGAGCATCAAAGAAGGCTGTCAGCTGGAGCAATTGAACCAGAGGCATGGTGATGTGGTGACGGAGGGAGAGACAGAGAGAGCCCTGATCCCACCAGAGTCAGAGAGAAATCTTCCTTCTAATAGGTGAGGTAGTCTGAACTAATCCCCTTCACACTTACATCTTAATCTTGTCTTTATTCCCTAGGCTTTTGTATTGCTAATCCTTTTCCTTGCAGCAGTGTGTTCTATCTATAGTCTTTGTCAGTTACATGTGGATGTGTCCATTATAATACAGATCTGTGTATGTGTCTTTATCATTGTTACAATAAAGTGACCCCATTTAATTAGTGAACTAGTGTGCATGAGTTTGTTTATGATAAAGCTAGCCTGTCTTCAGAAGGGAGTAGGGGCGCTTAAATCAAGGAATAACTCAATCACATAGTGTGTATATTTTTGTCCCTATACAGTGAGGGTAATCTAGTTTTCTAGTCAGTTATTACTGTTTGAACAGATGCTACCCCTGATCAGGTAAGTAATAGTGAATAATTAGGGAGATAGAAGACCTGCAACTAAGGGATAAAGGTTTATACCAATTTCTATTATTGTAGTAGCAAGCCCTTAGTGAATAGTGAGAGAGACTTCCCAACATATAGAGAGAAAACCATAGGTGTCCATAGGAAAGTGGTCGTCATTGGTAAGTGGCGTTAGTGAGAGCACTGATTGTGGTCAGTGTGTATACCCACAGGATTGTGGCTTGTGTTAAGTGAGAGCACCGGAAGGAGACGGTGTGGAGGCCTGCCGGATTGCGGGCCGTGTGTAAGTGAGAGCACCTAAGGTAGAGAGGTGTGTAGGTCTGCCGGATTGTAGACCAGATATAAATGAGAGCACTGGGGCTGCAGACCCATGTGTGTAATGAGAACACCAGGGAGGATCCTGGTGTGTAATGGTAGATAATTAGAACTGCCCCAGGGTAGAGTAGTCTGGACCCATGTGGTCGCGAGACTATAAGGTATGAGTGTGGTGTAGGGCATGGATGTCCTTAGTAATCAGTAAGTATTCTTAGTATCCCTATAGATTTAGTGGTGTCTCTGATAATATGAGCTTGTATATTGCGAGTTCCCCATCCTCAGGTAGGTACCCAGGTGCCTGGATAGATGGTCCTGAGGAGGGATGTGGTTACGTTTTGGCTGGGTTAGAGGGGCCCCTAGGGGCGGATCCCATCTAAGCAGAAAATCTGGCCATTACACTAGTGTCCGTGTCCATTATTGCACTCACGTCAAGTTAGGCCCCACTCTGTGGCATAGGTTGTCCATACCCCCTGCCAACACTACAGTAGGCAGTGTTGGATTATGTGCTGTAGGTATAGAGGGGGCATATAAACAAGAGCCGCTCATCGCCGCAGACCATCCCATGCCCATCTCACACACTCCACTGTATCCGCTGCAGCGCATGTGTGTTTGCAGGGCTGATAGAGTGCTGTAGCAAATGGGACCGAAGCGACTAGGACCGCCCCCACCGCAACATGCGGCTGGAATTTAACCGGATACATCCAGAAGTGCAGATACTGGGCCTGCGCGCAGAGGGCATATAGCTGCATGAGACCGCCCTGCCTGAAGGGCAACTTGAGAGTTCCCATGCAATTCTAGGCTGTTTTCTAGCCCATGTCAGGGTGATCAAGTTGGACCGTAGACATTTGAAAAAGTGCTGTATAAGTGGCATGGGGTGATTTAAAAACAGGTATAAAAATATGGGTAACACAACCAATTTGACAGTGGTCAGTCGGCCTGTCAGCAACAATGGGAGGCGTATCCAGGCAGGAATTCTCTCCTCTAACCAGGACATTGCTCTACCATAGTTGGCCTGCCAGAGTTCGTTCATGTCACGACTAAGCCATACTCCCAAGTATCTAACAGGCACAGATTCCCTCTGTAGATTGAACTCTGATTGGAATGGTGACATGCTCACAGTTAAAGGAAATATAACAGACTTAGCCCAGTTTATGTCTATGCCTGATAGCCCCCCAAACGCAACAACCTCCCTGGTAACCGGGTCTAAATTTTCCTGTGGGTGTATAATATAAAGTGCGACATCGTCAGCATACATGGAGACCAAAATTCCTCGCTCATGAAACTGTATACCCCGATGGGCGGGATGCTGACGTAGTCTCGCTGCTTGCTGCGCCATGGCAAGTGCAAATAGGAGGGGGGATAGAGAGCACCCCTCCCTCGTGCAGCAAGATATGGAGAAAGGGTCGGACAACAGCCCATTCACACGCAGTCTAGCAGTGGGGGAGGTTTATAGTAGCTTGATAATGGTTAGAAATTTACGACTAAGCTCCAGTTGCTGCAACAATTGGAATGGGAAGGGCCATTGCAAAGAGTCAAACGCCTAAGTGGCATCTGAGAGGGCGGCGATTGCCGTCAGGCCCGGGTCTACGCAGTGCATGACTGCAAACAGAGTTCTAAGATTTTGAGATGTAGAGCGGTCCGGTACAAATCCCGACTGATCTGGCCGGATCATGGCAGGGAGCAATGGTGCCAGACGATTCGCGATTCTTAGCTAAAATCTTGTAATCAACATTTATCATCGACAGCAATCTATAGGAGTCGCATGATGTGGCAGGTTTACCGGGCTTGAGGATAGTGACAGTGACCAACTCTCAAAGTGACGTGGTGAGCTCTCCTGCTTCTGCGGATGCTTTATACATAGCAAGCAGATGTGGAGTTAGAAGGGGTTCCATCTCCTTATAAAAGGAAGTTGTGTGGCCATCAAGACTGGGTGCCTTGTCATTCGGGAGGTTGCTGATAACCTGTTGGACCTCCTCCTCTGTGAACGGGTAGTATAAGTATTGGCGATGAACATCATCTAACCACACTAACTGTATGGTTTCCAAGTACTCTTTAATGTAATCAGAGTGTGGCGGTGATTTGGTAGAGTAGTAGTCGGAGTAAAAAGTAGCCATTGTGTTCAGTATGTCAGTGGGGCCTGTATGATATTGTAGTTGTCCATCAGTAAGACTCACTACATAATCATGTGCTTTATGCGGCTTAGTGAGTTGTGCTAGTATCCTTACCGGTCCCTCTCCCTCCCCATATCTACAGACTTTTGTCTCCCGGCTCAGATAATGAACCACGCGATCCACCTCTTCATTGTATTCTGATAGTGTTTCCCGCTTTCTCGCCAAAATACCCCTGTCATCGGTTTGAAACAATTTGAGCTCCATCGCTCTCAGCTCGGAATTGCAAACAGCGCTTGGATGTCCTTTAATATACCTGCTTGCTTAGCAATACAGACCTGTCGGATGACAGCATTAAAGGCCTCCTATAGCACAGATGGGGACTTGACCGAACTAGCAATCAGTGCGGTCCGTACCTATGAACGAAAGATCTGGTCGCGCAGAGAGCCAGCCAGTAAACACCAGGAGAAGGCCCTTAGGAGCACCAGGGGTAGCACTAATTCCAACATTACCGGGGAATGGTCAGAGAGTGTCCGAAGGAGTATCGAGGTGCCGGTTATCCATGTCTGGACCTCCCTAGTGACAAGCCAGTAGTCAATGCGTGACCATGCTCCTGTAGCAGATGTAATACGTGTACCCTCCCTGCACATCCCATGTAAGGATCGTCAAGCATCAACTACGTTTTGATCCTATGTTAGGATGTGGAGCTGTATTGCCTCTTCCATGTCAGGGTCCAAGACCACATTGAAATCCCCTCCCCTCGCTAAAAAACTCAGGGCAGTCTGTGTTGAGGCCATAGATGCAAGCAAGTAGGATTGGGTGTTGGTGTAGGGTGCCAGTGAAAAAGCACAAATCGACCTTCTGAGTCTACCTTGGCTTGTGTGAGTTGTCATGTAGATTTATGGCTACTCCCCGGGCCTAGTTAGAGTAGCATGAGATGTGTGTCTCTGCGCACCAGCAAGCACGAAAACAAGCAGTTTTAGAGGAAGTAAGATGAAGCTCCTGCAGGAAGCAAATGTCAACTTGATGACGTGTAAGGTATGCATGTACGAGATGGGATTTTCGGGCATCATTTAGCCCACGAATGTTCCAAGACAATTAATGCCTGTGGTTATGCTACGGTGTGGGAGAAGTGGCTGACCTGAATGCCTCTAAAGTCATAGGTTCATGCATGGGGCAGCATCATGGTGCGGAGGCCGTCGGGTATGCAGTCAAAGTATGTGAGCAAAATCCAGAGCATTTCTCTCATTCTATCAAGAGAAGGAGGGAGGTAGAGAAGAGTAGGGGAATGACCTGTGTTAGAACAGGCGTGTGTACTAACCAAGTAACAGTGATACACTGTAATCCAAGAACCCACCACCACCCACTCCAACCCCTGAACTCGGAGGAGATACCCAAAACCACCCAGAGTCCACCCAAGACCCCACCTCAGACCCCAAGATCAACAGTGAGGCGGTGCACAACAAGTAGCCAATGACTCAAATACAATCCCACAGAAATAGGACTCATCCCGGGGGGCAGAGGAAAGCCAGGCAAACACCCCAGCCAAGGCAAGGTTGGGTGGCTGAACCGACATCTCTCGCTCACAGTGTTGTACATCAGAGAGGACATCCAATGCATTCAACATGTAACACTCATGCATCATATGTGTCCCATTGTCAGCAACAATGGGACTTCGTGTATCAGCTCCGATAAACTCCAGGACAGATTACATATGGAGAAGCATTAATCATTGTCATCCAGCGATGCCGCTTCCTCGCAGCGCGGGGATCCCTGTGCCACACTTGGGGCTAGATTCTTGGCAAATTTCTGAGCTGCTTTTGCGCTGGTGAAGAAGTGTGTCTTTCCTGCATGTTCATTTCTCAGTTTGGCGGGGGTATAGGAGAGCGTATTTAATTTCCGCTTTTTGCAGGACTTTCTTGGTTGGTAGGAAATCCTTCTGAGCTGCCTGGACTGTGACACTGAAGTCCGGGTAGAAAGAAATGACATTGCCTTGGAACCACACCTCTACCCGATCCCTAGTTGCTCACTGGCCGCAGTCTGATTGTCCTTGATATCTGAAACCCTAGTTTCAAGCTGGTCTACGCGATCTCCGTGTTTGTCAACGCTCTGGCTCATTTTATCAAGGCACGGCGCTATCCCATCTAGCTTAGCGTCAATCGCTTGAAGGCTTGTTTTTACATCCACCAGGATCTCTTTGTGGTCTTCATCGCGGCTGGCCGCTCCCACAGAGAGGTCCGATTCCTGGCCTCCATGCCGCTCAAGCTCTGCCTGGCATAGATTGATTTTGCCTTCAAACGGGAGACTGGTTTGACGCGTGTCCGGTTTGCCCATTTTGGAATCTCTGATCAACAAGTTCAATGCGACAAAACAGTCTGGAATAGAGGCAGAGAACCCTGCAGCTAGCTGTGGCCGACTATCACACCCCTCGGCTCAATAGTCATTGCCAGGGCAATCCAGACAGGCAATTACAGATCAGTCTACCTTGCAACACGGGCCCGGGAGAGGGAGGGCCCCACAGGCCCAGTGCTGCATCCAGGTCCATAGGAGAGGATGACCTCATAGGTGGATAACGCCAGGTCTCAGTCAGGCAGCAGCCGCAAGGATTCAGGGCAGGGGATTGAGGCGACCGCCAGCACCAGGCAACCCGACCTCGCGGAGACCCGGGCCGCAGGGCCAGACAGGACGCACCACCTCCCGGCCCACCGGCTCAAAGTGGTTCTCCTTACCTCAAATTACAGGCCACAGTGCCTGGTCCCACAGCTTCACCAGCCTGGTGATGTCCCAAGGTGTGCGGCGCCTGCGCACCGGTCCATCAGTTGTCCACCTCCAGAAAGGCTCCACTCCTTCAGTTGCAGGGCAGGTAAACACGGACCTCCTTTAGTGTGGCTGCCTCACCACGTAGAGTCCTCAACAGGGAGCACTGGACTCAGCTCCCGCAATCCGCACAGGTCTGCACACTCGCCACTCCGTCCGGCCTCACTAGCACAGGGGCAGGATACCGGTGTGGGATGATGGCGACCATCGCTCGTCCCAGGCCAAATTTCAAGGTTCACTGCTCTGTCCCAGGTGCCCGCTTGGCAATCGGACAGCACCGGCTGAACCGACAGCAGAGACTGTAGCACACCATGGTGGTCTAGTCTCGACCCCAGCAATGTATCACGTCAGCACGGCGCTCGTATCACAGCCAGGCCAGGTCTCAGGAGCTGCCGTTGTCCTCTCCTCTGAATCCGGTTATTGGCTGTAGACTCCTTTCAGGGATGCTCCTGTGTCAGCTACACGTAGGCAAACGTTTATAACTCCCCAATGTACACAGATAAGGAGAGGATAATTTGTTCAGCCGTCGGAGCCCCTCTATCAAGTGGCCGTCTCGCTGCTCGGCTAAGCTCCGCCCCAAACTTCTGTACCCTTGGTCTCCCTGAGCACAATACCAAACAAACCCGCACCGCCAGGCACCTCTTGGACCCAATTTTCTCCCCTATCAGCAACATCGCAGTCAACAAGCAAGCAACTATGTTCTGGACAGATCACTCCCCCGTCAGTTTCATCACACCTCTCCAATACCCCCATAGACCTACCACTACCGGAACCACCAGATGCAGCTGGGAAAGCATCACAGAATAGGAGTAGACTTCCTCCCTCTCCATGCACCACCCTAAACACACCTGCAACTTTCCAAAAGCCATCAAGAACCTCAACAAGAACCTCAACAGCTTGATCACTGCATGTGCTGACACCCTAGCTCCCCATAAAGCACCACCCAAGGCCAAGGGCAAGAGCCTGACCACAGGCCAGCTGGTATACAAAAGAATTCAGGCTGATGAAACACCACTGTAAGCAACTAGAGTTCAAATGGAGAACAAGTCAAGACACCACAGATAAAGACATCTTCAAATCAGCCCTACAACACTTCCACTAGTAGATACAGAACACCAAGTGCACTGCTCTAGCAGATCACATTGATAATGGCACTAACACCCATCCTTAACACCTCTATAAACTCGGCCATTTTTGTGGACACCTGGAATAGCCACCTCTTCCACCACCAACTACCCAGACACCTCCGCTATGCAGGACTCCTACTCGCACATGTGCCACGTCGACACAGAACTTGATCAAGAGGACAGGCGTTCTCTTACATCGCTCCTAAAGCATGGCATGGCCTCTCACTCCAAATCAAAGCCACTTCCTTGCTGCTTGAATTCCATAAGAAGCTGAAGACCTTACTTTTCAATTAACCAATCTACAATAGGCAGGGCTAGACACACACAACTGCTCAGCAGTAGATACCCTCAGGGTTGATAGAGCGCTTTACAAACGCACATAATATAACATGAGCTCCCTGTGTCTTAATCCTGGATGTGGGAACACCAGGGCCGGCTCTAGGGTGGTGCAACCAGTGCGACCTCACCAAGTGCTGACTTCGGGTGGTGGCGTAGTGTTTGAAGTATATTATGGTTTTAAAATGCCTGCTGCTGCATTCCTGACCTTCAGCAATTTTCAGGCAACAATAAAAATGTCAAGATAACTCCGGTGATTAATGTTCTTCCTAGAGAGAGGTCAAAGGTTTGTTTAGTGGAAGTTTTTGACTCATGGTAAAGTAGCGTAGAGGATTGATATGCCTGCTGCAAAGAACGTGTACCTTTCACATCACAAAGTGCATATAAAGTAAACAGGTCAGTGAGTTGCTGCTTTTGTCTGAGAGATCCTTTGTTACTTGCAGTTTATAAATTATAATCCTAGCATAGATCAGTGAGCTATTAACTGTCATCAAAGATCTGCATGGAAATTGCAAGGTGCAGATTAGGACTTTATGGTATTTTCCTCCGTTTTTAGGTCTCGACCTGACATCAGCAGTGCATGCGCTGCTCTCGTCATACGAGACTTCTTGGAATCGATACGATTCCAGAAGTCTCATCCCAGCTCTGCCTTCAGCTTTCATTTGTGCACGTCATTTGTCGTCACAAAATATTACAAAAGCAGTGCAATGATTGCACTGAAGGCATGTCAATCATTCCTTGTTGCCACCCTGTCTCCTTTTAGGCACGCCCACTGTGGTTGGATTGTTCACAGGCGGATTTACACTTTCCTTTAAAGGACTCGAAGCACTTTTTTTTTCTAATTTGCAGCGCTGTCCACATACTTGTAATGGCCGCTGAAAGCCTCTCCTGCTTCAGCCCCCCACCCTTGCAAACTGTGGAATTCTTCTGCATCATCAACACACCTTATCTCTCTGGTGTTTAGCTTTTTAAAGCAATCTATTCATGCATTCATTTGCGCATTATGATGAGCTGACGAGTATATTTCTTGTGAGGCGGGGTTGGACTACAGAGATATGTTTGAATGGTCAGAGCCTTTAGAGCCAAAGATCTATGTCAGCAGAGCTGCTTTAAAGTCAGAGAACCAGGTCAGCAGAGCTGCTTTAGAGCCAGAGAACCAGGTCAGCAGAGCTGATTTAGAACCAGAGAACCAGGTCAGCAGAGCTACTTTAGAGCCAGAGAACCAGGTCAGCAGAGCGTCTTTAGAGCCATAGAACCAGGTCAGCAGAGCTGCTATAGAGCCATAGAACAGGTAAACAGAGCTATTTCGAGCCAGAGAACCAGGTCAGCAGAGGGCAGCAGAGCAGCTCTAGAGCCAGAGAACCAGGTCAGCAGAAATGCTTTAGAGCCATAGAACCGGATCAGCAGAGCTGCTTTAGAAACATAGTACCAGGTCAGCTGAGCTGCTGTAGAGCCAGAGAAACCAGGTCAGCAGAGCTGCTTTAGAGGGAGAGAACCAGGTCAGCATAGCTGCTCTAGAGCCAGAGAACTGGGTCAGCTGAGCTGCTTTAGAGCCAAGCCGTTGTAGAGCCAGAGAACCAGGTCAGCAGAGCTGCTCTAGAGCCTAAGAAGCAGGTCATCAGAGCTGCTCTAGAGGCAGACAACCAGGTCAGCAGAGCTGCTTTAGTGGGAGAGAACCAGGTCAGCAGAGCTGCTTTAGGGCCAGAGAACCAGGTCAGCAGAGCTGCTCTAGAGCCAGAGAATCAGGTCAGCAGAGCTGCTCTAGAGCCTAAGAACCAGGTCTGCAGAGCTGCTTTAGTGGGAGAGAACCAGGTCAGCAGAGCTGCTCTAGTGACAGAGAACTAGATCAGCAGAGCTGCTTTAGAGCCTGAGAACAAGGTCAGCAGAGCTGCTCTAGAGCCTAAGAACCAGGTCAGCAGAACTGCTCTAGAGACAGAGAACCAGGTCAGCAAAGCTGCTGTAGTGCCAGAGAAAGCAAGTCAGCAGAGCTGCTTTAGAGAGAGAGAACCAGGTCAGCAGAGCTGCTTTAGAGGGATAGAACCAGGTCAGCAGAGCTGCTTTAGAGCGAGAGAACCAGATCAGCACAGCTGCTTTAGAGCCGGAGAACCAGGTCAGCAGAGCTGCTTTAGAGCCAGAGAACCAGGTCAGCAGAGCTGCTCTAGAGCCAGGGAACCAGGTCAGCAGAGCTGCTCTAGAGCCAGAGAAACAAGGTCAGCAGAGCTGCCCTCGAACCAGAGAACCAGGTCAGCAGAGCTGCTTTAGAGCCAGAGAACCAGGTCAGCAGAGCTGTTCTAGAGCCGGAGAAGCAGGTCAGCCGAGCTGCTCTAGAGCCTAAGAACTAGGTCAGCAGAGCTGCACTAGAGCCAGAGAAACAAGGTCAGCAGAGCTGCCCTGGAACCAGAGAACCAGGTCAGCAGAGCTGCTTTAGAGCCTGAGAACAAGGTCAGCAGAGCTGCTCTAGAGCCTAAGAACCAGGTCAGCAGAACTGCTCTAGAGACAGAGAACCAGGTCAGCAAAGCTGCTGTAGTGCCAGAGAAAGCAAGTCAGCAGAGCTGCTTTAGAGAGAGAGAACCAGGTCAGCAGAGCTGCTTTAGAGGGAGAGAACCAGGTCAGCAGAGCTGCTCTAGAGCCAGAGAACCAGGTCAGCAGAGCTGCTTTAGAGCCAGAGAACCAGATCAGCAGAGCTGCTCTAGAGCCAGAGAACCAGGTCAGCAGAACTCCTTTAGAGCCATAGAAGCGGGTCAGCAGAGCTGCTGTAGAGCCAGAGAACCAGGTCAGCAGAGCTGCTGTAGAGCCAGAGAAACCAGGTCAGCAGAGCTGCTTTAGAGGGATAGAACCAGGTCGGCAGAGCTGCTTTAGAGCGAGAGAACCAGGTCAGCACAGCTGCTTTAGAGCCGGAGAAACAGGTCAGCAGAGCTGCTTTAGAGCCAGAGAACCAGGTCAGCAGAGCTGCTCTAGAGCCAGGGAACCAGGTCAGCAGAGCTGCTCTAGAGCCAGAGAAACAAGGTCAGCAGAGCTGCCCTCGAACCAGAGAACCAGGTCAGCAGAGCTGCTTTAGAGCCAGAGAACCAGGTCAGCAGAGCTGCTCTAGAGCCGGAGAACCAGGTCAGCCGAGCTGCTCTAGAGCCTAAGAACTAGGTCAGCAGAGCTGCACTAGAGCCAGAGAAACCAGGTCAGCAGAGCTGCTCTAGAGCCAGAGAAACAGGTCAGCAGAGCTGCTTTAGAACCAGAGAACCAGGTCAGCAGAGCGTCTTTAGAGCCATAGAACCAGGTCAGCAGAGCTGCTATAGAGCCATAGAACAGGTAAACAGAGCTATTTCGAGCCAGAGAACCAGGTCAGCAGAGGGCAGCAGAGCTGCTCTAGTGACAGAGAACTAGATAAGCAGAGCTGCTTTAGAGCCTGAGAACAAGGTCAGCAGAGCTGCTCTAGAGCCTAAGAACCAGGTCAGCAGAACTGCTCTAGAGACAGAGAACCAGGTCAGCAAAACTGCTGTAGTGCCAGAGAAAGCAAGCCAGCAGAGCTGCTTTAGAGAGAGAGAACCAGGTCAGCAGAGCTGCTTTAGAGGGAGAGAACCAGGTCAGCAGAGCTGCTCTAGAGCCAGAGAACCAGGTCAGCAGAGCTGCTTTAGAGCCAGAGAACCAGATCAGCAGAGCTGCTCTAGAGCCAGAGAACCAGGTCAGCAGAACTCCTTTAGAGCCATAGAAGCGGGTCAGCAGAGCTGCTGTAGAGCCAGAGAACCAGGTCAGCAGAGCTGCTGTAGAGCCAGAGAAACCAGGTCAGCAGAGCTGCTTTAGAGGGATAGAACCAGGTCAGCAGAGCTGCTTTAGAGCGAGAGAACCAGGTCAGCACAGCTGCTTTAGAGCCAGAGAACCAGGTCAGCAGAGCTGCTTTAGAGCCAGAGAACCAGGTCAGCAGAGCTGCTCTAGAGCCAGGGAACCAGGTCAGCAGAGCTGCTCTAGAGCCTAAGAACTAGGTCAGCAGAGCTGCTCTAGAGCCAGAGGAACAAGGTCAGCAGAGCTGCTCTCGAACCAGAGAACCAGGTCAGCAGAGCTGCTTTAGAGCCAGAGAACCAGGTCAGCAGAGCTGCTCTAGAGCTGGAGAACCAGGTCAGCCAAGCTGCTCTAGAGCCTAAGAACTAGGTTAGCAGAGCTGCACTAGAGCCAGAGAAACCAGGTCAGCATAGCTGCTCTAGAGCCAGAGAAACAGGTCAGCAGAGCTGCTTTAGAACCAGAGAACCAGGTCAGCAGAGCTGCTCTAGCTGACACTGACTGACTGACACTTACTGCCATTGATTGACTGACACTGACTGACTGACACTGACTGACACTGATTGACTGACACTGAGGACGCTGATTGACTAACACTGACTGACACTGATTGACTGACACTGACTGACACTGACTGACTGACACTGACTGAGACTGACTGACTGACACTGACTGGCTGACTGACACTGACTGACTGACACTGACTGACTGACACTGACTGATGCTGACTGTCATTGACAGGCTAACTGACGCTGACTGACACTGAGTGACACTGACTCACTGACACTGACTGACTTACACTGACTGACACTGGCTTACTGACACTGACTGACTGACACTGACTGACTGACACTGACTGACTGACACTGACTGACACTGACTGATTGACACTGACTGACACTGACTGGCACTGATTGACACTGATTGACTGACCCTGACTGACTGACTGACACTGACTGACTGACTCTGACTGAGTGACACTGACTGACACTGACTGACTGACACTGACTGACAATGACACCACTGACTGACACTGACTGACTGACCCTGACTGACTGACTCTGACTGACTGACACTGGCTGACTGACTGACACTGGCTGACTGACACTGACTGACTGACACTGACTGACTGACTCTGACTGGCTGACACTGACTGACACTGACTGACTGATTGATACTGACTGACTGACACTGACTAACACTGACTGACATGACTGACACTGACTAACACTTACTGACTGTAAGTAAGTAACAGTTTATTTGCATAGTTAATTAAAACCATTGCAATACGAGCTTTAAAATTTGCGTCTACATGTAAAAAACAATATATCAATACAACCTTTAAATTCTATCTATATACAAATGAACAATTTGTAACCACACACAAGTTTTCCTTTCCAATTAAATGATAAGATCTCAATTTTTAAACGACCAAAAAATAGATATAAATTCTATTATAAAATTATCTAAAAGGCAATTAAGAATTAAGTCTTGTGAGTTTCTTTTTCTCTACCTTCATGAACTTCACAAGACTACAGTTCAACTGAGGATCGTCGTGTATGAAAATTATTTAAAAGACAATTAAGAAACCAGTCTTACCATTTTCTTTTCCACTGCCTTCGTGAACTTCACAAAACTGCAGTTCAGCTGAGATTCGTGGGATGCAAAGAATATCTGAAAGACAGTTAAGAGTCAAGTCTTGGCATTTTCTTTTCCACTGCCTTCATGAACCTCACAAAACTGCCATTCAGCTGAGGATCATGGGATGCGTAGCAGGCATGAACTGCCTATCTTCGTGAGCGAATTATACGTCGGTTGAAATGGTATTTTAGCAGATTATTTCGTTCTTCCAGCAATTTGTCACAGAAACACAGCAAATGCGGCATGTCCTCAAGCACAGTACCACATAAGCGACAGAGGGAGCCCGCCTTATCCTTTAACCAGTGTGGAAGGTGCCAAATGCAGGGTAACAGACCCCGCCTGTACTTTAAAAATGCCATTTTGATTGTTTTTGAGTAGCCCAAATCAAGGTAGCTTTGTGGTGCCTGTGTAGAATATGTCTTCAGGATCATCCAGCCGTGTGACCTTTTTGCAAGTGCTGCCTTGTCTTCAATCCAATATGCAAAATATTTTGCAAAATGTTTTGCCTCGTTATCCATAAGGGCAACTAGACGATAGTTTTGAGGAACAGACTTGTCCCCAGATTAAAAAATGGGAGAGATGATTGAGCCCTTCCAAGAGCTGGACAATATATTAAAGTGCCTTATTTCCAAGGATAATGGCTCAAGTGCTGCGGCCCATTCTTTTTCCTCTTGTTTATAAAGGATGGGCGGAATTCCATTCGGGCCTGGCGCCCCCTCTTTTATTCCCTTTTTAATTTGCCGCACGATAGTTTCTTGTAAACTTGACTCCCTCTCCTTTATTTGCAGTTGGTGCAAGGCCTTCTAGATTACATGTGTTCCTATGCAGTGTCACTGATTTTTTTGTTGACAGAATTTTCAGTTACATTAGCAGTTTCTGTCTCCAAATAAAAATCTTTATTCTGATTAAAATGACTTCTAAGGTGGCATGCACAGACTTCTTCTATGATATTAAAGAAAACTCCCTCATGCATAGGTCTTAAAAATTGGCTTCCCATTTTGTCTTTTTCAGCAATGCCTTTGATTTCCATAACAGGTCATGTTTTACAATATCCATAGGATCCTGCTGTAATTGTCTCATCGTATGATAGATTGTTTTCTTTAAACACTTGATCTTCTCTTTATGCTCTTGTGTGAAATTTTTCATGGTGCTACAGCCCAGTTGCGCCTGTTGCTTGACTCTTGTAGAGTAGGTTGCCATATTTGAAGTAAAATGCTCCCATTTCTCAATCTCGCTAGAGCCATTTCTCGAGTGGAAAAGCTGTCTAGCCTTTTCTAGTGTGCTTCCATCGGTTGCTACTGAGTATCTGATCTTTTTCTAGTTGATTGTATGGACTGACTCGTTGGGCACTGAGGATAACTCGAATTTAGGCTTGATGTTGTTAAGAACAGTTTCTTGGGGGCAATGATCACTGTCTACTTTTTCCCCTATACGAAATGAAACCATTTGTTGAAATAAGGATAATGAGATAAAAGTATAATCCAAGGTTGTATTGATTCTAGTTGAATGAAAAGTAGTAGCTGTAGGGTTGTCACCAGTAAATCTTCCATTTAATGCTCTAATGTTAAAGAGTTCGAGGTCCTGTAATATCTTCTTATCCAGTTTAGTCTGTTTCAATATTTGCGATTTCCCTTGGAGTGGTATGTCCCAGGCTGAATTTTGAGTTAGGTTCTCGTCATCTGACGAGATTGCCATAAGATTGAGATTAAAGTCCCCCAGTAATAATAAGATCTGTTGATGGTAATTCCCTTATGCAATCCTCCAAGAACTTACATAGTTCTTTAGCTGCCTTTGATTTCCTTTTTGAATGGACATAGGCGTTAATCATGGTGATGTTAGTTTCCCCCCTGCCTGTTTCTGATTGTGAGATATAGAGGTTACTGCCATTGAATCAGAGGAAGTAGGTCCAACTTCTTTGACCACATGGGCACTTGTGGCTGAAACATAGGTTGCTAAACCACCCTGAAGATGACCGTATTTCGCCCTCCTTTTTGCACCAGTAAAAAAACGCAGGTATTCATGAAGGTGGGGGGGCGGGGGGTTCTGCTTGCCATGTTTCTTGCAGTGCCAAAATATCAAACAACCTCATATAGCTGATAAAGTCTGGATCAGTCATTTTGGAGGCCAGACCATTGACATTCCATGAGCATATTCTTAAGTAATTATCCTCAATCAATCTTAAGTGTAAGACTATTTGTCAATTTACATGGGTGTTTATTGTTCTGGCGATCCATCTTAGATCACTTAACTCTGTTGGAGATGATGCCCCATCTTCAGTACTTCTGATAGTGCTGTGATGTTGCATATTTCTTGCTCCACTTGTCCCTACTGCGCCTCTAAGTACCGATATTCCGTGCCTGACTGCAGAAGCCTGTCCTCCCTCGGTAGCTACAGGAATTAATAATTCCGGGTATCTTGGTTTTATGTAAGGAGTTAATGTTATTCCCCAGTTTTTGAACGTTTGAGTCCCTGTAAGTATTTTATGTGCAATTAATGATGTTATCCATGTTGCTTTAGTTTTTTTGCCGCTTGATACATCATCGGCTATGAATTCGATTGAAACCAGATCTGCAGATGTCACATCTTCCTGGGAGGGAATATGAGATAGTAGCCGTAAGATGTTACTGCTGTTCAATATGTCATACCTGCCTTTCGATACATGATCTGGACTCAACCATATTGCGTTTGTTGTGCTTCTTAAGTCTCCTGGTCTCCAAGACTTTTTGTTGGATTTGTTTGTTTGAGTCGGTTCCTGACTTTTTGTTTCTATTAGGGTTGCCTGATTTATGGACACTGTTGCTTCATCTCTTGTTTTGTGTTGAATTGTTTGTTGTCCTCTTAAGTTGAAATTTTGGCCATCCTCTCCTTGCCCGGGGTCACCTAGCGTATTTCCCAATTCTTTTGTGGGTACATATATTTCATTTCTTTTGTAAGTCCTTCTATGTATAGATGTAGATGCTTGTAAAATAGAGGCCAGTTTACTGTTGGTTGTCTCTATAAGATTACTTCTTGTTGTTTTTGTTGCCATTTTAGGCAGTATCCGTGGGTCCATTTCGTTCTCAGGCCTTGATTCCAAGGTAACTTCACCGATTGTTATTTTGTTGGCAGTGGGACAGATTATAGTATCACTCTTTTGTGATTTGTTCTGCTCAATTTCAGATTGTGTTTTTCCTTTTTTTGTTACTTGGAAAGTCAAGTTTGTCCCTTCCTGATGCGCGGCCTCTACTTCCTCATTCTTTGTAATCCCAAGGGTTTGTACTTTCTCTGTTGCACCCTTAACTTTGTTGGCGGACTGCTGTGTTGTTAGGTCAAGCTGGAGAAAGCAATGCGAAGCATTGCGTCCAGCTCAACAACTAATGTTGCCCGTCTCCTGGGAATCTGAGACAGGGGTTGGGCACGTGCGGTGATTGGGATCTGTGGATGCGCACGTCCAGGCCGTCGCCGTGCCCATCTCCTGCCTCAGATTCCCTGAAGTGCGCAAACACACACACACAGCCACACTCACGCATGCACACACACACGCACACACACACGCACGCACGCACACACACACGCACGCACACAGCCACCCCACCCACCTGGCTCTTTTGTCGCGACTCCCCTGGTATCTCCGCCGCATCACCTGGCCTGTTCGAAGACTGTGACACATTGTAATGAGCCTCGCAGAGTCCCGGTGTCAGTCAGTGGTGCATGGTGTCCTGGAGTCCCACGCGCGCCAGCCCTGGTGTCCGCGCGCGGCATCCGTCACTATCCGCCGCCTCTGCCCAGCTAGACTTCTACTGCCGGTGGGCGGTGCCTCACCGCGCTTCCTGCCCCGCATGCAGCGGATTGGCGCGGCCGCGCTAAGCACCGCCTAGCTATGGAGATTGTCTCTCCGAAGCGTAATATGCGTCCAATTCTACATGAGGTGGGTGTGGAGGACCAGGTGTAGTGCTTGAATCTGTGAGGCGCTTAGAAAAGTGGGCGCTTCGAGCTGAGCCCTGTGTCAGCCACGGGATTAAGCGCAACTTCATCCTTCTTTCGGTGTCTTTAAACCTTGTATTATTAGAGGAACAAAAAAGAGTGTGGTAATGAAACCACGTATTTAATTCAGCAGCAGACTTGCAATGCTAAGCGGTGCCTACACATGTGAGAAATTAATGCAGAAGGCTCGTGGCAGGGTCTCCCGATGCTGTGAGTAAATGTATGATCAATGAGAATAAAATCTTGCAGAACTGCACCCCTGCCTTTCAGATCTTCCTGCGTGTATTGCATTGCATCTAGGCTCTTGGCCGGCAGTCTGAAGCTCTCCTAGCACGCCAAGAGGAATGCCTCTGGCCTGCTTATGATCACTCATATCCCGTCTCCCATGTTTAGAATTCATTACCTGTGGCCCAATGATGAAGTCGATTTCATCCATATTGCAAAGCTTTAATGTCCTGTTGCCTCGAGCTGTTGTGTCACGATGGGATTGGGTTTAAAGGTACAGGGGGCATCCACAGCGATGTAAGGGGATGGAGTAACAGTGTAAGTATTACGGGGTAAAAAAAAAAACAAGTAAACCGTACATGTCTTGTGGAATGTGCCCGACCGGGCGTGGGGAATTACTGGTGCCTGTCCCCGAGCAAGTGTGTTATCCTGGGCAATGGGGCGCACCTCGAGCGCTCTAGCTGAGGTGTAGGGAGCCCATACCGGGCCCTCTGGATAAAGATGCACTGGGCGGACCCTGGCACCCCCGCCCTGATGGAATATTTATTTGTCAGAGTGGAACTTTTCACTGGACGCCTCAGAGGCGCCGCCCTCGGAGTGGGGTCAATACTCGCATTCTCCTCCACGCTGTGTGATTCGATATAGCGCCTTCCGCCTGATCCTCTACCACCGCTGTCTTCACAGCGAGTTCTTGGGTAAAGCCACTCCAATGCGCTATACCCAGATTATACCACTTCGGACAGGCGTTGATTATTTTATGTTAATCCTAACCAGCGGGTTGTGTGTGTGATGCTGCTACTGCACACCCTCCCTCGCTTCAGTATTGGAGAATGTCGATGAACCAGAGGCCGGTCTGGTTTTGCGACCTTGCGCTCCCACTTTCAAAGGTCGAATTTGAATTCCAAAGGAAAGTTCCAACCGCTGCCATCAGCACTTAACGTGTTGACATTCTTGAAGCCTGCGCCGAAGTAATAAGCAGAGACTACCACGGAAGAGGAATGTGCCTACATGGTACCTGATCGTCACTTACACACCGCGCTTAGTGGCACGCATTCTATCAACCACTTACGGGTGAAAGGAGGCGCTGCCCTAGCCGGCTTGAAACTCGTGCACTTACTGCTTTGGAGGGTGCACAAAGGTTTTTTTTTGCGATTTTATATAGCGCGAACTAGACCCGAAGGTATTGGAGCGCTTTATATGAGCACCATCTACATTAGTATACATTATAATTTTTTTAATAGGCACGGGGAGATAAAGTGATTTGCCCAAAATCACAGGATGTTGAGGCCACACTGAGACTCGAACCTAGTTCCCCAGGTCCAAAGTCGGAGGCTCTGTCCACATCCTCCCACAGGTTTGATTTTATTTGGCCTTCTTTGTGAACCACTTGTGCAGAGCCAGCCCTCCCAGGTTTGTGATGAGGGCGGGCAGCTCTCCATTATCACATTTGTGTGACGCTTTGCACGCCCAGAGACATTTAAAGACATTTTAGGGGTTTTATCCTAAACACCCTTTGAATCAGTGCACCGGAAAAGATATTTATCAGCCGCACACTGAGTGAGTTTAAGTGTGATCACACGATTGTCACTAAATGCGAGCTCCAATTCCCTTACCACCCCCTGGAGTAAGTCCCGACTGCTCTCGATGCAACTTCTGAGCAACAGCTTAGAATAACAAGCTTGGTGTTCACATGGATTTAATTAGTCTTAAGCTTTGAAACGCCAGTGGTAACAATAATTATCCACCAGGCATACAGCTATCTATCTATTGCCCTCCACTCTATCTATCGCCCTCCCTCCCTCTATCTATCTATCGCCCTCCCTCCCTCTATCTATCGCATCACCACAGCATCATTCAGCACCACCACGGCATCACTCAGGGGCACCACAACATCACTATGCGCTACCACACCATCACTCAACGCCACAGCATCACTCGTCGTCACCACGGCATCAATCTGTGCAACCAGTCAACAACAACTGGTTCAAATATGTTCTCTCAATGTTTCAAGCTTTATTACAAATGTCACAAAAAGATGTTAATATTTCACTTCTGTTCTTGGATTTTCGTCACAATAAAATACACTGAACATAATCTTCACAAAAGTTATTTACAAAAGTTTAAGCTATTGCCAATATAAATTACAATAACTTGTATTTAAGTATTAATTATTAAAAAAATAAAAGCCATTGTTATTTGTAATATCAATACATCTAAGTCACGTAAAGACAACACATATTGCATTACAAATGTTCTATGTGTTACATTTGCGAAAGTTAAAACTATTGGAATTGTAAATGACAAAGCTATTAATTTAGCTATTTTCAAAACCAACACAAATACAAAATTTGTCATTTACAATACCAATATCTCAAACTTTCCTAATGCGAGACCTATTGCATTGCAAATGCTTGTCTTTGTACTTACTGCATTTCGTTCAGGGGACTCACCTATGTTTATATCCTTTCCGGACTCTAGTTCGCTTTGTACTGGTGGTGCTGACGTCCCAAAAAGACGCTTGAATCCTTCATGGTTTAGGTTTGTTTTTTGATTATGGCCTTTCTGTTTTTTTGTTCGCCTTTGTTTTGGGTTCAATGGTTTATCTACTTTATCATCCAGTACGGCTTCAGGCAGCTGGCCTTCTGGTGTTTTGATTTCTCTGGCATCTGGATCTCTAGTAGTATGAGCCTGGGCTTCCTTCATCCCAAGGCCTCCCATTTTATTAGCTTTAGTTGGTGCTGTGTTTGTCAGATCACATATTTCATCTTCCATAAAATTCTCCAGAGATTCTACTTCTGGGCCCTTCGTGGACTTTATAATTTGATCGCACAAGTCATTCAGCATTGCTGGGAGAGAGGCCAATTTGTCAATAATAGGACCACATCCACAACTTAAGTTTCCACCTTGCGAGTGGTCGTATTTGTTTTGTAGAAGTGTGTTTAATGAGCCCAATTTACCATTGATGGCGACCACAAAGACAGCCAAGGTATCTAATACCGTCAGTTGGGTGTCCATTTTATCGGATTGGTAATGGAGAGCCTCTACCGAGTTGCATTGTTTTCAACAAGCTAGGCCAAGCACTTTCCTGATTTATATATTTTAATGGTTCTTCCTGGTTTACTGGATTTTTTGTCACATTTTGTTCTCCTTTACATTCTCCCTCCTTATGTTGATCTTGTTTATGTTCAGGTGTCCCTCTCGAAGTGTTCCCTGTGGGCTCACTCCTGCATTTATCCTGGGAATAGGCGGCCATGAGATCTTCCCACTCTTGCTTCCCAGGTATGAAGAGATTTCTGTCATTTTCACTGAGTCAATTGTTAGCTTGCCCCCTTTTTCTTTTGCTCCCGCTTTATTCAGCATTGGGTTTTGAACTGTCGCTTGTTCATTCTGATGAAGAGATGGCATTGGAGCTGCCTGAGAGATTGCTAGTCCCCTCCATTCCTCTCTTGCCAATTTTTGGTCAGGGCTTCGCCATTCGCAGATCTTTGGTACATCAGTTGTGCCACAGCTACCAGTACTGTTATTGTTTTGCATCAACCTTCTGCTGCTAACGTTGTCGTCGAGGTTTAATTTTTCCTCTGTGTCTGCTCCCAATGTTCCTAGTGCTTCCATAGATCTGTGTACTTGGATTAATCCAGTGTCAATTATCTGCTCCTTACCGATGGTATTACTATCATGTGTCATCCGAGAATTATTACGTTGTGGAGTTGATTTTATTTGTAATGAGCTGATGGCTGTCATAGTATTAGTCGTGCTAGGACTTCTCTTTTTGTCATTAATTCCATGTGCGCCAGTAAATTGTATCGGTTGTATTGGCTGTGCTGGCTGTTCTGGAAGAAGTGGTGATTTAAGGCCCTGACTTTTCTCATGTTTTAAAAGATAGCATCCCCTGCATTCTTTTAAAAACTGAATTTTGTATATATTTTTGGTTGGAACGAGGATTGGCAGTTTTTTTGTACATTTGGTTTATTGATTGTTTCTGAAGTTGAAGGTTGCCTGCAGCTTTGCATCCCTGAAATATTTGCATCTGTGCTTATTTCAGTTAGGGAAGCATCCTTCTGTGTTGCCGGCCTCATTTTGGGCGATGGTTCATCCCTTGAGCCCTCAAGCATCTTGGATGTTCGCTTTCGCTTCTTTGTACCTCCCTTAACCTTTGTACCTCCTCGAACCCGGCCTGACATTTTGCTGCTCTTAGGTTGGTCCGGCTATGTATCGTTCCCTGTCAGTTGAAGCAGCTACATCACTCCCTGACAATTGGTGTCTGGTATCTGATACAAAACTCGAAATGAGTTTGGATGGTAGTAAAAGGGCAGGGGCAAGGTAAGGTAAGGTGAGGTAGGATGCAGTTATCACAGGTATTGCAAGTTGTTATTGCATGTTGTTGTAGTTGCAGCTGCAGTTGAAGTTGTTGCAGTTATCCCAGTTATTGCAATTGTTGAGGTTATTGCAGTTAAAACAGTTAAAGCTGTTAATGCAGTTACTTTCAGAGCTTTCAGACCCTGGGGTAGTCTCTCTGCTTACCTCTGTTTTCCCCAGTATCCTCAGTACAGTACAGTGCGCAGTGCACGGTGCACGACCTCTGGAGCCTCACCACAGTCCCTGAGTGGCTCTCTTGGCCCCTCGCCGCTCCAAGACACCTAACTCCTTGCTCCCTCTTAAGCATGGGCGAATTTTGCGAATCTGGCGTTCGCGAATTTGCGTATTTGCGAACTCGCAATCCGCAAAATCCGTGAATTCTCACGAATTTGCGGATTTTTTTGTTTTTATAGTGTTCGCAAGGATTTCTGCCAGTTCGCGAGGATTTTGTACCAGTTCGCAATTGCGAACTTACTTGTCGGCACGCAACGGTCGCGACTATGTTGTTTCTACGTCTGGTTCATCATCACAGGTTCACAGCACCCTCTGTTTCAACACTGCCACCCTCTGTTTCACCCATGCCACCCTCTGGTACATCAATGCCACCCTCTGGTTCATCATCATCACTGTAGATTATGGGGGGAAAAAGCAAGCACACCTGCCCTGCTTCAACTGACATGAATTAATTTGGGGTTGATTTATTAATGTGTCACTGTTTTAAAATTCCAGTCTGGCACCTGCTTCCTTATCTGTAATTTGCTTTCTGTTGCAGTGCAATTTTTTTTCCAGGACCTTTATGGCCTACTTGTAGCTAATCTATGATCCGGCTGTGAGGGTCAGAGCAGGGTCATACAATTGTTGCAACTAGCAACTGAACTCTGGAGGGGCCCCAGACAGGAAGCACTACAGGGAATGGTTACTAATGATGAATTTGAACTTTTGCACCTGCTGAGTGCTTTCAGTTTAGCAAAACTCGTTTTTCTGCAGAACAGCAAATGTAATGCCCCAAACAAACTTACTTGTGAAAGTTGATTTCTAATCCAAAAGTGATCCAAAGAAAGTCAAAAGGCCTCAAATCCAAAAAAGGGCAGGCAAATGTCAACCTGAGGAGTTATTCTGATAAAAATCATCATTTTCAGAAGGTATATGCTGCTTGCTAGTGGATTTCTTGTGCAGAATTGCAAATTTTGTAATTTCGCGAGTGCGAGATTGTTGCTGCCCGCCGCACCTACACGTTCGCAATTGCGAACTTACGCCGCACGCCGCAAAATTGTATCACCAAGAAAACCGAATCCGCTGCGTGCGAATTTGCGGATTTTCGGTAAATTCGCGAGCGTTCGCAGATCGCGAATTTACCGAAAATCCGCAAAATCCGCGAGTGGAACGGATTTTCCGCCCATGCTTACTCCCTCTCTCCCTCCTGGGGGAATCACTAGGAGAATCGGCGCTTGAGGGCACCTGCCGCCTGCGCCTATCACCGCTCAGACTCTATCTCACCACTGCCACTGCAGGAGGTGTTTTGGCAGCTCCCTCTTTTCCACAGACTCCTTGATGCTGATGTTGCTGATGCTGCTGGTAATGCTGCCTCCCAGTCGCCTCTAGGCCTTCCCCCGCCTGTCATAAGGAACCAGGCGAGCGGCAAGGACCAGCGTCCGCGGTCCGGGAGGCAGACAGAAGACGGGAGACGGGAATGGGAAGCGGGAAGCCCACTCTGCCCAGTACAGTACAGTACAACGGCGGAAGCAGGAGAAAGTAGAGGAAAGCAGAGCAGAGCAAAGCGGCGTCCTCTCACTCTCGCTCAGCGTCTGGTGTCCCGCGTCCGGTAAAACCTGGAACCTGGTAGCTTAGCTGACTGACTGACACTGACTGACTGACACTGACTGACTGACACTGACTGACACTGACTGACACTGACTGACACTGACTGACACTGACTAACTGGCTGACACTGACACTGACTGACACTGACTGACTGACACTGACTGACTGACAATGACAGACTCTGACACTGACTGACTGACTGACTGACTGACTGACTCTGACTGACTGACTGACTCTGACTGGCTCTGACTGACACTGACTGACTGGCTCTGACTGACATTGATTGACTGACCCTGACTGACTGACTGGCACTGACTGATCGACTCTGACTGAGTGACACTGACTAACACTGACTGACTGACCCTGACTGACTGACTCTGACTGACTGACACTGGCTGACTGACTGACACTGGCTGACTAACACTGACTGACACTGACTGACTGACACTGACTGACTGACACTGACTGACACTGACTGACTGACTGACACTGACTGACTGACACTGACTAACACTGACTGACATGACTGACGCTGACTGACACTGACTAACACTGACTGACTGTAAGTAACAGTTTATTTGCATAGTTAATTAAAACCATTGCAATGCAAGCTTTAAAATTGTGTGTCTACATGTAAAAAACAATATATCACTACAACCTTTAAATTCTATCTATATACAAATGAACAATTTGTCACCACACACAATTTTTCCTTTCCAATTAAATGATAAGATCTCAATTTTTAAACGACCAAAAAATACATATAAATTCTATTATAAAATTATCTAAAAGGCAATTAAGAATTAAGTCTTGTGAGTTTCTTTTTCTCTACCTTCATGAACTTCACAAGACTACAGTTCAACTGAGGATCGTCGTGTATGAAAATTATTTAAAAGACAATTAAGAAACCAGTGATTAACATTTTCTTTTCCACTGCCTTCGTGAACTTCACAAAACTGCAGTTCAGCTGAGATTCGTGGGATGCAAAGAATATCTGAAAGACAGTTAAGAGTCAAGTCTTGGCATTTTCTTTTCCACTGCCTTCATGAACCTCACAAAACTGCCATTCAGCTGAGGATCATGGGGTGCGAAGCAGGCAAGAACTGCCTGTCTTCGTGAGCAAATTACACGTCGGTTGAAATGGTATTTTAGCAGATTATTTCGTTCTTCCAGCAATTTGTCACAGAAACACAGCAAATGCGGCATTTCCTCAAGCACAGTACCACATAAGCGACAGAGGGAGCCCGCCTTATCCTTTAACCAGTGTGGAAGGTGCCAAATGCAGGGTAACAGACCCCACCTGTACTTTAAAAATGTCATTTTGATTGTTTTTGAGTAGCCCAAATCAAGGTAGCTCTGCGGTGCCTGTGTAGAATATGTGTTCAGGATCATCCAGCCGTGTGACCTTTTTGCAAGTGCTGCCTTGTCTTCAACCCATGAGAGATGTTTAATTGTTTTCCTGACCAATCTTTTAAGTGTAATATGGCTAGTCGGAGTATCCCAAAGCTGATGTAAGCCTAGATTCGACAGGCTCCTTTTGAGGTACTTCATGGCTGATGAGGTGGGGTGTTGTGCTAATTACTTTCATAAATCATCATTTAAGGTTCCTTGTTTGGTTTTGCGCGTTTTGTCCCAAACAGTTATGTATGCCCCCTGTCTTACCAGGAGCTGTTTCTGGACGCCAAACTCTGCCCTAATTTGAGCCGGGGAGGTTTGTTTGGTCAAGCTAAAAATAATCCTATACGCAGCTGTAACTGTGTTGTCCAGGATCTTGGAATCTCTGTCTCTCAGTACTTCGCTCCCTTAAGTCATTGTTGGCAACAGTTTAGCTCGTATAACTTGTGTCAGAGGCAGGAGAGACGGGCCGGTAAGTTTACTGTTTAACGCTTTTAGAGCAATTGCTGAGGCAACGCCTTTGCCTCTGATGCTCATTTTCTGTACAGTGAACTGGCCACTGTTGTCAATTTTTACACCTAGATACTTATATACTGTTGTATCCTCAATATGAGCATTATTCCCAAAACCAGGTGAGTGACTTGTTCCTTTTCTTACTGATTATTATTGTCTGTGTTTTCTCCCAGTTTATTGCCAGTTCATTTATATCCGAGTATCACTGTGTTGCATTCACAAGATGTTGTAGCCCAACTTTTGTATGGCTGATTACGACTATGTTGTCCGCATAGAGAAGACACAGTAATAATAGCCCTCCCAATTTTGGAGCACGGGAGTTGCAACTATTTATGATCAGGATTAGGTCCCCTAAAAACAAGTTGAATAGTGTGGGAGCTAAAACACAGCCCTGTTTAAGACCCTTATTGGTTGCTATTCGTCTTGGCAGGAGTGAACCATCACCCAACTTTATCTGGATCCACGTCTCCATGTACAGGTTGATCAGCAGGTCTAATAGTGGTCTTGGTATCCCCCATCTCTTTAATTTGGACCATAAGATGTTCGGTTAATATGGTCGGATGCAGCCTTATAATCTATAAAACAAAAGTGAATCGGCATTTCAGTTGTTTCAGCCTTGTCTATTAGCATGCCCATTGTTAAGATGTTGGAGGTTGCCCTCACCGATTTGGAGAACCCGGTCTGGTTTACTAGAATTAAGGATTTCTCTGTGGCCCATTCCTGCAGTTCTTCTAAAAGTATTCCTGCAAAATATTTTGCCTCGTTATCCATAAGGTCAACTAGACAAAAGTTTTGAGGAAGAGACTTGTACCCAGATTTAAAAATGGGAGAGATGATTGAGCCCTTCCAAGAGCTGGACAATATATTAAAGTGCCTTATTTCCAAGGATAATGGCTCAAGTGCTGCGGCCCATTATTTTTCCTCTTGTTTATAAAGAATGGGCGAAATTCCATTCGGGCCTGGCGCCCCCTCTTTTCTCCCTTTTTAATTTGGCGCATGATAGTTTCTTGTAAACTTGACTCACTCTCCTTTATTTGCAGTTGGTGCAAGGCCTTCTTGATTACCTGTGTTCCTATGCAGTGTCAGGGATTTTTTGTTGACAGAATTTTCAGTTACATTAGCAGTTTGTGTCTCCAAATAAGAATCTTTATTCGGATTAAAATGACTTCTAAGGTGGCATGCACAGACTTCTTCTATGATATTAAAGAAAACTCCCTCATGCATAGGTCTTAAAAATTGGCTTCCCATTTTGTCTTTTTCAGCAATGCCTTTGATTTCCATAACAGGTCATGTTTTACAATATCCATAGGATCCTGCTGTAATTGTCTCATCGTATGATAGATTGTTTTCTTTAAACACTTGATCTTCTCTTTATGCTCTCGTGTGAAATTTTTCATGGTGCTACAGCCCAGTTGCGCCTGTTGCTTGACTCTTGTAGAGTAGGTTGCCATATTTGAAGTAAAATGCTCCCATTTCTCAATCTCGCTAGAGCCATTTCTCGAGTGGAAAAGCTGTCTAGCCTTTTCTAGTGTGCTTCCATCGGTTGCTACTGAGTATTTGATCTTTTTATAGTTGATTGTATGGACTGGCTCGTTGGGCACTGAGGATAACTCGAATTTAGGCTTGATGTTGTTAAGAACAGTTTCTTGGGGGCAATGATCACTGTCTACTTTTTCCCCTATACGAAATGAAACCATTTGTTGAAATAAGGATAATGAGATAAAAGTATAATCCAAGGTTGTATTGATTCTAGTTTAATGAAAAGTAGTAGCTGTGGGGTTCTCTCCAGTAAATCTTCCATTTAATGCTCTAATGTTAAAGAGTTCGAGGTCCTGTAATATCTGCTTTTCCAGTTTAGTCTGTTTCAATATTTGCGATTTACCTTGGAGTGGTATGTCCCAGGCTGAATTTTGAGTCAGGTTCTCGTAATCTGAGATTGCCATAAGATTGAGATTAAAGTCCCCCAGTAATAATAAGATCTGTTAATGGTAATTCCCTTATGCAATCCTCCAAGAACTCACATAGTTCTTTAGCTGCCTTTGATTTCCTTTTTGGATGGACATAGGCGTTAATCAAGGTGATATTAGTTTCCCCCGTGCCTGTTTCTGATTGCGAGATGTAGAGGTTACCGCCATTGAATCAAAGGAAGTTGGTCCAACTTCTTTGACCACATGGGCGCTTGTGGCTGAAACATAGTTTGCTAAACCACCCTGAAGATGACCGTATTTCGCCCTCCTTTTTGCACCAGTAAAAAAACACAGGTATTCATTAAGGTGGGGGGGTCTACTTGCCATGTTTCTTGCAGTGCCAAAATATCAAACAGCCTCATATAGCTGATAAAGTCTGGATCAGTCATTTTGGAGGCCAGACCATTGACATTCCATGAGCATATTCTTAAGTGATTATCCTCAATCAATCTTAAGTGTACGCCTATTTGTCAATTTACATGGGTGTTTATTGTTCTGGTGATCCATCTTAGATCACTTAACTCTGTTGGAGATGATGCCCCATCTTCGGTACTTCTGATAGTGCTGTGATGTTGCATATTTCTTGCTCCACTTGTCCCTACTGCGCCTCTAAGTACCGATATTCCGTGCCTGACTGCATAGGCCTGTCCTCCCTCGGTAGCTACAGGAATTAATAATTCCGGGTATCTTGGTTTTATGTAAGGAGTTAATGTTATCCCCCAGTTTTTGAACGTTTGAGCCTTTGTAAGTATTTTATGTGCAATTAATGATGTCATCCATGTTGCTTTAGTTTTTTTGCCGCTTGATACATCATCGGCTATGAATTCGATTGAAACCAGATCTGCAGATGTCACATCTTCCAGGGAGGGAATATGAGATAGTAGCCTTAAGATGTTACCTCTGTTCAATATGTCATGCCTGCCTTTCGATACATAATCTGGACTCAACCATATTGCGTTTGTTGTGCTTCTTAAGTTTTTCGGTCTCCAAGACTTTTTGTTGGATTTGTTTGTTTGAGTAGGTTCCTGACTTTTTGTTTCTATTGGGGTTGCCTGATTCATGGACACTGTTGCTTTATCTCTTGTTTTGTGTTGAATTGTTTGATGTCCTCTTAAGTTGAAATTTTGGCCATCCTCTCCTTGCCCGGGTTCACCTAGCGTATTTTCCAATTCTTTTGTGGGTACATATATTTCATCTCTTTTGTTCGTCCTTCTATGTATAGATGTAGGTGCTTGTAAAATAGAGGCCAGTTTACTGTTGATTGTCTCTATAAGATTACTTCTTGTTGTTTTTGTTGGCATTTCAGGCAGTATCCTTTAGCCCATTTCGTTTTCAGGCCTTGATTCCAAGGTACCTTCACCGATTGTTGTTTTGTTGGCAGTGGGACAGATTATAGTGTCACTCTTTTGTGATTTTTTCTGCTCAATTTAAGTTTGTTTTTTTCCTTTTTTTGTTACTTGGAAAGGAAAGTTTGTCCCTTCCTGATGCGCGGCCTCTACTTCATCATTCTTTGTAATCCCAAGGGTTTGTATTTTCTCTGTTGCACCCTTCACTTTGTTGGCGGACTGCTGTGTTGTTAAGTCGAGCTGGAGAAAGCAATGCGAAGCATTGCGTCCAGCTCGACAACTAATGTTGCCCGTCTCCTGCCAATCTGAGACAGGGGTCGGGCACGCGCGGCGATTGGGATCTGTGGGTGCGCACGTCCAGGCCGGCGCCGTGCCCATCTCCTGCCTCAGATTCCCTGAAGTGCGCAAACACACACACACAGCCACAACCACGCATGCACACACACACGCACACACACACACACACACACGCACGCACACACACACACACACACACGCACGCACACAGCCACCCCCTCCCACTCACCTGGCTCTTTTGTCGCGACTCCCCTGGTATCTCCGCCGCATCACCTGGCCTGTTCAAAGACGGGGACGCATTGTAATGAGCCCCTCAGAGTCCCGGTGTCAGTCAGTGGTGCAGGGTGTCCTGGAGTCCCACGCGCACCAGCCCTGGTGTCCGCACGCAGCATCCGTCACTACCCGGCCGCCTCTGCCCGGCTAGACTTCTACTGCCGGTGGGCGGTGCCTCGCCGCGCTTCCTGCCTCGCGTGCAGTGGATTTGCCCGGCCGCGCTAAGCACCGCCTTGTTGTATCCTAGCCATGGAGATTGTCTCTCCGAAGCGAAATATGCGTCCAATTCTGCTTTTCTACATGAGGTGGGTGTGGAGGACCAGGTGTAGCGCTTGGATCTGTGAGGCGCTTAGTAAAGTGGGCGCTTCGAGCTGAGCCCTGTGTCAGCCACGGGATTAAGCGCAACTTCATCCTTCTTTCGGTGTCTTTAAACCTTGTATTATTAGAGGAACAAAATAGAGTGTGGTAATGAAGCCACGTATTTAATTCAGCAGAGGACTTGCAATGCTAAGCGGTGCCTACACGTGTGAGAAATAAATACAGAAGGCTTGTGGCAGGATCTCCCGAGGCTCTGAGTAAATGTATGATCAATGAGAATAAAATCTTGCAGAACTGCACCCCTGCCTTTCAGATCTTCCTGTGAGTATTGCATTGCGTCTAGGCGCTTGGCTGGCAGTTTGAAGCTCTCCTAGTACGCCAAGAGGAATGCCTCTGGCCTGCTTATGATCGCTCATATCCCGTCTCCCGTGTTTAGAATTCATTACCTGTGGCCCAATGATGAAATCAATTTCATCCATATTGCAAAGCTTTATTGTCCTGTTGCCTCGAGCTGTTGTGTCACGATGGAATCGGGTTTAAGGGTAGAGGGAGCATCCACAGCGATCTAAGGGGATGGAGTAACAGTGTAAGTACTAAGGGGTTAGTAAAAAACAAGTAAACTGTACATGTCTTGTGGAATGTGCCCGACCGGGCATGGGGAATTCCTGGTGCCTGTTCCCGAGCAAGTGTGTTATCCTGGGCAACAGGGCGCACCTCGAGCGCTATAGCGGAGGTGTAGGGAGCCCAGACTGGGCCCTCCGGGTGAAGATGCGCTCGGCGGACCCTGGCACTCCTGCCCTGATGGAATATTTATTTGTCAGAGTGGAACTTTTCACTGGACGCCTCGGAGGCGCCGCCCTCGGAGTTGGGTCAATACTCGCATTCTCCTCCACGCTGTGTGATTCGATATAGCACCTTCCGCCTGATCCTCTACCACCGCTGTCTTCACAGCGAGTTCTTGGGTAAAGCCACTTCAATGCGCTATACCCAGATTATACCACTTCGGACAGGCGTTGATTATTTTATGTTAATCCTAACCAGCGGGTTGTGTGTGTGATGCTGCTACTGCACACCCTCCCTCGCTTCAATATTGGAGAATGTCGATGAACTAGAGGCCGGTCTGGTTTTGCGACCTTGCGCTCCCACTTTCAAAGGTCGAATTTGAATTCCAAAGGAAAGTTCCAAACGCTGCCATCAGCACTTAACGTGTTGACATTCTTGAAGCCTGAGCCGAAGTAATAAGCAGAGACTCCCACGGAAGAGGAATGTGCCTACATAGTACCTGATCGGCGCTTACACACCGCGCTTAGTGGCACGCATTCTATCAACCACTTACGGGTGAAAGGAGGAACTGCCCTAGCCGGCTTGAAACTCGTGCACTTACTGCTTTGGAGGGCGCACAAATGGTTTTTTTTTTGCGATTTTATATAGCGTGAACTAGACCCGAAGGTACTGGAGCGCTTTATATGAGCACCATCTACGTTAGTATACATTATAATTATTTTAGTAGGCATGGGGAGATAAAGTGATTTGCCCAGAATCACAGGATGTTGAGCCCACACTGAGACTCGAACCTAGTTCCCCAGGTCCAAAGTCGGAGGCTCTGACCATTACTCCACATCCTCCCGCAGGTTTGATTTTATTTGGCCTTCTTTGTGAACCACTTGTGCAGAGCCAGCCCTCCCAGGTTTGTGATGAGGGCGGGCAGCTCTCCATTATCACATTTGTATGACACTTTGCAAGCCCCGAGACATTTGAAGACATTTTAGGGGTTTTATCCTAAACCCCCTTTGAATCAGTGCACCTGAAAAGATATTTATCAGCCGCACTCTGAGGGAGTTTAAGTGTGATCACACGATTGTCACTGAATGCGAGCTCTAATTCCCTTACCACCCCCTGGAGTAAGTCCCGACTGCTCTCTATGCAACTTCTGAGCGACAGCTTAGAATAACAAGCCTGGTGTTCACATGGATTTAATTAGTCTTAAGCTTTGAAACGCCAGTGGTAAAAATAATTGTCCACCAAGCATACAGCTATCCATCTATTGCCCTCCCTCTATCTATCGCCCTCCCTCTATCTATCTATCGCCCTCCCTCCCTCTATCTATCGCATCACTACAGCATCACTCAGCACCACCACGGCATCACTCAGGGGCACCACAACATCACTATGCGCTACCACAGCATCACTCAATGCCACAGCATCACTCGTCGCCACCACAGCATCAATCTGTGCAACCATTCAACAACAACTGGGTCAAATATGTTCTCTCAATGCTTCAAGCTTTATTACAAATGTCACAAAAAGATGTTAATATTGCACTTCTGTTCTTGGATTTTCGTCACAATAAAATACACTGAACATAATCTTCACAAAAGTTATTTACAAAAGTTTAAGCTATTGCCAATATAAATAACAATAACTTTTATTTAAGTATTAATTATAAAAAAAATAAGCCATTGTTATTTGTAATATCAATACATCTAAGTCACGTAAAGACAACACATATTGCATTACAAAGGTTCTAGGTGTCACATTTGCGAAAGTTAAAACTATTGGAATTGTAAATGACAAAGTTATTAATTTAGCTATTTTCAAAACCAACACATAAATACTAAATTTGTCATTTACAATACCAATATCTCAAACTTTCCTAATGCGAGACCTATTGCATTGCAAATGCTTGTTTTTGTACTTACTGCATTTCGTTCAGGGGACTCACCTATGTTTATATCCTTTCCGGACTCTAGTTCACTTTGTACTGGTGGTGCTGATGTCCCAAAAAGACGCTTGAATCCTTCATTTTTTTTTTTTAACATCCTTTTTATTGCATCACCAATATAAAAGTACAGACAAGATATTCATTAACATTAGTATGAACATGGACCAGTTCGATTGAGGATACTTGGTTTCCATCCAGGGGGTCCTCCCCGCTGGTGATGCGGGCAGCTTCATCTTCGTCTTGGTCTCGTACTTCTTACATTGTCTGATCGCTTCATTGTGCACATAACCCTGGAATGCTTTTGTGATTTACGCCCCTCCCCCTCCCCAAATTTCGGTACCCCAACATCCCTCCAAACCAGCTTCCTACCCACCCTCCCCCGTGGTCGCGCTGCGCTTGAGTAACCATGTATCAGTGCCTGGTGTGTTGCAGGAGGAAGCAAACAATCACTAAGGTGCGTTCTCCTGTGTAGTGTTGGGGTCTGCCCCGGCTAGTTCGCTCTCGCCGTCCTGCCCCTCATCGTCCACTTCCCTGAGCGCCTGCACCATCATCTCCCATGCAGTCGCCCTTTCCAGTGCTTTCTCGTCATTCGACCTCCAGGCCATCTGGTATCGCAGGGTACTATCACACGCGGCCCATCTCAGACACTCCCCATACCATTTTTTATACGTGGGCCCTACTCTGGACTTCCAATTCCGTGTGATCTCCCGCTTGGCCAAGATAAGCCCTAAATCTATAAATTTACTTGACATCGTATTTCTAGGTGTGTGTGGGAACCAGTGAAGGATGCCAACTGCCTTAGTATACTGAATATCCCTGTCCGTCGCCTCGTTAAGGGCCCGCCCGACTTCCTGCCAATAGTCGCCTAAAGAGGGGCAATCCCACAGCATATGACATAAATCCGCCCCCGCTGTATTACATCTGGGGCAAGCAGCGTCGGTCGCCCCGAAGTACTGTTGGATTTTCCCAGGTGTGAGGTATGCCCTGTGGATAACATAGAAGTGGATCAATTGGAACCTGGCATTCCTCGAGCTCTTCCGCGCCCTCCTCAGCAGTTGGCCCCAGGTCGTGTCTGGTATCTCCACCTGGAGGTCCAACTCCCACTTGGCCTTCAGGGCTGCCAAAGGTTGCAAGGTCTCCCGCTGCATCCTCGAGTACAGGCAGGTGACGGCCTTAAAGGTTCCCGCCGCCATCATGGCGTACTGGCAGGCCATTGAGGTACCTGGTTCCTGCAGCCCTTCCCCCCAGTGGGCTCGGATGGCGCCTGTGACTGCCGCGTGTAGCAGATAGTCACCCCTCGGTAGGTCAAATCTCTCTTGTAGGATCCGAAACGGCAGCAACGCCCCATCTTCGTAGAGGTCACCCAGCACGTGTACTCCCGCCTCCTCCCACCCGAGCAAGCGCGACCAGTCACCTCCATGTGGGAGGGCAGTAACCATTCCCAGCGGTATTTCGGGGGCGTACATAAGACGGACACCCGCCCGCTTACGGGCCCGGTCCCAACATAGGCGGAAAGTCTGCTCCTCGACCGTCAGGTCTCCCACTCGGAGTTTCTGGTGTAGCGTGATATACGCCAGGACGTGTCGCTGGGTACCTTCGGCTCTCGCGTCCTCGGGACCTCTATATACTCTCGCCACCTCCTGAGTAAAAGTCTGCAGCTGGGCCGCGAGGTAATATCCCTCGAAGTCTGGCACTGCCATACCTCCCTCATCTTTGGGGCGTAACAGTGTGTCGAGCGCTATGCGTCTCCTGCCCGTGCCCCACAGGAACATTATGATCAGTGACCTCAGGCGTTTGAAAATCGAACTCGGGATCCATACCGGCTTTGTCCTAAAATAGTACAAAAGCCTGGGCAGGGCTATCATTTTTAGCAGGGAAATTCTACCAGCCAGAGAGAGCGGTAGAGTCGCCCAGAAGTCCATGGATCCACGCAGGGCGTTAATACAGCGAGTTACGTTGCCATCCAGCAGGTCGGACGGGGTGTGGTAAACATAAACCCCTAGGTAATGTAGGCAGCGCGGCTCCCACCGGAGTTCCTGAGCAGTGAGTGGGCATGGCTCTCCCGGCCTCAGGGGAAACAGACATGATTTGGGCCAGTTGACCCTCAGGCCCGATAATCTACCGAACTGCTCCAGTAGCTTCCGCGCCCCTTGGAGTTCGGCGCCGGCATCAGCCAAAAACATTAACAAGTCATCCGCATAAAGGGAGATGAGGTGTGGCCTCCCCCTAAAAGGCAAACCTGCGTAGTGGCGGCCCAGTCTGGCTACCGCAGCGAAGGGTTCCATTGCTAACGCAAACAGTAGCGGGGACAGGGAACAACCCTGTCTAGTGCCACGCCTGATCGGGTATTGTCTCGAGATCAGCGCACCCACCCGGACCCTTGCTACCGCCTCAGTATAGAGGACCTTGGTCCACTGTATATATCCGTCTCCCAGTCCGAAGCGACGCATCACCTCATACAGGTATCCCCATTCGAGGCTGTCAAATGCCTTCTCAATGTCGATGGACAGGACAAATGGGGAGATGGTGTCTGGCCAGTCCATCCCCATCAGTCTCGTGAGTCTGCGGATGTTGTGAGTGGTGTTGCGTGTCGGTATGAAACCGCACTGGTCACCATGAACCAGGCTCGTCATATGTACTAGCAGTCTGTTGGCTAGAATTTTACTGAGGATTTTGTAGTCCGTCGTCAACATAGATAGCGGGCGGTACGAGGACAGCGCCGTACCCTCCCTGCCCGGCTTCAAGAGTGGGATCATAAGGGCCTCGCACATAGAGCCCGGGAGTCGGCCCTTCTCCTGCGCCTCATTGTATACCTCGCGCAGCCGTGGAGCAAGATGCTCCAGGTATTTGCCATAAAATTCGATCGGCAGACCGTCAAGGCCCGGGGTCTTGTTTCTAGCCATCTGTTTTACAGCGCAACCTATTTCTCCGAGGGAGATGGGCCGCCCCAACTCCTCTGCCTCCGAGTCCTCCACTCGTGGCAACTCTAGCCCGTCCAAGAACTCCTCAAGCTCCTCTGTCCCTCCCGTATCACCACTCAGATATAGCCCCTCATAATAGGCTCGGAACTTGTTCAGGATCCCGGGTTGGGAGTGGCAAGGCTCCTCCCCTGGCACCTGGATCCTCATGATCGGCCCTCCCCCCCGGATAGGATTAGCTAGCCAAGCCAACATCGCCCCCGCCTTATCACCTTCCGCATGCGCACGCTTGAATCCTTCATGGTTTAGATTTGTTTTTTGATCATGGCCTTTCTGTTTTTTTGCTCGCCTTTGTTTTGGGTTCAATGGTTTATCTACTTTATCCTCCAGTAGGGCTTCAGGCAGCTGGCCTTCTGGTGTTTTGATTTCTCTGGCGTCTGGATCTCTAGAAGTATGAGCCTGGGCTTCCTTTATCCCAAGGCCTCCCATTTTATTAGCTTTAGTTGGTGCTGTGTTTGTCGGATCACATATTTCATCTTCCATAAAACTCTCCAGAGATTCTACTTCTGGGCCCTTCGTGGACTTTATAATTTGATCGCACAAGTCATTCAGCATTGCTGGGAGAGAGGCCAATTTGTCAATAATAGGACCACATCCACAACTTAAGTTTCCACCTTGCGAGTGGTCGTATTTGTTTTGTAGAAGTGTGTTTAATGAGCCCAACTTACCATTGATGGCGACCACAAGGACAGCCAAGGTATCTAATAGCGTCAGTTGGGTGTCCATTTTATCGGATTGGTAATGGAGAGCCTCTACTGAGTTGCATTGTTTTCAACAAGCTAGGCCAAGCACTTTCCTGATTTATATATTTTTATGGTTCTTCCTGGTTTACTGGATTTTTTGTCACATTTTGTTCTCCTTTACGTTCCCCCTCCTTATGTTGACTTGGTTACGTTCAGGTGTTCCTCTCGAAGTGTTCCCTATGGGCTCACTCCTGCATTTATCCTGGGAATAGGCGGCCATGAGATCTTCCCACTTTTGCTTTCCCAGGTATGAAGAGATTTCTGTCATTTTCACTGAGTCAATTGTTAGCTTGCCCCCATTTTTAGGTCTCGCGACCTATCAATGCGCGCAAGCGCATTGAGCAGAGCGAGAATTCAAGTGCTCAAAATACTTGTGAAACCAAGGGTTTCGTTCGTGCGGTTTTCTTTGAGTTCACATGAATCATGTGACCAAACAAGCACGCGCATCAGCCTCCCTCCCTCCCTCCTGATTGCATTTTTTCACGGCCGCACAGCACATCAAAGGGCTTCTCCCAGCGTGTGCTGTGCAGCTTCTCCTCCCCTAAATATTCATAGCTGGCCGCAGCTGCTTTCCGCCAGTGGCTATAGATCTCTGCCTGTCTCTCGCTGTGTTTCCAGCTCCCTGCTTTAGTTAATGGCTTAACACACAGTAACTGTGTCACCGTTACCCCCGTACTGTGCAACTTGTAATCAGGGCCCAGAATTTGACCACCATGGGATGTCAGGATGATACTAAAGAAACAAATTGTGCTTATTTGTAAGGGGGGAGGTCATTTTTAAGAAAGCATAAACCCTAGCAGCAGCCCTGGTAGGCAGGGCAGAGTGCATCCAATTAGCTACACATTACACACCACGCTGCTTGTCCTCACATCTTACTTCTCACCCTACCTGTGCATTAAGATGTAACTCATAGCAAGCTGTGACATATACATCAGCTACAGACAACGGAATGCATCGGGTTTGTTTTAGAGGTCAGATTCAGCGCTTTCGGAAGACGCATCGGAAGGCGCTTTCCATTGGAACATTCTGGGCTCTAAACACTTTGCAAAGAGTCACATTCTTTCAGGGGGGGACAAAGGCAGTTCAGCCACCTCACAAAAAAGAGACGTTTTTCTCCTCCTGGGCCTCATATGTAAATGCGCCACTAACTTTTAAAAGCGCCCTTCTACCTTTTATTCCAAGTGGCAGTAATGAAAAATGGATGAGCGCTTCTTGGTAACTGCCCACTTTTATTGTTCGAGGAGCCCACAAATTCTCTGATTGCTATGGAAACACGACTGACCTTTCGGAGAGCTTTGAGTCAACATTTCTTTGCGCGCTGCACAATGAGCAAGAAGTGACCTACATGCAGTAAACAAGCACTGGCGTTGCCAATAGGTCTCGCAGTAGGAAAGTTGGAGCTATTGGTTTTGTAAATGACAAAGCCCTTTATGTTTTTAAAATGAAAACAAAAATAAAAGGCATTGTTATTTGCAATTGTAATAGCTCCAACTTTCCTACTGCGAGACCTATTGGCAACGCCAGTGCTTGTCTTTTGCTCCCGCTGTATTCAGCATTGGATTTTGAACTGTCGCTTGTTCATTCTGATGAAGAGATGGCATTGTAGCTGCCTGAGAGATTGCTAATCCTCTCCATTCCTCTCTTGCCATTATTTGGTCAGGGCTTCGCCATTCGCAGATCGTTGGTACATCAGTTGTGCCACAGTTACCAGTACTGTTATTGTTTTGCGTCAACCTTCTGCTGCCAACGTTATCGTCGAGGTTTAATTTTTCCTCTGTGTCTGCTCCCAATGTTCCTAGTGCTTCCATAGATCTGTGTACTTGGATTAATCCAGTGTCAATTATCTGCTCCTTACCGATGGTATTAGTATCATGTGTCATCCGAGAATTATTACGTTGTGGAGTTGATATTATTTGTAATGAGCTGATGGCTGTCATAGTATTAGTCGTGCTAGGACTTCTCTTTTTGTCATTAATTCCATGTGCGCCAGTAAATTGTATCGGTTGTATTGGCTGTGCTGGCTGTTCTGGAAGAAGTGGTGATTTAAGGCCCTGCACTTTTCTCACGTTTTGAAAGATAGCATCCCCTGCATTCTTTAAAAAACTGAATTTTGTATATATTTTTGGTTGGAACGAGGATTGGCAGTTTTTTAGTACATTTGGTTTATTGATTGTTTCTGAAGTTGAAGACTGCCTGCAGCTTTGCATCCCTGAAATATTTGCATCTGTGCTTATTTCAATTAGGGAAGCGTCCTTCTGTGTTGCCGGCCTCATTTTGGGCGATGGTTCATCCTTTGAGCCCTCAAGCATCTTGGAGGTTCGCTTTCGCTTCTTTGTACCTCCCTTAACCTTTGTACCTCCTCGAACCCGGCCTGACCTCATGCTGTTCTTAGGTTGGTCCGGCTATGTATCGTTCCCTGTCAGTTGAAGCCGCTACATCACTCCCTGACAATTGGTGTCCGGTATCTGATACAAAACTCGAAATGAGTTTGGATGGTAGTAAAAGGGCAGGGGCAAGGTAAGGTAAGGTGAGGTAGGATGCAGTTATCGCAGTTGTTGCAAGTTGTTATTGCATGTTGTTGTAGTTGCAGCTGCAGTTGCAGTTGTTGCAGTTATCCCAGTTATTGCAATTATTGAGGCTATTGCAGTTAAAACGTTAAAGCTGTTAATGCAGTTACTTTCAGAGCGTTCAGACCCTGGGGTAGTCTCTCTGCTTAACTCTGTTTTCCCCAGTATCCTCAGTACAGTACAGTGCACAGTGCACGGTGCATGACCTCTGGAGCCTCACCACGGTCCCTGAGTGGCTCTCTTGGCTCTCTTGGCCCTCGCCGCTCCCAGCCACCTAACTCCTTGCTCCCTCTCTCTCCCTCCTGGGGGAATCACTAGGAGAATCGGCGCTTCAGGGCACCTGCCACCTGCGCCTATCACCGCTCAGACTCTCTCTCACCACTGCCACTGCAGGAGGTGTTTTGGCAGCTCCCTCTTTTCCACAGACTCCTTGATGCTGATGTTGCCGATGCTGCTGGTAATGCTGCCTCCCAGTCGCCTCTAGGTCCTCCCCCGCCTGTCATAAGGAACCAGGCGAGCGGCAGGGACCAGCGTCCGCGGTCCGGGAGGCAGACAGAAGACGGGAGACGGGAATGGGAAGGGGAAGGGGGAAGCCCCCTCTGCCCAGAACAGTACAGAACAACGGCGGATCCAGGAGAAAGTAGAGGAAAGCAGAGCAGAGCAAAGCGGCGTCCTCTCACTCTGGAGAAGTGTGACTCAATGGTTAGAGCAGCAGACCCTGATGCAGAGGTCTAGCCCGGGACCAGGGTTCAATTCCCTGCCTCAGCGGGTCTTGGTCTCAAAATTTCACGGACCTGATAATTCTCGCCTCGGTGCCTATTCCAATCATAGAGTCCCACTCTGCAACTCTGGGCAATAGCTTGCTTAATCTCCACAACGGCCCCCACAACGCTAAGGATGCCTGGCCTCCACCTTGGGGGTGCCCAGGAGTGGACGCCTCACAGGGAAAGCCAGGATGGGTTCCACAGCGGTATTTGTACAAGCGCCTTGAGACCCTTGCGGGTGAGTAGTGCGCTATACAAGTATCAATTTACATTTACTCTCGCTCTTGCTCAGCGTCTGGTGTCCCACGTCCAGCGTCCGGAAAAAACCTGGTAGCTTAGCTGACTGGCTGACACTGACTGACTGACACTGACTGACAATGACAGACTCTGACACTGACTGACGGACTCTGACTGACTGACACTTACTGACTCTGACTGACACTGACTGACTGACACTGACTGACACTGACACTTACTGACTCTGACTGACTGACACTGACTGTCTGACCCTGACCTACTGACACTGGCTTACACTGACTGACTGACTGACACTGACTGACTGACTAACACTGACTGACTGACACTGACTCTGACTGGCTGACACAGACTGACACTGACTCTGACTGGCTGACACTGACTGACTGACACTGACCTGACTGACACTGACTCACTGACAGTAACCTGACTGACACTGACTGACTGACACTGACCTGACTGACACTGACTGACTGACACTGACTGACTGAAACTGACTGACTGACACTGACTGACACTGACTGACTGACACTGACCTGAAGAAACCATCTCTGCCACTCATTATTATTTGTTTTTTAATCGCATATTTAATTATATGTATCAATGAATGTCATTGTTTGATGATTTTAAATTACAATATAAATGTATTTGATTATATAATTAAAATCTATTATTTTTTACTTTTGTAATCTTTTGAACTCATTTCTTGCATTACATATGTTAACTATTGCCTGGGAGCTCGATTTTTCATTGTATGTTTACCCTGTCCCAGGAATTGAATCAATTCACAGGGGGTCCTTAATATTTCACATGACTGACACTGACTGACAATGACTGACAATGACTCACACTGACTGACTGAAAGCTGACTGAAACTGACTGACTGACACTGACTGACTGACACTGACTGACTGACTGACTGACTGACACTGACACTTACTGACTCTGACTGACTGACAATGACTGTCTGAACTGACTGACTGACACTGACTAACACTGACTGACTGACTGACACTGACCGACTGACTAACACTGACTGACTGACACTGACTGACACTGACTTTGACTGGCTGACACTGACTGACATTGACTGACTGACACTGACCTGACTGACACTGACTCACTGACAGTAACCTGACTGACACTGACTGACTGACACTGACCTGACTGACACTAACTGACTGACACTGACTGACTGAAACTGACTGACTGACACTGACTGACACTGACTGACTGACACTGACCTGAAGAAACCATCTCTGCCACTCATTATTATTTGTTTTTTAATCGCGTATTTAATTATATGTATCAATGAATGTCATTGTTTGATGATTTTAAATTACAATATAAATGTATTTGATTATATAATTAAAATCTATTGTTTTTTACTTTTGTAATCTTTTGAACTCATTTCTTGCATTACATATGTTAACTATTGCCTGGGAGCTCGATTTTTCATTGTATGTTTACCCTGTCCCAGGAATTGAATCAATTCACAGGGGGTCCTTAATATTTCACATGACTGACAATGACTGACAATGACTCACACTGACTGACTGACACTGACTGACTGACACTGACTAACTGACTGACACTGACTGACAATGGCTCACAATGACTCACACTGACTGACAATGCCTGACACTGACTGATACTGACTGACTGACACTGACTGACTGACTGACACTGACTGACTGACCGACACTGACTGACTGACACTGACTGACTGACACTGACTGATTGACACTGACTGACTGGCATTGACTGACTGACTGACACTGACTGACAATGACTGACTCTCACAGACTGAAACTGACCGACTAAAACTGACTGAATGACACTAACTGAAACTGACTGACACTCACTGACACTCACTGACAGACACTGACTGACTGACACTGACTGACCCTGATTAACATTAGGTCTCACCATTCATTAAGTAAAAGCCATTTGCTTTGCTATGTAATACCATTAGCAAAGCAATGGCTTTAACTTAATCAAAGGCGAGACCTATTGCATTTTCAATGCTTGTGATTATCCTGATGTTAAAAAAGGGTTCATTTGGATATAAATCAATTCTGATTATCAAAGAGAACCCCCCCACCCCCAACCATGGAGTTACATTTTTAATTCCAGACCAAGCACTCTTAAACTATCCTGCCTACCTGTATGGATGACCTGTGACTCCTACACCTTGTAGTCCTCTGTCTGATGTAACATTACATATATACACTTGTATGACTGTCTTTAGTGTGTGTGATATAGAGGACTCTAACAGACTGACAGCCTACACTGGTATGAGTGGGGGTGGCGTTATATTAAATGTATCTGAGAGCAGTGCTTTAAATGGGCCAGTATTCACCGGTACTTCAGATTTTTTTTGCCGTCAGTACCAGCACTTCTCTCTAGCCAGGGAGAGTACCGATACCTTGATCCTCGGCACGGCAGGCTCAGGTGTTAGGTTTCTGCTCCAGTGCAGGGCAGATTCCGCTCTGCTTCCGAGTAGCTTGTAATTAATGAGCCGTAAAGTATCCTTTTCTAGAGTAGCTGGTGAAGATTCCAGCAGCGCGCATTTGAATGTCCCCGAACTGCAGGGGGGGGAGAGGGCTTGGGTCACACTGTGATTAACAGGACAGGGTCTCTAGACAGACCCTGGACTGTCAATCAGATGCGCAGCGACCATTCAGGTGAAAGTGTCATCATGACTTTCATTTTGTATTATGAGTTAATCCGTGTTTTTTGACATAACCACACTTCTCATGTGTTTTAATATGTGCTGCAACTGGTACAGAAGTCTCTATGTATGATGATATTTTGCCCTTAGCCCCACCCCTAGCCCCGCCCACTTGCCACACCGCTATTTTAATGAGTACCTGCACTTATTTTTTCCCCATTTAAAGCACTGTCTGAGAGAGGGGTTATGGAGACTTGAAGGGCACTGTTAAGGGTGGCGGTGAGGGAACCCCTGTCGGAGGTGGTCGCCAACAAAGACTGTCACACCGGGCGCCCCCAGCCCTAAGCCGGCCCTGGGGACACACTGCCACTGAGTGTGCTGCCCAAGCCTGGTAATGAGGCCTTAAACTCAGGTCAGGCACACACACATGCCAAGCTCTTTTTTGCATATTTTATATAGCGCGAACTCGATCCGAAGGTATTGGAGCGCTTTACATGTTATGTTATGTTATGTTATGTTAAGGGGAGTTTTGTAAAGCGTTCAGCTACTCGGGCCGAGTGTCCCGGCGCTATCAGACCTGTAGGGCAGAAACCATTGATCACAGAAGGCTATTGTCCAAACAGCCATGTCTTAAGCTCCCTCCTGAAAGAGAGCAGGTTGTCTAGCTTCCGGAGGGATATTGGCAGTTTGTTCCATAATTGGGGTGCCAGACGTTTATATGAGCCACCCCCAATACGAGCTTGTTTAATTGCCGGAACAATGGCCAACGCTAGAGAGGCGGATCGAAGGGATCTAGGAGGATGGTAAAAGCATACCCTTTTCCTTAAGTAGAAGGCGCCAGTGCCATGGAGAGATTTAAATGCCATGGTGAGAGTCTTGAAAAGAATGCGTTTGCGCACTGGTAGCCAATGGAGCGAGTTTAAGAGAGCAGAAGTCTTGTACCTACGGTTAAGGCCAAAGATTGCTCGTGCCGCCGAGCTTTGAACAGTTTGTAGACGTTTGAGGGGATACTCAGGGAGGCCCAGGTATAGTAAGTTGGCATAATCAAGCCGTGAACCAATCAAGGCCTGTACCGTGATCCTCCTGTGGGCATGAGACAGAAAGGGAAGGAATTTCCTTAGAATTTTTAGAAGGCCAAAACATTGTCCCACTATACCCAAAATCTGAGGTTTGAGAGTCAGCCCATTGTCGACTTTCACACCCAGGTTTTTAGCCATAGGGTTAGCCGCTGCCGGAGGAAACATATCAGCCGGCCACCAGGATTTCCAGTGGGCATCAGGGGGGCAGCCGAAAAAGGGAACCTCTGATTTGTCGGAGTTACACTTTAATTGATTTAATTGGAACCAGGAGAAGACGGCCTCAAGACAGCTCTTGATGTTGTCGCTGTTAAAGTCGGTATTCTTCTTACAAGTAAAAAGAAGCTGCGTGTCGTCGGCATAGGATACAATCTGGGCTCCCTACAACTCAGCCAGTGCCGCCAAGGGGGACATGTATATGTTAAAGAGAGTAGGGCTCAGGATAGATCCCTGAGGAACTCCCACCCCCAACGGCGGAACTGGGACTGAGAATGGAGGAGCCCAGATTGCTTGTTGGCGGTCAGATAAAAAAGACACAAACCAATTGAAAACCGTCCCTCCCAAACCAATCTCCTGGAGTCTTAAAAGAAGACGGTTGTGAGGGACGGTATCAAAAGCAGCTGACAAGTCCAGCGGCACCAAAATCGCCTTCCCTCCGCTGTCCAAAACCTCCTTAATAGATTCATGAGCACCGTATTTACATTACACATTCAGGCATTCAGGATGTGGACACGACCTTGAGGGTCGAACACTTGTTTCCAGCACCAGCGTCGGGCGTTTATGCCGACAGATCACATCGGAATGAATGACACTGCAGCCTCTGTGTTCTCCCTGTTCAGACCGCTGAGTTGTACCACTGTGACTGACTGTCCGTGGTCATTAGTTCGGTCTTCGGTTGCAATGTATTTTTCAATGTGTGAGGCCTTAGGGGCCGAGCTGGGCCTGTAGCGCTGCGCCGCGTGTTTGGGAGGGAGGGGTGAGGGGGGGTGAGCAGACACCAGACCAAATTGAAAGTGTGCAAAAGGCCGCTTTTATTGAAACAGGTGCATATTTACAACAATACAAACCTGGCAACCGCCTCACAAAACTAGTCCTCACTAAATAAGATGTTACCTTACAACCCCAAACGTCAGGCCCGCCCCTAACACGTCACAAACCCCGCCCCCACCCAGCACAACATAATTACAATTCAAACAATACCAAAACCTGATAATCATTTAAATCATCCCAACCCACCGCAAAACATCACATTGCAAAACTTACCCACCAACAACTTACATTACCCAAAACCTTGTAACCACCCCACGAAACAACTATTTAAACTTTTCCAGCCATAGCCCAACTTTAGCAAAAACCCAACAAGCTTCATGTCCCTGCTGACCAAGAACGCCCAATTTCCGCACGGCACCTGTTCCAAGCGACAATGAACAACATGTTTTGTTACCCCATATCCACCTGTTCCGACAAAAGACCCTAAAAATATGGAAGATAAAACAAATAAATAATGAAAATAAATAAATAAATAAATAAATAAATAAAAGACCCGGGGAAAATAAGAGGAAGACCTAACTGAGAATAGGGAGGGAGGGAGGGAAAATTTTCAATTTAACTAATGAGCTCCCGGCCACCAGGTCATTCAACCTAAAATGGTGGCCGGGAGGAGGGGCCAGAGGGATATATAGCTGGGCTCCCTCAGTAGGAACCGAGGGAGCCCAAAACCAGCCCAAGGCTGGCGCCCTGATGCAACCCCCCCCACTAGCCCCTCCCAATCAGCCCGGGGGTGGGGACCTCCCTGCGGTCGGCTGCCCCCCCCCCCAGCCCCCCTTGGGAGGGAGGGGTGAGGGGGGGGTGAGCAGACACCAGACCGAATTGAAAGTGTGCAAAAGGCCGCTTTTATTGAAACAGGCGCATATTTACAACAATACAAACCTGGCAACCGCCTCACAAAACTAGTCCTCACTAAATAAGATGTTACCTTACAACCCCAAACGTCAGGCCCGCCCCTAACACGTCACAAACCCCGCCCCCACCCAGCACAACATAATTACAATTCAAACAATACCAAAACCTGATAATCATTTAAATATCATCCCAACCCACCGCAAAACATCACATTGCAAAACTTACCCACCAACAACTTACATTACCCAAAACCTTGTAACCACCCCACGAAACAACTATTTAAACTTTTCCAGCCATAGCCCAACTTTAGCAAAAACCCAACAAGCTTCATGTCCCTGCTGACCAAGAACGCCCAATTTCCGCCACCCAGAAAAGAGGGGGGAAGGAATTACCCTCCTCTCTTTCTGCCCCCCAAAACCGACCAACCAAGGAACCAGAACCTCAACCCAAGAAATTTTGAATCTTCAAACACCTGGAGAGCACCTCTCGCAATTCCAATAGATATAAATCCATCCCTATACGAGATAAGTGAACACCATCGCCGCGAAAGAATTCCACATTGTCATAACGGATGTCCTTATGGGACACCCGCCCAAAACCCAGATCTCTACAAAAACGGGAAACCTCCAGATTCAACTTCCTTCGCGCCTTATCAACCGCCCTAGGCTTGATCGCACCCCTCCAGGTTCTTCTAGGGACCAATTCTGTCCATAAAACATGGCAACCCGCCCATTGTTGACGAATAAGAGAAAGATCCTTCTTCATCGCTCTCAATAAAACCACTCCTTTCACCCCACAAAGGTCATTCTCCCCAAGGTGCAAGAGCAACACGTCAGGACAAATACCTCCCACCAACCAAGAATTCAAGGCCGGGATAAGCTCCCTCCAGATCATACCTCCCTTCCCCTTCCATACAACATTAAAAAGACGAGAATTAAAACCAAGTGTGGAACCAAAATAGCTTCTTATAGCTTGATCTTCCGCGCGCCTAATGAAGGAATGTCCCACTATCCAGATCGTCATGACAGTAGAACGGGGGCCGGCCACTGAACCTGAAAAAGAAAAGCAGCATCAAACTCAAGAAAAATTATCATCCGCAGGCGCCAGAACAGGATCAGTACGCACATAGCGCCTAAAACAGTTGGAGGACCAACGCCCTAAAGACATAATGTCTTGCTGCGACCAACCCCTGTTATGAGCTTCTGTAGCTGCCCCAATCCTGAAAGAATGCGTACCATACTGTGTCTCATCCAAGCCCATGAAGCGCAGCGCTTTACGCAAAACCCTGCGCAGTTGGTACTCAGTCACCCTGGAACCATCCACATGTCGAAAAACAGGGCCCTCAAAGGCGGCCCCCGAACAGTCCCGCAAACGCCTGGCCCACCTCAAAGGACACGTCTCAGAAGGGGAAGAAGCTTCCAGCCAGATGCCCCTCCCTTTGCTGTGTTGATCAGTTTTTGCCCGAGCCAACCAAACGTGCAACCCCGTTTCCAAAAATCGAACATTCTCCCACCCCACCCCAAAAGTAACTTTCGACCCCAGTAACTCAGAAACTCTGAAAGCACCAAAAAACATCCAAACCATAAGAGTAGAAAAAAGACAAACCTCAAACTCATTCAGACAAACCGAGGGCAAAACCTGCAAAACTCGGGCTAACGTCTACCAAGACAAAGGTCGGCGAACCATATGGTCCCTACCCCTCTCCCTAGACCAACCTTCCAGCATGCGCTTACCCACCTCCCCTGCCGAAGGAGAATAGCCCCACAGTAATTTGCCCATGAACGCAATACCAGCCAATTTTCCAGCAATCGTCACACGTGTCAGCCCCCTGTCTATCAAGTGAAGAATGAACTGTACCACATCTTCAGATCGTCTCCAGCCCGGAGCACGCCAGCCGGCCCCAGATTCTAAAAACTCTTTCCAGGCCAATTCATACGCTGTCCTAGTGGAAACTGCGAGCGAACCTACCACCAGCTGCAAAACCCTGTCTCGCCTACAGTCCACAGATGTTCTGGCATGCGGGTCGGCGTCCTGTCCGCCTCCGAGGCTAGCCCATGGAATCTCTCCCACTGTGAACGAGACAAAGCATCCGCAATGTCATTGTCCACCCCAGGAATGTATAAGGCCTTAAAACTGATGTCATACGTCAAGCACCCCAACACAAAGACTCGCAAGAGCTTCAAGATGTGAGCATCCCTGGCCGACTGCCGATTGATAATGTCCACTACAGCCTTATTATCAATTCGAAACAGCACTTTTTTGTGAGCAAGCTCCTGACCCCACAAAGTCAACACCACCACCACAGGGAAAAGCTCCAGGAAGGCAATACTCCTGCCTCCGTTCTTCCACGCAGCAGGCCACTGTTCAGCACACCATCTGCCCTGCCAGTAAAGACCGAAACCATCACTGCCTGCAGCATCTGAAAAAATTTGGACGTCCCAAATCCAATTCTCTTCTCTGTACAGAGGAATGCCATTGAACGAGTGTAAAAAGGCTACCCACATCCGCAGATCCTCCTTAACACCTGCTGACAAGCGGACGTGATGGTGAGGTAAAAACTGACCAGACAGAGCTCTACCCAAACGCCTGCAAAAAGTTCTACCTGCCCTGACCACCCTACAAGCAAAATTAAGATGGCCCAGCAGCACCTGAACTTCCTTCACTGTCACCTTTGCCTTGTTCAACATCACATGTAAGAGGTCCAACATTTTAGCTTTTTTATCCACTGGTAAGCGTGCCTCCATAACAGTAGAATCAATTTCGATCCCCAAAAAAGACATGGTCGCGCAGGGGCCCATTGTCTTTTCGGGTGCCAAGGGCACACCTAAAAATTCCATCAGAGTTTGAAATGTTCGCAAAGCATTCTGGCATGCTGAGGAATTGGGAGCACCTACAAAAAAGAAATCATCCAGGTAGTGAGTCACAAGCTGGTGTCCTGACGTGTCGGTGAAAAACCATTGGAGAAATGTGCTAAAGGTCTCAAATAGCGCACAGGATATGGAACAACCCATTGGAAGAGCCTTATCAACATACCACTTTCCTTGAAATTGAATCCCCAAAAGATCCCAATCCCCAGGATGTACCGGCAATAAACGAAATGCAGATTTGATGTCACACTTCGCCATTGCCGCACCAGTGCCGGCAGATACAACCAGGGCCATGGCCACATCCACTGAAGAATAAGACACGGAAGCGGCCTCACCATCAATGAAATCGTTAACTGATGAGCCCTCCGGCCATGACAAATGTTGAATCAAACGAAATTGCCCAGGCTCTTTTTTAGGTACCACACCAATTGGGGAGACAATAAGATTTTCCAAGGGCCAATCATCAAAAGGACCCGCCATCCTTCCCTCACGCACTTCCTTATCCAATTTGTCTTGTACCACCTCTGGATGTTCATTGGCTGACAAAAGATTTTTTGACCACCGCCGCAACCGCGGCCCTGTGTAACCAAGACGAAAACCTTCTCGAAAACCATCCAACAATAACTTAGCAGCTTCAACATTCCCATAACCCTTCAGAGCCACAGCCAAGTGAAAAGGATTAACTGGCGTATGAGCCTTTGGGCCCAGTTCCAGAAGTGTTTTTCCCTCCCCTGTTAGGTTGAGGCTGCTGTGCAGGAGCAGGGGCATTGGCTGACTGCTGTGACCACTGCCTGCCCCTCGTAACCCGAGGCCCCCAACACCTGGACAGTGGGTGCGTTCTACCACATTGGGAGCATTCGTGTCTAAATTTGCAATACTCTCTCGGGCAGTATCCTCTGTTAAAATCCCAACAGGTCCCATCGGCAGGTTGAACTGACGCAGCTGCACCCACCCCTCCCCGGGTGGGCTTACCCTGAAAGGGCCGTGAAGGTAATGGATAACCACTAGCTGTGAAAATCGTCTTACCACCCGCTGATGCTCCCATAGTGTGTTGCCACAGGTCATTATCCAACTCCCCCCATTTTGCCTCAGGATCCCAAGCCATCCGAGCCCGGAATTCCTCATCGTACTGTGACCAGGCATAACCACTGCCCAGTAATCTGCGCCTTCCTAATCACATCCATATACTTAAACAGGGCCACACAACGCTCAGGGAATTTCCCACAGTACACGCTAGCATATATAAGAAATGCCGCAGTCCAATTTTCGATGGTCAAAGGAACCTTAGGGTGCTTGGCCAACTCGTACTCTTCCTCCTTAGACCCCTCCTTAGACCTAACTTCCCTGTGTAAGAGTTTCAATAATTCCACATACTCCCCTTTCCAAATTCTTTCCTTAGTGGACAGCATTAAATGAGCGCCCAATGGCTTTGTGACGCCCATGTAAGGCAATTTCTTTATTTTAAGCTCCTTGCTGTGTGGGGGATCCTTACCTACCTCCATGGGCTCCGTAACTGTCCCAGAATCCACCTTAGAACCCACACCCCCGTCACCCGTACCCACACCTTGATCCTTAACATAACGACCTTTGTAGAGCTTAAGATCCACACTCTCAGAAGAAGGATCCCCCCCCGTCCCAACAGAAACCATCAATGGCTTGTCCCGCGGCCCAGCAAGCTCACCTGGATTCAATAAAGGTAGTTGGGCCGGCCTCGCTCTCCATGCCATCTGTTCAACCTCATCACCTGACCGAGGAACCCTCACCGCGGGGCCGCTCTCCCGAGTTGGTCTGGAGACTGCAGTTCTCTGACGCACCACCACCGGTGCCTGTAAAACATCATCAGAAGCGTGAAAAAGCCCCCCCCTTGCACCCTCAGCACGTATCTCGCCCTCCTCAGGGCTCTCCTCATCGTAATCTAAAACCAAAGATTCCTCCAACCTAGGAGGGGCCAACACCTTTGACGGACTTCTGAAACCAACCTGGGCCTTACCAGCCCGTACTGACACCTGAGGCGGGGGAGCCGACTGGACCCGTCTGTACTCCCCCGAACGTTGACCAGTTTTGGACACATTAACCAACGATGAATCCCTTTGTTGATGAAAAGAAACATTTGGGGCCAGTGAGGACGCGCCAGTCCTGCTTCTGCCAACCCTGCCGATAACCAAAGAACCTGACAATGGGGCCAGCGAGGACGCGCCTGGTCCGCTTCTGCCAACCCCGGCGATACCTGTAGAAAGAGAAGTTGGGGCCAGCGAGGCCGCGCCCGACCTGCTTCTGCTGACCGCGCCGAGATCCTGTAATGAAGACGTTGGGGCCAACGAGGTCGCGCCTGACCTGCTTACGTTGACCGCGCCGGGGTCCCTCGCCGGTACGGGGTATGCCGCGCCAGGCTCCACCCTCCCTTCTCCTCGGTGCAACTGGGCCGCACTCCACCCTACCAAGTCTGCCTCTCCACGACGCTCTCTGACCTGCAAAGAAAAAGGCTGAACTGATGTGCCGGGACCCTTACTACCAGAACGGCCAAAGCTATCAACACCACTAGCCATACAAAAACCAGAATCCTGAAACTGAACTCGACCAACCTCCCTAGAAACAGACCCCTTAGATTGAACCGATAAGCCCCTCCGAGGAGGGGAAGGCTCCACCTCCTCATCCCCACTACTCCAGTCCAGCAACTCCTGAACAATCTTGGACGCAGGGCCCGATGCCAGTCCACCCTGCCCTTTCTGCTGGATATCAGCGCGGGGCTGCTCCATCCTCCCAAGCGATCTGCCCCCAACAGGCAAACCCGGAAAACTCAAAGTGCCCCCAAAACCACTCAGCATATCAGTGCCCTGGATGGGTGTAGCCCTGCCCGCATCACGAACCCCCTCTGCCCAGGAAGGAAAAACATCTAAGCCCTCCCAAGATCTAACACCCACCTGCCTATCGCCACTCTCCTGCAGAGGAAAATTAACAGCACCACCCACAGAAGGCTCAATGAACTCCTTGCCAGACCCAGAAACATCCTGTGGATCACCCAACATAACACGACCAGACTGCTGACCCAGCAAACCTGCCCCTGACCCTCTTTCCACCTGCGCCCACTCCCCCTCCCCCACAGAACCACTAAGAACTGACAGTACCTCTCCCCGGGTAGAGACAGGGGGGGAAAACAACAGGGGGCTAAAAGGCACAAAAACCTCCATAGCCCCTGACTGTGCAGGCTGCACAGTAGGCTGAAGCTCAACGTCATCAAACAATTGTGGCCCATAAGCGCAAGCTGGCGTAGAAACTCGGGTATCTATAGGCCCCTTATGAGCAGCCAACAAATCCGCCCCCTGACGCACACCAAGCGCCCCCAAAACCGAGGGTTGACCAGAGGCGCCGGCTGGCACTGCCGCCGGTAAACCACCTTCAACTTGAATGCGCGGCGCAATAGATTCGAAATGCGCATGCGCGCCAACCGCCGGTGCCGCGGCCGCCGCGTCCTCAGCCTGACAGGCGGAGATAGAAGCAGAACGCTTTCTACCTCCCCGCTTGACGGCCCGCTTGCCCCTGGCAGCGGGGACCGAAAGCGAGCGCTGCAGCTGCACCATAGACACCAAGGGAGCCGACGCCTCACCTTCCCCCAACCCCGCCTCGCGCATCAGAACCGCTTCCTCCTCCGCATGCGACACACTACTAGGGGCCGCTCTCCTAGAGCGCGGGCGGCCCCTTTCACTTACCGCTTCCCTGCGCGACTTTTTCGGCGAAGCACACGCCGCCACCACCGCCGCAACACGCGCCGAGGCCTGTCGCCGAGGACGCGACAGCCCAGCCACGTCCCCCAGAACCAGGTCCAGGCGTCCCGCTTCGCTCAAGAGGCGGATCGCTTCTAAAACGCGATAATCCTCAACAGACATGACGAATTGTTAATACCACACAACAATAACATTTTCAATTTAACTAATGAGCTCCCGGCCACCAGGTCATTCAACCTAAAATGGTGGCCGGGAGGAGGGGCCAGAGGGATATATAGCTGGGCTCCCTCAGTAGGAACCGAGGGAGCCCAAAACCAGCCCAAGGCTGGCGCCCTGATGCAACCCCCCCCCACTAGCCCCTCCCAATCAGCCCGGGGGTGGGGACCTCCCTGCGGTCGGCTGCCCCCCCCCCCCCAAGCCATCCTGGGCGCAATAACTGGACACACACACCGTTACTGCTCTGGTGTGGACCGGAAGTGCCGTGCCACTTCGGTGCCTTTATTTAAAGCTTTCTGGCCACGCCTGGCCAGAAAGTGATACATTGTGCGAAGTGCTTCCGGGGGCTCAACCTGAGACCCTCGGAGCACTAGAGCGCTACACAATGCACTTCCGTCTGTGTTTCTTGTGTTCATTCAGTGTCCGTTTCACAGCACAGGTGCAGTGCGGTTGCAGGTTGGCTGCAGTGTGCCTTCCTTGCTGCTGCAGTAGTTGTCTGATGGTCGCGCGTGGCACAGCATTTGACCGGATGACACTGTGCGTTGCTCCCTGGTTTGTAGCGTGGTGCTAAAGCCCCCCCCTCCGACAGTTGGGCACCTTTCGCAATCTGCTGGCTATCAGCAGCCTCCCTCCCGCCGCTGTTGTCGCTTCATTAGTTGCCATAGCAGCCCCGTAAGCTGCAGATCTCTGAAATGGGGACAGCGAGAGTCGGCCGCCTGCAGCCGGGACGGTAGCGGAGCCGCAAGTGGGGTTTACGGCCGTTCAAGAGCGCCGGCCCGCAGAAACCCACCAGCAAGTGGACCCCGCTAGAAGGAGGTAAGGGGGAGGGCGACCGAGGACACCAAAGCGCTCCCGCAGCAAGCCGATGGTCTCTAGGCACTGCCTCGCACACAGACCTGTCTCTCGGCCTTTAAGTAACACGTCTTTGATTCACCTTTATGGGAGAGCGAGCGGGGGTCTGCCCCGCAGCAGACGCGGTGTCATTCATTGCTCTCTTGTGCAGTATCGGACTCCATCCTAGAGTCGCGTCCGCTCTGTTGCCTGAGTTGATCAGCTGAGTGTCAGCGAGAGGCCAAGTAATGAATGAGCACTTAGTCCGCGCTCCTTCCTCTCCTCTTGAGCGCAGTTGATGCGTGCTAGTAGGCTGCCAGAAAAACGCGAGCGGCAGTGAAGGACTTACATTGTAGAGTTCTTTGTAGTATTGAGTATCATTAACTTGGAGCAGAGTCACAGCAGCTATTATTTATAGCGCTTAGTAACTGTAAAAGTGTGGGTTGAACCGCTATAAGATAAGACATTATTGTCATTAATACTACTACTACTTCTCCTACTGTCAATATTACTCTTCAGTGAACTCGAGCCACTGGTGCAGAGTAAAGAGTCTCGCACAGGGCCAACAAGGGACCTTTATTTTAAGTATACCGGCGATAAGCTACTGAAGATGTGGCCTTAGTGCAATGCTTAATGTATGCATAAACACATCCGCGTAGGGTCTAAAGCTTTTCTGCAGAGCCCGCCCCGGGCGCTGCTAATGACCAGTGCAGCTAATCTTGGTTTCCCCCATGTTCTTCTCCCACCACCCTATTTCTTAATGGTTCTTTTCTTCCCGACTTTCCACCTTTGTGCCTGTTTCGCATATTCCTCTTCCTGTGTTTTCCCTTTTCTCCCTTCTAATTTCTTCCTCTGGGTCAAAGTCTGGATCCCAGAAATGAGTATCAGTGCCCACCACCTGCAAACACCGACACAAATTAAGCACTGTGGCTCTGGAACTAGGATGCTCCCGTTCTCTTACCAGTCTCCACACATTTTTATTTGTGTGCTCCCTGAAAAATCCCATTCTCTCCCTGTGGCTTTGTTATCGCCTTGCACTAAGTCACCGGTCCCAGATTTACAAACACTTCACATGGGTTTGCATTACTTTTCTTACTCAAACCCAGCACAAGGTGTTGTGGTTGTACTTCATTTCCAAATCCTGCTTTGCGTTGGAAAGTTGGCCAAAGCAACACAAAGTATCAGTAATGGACTACTTGGCATCAAGGAGGCGTTTCATGTCCATTCCCATGCATCCGCCCACGGGGTTAGGCACAAATCACAATCTACTAACACTTGTGGAAAGAGATTTGCACCAAAAGCGTATCTCTCCTTCAGGCAGGAGTAACGGCGAAGCAAGTTTTAAAACTCTCCACATGTTTCCAACTTTCATGTGTGATTGATTAAATGATTGAAACCATTTATACAGTGCATACAGCTACTTAAAGTGTACCAGCTCTTATAAGGAAAAAATATTCAGAGAGCCCTCTTAGGCCAGAAGGAAGAAAACATGAAGAAGATGCAGAGTACATAGAACTAAAGATTTGGCTGATCCACAATTTAGCCATTTGACTAAAAACTATACATTAACAGGAATGTTTTAAGATGTTTCCTGAAAAATCAAAACAAAGGTCACGAACGAAGTTCCAACAGCAAGGAGTTCAATGCTTTGGAAGTGACTGCTCCATGGTGGAAGTGACTGCTCCAGGGGGGAAGTGACTGCTCCATTGTCATGCCAGTGAGCAGCCGCTTTGTCTTGCTTTCCTAACACTAGAAGTTTTGCCCAGCAGCCGTATTTGGCACTTAGATCCCGGCGTGGTGTGTACTGAGAGAAGAGAGATGTCCTATAGGTATCCTGTCTTGTGTTGGGATAGCCTCATGACACAGGCACAAGGCCTTGAAGTAGCCTATTTTCTGAACTGAGAGCCAATGCAATGTTTTAAAATGCAAGTAGACGGACAAGTCTCTTCTTAATCCCAGGATTACCCTGGCCGCAGCGCTTTGGAGCACCAGCAAGCGTTGGCTAAAATGTTTGGGTAGTTGCAATAATCCATTCTTGGAATAATAAGTGCTTTTACCAAATCCTTTCTGTCAGCCGAAGGAATAAAAGGGAGGATTTTCCTAATTATAAATAAGAGGCAGAAACCAATGTAACAGATGGCTTTAATGTGCTCTGTATAATTCAGTTAATTCTCTTTCATCACCCGTTACAAGCATTGGTTGAGGGAAATGGCAAAGTTCTCCCCGCAAAATCCCAACTGTAGAGCACACATGCAAAGTGGAAAAAGTATTAAGGTATAGTTTTTTTGTACTGGAAAGGCCCACTTCCGGCACAAAACCTACTCTCGACAGAAGGCGCTCACCCCTCTACTATTATGCGAGGGTGTGTGCACTGGAGCCAGGCAGCAGCCAAAAGAGCTCGGCTCAGGTGGAGAGAAAAGCTACATTTTTAGTCTGAAGTTTAGTGAATCTTGACCTGATGATAGACAACAAACACAGTCATGTCTGCAAATAACAACAGTCCCGTTATATCCTCAATAAGCATTTCAGCAAAGTAGGTACCAACCACCAATGCTGTGTTCTCTAACAACTCATGGAACTTGGCATTAGGTAAGGTAAGGTAATTTTATTATGCATAGTTAATTAAAACCAGTGCAAACATTTTTAAAAAAACATTAAAAATGTCATAAGAAAATTGATTCATTAAAACATCATTAAAAAAGAACATACAGTAAAAAGCCCGACCTAATGTCCAGGTGCATTACTCTTGAGGCAGGAGAACATGTATCATTGAGTTCTGGTTAGCGTCTATATATATCCTATGTCAATGATCGGAATGTTTTTTGACAGTTTTTGCTCAATTATCGCAAGGAACTTTACATACCTGCAGTTCAGTTTCATGTTTGCAGGGTTTAGGCAAGCCACTTGGCATTAAAACTCTGTAAAAGACTGCAAGGACCACACACAGAAGGAGCTTATCCATTGGTCTTTGAAAGAAGAGACTGTATGTCAGCTCCAAATGAAGCACATTACTGTGCTCAAGTTAACACACAACCCGAATCTACTTTAAAAAAACAGCCCATGCAGATACTCTCTCCCCATCCTTTTAAATATTATCTTGTCCTGATTTTAAAATCTTTTTTTAAGTCACTAATATTCTCTCTAGTCTGACCAGTGGTGCATAACCATGTGTGTCACCGTTTGCATTGATATTACAGGAGCAGGACATAGGGCTGGATGTTAAAAAAAAGAATTCTGGGAGTTTCATATAACAATTCGACCCGAAGGTATCGGAGCGCTTTACATGAGCACCAGTTGCGTTACAGACCAACACGTTCATTTTTGCTAGGCACGAGGAGATTAATTGTTTCCCAAAATCACAGGCTGTTGAGCTCCCTGGTGAGACTCGAATCCAGTTCCCCAGCTCCGAGGTTGCTCTCTCTAGCCGTTAGGCCACATCCTCCCCTCTATTATCCTTCACATGTTCTTACTCGGCATTGTTCATTGCTATGGGCCATACATTTTGTTGTAATGATTCAGAAAAGGGGGTGGTGATGGACAGAGTATCTGAATTAAACAGAACACTCATACCCAGTCAACAGATCAGGGCTTGATCCATCACCGTTTTTTAGCTCACTGCACCATCCCAGCTCAGAACCTGGCTACATGCAAATTAGTCTGTCCCTGGCCCAGTGCATCATGGGAACAGGGCAGACCAAACTACCAAGCCAATTCTTTTACTGGAAAGGAAACAAGCTTCCGGGGACCGGTTTCTGGCATTACAGCCGTCTTCGGCCCGGCTTGCTTGAATCCTGATGGTGCAGTGAGCAAGGGACTCACATCTAAGCATACCCTTCCACGCTTATGGTGGACAAAACGATTCAGAAAAGGGGGTGGTGATGGACAGAGTATCTGAATTAAGCAGAACACTCCTACCCAGTCAACAGATCTGGGCTTGATCCATCACCGTTTTTTAGCTCACTGCACCATCCCAGCTCAGAACCTGGCTACATGAAAATTAGTCTGTCCCTGGCCCAGTGCATCATGTGAACAGGGCAGACCAAACTACCAAGCCAATTCTTTTACTGGAAAGGAAACAAGCTTCCGGGGACCGGTTTCTGGCATTACAGCCGTCTTCGGCCCGGCTTGCTTTAATCCTGATGGTGCAGTGAGCAAGGGACTCACATCTGAGCATGTCCTTCCACGCTTATGGTGGACAAAACGATTCAGAAAAGGGGGTAGTGAAGGACAGAGTATCTGAATTAAGCAGAACACTCCTACCCAGTCAACAGATCTGGGCTTGATCCATCACCGTTTTTTAGCTCACTGCACCATTTTGTTGTAAAGCATAGCAGACGGATCCTGTTTGATGCAAACTCATGCTTTTCAAAAATAAATGGTTTGAACTGATGTTCTTATAAAATACAATGTATTTGGGGAGCAGGCCTGACTGATTTGCTAAACACAAAAGTGTAGGACCCAGCTGAATGTGTGAAGGTGGAATCAGAACACAAATTTTGATTCTCGTTCGAGGAATCAAGGTAGCCAGTTCCATTCTCAAGCTCTGAGCCTATGGAGGGAGATACGTTTTTTGTGCCAGGTGTATGGAGGTTTTTCAGAATTTCTGAACCCTCTCAATCTGTAAATTAGAAGGTGTGTGAAAACTATAATCCTTTTTCTTGCACACTAAACGCATCTAGCAATTCAGAAAGTTTTTTCTCAGTCACTGAATGTTTTTAGAAACGTGAACAAAATGTTTAAGGGTGTGTTTTAAGAGTCCCTTTCAAATACTGATTTGGTACCATATGTATCAATGTTTTGGAACTAAAAGCCTTCCGTCAAAACATTGAAAAGTTACCAACTACTGAGTTGGGTCTCCCATCACCTTTGTGAGTTTTAAAAAACTTTATTGGATAGTAGATAGTGGTACTTGGGCCCACTGTCGACTCTTAAACAAATATTTAAAAAAAAGAAAACCTTTTTTATAAACACAGCATTTTTTTCTTTATGGAAACCGGGTTGCATTAAGGATTTTATTTTACTGTGTTTAAAGGTGATCACAGACAAAGAGGTGTGCTGACCCAAGCAGGCAACTATCGATTTGATGGACACCAATTGGAGTGAGTCGAAATGTATGACCTACCTCATGAATAGTAATGAAGAAGGTCCCAGAAAGTTGGTACACAAATAGCGAGCAATTTTTGCTAACACCATTTTAGGGTATCCTGCCCTCTGTCCTTTAATGAGAGTCCTGATAGGTACATTCCATTAGTGTGTAGGTATTTCCTACATTGCAGTCAAGCTACCTGTCAAGCCATTTGTTTTCTGGGATGAATGCCATGGCTGAATTTCATTGGCAAGCACCTGAGGAGGAATGCTTGAAGGGTCATGTTCTGTATTATGTATTGTTATTGTTTCACATGCACTAACAGCCACCGCTCGTGAAATCAGATAGGAAATGATGGCAAAAATGCAAATACCAAGTTTCTGTATACAGTTTGGTGAAGTTAGAGAGGAAATACTTGCAAACAAATAACATGGAAAGTTGCTGTATTCAGCTCTGTGACGACGAAGGAGGAAGTTCTGTATGTCTGTTGAATTTTTCCACTCAACATATGACAAGTACACGTCTGCACCTATGATTTTCTTTGATATGGGGAAGGGGTCTGTGATCTGAAAGTTCATGAGCGTGACTACCATTAGCTCGCCCGGCTGTGCAAAACTGATGACAGTGTAGGCAACAACAAATTAGTGTGGCATTTATTCCTTTTGTAGGTCTCGCCTATGCAGCGGCTATACGCTGCATAGGAGGGGACGTCTTGGAATCGATCCGTTTTTTTGGCCAAAAACATGCACGCTTTGCATTGCTTTCTATTGCAACTCACGCACGTTTGGCGATTCCCTTGCGGAAGCGAGCTGTGACGACACCTGTTTGTAATTATCTTGCAAACAGATGGTGCCCCTGCTCGCTCCCTCAAGGGAAACGCTGTGTGGGTCTGTTTTTTGTTGTTGTTGCTTTTTACTCATGCCTTCGCAGTTCCTCTGTTCTGCCACTGTTCTCTCTTTCTGTTCTGTTCCCCCCTTACCTGTCCTATTCCATTTTGCATCTTTCGTCCATTGCTCAATCTTAGGTTCCTCCCTAGTCTCTCTTGATCCCTCATGCCTTCTGTCCACCCTCCTGAGCTCTAATATTCCCTCCTTTCCTCTCTCCTTGACCTCCCATTCCCTTTAAGCATGTCCTGGTCTCTCTTTTCATCTCACATTCTCCTGTTTTCACTCTCACATACCCCTTTCCCCATCAACAGTTCTTTCCTTCTCTTTCTTCTCCCTCTTCTTTCTCCTGTTCCCTTCTTCCCTTTCTCGTTTTTTCTTCCCTCCGCTTCTAAGCTCTACAGTCCATTCCTTGCTCCCCCGTCTCCTCAATCCCTGTCATGTACCCTCCTTCGACACCTGCTGCTTCTCGGTGCTTCGAAGTGTCATTTTGTCGGCATAAGCGCTATTCCTCCCATGTGGGGAGCGGATGTGGTGTAACGACCAGAGCTGCCGACTTTTTAGCTGGAGAAGCAGGTTCGAGTCTTGGCGCCCACTCAGTATACTGTGATTCTGGGCAAATCACTTCATGTCCCCGCGCCTATCAACAATGAATATGCCGTTGTGTAATATAGTTGGTGCTAATGTAAAGCGCTTCAATACATTAGGGTTGAGTTCGCTGCAGAAAACAAGCATTGGCATAGTCAATAGGTCTCGCCTTTAGGACCTTATAAGTGTTTAGCCATGCAACAGTTAATGTTGTTGCACCAAGGATATTGTGCTGCATAACTAAATACTTATAAGGTCCCAAAGGCGAGACCTATTTGCTATGCACACGCTTGTTTTACTTGTTGCTGTCTGCCAAGGTCAGTTGCCTACCGAGCCGACATCTCCTGTGTTTTAAATTGGTCTGTCAATCGCTACGCCATAGTCTTTCACTCTTTCCAGGTGGGGCATGGATGATGAATGTGTGTAAGACATGCGTGTGGAGTAGGCATTACTTGGAGTGCGTTACCTTTGTCTGTGGCCGGACTGGCCGCCCATGAATCCGTTTTAATTTCCTGCACTGGAGTGGAACCTAAGATGGAGGATTAGAGAGAGTTTGCAAACAGCAATGTGAATTGCACGGCTACTCCTCAGTTATTCTGAGGTACTTTAAAATGGAACAGACAAGAGGACGTTAAGTATGGGAGACAGAGTGTCCCATTGTGGTGTAGGGAATCCCTTCGTCCCCTTCCTTATTTTTTCTTTCACAGAAATGTTACCCACACAGTGGTGGTTACGAGAGGAAGCCTCTCTCTAATTTATGCCTTTGTTTTAGATCTAACCTGACAGGGGACTCCCAACTCTGCATCAGCCTGCTGACACTGAGGCAAAGTCTGTGGTTGAACCAGTCTGGAAAGAATATGCATATGGCAGGAACTGACTTTAACTTGGCCCATGGCAAACTTATGGTAAACAAAAACTGTGTCTGAAAACTTAGTATGGGGCATAATCAGCCACTGTTAGAGCTGGCAGGCTTACGGTGGTCTTCCCCCAAACTTTTTGCTGTCATCCTTCCTATTTCTTGCTGACCTCGTTTTTGCTGGCCTTAGGAGTCTTCACGCTACCACTGCTGACCATTGTTAGAATGCCTATGTTCTCTCTTCTAAACATGGTAGAATTGGCTTACACCCAATTGGCATATTTAGTTTACTCATAAGTCCTTCGTTAAGTGGTACTACTTGCGATCCGGGCCTGTAAATGAAATGCTACTAGAGGGCGCGCAGCACTTAAGTAGTCCTTTAAATGGTCTCAGGCAGACTGTGTGTGTATTTTTAAACTGCCATTTTGACTTATTACATATGTCACCCTGAAGGTAGGCCCTGAACAGCCCGGAGTAGCAAAATAAACCTTTTACCAGGCCCAAACCTGCCTATTTAATACATATGTCACCCTGAAGGTAGGCCCTGAACAGCCCGGAGGGTAGGATGCAATGTATCTAAAAATTTTGACATGTACCTTAAAATTTGACATGTCCTGGTATTGAAAAACTCTTACATTTGTTTTTCGCTATTGCAAGGCCTACCTTACCCATAGGAAAACATTGGAGTTGCCTTATTCTGTGTAATAAGCAGTCACTTACATATTGGAACAGGCAACGGGACATGTTTGATGTCTTTTGAATTGTACTTAAAAATCCTCTTTTTGCTAAAGTTGGATTTTATAGTACTGTTTTGAAAATACCACTTTAAAAAAGTTTTTCATTCCTGCCTTAGCCAGTTAGTGCATGTAGCCTGTCTCTGGGTCACATGACTGTGTTTAGCTGACAGGCAGGCTTTGTTTATGCCTCCTAGAATCCACACATAATTGAGAGCATGGGTGTGCCTGGATGGGCCATCACTAGGAGGATGGGAGGGCAGAGCTGGGCACAGCCATACATACAGTTGAATAGGCTGTGTCCTACCTTCGCACAAAGGGCTGCATACCCCCTGTAGTTAGTCTAGAGCCAGACCAGGGAAAGCAGGAAGCTTGTGGATTTTGAATGGAAACCTCTAGAAGAAATCCCTTGAAGCTTCTCCACTTCAAAGTTAAGCCCAAGCATAAATATTGGAACTCAGGCACCAACTCTCCAGTACACTTCTAGACCTGTGGATAATCTGCCAGGAAAATGGACTGCTTTGCTGCTGAATGGACTGCTACCCAGCTAGACTTCTGCTCTGAAGGACTGCTGCCTTGCTGCCTGTTGCCCTCTTGCCTGGGTGAGAATGACTAGACTTGCACCTGTTGAACGCATGACCCCAAACTGACTCCAAGGGCTAGTTTTCCGGCCTCATGACTAGTGCCTCAAGAACTGAAGGCTCCAACAACCTTGAACATAACACCTGGACTCTACCATCTGTGAGTCCTACCTTGCCAAATGGTGCCACCCCAGTCCTGTATCATTGGAAGTGGGCCCCATGGTTCTCTGCCAGCCCATCTGTGGACCCAGCAAAATCGATGCATCCCCTCTGCTGTGCACCGCAATCCCAAGCAGAACTGGTGCATCGCCTCTGCTGCGCGGTTTCTCTCAGTGCAAGTACTCTGCATCAATCCCAGGGCCCATATTGGTACTGCCACTATGCAAAGCTTTCCCGGCGCAGGTCCTCATATTACAATTCCCTGAGCTTGTGACTTTGTACCGGACTGGTGCGATCAGATTTTCACAGTAGGCGCTTTGTGCTTTTTGGCACTATTTTCACTGAAATCTTTCAAATCGCATATTTCCGGTTCTACTGATTGTATGTTTGTAGAATTGGTCTTGTTTTATTTATTAAACATCCCACCTATTTTCCTAAATCTGGTGTTTATCCCTTTGTTTTTTAAATTTTTTTAAATTATTTTTATTAAAAACATTTTTTTTACTTTTCTTCCACCAATTGCCATAAATCATAGCACAGCTTAATATAGTACAGTCAAACAAATGTAAGCTTATATACAGTAACAAATCAATTGCAATCGAGCTGCATTACAGTATAATCAGTATAAGCAGACCTTCAAGAAAAAGAAAAGAAAAGGACAACAGCAAGAAAGGGCGAGCATTCCAACCTAGAGACACTCTTGTTACATACTACACCATATGCAGAAAGAAAATAGAAGAGAGAGAAACGGAAAAAAACTAAATATAAAGCACACAGTGGAGGATTCCATTATTAAAAACAATCAAGCCAACGCCAATTCCTCCTTCCATCTCCGTACAGGATCCCAGATTCTCAGTCCTAACTGCCTCCCTCTCCTGCCTTTCCGTGCATAGTTTGCTTTTTCTAAATTATAAGCAGCCAGAAGGCTTGCCAGCCATTGTTGTAATACCGGGGGCATTTTATCCAGCCAGGCCCTGGCTATAGCTAATCAGTAAACTGCCATAGCTACAAACATAAATTCCCGGTGGGGGATTTCGGAATCTGGGCTGACCCCCAGTAGTATCAAGGTTGGTGTAAGTGCAGCTTGAATTCCTATCGATCTATCTAAAAATAACTCTAGATCTCTAATAAGCGTATGTAATTGAGGGCAGGTGGCGAAGATATGTACAATATCTGCTTTTGGGAAGTTACATCGTGGGCAGCTAATCACCGAGTTACCACCCCATTGTGCTATTCTGGCAGGGGTGACATACAGGGAATATATTGTTTTGTAGTGCTGTGCCTGAAGAGGGGCTGAGCAGGGTACCGTAGAGCCCAGATCTAGCGATTCCTGAAACCAGCGTGTTTCGATGCTCAGTTTCTCAGCCCATTTAGTACCATATTTACATAGATCATCCGGTTTCCCTGCTGCTAAGCTTGCGTAGAAACTACGAATCGTACAGTCGCCCCCTTTCCCTATTTTATCCAGTATTTCATTATTGCCAAAGCCTGCGGGGCCGCCCTGCTTAGTATTCAAGAAACTCCAAACCTGTAGGTATTTAAAAAAACTACTTCTTCTGTCCATACATTATTTAGTTATTAATTCTGTGAACTGTACAACCCCCCCTAGATCCACAATATCCCGATCTGTACTATCCCTTTATCTACCCAGCCAGCCAAAGCTGAGTCTGCGAAGACCGCCTCTGGAAAAGATCTATTTTTGTACAACCGCGTATACCTATTAAATCTGCCCAGCCCAAATTTTTTCAGGAAGGCAGTCCAAATCTTGACAGCAGTACTGACTGTCTTAAACCTAGTCCTTTTGTAGTATGCAAAATCAGTACAATTTAAAAGGCATTTTTCCACCTCTGCCCCCAAAACCGCTGCATAAACATCTGTAGAGGTGCTGATACTCCGCCACCTCCGATCGAGCCTTGCATATTCTGTAATGCCGCCGCCCAATAGTATAACCTAAAATCCGGGGCTCTCCACCCATCTCTCTCTCTTGGGAGGGAAATAAACTATTATGCCCTCCTTGTTTTACCGTGTGCCCAAATAAATCTATTCAAAATTAACTCTAGTGCATGAAACCATCTAGACTCAAAATATAGGGGAATAGTTCTGAAAAAGTAAAGAAATTTGGGCAAAATTAACATCTTAATAACATTGGTGCAGCCAACTAAGGATAGATGAAGGTTATTCATTCTTTCTAGATCTAACCTCACTCTCGCCATTAGAGGAGCCTTATTCTGCTCCACCACCCAGTCCAGATCTGCAGAGATCTCAACCCCTAAATATACTGCTGAACTAACGACCCGACTATCATTACAGCATGTATGGGAGTTTTTGACGATCTGGGTCTTTGCTCTGTTAAGTCTATAGCCTGAGACCTGGCCAAATTGCTGAGCTTGAGATTCCACCTCTCTAATAGCTATAGTAGCGCTTGATGTTAAAATCGCCACATCATCCGCATAAGCCAATGTTTTGAACTCCTTGCCGTTTACACTTAATGGAGGAATATTAGGGTTAGCTTCTAGGCTACGCAGCAAGGGGTCCATATAAAGTGCAAACAACAGAGGGGAGGAAGGGCAACCCTGCCTAGCCCCCCTACTAATCTTGACCAAAGCTGAATACCCTCTGTTAACCCTAATCCTGGCTGTTGGTTCTCTATACAGGGTCTGAATAGGCTTTATGTAGCCCTCTCCTATGCCATACCACCTCATTACTATCCACAGGTAGTCCCAGGAAACCCTATCGAACGCTTTTTCTGTGTCTAAGAATAAAGCAGCCATAGGGTCTCCCGGGACGGCCACCCCATCAAACAATGTAACTACTTGTCTGACGTGCTGAGTGCTGAAACCGTGCTGTGATGGGCTCACCAGGCTCTCAAAAATTCTGGCTAGCCTTTTAGCTAGTATTTTAGAAAAGATTTTAGCATCGGAATTCATTAGGGTAATTGTTCTGTAGGACCCAGGTGCTAGCGGAGGTTTCCTTTTCTTCAGGATTACTATGATGTCCGCCCCCCCCTCCCCCATGAGTTAGGAATCGACTCCCCTCGTTGTACCTGGATCAGAGTAATAAAGATATCGAGGATCAGTACTACTTGGAACGCTTTATAAAACTCTGCAGTGACTTCCTCCAGTTGAATTGGTAGATCTAGAGCCGTCTTCTCTTCCTCGGGGAGGATCGGGGGTGGGATGTTACTCAGGTACCCTGATATGTCTGTAGACTCATTTTGCTATCTTAGCTGTAGAGATCCGTATAGAAGTGCCTGAAAACTTCCCTCACATCATCGGGTTCGGAGACGCAGTTACCCTGCTCATCTACAACCTCCTTAATATCGGACGGGGAGAGTCTCTGTCTAGTACGGATGGCTAATGTATGACCCACTCTCTCGCTCAATTCATATGCATTTTCTTTCTTAATTAGGTAATTCACTGTGGCTTTGCTGGCAATGCACTCTATAGTTTCCGCTTTGAGCGCCACGATTTCCAGCGGTAATTGCTGCTGAATACCTAAATTTAGCCTTCTTCTGCCTTGAGCAAGTTTTTGACCAATTCCTCTGACCTCACTTTTTCCCACTTCTGCTCATGAAGTGTAAAGCTCAGCGTCTCTCCCCTGATTCCGGCTTTAAAAGCGTTCCACACCATACCTGGGGCTGCAGTCCCTCTGTTTACTTCCCAGAAATTCCTAATCCAGACATTCATATGCTTTATATGTACCTCATCTTTAAGCATTGCTCTCTCAAAAGTCCAATGTGTATCCCGTCTATGTGCCTGACCTACTTTAACCGTTAAAATCAATGGGTTGTGATCTGAAATAATCCGAGGATGTTTTTCGATCTGGGAACCCCCAATAAGGGAGCTGGATATCAAAAAATAGTCCAATCTAACCAGAACCTTGTGGGGAGCAGAAAAAAATGCACTGCCATCTTCATGCGGGTGTAACTTGACCCACAGGTCTACCAAAGAGTTGTGCTGTACCATAGCAGTCAATGCTCTATATGTTTTCTTCTTCGTCCCTGTGTAGCGCTCCCCTATTTGTGTGAATGAGCCAGAAGGGTCATGGATGTTTTAAGATCCCCGCAACAGACAATGGGTTCGGGCTACTGAGCCAACTCTGCGTCTAAGAATTGGAAGATGTCAGGATCGTCCACAGTGGAGCCATATATTGTGGCCAACATAAACTTCCCTCCCTTGTAGGTTATTTCCAACAACACCCATCTACCCCATTGGTCCTCTTTCTTTCTATTAACAACCACATCTCTACTTTTACCCAAAATGGCAACCCCTCTGGTCCTTTATCCCTGCTTAGTATTTGCCAATAGTGAAAACCCCAAGAGATATCCCTTTGCCCCCTCTATATGTGTTTCTTGTAGACAGACAAGATCTAAACTAAGCGTTTTTAGCAGTGCAGCAAATCTCAATCTTTTGTTAACATCCTTGAGCCCACATATATTAATCGAAGCAATTCTGCATGTCATTAAAATATAACAAATGTATGACCTGCCAATGCAAACGACTCTTTAAACAAATCCAAACGAGAAAAAAAAGAAAATTATACTGTACTGTATGTACTGTGAGTGCTGTGCATCCTGAGCGTGCTCCCCCTCCCCCTCCCACTCCTCCCCTGCCCCACCCCTCCCAACCCCCCAACTCCCCTACAGGCAAATAGGTCACTCATGACCTATGTGGGACAGCTTTTGAGAGCAGCAGCTGCAGCCCCCCTCCTCCCGTGTAGCTCTCATGTGCAACCCTACCTTTCCTGACCTCCCAATGAAGAAAGTAAGAACATAGCTCCGATACAGCTGGCCCTCCTCCTAACCAGCCAACCTTCTGCTCTCTCAGCTCATTAATATACTGTTGTGCCTTAACTTCGGAGGTGAACATCCTCACATGCCCCTTCACAATAGTCTTCAGCCTTGCTGGGTAGAGCAAGTATGCCTTGTGCCCTAGATTCTATAATGGCGAGATCAGCTGTCTGAGCCGACACCTTCTCTCCACCGTGGCGTGGCAAAAATCAGGTTGTGCAAAAAAGGTAACCCCTTCAAATGTGCGCCTTGCCTCTGGTCTTGCTTTATCTATTATATCCTGCCTAGCGAGGAAGTTGCCAACATATACAAGAATAGCTCTGGATTTTTTATTTTGCACGGCCCCGTAGGTTTTCCTTTGCACCAACGGAAACTGATGCGCCCTTGGAACTTCACTCTCCCAGTTCCAGTTTGTAACGTCAGGGAAAGCCCCCTTTAGCAAATTAATTACATAGGCCCTCACATCCTGCCCTTCTAGTCCTTCCGCCACCCCCAAGAGTCTTATATTATTTTGCCGCTGGTGGTTTTCAAAATCTTCAAGTTTCCATTGCATATCCTCAGAAATCTTCTCTTGTGCCTCTTTAAATGCCTGCCATCGGCTAACATCATCTTCCAGCCTGCCAGTCCGTTCTTACACATGAGACACCCTGTCTGCCATCTCCTCATATAATTTGTTCATTTTCCTCATGGAGCTCTGGATTTTTTTTTGCTGCCACCTTAGCTCTACGACTCTCTGATCTAGCCTCCAACTGCATCTGCTTCAGGGTCGTATATAATAAATCCAGTGAAGTGGCCTGAGGAGCATTATCCAGATCCTCACCCTCAGTTTGCAAGCCCTCGCCTGCGTCCTCATGATGTAGCAGAGAGGTTGACGAATAGTCCCAACATAGCTTCGTGTTTGAGACTTGTACTGAGGGACTATTTGAGGAGTTTGTGTTAGATTTAGACCTCTTTTTTATTTTTTGGAAACTTTTAAGCCCTGGTGGGGCTTTCTGGACAGAAGTCTTCGCTGCAGATTCAGAGTCCGAGCTTATAGACAGGCTCTCATCTCCCCCGTCACTTGAGAGGTATGAATCAGAGTCCTCATTTACTGAGAATAAGCATTCACCGTCAGGCGTTCCAGGGGCCCCCCCTCTCTCGAAAGTTGGGGAATTGCTCCTATCCCCCTCCACCATACCTGACTTGCCGATTGCCCTTCTCTTTACCTGGTTACTACCCCCTGGGGCTCGTGTTTCTCCTCTAAGAACTCCATTAGCCCCTTCAGAGCAGTTCAGTAGGGTCTGGCCATTCCTAGAATTAGAGTCTACCCCCTTACTTGCATTCTGCTGTTGCAAGTCCAGCGAATTCACCGTTGCATCCACCTCGCGCTTGCCCTCTGCTGCAGCTCCGATTGAGTGAGCTGCATCCTCAATTTCATGCTTGTTCTGATTCTACCTTGGCTGTTTACCGGCAACCACTTTCCCGGCGTCTCCAGCTAGTCACGCCTCGCTTTCTGCTGTGTCGCCTGCAGAAGCCAGGAGCTCAGGGGCTTTCAGGGAGAAGGATTCCTTCAGTGACGGTTGGAGGAGAGCCAGATCCTTGGTTCCTGCCTCCATCGGCTTCGCCGAAGCACTAATGTTAGCAATATCTTTACCAGGGTCTTTCGCGGCTCGCTGGTCACTTGTGCCGGCATTGCCACGAGACATCTCGGTTTGTTTGCTGAGAGTTTTCCGAGGCAGGATCGAATTGCTTGGAGCCAACGCCGGTGTATCCTTGCTGTTGTCCTTGCCGCTGCTTGCTGGCGGTGGGCGCTTCTGCTGCCAAACACCTTTAGGTGCCATGGTACTGCTGCCTCCGATGAGACGGATCTTCCATGAAAAAGGAAAAGGATGCAGAAGCCGGCTTCTAAATGTGGCTCTAGCTCTGTGCAGCCAGCGGAATGGACCCAACTCTTGTACCAGGTAAGAGAGCTCGATGAGTCCGATCATTCAGGCATTCCTGATGTCAGGGTTCTTTCTTGGGAGGAGTGTGAGCTGGGTGCGACTGTCTGCTGCAATCAGTCAGCGGCCATCTTGCCTCAGTTTTATCCCTTTGTTGTGTGTTTTCACTGTGTTAGTGTTTGAGGTGTTGCATAAATACTTTACACATTGCCTCTAAGTTAAGCTTGGCCTGGTAGCTCTGTTCCAAGCTACCATGAAATTCAGCACTGGTTAATTTGGGATTTGCTTGTGACTTCACCCTGACAAGGATTGTGGTTTCTGCTTGAGTAAGGTTTTACTTCCCTCAACCATGTACTGGTAATGAAAAAGTCTTACATTTGGTTTTTACTATTGCAAGGTCTACCTTGCCCTTAAGATAACATTTAGAGTTTCCTTATTCTGTTTAATGAGCCGTAACTTCCACATGGGAACAGGTAACCAGGGCACGTTTTTTTTTTAATTTAATGAAAAATCTTTTTTTATAGGGAAGTCGGATTTTACATTATAACTTTGAGAATTACACTTTCAGAAAGTTTCAGTTTTCCTGGGTTAGCCAGTTAGTGCCTGTAGCATGTGAAATTTGGGTCACTTGACTGGATGTAGCTGACAATTGGACTTTGTGTATTTCTCCTAGGCAGCCACCCACAATAGAGAGCTTAGGTGTGCCTGGATAGGCCATCACTGGCAGTTTGGGAAGGGGAAGCTTCCACAGCCCTACTTACACCTGAATGGGCTGTGTCCTGCCTTCACATAAACAGTGTATACCCCTGTAGTTAGTCTGGATACGGCCAGGGAAGGTAGGAAGCCTGTGGAATTCAAAGGGAAACCTATAGAAGCTTCTTCCACTTCAAATGAAGGCCCAAGTATAAATATCGGACCTCAGACACCGATTCTCCAGTACACTTCTGGGTCTGTATGTTTACAGTATGGCCGGAAGGTTTCCTTCCATAGAAAACATACACCTAGAAATGTCGGTGTTGCAAAGTCGTCCTGTGCCCTGGGCACCCCCCAACTTTTTGCTGACTGATACTGGTGGTAATTGATTTTGACTGACCCTGGGCTCTGCCTAACCAGGCCCAGGGCTAGTGCTAAGCTGAAAGAGACACATTAGAATACAGTTAAAGCACCTAACATACACTAGGGTACACTATGGTATGGTGGAGTACCCCTGTAATTGGCATGACCTAAACCATAAGTCACTATTATATAATGGGGCAGGGGATTGAAACTACCTAGAAGTCCCCAGTACCCTGGGGCATGACAGTTTAGAGGCCATCAGCTTTTTCTGCACTTGCATGTGTGCACTGCTGAAGCCTGAGGTCCGTTGAAAAGCAGCACTGGCTGCCAGAACTGCTTTTAAAAAGTAAATTGTGCCCAAACTCGACTTTGGTGGTAGGTTCACTTAAAAATGGATATCCTACAATGTTTTGGCATATTAGGGACCCCCAGGGTCTCCCCTAGGTATCCCAGGGGTGGGGAGTCATGTATTTATAAGGTACACCCTTATAAGATTCGTTTTTAGATGCCTGGGTTAAGTGAAATTTCACAGTGCACTCCACACATTGTGTTAAAGTGCTGCTCAAATTCGACTTTGATGCTAGAGGCACTGTGGAAGGAGGAGCTGCTATATTTCTGCAGATTCAGAACCGCTAAAGCAGGGGAATTCAAACCTTGGGGCGCAACCCCCAGGGGGGCCGGGATTGATGCACAGGGGGGTGCGCATTCCCGGTCACATTTCTGCCCAGGCCCATAGCTTCAGCACCCCTTTTCCCCCTTCCTATGTCTCAGCCAGGGCTTCTGCAGTGCAACTCGAGCTGCTGGGGGCTCGGCTGGGCAGTGTCTGGAGTCTTATCTCTGGCACCCCAGGTTTTTCCAGGTCATTAAAGACCATTAGCATATTTACATACCTTTTGTAAACTGGTTACTGAGGCTTCATTTTTTTCTACTTCCAGTACCCCCTGGGCCCCCACTCTGCTTATTCCTTACATTTGCATTATACATTTACTGGGGTAGTGTGAGAATACATTTTATGAAAGAAATATAAAGTAGGGTTGCCTAAAGAAAATGCCAGCCCTGTGTTGTTTAAAGAGCCTGCAAAGATGTCCTCTTGACACTAAATAGAGTTATAAATAAAAAAATATGTATTCATTTGTTATGTGACTTTTCTGTCTTTGTTCCCTTTAATTATCAGTCATGGATCATTGAGGCTGCCCTAGAACACAATTAAAAGTGCTTTCTATTTATATTTGCTGTTAAGTATGCACAGATAAGTGCTGAAAATACGGCTTTAGGAGACTGCTTATTTTTGTACCATCTGGGACATTAAAATAATGAACTGGCAACCCTAATCTTAGGACTGGGTGAGGGACAGCAGTGATAGGGAAAGGGAGAAAGTACTGGGGTGGGTGCTGAGCAGTGATTAATTTGTAATAAAACAGGGCCCTCACCTGTAGGCCACTGCAACTTTAACCACCTACCCATTGCCTTGCTTGCCTGGCCAATGACACCTATGCAACTACGAACCATAACACCTGAACAAGTGTGACTATTCAGACTATTTCAAGCCTCCAAACCTATGAGAATGGCATGGGTGTCAGGAGTTTAGCAATTTTAATGTACATTGAATTAATAAATAGCTGTTCTGCTCATCTCTAAATTACACAGATTAGACAGAACCACAATGTGGCAGACTCTCTTTGTGCTAGTGTGCAAAATTAGGTGCCAGTGCCGAGCACCGGAAACCACCTGCTCAAATTCAGGTCTGGTTCGGAGGTAACAGGGGAGAGGAGGGGGACATTGATTCAAGAAGGTGTGAAAGAACAAAGGTGTGGAAGATGAATGGGGGGAATGAACAGGTGTAAGATACAAACAGACTGAGGGACACAGGGGGTGACGGGACCAGAGAGGCCATAAGGTAAATGCTAGAGACTGTTATAGATGAGGGCAATGAAAAGACAGAATGGCAGAAGGTGATTAAAGGTGAAGTGACAGGTTGAATGGGAAGAGTTCAGAAATCATAAAAAGGGGTGATAGAAGTGGCCTGCAAATTGAGAGAGGGATCCGGTATTAGGAGAGAAGAGGAGAAAAGGTGAGAGGAAAGTGGCATAGGTAATGCTTATCTCTGCACAAGACCGCCAGGGTTTTAAGGGACCCCTGCTGGTTTCGGCCAGGTCCAGGTGAGCTTCTAATCAGACCCCCCCAGGATATAGCGGCATGGATTAGCAAATTTAGCGGCACAAAAATGGAAATTTAGCGGCACAAATATGGAAATTTAGCGGCAATTTTGCGGCATTTTATTTGGCCATTTTTCCTACAACAAATACAGATATCTTTGTTTTTTGAGTTAATTAACAACATGAAGCTATATATATTTGGTTTAATTACAATGTAGACACTTTAGGGCAGATTTACAAGCCCCTTGCACCCCTTTTACACAACTGTTGCATCACTTTTATGACGCAGCGGCAGCGCAAAAGATGCGCCATGGTGCGGGGTACTTACAACGGGACGCATCTGGGAGATGCGTCACGTTGTAAAGCCCTGCGCCAGAAGGAGGCGTTCCTGCGCAGAAACGCCTCCTAAAAGTGGCTGAGTGAAATCTACATGATTTCACTCAGTCACTTTTGGGCCCATGCTGCGTCAAAACCCTGCGCCTGCTTGAAGCAGGCGTAAGGCGTTTGGCAAACAAGCCTTTCTATAGCCTTCCCTCTGACTCTTCCCCCTCCATCTCCCCTTTACTCGTCCCAAACCTCCTCCTACTGCTATAATCTCCAAAGAAACCCTTCCCTCTTCTATCCCTCCACATCTCTTTTCAATCCAAAAGACTTGCATGTACACTGCTCAAATAAATTTCGTATTTCCCCTGTAGTAATTCCCAACTAATCCTGTGTGCGTTCCGGAGTAGCGGCTACCTGCCGAAAAGTGCTTCAACACTTCATTAGGGGTAGCCAGCCCTATATACATGCAAACCCTTTCCTCCACTATCCTTATTCAAACCAAATATTAAACTCACATGTCCACCGCTCAAATTAATTTCATATCTCCCTATAGTATACTAATTCACGAATAATCCTCTTTGGGTTCCGGGGTAGCATGCTACTCGAGGAAAGGCGCTTCAACGCCTTCTCAGGAGTAGTAAGCGCTATATAAATGCACTTACAATAAACCAATTTATCCTGCTACTGTTGTAATGCGCTGGTGACTTAGCTACATAAAATTGAAGATGGTTTATCACAGTGAACCTTCAGGAAAAACTGTGATGGTGGCTCTATAATAGTGGACGGCAGGCTCGAACCTGGTCCACAGCTCCAAGGTCAGCTTCTTTGGCCCTTAGCATAGTATACAGCCTTCCTCTAGCAGGACGGAGGGAGGGGTTTCATTAATTATGTTGAAAATTGCTGGGAGTAATGCAATTACCAGTAACGAATTGAAGCATTGGTAGATGCAGCCGAATACTGAATGGATACAGGTGAGATGTAAGGGGAAGCAGCAGGAATGTACCTTTGCATACAATGCACCGCCACTGAATGTCAGAGTACCAGTGTCCGATTTGTTGTTATTGACTGGTTTGCGCCTAGTGAACTGACCAGCATGTACTTCTAAAAGGTAAGCATGAAAAAAAAGTGAACAGGGGAGTGCACAGCATTCAACTTTTGAAAACAAGAGTATGCACAAAATCAGAAAAAAAACGAATCTGGAGGCAAATTCGAGCGCAACATTTTTTCTGTAGATATAGTACTGAATATTACTTAATATGTCGAAAAGAAATAGTGTATAGGCCCAAAGGTTTTCTTGGGAGCTGGCTACCTCTGCTGACAAACCAAAGCAGCCAAACATCAGAGCTGCCTCATGTTGATGTCACTCAACACTTCCTGTGTATCTGCTGTTGCCGGTTCTTACTTTATCCATCTTTTTTTCCCCCTTTGTCACTGTTCTCCTAGCTTGAAGTCTGGTAATGTTGATCGGCCCTATAGCTCTCACACTTTCGAAAGGCCACTCTAAAGCACCATAGGAAAATTAGGTGCATAAAAAGAAAGCCGCTGCAGATAAAGCGTGATGAGACAGGAAAGAGCGGGGGGTGGGGGGGCACTTTTTGGTTGAAGAAAAGGGAGAGCCCCCTTCAAATGCAGAAATGGCAAATATGGCCCCAGAGTATCCGCTTCTCCTGTCTTCCACGCACTTCCAAGCTCGCAACCCCCTCCTTAAAAAGGTCACCACTAAAGTTGCCAAATGGAGTTGTATGCCCTCCTTATTAAAGCAGGGCCTCATGGCACGCTGAAAGCTTTATTTCGCTACGACAGACCTGTACTGGGTGTTGAGATTGAAGCGGAAGACGTCCTGGGAAGGAGAGATCCGGTGCACCTGCCATCGCGTCTCTCTGAAAGGTGCACCCCGACCGAGTTCCCGAGGAACAGAACGACGAGGCCACACATAAAGATTATGCAGTTAAAGCTGTGCACGTCTCCTCTCACAGCTTGGCCAGGAGGAAACAGATATTGATTGGACGGTGCCACCTAGTGACGTTTGCGCGCATAGCCAATAAAAGGGCATTGTTTGTTTTGGTGTTTCCCGTTAGACACTTTTTGTAAATATCGCGGCCAATATTGCAAATATCGCGGCCATCGCGCTAGTTTGCCGATTTCGCGATTTTTTCGTGAATCGCGAAATCGCGAAAAACAGGAGGGTCTGTCTAATGTGGCAGCACCTGTTCCAGTGGAGTGGAAGGCCCATCACAAAGGTTAAATAGACATCTCTCTGATGTTAATTACTGTATTTTGGTTATGAACTTGTACTGATAGGGTGAAATTGTTTCTCAGTGTTACTGTGTGTAAAAATAATGAACCAATGTTAACCTAAAATACGCTGCATCACATAACAATATTTACATTTTCTTTCCACACAATTTGGTCAAGCTTGTCTGGTAATTTGATTCTCACCTGCCTCATAATTCCAGTAGCCCTGCCTACAGGTTTAGAAATGTTTGTCAGGAGGTGGTCCTTACGCCTGAAAATGTTGACAGGGGGGTCTCGGCATCCTAAAGTTTGACGACCTCTACCCTAAAGTCTCCCCTAGTTGCACAGGGGGTGGGGGTCCTGTGGAAATAAGTGAAAAACTTATAAAATATGTTCTTATAAGCCCTGGTGCTAGAAACTGGCCTGTGTCATTTTCCCCATTGCAAATCCCAGGCCACATAGGTTAACATTACAGGAAGTTATTAATTAATAACTCCTTACTGAAAGGAGGTAGAGCTACCGTTCAAACACTTCCTAGAATGATAGTGAAAAATCCAACACTATTATATTGTTGAATTTCTCCTAAAATGTACAGACAAGAAGTTATTAGACTTTCTTGTTTGTGGATCCAAATTCAGCCTTCCAGTGGTCTGCCCTGATTGGTCAGAGTTAAGTGGATTAGCCAGGCTGCCTTGAAGAGGTGATAAAGAGCCCCTGTGGTTAACCAGCTCTGCTGGCAGGACAGTGTGTTGTTCAATAGGAATGTCAGGTCAGGAGGAGGGGTCGTAAACCATGGTCATCAAAGGCAGAGGGATGGCCACAGTGTCAGTTTCTACTTTACACTTTTGACCCCCACCAGACCCAGGATTAGGGAAGGTATGTGCAGATGGTAGGGTCTATCGAAATAAGCCATCCTAGGGGTTGTGTTTAGCCAGCTCTTACCTCCTTGCTGGAAAATCAGTCATTATGGATTTGGAAGATTTGATGCACTCTGGGACAAAAGAATGCCACACTCTACAGGATGTGGTAATCACTTTGACGAGTTACCCTGCTCCCATTGGTCAGAAGTGACCTCCTGCATGACCCAGAGAACTTGGAATAAGTATCTGAGAGGGACAGAGCCCTCCAGATCTGCTGCTTGAAACTTATTAAGGCAAGAAGTGCCCTGCTGAGAAGATTTTGCTGTGCATAGAATTCTAAGACCTGACCTCTGAAGACTGCATCATCTGAAACTACAGCCCTGTGGATTATCTTGCTGGAAAAGAACTGGACTCCCTGAAAGCTACAGGTTAAAAGAGCTCAACTGGAACATCACCAACTAAATCTACACCTTGGAGACCCATCAGTGGATTTGTAAGGGTTTTATACCAGTTGATTGTGGGAACTGAAGTCCTCAACTTTCAAGGACCATCTTGGAGCCTCCAGACCTTTGGTGTGAGTTTGAGACACGTTGGGACCCCTTGAGGAACTTCAGGAAGAAGTTCAAAAAGTTTGGAGAACTGTGGACCAACTTTGAAAAAAAGCTCCATAGAGGGACTGACCCAGCCTGGCCAGCCAGGCTGCCTGCCTTCAACCGTGAGCCGGGCAAGCCAAGCAGGTTCGTCCTGCTAAAAGCTCCGTAGCTCCAACTTCCAGAGATTGACCGGGACTAGAGAAAATCTGAAGCCGGCGAATCCTCACCTGTGAGAAGTTGGCCTGATATGTAGTGTTTCCAATTCTGGAACCACTTGGTATCAGTCCAAACAAACCCCAAAGATGTCAGGTTGTAAGTCAACCTTGTTAGACAAGCTATCCTAGTGGTAGCATGGACTAAGCAGCCTTAAAGGCTTAACTTAGGAGGTCGTGTTAAGCGAGCTGTTTTACCACATACAATCCTGTAATCAAATGAAAGGACACCACACAAGTATATATTGTAAAAATATATGTATTTATTTCTAAATTACTCCCCAGTACTCTTTATGAGGAAAGGGGCACAAGCGTTAAATCAAAAGCACAGTATAACATACAAAGTTGCACAATTTTGGATGAGGGCCGGTGGCCACTTAAACCATATACTAAGAAAGTGGTATAAGAGATACCAATCGAACAGTGGTTAAGCCTAGGGCCTAGAGATTCGCTGGGAGCAGTCAGGACTAGCAATGCTGAAGTCGGGAGTAGCCCACAGGAGACGGGTGCAGCACGGAAAGTGCAGCTCGCACCAATGCAAAGTCAATGGTGCGTAAAAGTTAGATAAAGTGAATTAAAAGATACTTCCGCTGAACCTAGAGGAACAAAACTTTAGACACAGACCCTAGAGGTGTGTACCAGTGTGGGAACACCGGCGTTGCAATGTTACCTCACCCACAGGCCGTGGGTGCACAGGGTCGAAGTGGCGTCGGGTTCTGACACGCAGGCTCTTGGTGCTTGAAGCTGTTGCAGCTGCAGGCGATGTGAAGCAGAAGTGTCCGGTGCGATCCAAGGGTGGATCGAAGTAGAAAAGTACCTGAAAGCAGAGGGAACAGAGTCTGGGTCACTCAGCAGTGACCAGGGTGGAACCAGGACGGAACCAGGCAATGTCGGGCGCAATCAGGTGGTTGTCGATAGGCTTCTCTCCGCTGTCACGTGGACTCTGGGGCATCTGCAATGTCCAGGAGCAGGTCACGATCTGTCCCACGTAGGCTCTCGCCGTCAGCACCGTCGGCTTCAAGATTGCAGCAAACAGCACTTGGCAAAAGCAATCCACGCGGAACCGGGAGATTGCTTATCACTCGAACCAGGAAGGTCAGAGTGGGGGCTCCTTTTCACAGGAGCTGGTGCAGATCTGGAGCAACCAGAAAAGCAAGTCGTATTTCAGTTTTCGTCGGCACAGGGGCCACAAGCCAGCTGGCAAGTGACCGGGCCAACGCGTCGAGCCAACACAAGCAGAAGGGCCCCACGCAGCACTCGTCGAGTGTGGAGGGGTGAGCTTTGGTGCAAGTGGAGCTCGGAGCTGGGGCTTCTCAAACCCCGGTGTACAGCTTCGAGGGTCACTCGTGGACTGCACGGTCAGCGTCTCGTGGCCTTTTCAAGATGGTGTGCCCCACGCTTCCGGTCGCCTCCACGGGTCTCAGCTCTGCAGGGACTGTGGATCGGGCAGGGAGAAGGCAGGCAAGCTTGATCTCGTCGATCTCTGTCGCTCGAGTCCCGGCGGGGACTGCAACAAAGCAAGGGTCGAGGACTGGATGGTACCTGTTTGCACAGGGTGGTCACTCCTTGACCACAAGGGAGATTCTTCAGTCTTCTCACGTCGTGTAGAAAGTCGAAGGGTCCAGAATTCGTTTCTTATGTTTCTTCAGGATGATCTGAGTTGCATTGGCACGGCTCCCACTCTTATTCGAATCTGGGGGGCTGGACATCCTGCTAGGTCCCCTCCTATGGATGGGACCCAGGAAGGGGGTGGTTACACCCCTTTCCTTTGATCCAGGCCGCGCTGGGACAGGGGCTGGGAGGCCCCAGAACCGGTTTGGCCGGATTATGCAAGGGGCAGCCTTGTGCTCCCCAGGCAGTGTCTGGTTTCTTTGAAACCTCCCTACTACAATCCACTATCTCCTGTCTGGGGTGGTTTGACACCGCCCTGCGACAGGAAACCCTTTGTCCAGGCCACCATATGCTGAGTTTCGGTCAGCAGCAGGAGGCCAGACCCGTGTCTGTGGCAGGGGCATCCGTTTTGTGGATCTGAGGCTCATTTTAAATCAACCGCGTTTCAGTAAAGTAACATGTCTTATCCCTCTAGAAGGGTGGAATGCTACCCCCGTCGCCTGAACTGGCGAGGGGGTAGTATTCCAATTCGTATGACACCTTAAACGACAAGTTTTAATAAAGCCAAACCAAAGTTGCTATATAACCGCGAGGATTATAAGGCGCTTAAGAGTATATGGTATGGCATTATCCCGGATCAGCTTAGGGAGTTGTTCCCGACAGCTGCAGACAGGCTCAGCTCATGCCAGAGCTCCATCTCACATAAAACCACGCACTCTGCCTCCAGGATTGATGAGGCCTTCCATAGGAGTGGCTCACAGGCTATATATGTGTCCAGATATAGGTTTAGATATAGGTATACTATATCTAAGCAAGGGGTGATTACACCCACTTGCCCCAGCTGAGTGATCAGCCAGTTGTGTCAATTTAAGAACCAGCCAGGGGTGGCAAAAGCTATGCTTCAGCCCCTGGTAGGCCTTGGTGGCACCTATGCCCTGAGCACCTATAGTGCATGGTACAGGGGCTGACAAGGAGTCCATTTCCAATTGTGGTATGTACCTATAGCACATGTATTATAAATTTAGAGAGAGAACAGCAGGCTGGGGGTCTGATTAGCAGGCCCACAGCCTCAGTAAGTCGAAAACCAGTGAAGCAAAAAGCAAAAATTGGGGTGACCATAGGATAGCAGACCCTACTCTCCTACATAACCCCCCCCCCCCCAAACGCAGGGACATTAAACTTAACCTTGACCAGATAAGTCTTCATGTTCTAAGTGGAAGTACCTGGAGAGACCATCTGCATTACCATGGTCAGTCCCTGGGCGGTGCTCCACTGTAAAGTCCATCCCCTGTAGGGAAATGGACCACCTGAGCAGTTTGGGATTTTCACCCTTCATCTGATTTAGCCACAAGAGGGGCTTATGGTCTGTCTGAATTAGGAAGTGAGTACCAAACAAGTATGGCCTCAACTTCTTCAGGGCCCAAACCACAGCAAAGGCCTCCCTCTCAATAGCTGACCAACGTTTCTCCCTGGGGTCAGCCTTCTGCTAATAAAAGCAATGGGCTGGTCTTGACCATCTTGATTAAGTTGTGAGAGCACAGCTCCCACCCCCAACTCAGAAGCATCTGTCTGTACAATGAACTGTTTGGAGTAGTCAGGACTCTTCAGGATAGGTGCAGAGCACATGGCCTTCTTCAGGTCATCAAATGCCTTTTGACAGCTAACTGTCCACTGAACCTTTTTGGGCATCTTCTTGGATGTCAAGTCATTCAATGGTGTCGCAATGGACCCATAGTTCTTTACAAATTTTCTGTAATACCCAGTCAGGCCCAAGAAGGCTCTGACTTGTGTCTGGGTAGTTGGAGGAGCCCAGTCCTGTATGGTCTGGATCTTGCTCTCCAGTGGTTGAACTTGACCCCCACCTACTAGGTGGCCCAAGTACACAACCTTGCTCTGCCCTATCTGGCACTTAGTAGCCTTGATAGTCAGGCCTGCCTTTTGCAGGGCCTCCAGAACCTTCTTCAGGTGGATCAGGTGATCCTCCCAGGTGGAGCTAAAGACAGCAATATCATCTAGATATGCTGCACAAAAGTCATCCAACCCAGCAAGGACTTGATTCACCAACCTTTGGAAGGTGGCAGGTGCATTCTTCAAACCAAAGGGCATTACCACAAATTGATAATGTCCACTAGGGGTAGAGAATGCTGTTTTGGCTTTTGACTCTTCAGCTAGTCTGATTTGCCAGTAGCCAGCTGTCAAATCAAATGTGCTCAGAAACTTGGCAGAAGCCAATTTATCAATGAGCTCATCTGCTCTTGGAATGGGATGAGCACCTGTCCTAGTGACAGCATTGAGACCTCTGTAGTCCACACAAAACCTCATTTCTCTCTTCCCATCTTTGGTATGAGGTTTTGGCACAAGGACCACTGGGCTAGCCCATGGGCTCTCTGATGGCTCAATCACTCCAAGCTCCAACATCTTTTGCACCTCAGCCTTTATACAATCCCTGACATGGTCAGGTTGCCTGTAGATCTTATTCTTCACAGGCAGACTGTCACCAGTGTCCACCTCATGGGTGCACCAATTAGTCTGGCTGGGTGTGAGAGAAAACATATGTCTGTGGGCCTGCAACACCTGTCTGCAGTCCACCTGTTGCTGCTCAGTGAGGCTGCCTGCCAAGGCTACTCCATCAACTGAACCATCATCAGGGTTCTGGGAAAGCAGGTCTGGGAGAGGGTCACTCTCTTCCTCCTGTTCCCCATCTGTGGCCATGAGGAGACTCATGTCCTCCCTGTCAACAAATGCTTTCAATCTGTTTACATGGAGCACCCTGTGGGGGCTCCTAGGGGTGCCAAAGTCAACCATGTAGGTGACTTCTCCCTTCTTTTCAATGATAGGGTAGGGTCCAGTCCATTTGTCCTGGAGAGCTGCTGGCCCCACTGGGTCCAACACCCACACCTTCTGCCCTGGCTGGAACTCAACCAGAACAGCCTTTTGGTCATGCCAAGCTTTCTGTAATTCTTGACTGGCCTCAAGGTTTTTGGATGCTCTCTCCATGTATTCAGCCATCCTGGAGCGGAGACCAAGTACATAGTCCACAATGTCTAGTTTAGGCTTTTTGAGAGGTAACTCCCATCCTTCCTTCACCAAACTCAATGGACCCCTCACAGGGTGGCCAAACAAAAGTTCAAAAGGGCTGTAGCCAACCCCCTTCTGTGGGACCTCTCTGTAAGCAAAGAGCAAGCAGGGTAAAAGGATGTCCCATTTCCGCCTAAGCTTCTCTGGTAAACCTTTTATCATTCCCTTTAGGGTCTTGTTGAACCTTTCCACAAGCCCATTGCACTGTGGATGGTAGGGTGTGGTAAACTTGTAGTTTACTCCACACTCTTTCCACATTGCTTTTAAGTATCCAGACATGAAGTTGGCACCTCTGTCTGAAAGAACCTCCTTTGGAAAGCCCACTCTTGAGAAAACTGCAATGAGGGCTTTTGCCACCACAGGAGCTGTGGTGGTCCTCAGGGGAATTGCCTCTGGGTACCTGGTGGCATGATCCACTACCACCAGTATAAATCTGTGCCCATATGCTGTTTGAGGATCCATGGGACCCACAATGTCTATTCCAACTCTTTCAAAGGGTACCCCCACCACAGGTAGTGGTATCAGGGGGGCCTTTGTTGTGCCACCTGACTTACCACTGGCTTGGCAAGTGACACAGGAGCGACAAAACTCCTTGACATTTTCTGACATGTGAGGCCAGTGAAAGTGTGGAACAAGCCTGTCCCAAGTCTTATTCTGGCCTAAGTGTCCTGCAAGGGGAATATCATGGGCCAAGGTAAGAAGGAAGCCCCTAAACTTCAAAGGTATGACCAACCTCCTGGTTGTGCCAGGCTTGGGGTCTCTAGCCTCTGAATAAAGGAGTCCTTCATCCCAATACACCTTATGGGTACCTTGAGCATTCCCTGCAGCCTCAGCAGCAGCTTGCTGTCTGAGGGGTTCAAGTGAAGGGCAATCTAATTGGGCCTGCCCCAGGTCTGCCCTTGAGGGTCCCCCTGTCCCCAGAAACTCAACCTGTTCAGGTTCAAGCTCATCTGAGACAGTCTCCTCTTGGACTGCAGAATCAGTTTCCTGTGAAACTTGATCCTCAACCTGGGGCAAGTGGGAAGGCACAGCCTTAACCCTCTTGCTCCTTCTCTTGGGTTGTGGTTGGTCTATTGTTTCAAGATCCACCACTGGTTCAGGAAGGCACTTCTTAGCCTGAGATCTTGTCACTGCAAGGACATGAGCTGAAATCCCTAGCATTTCTGCATGAGTCCTGTACTCCACTTCTGACCAAACTGAGCTTTCAAGATCATTGCCTAACAGACAGTCTACTGGGAGGTCTGCACTCACAACAACTTTCTTTAGGCCATCTACCCCTCCCCAGGAGAAGTTCACAACAGCCACACTATGTGAAGTAGTGGAGTTGCTTGCATTGGTCACTAGGTATCTTTCACCTAGTACAATCTGACCAGGGTCCACAAAGTCAGGTGTCACCATAGTGACACTGGCACAAGTGTCCCTGTAGGCCTGAGCCAGTTTCTCATTGATTAAGGGAGTCTGCCTATATTTGCCCAGGTTACTGGGGCTTACTGCAGTGGTCAAAGATAAGTCCAGATCATATAGGAGAACTGCCTGTGTGGGGATTCTGACTAGGCCAGATTCCACCTCAGTACCCAGGGTCAACCCTACTAAACCCTTTGGCTGTGTACCAGTACCACCACTGCTAACTGTACTAGGGGGTGCAGGTGCTTTAGGAGCTGCAGTGGTGGGGACTGGATTTTTCTTAGTGCATTCACTGCCCCAGTGTGAAACTGATTTGCAGGTATTACACCAAGGTTTCTTTGGGCCATCATTCTTCTTTTTCTTGTTTCCATTTTGGGAACCCCCCTCCTTATTGCTAGTTTGGGGGCCTGAAGACTTCTGGTCCTTTTCTTTATCCTTCTGATTCCCACCCTTCTGGTCTGTTTTCTTCTGGTCACCTTGGTTCTGGTTTTTCTGCTTAATCCTTGTTCTGACCCATTTGTCTGCCTTCTTTCCCAATTCTTGGGGAGAGGTCAAATCAGAGTCAACAAGGTATTGATGCAACAGCTGGTTCTGACAGTTATTAAGGATCTGCTCTCTCATCATAAGATTGTACAATCCTGTATAGTCTGAAACTTTACTTCCCTGCAGCCAACCCTCCAGAGCCTTAGTGGCACAATCTACAAAATCAGTCCAGTCCTGAGTCTGTGCTTTTTGGGTATCTCTGAACAACAACCTGTATTGCTCAGTGGTTAGGCCAAACCCTTCAATAAGAGCACTCTTCAGAACAGAGTAGTTTTTGGCATCCTCAGGTCTAACAGTGAGGAGCCTGTCCCTCCCTTTCTCAGAAAAGGAGTACCATAAAATTGCTGCCCACTGGTCCTCAGGGACCTGCTGTACCATGCAGGCCCTCTCAAGAGCAGTCATCCATTTGTGGATATCATCCCCTTCCTTGTAGGGGGGCACAATTTTAGTCAGGTTTCTATTGTCATAGGCCCTGTCTTTTTCTTTAGGAACTTTGCTGCCACCAGTGGCATCTAAGCCACTCAATTTCTGCTCCCTTGCCAAGGTAAGTTTAGCTTGAGCCAAGGTAAGCTTAGCTTGAGCCAAGGCTACCTCCTCCCTCTCTATCTGGAGTTGGACAGCCCTCATTCTGGCCCTATGCTCTTTCCTCTGGGAGGGAGTCATCCCTCTTTGAGATTCTCTTGAGGCACTAGAAAGATTAGAGTCTTCTGATGGAGATCTCACCCTCCTGTTGCCTGGGAGAATTTGGTTATGAGATCTGGAGTGGTGCTGGCCCTCTCCATTCTCATGTAGGTCTAGGTTGGCCTGGTTAAGCCTGGCAACCTGTACCTGGTTCACCCTCTGATCCTGATCTTCAGGCTCTTCTACATCTGAGCCTTCCTCTTCCTCTTCCTCCTCCTCTTCTTCTTCTGGAAGATTCTCATTCTCAGGGGAGTTTAACCCTTCACCTGATTCTAAGGGAGCCTGACTCACCTTATCTAAGTCATCCTTTTCTAGGATAGCTATTAGGGAAGGAATTGTAGGGCCTCTGCCCTTTTTTAGCCCCCTGGCTGTGCACAAGGCACTCAGGTCTTTGTGGCTAAGGTTGTCATATCTGGATGTTGTCCCTATAGGATCAACTATTACAGGAACAGAGCCTGAGGCTCTACCTGTATCAGACATGACTGCTAGTGAGGTGTAAGTGATGCACTTACCTACACTAAGTGTTTTCCTACTGTACCTTGCTAGTGAGTTGTAGTCAGGGTGTGCTAATCCCTTTAATCTACAACTACTAAGTTCAGTAGAACTTAATATGCTAAGCTTTTGATTTATATGTACCTAAGGTACTTGATGTGATCTTTCAATTTGATGTAAAGATTGCAATGGTAAAACAAACAGCAAGCTCAAATCCGCACCGCTGCACACCAATGTGAGAAGTTGGCCTGATATGTAGTGTTTCCAATTCTGGAACCACTTGGTATCAGTCCAAACAAACCCCAAAGATGTCAGGTTGTAAGTCAACCTTGTTAGACAAGCTATCCTAGTGGTAGCATGGACTAAGCAGCCTTAAAGGCTTAACTTAAGAGGTCGTGTTAAGCGAGCTGTTTTACCACATACAATCCTGTAATCAAATGAAAGGACACCACACAAGTATATATTGTAAAAATATATGTATTTATTTCTAAATTACTCCCCAGTACTCTTTATGAGGAAAGGGGCACAAGCGTAAAATCAAAAGCACAGTATAACATACAAAGTTGCACAATTTTGGATGAGGGCCGGTGGCCACTTAAACCATATACTAAGAAAGTGGTATAAGAGATACCAATCGAACAGTGGTTAGGCCTAGGGCCTAGAGATTCGCTGGGAGCAGTCAGGACTAGCAATGCTGAAGTCGGGAGTAGCCCACAGGAGACGGGTGCAGCACGGAAAGTGCAGCTCGCACCAATGCAAAGTCAATGGTGCGTAAAAGTTAGATAAAGTGAATTAAAAGATACTTCCGCTGAACCTAGAGGAACAAAACTTTAGACACAGACCCTAGAGGTGTGTACCAGTGTGGGAACACCGGCGTTGCAATGTTACCTCACCCACAGGCCGTGGGTGCACAGGGTCGAAGTGGCGTCGGGTTCTGACACGCAGGCTCTTGGTGCTTGAAGCTGTTGCAGCTGCAGGCGATGTGAAGCAGAAGTGTCCGGTGCGATCCAAGGGTGGATCGAAGTAGAAAAGTACCTGAAAGCAGAGGGGACAGAGTCTGGGTCACTCAGCAGTGACCAGGGTGGAACCAGGACGGAACCAGGCAATGTCGGGCGCAATCAGGTGGTTGTCGATAGGCTTCTCTCCGCTGTCACGTGGGCTCTGGGGCATCTGCGACGTCCAGGAGCAGGTCACAATCTGTCCCACGTAGGTTCTCGCCGTCAGCACCATCGGCTTCAAGATTGCAGCAAACAGCACTTGGCAAAAGCAATCCACGCGGAACCGGGAGATTGCTTATCACTCAAACCAGGAAGGTCAGAGTGGGGGCTCCTTTTCACAGGAGCTGGTGCAGATCTGGAGCAACCAGAAAAACAAGTCATATTTCAGTTTTCGTCGGCACAGGGGCCACAAGCCAGATGGCAAGTGACCGGGCCAACGCGTCGAGCCAACACAAGCAGAAGGGCCCCACGCAGCACTCGTCGAGTGTGGAGGGGTGAGCTTTGGTGCAAGTGGAGCTCGGGGCTGGGGCTTCTCAAACCCCAGTGTACAGCTTCGAGGGTCACTCGTGGACTGCACGGTCAGCGTCTTGTGGCCTTTTCAAGATGGCGTGCCCCACGCTTCCGGTCGCCTCCACGGGTCTCAGCTCTGCAGGGACTGTGGATCGGGCAGGGAGAAGGCAGGCAAGCTTAATCTCGTCAATCTCTGTCGCTCGAGTCCCGGCGGGGACTGCAACAAAGCAAGGGTCGCGGGCTGGATGGTACCTGTTTGCACAGGGTGGTCACTCCTTGACCACAAGGGAGATTCTTCAGTCTTCTCACGTCGTGTAGAAAGTCGAAGGGTCCAGAATTCGTTTCTTATGTTTCTTCAGGATGATCTGAGTTGCATTGGCACGGCTCCCACTCTTATTCGAATCTGGGGGGCTGGACATCCTGCTAGGTCCCCTCCTATGGGTGGGACCCAGGAAGGGGGTGGTTACACCCCTTTCCTTTGATCCAGGCCGCGCTGGGACAGGGGCTGGGAGGCCCCAGAACCGGTTTGGCCGGATTATGCAAGGGGCAGCCTTGTGCTCCCCAGGCAGTGTCTGGTTTCTTTGAAACCTCCCTACTACAATCCACTATCTCCTGTCTGGGGTGGTTTGACACCGCCCTGCGACAGGAAACCCTTTGTCCAGGCCACCATATGCTGAGTTTCGGTCAGCAGCAGGAGGCCAGACCCGTGTCTGTGGCAGGGGCATCCATTTTGTGGATCTGAGGCTCATTTTAAATCAACCGCGTTTCAGTAAAGTAACATGTCTTATCCCTCTATAAGGGTGGAATGCTACCCCCGTCGCCAGAACTGGCGAGGGGGTTGTATTCCAATTCGTATGACACCTTACACGACATGTTTTGATAAAGCCAAACCAAAGTTGCTATATAACCGCGAGGATTATAAGGCGCTTAAGAGTATATGGTATGGCATTATCCCGGATCAGCTTAGGGAGTTGTTCCCGACAGCTGCAGACAGGCTCAGCTCATGCCAGAGCTCCATCTCACATAAAACCACGCACTCTGCCTCCAGGATTGATGAGGCCTTCCATAGGAGTGGCTCACAGGCTATATATGTGTCCAGATATAGGTTTAGATATAGGTATACTATATCTAAGCAAGGGGTGATTACACCCACTTGCCCCAGCTGAGTGATCAGCCAGTTGTGTCAATTTAAGAACCAGCCAGGGGTGGCAAAAGCTATGCTTCAGCCCCTGGTAGGCCTTGGTGGCACCTATGCCCTGAGCACCTATAGTGCATGGTACAGGGGCTGACAAGGAGTCCATTTCCAATTGTGGTATGTACCTATAGCACATGTATTATAAATTTAGAGAGAGAACAGCAGGCTGGGGGTCTGATTAGCAGGCCCACAACCTCAGTAAGTCGAAAACCAGTGAAGCAAAAAGCAAAAATTGGGGTGACCATAGGATAGCAGACCCTACTCTCCTACATCACCAGATCCGGCTACATGAGGAGCATCGAGAGACCCCGGGAGAAAAAATCCCAGAAAAGTTTCTAAGTCCGCTCGTGGGCAAAGGTGACCAGGAGCAACCGCGAGAGCCAAGCCACCTGCCTTCCATCGTATGTCCACCTGGATTCCTGGGTTGTCCCGCTGAAGCAATCTTGAAATAGTTTCTAAGTCCGCTTTGAAAATTTCCTACATTGGATTTTTGTCGTTTTGGTGTCCTTTTAAAGATAAAAATATTTCCTATTTTTAAAAATTGGTGTTGGATTTTTATTATGTGTTGTGTCCTAATTATTTACTGAAATTGTGTTTTTAAATGCTTAACATACCTGTCTTTGAAATTAAGCCTGACTGCTCGCAGACACGTTGTCAAGGGTTGAGCATAGGAATCATTTTCTAAGACCTATGCTGGGTCCTAACATGTGGTAGTGGCCTTATTGCCAGTGGCAGTCCTACATTTGCCCCTACCAATAACCCACTTTCCAACAGTCGGGTGCTAAATAGTGGAGAAGTTTGGCTCACTGATTAGAGCGGCAGACCCTGAGGCAGAGGTCTGGCCCGTGACCAGGTTTCAATCCCCGTCGCGGCATGGTCCTGGGCTCAATGTCCTCGGACCTGATAATTCTCGCTTCGGTGCCTACTTTAATCATGGGTTACACTCTGCAACTCTGGGCAATAGCTTGCTTAATGGTGCTATACAAGTGCAAATTACATTTACATTTACAAATAACTGTGAATTCATCTTCAGACTCATCTAACAAACCAGAGTGCCGTAGAAGGAGATGAGTCAAGAAGGAAGCCATCCTCAACTGCTAGAAGAGGCATTGACCAACACTTTGCAATCACTGATGCGCCCCAGGGTGTGTTTCTAGATTTCTTTGAGTGGTGGGATTTCACCTGGGCCCAAAAAAGATCCAACTGAGTAATTGCTACCAGATTACAAGCAACAGCATTCGAGTGTTACGTATTCATGACAGCACTGGTGCTGCCTAGGCTTACGTGTCCAGGAGTGCACATATATATGCCAACTGCATCAATGTTGTGTAGCAAGGCCGGGGCAAAGTGAAGTTCTCAGTGACCCCTTCTAACATTCTGCAGGGGATCTCCATCATTGTGTGTTACGTCACTGGAGCTGTGCGCACCATAGCTCCAGTGACGTAGGGTTTCGCGAGGACGCACACCACCCTGAGTGGTGATTTCCCACAGTTTTGCTCCGGCATCTGCAGGACAAGGCTGCAATGCAGCTGAAAGGACACAAAGTTGCTTTGCAAGTGTGCAACAATAATTAAAGAGGTGGGGACATCCCTTGGGATCTACATATTCACCCCTTGCAATGGGGTCAACCATTCCAACAGGTATTCCCCATGTGCTTTACCCAAAAGATCCCACAGGAGAGTTCATGTCTGGCTTGCACTGAACTACCACTTGACACCTGTCCTGGAGGAACAGTTTTGTTTGCCTTTCAAAGCACAGTAATTGTTACCTGAAATATCAGTGTACCAGCTGAAGTCCACCCTGATGGTTATGCACAGTACTGTGCTGTGCTGTGCTAGATGAAAAGTAAGTTATCGTTTATATGTTAAAGCTCTTTGACTCGGTGATGGGTAATGGATGGCATATTGAATTCCGAGTCTTCACCCACGCACCCCATACCTGTACCTGAGCCTTGGACCCTGAGAGTCAAGTGAGAAAGGGGTGTCCTCTGCGTTTAGTGTTGGGCTCAATTGTAGGGTAAAGCCCCTGGACACAAGTAGTAAAAGACTCTGATTGAAACAATCTGAGCCTAGTAACCCCTGTCCGCCCTGAGCCTCCCAAAAAGTTTTCAAAGGCTAGTAATACTAAAATCTTTAAAATGCTGGGCATTTTACCGTTTTTAATTATTTTCTGGCTCTGCCATGCACACCATCACCATGGAAATAAAAAGCAAAGATGTACCCCACACGCTGGGACAAAACTATGAGGAAGGAAGTTTGCTTCTTTGTTGTCCAAAGGGAAACCTTTCGGGGGCTGGGGTGAAGGGGGTACGTGTAAAACAAAAAACATGTCTACTGGCCCCCCATGCTCCCGTAGTGGGATAGTTGGCTTTGTTTTTGCAGCTGGTCTGGTGATCAACTTTAAATATTTCCGGCCTGTTGCTGCTGGGTCAGGGAAGTCAAGGACTCCTCCACCCCAGCAGTTTTGCAGCTGACCCTCCAACTCTGAAATGTGGTCTACGATGATTTCCCGGGACGGTCTGATGCCCAGTGCAAAGCAAGTATTTATAGTCAACAAACTAGAAAGCTAACCACTGGAGCGAGATTTTGCTACTTACAAAGTAAAAGATGTATTAAAACTATTTGAAAATTAGGTGAACTGCTTTGAATTTCAAGTACTGCTGGCGGTGATCACTGTGGAGAACAAGGTGAAGGCGATCAGAGGAAAATGAAGATCACGAGTTTACAGTGCTTAATTTGTAAAAAAAAAATAAAAAAAAATATGTGCCAGGGCCCTCGTCAGGGGGCCACTTCAGCTTGCACACATTGCCCGTCAGGGTTGCCAGTGACACTACCAACACAACTACTCACCATCACACTTCTTATCAGTGTACCAATTCAGATAACGCCAGGCCCCCAAAGCTATAAGAATGGCTTTGACAGCAAATATTATACTGCATACTTAATTAATAAACTACTGTTCTTGTGCTCATCTTCAAATTAGCTAAACAGCGGCATCATGTGGCAGACAGTAATAAGTGCCGGTGATGATAATTAAGTGCCGGTGCTGGGCACCGGAAACCACCAGCTCAAATTAAACACTGGCATACCACTGCTCTGGTCACCTTCTCTACAGAAGCAGGTTAAGGGCTGAAAACTAAAACCAGTCCTAGGACAAGAGTTCAAAAGAGCCACTATGGTGGAACTTTGTTTTGTTCATCTCCCGAGTCCTTCCCCAGCCCTCACTGACTTCTTCCATCCTTCTACTCCAGCCACAGTAGCACAAGTGTGCACCCGCCGTCGGGCATCTGTTGGGCTCAGTGTAAAGTGGTCACCACAGGTTCGGGCCCTCACTGTTGTTCCGTCGGAGGTCAGCACCTACGGGTGGGGGTTAATTGGCCGCTGATAGGGGTCTGAACTTGGCAATATTATTTGGGGATAAGAATGATTACACTCGCACACAGGGTCAGGATCGGAAGTGCCGCCCACTTGCGAGCGGCCTCCTTTTATTACCTCCCCGCAGGCCACGCCTGGCCAGCGGATGTGTGGATGAGTGGGGGTTGGTGTGTACAACGACTAGAACGGGGATCATTACATCCCTATCCAACTATAATCTTTTTTTTTCAAAACAGTTTATAACAAAGAGTTCAAAAAGTGCAGCGCCTGCCAGGGTACTGGTGTGGCAACGTTGTTGCTGGCGTGTCACTTGTTGGGAGATCACCGTCTCAGCAAACAGGCATAGTCTCTGAGTCTTTGACTTGGCCGCGGGTTGGGCCGCAATCCATAATTCTGTGAGCGGGATCCTCCGCTGGGGCCGCCGGGACCAGTGAGCCTTCCATTTTTTCCTCCTCCGCATGTTGCTCCGTTCCAGTTGTGTCGCTTCCGTCCTCAATTGCTCTGTCTCCACCAGCATCTCCTTGATCCGGGGCGACACTCTCGCTTTTGCTTGGGGTAACCTACTTGAACCAGGAGGTGTTCCGGGACACTTCTTCTTCTCCCTTCCGTGCCGTCACCATGGTTCCTGAGGTGGATGTTACCGTCCAGGTCCCTGGCTCAAAACGGGTTTGGAATTTTCCTGCTGGTCGCCTGTTCTTGAGGATGACGGGTGTCCCCGGCTCTATCCTGTTGGGTCTTGCTCTCCGGGTGCAGCTGGCTCTCTGGTTACCCCGTCTTCTTCGTTCCTGGGTGTCCTCCGCGGGAGCCGGAGTTGAAGTCCATCCCTGGTTATTGGGAAGGAGGTCTCTTCGGGGCCCCTGAAACATGAGGCTCCATGGGCTTCTCTGGGTGGTGCAATGAGGGGTTCTCCTGTATTCACACAGGAATTTGTATAGCCTGAATTCTGGGTCAGCTTGCTCCACCAGGGCAATGCAAAAAGTCTTGTTAAGTGTGCGCATAAACCTTTCCACGTCACCGCTGGCTTGGGGCCATTGTGGGGTGATGCGGCGGTGGTGGATCCCCCTCTGCTGGAGGAATACGGCGAATTCCGTACCTTGAAAAGGAGGTCCGTTGTCGCTGCGCAATTCCTGAGGGTAGCCGAACATGGCGAAGATCTTTTCGAGTGCTGGTCCCACGTGACTGAAAGCTGTGGAGGTTACTATCTCCACTACCAGGTACTTGGAATAGGCATTGATGATTACCAGGGTATGTCCCCCTCCAGGGAAGCTTCCAAAATCAACGCTTATTTTGGTCCAGGGTTCCACACACGCCTCTTCAGTGATAACCGGCTGGGGCCTGTCTGGTGTACTCGTCAGTTGGCACGGCATGCAGCCCCGCACATATTCTTCGACCAGTTCATCCAGGCCCAGGATCCACATTTTCTCCCTTATCCTCGTCTTCATCTTGGTTATCCCTTGGTGCCCTCCATGGGCAAGCTGTACCGCCCGATGTCGTAGAGCTTGGGGGATTACTAGTCGGGACCCTCGTAGTAGTATGTTGTCTTCAGTGGCGCTTACCTAATGTCGGATCCGCCACACTTTCGTGAGCGCTTCTTTGTCCTCCGCAGCCCAGGAATTGGTGTTACGGAGATATTCCGCCCAGGATCCCTCCTACACTGCTCTTAGTGTCCGAGCGTATATGGCATCGGTGGTGGCAGCTTCTTTGATGTCTTCGAGGGTCAGGTTCTGAGGGCACGAGGTTAGCGTTACCCACTGGGCGAACTCATCACAATCTCCATCTTCCCCCGTCTGGTTTTGCTCCCCCGGGTGTCGGGATACAAAATCCGCTGGGTTTTTAGCGCCTGGCCTGTACACCACCTCCATTTCGTAGGGTTGTAGCTGGATCGCCTATCTCTCAATGCGCGGAGGGGGGTGTGGTGCAGTCCCCTTAAAAAGAGATACCTGTGGTTGATGGTCGGTGACCATGACAGAAGGGTGTCCTCGCAGATACAGGTGGAAATGACTGCATGCCCACTTAATGGCGATCGCTTCCCTCTAAATTTGCGCATACCTTGCCTCCGTTGGGGTGAGGGCTTTGCCAGCAAATGCCAATGCAACCAATTGTCCTGGCTCTTGTTCCTGTGTGAGTACTGCCCCCAGCCCTACAGGACTGGCGTCAACTAATACTTCTGTTCGTTTGTCCGTGTCAAAATAGGTCAGGGTGGCTTTCTACAGTAATGCATTTTTGATTCTCTGGAATGCCTCCTCTTCCTTTGCTCCCCACCGCCAGACTGCTTCCGTTTTGGTCAGTGCCCGTAGTGGTTCACTCCAGGTGGCCAAACCAGGTATGAATCGGCCACAGTAAGTGGCCATTCCTAGGAAGCTTCGGCTTTCCGTTGGGGATTTCGGTGCCGGTGTGTCTTTAATGGCTCTCTACTTCCTGGGATCCACTTGTATGCCCTCTTGACTGAACACGTATCCGAAAAATTCAATCGTGGACTGGAAAAATTGACACTTATCCTTGTGGAGTGTTGCACCGTGATTGCTGAGTCATCTCAGGGTGTCTCAAAGATGTTTGTGGTGTTCCGCTGCTGTCTTAGAGTGTATGAAGATGTCATCGCTGACATTGATGACGCCCGGTAGGCCAGAGAGTAGTTCCCTAATGGTGTTCTGGAACACCTAGGCTTCGGATGATATGCCGAAATTGAGCCTCTTGTAGCGCCTCAGTCCTAGATGTGTGCTGAAGGTGGTGATGAATCGACTCTCCTCTGCCAGGGGTAGTTGGTGGTACCCCGCATTTAGGTCAATTTTGGAGAACAATTTTGAGCCCTTTACGGCCGCGATAATGTCGTCCAATGGTGGGTGTCAAATGGAGTTCCCTTCTGATGGCCTTGTTAGGGAGGCGCATGTCAATGCACAAACGGACTGCACCAGGTTGTCAAGGTTTCTCAACTATTACCATCGGAGACACCCACGGGGTAGGCCCCGATACCTTCTCGATGACGCCCAGGCTTTCTAGTTTCTCCAGTTCCTTCTCCACTATGGGTCTTAGGTGGAAAGGGATACAACGGTGTCGTAGAGTGACGGGAGTGATTGTCTTGTCGATATGTAGCCTCACAGGCTCACACTTGATACAGCCTAGTCCTCTGAAGAGCTCAGGGAATTGATCCAGCAATCCATCAACCTGATGGGTTCGGATCCAATTGGCAAATGCTATTAGTCTTAAGTCTTCAGCCGTGTGGCTACTCAGCAATGTGTCGGCCTCCCTGTCGATTATGTGGATGGTTGCCATATCCTCCAGGTCATCCGCCTTTATTGGTACTGTGATCTTCCCTTTGAGGGGGAGCGGAGTGTCTGCTCCATAGGCAAAAATGCGAGTTTTTGAGGGAACTACCGGTGGGCGGGGACGCAGCTTTTTGAATTGTGGTAACCCCATGACATTTACCGTGGCCCCGGTGTCAATCACCGCCTTGACTTCATTTCCTCCCAATTGGACGATGCACGTAGGCTGTGGCCATCTGCGTCGTTTCAGTTCTCGTGCGAACGAGATTACATGTACCTCTTCATCTTCTGAGTCTGATGATTCATCTACGGTTGGTAGATATGCCCCGGGGCTGCGGTGTGCTCCTCCCGGAGATGGTGGGTCACTCACGGATAGTTGGCGTACCGCCTTGGACATCTACTGGGGTCTTCTTGGGGTTTTTGCCTGTCTGCGTCTTCGACACACTGAGGCAAAATGATTTGGAACCCCACAATGCGTCCATGTCTTCCCTTGGGCCGGGCAGGCCTTTGCAGCATGAGGCTCATGCCCACAGTATCCACACTTCGTTCGGGAATCTTCTCTTCGGGTCTCCTTGGAGTAGCGATTCCGTGTCTGCGTTTTCACCGCATCTGCTCTTTCTGTCTTCACCCCCTCGGTTTTTCCTAGAGGTTTGTTCAGTGCTTGGTCCATTACCGTGGCCCTGACGGCTGAGAGGTTGTGCGACCTGGCTAGGATCAGGATATCCTCTAGCGTAATCCCTAGTTTCCTCAGGATGAGTCCTCGTAGTGTCTTGTCTCTGCACCCTTGGATGATCTGTCTCCGTATGGCCTTGGGTTGGTCTTCGTCGGTACAGGTGCTGGCGAATTCCCTTACTCGGGCGTAGAATCGGTCCATAGATTCCCCCTCTCGTTGCCGTGTTTGGCCCAGCTTGAAGACCTCAAAGTAAAGATTTAATTGCGGGTCAAAATGACCATTGAGTGCCTTTACCGCCGCGTCATAGTCTCCTGCGGCTCCGGTGTCAGGCAAGTGTTTGAATAACTTGAAAATCTCATCTCCTGCGTAATGGAGGAGTAGGGATCTCTTGACCGTGTTATCGGTCTCTCTTGATACTACAAAGTAGTTTTCCAGCCATTCTAGCCATGTTTTCCATCGGGGGATGCGGTGAATGGGTCCGCTAATTCGCTACATGGTGGTAGAACCCCCGATGCGGCGTGCTGAAAGGGGATGTGAATTGGAGCTGCGGGTGCGTCATTGTCCCCCATTGCCGGTGATCGTACTTGTTGCGTTTGTAGTTAGCAGTGCTTGTTTTGTCAGGGCGTCCCTCTGCTATTGTTCTGACTGGGTGCTGCTGCTGGCGCAGTGTTGTGTGCTTCCCTGTTCGTTATTCTGGTGGCAGCTATAAGTGCTTGTTTTTCATTTCTTCTAATGCTTCTCTGTGCCCCTCGCGGTTTTGGTCCTTCGTTTTCCCCTGTTTGCCGTTACATGTGCTTGTTTCCTCCAGCGCGCGTGTGTTGCGGGTGATCCGCGCTGTTCCCCACGTGTCCCCGGCCTCAGTGCCGTCCCGGCACCTCCACACGCGGTTTGCGCGTCAAAGTAGGCCTCAGGTTTGCAGTGCGCATGCGCGCCTGGCCCCGCCGGTGACGATGGCGTCAGCGCAGCGTCCGACTCGCTTTCTCAGCTCGCGCTGTCTTGGTTCTTCCCCTGCCGGTCTCCCCTCGCAGCTTTTGATGCTCGCTGCTTACCGGCTGGGTTTTCTTTTGGCTGGCGATCTTCCTCCTGGCGCTTCCCGGCGTTAGTATCGCCGCCGTCCTTCTGCAAGCTGTCCCGGCTAGGCCCAGGTGAGATTCTTCGATCTGTCTTGCGATTGGGGTGACCACGAATGCCTCTGGTCATCCCACCCTCGTCGCCAGTGTTCCGTCGGAGGGCAGCACCTACGGGTGGGTGTTAATTGGCCGCTGACAGGGGTATGAACTTGGCAATATTATTTGGGGATAAGAATGATTACACTCGCACACCGGGTCAGGATCGGAAGTGCCACCCACTTGCGAGCGGCCTCCTTTTATTACCTCCCCGCAGGCCACGCCTGGCCTGCGGATGTGTGGATGAGTGGGGGGTGGTGTGTACAACGACTAGAACGGGGACCATTACAACTGTAAGGGCACAGTCAGCCTCCCCCAATGCTGCCCCACAATGGCCCAGCAGCGGCCCTGCGTGATTCCGTGCGACAATGAAAGGCGGCTGTGCTGATCGAATCCCACTGAGACAGACTTGACCATCTGTGATCGGAGGTTGATCAATCGTGTGCTGTTCGAATGCCTAATAATACCATCTGTTTCGTAAAGCACTTTGAGATGGTAATACATACTGCACTATGAAGCGTTATGTATGAAGAACGTTTTGATTATCGGTGTGTGATCCTAGACACATCGGTTTATATCCCTGGCAGTACTTCGGTCTCCTTTGTGCCAAAAGTTGAGAACTCTTAGAAACAAACTGGACAACAGTATGAGATATCTTGAAATGTGAATTTGTGCGACCTTGCCAAATCCCAGTTCGGAGGCATGTTTGTACTTCAGGCTATCGGAGGCCACTGCACACACCTTTAACATTCCTCTCTGTCACACCTTTGATGCAATCTACAGGCGCATTGTGTAACAGAAGTGTTCTATATGTGCGTTATGCTGTGTTAATGTCTTGCTAAATAAGGTCGTCCTGACCTGTGCATGGCACTCGGGCAGTGCACAAAGGCTGGCCTGACACGTCGCTCTGTGAGCCGGGTTTCTTGCCCTTTGTGTGGCTGTTTAATGGTCTGCTGGGCCGGTCTTTTCTGCTGATTTCTACGATATCAAACAAGCATTGCCTGCAGAAAGCACAGATCCATGCAGTCTGACATACAGCTATACAGCTCGTCTTCTTAAGTTCAAAACTGCTCCGATTTGCAAATGTGGGACACTTGTTAAGCTATTTGGATTGATTCCCTAATTGTGCCATTTTTATTTGGTAACCGGGCCTATTTTCTTTCTCAATCTGCCCGCTTGGTACATTTGTTTTAGTTGCTGATCTCTCTTAAAGCGCTCTGATGGGGCACAGAGCCGGGTTCACTTTAAACAAAACTGCAAATACACAGAATGTAAGGGTGAGGGCGCTCAGAATCAGGCCAGGGTACGTCAGCGAGACTCCTCGAGCTTAGAGAGACTAACTGGGTTAGGAAACTGACCCCCTCCCGTCAACCCCCGCTCTTCAGTCTCCATAGACGTAAACGCTCTGCTTCGCATCCCGTGACCGGAGGGCGAGTCGAGGTTTCTTTGTTGCCGGAATTCAATTGTTGTTCGCCACGTACCTTCCATTCCAGCCCCGCGCCTGTGAATTGTTGGCGAGTCCAGGCATGTTGGAGATTTGGATAGAATTGCTGGTTGCTATGCTGTGCCTTTCCACGGAATGGGCCGAACCCCGCTGCCCACCCCGTGTATGCCCAATCCATCTATTAAAACAACGTGTCTGATAAAGAACAGTAAAGTGCGCAGGAATCATGGCGCGCACACCCAGAAGGCTTCACTCTGGCTCTACAGCTCACACTGCACACTCAACTGAAGCACTCAATGAGTGACTAGCTCACTCAGTCAGTCGCTTTTTCACCCCCTCACACTCTCAAGTGGTGCCCATCCAAACACTCATTATCCATTATCTTACAAAATCACCCACCCACATACTTCCCTCTCGGTAATTCAGTATCTTACAAAATCACCCACCCACATACTTCCCTCTCAGTAATTCATTCACTCACTCACTCATCTGCTAGTTGTGATACTCACTCACTCTTTTATTCAATCATTCATTTGCCGATGCACTCACATCTTCGCCCCGTCCCCCGGTAACCCACTTATCCGCTGATTCACTCGTATACTTCCCACTCACTGATTCATTAACTGACTTATCCACGTGTTCCTTTATTCACTCATTCATTCACCTGCTTACCCATACATTTACTTACATATCACAAAGTCATTTATCTGCTCCTTCACGCAGCCACGCACTCACCCCTTCATCTCTCAATCACTTACTCATTCTCCCACTTCATGCTCTTCCTCAATCATTCAGTCATTCTACCACTCACTCATTCCCTTGCTCCTGCAGCCAGGCGCGTGTTTCCCACACTGTCCCATCCACATTCACTAACTCCCTCGAGTACTCACAAACAGGAGGCTGACCTGCACCGCCCAGGCCTAAATTCGGCCATATTTGATTTTGGAAGGTTGACTAGAGGGAACACTGACTTTTTTGGGTTGTTTGACCGAAAGCAGTCAATACTTCCACCCAACCCATTAAACAATTGAACCTCACACCAATATGCTCACACCTTCCACCCACTGATATGTAACTCTTATTGTTTATGAGTTATACTGTTGTCTTTCACTCAGCTTATCGGTATCACCCCTTAGGGGGAATGCTTTATATGAACTTTCTTTCCTGTATGCCCTATATGCATAAACCCAAATATTTTTTTCTGAAAAACATAACTCGTCTGCATGTTGTCACACTCTACAGTGCACGAAAAATGCCAGAACGTCTCGGTACCATGCTGCAGGTGTCTGTCTGAGGTGCTGTGTAAACTGCTGTGTGTTCGAGCAATTAATGGGGCATTTTACTGTGTCTCTAACACTGCTTTCAAGTTAGTTTAGAGGGGTGGTAACTTAAAATGTTTTATTCACACTTGTTCACGTGTACTTTTCCATTTCAGTCTAAGACTGGGAATTGTTTGCAAGTTCAGACATGTTTGACATTAGGGTGGAAATACACGTTCCTATGGGAATAGTGGGGGAATGTTGAGTTTCAAGTGTCATGCTATGAACAAATCAAAAAGGCAGCAGGGAAGTGTTAGGTGGCAGGCAGTTTCTTGATATGGAACACTCTACAACACCACCATCACTCCAAATATGCTCACTTCAAATGTCTATTTTTCTAGCATAGTTCTTGAGCATAGGATCGGAATAGAGGCACACATGCAGAACTAGAAAAGTGACAAAGACTATTGTAATTCTTGTAGCAATGTCTTTAAACATAGGATTAGCATAGTGCCATCCATGCCGAGTTGAATAACGACAAAAGCATTTCCAGGGACAGCATTACAGATTTGGATTAGTAAAATACCATCCAAACCAACGTAGAATGAATAAAATAATCCCTTGACAAATGTTTCAGCCCTATTAGAGCTGTTACAGAAGCAATGCTTTGTCTAGATACAAAGATTCTCTGCTTCCCGTTTCCTTTTTGCACATATATACATATATATATGTATGCATACGCATATATATATGTATGCATACGTATATATATATATATATATATATATATATATATATATATATATATATATATATATATATATATATCCGTCTGCTACTCCGCTATCGTGAGGTTGCCTGGTTGGCGAGGGGAGACCACTCGTCCACCTTGATCCACAGATGGGGCGCCAAGACTAACAGGACTACCAGTCCCATCAGGCACTGGGACATTTGGACTGCCCACTAGGGGCGTGCCATGATCATTAACAGGGCTGGTACCTGCATTCCCATCATCAGTTCGCCAAATCCTCTGAAGAGAAGGCGGGAGCCTTCGAAACGCGTCAGGAATTCCACGGCGAAATGGGATTGAATCACTTTCTCTTGAGCTCCTCAGCTATTCAAGCATGCTGTGGCAAGACATGCGAGTTCAAGTTTCTCCCCGCGAGTGTGGCTGTGTCTTTACACGCGAGCGTCCACATGTGGATGGAACCATCACCATCCTTTACCGCACCCGCCAGAAGAGTGCAGCAGCGCCATGATGGAAACGAGCGAGCAGTGTCCCTGCACACACGCTGAGCACCGCCAAGCAGCCTCAGGGTAGGAGCCGACTAGGGTAAGCATCCAGCTTGCTAGTCTGACGGGCATATATCCGTCTGCTACTCCGCTATCGTGAGGTTGCCTGGTTGGCGAGGGGAGACCACTCGTCCACCTTGATCCACAGATGGGGCGCCAAGACTAACAGGACTAACAGGACTACCAGTCCCATCAGGCACTGGGACATTTGGACTGCCCACTAGGGGCGTGCCATGATCATTAACAGGGCTGGTACCTGCATTCCCATCATCAGTTCGCCAAATCCTCTGAAGAGAAGGCGGGAGCCTTCGAAACGCGTCAGGAATTCCACGGCGAAATGGGATTGAATCACTTTCTCTTGAGCTCCTCAGCTATTCAAGCATGCTGTGGCAAGACAGGCGAGTTCAAGTTTCTCCCCGCGAGTGTGGCTGTGTCTTTACACGCGAGCGTCCATATATATATATATATATATATATATACAAACAACCAATCCCGGCTGTCCCTCGTCTCATAACACGGCGAGCCTGTGTGGGTGCCGGACACCCTTAATTTACGCGACCAGAATTTCTCCCAATACGAAGAAATACACAGGCTGCTTTCTGGATGCTTTAAAGTGAATTTATTTGAGGCACGAAATCAGCAGCTCCCTACCGACGCGTTTCGCCACTAAGGCTTGGTCACGGTCGTCAGCTGCAGATTTCGTGCCTCAAATAAATTCACTTTAAAGCATCCAGAAAGCAGCCTGTGTATTTCTTCGTATTGGGAGAAATTCTAGTCGCGTATATATATATATATATATATATATATATATATATATATATATATATATGTACGTATTTACTCCACAATCCTGATGAACACTCATGTCGAGAAATCAGGTACGGACCACTCGATAGGTTTTCAAAATTAAGTGCTTCATTCTCCTTAAGACAGCAGCATGACGCATTTCGACCGGGTAGCCCCGTTCTTGATCACATATATATATATGTCACCAAATGCCCAAGAGCTTCCGGGGGCGCACTCTCAGTAAATTAACCATCCTGTTTTCTCTTGTAAGGAAGTAGACTTGCACCTCTATTCCTTGGCTTCAGTGTGTTCAGACCTAACGCGTTTCAAGGCTGCTGCCTCTTGCTCAAAGGTCACTTCTAAAATGGCAAGCAGTTCTGGTTTCCTTTATATGCTGCATGCTAATTTATTGTCCCGCCCGCAGTGGGCCTCTCGCTCAGTGCAATGTGTTTAATTCCTCATGCATGCTGGGACTCGTAGTCACCTTGGTAACGATATTCCAGTAGATCTGGCGAACATTCCATCCTTTAAAAAGCAATATATTTAACCCTTATTGGGCCTCGGAGCATTGTGTAAGTTCCTTTTGCCTTGATTTACTTTACTGCTACAGAGATCTAGACACAGTTATATCCTGTGACCTCCTTCCGTAGTGAGGATGTTGCAGCCCCCCACGGCAGCTCTGCCGTCGGGGTTCTGTCAAGGCAAAACAAACTTGCACACTGAGGACATCTTAAACAGGCATGTTCCCCTATGGCTAAGATATAGAGACAACCTTTTCATTATTTGGAGAGGGTCGGAAGAACTAGCCATAAAGTTTATCGACAAATTGAATATTAACCATTTAAATCTTGAATTTACCTCTCATATGAGCAAGGAATCAGTTATCTTTTTAGATACAGAGGTCTTTATATCTAATGGCGCTCTATCTACTAGACTTTATCGTAAGCCCACTGCTGGGAATTCATTGTTGCATGCACCCAGTCACCATCCACAGCACCTGATCCACAGCATCCCCTATGGGGAGATGCTAAGGATAAAGCGCATTTTCAGCAGTGATAATGAATGTAAACTAGCTCAGGAAGCTTGCAAAAAGAGATTCCTTTTGAGGGGTTACAAAGCATCAGTTTTTGATAAGGCTATTAATAAAACTAGATGCCTTACTAGAGAACAGGCGTTAATCCCAAAGGAAGCAAATTCGGGCAAGATTGAACTAGCGTCATCTAAAGTTAGAGTCATCCTGTCCTTTAACAAACAACATGGGGCCATTAGAAAGATCTTTAAGCGACATTGGAACTTGCTCCTAAGGGACCCAATAATCGGGGAGGACCTAACACAGCACAATCGGTTGCCTCAGTTGACCTTTAGGAAAGCTAGGTCTATGGGGAACTGTCTTGTGAGAAGCAATCCTGAGATTAAATCGCCTTCTAATTGGTTATCTAAACAAAAGGGGTTTTTCAAATGCCTTATTTGCAAAGCATGTAAACATGCAAAAAACGTAAAAATGTACAGCACTCCATTTTTACCTCGATTAGTAAAGATGAAGAAAAGAATTACCTGTAAAACAGAATATGTTGTATATGTTTTAGAATGTCCATGTGCACTACGATATGTGGGCAGCACAAAACTGCCCGTGCACAGAAGAGCCCTTCAACATATACGCGCAATTGTCAACAAAGACCAAGCATATCCTGTTGCAAGGCATTTCGAGGCAGTCCATAACAGTGATCCGACCCATTTAAGCTATTTTGCTATAGATTGCATACCATTGTCCCGTAGTCGGGGCAATCGGGAGAGTGAGCTCCGCACACTTGAGACCAAGTACATACTAGAGCTAAACACTAAATCCCCTTTTGGATTGAACGCAACTGAGGATTTATACACATGTTTATGAATTAACTTCTTTAAACATGATTGATAATATTAGCTCTGATGAATTTGTTGACCGCTTAGTAATTGTTCTCCATTTATGAAATTTGATGAAACTGTGCACTATGAACTTACAAGATTTTAACTTGATGATTTGTTTTTCTTTTTCACTTGGGTGTCACTTTAATTTACTTTTAGTTAATGTTTACTTATCTTTAGCAAATTCTCCCTTTGCCTTTGGTTAAGGGTGGTTTTTGCTAGTAGTTCGGCCAGTGCCTTTTGATAAGCTAGACTTGGCACGCTGTGCTTGCCCACTTGAGCACTATTGAGAACTCTTGAAAGGATGTGGCTAACCCCAACCTTTGAAAGACAGCAATTACAAAGGAATGCCTGGCAAAATTATAATCGTGGTATAATGTAAACCACTGGCGAGATGTCGGGAGGTGTCTTTAACTTTAGGCACCTTAACCATTGATATTGCTCATATAATTACGTATATAATCAGGAGGGTAGGGAGGTAGAGAGAAGATCCTTTCAGTCTCCGGAGTTAACTCATTATAATCAAGGGGGGGGAAAGGATCACTTGTCCTGCTTAAACCTTGGGTTTCACAAGTAGAGGAACTGGTATCTCCCAAAATATAACTCTCATACACGTGTACTTAGGATGGTTCTTTCTTAGCGGTATATACTGGGTACCCGCTTTTTACACGTGCGTGCGTAATCACTGAGTTATTTTTTGTATTGTGCACCCTCCACCAGGAGGTATTGCCTTTGGTTTAAGGCAGTAGTGATCGTGAATAGTAGGGGAGGGGTTGTGGTGGCGGTGTGGTTAAAAAATCCGGACAGCCAGACTGAGAGAATTTTAATAAGTCTGGATTCGGAATTGATTTAAAAGATAATAGTGCACTTTTTGAAATTGTTAGGGGTTCAAGTGCATTTCGTATCTTAAAAAGAGGTCAACATGTTTCAGCCTTTGGTAGTCAGAGGATCTTAGGCTTTCGTCAGGACCAGTAGGGGTGAATAAATAGTGATTAAAGCAAAAATTGTGAGAAGAAAAAAGGTAAATTGACCTGATCCTTCGTTATTCAAGGTTTCATTGTACCTTGTTTTGGATGAAGAATTACTTCATCGGGGAAGGAGGCGGCTCGAGAGAGGTTACTGAGTGCCTTCTTGCTCGGTCAGCGCCGCATGTGCTGGCTCTGCCTCTCGTCCCCCGGAGTTCCTCTCGTTCCGGGGGACGAGAGGCAGAGCCAGCACATGCGGCGCTGACCGAGCAAGAAGGCACTCAGTAACCTCTCTCGAGCCGCCTCCTTCCCCGATGAAGTAATTCTTCATCCAAAACAAGGTACAATGAAACCTTGAATAACGAAGGATCAGGTCAATTTACCTTTTTTCTTCTCACAATTTTAGCTTTAATCACTATTTATTCACCCCTACTGGTCCTGACGAAAGCCTAAGATCCTCTGACTACCAAAGGCTGAAACATGTTGACCTCTTTTTAAGATACGAAATGCACTTGAACCCCTAACAATTTCAAAAAGTGCACTATTATCTTTTAAATCAATTCCGAATCCAGACTTATTAAAATTCTCTCAGTCTGGCTGTCCGGATTTTTTAACCACACCGCCACCACAACCCCTCCCCTACTATTCACGATCACTACTGCCTTAAACCAAAGGCAATACCTCCTGGTGGAGGGTGCACAATACAAAAAATAACTCAGTGATTACGCACGCACGTGTAAAAAGCGGGTACCCAGTATATACCGCTAAGAAAGAACCATCCTAAGTACACGTGTATGAGAGTTATATTTTGGGAGATACCAGTTCCTCTACTTGTGAAACCCAAGGTTTAAGCAGGACAAGTGATCATATAATTACGTATGCAGGTTTGAGAATTTTCATATTGAACTTCGCCTAGTCTTACCGCCTATATATTTTAATGGTAGAAAAACGTGTTTATTTAATAATTTTATACATATTTTTATTAATATTTATAATTTTAAACACAGAGATATATTCCGGTTTTAGATTTATCTACCATGGTTGTTTGCCGTATGTACTGCATTCTTAACAAATATTTATTAACTCTGTTATATTTATTTGTATAGACAAAATCAAATGTGATATTATGGAGCATTCATGCCGATATTACATATGTATAGTCTTTTTTCTATTACAAATCTTGGCATGCCACAGCTGAATGTAATTCAAGTAGCACTAGCACTTAAAAAAGGCTTTCAATTGTACGTAACGCGTCATGTGATCAAGGTCCAGGTGGGACCGAAATGCGTCATGGCGGCTTTGATGCAGGGTGTTTTGAAATAAACGGCACAAAGAACTTTTGGGTCCGCGTGTTCATCCTTTTTCTACTTGCACGGGAAAGGTCTGGGTGAAGTATGAGAATATATATATATATATATATATATATATATATATATATATATATATATATATATATATATATGTACGTATTTACTCCACAATCCTGATGAACACTCGTGTCGAGAAATCAGGTACGGACCACTCGATAGGTTTTCAAAATTAAGTGCTTCATTCTCCTTAAGACAGCAGCATGACGTGTTTCTACCGGTTAGCCCCGTTCTTGATCACATATATATATTCGTCACCAAATGCCCAAGAGCTTCTGGGGGCGCACTCTCAGTAAATTAACCATCCGGTTTTCTCTTGTAAGGAAGTAGACTCGCACCTCTGTTCCTTGGCTTCACCTCTGTTCCTTGGCTTCAGTGTGTTCAGACCTAATGCGTTTCAAGGCTGCTGCCCCTTGCTCAAAGGTCACTTCTAAAATGGCTATCCCGCAAGCAGTTCTGGTTTCCTTTATATGCTGCATGCTAATTTATTGTCCTGCCTGCAGTGGGCCTCACGCTCAGTGCAATGTGTTTAATTCCTCATGCATGCTGGGACTCGTAGTCACCTTGGTAACGATATTCCAGTAGATCTTGCGAACATTCCATCCTTTAAAAAGCAATATATTTAACCCTTAGTGGGCCCAGGAGCATTGTGCAAGTTCCTTTCGCCTTGATTTACTTTGCCGCTACAGAGATCTAGACACAGCTCCATCCCGTGACCTCCTTCCATAGTGAAAATGTTGCAGCCCCCCACGGCAGCTCTGCCGTCGGGGTTCTGTCAAGGCAAAACAAACTTACACACTGCTCTGGGGCCCACTAAGGGTTACATTTATTGCTTAACGTGTAAGGAGATTTCATGTGGAATATATGCGGTCTATCGTGGTCGCGGAGAACCCCCATGCGGATATGCAGGTCTGGTGCTATCACAAGTACAACACTGAAGGAGCAACGTGTCAGTTCTGTGAGGGTGAAACAGCATGGTACTTGACTCTGGAGTGATGCGGCAACCCACTGTGGTCATTTTAGTGGTTTTAAGGGAGACAGCAGCAATCCTACCAAAGGTTCAACGTTGGAAAACTCCATGTACCATCAGGCACTGAGTGCACACCCCCTTTGGGCGGGACTTGATTAACTACACTTATAACTCACCTGTGTTCACTACATCCCCTCACTCGACCACTCCTGTGAAGAAGGGCGACACAATCCCGAAACGCGTAAGGAGATTGGTGTTAAGTCACGCTGTGCCTACGGAGATGTTGTGCTATGCTGCCTCATAGAATAAATGCAATTGACACGATGAGCGTGGGCCTCCAAGTATATATATATATATATATTGCTCCTTCTGGGAAACGGAGACCCATGGAAGGGAGGAGCGCTAACCGGCGGAGCTGGCCAGTGGTACAATAATCACTTGAAGGAAAATTATAGCGTGCACATTGGCAACAATACAATGGTATGGCACAAGTGGATTTATTACTCCATAAACCATGCGTTACGCGTTTTGGTCATCCTGCGACCTTGATCACACACAGAGTGAAGTGCTGAGTGATTTACATATACATGCTGCAGACAATGACATAGGGCTCTAACATCATGTGACATAGTAAATGCAGCTGCTATATTGGAACAGTTTGCAGTGTTACAGAATAATTCTGATATTGCTTCAAATTGACTTATCCCTGCCATGAGAAAACCATTGCCCCAATGCTTAGTATGGAGCGGATTAGTCAAAGGATGCAAGTAGGAGGCGTTGGAAGCAGGATTCCTATTAAGTAGGCGCCTAGCAGTGGAGATTCGGCCCCGATGCTGAAAGCGTAAAGACTTATCATGGTCCATAGGAAACTTGACTATCTGAATACTTGACTTATCTCCACTCAGCGAGTCGCACTACCTAATTAAGACATATCGCTACGACTGTGCATATTATTAGAAAACACCGCGTGGGGCCTAATATCACGAAAATATCAAGGTGGACTCAACACCTATTTCATCTCGTTGTTATTTCCTTACTTAATAGGAATCCTGCTTCCAACACCTCCTACTTGCATCCTTTGACTAATAAGATCCTCCCGACCAACACACCAGATAAGAAACCTTATTGCCTTGAAAAAGCCTCTGAGTAGGCGAAACACGTGTCGGCGGTGCAAAGCTGGAAAATTTTTAATGTGTTTGAAAATAAAGATTTTGAAGTACAACGACTGTTTTGGATCCATATTTTGAAGCCCTCTAACTCCAAATGAACTTATTGTTGATGCTGGTGTAAAAACCTTGAAATATTAATATTGGACGGAAAATTCCCTGATAATTGACTTTGTAGAGGGTGCTAATACTTAATAAGTACTATGTAGACTCTTTACCATGTGGCAACTTTATTTGAAGAACCAAACACTTGTGTGATACAGAAGCACATGCGTTTTGTAAACACTTACATCCATTACCTGGATACAGGTTGTACAAAATTAGGTAGAAAAGTATTATGGTAGCTACCTGCCACTATGTAAACTATACAATAAACTAGCACACTCAATGGATGATGTCATCAGTGATGTCATAAATGTTGGCATAGAACATGTCATGAGTGATGTAATAAGTGAGGTCACAAGCAATACATGGGGGAACAACTTATAGTTAGGTGAATTTCCGTGTTTTTTTTTATTTCAAAACTTTATTGTTGTCACTGACAAATTCGCCTAACAATAACAATACTTCAACCTATGATTATTTTCAGTGAATATTTATCAAGTTCTCAGACATTAGCCCATAGCAGAGGGCTAGTGTTGAGAACTTGATAAAGATTTGCCCACTGGGGCATAATGGTTGAATAATAATGATGAGGAACAGCATATGTGGATATTCATGAAGTAACAGAACTGGAGGTAGTTATAACACCGTTATGAAGTGTGATACAACTGGCAAGTATATTAAAAATATAATCATGCATTAGATATTTATATGGATAACCAAAAGATTATCATTACCTCTTATCTGAAAAGGCATTGGTAAAACTGTAATGCTTAAGGTTATAACAGAAATGAATGTTACAAGGTGGCCGCTGTGTGGTTTCATAGACATGTATAATACCATGGAGTCCTATTTTATAGTGGTGATTGATGCACTTGTATTTACGGATGAAAAAAGCAATCATAACTGACCCGTGAGCAAGGAGCAGTCAGCTCCGAAACACGTCAGCCATTTTCGCTGTAGAATAAAATTATCATGCTCTAAGGCATTGGGCTGCGACTTGTCTTCTCTGTCAAAACAGCAATTATGACGAGGTGATTTTGGATGATATATATATATTATATATCTTCAATATAAGTAGATGTGGAGACAAGGATACTAAACCTCTACCTACTAAGCGTGTGTGTATAGGGTCGCTTGCATTGCTTTCATTGTTGTTTTTGTGCGTGAGTGGTTAGCTGACACTGCTGTGTATGGGGGAGAGTATGGAGAGCTGGCACTGCTGCCATTTGTATACGGAGACAGCCAGCTTTGTTTTAGTAGCTCAGGACTTTAAAGTGCACAGGGTGCATAGAGTATTTTTAATTTGTACAATACCCCCCTCATTGAGCTCATCAGATCACATGGCTTCTCAGTAGTTTCTTATGCAGATGACACCCAGATAGCGGTGTCAGTCTCTTCAAATCTCGAAAAAGTTGCCAATTAATTTAACACCTGCATGGAAAATATCGGTGAGAGGATTCAGGGAAATTGCTTAAAACTCAATTCATAGGAAACGGAGGTGTTGCTTTTTGGTAGAAATACGTCCCTCTGGAACACCTCATGGTGGCCCTCCAATTTAGGCTCACCTCCATTGCTGTTCCTAAAAGCAAGGATCCTAAGGGTCATGCTTGACACCAAGTTGGTGTTTGCCGACAGTGTAAATCAGGTAGCATCCTCCTGCTTCTTCACACTGGAAGTTCTAAAAATAATCCTCCCTTTTCTTTCCTTGGAGTTGGAAAAACAGTTATGTCTGCCTTGGAAATGTTGAGGCTTGATTACTGTAAAGCTCTGTATGTAGATTCCCAGCAGCGCATACTAAGTAAACTTCAAACTCTCCAACATGCTGCAGTTCGAGTGCTGCTGAATGTTCCTAAATTCAGCTCTATCTCTCAGATCATTTCTGACCTGCACGGTTACCAATCAAGGAACGGATCAAGTTCAAGGCCCTGGGCTAGGCCCATAAAGCCCTATACAAGGTTGGCCCTCTCTCCTTCCAAAAGATATCCAAGTGGTAGGTTCCCACTTGTAATCTTCAATCTGCCACGGCTAATGAGGTCGTTGTTCCAGGTAGGCCAGCTGTGGAGGAAGAGGTTTCTCTCATTCCACATGTAAATGCACTGCTTGACCATCTCAGAGCGCAGTATAATTTCTTACATTTCAGAAAACAACTAAAAAACTAGCTATTTTTTCCCTTTGCCACTAACTAGGTCCCAGTTTGCCAAATTATTGTACAGACACTAACGTCAAGATGTAGTTTGTTGGTATGTGTGCGCTCTGCAACATAACATAACACAACTGAGGAGGATCAGACAGCAAGTCATCTAAGCCTGTGGTCGCACTAGAACATGTGCAGCAAAAAGATACAATGTTCCATTAATTGAATGTTTGATTAATTTAGTGCAGTAAGCTTTCTGATGAAACTGTTCAAAGGCCACTGTAAAAAAAACATGAACGATATAAGCACTGGCAAAGGCAATAGGTCAGAATTGAATGTGCCAATGCACATGTAAACTTAGGCATTCACAAATGTGGCTACATGTGTGGCATGCACAAATGCTGTTTATCCCATTAAAGTCAACCCTATTGGCTTTAACAATGCTGGGAAAAGTTAACTAAATAACTTAATAGGTTTTTTTCTGTATAAAATGCATATAGGAGCTCCCCACTAGAACAAATTAGGCACTGGCTGTATGGTGAACATTCGAATCTCTGATCATCAAGTCGTCTATAGCATGTCTTACTAGAAGTGAGCAAGTGCCAAGGTTAGGAGAAGCACTAAGTTCATTGGGTTGCAAAATCAGTATTGCAGCTGTCTCTTTGTATTTTCTGTTCTACTGACTTGGGGTTCCTGCTTGCACAGAACAAATTGTCTGCATCATGGGGACTTACTTTACGTAATGCATCAGTTGCAAAGAATGCAGAAAGCTTTAGTGAGTCAACACCTACACATTAATCTAAGGGATCATACCCCACTCGCCTTTGAAGCACGTCACTGGCTTCCATTCACTGGAACTCCTGCTTTCAAAGTCCTAACCAGTACACATTAGGTATACCAATGACACGCGCCTAGACTTCCTACAAGTAAAGTGTAAAAGACACTTTCTGGAAACAACATTGTGTTCCAGATTGGCACCTCAACTACTCACACTCTCAGGAAAGAACACTGATCCAGACTGGCACCTCAACTACTCGGTATACACCTGTTACAACGCATTTGTTACAACGCACTACTGTTACAACGCGACTTTTACAACGCATACCATTACAACGCATTGCGCTGGGGGGCGCTCTAGGATAGGGAATAAGTATAATTTACTATCCAACACCTTCCCTAGGGTCCACGGGGACTGGAGTTAGAATAGTAAATTATACTTACCACTATCCAGCACCTCAAAGCGCTATGCGTTGTAATGGTATGCGTTGTAATGGTCGCGTTGTAACAGTAGGTAGTTGTAATAGTATGCGTTGTAACATGGTACATCCCAACTACTCACACTCTCAGGAAAGAACACCGATCCAGACTGGCACCTCAAGTACTCATACTCTCAGAAAGGGACACTGGTCCAGACTGGCACCTCAACTACTCACACTCTCAGGAAAGATCCAGATTGGCACCTTAACTACTGATACTCCCAGAAAAGAACTCAGATCCAGACTGGCAACTCAGCCAATCATATTGTTAGGAAAGAACACTGATCCAGACTGGCACCTCAGCTAATCGTAGTCTCAGAAAGGAACACTGGTCTAGACTGGCACCTCAACTACACATACTATTAGGAAAGAGCACAGTTCCAGACTGGCATCTCAGCGAATCCTACTCTCAGGGAAGAACACTGGTCCAGACTGGCTCCTCAACTAATCATACTTTCAGAAAGGAATACTGGTCCAGACTGGCACCTCAACTACTGATACTCGTAGAAAAGAACACAGATCCAGACTGGCACCTCAGCTACACATACTATTAGGAAAGAGCACAGTTCCAGACTGGCATCTCAGCGAATCCTACTCTCAGGGAAGAACACTGGTCCAGACTGGCTCCTCAACTAATCATACTCTCAGAAAGGAATACTGGTCCAGACTGGCACCTCAACTACTGATACTCGTAGAAAAGAACACTGATCCAGACTGGCACCTCAGCTAATCATAGTCTCAGAAAGGAACACTGGTCTAGACTGGCACCTCAGCTACACATACTATTAGGAAAGAGCACAGTTCCAGACTGGCATCTCAGCGAATCCTACTCTCATGAAAAAACACTGGTCCAGACAGGCACCTCAACTAATCATACTCTCATGAAAGAACAGTAGTCGAGACAGGCACCTCAACTACTCATATTATTAGGAAAGAGCACAGCTCCAGACTGGAATCTAAGCGAATCCTACTCTCAGGGAAGAACACTGGTCCAGACAGGCACCTCAACTAATCATACTGTTAGGAAAGAACACAGATCCAGACTGGCAGCTCAGCTACTCATACTCTCATAAAAGGACACTGGTCCAGACTGGCCTGTCAATGAATCACACGCTTAGGAAAGAACACTGATCACACTGGTACTCTCAGCAAAAAACCCTGGTACAGACTGGCACCTCAACTACTCATACTCTCAGAAAAGAATAGTAGTCTAGACAGGCACCTCAACTACTCGTACTCTCAGGAAAGAACACAGATCCAGACTGGCACCTCAACTAATCATACTCTCAGGAAAGAACCCTGATCCAGACTAGCCTCTCAGTGAATCACAAGCTTAGGAAAGAACACTAATCCACGCTGGTACTCTCAGAAAAGAACACTGGTCCAGACTGGCACCTCAACTAATCATACCCTCAGGAAAGAACCCTGATCTAGACTGGCCTCTCAATGAATCACACGCTTAGGAAAGAACACTAATCCATGCTGGTACTCTCAGAAAAGAACACTGGCCCAGACTGGCACCTCAACTACTTATACTCTCAGAAAAAACAATGGTACAGACTGGCAACTCAACTACTCATACTCTCAGAAATGAACAATGGTCCAGACTGGCACCTCAACTACTCATACTCTCAGAAATGAACAATGGTCCAGACTGGCACCTCAACTACTCATACTCTCAGAAATTAACACTGGTCCAGACTGGCACCTCAACTACTTATACTCTCAGAAAATAACACGGATCCACGCTGGCACCTCAGCTACTCATACTCTCAGAAAAGAACACAAGGTCCAGACTGGCACCTCAACTAATCAAACTCGCAGGAAAAAACACTGGTCAGACTGACACCTCAGCTAAACATACTCCTAAAAGAACACTGGTCTGAACTGGCTTCTAAGCTAAATATACTCTTAGGAAAGAAGACTAGTCCGGAGTGGCTCTTAGCTAATTATCTCACCTTTCAAAAATGAACATTTCAGTGGTAACTCTTTCTCTGTTGATTCTGCTACAATCTGGAACTTATGTCCTGCAAAAATAACATCCATTGGAACACAGTTGGTATTCAGGAGGATGTTGAACACCTGTCGCTTCCCAAGATGACCCTGCAAGAAAAGAGTCTGGTCAAAACTGGATGTTCAATCATAATAATAGCCAAAGAATGGTATTGCGATATTGGCTGTAATATGTAAGATTCATACTACAAAAGCACAGACAACATTAAAGGAACAGGAAGTAGTAGAGGCTGCAGCCCAAACTATGGTGTGAGGAGGGAACCCACATGATGAAGCATGTCACCTAATGGTGAGTGAGGGTTCTTGTCCTGAGGGAAATCTCCCCCCGCTATAAGTCTCTAATTTCTCTTGCTCTTCATTGGCGAGATAGATCTCCTTCTTCCCCCTTTGTTTCTCCCATCTGTCCTCCTGTACACACACAGCCAAAGTACTTCTGTGGGTTTATACCCCCTCTAACGCAGCAAAAGAACAAGATCGAAACCCTAGCCTAGTTGGTACACACAGGAACTCAAGCTGATGAAATGCCACTACAAACAACTGGAGTGCAAATATAGAAAGAGCCAGGACAATGGAGGTATGCTCGAATCCGCCTTAGGATGCTACCACCAAAGGATCTGGACCATGAAATGATCTGTTCTGGTGGACCGCATCAATGTCAGCACCAACAGAAGCGAAAAACTATTTGCCATTGTGAAAGATTTTACCCCACTATCGCCCACCTCGAACTCGATCACCCCCTTGCAGGACCTTTGCAATAATCTCTCTCAATTCTTCAGCAACAAAGTCACTGCCATTCACAGCAACTTCAGCCCGCAATGGAACCCGGCAGACAGCACCAAATGCCTTCAGATGTTATCCAGTGAATCAATGCTAACCACTTGGCCCATCATCATCCCAGAAGAAACCAACTCCACCATAATATCCATCTACTCAGCGGCCCCATTGGACTCCTCCCCCTTCCTCACCTACTCAAGAGTACTGCAACCCATCAGCAACATTCTCACCCATTCTGAATGCTTCCACCTATTCTGCGACCCAGATGCTTGGAAACACACAATTGTGTTCCCATTGCTGAAGAAACCTTCTGAGGACCCTTCAGTGCTCGCCAGATACAGAACGATCTCTCTTCTGCCATTTCCGGGCAATGTCCTATCAAATATCATCAACAAACACCTCACCAAATACCTCAACTACCACCAACTAATTGACGCCACTCAGTCTGGTTTCAGACCAACCACAGCATGGAAACTGCCTTCATTGGTGGCATGGATGACATCCGCATGATTCTGGACTGAGCAGACACGGCAGCACTAATACTCCTGGACCTCTCTGCAGCATTTGACACAGTCTCCCACCCCAACCTCATCTAATGCCTTCATGACATTGGAATCCAAGGACGAGCTCTCCGCTGGAGCTGCTACTTCCTGACTAGAAGGATTAAGTCAGTCAGCATGTTGCTGTAAATCTCGATCACCAGCAACCTCTTCTGCAGGGTTCTGAAGGAATTGTCTCTGAGCCCGACCCTCTTCAAAGCACACATGATTCCTCTAAGCAGCATCATTCACTCTCACAATATCAACATCCTCTCCTACTCCTATGACACGCAACTTATTCTCTCCCTCACATACAACATAGCCAGAATGTGGATCAAGTTTAATGCCGCATGACTCAAATCGGCCACTGGATGAAGACCGGTGTCCAAATCTGAACACTGACAAGACTGAAATCATGATCTTGGGAAGAGCACATCACTCTGCAACTCCACCGGGTGGCAAACAGAACTAGGACCAACACCCACCTCCACCACCCACGCCAAGATCCTCGGGACCATCATCAACAGTAAACTCGACATAACCTCTGTGCCCCTGGGCCGGTCACTCCTCCTCGCACTGCGCACACTCCCCGTGGGTGTGCCCCTGCTGACCCGCTCCCGCCGCTGCTCGCAGCTGTGCCCCTGATTTCCTGATTTTCTCTTCCAGACTGTCCCTTGCCCAGTCCGCCGTTTTCCCGCCGTTTTCCCGCTGTTTTCCGCCGTCTCTCTCTTTCTGACTGTCCCTTGCACAGTCCGCCGTTTTCCCGCTGTTTTCCGCCGTCTCTCTCTTTCTGACTGTCCCTTGCCCAGTCCGCCGTTTTCCCGCCGTTTTCCCTCTGTTTTCCGCTGTTTCTCTCTTTCTGACTGTCCCTTGCCCAGTCCGCCGTTTTCCCGCTGTTTTCCCGCCGTTTTTCTCTTCCCGCTGTGCCCCCGTCACCTCCCCGCTCCCCGCCGCTGTTCCCCTGCGGCCCCGCCCCCCTCCACCTGGAGCCTTCCCATTCACCGCCCCGCTCCCGCCTCTTAGCTGCCCCTCCCTCGCTCCGCCCCCTCCACTCTCCTCTTATGGAAGAGTGGCCACCGCGCAGCGGTCAAGCGCAGCGGGCGCGCCGATTGTGCGCCGAAGGCGCGCCAAAGGTAAGCCCGTCTGCGCCCGTCCGTGCCTGGACCGCGCCCAGCGCCAGGACCCCTGGCCCCCGCACCTCCCAGCCCACCCGCCGGACGTACGACGCTGCCACCCTCAACGCACTCAACGACGGCCGATTACCGGGATGCTACCGAGCCACCCCGAGACGCACCCACGGACCCTTCGGCTGCAACGCCTGCAAGTTCACCTGCATCCGGACCTGCCACACACCAGCACCCGCCAAGAAGAGCACCAGCAGCAGCCACCTCCAGTGCATCCTGCTCAACACCCGCTCCGTCCACAGACACGCCATCGAACTCTGGAACCTCATCGACACCACATCTCCTGACGTTGCCTTCCTCACCGAAACCTGGATGAACGCCTCCTCCGCTCCCGACATCGCCATCGCCATCCCAGAGGGCTACAAGATCACCCGGAGGGACCGCACGACCAACCAAACGGGAGGAGGCATCGCCATCATCCACAAGGACACCATCCGCATCACGACCAACACCGACGGCATCCTGACCACCGCCGAACATCTACACTTCCAGATCCACACTGACCCGAAGACCACCCTCAGAGGCACCCTGATCTACCGTCCCCCGGGACCACGCACACACTTCAGCGAGGACATCGCCGACTTCATCAGCCCGCATGCCCTCCCCTCCGCTGACTACATCCTCCTGGGAGACATCAACTTCCACCTGGAGAACAACAACGACCGCAACACCAACATCCTGCTCGACAACCTCGCCAACCTCGGACTCAAGCAGCTGGTGTCCACCCCCACCCACCTCGCCGGACACACACTCGACGCCGTCTTCTCATCCAGCAAAGACATCGCCTTCAGCCACGCCACAGGACTCCACTGGACGGACCACGGCTGCGTCCACTTCACCTTCAGAAGAACGACGACACACCACCACCAGCAACAGGTTGCCCGAAGAAGCTGGAACAAGATCACTGCCGACCAGCTCGCCGCTTCCCTGAGCCAGCACCCTCCCGCCAGCTCAGCGAACCCCAGCCAGGCCGCCGACAACCTCTCGAAGTGGATCAGCAACTGCGCGGACGAACTCGCCCCACTGAGGACCCCGCCCAGCCGACCCGGCAGCAAGAAGGCCCCATGGTTCACCGACGAACTCAAGAGCTCCAAGAAGAACTGCCGAGCCCTCGAGAAAGCCTGGAGAAGAGAACCAACACCGGACAACATGGCCACCCTCAAGCTTGCCACCCGGAAACACCACCAGCTGCTCCGCGCCACCAAGAAAACTGCCTTCAAGGACCGGCTGGACAACAACGCACACAACAGCAAGGAACTCTTCAACATCGTGAAAGAGCTCTCCAACCCCAACGCCGGAAACAACGACATCACCCCATCGCAAGAACTCTGCAACTCCCTCGCCTCCTACTTCCACAACAAGATCGCGGACATACACGACAGCTTCAGCACCCAACCGACGAATGCCACGACCGACACGACCGAACCAACGCCCCCCACCACCACCCTCCGCGCCTGGACCCACATCAGCACCGAAGACACCGTCCGCATGATGAACTCCATCCACTCCGGATCGCCGACCGACCCCTGCCCTCACCACATCTTCAACAAAGCCGACGATGTCATCGCACCCCACCTACGGGACATCATCAACACCTCCTTCACCACCGCCACTTTCCCAGAGAGCTGGAAGCATGCCGAACTCAGCGCGCTACTCAAGAAACCAACAGCGGACCCCACCGAACTCAAGAATTACCGTCCCATCTCGATGCTCCCCTTTCCGGCCAAAGTCATCGAGAAGACCGTCAACAAGCAGCTGGCTGCCTTCCTCGAGACGAATGGATCCCTAGACCCCTCGCAGTCGGGCTTCCGGGCCAACCACAGCACCGAAACCGCCCTCATCGCTGCCACCGATGACATTCGAGCCCTGATGGACAATGGAGAAACAGCGGCCCTCATCCTCCTTGACCTCTCCGCGGCCTTCGACACCGTCTGCCACCGCACCCTAGTGCAGCGCCTCAGCAACGTCGGAATCCAGGAGAAGGCACTAGAATGGATCGTCTCCTTCCTCGACGGTAGGACACAGAGAGTCCGCCTACCACCGTACAAATCAGAGTCCACCGAACTCATCTGCGGCGTACCCCAAGGTTCCTCGCTGAGCCCGACCCTCTTCAACGTCTACATGAGCCCCCTCGCTGCCATCGCACGCCAACACAACCTTAACATCATCTCCTACGCCGACGACACCCAGCTGATCCTCTCCCTGACCAACGACCCCACCGCCGCCAGAGCCAACCTTCACGAAGGTATGAAAGAGGTAGCCGAGTGGATGTCGACCAGCCGCCTAAAGCTGAACTCGGACAAGACGGAAGTCCTCATCCTGGGATCCTCGCCCTCCGCCTGGGACGACTCCTGGTGGCCCCCCGCCCTGGGCACCGCACCCAAACCGACAGACCATGCACGCAACCTGGGCTTCATCCTGGACTCCTCCCTCTCCATGACCAGGCAAGTCAACGCCATCTCCTCGTCGTGCTTCAACATCCTGCGCATGCTACGGAAGATCTTCCGGTGGATCCCCACCGAGACCAGGAAGACGGTCACCCAGGCCCTCGTCACCAGCCGACTGGACTACGGCAACGCCCTCTACGCCGGAACCACCGCCAAGCTCCAGAAGAGACTCCAGCGGATCCAGAACGCCTCAGCCAGACTCATCCTCGACGTCCCACGACACAGCCACATCTCCAAACACCTGAGAGACCTGCACTGGCTCCCGGTCAACAAGAGAATCACCTTCCGTCTCCTCACCCACGCTCACAAAGCCCTTCACGACCAAGGCCCGAGCTACCTCAACAACCGCATCAACTTCTACGCTCCCAAACGACACCTCCGATCAGCCAAGCACGCCCTCGCCGCCGTCCCCCGCAGGAGGAAGGTCCTTCTCCTACCTGGCCGCCAAGACATGGAACTCCCTCCCGACCAACCTGCGCCTGACCCAAGACCACCTCGCCTTCAGGAAGAAGCTCAAGACCTGGCTGTTCGAGCAGTAGCAGCACCCCCCCCGCCCCCCCAGCGCCTTGAGACCCTCCGGGTAAGTAGTGCGCTCTACAAATGCCTATGATTGATTGATTGATTGATGACAGATTGCATTACGATTTGTCTGCCGAAATGCTTACTAAATGTGTGATAACTACATAACAAAATCACCATGAGAACCATAACTCAGTATGTATGAATAAAACGTTTGTCTTCTGGAGTAACGGCTACCAATTCACAAAGCGCTTCAGAGCCTCACTCTGTAAATGCCACTTTAATACAGTACCAAAGATCATTGAATGGGGGTCAGAGTAAACTTAGAAACAATAAAGGGACCAAGATCTTGCAAGTTAGCCGCCATCACCTCCTCCGACTTCTATGCTCCCTTTTAGAAGAGGAACTTTACCCGTTTCTTCAAAATTAAACATAAAGGGCCACACTCAAGGAGATGATCATAGATGTCAGAGTGAGAGCAACTGTAATTTGTTGTAAGATGCTGGAGTCCATATCTGAGACCAGGGTTCCTCTCAGCTTCACGTCTAGTCTAACACAGCCCTGCTTCACCTTGCTGTCCGTGCAAGACTGGGGAGCACCCATCTGTATAAATGGGCATGCATGGACCACCAATACTCCAAATGCCTTGCAATGCCTTGCATGCCTTGCGATGGAAGCACTTCTCTTTGATGGCAAAGTAAGGGTATGCAATGGAATGTTAGACATTTGTGAGGAGCCCACCAGCGACGTTCTGAAGAACAGTTCTTTTCTTGGGTTCTACTTACCATTAAGAACATTAAACAAAGACATTGCTTTCAGGTACAGGTCAGACCACGTGTGTTGATAAAATGCCTGGAGCTGTTACTGATGCCTTACATAAATAGATGTTAAACTAAAGGCCTGGAGAGTGGTGTACATGTTAGCCGTTAGCACAAAGACCGATTGTAACAGGTTCGGTGTACTCCTGGATATAAATATAGGCCTCACATTCCAAGAACAACCACAGCGGTAAGCCAGTTGATGTCTTAATTTATGTAGATGCTGAGAGCATACACAGTAATAGTATGTTATTAGAGATAATCGCATGTTGTGTCTGCTGAAGGCTTCAATTATAAATCGCCTGAACACTGATACAACTACTATTTGAAGATACAAAGAAGCATGCCTTTGTATTTTATCTTTATAGTTTTTAGTGAGATTCACAGTTCAGTTTCTGATACACAGACTATGAAATAATTGAAATTGGAATCAACATTCTCCTTTATATACAGTGGACCTCTGGTGACTTGTGGTATCTTTATCTCTTTCTGGCCTAATCATGATAACATATCCAGTTCTCTACAGGCCTGCTACTACAGTACCTAACAGGTTGAATAAAATTGATCACTTGGAAGAGGACAGGCCATGAATGGACTGGCTGTGAGGCGCAGTGTAAAATTCACCACAGGGAAGGGGGAGCTGCTTTTAGGAGTGATTGAGCTAAGGCATGCTCAGCTCACCCATTCTGAAACTAGGCAACGGACAGGCAACACACTATATGTCACAACTAGCACAAACGCAACCAGATTGTGCCACAGTGAGTGAAATTTCACATAGATTGCATAATCCCATCCTCATCCATATTAGGAAGTCTTGAATGGGATGCAATGACAATATTCGTCACTTTTTCTCCTCCTACCTTTCCAACCAAGACCATTTCATTCACATGGACACCTCCTGGTCCCGCAAGATCCCCATCACCTCAGGAGTGGATTCCCACAGGTTTCCTTATTGTCCTCGGAATTATTTAGTGGCTATAAGGGGCCCCTTAGAGCTCCACTCACTAATAACATTAACATTTACTACTATGCCGGCGATATCCAACTATGCTAGAAACTCCTCCACTCGAGACATCGAATTGCCTCAAACACTGCATACACCTCATTCATACCTGGACGTCCAGAACCTACCTGAATCTCAGTCCCACTAAGACACATTTCCTGTTATTTACCAAGAACAATTAGCAAGAAATCATTCAAACAAGGCTCAATGACATGAAAGTTGATGGCTTCAGGCCCCAAGTTTCACCCAGCACTTGGACTCATCTTGGACACCAACCTCACCCTCAAGGAACACATTGCCAAGAAAACAAAGATGTACCAGCTCTCACTAATAATGAAAATGAAACCAATTTTTTCTTGAAAGCAACCTCAGTATAGCTGTTCAAACCCTCATAATCTTGCAATTGGATGGTGAAAATGCTCTGCTTCATGGCCCCAATCTCCACACTGGTCCCCTAAGAGCATCCGTCTTGCTGCAGCACATCTCATCCTGGGCCTGAATCAATATGATCACATCACCTCCATCCAGATGGAACACCACTAGCTTCCCTTGCCAGCCTTCACCATCTTCAAAACCAGCGGTATCATTTAAAAGCATCACAGGCAGCACCCGCGCATATCTGACTGACAAGCTGACCATCTCTTAGATCTCACGGCTCACCCAACCCACTAGGATTAAGATACCAGGAATAAGACTGGAGATGATCCATGAAGTGAGCCCTGGGAGGGGGAGCTACAAAAGGGTGCTGGGACTGCAGTGGTTTTATACCTACCCATGGGTGCTAGGACACATGTGGGACCCAGCTCTGACTAGCAAATACATTGACTGTTGGTTCAAAGATATAAAGTTTTAACTACTGTTGCAGATCCTGATGTATTGGAATATTTGTAAAGTTTCTCTTCAGGAAAGCTTTCTTTAAAGGAAATGTTTATTTTCGATAATGTATTTCCAAAATTTGGCAACTAAAACGAAAAGGTTGACCCCACTTTCTCACTAACATTAGAAGGGATCGACTTGGCTATCTGCATCTGCTTGGTGCACGGTGGGTCTGGTATATGGTGTAGTTTTACCCCTCCACCACGGCCCTAATTCTGAGACAGGCGGCGTGAAATTACCACATGGGATTTCGCTCTGCCTGCTTCAGAGTGGGTAGGTTTTCCACATACATTTTTTAGGGTGTGGCAGAACCATAACCCATTTTGACCATCCTCATTCCATATTTGTTTTGTGATAGGGGGAGCATACAATGCTTCCCCCGCCCGAAAAATACTTCCCCTTCCATCTCCTGTTCCCCACCCCACCCCATCACACTCCACACCCCATCCACAGGTCTCCACATCAATGTACCACCTACTCATAGCAGGCGGTAAATGTTTGTTCTAAACCCACAGAATTGGGAATTTTGGTTGGTTCTATGACTGGAAAATTGGCACTACCTTGGAATTTCCCATTCTATGTGATTTTGCTCGTAAATGTATGGTGCTGGTGCATATTTGCCAATTATTAATGTCAAAATTGCACACAATTTACTGTTACCCTTGTACCGTGTAACTTTTAAATAGACCCTTTCTGTGGTACACTACATCATCCATAGCCACTTTGCCACTGAACTTAAAAAGAGCAGAAACTGACAAATGTTTACTGTGCAGTGCATGCACATTTATGCTGTTTGTATGGTGCTCTAAAATAATATCACAATGTCTTTCATTTAATTCTCAGGGCAAGGTTGGGCTAGTGGTGGGATTTCAAAGTGATCGTAACCATGGAACTAAATTCACCAAAGTGCCAGGGATAGCGAAAGCAACATCACACATCATCTGACCTTTACTTCCACTCAAACATGCATGCTTACATATATATTCACATATACACACATTGGGGCAGATTTACTAAAACTGGAATGTCATGGCGAGCAACAAAAAATGATGGGTTTAACCCAGATCTTTGACTGAGGGTGAATGTTGCATTTGTTCACTATTCCGCCCATCATTTGTTCTTTTTGCTTTTGTCGTCCTAAGTGGGACAGGTTTACCCAGACGTGGGTCCCGTGCTCACTGTGCCACTGGATTCAAGCTAGCCTGGCTGATTAGGGTTGATACGCCAACACCAGTCCCAGAATGCTTGTTTCCGGGCCGGGAAGGACCAGGCCTAGCAGTTTGGGCTGGACTGTTCCCAATGGGAGCAGGGCCAAGACTGGTTTGTATATGGCTAGGTCCAAACTGGGGTTTGTGTGGTGAGCAAAAAAAGGATGAATTAAACCTAGATCTGTGACTGGTGGTGGATGTTTGTTTTGTTCAGCATTCCGTCCATCATTTGTTCTTTTTGCAAATGCAGAAGGCAAGAATGTGCATATCTGCTAAGATGCCACACAGAACCATGTAAGGTGGCTCTGCGTGGCATAGTAAATCTCACTTAAGGGCTTGTGTTGCCCTTGCATCACCTTACAAGCCCTTAGTAAATCTGGGCCTCTGTCTCTCACATAATTACACTCTCACCCACACATTATACACTTAAAAGCATTTTTTGCTTACCTCTGCTGCCGGAATTGGTTGTACACCCAGAATGGTTTTCGGGCTGGTCACAGTACGGAGACAGCACTGTTATCTATGGTCGAGCACCTTCGGGTAGTTCTGGATGCAGGTCAAACGGCGGCGCTTGTTTTGTTAGACCTAAGCGCCGCCTTTGACACGGTCTCCCATGACATTCTCCTGCAACGTCTTGAGGAGATAGGGGTGATCGGCACTGCACACCAGTGGTTCCGTTCGTTTCTCAGGGATCGTTCCTTCTGTGTGGCGTCCCCGCCCTACCAGTCCAAATGTCATCCTCTGTCTCTTGGGGTCCCACAGGGTTCCTCACTGAGCCCCACGTTGTTTAACATCTACGTGAGGCCGCTGGCTGAGGTTGTGAAGCTCTGTGGTATGACCATGGTGTCGTACGCAGATGACACCCAGCTAGCGGTCACGATCAGTGGGGACTCTGGGGTGGATGCCCCAAGATTCAGAGAAGGACTCAGGGTGGTGGCTGGTTGGATGACGTCCAACTGTCTCCAACTAAACGCCAAAAAAACGGAGGTGATGATCTTTGGGAAGCGGACGGACCTATGGGGAGATACTTGGTGGCCCTCTGAGCTGGGGCCGACCCCCACTCCGGTTGCGGAGATCAAAAACCTTGGTGTTTGGCTGGACCCTTCCCTCAACTTCGTTGGCCACACCAAAAGGACGGCGGCTTGCTGCTTTGGCATCCTGCGCAATCTGCGCCCTGCCCTTAAATACTTCGATGCCGCAACTCGTCAATTGGTGGTGCAAGCAACGGTTTTGGCGCGGTTGGACTATGCCAGCTCCCTTTTTATAGGATTAAACCAGGCTGAGTTAACCCGACTTCAAAGAGTGCAGAACGCTGCGGCCAGAGCGATCGTAGGTCTTCCTAGGTTTTGCTCGGCCGGTCCATCTTTGCGAGCCTTGCATTGGTTACCCGTTAGGCAGCGGATCCACTTTAAAGTTTTGTGCCTTTCCTTCAAAATTCTGAAGGGCCTATCACCTCCCTTACTGCACCAACTCTTGCGCCCTTACATCCCGGGCCGCACTCTGCGCTCGCTAGACCAAGAATTAGCGGTAGCCCCTCGGTTCAAACTCAGTCGGGTGGGGGGTCGCTCTTTTAAGGTGCGGGCAGCCGCACTCTGGAACGCTCTCCCTTTGAAACTCCGGACCTTTGGTGACCTGCTCTCCTTCCGCAAGGCCGCTAAAACTCATTTATTTTCTGAGCTTTGTTAAACCCTTCACTCCCCAATTTCTTAATAATTATTTCTGTTCCCCAGTTGTGTTGTGTTCGCCACCTTGTCGGTGCGCCGGGACGCTCCTTCGCTGGAGCAGCCGTGCGCAATACAAATAGCACTAACATAACAAATAGCACTAACATAACATAACATTCCAGCTAATTGCACTCCATTTATTATTACACCAATAGGAAATAATATTATTGTATTCCCTATTTGTGTAATTAAAAAAATTACAGAAAACATGGAAAATGGAGCCCCAACTGATGTCCATATGGACGAGTTGCTCCCGTGCTGCTCGCACTGATTTTGCTTGCATGCATACTTTCTTTAGATTTCGGTAGAGCCTGTCAGTAGATTTTGTATTTTCTGCCACATTCACCCCTCCTCTATGTATGCTATGGCAGTAATATGGGTGGCTCAGCATCAGAGCCTCTGTGTATTCCACTACAGCTTATTTGGAGACCGTGATCTCAAGACCTTAATCTTTTGAAACTGAGGGGCATATTTACAAGGGGAGTGTGCCACAGGAACATCACTTTTACCGACTTTCTTGTGGCGCAATGCCCTGCTCATTATTTGACCTAACCTGACCTAGTCAGTGCCGGTCGCTCAGGAGCGTGGCTCCTCCTGAGGTCACCCGGTCCCCCTGCTGCCGCCGCCTGCTCGCCGTGCCCCTGCAGTTGAGGCTCTTCTTCTCACCCTGGTCTCTCTGGTAGTACCAGTATTTGTCTGCTGTGCCCCTGATTTGTTGTACTCTGCATTTCTGCTGTGATTTCTTCTGTGTTTTTTGTATTCCTCTATTAGCGCTTCTGCCGCCTTCCCCGCTGTTCCACCCGGCTCCCTGCCGCTGCTCCCCCGCGGCCCCGCCCCCTTTCCTTCTGGTCCCTCTCCCATTCGCCACACCGCTCCCACCTCCCAGCTACTCCTCCCTCCCTCCTCCCCCCCACTCTCCATTTATGGCAGAGTCCGCAAGTACGCGCAGCGTTCACACGCAGCGGGCGCGCCGATTGTGCGCCAAAGGTGCGCCAAATGCAAGCCCGTCTGTGCCCATCCGCGCCTGGACCGCACCCAGCGCCAGAACCCCTGGTCCGCGACGATGCCAGCGCACCCGACAAACCTACAACGCCGCAACCCTCCACGCACTCAACACCGGCAGGAACCCAACCTGCTACCAAGCCACCCTGAAACGCACCCAAGGACCCTTCACCTGCCAAGCCTGCAAATTCGAGATGCTCAGTCATTTTTGGGGAACAGAAAATACTGTGTGCTGCAGAAATGTAAGGACCCAATTCAAATAGTTTGCCCGCCACCTGGCTAAAGTAAAGAGTCCATCGGCCCACCCTTACTGGCGGAAATTCGTCATCTGGAGCTCAAGGAGATCTAGAGCTAGGACCACAGCCCTGAGCTACCTTGCCCTGCTGGGTGCCTGACCTCGTGCTCCTGAAAGGCTCTTGCCAAGGTGGATGTTCACACCATGTGAACTCTAGTGAAGTGCAGTGCTCAAGTGGGTGAAAAATTAAAAATGGCTACTTGGGCAAAAAATATGTTTATTGAGGATTGTCCAAGTGTCATACTTAAAATAACCTGATAGTATGAGAAATATTAACTATCTCCTGGCTAAGGCTAATGCGGTCGACATGTTTCAGCCGTGCTGGTCAACTGACCCGGCTTTCTTCAGGACCTAGATGCTAAACTAATACAAGCTACTGCAGGAAAAAATACAACTTGTGCATTAAAACTGTGTCAACAAAAATAGAATAAGAATATATAAGTAAATCTGTGGCACTTGCCACCCTACCAGACACCCAATGTACGTGCTTGCAGGTAGGAGCTACCTCTTCTTTCCTAAAAATAAAATGATGCAAAGGTCAAACTATGGAAAGTACTTTACACAACGCAGCATCAGCAGTAATCGTTCCGTAGTGCAAAATTATGCACTACCAATTTAGTTTTGTTCGAAGAGATGGACATAGAGGTTGGCGAGGCTGGGCGCGAAAACACTGCCCATTGATGTGCCGGAGACCTGGACAAAGATCTGGTCTTAAAATCTGAAGAAGTTCTCCATCATGGCTATTCTGGCACACTCCATAATGAAAGTGACCGGGGTGGTACTGTCCTATTCTCGGGCTTCTAAAAGAACCCTGATGGACTCTAGAGTTTCTTGTTGTGGGATACACGTGTAAAGTGACTCCACGTCAAAGCTCGCCAAAATATCGGTAGTGGTATTAAACTCGATCTCTGGCAGAATGCGTAAGACATCAGCCGTGTCTTTGAGATATGTAGGCATTGTAGTGACCAAAGGTCGCAAAAAGAAGTCCACGAACTTCGATAAAGGCTCAAGTAATGAGCCAATCCCGGATATGATGGGTCGTCCAGGAGGTGGCCGTTGGTTCTTGTGGATTTTTGGGAGGCAATAGAAGTGTGGCATTTCTACTCTATCAGGAGCTGAGTGTTTTTTAGTCTTTGATTTTAGGTTTATGATGTTGTTTAACACTGATGTAAGCTATTCTGGCAGAGGGGTATCAGTAAGCAACTTCTTTGTCTCACTTTACATGTAAACAGAGCGGGGCTTCCTTCTCCGAGCAGTCAGCCGGGTGAGGTGAGGTTTTCCTCCCACATAAAGCTGGGTAAGTGAAGAATGGTTTTTTAGAATTCAATGATGTTTTGCACTTACATGAAACCACGATTTGGGTTTTTGTAATTGGTAGTGCATAATTTTGCACTACGGAACGATTACTGCTGATGCTGCGTTGTGTAAAGTATTTTCAATAGATTGACCTTTGCATCATTTTATTTTTAGGAAAGAAGAGGTAGCTCCTACCTGTAAGCATGTACATTGCGTGTCTGGTAGGGTGGCAAGTGCCACAGATTTACTTATATATTCTTATTCTATTTTTGTTGACACAGTTTTAATGCACATGTTGTATTTTTTCCTGCAGTAGCTTGTATTAGTTTAGCATCTAGGTCCTGAAGAAAGCCGGGTCAGTTGACCAGCACGGCTGAAACATGTCGACCGCATTAGCCTTAGCCAGGAGATAGTTAATATTTCTCATACTATCAGGTTATTTTAAGTATGACACTTGGACAATCCTCAATAAACATATTTTTTGCCCAAGTAGCCATTTTTAATTTTTCACCCACTTGAGCACTGCACTTCACCAGAGTTCACATGGTTTGAACATCCACCTTGGCAAGAGCCTTTCAGGAGCACGAGGTCAGGCACCCAGCAGGGCAAGGTGGCTCAGGGCTGTGGTCCTAGCTCTAGATCTCCTTGAGCTCCAGATGACGAATTTCCGCCAGTAAGGGTGGGCCGATGGACTCTTTACTTTAGCCAGGTGGCGGGCAAACTATTTGAATTGGGTTCTTACATTTCTGCAGCACACAGTATTTTCTGTTCCCCAAAAATGACTGAGCATCTCTTATTAGTTGTATAGACTGTGACTGGGGAGTGGAGTTGTTTCAGTCTTCAGTCAATTCCCCTGAGACCCTTATTTACATTGTTTTTTCGTAAGCCTGCAAATTCACCTGCCTCCAGACCTGCACCGCACCCGCCAAACCGAGCACCAGCAGCAACCACCCCCAGTGCATCCTGCTCAACACCCGCTCCGTCCACAGACACACCGTCGAACTCTGGAACCTGCTCAACACAACATCACCAGATGTCGCCTTCCTGACGGAAACCTGGATGAACGCCTCCTCAGCACCCGACATCGCCATCCCGGACGGATACAAGATCACCCGGAGGGACCGCGTCAACCAGACTGGAGGAGGCATCGCCATCGTACACAAGAACACCATCCGCATCACGACCAGCTCCGACAACACCTTCACCACCGCCGAACACCTCCACTTCCAGATACACACCGACCCCAAGACCACACTCAGAGGCACCCTCATCTACAGACCCCGGGACCACGCACACAATTCAGCGAAGACATCACAGACTTCATCAGCCCGCACGCCCTCCCCTCCGTTGACTACATCCTCCTAGAGGACCTCAACTTCCACCTGGAGAACAACAAGGACAGCAACACCACCACCCTGCAGTACATCCTCGCCAACCTCGGTCTCAAGCAACTGGTGAACACCTCCACCCACTACGCCGGCCACACACTTGACCCAGTCTTCTCCTCCAGCAAGGACATCTGCTTCAGCCACTCCACCGAACTTCATTGGACTGACCACAGCTGCGTCCACTTCAGCTTTAGAAGAACCACGACCCACCACCACCTGCAACAGGTTCCTCGCAGGAACTGGAACAAGATCACCGCCGACCAGCTCACCACCTCCCTCAGGCAGAACCCTCCCGCCAGCACAACGGACCCCAACGAAGCAGCCAGCAACCTCACACAGTGGATCACCAAATGCGCAGACGACCTCGCACCACTGAAGACCCCTCCCAGCAGACACGGCAGCAAGAAAGCCTCGTGGTTCACTGACGAGCTTAAGAACTCCAAGAAGAATTGCCGCACCCTCAAGAAAGAGTGGCGCAATGACCAGACCACAAACAACATGACTGCCCTCAAGCACGCCACCCGCAAACACCACCAGCTTATCCGCACCACCAAGAAGACAGCATTCAAAGAACGACTGGACAACAACACCCACAACAGCAAGGAACTCTTCAGCATCGTCAAAGAGCTCTCCAACCCCAGCGCCGGAAACAACAACATCACTCCCTCGCAAGAACTCTGCAACTCACTCGCCTCATTCTTCCACCGCAAGATCGCAGAAATACACAACAGCTCTGGCGCACCAACCATGCACCCAACCACCGAACCAACGCCACCCACCACCACCCTCAGCGTCTGGGCCCCGGTCAGCACCGAAGACACCACCCACACGATGAACACCATCAACTCCGGATCCCCAACCGACCCCTGCCCCCACCACATCTTCAACAAGGCCGACTCCTTCATCGCACCCCAACTCCGGGACGTCATCAACGCCTCCTTCAACACCGCCACCTTCCCGGAAAGCTGGAAGCACGCCGAGATCAGCGCCCTCCTGAAGAAGCCAACAGCTGACCCCACCAACCTCAAGAACCTCTGCCCCATCTCGCTCCTCCCCTTTCCTGCCAAAGTCATTGAGAAGACCGTCAACAGACAGCTTGCCGCCTTCCTTGAGACGAACGAATCCCTCGACCACTCACAATCCGGCTTCCGAGCCAACCACAGCACCGAGACCGCCCTCATCGCAGCCACTGACAACATCAGATCCCTGCTCGACAACGGGGAAACAGAGGCCCTCATCCTCCTGGACCTCTCCGCAGCGTTCGACACTGTCTGCCACCGCACCCTAGTACAGCTCCTCAGCAACATCGGAATCCAAGAGAAGGCACTGGAGTGGATCACCTCGTTCCTCGCCGGTAGAACCCAGAGAGTCCGCCTCCCCCCGTTCAGATCCGAGGCCACCGAAGTAATCTGTGGTGTACCACAGGGATCATCGCTCAGCCCCACCCTCTTCAACGCCTACATGAGCCCCCTCACAGCCATCGCACGCCATCACAAACTCAACATTATCTTCTGCGCCGACGACACCCAGCTGATCCTATCCCTCACCAACGACCCAGCCACCGCCAGAACCAGCCTACACAAAGGGATGAAAGACGTCGCCGAGTGGATGAAGAACAGCCGCCTGAAACTGAACACAGACAATACGAAAGTCCTCATCCTGGGATCATCACCCTCCACCTCGGACGGCTCCTGGTGGCCCCCTGCCCTGGGCACCACTCCAAAGCCAACGGACCACGCACGCAACCTGGGCTTCATCCTGGACTCCTCCCTCTCGATGACCAGACAAGTCAACGCCATCTCATCATCGTGCTTCAACACCCTGCGCATGCTCCGAAAGATCTTCCAATGGATCCCCACCGAAACCAGGAAGACGGTCACCCAGGCACTCGTCACCAGCCGACTGGACTACGGAAACCCCCTCTATGCCGGAACCACAGCCAAACTTCAGAAAAGACTCCAACGCATCCAGAACGCCTCCGCATGAATCATCCTGGACATCCCCCGACACAGCCACATCTCCGGCCACCTGAGAGACCTACACTGGCTCCCCGTCAGCAAGAGGATCACGTTCAGACTCCTCACCCACGCACACAAGGCTCTCCACGACCTGGGCCCTAAGTACCTCAACAACCGCCTGACCTTCTACACACCCACCCGCCAGCTACGGTTGACCAGCCTCGCCCTCGCCGCCCTTCCACGCATCCACAGAGCCACCGCCGCAGGAAGATCTTTCTCCTACCTGGCAGCCAAGACATGGGACTCCCTCCCCATCCACCTCCGGCTAACCCAGGACCATCTCTCCTTCATGAAGCAACTCAAGACCTGGCTTTTCGAGCAGTAACTGACCCCTCTCCCCCAGCGCCTTGAGACCCACATGGGTGAGTAGCGCGCTATACAAATGTCCTGATTGATTGATTGATTGATTGATTGATTATTTACAAAGTGGCATAAAGCTACTTTTTGTGGCTTAACGCCACTTTGTAAGTATGGTGCCCTTTCACACAGTTGATAGGGAAGTGCAATGGGTGTTGCTAAGGCGTTCCACCGTAACAACCATTGCTTTTTGACACTGCCTCAGATTTACAAGGATGTGTAAAGCGCCAAAAACAAACACCTTGCAGTAGCAGCAAGGAGAAATACTTTTGATTTCTCCTCGTTTTTGCTTGTTCTATGTGTGCTACATTCTGCAGCACACATAGAAAGTGCAAAATGTCATTAATAATTGTTTATGTGCAGGAAGGTATTCCTTCCTGCACATAAACAATCATTAAATAATGGTGATTTGCTACTACTCTGGTGCTGCAGGAGGCAGCACACATAGAAGTATCAAGTTAGCATTAGTGATTGTTTATGTGGAGGGAGGGACACCTTCCTGGACATAAATAATCATTCCATGCAATGCTGGCACCCTTGCCCTATGGCGCAAGGGTTTCTGTGTTGGTGCTAGGCAGCTATTTTTTAGAGTGCGCTATATTGTTGTAAATAAGGTGCAACCCTGCGTTTTGTAAATGTCAGAGCGCAGTGCTGCAAATTTTTCCACAGCTCCGCCATTTCCTTGTAAATATGCCCCGTAGTCTTGTATATCTCCAACTTCGGTCTTTTGGGGAAAGGAGAGGAGATCATTACTTTGAATACCTAGAAGATTTACTCTTGTGGCTAAGAGGTGAATCTGGCATTGAGTTTGGGGCCAGCTGAAGCTAGTGATTTCATGACCTGTGGATCTCTGACATGGACATGTTCAGACACAAGCATTTCTCCTTCATCCACCGTCAGATGTAGTCCTCACATGTAGGCCTCAACTACAAATGCTCCATTGAATTGCGTAATGTGCTGTATTTCCGCACAAAGTGCATTGATGAGTTGTGTGGATTTTTTCACAGCTGGTAGTTACCGAATGCATCAAGGCCATAGTGAGGTGCCTGCACTTTTATTGCCCCATCGCCAGCCGGAGAGGGATTGAGGTTTTATCAAGATGCAACTCAAAGAGTAGAATTATAATATAGTAAATGCACACTAGAGCAAATGCCACCCCTTGCAGGGTGAATTTACATGTAAACCCTAAATATTTTTTATTCTTTATTTGATTAATTCAGCTGACTCCGTTTTTTGTATCTTTTCCAGGTTCTGTCTGAGGACATTCATCTCTATTTCCTGTGGTCTAGTCACTGAGCTCCAACTACCTGCAAGCTGCAGTGAAGAGAGCAGTCTTTGGACCCAGCCACCAGATGCTGCTTCCAGGACTCTGCATCTTCTTTCTTGGTTCCCCTGCCCTATAAATGTCCCAACGAAGCTGCAGTGGATATTACAGCTTGCCCTCTCGCTACAGCCCGAATGGGGGCTTCCAGTATGGATCGGACTCTGGCAGGCAGTCCCCCCTCTGGACTACGAGGGATCTGGGGTGCAGCAGAGTGGCACCTGAGATATCAAGACCCTTTGTGCTATCAGAGCTGGAGAGGAATTCCGAGGAGTGTTACAGCCCCCCCAGATACTCCACCCGAACCGAGGTAAGCAAGGATGCACTGAAACTGACGCCGCTATCATTGGGTCTCCAGGTGGGTTGTTGTATGGTCATTCCAGGCCCCCCATGCATGCTCTAAATTAGAGGTGGCCTCCTGGACTTACAGGAGGAGACACAAGGCCTCCAAAGAGACATGTAGGTGATCCCAAAGACTGGTGTCACTGGGGAGATTGTACCATCCTTAGCAGGGGATCCACAATTCATAGGAAATGGAGGCACCCGGACACAACCACTTCATCACTAAGAAAGCAAATTAAAGGTCTTAGGCAGATCAGTTGGTGGTGGACTCCAGCAGTTCACCACCATCTTCAAGGTAATTGTCTCTCCCGAAAACCCTCGCCTAA